>NC_142587.1:33130000-34467500 GCF_965207765.1 Zootoca vivipara | reverse complement strand
AAATCTAATACACAAATCCTTTCTCTACCCATCAGTGCTCCCAAATGTCTGAAGTATCCCTGTTTCGAGTTATGTTTTCACATGCAATCGCTGCATTTTGATCTTGCATATGTAGCTGATGTATTTAATCCTTTGGTAAGAAAATGATGTGCAACAGAAGTCTAAGACTTTAGATTGGATACATAGAATTAGAATGCTTAAGACTAAAGAACCTCAGGCTTTTCTTCTGAGATTTAGGCACAAAGGCTCCATCAAAATATACACAAGCATATCACTATCACGCTTGATAAGCATCCAAGAACAGCTTCTTCTGCTATGAAAAACAAACAAAACATAAATCATACAAAGCATGGTAATATATACAACAGGGAATATATAGAAATGGCTATGGCCAATGAGATATGGGGCATGGATGCAAGACTTCCATTATTTAATGCAAGTCAGAAGAAAAGATGTATTCTTGTTTACTTCCACACCACCAGTCCAGTATAAGTGAGAATGTGGGTAGGATTGCACTGTAAGTGGTAGTAGCAAAGGATAAGCCCCTCAACCCATTGCTACTCAAAAGTGGAAGCAAGTGGTATTAAACCCTACTTGATTTTTCATGATGAGCCCCCTCCCATAAAATACTTTTGTGAAATTGAGATATTGTATTTTACCTCTACTCAGGTTCTTAAATTGTTGCTGAGGCGGCTAGGCACACTGTCCCCGTACTCCCCAAGAAACCTTCCCACACTGAATTAAAAGGTATATAGCAGGCATCCCCAAACTTAGGCCCTCCAGATGTTTTGGACTACAATTCCCATCTCCCCCGACCACTGGTCCTGTTAGCTAGGGATCATGGGAGTTGTAGGCCAAAACATCTGGAGGGCCACAGTTTGGGGATGCCTGGTCTATAGGGTTTAGTGGGGCTTAGCTAAAAAGGGTTACAGTTGTCTGTGTGATCAGGAGCCAGGATTCCCAATTATAGAATAGCCTATAATCAAGTTGAGCTGTCTGTGCCTATAATCCTCCTTCACATTGTCCCTCTCAATGTGGGAAGGTGAAGTTGAAGCTTCAATGTGGGAAGGTGAAGTATGCATGCTTTAGGGATGTTGAGGAATACATTGAAAATCCTTCACCTGCCAGTTTGACCCTCATCAAACTCTTGCCACACACACACACGCACACACACACACACACACACACACACGTAGTCCATTGCACCTTGGTACATCCCCACATTGTGTGGCAATGCCCGCTGTCTCCCCGGAAGAAATAAAGACACAGGACACATAGCTTAAGGTTAATGGGTCGAATAGGCCACAACTTTATTGATTACGGAAGAAAAGAGGTATTGGCATAGGCATTGGATCTAACCGACTATATCTGACTCCAGCCCGCTCTGCTGGCAGTCTGTGAAGGGTTAACCACCGTTGGATGGGTCCTGCGATGCACATCAACTAGGTACCCATCCTGGGGCCACCATTCGGGGTCGTGCCCTCAGGCCCTCACCTTCCACGGTTTCGGACTTGGCAACGCCCCTTGGACTCCTTAAGGGAGTACCCCTCCGCATTTGGGGAGGTGATGGCAGCAACCTCCCCACCACATCTGGACCTTCAAGAGATAATCCAATGCCTACCGCCAAAACCAAGTTGTGACGATTACCACGAGGTAGGCGAAAACCACCTGGCCTGAGCCAATTTGCCAGGTGGGAAAAACTCCTACCAGGCCCCGAATACGGCGACCAACCGAAGTCCGTAGGCAACGTCAAGAAGGAAACCCTGCCTGAATGGGGGGAGGTGGGTGGGAGAAAAAGGTGAGGTGAGTCCGAAGGCAAGAGGACGAGCTCCTGCCGCGGGCTCACCTATATTGGCAAGCCACACCCTCCCGGTGCGCCCCGATTGGACGCACCACAGGCGTGCCGCGGCAGGAGGCCGACCAATGGGCTGGGGGGGGAATGCTAGCCAATCCCCCCCCACGTGAAGCCCGCGTGCAGCCCACAACCCCTCCTCCCTTCAAGCCGGGAAGAGGCTTTATCAAAACACACAATGTCTAAAATCAGTACCAATAAAATCCATAGAACATGTGTTAATTACCCCCATGTTTCCCAAATCTACCTTATTTCAGAAAAATAAATAACAGCAAGCATGAGTGTGGGGCATAAATATATGTGAATTCTTTGAAAGTGTTTTAGCTTACTTTAAAAGACATTTTGGCAGTGGCATAATAAGTATCAGTCCACATTGCTAATTGATTGATTCCCCCCCTTTTTTTTACATAATAGGTTTCAGATGGATGAACCAATGGAGGCACAACAATAACCCATGATGGGCTTTTTTCCTAAAATGTCTATGAATTGAGGCAAATTCTTTAAATGGATTTATAGAATGTAGAAGATGTATGCATCCAGTCTGCAGCCTGTAATTAGCTACTAGGTAGCTTTCAGTATCTGTAAGCAATCTAATTGAGAACAAGGGGACTGATTAAAACCACACTCATTCATTTGCTGAATATCATCATCTAATGGAAAACACACACTCGGCTTTTTCTACTGCTTTGGAGTAGTGAGTAACATTTCATAGTGAATCCTTTTCATTTTTAGAGGAAAAGCCCCAGACCTGTGACTACTTTCCCCCAGCAATTTAAAGAGGTATATTAAAAGTGGATGGGCTGTTCCCTTTCATAGCTATTTCTGTTTCATGGGAAGTAAAATGAAAAAGAAACAAGGAGTCCAAAACTGGCACACCACAACATAGCCTTGAGTAGGTTACTCATCCTCTTCTAAAGACAGAAAGGAACAAATCAACCACAACAAGTTGAGATGTATGCATGATGAAGTAGCAATTAGAAAAGTAATGAATACATTTGGGATAAAATAGTGAAATACGAAGAAGAAAAATCTATGAAGATGTTTCCTTGTTTATAAATGCAAGCCCAAATTATACAATAAATATGCAATAAAGTAATAAAATCACATGCAAAAAAACCCAACAACAGTAAGGGATAAAATGATCAAACTTATATTTATTATTATTATTATTATTATTATTATTATTATTATTATTATTACCCCACCCATCTGGCTGGGTTTCCCCAGCCACTCTGGGCAGCTCACAACTGACTATTAAAAACACAATACAGCATTAAACATTTAAAACTTGCCTAAACAGGGCTGCCTTCAGATGTCTTTTAAAAGTAAGATAGTTGCTTATTTCCTTGACATCTTATGGGAGGGCGTTCCACAGGCGCCACTACCGAGAAGGCCCTCTGCCTTATATTGAGCAGCATCATAAGGTCAGAAAAAATAGAACTGAACTAGTGCCACACTTTAAAACAACACCAACCAATTAACAGTTTGAGAACATCAAAGCGCTTTGGGAAAGACAAATACTTCCCTAACCCCTCTACATTCCAATGGCTTCCTGCCTCTTCAAACCATTTCCTCTAAGAAATGTCACATTGATCTCATGTTATTTATTTGGTATGGGGGGGGGAGCTTCTCTCCAAAATTATCCTGGTCAAAGGGATTTTATTTTAGGCCTACTTCATACTGTACTACAGATTTGGAGAAGCTACTGGTGGGAGCTGGACAATTAGGTTGATTGGCTTGATTGGCTTTTGGTCACTTAGCAGGTGAATGTATGAAATCCCCCCCCCCAGTCTCATTTTCCACATGTTCTAATGCTCGTAAGTTGCAGTCAGTCAAGTGGCCTCATTTTAACCGATATCATGTGTCTTGCCTCTTTACTTCTGATCTCCTAATGCGAAAGAACAATGAACAAATGAAGAGGAGGAGTAATATTTCTATTTAATATACCTTGTATGATTCTAGGAAAATTAATTGCCAGTTATTCATTGCACACAGAGATATATATGCACATCCTGTGGCCATCAGAGATATTTTTTCTTGCCTCACCTGCATTCATCCTTCTCTCCCCTCTTGCCCTTTCTTTGTTTTCTTTCCTTGCTTTGCTTTAGCTTCACACTGTTGTACAAAAAGGGGGGAAAAGGACCCTCTCCCCCACTAGTAAATACATTATAAATAAAATACAATTTATTTTTTGAATACCAGGAGGCCTGTGCAGCTAAGCTGTAATCCTGCCCTCCTGCAAAGACTTTTGCTTAATGTATTTCTGCAGGACACCAGCATGTAAGTGATAAATTGGAAAGGTTTCAAGGGACTATTGACAGTCGCTTGTGGGTGGTTTTCACACTGCTACGGTGCTGTACCTGTTTAATTTAATGGATACATCTGTTCCTTATTGGCTTATAAATTTCAAAGTCACTCTAATGTCAAACTTAGATGCAGGTTGTGTTGTAATATGACTGTGCATGACAGGTTTATGCACTGTAGCAACAGAGTTCATTTTTTTCTTACTGCCCAAGGGAAGATGATGGATGCCAGCAACCTCTCCATACAGTGACAGATTCTAAAAGACATCAGTCATTCAGTAGTTAACCCTATTCAGAGTGTTCCTTGCCATTTCAAGTGTAGCCATCCAAAGGATCACTTTTATTCAGTCCGTTTTTGATGATAAACGTTAAGAGACAGCATCTTTTAAAAACCATCATTTTCTTTTCACATATCTTCACATAATGGGACGACCTCAATTTTAAAAAAATAAAAATATGCAAATTTTATATACAGTAGGCCTGTAACTTATGTGGGGGTTATGTTCTGGGGATCACACCTAAATTCAAAACTCTGTATACTCAAAAACCCATTTGGTTCAATGGTGGGTGGGATTGCCAAAGTCATTTTTCCTGGAATCTCACCCCATTTCCTTTTTAATTTTTTTTTTACAGTACTCTATTTTTTTGCCATGTGTAAAGCTGAATGTGCAGAATTTAAATGCACACAGTTTGTGGGCTTACTGTACAAAACAAAAGAGCTATAAGCACTTTACAACTCTCTCTCTCTCTCTCTCTATATATATATATAATATTCATTAAAATATCAATAAAATAAAATCAAAATGAACAAAATATGAAATAAAATCGATCAAAAATTGCATGCCTCGCTAGGCTTGTTGGAACAAAAAGGTACTTAGCAGGCACCAAACACAATAGAGAGAAGGACCAGCCTACTATCAATGGGCAGGGAGTTCTGAACTGTAGGTACTGCCAGACTAAATGACCAAGTTGTTGCAAGTATGGAGCAAAGAATTGGACTAAATGATCCTTGTGGTGATTCCATATGGCACTTTTAAAATGGCCAGTTCCACAAATATAAGCAGTCTAATGGGCACATCTTTCTGGCCACAAATTTAGCATTACAACGTTCTCCTTTCTGTTAATGAGTTTTATTCAGTCCAGGCCATTAGTCAATACAAGAGAACAGCATCAGTGGTTTGGATGGAGCATATTAGAGGAACCATATGTTTGGCCCTCAAGAACTTACCATTCACCTGACAATCTATAAACAAGGCACTGCCCAATTACAGACATCCTAGCCCTACACGATAGATGGTGCATGGACTTAACAAGTAAAAGATGCTGGCATTACCTTTTTTCACAAATAAAAAGCAAACTATTTTTTTGAAGCACTAAAGACTAACACATTCATCTTGCAGTATATGGTAGGTTACACAGGTAACAGCCTGCATCCGCCAATGCATGGCTAGGACACATTCACAAATTTCATGCATCTAATTAAATAGATAGTTGCCTATATGAAAGGATATACTACAGTGGGATTTTTTTGCTGTTTTTAGTTTTAGTTTTTAAGGTTCTATACTCACTCACTTGGGATTAAGCATCATGAAACTCAACAGCACTTATTTCTGAATACCTGTTATAGGACTACAGTGTTACCTGTAAGAACAGCCCGGTTTAAGAATGATTTGGTTTACAAACTCCGCAAAACCAGAAATAGTGTCTTGGTTTGAGAACTTTACCTCGGTCTAAGAACGGAATCTGAATGGTGGAAGGGCACCGGCGGTGGGAGGCCTCATTAGGGAAAGCACACCTCGGTTTAAGAATGGTTTTTGGTTTAAGAACGGACTTTTGAAGCGGATTAAGTGCGCAAACCGAGGTACCGCTGTACACTGTAATGCAGCAATCGCTTTTGGATGCAATGCATCCTTTTCACTGCAGAGTAGCACATATTTATAGGTGTATGGGGGGGGGAAACTGCAGAAATTTAAGATAAATTTCATGTTGCTGTTTCTAATACAGTTCTTCCCAACTGCTCAGAGTTATTGATTAGCCTCTGGTTACAATGGTTTGTAAACATCAAGGAAATATAGAGGATTGATTTTTCTCTATGAAATGCATCAGCTGGTGAGTGCAGATCCTGAAACTTTCAAGAGTCTCTTTATCAAGCTGCAGGCACTTCGAAGTGTTTTCATTCAAAGGGTGCTAGTAGAGTAAACCTTTTATAAAAAAAAACTATCCAAAAGCCCTATATCTGTTTTTGCCCCAGGATTACGACAAAATGTAATGAATGGTGTGGATGTTAAGCCAAAACAATAACTAGGAAAAGAACTTGAAAGCTCTCTTGTGTCTACCCATTTCCCCTGCATTTCCTCTAATTTGCCTATGGGGGTGGGAAAGGGTTAGGGTTGCCAGACTCAATAGAGGACAGGACTTCTGTGCCCTTAATTGCCCTGCTCTCTTTTGAGTCTGGAAACCTTAAAAAGAAACCAGCAGACCCTTTGTTTAATTTCCAAGCAAAGGGTCTGCTGGTTTCTCTTTAAGGTTTCCAGACTCAAAAGAGAGCAGGGCAATTAAAGGCACAGAAGTCCTGTCCTCCATTGAGTCTGGCAATCCTAGAAAGGGTCGCACAATCTAAAAGTCAGGCATCCCCAAACTCAGCCCTCCAGGTGTTTTGGGTCTTCAATTCCCATCATCCCCAACCACTGGTCCTGTTAGCTAGGGATGATGGGAGTTGTAGTCCCAAAACATCTGGAGAGCCGAGTTTGGGGATGCCTGATCTAAGTTAATTATATGGACTCATATGTTACTTGGCCACACCCATTCATATCCTTGCCTTCCTCCAAGGAGGCCAAGGCAGCAAAAACCGAAACAACACAATTAACCCTTCTAAAAAACTTATTAAAAAACTGCAGTCACTTACCCTCAAACTAATGGTGTCATTAGGGTTGCCAGACTCAATACAGTCATACCTCGGTTTAAGTACGCCTCGGCTTTATTTTCAGTTCAAGTCCTCCGCGGATCCATCTGGAACAGATTAATCCACTTTCCAATACTTTCAATGGGAAAGTTCACTTCAGGTTAAGTACACTTCAGGTTAAGTATGGACATCCGGAACCAATTACATTCATACCTCGGGTTAAGTACGCTTCAGGTTGAGTACTCCGCGGACCCATCTGGAACAGATTAATTCACTTTCCATTACTTTCAATGAGAAAGTACGCTTCAGGTTAAGTACGCTTCAGGTTAAGTACAGACGTCCAGAACCAATTGTTTTTGTAAACCGAGGTACCACTGTAGAGTACAGGACTTCTGTGCCTTTAATTGACCTGCTCTCTTTTGAGTCTGGAAACCTTAAAGAGAAACCAGCAGACCCTTTGCTTGGAAATTAAACAAAGGGTCTGCTGGTTTCTCTTTAAGGTTTCCAGAGTCAAAAAAGAGCAGGGCAATTAAAGGCACAGAAGTCCTGTCCTCTATTGAATCTGGCAACCCTAGATGTCAGGGTTGCCAGAAGAAACAGGACTTTCAACCATCAAATGCTTGGAGAAACAGGTGTTTAGATTTTTCCATAAACGTTAACAGTGAGGGAGACTGACACACCTCACAAGGGAGAGCATTCCTCAAATGGAGAGCCACCACCAGTAAAATACAAATATTTAGTGATAATGGTGGAAGGTGAATCAGCTGTGGTTAAATATTAAGGGGAGGTAACTTTTTACACCTGGATTTATATCTGAGGTCCTTTAATCTGAGATATATGTGGGATTGATCTTGGGGCCTCAATGATATATATGTGCAACATATTGCTTTACCATTGAGCTATTGCTCCCTTCTGACTCTTTAAGAGCTCATAGATGAAATTCGGTAAGCCTAAGCATATTTGATTTTAAACATAATCAGATGTTAAAGAGTTGAGATAAATCAATAAATCCTATCCTGTCCTTTACTGAATTATATTGATTATATTAAGAAAATACAGATTTCACCTTAATATAGCCTCATGGTATATAGTTTTCACATATATGATTTGACTTGTCTGAACTATGTCAAACCCAAGAGACAGAAGCAAAGTGAAGGTTTCATTTTTTATTTTTTTAAATGATTTTGCAGTTTGAAAATGAGACTGAATGGATAACATTGCAAGTCTCATTAAAAATCTTGCAATGTAAACAATTTCACACAGCTTGTAAACTGTGGGTTGGAATGTTTTTTTTTTTCCTGAGGTGATTTAAAAATAAGACCCAGTTTATAGCCTTTGGTTTATCTTTTGCAGAATTGCAATTGCATAGCACAGATTTCATCCCCGACCAAATCCTGCAGTGTCAGATGAGCATCTTACAAACACCCTAATGATTTAGTTGAAAAGCTCCCTGCTCTACAAGCTCAGCCACATCCAATCACCAACTCTGATCAAACATGCAGGTTTCAATACGCCTGACATGGACCTTGATTTCCCAGGGGACAATAGAGACACCACAAGATTTCAAATCCACAGCCATCAACATTCTAGAACTGCATGAGAATTAGCAAGTGGGTTTCCTTGCCAAAGACTCATGAATACTTCAGAGAAAAGAGTGAAAGTAGTTCCTCTTTCTTTCTCCTAGAGAAACTTGAGCAAAATGACTTGAAATAAAATGTCAAAGGCAGAAATTTCCATCATATCACTCTGCTGTGGAGTAAATAAAAAGTGTATTTCCACTGGGTGTATAAGCTAATCACAAACAATTGGGCTTGTAATGAAAAAGGCTTCATTTTAAATTCATCAGATACCTTCATCCAAGCAAATCTCCTCTTAGCAAGCTCAAGACACATGCAGATTCATATTGAGCCCAGCAGTAATTCATGTTTTAATAGCAATTCATACAATATGCTCTCATCAACAATGCCCAAATACATTTGTCAAAGGTGTTCAAATAAAAGTGAAAAAAGAAGCATGGGTTATTTTTCTAGAGACCATACACTTTTAATATTAAAACAAAGGCTTTTTTTCAGGACGCGTTCCCTTATAATGGAGTATTTGCAGTGCTCGGGGACACCTTATATTTTGCTTCAATGTTTACAGGGGGGGGGGGGATACCACTTCAGCTTTCTAGCTCTTTGCTCATATTGTGAGGCACATGTTGCTTTTATTTCTGAAGACCCTTAGTGATTTGTCTCGTGGGATTAGTTGTCCACAGAAACTCTGAACTGTGTCCATGGATGTTTGCACCTCCTCAAACTGTTGCTGATTGTCTCCCCATTTTCTTGAGTAGCAGTTTGCACATCCATCTGTTAGTCTTGGAAAGCCCAGCACTAATAGCACACAGTACTATTTAGTCCTATACAAAGGCTGTAGAGAAGAAAGGTGAAACTGACAAGCTGCAGGTTTTGTCCTCGGAGGCCAAAGAAGCCTCTTCGTAGGGATGAAAATTGACACTACATTTGACTCTTTCATCAGCTTCACCTCAGCAGTTTGGCCCTGGTAACTGTGTACCAGAGCTTCCAAGAGCAATGCTGAAAGTGGAAGGAATATTTGTCAATCTCTTCACTGTAGATGGGAAATTGATAAGGCATTGAAAATCCATTAGTTTCACCTGTACAGCTGAAATATTCCTTCAGAGTGAAGGAATGAAGAGATGAGGGAGCTTGTGTATGTTTCAATCTCCCCTTTGCAGTTTTATATAGAAATCCCCGATTTTGTGAAAAATACTTCTAATCCCCTAATATGTGCAAGGATTTGTGCATCCAGCCAAACATAGCTCTGGAACTAATTTGCATAGTTCCTCCTTTAAAAACCTTGTATAGTTTCTCAAATTTTCAGGATTGTAGTTAAGCCAAAGGAAGTGTATGTTCTCAGGCTTGTGTTGGCCTAAGTATTTATTAGATTTCTTATCTGCCCTTTACTGCAAGGTCTCGGGATGAATCAAAACATCAAAACACACAATTATCAAACAATTAAAAGTTGCAACCATAAAACAAGAAAGGTTTAAAAAGCAGTTCGAAACAGTTCCATATAGAAAACAATAAGGGCAAAACTTTTTAAAACAAGTGCATGTATCAAAAAAGTTACAAATAGTTCTAGTACAGTGGTACCTCGGGTTACAAATGCTTAAGGTTACAAGTGCTTAGGCTTACAAACTCTGCTAGCCCGGGAAGTAGTACCTCAGGTTGAGGACTTTGCCCCAGGATGAGAACGGAAATTGTGCAGCGGTGGCATGGTGGCAGTGGGAGGCCCCATTAGAGAAACCGCACCTCAGGTTAAGAATGGTTTCAGCTTAAGAACACACCTCCAGAACAAATTAAGTTCGTAACTAGAGGTACCACTGTACAGACACAAGACTGGAATAAAGTCTTGTTCAGAGGAGAATCTGGCACCAAAAAGAGGACAGCCTGTCTAATATGCATTGCGTGGCAAGGCCCCCAAACCAGCCCCTCGTTAGAATAAAATTCACACTTACACAGAATTTTGGTTTAAAGCTAATGGGCAAAAATTTTAGGCCACAACTTGATTGATTATAGAAATGTGAGCTGTCTTGGCTTAGGCATTGGCAAAGCACTATATCGGACTCCTGCCCCCTTTGCAGGAAGCCAGTAAGGGTAAACCACTCAAAGAGGGAGCTGCTTCAGGGGAACCCATCTGTAGGTCTCCTCGGTGTTCCCAGAGGCCTGGCATGGCCCTAGCCCCTCAAGCGGACTTCGGACAGGATCCAGGCCCTGGATTCCTTTAACGGAATACCCTTGGACAATGGAGGGGCAGGCAATGGCTGACCTCCCCTCCCCCACAAATCAATGAGCCAATGCCTAACCGCCACACGAGCCAAATGCTTTCTGCCAATACCTTCACACCTGCAACCAATCTATCAAACCTTGACAATTCCAGCAAGCCATACATCATTTCCGCCATCAAACAAATGCACACCATCCGCCCTAAACAGGGCCACATTTCTGAAAATAACATCTGGGTGGGGAATCAGTCTGCCACCCAGAGCAAGCACCTTCCATGCTGCAACATGATCCAGGCTTCTTCTGTCTTTGTCCGTAGCAGCTGGGCACACACTCCCACACCAAGCGTGCCTTGAAAAGAGCTGCGACCAAAAAATGGTTGTGGCAGGAAGGACTGTCGCTAGCTCCTCCAAGTCGTTCATTTTTTATTTTATTTTATTTCATTTTATTCATTGATTGGTTGGTTGGTTGGTTGGTTGAAGGTTAATGTAATGCGAGTCCATAAGTCCAAGCCTTTTAACACAGGCAGGTCAATTTCTCCCAGCTGCACAACTAAGGTGGAAGGTGGGGCCCCACAAGGCCACTTTGGCCCTCATAAGAGGCAGAAGTTGATTCCAGCACATCCTGCGCCTGGACAGCCAGGAAACTCTTACTTGGGAGGTGAAGCTGGCAACCCACACCAGACTCAACAGCCCGTACACTGGCCAAATACACTGTGCTGTGACCCACAATCCGGCGGCACTTTACAGGTGGCAGGTCATTCTCGCCCAATTGGATCACAAGTGCAGAAGGTGGTCCACAAGCCACCGCTTTAACCTTAACCAATAGCAGGAAGGCATCCCAGTGCATCACGTGTCTTCCATGGCCCTCAAACTGGCCCAGTGAACGATGCTGTGATCCAAATGATCACAATGTTTAAACCCAGGAACCTATGAATAAGAAGATGAACAGCAAAAATCAGTTACAGGAAAGTAGCCGTGTTGGTCCGACGTAGTCGAAACAAAAAAATTCCTTCCAGTAGCACCTTAGAGACCAACTAAGTTTGTCAAACTTACTTGGTCTCTAAGGTGCTACTGGAAGGAATTAGCAAAAATCAGGCACAGGAAAACTGAATGACGTGATCTGATGCATCCTATATAAGTAATGCCTGTAGTTGGCATACACATCCCCATTGTAAGCATGTGTGGGAATGGTGCAAAAATGTGAAGAAATGGATTTAAGACTGGAAGGAATGAGAGTAACTAGCTTCTCATTGAGATCCAGGAGCAAGATGGAGATTAGAAAAATCTCTGTAGATAAACATGATTAGAGAATATCCTTTTCTATAATCATTTCTATATAACAAAACTGAAGAACAAAAGGATCTGACAAAGTCATTGTTTCACTGTGTAAATAAAGTGGTTGCTTGTTTGTGGCAGCCAGGCAGGAAACCATAAAAAATCCACAAGAAGCATAAGCTTTTAAAAACAAATCTATTATCCTACCTTTTTAAAAAAGAAAGAAAAAGAAATGCATAATGGTCTCTATTATCTGAGAAGCTTTCTTCCAATTATTGCTGGAAACAGGAATTCTTTTCAAGCCTTTTGAACTGTTAAGTATAGGGTGGTGCTTATTTTCTGCTAACCTTGGATCTTGGATTATTTGTATTTTCTGTTTACATAAATGTTTTGTTTTGAATGCTTCCATGAAGCCCACAAAACTTTTCAGTGTACTGTTAAACCAGTGATTTAGCAGGGATCATTTTAACTGACTCTGAAGATTATTATTTTTTTCTAAAGTAGGACTTAAATGAAAGCATACATGCAGAGCAGAAACACACATATACAGTTTATAAAGTACTGTAGTAAATTTGTTAGGATTTTCAAGTATGTGATATTTGTGAATGGTGAATAAAAATCATTTAAATTTAATCTACAGAGAAGTACCAGGCAACCAAATATATCTGTTCAAAATGTATTTGGAACCATTTTTTGAGCAAGAGAAGGGATAACTCTACAATAAAAGGGCAAAAGATGGCCAAACATAAAGGTAATGCAGATGATGTAGCTTTAATACGTATCAAGCCTGAAAATTCATTCCTGGAATTATGAAAGTTAAGTTTGAGTTATAAAATATGTTGGTAAATAAAATAATACTTGACTATTAGAGGTGCAATAAAATATTGAAAGAAAACAAAAAATTATGGATCAGTCTAAACAGTAAAATATTTGGGTATTTAGGAATAGCAAATAACTCAAATGATTGAATTATCACACAGAAGAAGAAGAGGAAGAAGAGGAAGAGGAAGAGGAAGAGGAAGAGGAAGAGGAAGAGGAGGAAGAAGAAGAAGAAGAAGAAGAAGAAGAAGAAGAAGAAGAAGAAGAAGAAGAAGAAGAAGAAGAAGAAGAAGAAGAAGAAGAAGAAGAAACGTTGAACTGGAAAGATGGAGATCGGTAAAGCTATCCTTTGCTAGAAAATGATGTTAGCTGTTAAAATGCTCAATGGGGAAAGATTTGAATACGATTGGAGGACTTTCAGATTGGAGACTTTTTGGTTAAGAACTCTTGAACAATCTTGAAAAAAATTGGCAGCAATTTTTATGCCACATATTCACCATAAATATTTCCCAAGAATATATGATTATGCCTAAAAGCTCAGTAACTATCAGAAACAATAAAATCAATAAAGGACAAAGTGATAAAATAAATAAATTAGGGGGAGGTGAATCCATGCTGGTCATATTTTTCCACCAATGCACACTAAAAACCTGGACACTAACCATATTTTGCAGGCAAAGCTACCTATGTCATACTCAAGAGCACTGAAATCAATAGACTAAAGTAATTTATGCTTATATACTTACTGATTTCAATGCACGTACTCTGAGGATGGCTAGCATTGCATAACACCCACTGACTTCAGTGAGTTCTAGATCAGGTCCTTACACATAACATTTATCTTAGGCATCCACCAAAGTTCAGATTTAGAAATTTGCTTTGCTTTTGAGTCTTTGCTGTTTGAATATTCTCTTATTGAATATTAGCGAGCCCATATTTAAGAAAGGTTTAATAGTATGCTAAAAGGAAAATCAAACACAAAGGTTAAGAGGATTGATTTTTTTGATTAACTTTATTAAACCACCTTCTAACCAATAAGGTGTTCAAGGTGGTTCACATTAAAAATACGATAAATCAGCCAAGCATAAACTTTCTAAAACCATGCTATTAAAACCAATAAATCAGTGTTAACACAACAGCAAATACATTATTTGTCTTGTTCCTTCAGAGGTCCTTTGGAACAACCCCATCTTTGTTGCATATTAGACAGTAACCTCCTCAGGGCAGCATCTTCTACTTGTGAGCTCACACACCATATATTATGTAGGGCTAGGGTGCCTGTAATTGGACCTGCCTGAACCATACCATAGATTGAATGGTAAGTTCTTGAGGACCATACAACCACTATGGCTCCTCTGAGATGCTCCGTTCAAAGCACTGACCCTGTTCTAAGTAACTTTTGCATTGACTAAATAAAACTCATTAGCAGAAAGGAGAATTTTGTAATGCAGGTGGGTAGATGATGCAAAAGGAAGGAGGCTAACCTTTGGTCCTCCATATGTTGCCGAACTACAAATCCCCTTCTTGGCCATATTGGCTGGGGCTCAAGCAGCTGTAGAATAGATGCGGGAAGCAGCTTCAGAAACAAGGATGAGAAGTTGAAAGGGTGAATTAGTAGTTGCATGGAGCAGAAAGGAGAATGTTTTAGGGGTTGTTGTGGAGGTGGAATAGGGGTGTTGGCAAGTGGAGCAAGCAGGGGGCAAAGCCTCTTTTGTGTCCCGCTCTCTGTCTCTGTGTGCAGGCTTTTTCGCCTTGCAGTGGTGGTGGCAGCAGGAGTCAAGGGTGGGATGAAAGGGATAAAGACTTTCTTCCCATTGTACACCCTCCTCGCCACTGGTATTGGTTGCAGGGGGAGTGTTGGAAGGCTTGCAGATCCAACCCTGTGTGGATACTTTCAACCTCAGACGCCAGAGGATGAAAGGATTACTGCTTTCCCTTTCCACCTCATGCCACTGTTGCAGAGCCCAAGACTAGCCGGCTTGCCCTTCTGTGTGACTTCCTCATCCCAAACAGCTCCTCCTCTATCTGTTCATGGTAATTGGAGACAGCAACAGATTCAGAGGGTGGCTGTGGAAAAGGAAGGCAGCCAGTAGTAGTGCCAGCCTGGAAGTTCAGATCACCTGGGCTGCCCACCCACTACCTTTCATCACACTGTTCACAGTGCCTCCTGTTGGTGGCCAAGTGAACTGAAGCATGGTGATACTCTTACCTGTTTATTATATACAGGTAGGTAGCCGTATTGGTCTGAGTCGAAGCAAAATAAAAAAAATTCCTTCAGTAGCATCTTAAAGACCAACTAAGTTTTTATTTTGGTATGAGCTTTCGTGTGCATGATCTGATGAGTGAATAGGTAGTAAATAGTTACAAGTAGGTAGCTATGTTGGTCTGCCGTAGTCGAAACAAAATAAAAAAAAATTCCTTCCAGCAGCACCTTAAAGACCAACTACGGTAAGTTTGTTACTGGTATGAGATTTCGTATGCATGCACACCTCTTCAGATGCACTGAAACAGAAGAGTCAGACCCTTATGTATATACAGAGGGTGGTGGGGATGGGTGGGAATGGGTGATGGGCTGATGGGAGTGGTAAACCTGTAGATGGCAACAAGTGTATCTGAAGAAGTGTGCATGCACACGAAAGCTCATACCAAAATAAAAACTTAGTTGGTCTTTAAGGTGCTACTGAAGGATTTTTTTTTATTCTGTTTATTATATGTAATCTATGTTATAATGTCATGCTGACTGTGTTTACTGAAATCCATGGATTAAATTCTATTTACTTCAATGGGACTACACTGAGCATGGCTATCACTGTGTATCCCCTCCACTCACTCACTCACTCACTCACACACACACACACACACACATGCACATTCATTTCCTCTCTCATTTTTTGGTATTGTATTAAGCTTCATGGCCAGGTTTTTTTGCACCCTTGGTATGGACACAGTTGCAATCTAAAACAAAGGTTAGTACAACATTTAGTTCTCACCTATGCCGAGTGCATGCAGCTGGGGGGGGGGGGCAGAGATAACCCAGAGCAGGAAGCAGCTGCACAGACATTGCAATTAGCAATGAAGAATGCATGTACTTCTGCCAGGCCCCTCAAATGACACTTTTGTGTAACAGGGCAGAATCCTTAGTATGTAATTGAGTTGACTGTCATTGATCAACTAGCTGTGATTATATGCATGTGTGATAATTTCTGTTTAAAGGTCTTGACAGGACATTATTGGAAATTGTCATTTAAATTAAAATGCTATTAAGGAGCTGAACAGGATTCTAAAATTGCCACTTAACTTTTTTATTATTATTATTAGTATGAGATTAAAAAATGGTCACACTTCAGTTATCGTTAACTTGTTAGCATGCTCATTAAGTAATTCCATCATGAATATTCAACAAAGTTTAGCAGTAGCTGCTCTATACACAAATGAGATTCTGAATCTCACTGTTATGTTTTCAGAGATTGACCCTAGCAGCTCAGCCCTGCCTTCTGCTAAACAGTGTATTTGCGGTTTGGGTTGAAGTCCTGTAGTCTCTTACCTAGAAGTGAGCCCCAATCAACTCAGTGGGGACTTGTTTGTGGCAAATAAAAGCACTGACACCAATGGCTTGGTTGAACTATGTGCCATCATTTCATCATTTCAATTCAATCATAAACATGCAGAGGGAAAGCCATAGGCTGAATAACCAAAGTCCAGGGGAACACCTGCGACTGTAGAGTGACCAGCCCCATCTAGGATAAGAGGAAGCAATTCCTCCTACTCCAAACCCTAAATGCATTGCCACCTATCAGGGCCCTAAAATTCTGAGGGGATGAGACAAATTGTCCCCAACGTTGTCCTGCATCCTGCTCCCAGGCCCTAAACCCTTGAGTGGCAGGCCTTGGGAGCTGTCCATCACTCCCAAAGGTGCCTATGGTGGTCACCAAGCTGGTTTATGTATTTCTCTTCCTGTACGTGGTGGGACGTGGGTGGCGCTGTGGGTTAAACCACAGAGCCTAAGGCTGCCGATCAGAAGGTTGGTGGTTCGAATCCCCACAACGCGGTGAGCTTCCGCTGTTCATTCCTGCTCCTGCCAACCTAGCAGTTTGAAAGCACCTCAAAGTGCAAGTAGATAAATAGGTACCGCTCCAGCGGGAAGGTAAACGGTGTTTCTGTGCGCTGCTCTGGTTCGCCAGAAGTGGCTTAGTCATGCTGGCCACATGACCCGGAAGCTGTACGCCGGCTCCCTTGGCCAGTAAAGCGAGATGAGCGCTGCAACCCCAGAGTCGTCCACAACTGGACCTAATGGTCAGGGGTCCCTTTACCTTTACCATTGGTGGCAGCAACGGGCGGAAAATCTGAATTTAGTTCCCTTTTACTCCAAGAATACTGGAATTGAATATAGGTTGGGTCTCTCATATTTAGGCAGGGAGTGCATTGCATAACACCAGTGCAAAAACCCACCTCTTTGTTCCCACAAGCGGATAATGATCAGCCCATGGCAAGACTAATATGACTCCATTTCTTGATCCTAATGCCCTTATCAAGCAATGCAGTGGAAGTCAGTATGCAATAGAAACAAGCCAACCATTATCTTTCATGGCTGCCTCAGCAGATCTAGCTTGAGGGATGGGTAAGAGAGAAATAATGGACCCAAGCTAAAACCTTGGCTAGCGTTACTTCAACCGTTAGAAATCCACTCCATGATCTTCTTGTAGTTCTGTGTATGGAACGGATGTCTATGATGATTCTTTATTGCTTTTGTATCACCCTTTTCCTCCAAGGAACTCAAGAAAGCATGCATGGATCTTCACCTTTCCATTTTATCCTTTCAGCAGCCACATAATGTGGCTTATTCTGAAAACAGGTGACTGGCCCAAGCCACTGATTCCACATTTATGGCCTAGCAGGAATTTGAATGCAGATCTTCCTCACTCCCCAGTCAAAATTCAGCACTCTGGTCATTGTACCACAGTGGCCCACCATCATGTCACACATGCAGAGGCCTAACTTCAAATTTGCTCTAAGACACAGGCAACCCAGCTTACTGTACTGGGACATTTCTCTGTTTTTTATACAGAATGCTGCCAACACAGCACATGGAGCTTCTTTACTTTCACTGAAGAAAGTATTTCCCCCTGTAACACTTAATCTAAATCTGTTCTTGTGACTCCTGAAGACCGCTGTGTGCCAAAGGAGGACAACTATTCTTTGTCTTCCTTAAGGCCTGTTCTACATCCTCTTAATCTTATTTTCTTCTGAATGGCACACACCTGTCACATTCATCCCTTGCCTTCTAAATTCTGTCCACATGCCCTGAATTATATTCTCTCAATGTATTTCTTAAGAAGTTGCAGAGATTTTTTGCTGTTTGTTACACAACGTTCAGCATGCTGTTTACTTAAAACAAAAGATTTATTAAAAATACTGGCTCCTTTTGCACACCTTCATCAAATGGAATGCTATTGCATTTTCTCTGCTTTTACAACAAAATGATTTGTATTTATATCTGCTTCCCACCCTCCATAAGACACACCTGACCATAAGACACACTTAGTTTTTAGAGCAGGAAAACAAGAAAAGAATATTCTGAATCACAGCCTCCTCGGGAGGAGAGCAATCCCCACAGAGGCTTGGGAGGCTTGGGAGGGAAGCTGCGCACCCGCCAGCCATATGGTTGGCAGGGCACAGCTTCCCTCCTAAGCCTCTGCAGGGATCACTCTCCTCCCGTGGAGGCTTTCCTTCTCCCCACTCCCCCCCCCAGCAGCACAGGCCCCTTTTCCAGCCTTCTCCTCTCCATCCCTTTCACCCAAACTCCTCAGGTGACGCCTGCAATTTCTCCCCTTTGCTGCTGCCTCTCCTTTGCCCTCTACCATGACTCTCCACTAGCGGCAACCTACCTCCTCTCCCTTCGCCCCGATTCTCGCTCCCCCTCCTCTCCATCCTCTTCCTCCCGTCTCTCAGCAGCTTTTCTAGTAGGAGCAGCGCAGAGCGCGTAAGCGGCTCTCGCTCTGCTTGCTTTGCAGCGAGCCAGGAGGAGGGACGGACGGGGCTCCTGCCCATCCCTCCTCTCACCTCGCTGTAAAGCAAGCAGAGTGAGAGCTGCTTACATGCTCTGAGTGGCTCTCGCTTTTCTAGCGAGAGCCATGCAGAGCATGTAAGCGGCTTTCGTTTTGCTTGCTTTACAGCGAGCGACGGATGGGAGCCATGGCTGCGGAGGCATCTCTCAGCTCCCGGCTGCAGCAGGAGTCGAGGGATCCCGCCGCTGTCCAGTGCATTCACTCCATAAGACGCACAGACATTTCCCCTTACTCTTTAGGAGGAAAAAAGTGTGTCTTATGGAGTGAAAAATACGATAACTGAATTCTGGTGCATCTTAATAAAAGATTTTTAAAACGTCAAAAACAAATTGACAAAAAATATATAAATACAATTAGCGGGCTTAAATACATAACATAATTGCATAAAAAGAAATAGCTCTGCATTGAACAAACTACAGGTCCCAGGATTCTTTGCAGGAAGCGATGACTGTTAAAGTGGTATAAAACTACATTAAATGCATGGTGTGGATATGACCTAAGACATGCATTGCATTGCATTGCATTGCATTGCATTGCATTGCATTGCATTGCACTGCATTACATTACATGACAGTTTACCCATTTGCCAGTACAGTCTGTTAAATTTTTCACTTGCCTCACTCTCCTTTTCAGCTGAGTGTCCCAAGGACCTGCTGCTACAGGATCTGCTGCTGCTTTTTCTTCTGCAACTAAAGACAAGGAAAGAAAGTGGAGGTGGGGGGGATCCCTAGGGCCTAAAATGAACAAAAAGGACACATGTCAGCCAATGAATCCCTTTATCCATCATAAAAAAGAAAAAAAAGCTCAACAACTTTTGTGTCTGGATTTTCACTTTTTTGAAATATGGCCACCCAACCTCAGTGACATAGTTAGTGATGAGTCAACTTCATGGATCTGAGTTCAGAATAGCTACACTAAAGTTGATTTAATTTCTTCTTAACTCAGCTTGGACTCAAACAAAGCTCGCTTAAGCCCAGCCCTCCTTGATGTGAAGCCTGCAATGCAAAGGTCCCACTTGCCATTTTCAGGCATTCACCTGAATGCAGAGTTTTAAACCAGGGAAGGTGGGAGGGACAGCCATGCAAGACTCAATCCTAATGTTTTCAGGTGCTCTTGAGACCTTTGTGCAAATAGCCAGAAGGTCAGAAGAGATATTGCCAGAGTGTTCAACCAAATCACTCAGAAACTCTCCCTGCCATTGGGAATTCTGGTGAGCCAGTGTTCTCACAGGGAGGTTTCTAAGTGTGCTCAGTTGAACAGGCTGAAAAGGTCTCTTCAGACCCTCATGCTATTCTCTGGAAGATCTCAAATCAGTCAGCAGAGCAAATGCTAAGCATATGTGCCCTACCTGGTGTAACACATGTTCAGGCAAACATATGAGCACAGAAACTGGAGTCAGAAGCACAACAGTACTGAAAAATAAGTACATTTGGGGAGGATAATAGTGTATTTTTGAGCATTATTTTTATTGCTTCATAATTCTCATAAAAATGTGGTCCTGAGAGACAATCACGTGCATTCTGAAATATGGGATGCGGGTGGGGAAACGACTTCACAAATAGATTAAGAAAGGAACTCTGATAATGTTATCGCAAGAAACATTGGGATAACCCTTTCTTTCTTTCTTTCTTTCTTTCTTTCTTTCTTTCTTTCTTTCTTTCTTTCTATAATACTGGATTAATGTTATGCACATTATTTATTTGTCCGCATTTATATATTTACCATATAAATTAATTTTTGGTTTTACATAATTAACCAGCCTTTTAAGGATAATAATGGAGTATGGAGAATAATAGAATACTCTAAAAATGCTCTAATTGTTTTGGGTACAATATTGGGCTGAGTAGACAGTATTAAAACAAAGACATGTACTTATAAAGAGGGGGAGTTGGGGATATAAAAAAGACACTAGGAAAAAGGTATTAATTAGTTTTAAAAGTCATTATAGACCATTTAAGGAGCCCATAATGCAT
This sequence comes from Zootoca vivipara, assembly GCF_965207765.1. Classification (NCBI taxonomy): domain Eukaryota; kingdom Metazoa; phylum Chordata; class Lepidosauria; order Squamata; family Lacertidae; genus Zootoca; species Zootoca vivipara. The sequence goes on along the minus strand of NC_142587.1, from coordinate 34,446,527 downwards.
GTTAGCATTAATGCTATTGGAATCACTTTAAAAATTAATTACGCAGCTTAAAAATGATGAGAGAACTAAAAGTGCTTAAAGGAAACTGTGTAGTGCTAAAAAAGATAGTGGTGTGACATCCAGTTGCATTTTACCACCAATAGAATTGGCTTCTACTGACTCTCCTTCTCCCTGTAGCTCCTCTGTACCCTTCCAAGGGATTTGGAGAGGAGTAGAGGGCTTCACAGTTGGGACACCCTCAATAGAAGATTTAGGGGGGCACGGGAATCAAGGGGGGCAAAAGGAAGGGGATACCCCTTTTGTAAGCAAACACCTGCTTCTGCAGTGTTGGGCATCATCCATGGAAGTCTGGGTTGATCAAATTCAAGCAAGCCACCACAGCATTTTTGTGGTCATGTTAGTGTGCTTAGTGGACCAAGGAAGATAGTGGACCAAGGTAATGTATTTTACTTCGAACTTGAAGAATAAGATGGACTAAATAGTTTTGGACCAGTTTATTTAAATGATTGTTTTGGGTCATATATGTTCACTCAATCTCTTTGATCTCCAGAAATGGCCCTTTTATAAATGCCACATGATGTTTATTCCACATTTGCTCAACCCTCTGGAGCACATTTGGGATGGGAGGGGGGAAACAAGGAAAGCCAAGTCCCATTTGGCCAAGTAGAAGTCTGCCAAGCATATAAGACAGCACAATTCCATGTCAGCCATGTTGCTTAGGTTCATAGTTCCTATTCTTCATATTCAAGGCTGCCCTTTAGGCCATACTTACTCTCAGATCTTCTGCTTGTGAATATTTATAGGGGAGATGAGCTGTTCGTTTTTTCCCTCTCCTCAAAGACTTTCCCCTTTATTTCCATTCCCAGAACAATGTAAAGCTCTTTTAATGAAACTTCAAGGCTTCCTCATTTGATCTACTAGTTAACTTGCAGCCAGCTTGGTCAAGCTGCATTAGAGAACAGAGACAAGGGAGTCGCATTAGATTTCGACCAGAGAATGAAGATAAACGACTCAGTGTGATCCATAGGGGAGTTGCTATGGGATGTGAATGTGAAATTAGGCTGGTGGTAAGAAGAGATATGGCAAACACGGTCAATACTAGAAAAATGGGAGGAAAACAAACTTTAATGCATCTTTCCCAGGGAATGTACAAGATAGGCCTGCCTCCAATGTGATAAAGGTGCCATAGGCTAAAATACATGAATGCTACTGCAAACAGTTGTCTGTACTTTCATGTTTCAAGGCAACTGTATCTATCTAACTATATATATATATATATATTTAAAAGAACTTTGATGACATGGCAAAGTCTTGGGGCAGAGTTCTGTTTGGTTTAACTCTAGTTAATTCACATGCATCTACATTTTTCAAAAAATAAAATAAAAATCTGATCCGTTTCTGAGTCTTTGCTCTTTCCATCCTATGATTTGGGTTCTGAGTGGCTCTGTATAAAGCAAAATCTTCTGCTCACTATTTGGTATAGTGAGGAATCTAAAAAGAGCTATAGCTTTAGCCCCTTTTGGGCTAAAGTGAATGAATTTTACACAGAGAAAAGGCTTTCTGGAAAGGCATAAAGTTGCTAAATTTCAAACAGAAAGCAGGGTTCTCCCACTCCATAATCGCTCATGAGGGAGAGGTTTCTGTTGGTGTTAAAGTGCACTTGTATGTTATGTGAATTAACTGTATTTTCTTTTTATTTATTTCATAACATTTATACACTGATTGATTTTTAAAAGTCCTCAGAGCACTGTACATAAAGATAAAACAATAAAATCGTTTTTATTCTTTTGCAAATTTAATAAAGGAAAAAAGGGTGAAACACAACACAATAAGAGAGGGGGAGAGAGAAAATAAAAGAGAACAAAATAAAATAATCACTTCATATTCACAATGCAATAAACATAAATACATCCATCTTATTATTATTATTTTTAAAAAAGAAAAGATCGTTATATGCCCTTGAAATGTCCAAAGAGTATCCAAATGAAGTTGGTATTTCTATAAAGTACGTTCCATTGGGAAGGCCATTGAGGTCTTCAAAGCATTACGTAATAGATGGTCAATATTCATCCTTTGAAGATCAATGTATCAGACTCTCAGCTAACTCAGGGGCTCAAAAAGTCTGTTTTTGTTGTCCTGCTATTAGTCCCCATACTAAAAAAATATAAAAGTACACTGGTATTTATTTATTTATTATTTATAGCATCTGATTTTTTTGGGGAAAAAAAAAACCCTGTATTACCACTGCAGCTACTCCAGTAGTATAATGTTTGATACTGTAGTTTCAGAGAACCAATGGCAGCTTACCTCCTTCCTCTTTGGCCGGCAGTTGCGCCCCCTCACATACAGCTGCCATTCCCAGCAGCCTAAGCACACATGGGGACTGCCTGCCAATAAATTAAAGTTATTTGGGCCAATCAGAGGCACTCCTTAGTGAGCAGAGCCTCGCTGGCCCGCTGGGTGTTGGCTGCAGGGTGGGATTAAGCTTCTACACTGGTACCCCATCCGGTGATGCAACTAGGAGGAGGGGAGCAGAAAGACCAACATGGTGCAGCGCTTCAGTCTTCTGACACATTGCCTCTCTACCTCCCGGTAAGCAATAGCAGACTACCTGCAGGGAAGCTTGTGAAACGACTCTGCCTCACTCCTTGAACTGTTTTTGCTAGCTCGGCCAAGCGATACATGGCAAAGATGCAGCAGTAAGGATACTGAATCTTTGCACAAGTTAATAGTGTTAACAATAAGTTCATTAACTGAGGGGTGCCAGAGATTCCTTATATTTGCAACTATAGTTGGCAAACAAGGCCATTTGAACTGGGGCCTAAAATGTATACTGAAAGTGACCGTGGTTGGGGTACGAGAGAAAATAATGAGCTTCCTGTCCCATTAGGTCCTTCTCACAATGCTTTCAAGGATGTGCTTTGCATTCTAAAACTCCCAACAGCTACACTGTGACACATTGCTTCAAATAAAGTGGTACCTCGGGTTACAGACGCTTCAGGTTACAGACTCAGCTAAGCCAGAAATAGTGCTTTGGGTTAAGAACTTTGCTTCAGGATGAGAACCGAAATCATGCGGTGGCAGCACAGCAGCAGCGGGAGGCCCCATTAGCTAAAGTGGTACCTCAGGTTAAGAACAGTTTCAGGTTAAGAACAGACCTCCAGAACGAATTAAGTTCTTAACCCGAGGTACCACTGTATGCAGATTTCAAGAGTGCAGAGCACATTCCAAGATCCTGCATTGAAACGTCTTTTATTAAAGTCACATTAACAGCCTTCTAACACAAGCAATGACATGGGGACATCCATATTCCAAATGGGAAATTGTGTGTGTGTGTGTGTGTGTGTGTGTGTGTGTGTGTGTGTGTGTGTGTTTCGGAGGTCCGTTCTTAACCTGAAACCGTTCTTAACCTGAGGTACCACTTTAGCTAATGGGGCCTCCCACTGCCACTGCACAATTCCTGTTCTCATCTTGAGGTAAAGTTCTTAACCAACACATACTGTCTGTACCATGATAGATACAAATTTCTGCTAGTGGCAGGCTTAAAAGTAGCTGACCCTTCACAGCCAACAGCTGGATTCAAGTCACCTCTTTTGATCAGAGCCCATCACTGATATGGCTAGACAGTTTTCATCTTACAGTGGAATCCAAGGAAATGCATCCAAAGAAGATGGTTTTATATATATATATATATATATATATATATATATATATATATATATATCAGCAGGAAGTGTAACTTGTTTTAGACTTCCTTTCTTCCATATTGCATTATCTTAAGAAAATAAGAAAACATATAAATACTGTATATAAATTCTGTTGTTGTTGTTGTTGTTGTTGTTGTTGTTGTTGTTGTTGTTGTTAACAATACAGTCGTACCTCGGGTTATGACCACCTCGGTTTGCGAACAGTTCGGGTTACGAACTGCGCAAACCCGGAAGTGTTTCCGCCGCGCATGCGCTTTGCAAAATGGCGGCGCCCATCGCGTTCGGTTTACGAACTGCGATCCGGAACGGATCGCGTTCGTAACCCGAGGTATTACTGTACTGTATTATTCTCAGAAAATATTGTTCCCTCTCTTCAGAGGGCCACATTTGCCCTTACCCCTTTCCTCAAAGAGAGATTGGCTCCCAAAGGGGGGACCCAACTGTGTCAAGGGTTGAGGTGGATCACAATGGACCTGATAGCCAATCAGAAAGGGATTAGGAGCCTGGTTTCAGAAGCCTGCTCCTCTTCTGGGCCCTTCCCCTTTGCCGTTTTGCTGCACCCTTCCTCCATGCAGTATGGGCTTTGGCTAGTTACCTGCTGAAGAGGTTAAGTAGGATTTTTTGAGGTCATGGGTTCTTTTATTGTCCTTTGATTCCCTCGTTTTTCCCCTACCTACTTTACACTGCTGGAATTAATTTTTTATTGCCCAGACACCTTTTAGCTGACAAAAACATAGAGACTACCAGGATTGTAGCAAAATTTTGCTATATAGCGACAAGAATAAGACACGCTGTGATGACAGCAAACACCAGTGACAGATAACCTAGTTGATCTATCGTAGGATTATCACAGGAGCGTCAACAGGTGGAGCATTGAGCATAGCTGCCAAGTTTTCCCTTTTCTCGTGAGGAAGCCTATTCAGCATAAGGGAATTTCCCTTTAAAAAAGGGATAACTTGGCAGCTATGGCATTGAGTCCAGGCAGGTTAGAAAAGGTACACACACACACACACACACACACACACACACACACACACACACAATGACATATGGATAAACAGTTTGTTGAACATGTAACTTGTTTTTTTTCCTTCTTCCGTATTTGGGCATAACTTTCCAATCCCCTGGAACATGGTCAGCTCAACAAGAATGTGTGGTAGAAAAAGCTACAGGAAGTATTAAAATGTCAATGTACAGGCAATGATCGTTTTAGGCACATCCAACTGACATGTGACCATGCACACACGAATTGTGCTGACCCTGGAAGTGGCAAGAAAAAAAGGGAAGAATGGGGTGAGGAGGGCTTACATGCACGGGGGTGAGGAACACAATCCGCCTGCAAAAAGATTGCTGCCTGTATTTCTTCTGAGTCAAAGCTCTGCTTGAAGATTTTAAGTCCAAACCTTTAGCCCGACTATTTTATGGAGTTCAGTTTTGGGTTGCTTAGAGAAGCTTTTTGTGTACCAAGCTATGTTTTGAAGGCTGCTCTGAAATTCCAAGCTGGTCCCCCCTCTATTTTCACACATGCCTGAATCAGGATTTTAAACTATTGGCCGCAGTTGAATTTAGCCCCTACTGGCTTCCTGCCTTTAGTTCTGCTTGATTTGCACAAAAGCAGCTGGATGAAAGCCATGAATTTAAGGTAATGCTTTTTTGGCTTTTTACCGCAACACTTACTAAGCTTAGGTCTCAGTAAAGCAAAAGAACTGTTGAGGCAATGCCTGCATGATATTCAACAGATGAACAATCTGTTTGCAGTGAGAAAATGATGTCCTCAGTATGAATTATTTAGATGTTATTTTATAACAATTAAATAGCATTTACATATATTGTGGAAAAGCCGCTGGTATAATGCAATAGTCATTTTAAACATTGCTGTATGAAACACATCTTAGTTAACTTTATCATAAATATTTCAATGTTTAATTCAATCCCCCAAAGAAAAATAGGAACTGCTGACATTTCATTTATATTCTAAAAAGTGTTCCTAAATAAAACTTAAATGTTTAAATATATATTTTAGCAGGATCATCTAATGTATTTTCTAACATCTGTATATCCCCAAATCACTTAAAGTATAATATTTTTATTATAATACTATCAAATGGGCCCTTTTACTTGAAATAAATTGAGGCCACCACTAGAAATGATGCAGCCACATCTTTGAAAAGATGACAGACTCAAGGCACAAATAATTTTGGCTCTGTCTGCCATATCCCAATCATGGCAGCAAGCTGACATAGTGGAAGTTGTTCCGTGATTGACCAAACATCTCTGGCTTCCTGATGTTCAAACTGCCACCAGCTAGAAACACTCCAGCATATTAATAAGTGCAATTAAGCATGCCATCGCAAATGACATATTAGAATAGTTCCTCAAGTCAATATAGAATAAGGGGGGGGGGCTAATGCTGTCTTTATTTTTCAGCAACATACATTTTTCTTTCGATTATTCCATCCAATTCATTTCTCCAATTAGTCAGAATTTACTGCTAGGATTCTGTTTCATTCTCTCCTGTATATCATTCAGAGCAGTAATGGATAATGCTAGTATTCAGGCTCAGGAAATGCAAGCCTGAAAGTACCAACAGAGCTTTTATCTTGTCAAAAGAGGGAAATAATAATAAACAGTTTCCCTGCAAATTATATTTTCAATAGGGATTCCCTTTTTAAAGTAAAATTCACGACTGTTGTCTTTGTTCTAAATTTTAAATCTTCCAAAAGCTTTGAGATTTTCTACCCCATAGATTCCCAGTCCACTGCTGAATATAGGAAATTACCCAACATACTACCCCTGGCAGAGGAAGGTCTCGTGATGCAAATTGTGGCATGGCTGATTAAAAGAGAATGTAGAGAAATTGGGTGAACTTTGCATTTCATTGTGAAACTACCCAATTTGCTCTTCCCAAAACAATACAGTGGTACCTCGGTTTAAGTACACAATTGGTTCCGGAAGTCTGTACTTAACCTGAAGTGTACTTAACCTGAAGTGAACTTTCCCATTGAAAGTAATGGAAAGTGGATTAATCTGTTCCAGACAGGTCTGTGGAGTACTTAACCCGAAATATGAGTGTAGTTGGTTCTGGAAGTCCGTACTTAACCTGAAGCGTACTTAACCTGAAGCGAACTTTCCCATTGAAAGTAATGGGAAGTGGATTAATCCGTTCCAGGCGGGTCTGCGGAGTACTTAAACTGAAAGTACTCAAACCGAAGTGTACTTAAACCGAGGTATGACTGTATATGAAATGCATCTATCCATCAAAAGTTGCACTTCTCTGAATCTTACAAGGAAGTTCTATAATAATAATAATAATAATAATAATAATAATAATAATAATAATAATAATAATTTATTTATACCCCACCCAACCAAAAGAAACATTAAGGGAGAGTGTGCGGGTGGGGTGGGGGGAGAGCCCAGACTCTCTTTGCCATTTTTTTAAAACTGCATCAATCTTAATTCTTAACTGAGCCTTTAATCTTCAACATATCCAGTTGATATCACCTCTATTTTGTGAATCAGAGCTCCTTTATTTGGTATTAAGGAAAATAGCTTTATGATCTTCTAAGCAATTTATCAGTCAAATTGGTGTTCTGTCACGCATAAAGGATGGAACCTCTGTTCTCTTTGGAGGTATGTGGAAGAGACGGCGTCAGGAGATTCAGCTTCTCCTCACCTTTACATGGAAGGCCGTAACTGCTGTAATTCCCTATGCAATAAGAAAGGAACAGAAGCACTGTTCTCTATTTAATTTGATAGCCCTACATGGAAATGCTCAGTGACTTGTGCATAATAAAGTAGGAAAGATGGAAATGTTCCTTTAATGTCTGGTAATGTGAATACTGTTGTCAGATACTTTATGCCATGGTAAATAATCATGCCAGTGTGTTAAATATTCATCAGTGCAATAAATAAAAGATACATAAATGAAATGAATGTATTTTCTCTTTGCAATATCTTAAAGAGGCTATCAATACTTGTTTTTGTTTGAGGTATGTTGTTCATCATTACAGGTGATCTGTTGTTAAATTGCCAAAGAGCCAGAAGGTGTGACTGGGCAAATGCAATTCAATGTAAGGAAACATAGGGTGATATATGTCAGCACGAAAAAGTCTTAATTTCACATCTACGCTCATGGGGTCTCATCTGCCATTGTCTGACCAGGAATGAGATCTTGAGGCCATAGTGGATAGCTCGATGAAGATGTTGACCCAGGGTTCAGCAGTTGCGGGGGGGGGGGGGGAGGTGGATTCTATGTTAGTGATCCTTAGGTAAAGAACTGAAAATAAAACTGCTCACAGCATAGTGCCATTATACAAATCAATGGTGTGGCCCCCCCCCTTTTATTTTTGGGATGGGACTAGGTCCCCTCAATATTTGTAGGACACTTTGAGACATTGCAGGCATGATGTCAGGGTGTCGCACAACGTCGTGTCGGGACCCCCCCCCCCAATCCTATGGAGAAGCTGGTGCTTCTGGGGGCTACTGCATTCGGAGTACTGTATACAGTTTTGGATGCCTCACCTCAAAAAGGCTAATGCAGAGTTGGAAATGATTTAGAAAAGGGCAACCAAAATGATTAAGGGAAGTGGAGCTACTCCCCTGTGAGGAAAGGTTTCTAGTTGGCTTTCTAGTTGAATGTTGGAAGATTCCAGAAAGACAAGAGAAAGTACTGTTTACATAGCATGAAGAAGTTATGGCTACCAATTTGGATGACTTTAAAATCACCCCTTCCCACCACCCTTCTGAGTAATACCCCTCCCCACCCTCTCACTATATATATTTAAGGGTCTGGTGACTTTTGTTTCAGTGTATCTGAAGAAGTGTGCATGGACACGAAAGCTCATACCAACGACAAACTTAGTTGGTCTCTAAGGTTATTTTGTTTCAACTACGGCAGACCAACACAGCTACCAACCTGTAACTAGAACTATGTATTTTTAAAGACACTCTTTTAGGGAAAAAAGCACTTTCAGAACAGTTTTTAAATGTATGTAGATTCCACCCAGGTGGGTGGCTCAGGTGAATAGTCCAGGCAAGCCATGGCAGTATGGTAAGCGAGCATTGGAATGTAAAGACATGGAGGGGATTGCTGAGGTGTAAAGTGATGGCGAGGAGGTTTGTTGAAGTATAAAGGGATGGGGAAGGGGGTTGTTGGTGGGTCGGCAGGGTTGAAATGGAAGGAAGCAGGGGTGTAACCCCTCGTATTTATATATATTTTAATTTGTGTGCATGTGTGTAATGGAAACGAGGAAGTTATGTTTGAAAACTGGCATTTGATAGTGGGCTGATATCAAAAGTTGATCATCCTAATGTATTTTTCTTCTTCTTTTATATCAAGCCACATTATTATATATCAAGCCAAATTATTAACAGAAAGAACTCTCAAATTACCCTGTCTCAAAAATATTACGTCCTTGGATCCCTTGAAAGTGAGTTTCCCCTGAGGGAGAATGCAGTCAGTCAAAATGCCTGCAGGGGATTTAAAAACCAATTTTCAATAATTGTTTCCTTCCCTGATTGGCATTGCCCTTTAGTTGTTGTTGTTTAATTACACTACATTATGATACAAACAGGTTTGCATATCTTAACAGTTGCAGTCCCAAACCAAACAGTCCTCCCATCCCAAACAGTTGCTTTGAATCTAATGAGATTGCTGAAGTGAGGTTAAGTTGTGTGTCCCTAAATACGGTAAGCCCAATCATTTATTCTAAGCTAGAGAGGAAGAGCCACCAGAAGGCATGATGACTATGGGAGCTGGGGGTGTGGGATGGAGGAGCTAAACACGTCAGAGAAGCTTGGCACAGGCTATAATGATTGTATATTTGTCAGCCAAATATAATCCCAAGGTGTCTAAGTTATGAAGACCCATGCTTGGAGTGAGGAGCCGGTTGGACTTCAACTCCAACATACCTAACCATTGACCATGCTCATGGAACTATCAACTGGAGGAGGGCCACATAAGCCATTATCTTCTCTATGAGATGATCATCAAGTTGGTGTGTGTTTCAAGTTATGTTCAACTACTATTTGTTTATCTACTCCCCATTAGTAGTAGCAGTGGTGGTAGTAGCAGTACCGGTAGTAGTATACCGCCCTTCATCTATTAATCTTAGGGAAGTACACACCATAAAAATACAACATAAAAACACAAAATACTTAATAAAATGAAGGGGAAAACCACAAACCAATAATACACACACCCCGGTAGGCAACAAAACGTGAAGTGAAATGGAGATAAGTGTTTCTATAATTACAGAAATTAGAAAACTGCATCCCGTTTACACTTCTTTTCCTCCACATGATCACCAAGATGGTAAATATTGAGGCAGGTTTGCGGCCACGCCTACGGGTCAATGGGGGGATGTTCTTTGTAGCCCTTCAGGGGTTGTGAAGAAGTTCAGGCAAGGGCAAGGGAGGAAATGAGGCAAAATACTCCCAGTGCTTTCCAGTGGGGTGTGGGAAGTTGACTGCGTCCTGCAATGTCATGCAATCACACGTATGGAAGGCAGAACAGGAGCGATCTGGGAGTGTGCCCCTGCCATGGACGAGCCTCTGTTACAGGCATAGTTTGCGGAAGGTTCCTCCTCAATCTGGATAATTGGTGTTAATCAAGAGGCACTCCTGAAACACCATATGCAAATGGGCTGCAATCAATCAGCTGCCAAAAGAACCGGGACTGGTTTTCTGAAGATATTTAATTAGATTTCTGAAGCTTGAGAATCCCTACAACAGCAATGAAAGAAAAGGATGAGGGCACAGTGGTTTGTGCTTCTTATGGTTTTCAATGGGTCTTTTTTCATCCTGTACTCCTCTACATAATAAAGAATGGATTTTATTTATGACCTCTTCTAGACGGAGGTGGTGTTGGAGGAATGCAGTGGGGGGAAGAAGAAAAAAATGACCCGCAGCAGGACAGTTGTTGAAGAGAGGCTGAATCTGAGAAAAGATTTTGCTATGCAGGAATTGCAGAGGGGAATTTAATGGTGGAAGTCTGGAAAGTTCACTCTGCGAGTTATTTATGGCTGTGGTTCATATGCTAGTTTGATAACAGCAGAGTGGAATGGAATGTGACTCTGTACCACTCAGACAAACACTGCACAGAACTGAACAAGAGAAAGAACTGAACTCTTTCAACACACCAGGTTTGGAACAAAAATGTAGATGAAGGACTACATGTGTGAAATGGATTGTACTGTATATTTAAAAGATGAAATGGAGGTTGCTGTTTGTAGGGTGAAAATGTGGACAGCTGGAAGAATGGCTAGATGGCAAGTGAAGGATGCATACCTGCCAAGTTCCTCTCTGAAAAATAAGAGACCAGACCGGAAGTAGCATACCGGAAGTAGCGTGGCGGCCATTTTGGAACTGGGCAGAGCAGCATCAAAAGTCACTTCCAGTTCCAAAATGGCCGTTGCGCCAGAATAAACTGGGGGGAAACAAAAAAATTCATTTTTTTCGCCTGGGGACAGCTGGAAAAATGGGGGTTTCCCGGGGAAAACGGGATACTTGGCAGCTATGGAAGGATGTCAACTAGAGACTAAATCAGAAATGAAGCAGCGATGGGGGTAATATCTTGGACATATGTTGCAACAGGAGTGGTAAACCTGATTTTAAGAAATTGCATTGAATTTACCTAAGTAATTTGGTTTGATTTGTAATAATTTTGAGGACGGGGGAGGTAAAGATTGAGCCATACTAAATACATGGGAAAGATGACATTTTCTGTGCAAGCTGACATGAAAGTTTTATTCTATTAGGAAGGAGAACATTTCCCACATTCTTTTATTTGGCCTTGCCTAAGTATCATTTGAAAGTGATATGCTTCTACATCTTCAGTGCTCTACTTGACTTTCTTATTCCAAGGACAAAACCTACCGCTGAGAACCTCTAATCAAATAGTTCTCAATAGATGCACCATTGTGCTGAAAACCTATTCTCAAAGAAAGATGAAGCACTTGAAGAAGAAGAAAAAACCATTGCAGCAACTGCTTTAGCTATGTGACGTCTTGAAGTGGAAGCAGCTGTCCTCTGCAATACAAGGAAGGCAGTTTAACACTGAACTTTGAAAGGTTTTTGAGACTTTTGTCAAATTTAGAGCAGTTACTTTTTATATAATCGCCCGTTGGTTTAGAATTAGGTCGGAGCTGAAACGACTCACTCATTTTCATGTTCATTTTTCAGGAGTGTGAAAATTTATTTTCAGCTCCCCCCTCCCCCCGCAGTAGATCCCTCAAAAAATATTTTCTAATTTTGTTATCCATGCCTGCAATTCAGCAATGACTTTGTGAGAGATCGAGTGACAGCAGTTCATTCCTACATGACTGAAAAAAATAATAATGCATCTCCCTTCAATGAATGGATAGAAGATTAGTACAAACTCACAACACATGAACAAATCATGTATAGATGTAGACTTGCCATGGACCCCCCCAAAAAAATTGGAACTCGTTTTTTTAAACACTGCATTACATGTGTGTTAACTACAAAAACAATCTTGTAAATTCTGTTTTTTATTGTATATGAATGTTATTTCTTACACACACACATAATCTTTCAATAAAGAATATATTTTTTAAAAAAAAATACACAGACATATGGACAAATGACTGCAATCTACTGAACCAAACTATTAAGCTCAATATTGTCTATCTACATGGAGAGGCAGGGTATAATCAGGGGTTCAGACAGAGACTTCAGAGCTGGACATACTAGAGCAGAGTTTTCCAAAATGTGTGTTATGACACGTCAGCGCAGGAATCCCCAAATTTGGCCCTCCAGCTGTTTTGGGACTACAACTCCCATCATCCTAGCTAACAGGACCCGTGGTCAGGGGTTATGGGAATTGTAGTCCCAAAATATCTGAAGGGCCAAGTTTGGGGTGCCTACGCACAGTGTGTAGGTGTGTCGTGTGAATGCTCCCCACACTCCTCCTGGGGCTGGAAAGAGGTTAGTTTAACCTTCAGTTTGCTAGTAAAACTGAATTACTGTGTTGCGTAATGATGCATGTCTAAAAAGTGTGTCAGCGACATGAAAAATTCGGAAAGTTCCGTACTAGGGATTGAACCAGGTATCTGTTGCAAGCAAAGCACCTGCTCTATCACTGAACCATGACCTCCCCCTATATACATGGCTCAAGCAATTGCAACAGAGCAGAACCAGTTCACAACTCTACTCTTTGTATTTAAATAAATGGTTGACTATCAATACTTATTTTTCTTTCATAAAATGTATACACTGCTTGATTGTACAAAAAACCTAAAAGTGGCTTACAAAAAAGAAAAACAAGAAAAAGAATAGACGATGATCATCTTTCTGCAGGTCCAGTATAGCAACAAGTGACTGTAAGCATAATTCTGAACACAAATAATATGCACATGACTCCAAAGTTTGTGAACTATTATATGTTCTCCTAGAATACAATGTAAGAAAGATTTATATGACCTGAAGAGAATACCCAAGAATACGATGTGGTGGCAAACTTTTGTGACACTCCTTCACTCAATGTCTTTTCCAACGCCTCTGAATCATTCACAGGAAACACTTTGAATTTTCTGATCAAAATAGGGGGATGGTGGCAGTCCATTCAGAAACTCTCTTAAAAGTTTAAGAATAGCTTCTGAGCAGTTACGAGGAACTTATTCAGAATTTGAAACCTGTCTTATTGTAAGATGAAGTGAAAAACACTGTCAAGAACTTCTACTCTGATTTTTGTTTGTGTAAATACACTGTGTATCATATAATGTGTACAGTGTTAGGATATACTGTATGTTTTCTGCCGTCACAAACAAAGATCTATTCTGGTAGTTGGTGTGGTCAACATATGTGCCTTCCTTCTATAGCAGAGGTCACAAATGTGCATCTATAGAGCCCACCGAAGACAGATGGCAATGCAGAACCAGCCCTCCTCTGAATCTGACTTCCAATTTCGTTTAGCATTCACCTCGCCATTCTAAAATCAGTTAGGATTCATTGCAAGTATGATTTGCCAGTGGAAAAAAAAAGATGTATCATCTCCTCTAATATATGCTTGGCAAACAACAGCAACCTTAATTGTTGCCAATTGATTAATTTTCTGTAGAATTTAAACATTAAACTATGACAATCTGGCATTAGATTTTAGCTGAGCATCTTTAAAAGAGACATATGGTATTTTCAGTGGTTCTAAAATGTACCGCAATCCCGAGAAATATCAGTCAACATTCCGTGGGTACCAGGACGTGCCAATTTACTGGGGAGAACATTGCGGCTCAAGCCAATCCCTGCAAAACTGGGATGCTATTGCACCCTGGCATCTGACCCAGTAGCTGATGTCTATTACCACCTTCTTATGGGCCACATCAGGTGAATGTGCGCCAATGTTCAGCAAAAAGCCAAACACTAAATAGCTTTTCTCCGAGATTTACAAGAGCAGTTTCTTCTTGACTTTTTCAGTGCTGTGCTATTACTCTGCCATCTCTGACCTCTTTTTCAGTGGAGAAGTACCTATTCATAGAACCGTATACATTCTATGGAGTTATTAACAATATGCACTGTGGAGGCAATTTACCACCTAAGCAAATGTTATTTACAGCATAATGGGCATGTTAATGCTGAAGGCAACAAAGGCAGATGCATTGTAAGTCTCAGAAGTAAATCTCTTGTTTGTATTTGTTTGCTTCTTTTTAAGATTGAGACTTGAATGCAGAATGCAATTTGGGCTGGAATCTGGAGTGGGTAACCTTTTCTGATGGAAGGGATACATTGATCCATAATTAACCATCTGGGGGCTGCAAGTTAGAGTTCACACACCTGAAGCGTAAAAGTGAGTGTAAACTGTTTAAAATGTATATTTTAAAAAGAAATCCATCTTTCTTTGGAAAAAAGGCAGGGTTTTTCTGGGGAGAGCACAAAATTTTGGACACCACAGCACCACAGTGGGGCAGTTATAGAAGAAGCAGGGGAGGGGCAGGCTTTTGGCAGCCACAAAAGAACGTTTGGCTTCATGGCATCATACTGGGCTCCCTATAAGAGCAGCCATAAAAATTAAATAAATGAAATGAAATTGTGCTCCCTGTGACAAATTTTGGGAGCCTTTGGGGCCACAAAAACCTCTTTGTGGGAGAATATATATGTATGTGTGTGTGTGTGTGTGTGTGTGTGTGTGTGTGTGGGCTGTGAATTAGTCATCCTCATTAGATAACTCAACGTGTGAGTAAACATGTAGAGGATTGCACAGTTAAGGTAGTATCTGAAGTATCTGTGACATTGAAATTTTTGATTAAGCTCCTATCTACTGGTGATGCAATTAACTCTTCATGGAGAGATGTGTTTGGTATGGAACTTACCTTTTCCCCTATGTCAAAGAGTGCTTATTCACTCGTTTAAACTGCTGCATTATCTGTGTCCTTTCTTGGATAAAGATAATTTGTCTGCTATGATGCATGTATCCATAACTTCACATTTAGACTATTGTATTGGGCTCTAGCAGTTCGAAAGCACGTCAAAGTGCAAATAGATAAATAGGTACCGCTACAGCGGAAAGGTAAACGGTGTTTCCGTGTGCTGCTCTGGTTTGCCAGAATCGGCTTTGTCATGCTGGCCACATGACCTGGAAGCTGTACCTGGAGGCCGGCTCCCTCGGCCAATAACGCGAGATGAACATCACAACTCCAGAGTCGGTCACGACTGGACCTAAATGGTATGGGGTCCCTTTACCCTTTACCTTTATTGGGCTCTACGAAGTGCTATATTTCTAGAAAAAAAGAGGTTCCGGAACTCACCATGAACGCCTCTCTCTTTCTCATGGAATGGCAATGGCACCCACCTGAGAGATGCCGGAACTGATTTCTGGTGAGTTCTCCCTAAAAAGCCCTGGCTCTATGTAAGGCTTTCATTATGGCTAGTGTGGAGGCTGCAGCTGGTGCAGAATGCTATGGCCCAGATCCTGAGTAGTGCTCTCATCAGGGAGGCATCGTACCAGTGCTAAGATGTGAACCAGTTTTATGAACCCATTAGCTATATACAAAGGCCAAGACAACTCTGGACCTGGTTACCTTCCTCTCCATAAAGGCATTAAGATCAACAAATAGAATCTGGTTAGTTTTGCCATGGCCTGATGATTATTGGAAGTGGGCTTCTTCGTTCTTGGCACCTGTGTTGTGAAATGTTCTCTCTGTTGAAATACAAAAGACCCATCAGTATTGGCATGCTGCTGGCTCTTGAAAACACACCTGTTTAGCCCAGCATTTCCCTAATTTCTGGACTTGAACCTCCTGTTGTGATTGCTGTTTGTTGTTGTTTTTTCTTGAAATATAAGTGGTATATAAATGCTAACAACATCAGCTACGAACACTGCTTTATATGCTTGGTTAACTTTATTGCAGCATTTCAGGGCTTTGGATAAAGTGGCGGAACTGAACCCAACCCATAGCTGCCAAGTTATCCCTTTTTTTAAGGGATTTTCCATTATGCTGAATAGGCTTCCTCACGAGAAAAGGGAAAACTTGGCAGCTATGACCCAACCATCCACCACCAACTCTTAGGATTGCACAGTAAATTGATAGAATTGAAACAATTCTATGTGCAATAGATAATGACAGCAAAAATTGCAGCAAAAAGACCTTTCCATGGAGAGATTTATGGCTTTGTCAATGTCCTTTGAGTCTCCCACGTGATGCACACCTCCCCCCATGGTTAAAAAGTAATCACAGCAATGCTCAGTGCAATTTGTGAAAAATTGAAGAGGTTGATATGAGCACTGCAAGAGCATCAAAGGGACATGAAAACAAAATTGAATGTGTGTGGTGTCTGTCCATCAAGCACTCTTTCTTGTTGTGCATTGCTTCAGAAAATGGATCCCTTGCACAACGAGAGATGGCCGTTTCCCACTTGTGCTGCTGCAAATTCCCCCAAAAAACTAAGGAACACCTGTCAGAGAAGCTTGCTAAATTGGTATATACAGGAAGCATCTTGTAACGATCCACAGTTTTTCAAGGGACTACAATGAAATGCTGTCTATTCATGCATAAATTACTGCTGGAAGTGTAAGGCTATCTGGCAAATATTTCAGCTATTGTAGTTGATAAAGGACTGAAGAACAAAAACACTGCATAGTGCTTGGGAGTGTATCTTGGGCGGGTGGGGGATCAGGGATAGAGGAAATGCTCTTAGAATGTATTCGCTTTGCACACTTAAGATGGGTGCTCAGACAGAAGAGCTAAACTGTTCCGTGATGTGGTTCCTTAAGTACACACTTAACCATGGTTGAATAGATATTTTGTGGGGATATTGGGTATTCAAATTGCTTTGTGAATGTATCTGCACTGTATTGTTGTTTTTGTGAGGCTTAAAAGAAGACTAGGAAGGGATGACATGTGTGTCTGTGAAATTAAACAAGAGGGAGAGATATGCATTTGAAGGTGTACGATACCTTTGAAGACAGCTGAACAATTTCTCCAAAATTTGAACTGTGGTTTATGTGGTTAGTCTGGCAAACTGACATTTGATTTTTAAAAATTGCCATTTGAGTACTTGAATTACAGCAATAATAAAAGATAATCACATGTAATCCAATAGAAAATAATTGTAGATGAGATAGGCCATTCAAAAAGACAAATGTTGCACTGAGAAAATTTGGTGTGATCATGGCCCTGTATTAATTGTTATATAAATTGCAAAATGAAAAGACAAGTGATTTTGCTGCTATCCAAAGTGTAGCCATAGTGTTGAATCTATAGTATAAACATCCCGAGCCAGGCTTTAATGAGAGAAATCATAAAATGAATTGGTACAGCTATGTTGGTAGGTAATAATCCATCGAGCAACTTAGCTTGTAATTGAGCATTCTTTGGTGCCTACAAAAATTTCACAATCTTTTGTGAAAGGTTTCACAAATTTCACAACTATTAATGTGTATGACTCTTATCCCTCTGTGTAAGTTCACTGTGAGTGCCACCAAATTATGTTTTGAGTGGATTTTAGTGACAATTATATGGAGCATATTTAATTGAAAATCCATAAATAAACTGTTATTGGTCAACATTTATCCTTCCATCTTTAAAGTGAAACAGGAGTAGAAAGGTAAACATTAAAAAAAATAAAATCCTCCAATTCTAGTTGATTGTGGAAGTTAGAAAATAGCAGCCTAAACACACACACACACAGAGAGAAGCCTGACCTTCAAGAATATACCGATTCCAGCATCAAAATAATCACCAACTTCAGATTTTACTTGCATAGAGTTTTACATATTTTTCCCTTCAATCATCTCATTGCTAGGTAATGGGTGGCCTTTTCCCAGTGTCTTATTTCCAAGAACTGAATGCCTAGCATCAGCCAAACACCATCTTTAAGCATTCAGACAGCCCGTCAAAGCCCAATATCAAATAGCACTGCACCAAATGACCTGTCAGAGTTCTTCTTGGAGATTCTGAAAGGTGGTGTTTGTGTTCATTACAACTGATTTAGAAGGAATAGTTCGCAGAATTTTAATGATCCAAGAACTTAATCACAAGTTTCAACAGGAGCCATTTTGCGCAGCATACCGCTCCTTCAATCTGACAGTTTCTAGCTGAACAAACTGGTTGCCAAATGACAGTCATTGCAATCACAACAAGCGACTACAGCTTAATGCTTTTACATGGTGTGATTTCTAAATGCTTGTCGAATTTGTCAAAATGTTATCCTCGGAAATGGAAATAAAATAAAATAAAATCCACGTTTGTTGCATCTTTTCAGTCCCCTAAGGTAAAGGTAAAGATAAAGGGACCCCTGACCATTAGGTCCAGTCATGACCGACTCTGGGGTTGCGGCACTCATATCGCGTTATTGGCCGAGGGAGCAGGCGTACAGCTTCCAGGCCGTGTGGACCAGAGCAGCACATGGCAACGCCGTTTACCTTCCCACCAGAGTGGTACCTATTTATCTACTTGCACTTTGACATGCTTTCGAACTCTAGGTTGGCAGGAGCTGGGACCGAGCAATGGGAGCTCACCCCATCACAGGGATTCGAACCGCCGATCTTCTGATTGGCAAGTCCTAGGCTCTGTGGTTTAACCCACAGCGCCACCCGCATCCCTACCAGTATCTTAAAACACAGCAACTTCTTGAAATGGGCTCATGATGATTTCATAAGCTTAATGAAATTTCTTACACAAAACCACAGCCCTTGAGTTACCTACGTACAATAGCTACAAACATGGTGGAAATCCATCGGGTTATATCCAGTGGTGTTGTTCAGCTGACAGCGAGGCTTCTATCAATGGTAAAGGGAGGGAAGCAATTTCCCCATCCCTCTGCAGCCCATGTCTCTCTTAATCTGATTCAGAGGACCCACCCATCCATAGCACGATGTAGTATATTTAAGTGGAGGGGATGGAGGGGTTTCAGGTGATAGAGGAATAGTCAAAAAATGCTTTCTCTTCTGCTGATGGAAGCCTTAAAATAAGCTGAGCAACACCACTGGATAAATATATAAACCATTTTATTTTGCTTAAAGGCCATTTAGCAAAAATGTTGAGGTGAAATGATATGAACTCAGGTATTACTACTGTACTACTATTACTATTATTACTATTGAGAAGTGGAACACCAAATGCCAGTTATCACCATTGGTTGTGGTTGGGTCCGATGACAGATTCTGAGGGGAAAGGTGAACACTGATCATAGCTATAATATGCTATATCTTACCAATGAATTTTGTTGACATGATGCTGCAGAATTTGATTTAAATACCTTCCTTGCCATTACCTGAATACAGTTGGCAAATAAATACAGGAATTATCAATTACCTAAATATATGGGCTGTGGCTCAACTAACAAAAGTATTTGTCCCCAGGGGAAAAAAAATTAATTATTTTCGGAATTGGGAACTGTTTGCTAGATATGTAAATAGATTAATGGACTATCAGACTATCTGATCTTTTTGCACAGTGTGCTATTCATCATTTTGTTTTGATTATTGTGGTGAATTAATTTGAATGGAGAAAATGAATTACCTCACATACTGAGGTAATATTCAAACTATGTCTGTGTTGTTTTACCTGCAGTCCACACAAGGCTGCCGTCAGAGGTCAGCATTGCCGGTATCTGCTAAAACCTATGCTCCTGCTGATCTCCAGAGTCCTGTGGTCCTGCTCTTCTTTGTTCTTGCTGCATACCCTGTTCCCCCTATTTTAAGACGTAGTCATAAAATAAGCCATAGCAGGATTTTTAAGCATTCAGGGAATATAATCCATACCCCGAAAATAAGACATAGTGATAGGTGCAGCAGCAATGCCGGTCGCGGCAAGAGGAGGAGGAAGAAATTAAGACATCCCCTGAAAATAAGCCATAGTGTTTTGTTTTCTGAGGAAAAATAAATATAAGATGGTGCCTTATTTTCAGAGAAACACGGTATTCATCTGCCCTGTGCAAGCTGTAACAATAGCAAAGAGAAGGAGGAAGAACCTCTATTGCCCTTGGGTGGGCCATGCCATGGACTGTGTGTGTGTGTGTGTGTGTGTGTGTGTGTGTGTGAATGGGCAGTGGTGATTGTGGCAAGGAGGTAAGTTGACTCAAGGAAGTGGGTAGCCCCACTGAGCGAATCTTACCCAAGGATTACACAAAACCCAGAGCTTGCACTGCACATACATCCCCTTCTATATTATGCTAAGCACCCATGGATTTTGAAGGGAAAGTTAAGCATAATCTCTCAGTTAATTAAAACAATTGTAGTGGTGTTTTTAATATCATCATTTAAAAGATGTATACCACCACTACCACACCGCCCTTAACTATGATTACTATCAGGCCAGGTAACAATACAAAAACTGGTTAAACAATCTCTTTCACTCTCAGTGACAATGCTCATTTCCTTTTATGCATGAGATCATTTCACAATTACTAATAGGATAAAAGTGGAGACAGGCCCTGAGCAATCAGATACAGAGGAATAATAGGAAATTAGAAGAATACGATTCAATATACAATTCAGCATATCTATGCTAGTCAGACATCTCTGGATCACAGCATGTGAGAGGAGGCTCAAAGAACAGTCACCAATAATTGCTCCTTCCTTAGCTTCCACATTGTCTCATAAAAATAAACAAGTATTCGGAACCTGTATCAGCATGCAATTAGCCTTACCAAAACCCCACTACAAATCTGAAGATATATTATCTGCAAGGAATATATTGTTGGCTCTCTCTCTCTCTCTCCATGCAAATGTTATGCATCCAGAATCCAATAACAGAAGTAGCACATTTTCTTGTCTGTACCTGCTCAGAGATAAATATGAATTTCCCCTTATCTTGATCTCATTTTCAGGTAGAGAAGTTGCTAAATTAAACTCAGAGGTAGAACCTGCTGTGGAACGTTGGGAGATTAGAGATGTTAACCTTTGTGTCATGCAGAAATTCTTCTGTGATAGCAAATTTTTACATTCCCTTTGAGTGCAAAGGTGCACTTGAGACGGAATGTGCCCTTGCAAAAGGCAAGACTTAAACATGGGAGCTCATCCCCTGGGATCAGGTTTCAATAGCACAACTAACTACATTGTGAATCACATGAAATAACAAAAAAGCGGGGAAGAGTCTCAGCATGAGCAATTGCTTTCCCCTCATTGTGGGACGCAGGTGGCGCTGTGGGTTAAACCACAGAGCCTAGAGCTTGCCGATCAGAAGGTCGGCATTTCGAATCCCTGCGACGGGGTGAGCTCCTGTTGCTCGCTCCCAGCTCCTGCCAACCTAGCAGTTCGAAAGCACCTCAAAGTGCAAGCAGATAAATAGGTACCACTACAGCGGGAAGGTAAACGGCGTTTCCGTGTGCTGCTTTGGTTCGCCAGAAGTGGCTTTGTCATGCTGGCCACATGACCCAGAAGCTGTACGCCGGCTCCCTCGGCCAATGATGCGAGATGAGCGCCGCAACCCCAGAGTCGGTCACGACTGGACCTAATGGTCAGGGGTCCCTTTACCTTTACCTTACATTGTGCATAGTGCCCTACAAGGGTATCAGGTTGGGATTGTGGAACAGGAATTACAGGGGGGGGGAACAGACTTGGCACTGGATCTTCTCTGGAAATTAACTGACGTTCCTTGATTTAAGAGGAAATTCAAGGAACCGTAATTAATTGTGATGAGAAAACTGCTAGTTTTTACTCCACATGCTTAGTAAAGAACAGGATCAACTTCCCACCTAACTAACTGGGTTTTTTAAAATAATAATAATAATAATAATAATGGGTTCTGCCATCTATAGATTAACAAAGAAAAGAGAAGAGTTTACAATTATACCATTTCTCTGTCACCTCCTCCCATACCTGTCATCCCTTTTTCTCTTCTCAAACATTGATACAATCCCTGCTGATAACATCTGACTGAAGGTTTTCTCAGAACTACCAAAAATTCTAGCTGATTTGGGCTGAAATGCTGGGTTGATATGATTGTGCCTTTGTCTGTGAGAAGCCTGACATGGGACCCTGGGAGGCTGGCCAAAGCTATGGCAAGAGAAGCCATGGAAGGTAATTGCCAGGTATATTGCAGCTGGGCTGATTCAAACAGTACATGGTGAGGAGCAGGAAAGGGACTCCATTATGCACGATGAAGCAATCCCACCTGTACAAGCAGGTGCGTGTGTGTGTGTGTGTGTGTGTGTGTGTGTGTGTGTGTTCAGGTGTATGCATGTGTAGGTCTGGATGCACCAGAAGGAAATGATGCCCTTAGTCTTAGAATTATAGAGTTGGAAGGGATTATGAGGGTCCCCTAGTCAATCCCCTGAAATGCAGGGGTCTTTTCGCCCACTGTGGGGCTGAAACAGGCATCCCCAAACTCGGGCCCTCCAGATGTTTTGGGACTACAATTCCCATCATCCCTGACCATTGGTCCTGTTAGCTAGGGATGATGGGAGTTGTAGTCCCAAAACATCTGGAGGGTCGAGTTTGGGGGTGCCTGGGCTGAAACCTACGACCCTGAGATTCTCCTACTCTAATGCGCTATCTCAGACAAAGAGAGATAACTCCCCCACATTCTTAGCAATATTCTTAGGAATTTTACCAGTTACCAGAATTCATTTCTCAAAAAGGTTTATGAATGCTTCCAAAGGCAAATGCACCTCAAATGTCACTTTACGTGAAAGCTGATGGCAATGTAGATAGCAGCATACTTGGGGAGGGGGGATGTTCCATTAACCCTATCAATTGTTCAAAATTCCACAAAAAGTTCTAGAAACATCTTCTCAGCAGCAGCCTTCAAATTCAGGAGTAACTCTGCTTACATCAATGTTTACATTACAGTGATTTTTTTTGACTCAATAGAAATAATTTTGTTATACACAATGCAATACATAGGAGACTGAGCTACTCTTTTAAACAGAATATATACATATATTTTAAAAGCGAGTTTGTAATAAACTTTGTTTCCTTCTCATACTTTTCATCTCCCCCTTAAATGGCAAAACAAATGAACAAATCAGAATTTTTGCTTTATCTGTGGTATCTATATCCATCAATCTCTATGTACACCTGATTAAGGCTGCTATATACACATTCATATTTTAAATGGGGCTTAATGGGAACTCAATGAGGCTTACTTTTGGAAATGTATAGAACTGCATTGTGAGCCACCCACAGATATGTCTGCAACATTAACAGCAAGATAATGCTGTTGACATGTTTGGCTGGTGTTTCAGTTCATCAGTAATATTATAAATTGGAATGGTAACCAGAATTCTCTAGCATCCAATAATATTTTGATGAACTATGACCTTCTTTCTAATTTCCATGCTTCCTTTTGAACAGAGTGTTTACTCCAGCTTCCCACTTTATCTATTTTCATATATCCTGGCCTGGTAAATCACAACCTGTATTTTGCCCTTGTGTTGTACTTAGATTAGATGCGGGGGTGGAATTCCATTACAAAAATAATGTTATTGTGCATTTTTCAATGAGACTTTAGAAAGTAAGTCACTGGGTGAGGTGTGGGGGAGATTTTAATTGTTTCTCATGCACGTGAGTTTAATTGCATACACATGAATGAACACCAAGATATTATGGAGTGAAAATCCTGACATTTTTCAGTCTTCAGCTTTTGATGTCCATTTTAAAATGTTTATTCAATATTATAGGGCAATTCTGTTTTGTTCTAGTATATCCAGTGTATATTTAAGAAGCAGAGATCGGCTGGATCTATCTAGCCCAGCAGACTTCCCACAAGCAGAAAATAATAGAATCATAGAATTATAGAGTTGGGAGGGACAACGAGGGTAATCTAGTTCAACCTCCTCCAATGCAGGAATTTATTTTGCCTAACATGGGGTTTCATGCTCTACCAACTGAGCTAACCCATGAAAATGAGCAATCAGCACTTTTCCACTGTTATACTGTACAACTGGTATTCAATACTGTCTCCTCCACCAGAGCTAGTACATATAGTCATCATAGCTAGTAGCCACTATATTATTGGTCCTCCATTAATTTGTCTATCTCCCTTTTAAATCCCATTTAAATTGGTCATCACTGCAACTTGTAGCAGTAAATGTCATAATTTAACTGTGCCATGCGCCAAAATCCTTTCATTTGTCTATCCTGGATCTTCCAACATTTAGCTCCAATGTATGATTCTGAGTTGTGAATATTATGAGAGAGGAAGAAAAACTACTCCCTTTTTACTCTTTACACACCATGCATAAATTTTTACGCCTTTATTATGTCCCTCTTAATTAGTTGATTCCTCCCCAGCTAAACAAACATTGCTGAAACACCCCTGAAACAATAATACTTTTTAGACAGAATATTGCACTGCAAATGGATTTGCCATAAAATAGGCAAAAAAGAGTCTTCAGTAAAGTAAAGCGGTATGGGGGACACTCCATTAAGTTGTCTTAGGCAGATTTATCTAGGAGTAACACGGTGGGACTTTCACCTGAGTAATCTTGCATAGGATTTCACTGCTAAGGCTCAGTTGTGAAAACGGTGGTGTAAGCACACTCAACTCACATGCTCCAATCCCCTACACACATTGCTCTTGTGCGCAAGAGGTGTGATCCTTTTATTTGCAACATCAGACAGATTTTTAATGAGCACAACCGCAAACAGGAGAGCACACCATTAACAGTCTGAAACATGTTGCTTCAGATAATCTTTGAAATCCTTCTATTTCTCAAAGTCCACTATAAGCCAGAAGTGCACAAAGGTCACCCTTAACAGTAAAGAGGATTTTACTAGGCAGAGGTGAGGCTATCCACCTGCATATGTGCCTTAGGGAATTTTGGGAAGGACTGAAAATATTATTATGCTTTTAAAAATGCAGCAAAACAATAGAGGCAACCCTGAGCCGCGGTGGTAGTTGGTACCGAAGTAGCAGTTGCTCTCACAGAGGATCCTGCTGTTTCCATCAGCAACACTTCCTGCAGGAGCCCCAACCATACAAAGGCCTGAGCTTTGCCCTTAGGAACTAAATGTGAACAGCATTACACATTTAGTGGCTTTGCTGCTGGGCAGAGTAATCCTTTGAGCCATCCTTAGTCCAGGCTTCTGTTCACAATGGACTGTCTAATTTGCCTGAGCTTTGACTCCTATTTGCTGTTAACTTCATCAGTTCACAAAAGGTCCTATGGAAGGACAATCAAAGCAAACAAACAAAATACCGTAATAAGAATGGTATGAGTATGTAGTGAACCAGGAGAAATCAGCAAGGTGGCAAACACAGAAGCAGCGGGGATGAATATTCAAGATGAATATTCAGCACTTTAAACTCTGCTCATGTACGCTTGAGTGTGAGATGGTGAATCCTTAAAGGCGTGATTAATATTTCACAGCCCTTTCTTCTTGATTCATTGTTAATATCAAACAGTTTAGTGTCAGAGGAGGAAGATAAAAAGAAGGTTAATGTTTGGTTTTCTCACAGAGCAAGAAGTAAATGGCTCACATGTATGCATTTGTAACCTGCGGAAAGCAAGGGGTGGAGGGGTAGGGATTTTGTGGTACCGGGTGGCCAAATAAAACAAATCCACCGACACACTGAAATGGAGAACTTGCCCTAGCAGATGTAGTAAGCATAGGCATTATCACAAGATGATAGCTCTTGGAAGCCTATCTACCTATAGAGGCAGTAGCAGCCTGCATTGCTCTCCTGGCTTCCCAACACCACACCCTGTTGCTGCTTACCAGGAGCAGGAGAGTAGTAAGCTCAGGGGAGCTTTGCACAGTGTGGGTGAAGCACAGTGTTGGACCTGCCAAGCTGCATGTTGTGTTGCTTCTACCCATCCTCTGCCCAGTAACTGGCAGTAACATGGTGTTGGGAAGCCCGGAGAGCAGCACAGATATCTCTCTCCCCTTTCCCTCTCCACCCCGCCCCCCCTGTGTGTGTTTCCACTCAATCACTGTCTCTTAATATTAGGCAGAAACCTTCATTATACCATCTTTGCTTAAACACCATTTTGTTAGGAAAACCTACCCATACATGCAATTTTATTATGCATTGTTTTTAAAGCAGTTGATTTTAATATACCATTCAGATTTTTTTTTTTTGATTAAGCAGTATATAAATCTTGGTATATGTATGAAACTAAATTGTCCTGACAATGGTGTAGGAGGCGAGAGAAATTTCTAAGAAGATGAGGGTATGGAGTTTGGTACTTTTCCTGTATATTAAGAGGTGGCCATGGATATTTTTTTTAAAAAAAATAATAATCATTTCATATTCCTTAAAAAACAAACCTGATTCATGCCACCTGCCACATCACAAATAATTCTGCAGCCTCTTGTCTTCTATGGGACAAACATAATTGTAATTGTGGTTTAAACTGCATTGAAGATATTGTACATATTTTATATTGTATTTTATAATGCAAAAATATATATTAAAAACATATATATTCATAATGCATTGAGAGAACAATATGTGGGGCATATTTTTGTGAGAGATAAAGAGAGGTCTGGCCATGAATCTGTATTTTATCTACTGGGAGGACGAGATGCAACTGTGAAAACTGAATATTTTCTATCTGCAGACAATCTATAAGAGAGAATGCTGTGTCATGCCAGGGCGATTCAGGATTTTAAGTTTTGTTTTAAGCTTTTATTCAATTAGGCTTTGCATAATTTCATTAAGAATTGCATACATTCATTTTTATTCCATCCCATTTTATTTCATTTCAATATTTGTTAAAAGAGGAACAAATTCTTCCTTATAAAGAGGCATGATGAATTCAGGATTTTAAGTTTGTTTATGCTGGAGTTCGTCTCAGTCTGAGTTAAACTTTCTTTCATTCTTATAAATCTTTGTTTTGTAATGATCCCATCATGGCTAGGTACCAATAATATAATCTGAAACTGCTTGCTCGTGGAGAATGTCCTCTCATGGGCCAGGAAATGTTGCAGCTGCACAATGGTTGAGATGTAGCAGAAAAGATTTTAAATACCCCTTAGCCACGTCTTACCTGAATACAAGATTTGTACATACCTGCAACACAGGATATCCATTCATGTATCTGATAAAGTGGACTGCAATCCATGAAAACTGATGCTACAATAAATTTTTTGGTCATTAAGGTGCCACAAGACTATTGGTTGTTTTCTCTACCCAGGGCTACCCAGGGCTGTCTTAAGCATATGTGGCGCCGGGGCGCCTCGTTGGGTGGGCAGCATGCTCTGGGCGGGTTTCTCCACAGCCCTACGCCAATCCCAGGTACACAGGAGGGCGGAGCCGGCCAGCAGCCTCAGCACCTTGCTGGTTCACTTGCCCCTGAACTTGCAGCGGAGAGCCGCCTGCAGCAGAAGAGCCCGCCATGGCGCTCCGATCTGGGGCTCACAGATCTGAACCGCAGGGTGGATCAGGGGCATAGCTGCCAAGTTTTCCCTTTTCTCGCGAGGAAGCCTATTCAGCATAAGGGAAAATCCCTGTAAAAAAGGGATAACTTGGCAGCTATGATCAGGGGTCTATCACTTTTGATACATTATATATCTGATGAAGTGATTGGACTGCAATCTTGTACATGTGCATTCAAAAGTAAGCAGCATTAAGTTCAATGGGACTTATTACTAAGGAAGTGTGTATAGGATTGCAGTCCTTACTTTTCAGTCTCTCTCCAGTTAAAAAGAAAAGACTTAATTTGGGCTGCTACATTTATAAGGAAATAACACAGTCAACTGAAATAGGTGCTGCTTAGGAGGAGGAGGAGGAGGAGGAGGAGAAGGAGGAGGAGGAGGAGGAGGAGGAGGAGGAGGAGGAGGAGGAGGAGGAGGAGGAGGAGGAGGAGGAGGAGAAAACAAAGCTCTTAAAATTGGTAAAGTGGAAAAGCCCATTACCCTCCATAGAGGGTAATGGGGATTGCGGAAGAGCTTAAAGAAATCTGGGAGGGGGTGGGCTGTAGTTCAGGCTGAGTCATGGGGGCGTGTAGCTGTATTTGATTGACTGGCTGACCTTACTTAAGCCCAGTTACTTTCGTTTCTAGCCCACTCTCGAATAGCCTTTGAATCTCCCGCCCGCCCGCCGCTTTCTATAGGCCTTAGCCTGACATTGCTTTGCCTTTCCAGGGGTCGCCTGTATTCAGGGGCCTAGTAGGAATTTTGCCACTTGGCTGATTGGCTGTTAGGCTTTGGTTTTTGCCTACTGCTTAGCAAATCGTCACAACTTGTTAGGTTGGCCGTTAGGCTTTGGTTAATAAATTGGTTATAGGAGGGGCCTGTCTTTAAATTTCCTACCCCCCTATTTTGCTCCCCATAGAAGTATTCTGTTAAAGGAATCCTGGGGCTCAGGGACTCTAGTCACATACCCGCCTGGCGGGGATGATGGGCCATTACAGAGCCGAGCCTTGGGGAACATTCCAGGGTCGAGGGGAGAGTGTCTGTTGAACAGTACCTCCACTCCCTTGGGGTGTTTACTTGACTTACCTACCCATAGGTAAGTCGGAGCTGGTCCTGACCCAAAGGGGGTCAGATGGAATGGTCCTGTCCCAAATGGGCCAGATGGAATTGGTCCTGCCCCAAGCGGGGCAGATGGAATGGTCCTGACCCAACGTGGGTCAGATGGAAATGGTCCTGTCCCTTAGAGAGGACAGATGGGTTAGCCAAAGCCTAAGCCAACACTCAGAATAAAATTGTATTTTAAATAAAGTTGTGGCCAAAACAATGCCAAAAACCCAAACCTAAAATAATGTGTGAGTTGTGAGTTATTTAGCGGGGGATTTCTGGGAGCTTCATCACGCAATACCTTGCTTTCTAAACATCATTGCATAATGATGATTTCTTGTTCCATATTGAGGTATCTTTTGCAGGGCTTAAGGTCTTTGCTGTGGTGCTCTTGAATATTTGTCAAGAGTTTCTCTATGAAAGACAAGGAGAAATATATGTGCATTCCTTTTCTGTCTATACTGAAGATAAAAAGGTGCGTAAGCATGGGCTTATGGCAAATTGCAAACCACTTACACTGATATTATTCAGGATTATTTTCACGTTTACACTGTAATGCTTTATTTCATAGTTCCTCTCAAATGTTTTCCTGTGTATCAAGAATAAAACTAGCAAGCAAGATTAAACAAACAAATCAAAAACACGTGAAAGAACCCCCGGCTAGAAGGTAGAACTGTCTATCATAGAACTGCACCCTCATCCTGTACCACCCTCGCACCCTCCAGGCATATTCCATTCATTGTAAAAATGTAATATCACCCTTCAGTTATTTCGAAGGTTTGGCGCCTGTTCATTTCATGTTGGACTGCTTCAGATCCATGCCACGTCATATTCGGAAACAGACAGTATTTCTGAAGCAGGTTGCTTCCATTAAGATTTGTCCTTCATCTGAAGTCAATGTATTTCTTCAGCTGGTGGATTGCCTAGTACATATTTCTGATGTAAAAGCTATGAAACACAGTGTTGAGATGGATTTCATGGTCATTTTGTGAGTTTATCATACTAGAAAGAATAATTATTTCTTATGAAATCTGGGCAAATTCTACCGGAATTCAATCTTCTTCAAGCGTATAACTCATTTCTTATGTTATATGTACTGTTATATGTACTGGCTTCAAAATTTATTTTGGGGAAGGGAATGAAGCTCTTTCATCGGGCACATCATGGGGCCTGAATTCACAGTCTTGAACATTAGAAGACACCTGCTAGATCAGTTCAAATGTCAATGTACTCCAGTATCAGGGCGCGTTGAATTTTTCAGCTTTCAACTTCCAAAAATGAGGAGTGCTAAAAAACTGCAACATGACTTCAGAATTCAAAAGGTATTTTTTGTTAAATTAATATAAGTTACAGGTAGGTAGCCGTGTTGATCTGATGTAGTCGAAACAAAAAAAAATATCCTTCCAGTAGCACATTAGAGACCAACTAAGTTTGTCATAGGTATGAGCTTCTGTGTGCATGCCCACTTCTTCAGATATAATATAATTTAGCTTCCCTTGGTAAGTAAAATGCGTGTAAAACTGCATTGGAATCAATAAAAGTTATTGCCAAGTACTTGCAGTTATGTTGTTGTTATTATTATTATTTAGCATTACTAGACATTTTCAGAAGGTAAAATTAAAATTCTTTGGTTTTCCAAAAGCCATTTTGTGCTTGTTTACCAAACATACCTGCCAAGCTAAATGTTGCCCAATTTTGCAAACCAACCAACCAACCAACCACAAACATAAAATAGCAGATTTGAATTCCTCACAGCCAAAAACATATTTTTGAGATGCCTCAATGAAGAAATTTGCAGAAATTATTTTTCACTCCCTAAAAGAACATGCCCTACTCCAGCACCCTACTCAATTTCCTGAGTAACTTGTATACAAAGGTCTGTTGCCTCTTATCCAGAATGACTTGTAGTCCTAGAGAGCCTTATCTTCTAAGAATCAATAGCCTTATCTTCTACACTTTAACAATATGCTGCATGAAATACTAATTCATTTTGTCTCTCCTGAATCTCTCACCACTAGCATCTTTTTCCAAGATAAGCTGGTAGGCTAAAGACTTCAAATATCTCTCTGCAAGTCTGCTTACCTTTTGATAAAAGCAGTAATAATAAAATTACAAGATAATAAAATAATCATAAAAAAGAATGGGTGGCATGCAATATATTCATACCAAATAATCATTAATGTTGCCAAATGAATTCATATTTAGTGGGAATGTGCCAACCATGAGATTGTTTGATCATATAAATCACAAACAGCCCCCAAGCAGAAACAAAGTTCATTTATTTCTGAAATGTCTTGTTTCTTTTCATGCTGAGGAACTGCTATAAGGATTGGGGTGGGTCGGATCTCTTCTGTATAGCTGACTCTACAGAAGACACTTCTTGGCCATACAATAACTGATATAGAATTTTAATCACTTGTGCAGTTTACAATTAGCAAAGTTCCCCCTGGGAGATACGAAACTTTTCTGGTACAGACTGTACTTCCTCTGAGCTGATTACATTCAAGTTTACAGTTACCAATTAAAGAAACCAATTACAGTTCCATACTGTGTCAACACAGGCTGACCTAATTTGATCCTGGTTAATCAGTTACACAAACAAATTCTATTTCTAGAATAAATTGAAATTGGGTTGAAGAAAACAAAAAGTGGACTTCTATGTTTATGTGATGATGATGATGATGATAATAATAATAATAATAATAATAATAATAATAATTTTTTATTTATACCCCACCCTTTCCAGTTTGAAAACCAGGCTCAGGGCGGCTAACAGCAAATATGAAACATTAATTAAAAGCGACTTTAAAAACAGCTTAAAAACAGCATAAAATACAACACAAATGTAGCATCCATGTCAATAAAATTCAAAAAATTCAGGGTCATTTTTTGGGGGGGAAACCCAGTTCAGTAAACGTCAAGTGGTCGCCAGGGCAAACTGGCGAAGTTGATCCTGCTAGGGCCAGCAAGGAGACCAGGGAAGAGTTTAAATGTGGGGTCCCAGAAGGGTTTCTTCATAGAAAAAGGAAAGGGAAAAGGGAATGGAGGATCAGGCTAATTCAAATTGAATAGCTCTGTCTTACAGGCCCTGCGGAAGGAGATCAAGTCCTGCAGGGCCTTAGTCTCATGGGACAGAGCATTCCACCAGGTTGGAGCCATCACTGAAAAAGCCCTGGCCCTGGTGGAGGATAATCTGGCTTCTTTAAGGCCCGGGACCTTAAGCTATTATTATTAATGGACCTTAGGGTCCTCTGTGGGACATAGGAAATTATACTGTATCATTATTATTATTATTATTATTATTATTATTATTATTAAAACACAGAGTGTTAAAAACAAGCACATTTCAATGAGTGGGATTCTGGAAAAGGCAAGTAGTTAACACTCCACCCCAAAAATGCACTTTTCACAATCTGTAAGGAATAGATTCCTGGCAGCAAGCTTTGGGGTCATAAAACTTCACACCAGACAGTCTTCTTTCTGAGCTACATTGTGTTAATATGTATATCTGTGTGATTTATATTCACTCCTTCTAAAGTATGCCACAATCACATATTGGCATGATATATCCAATTGGAAACACTTTAAAATCCTATTTCTTCCAAACATAAAGAACAACTAAAATCTAAGCAGTATATGTTCCAATAGCTCCAGTGGCTGAAGAACATATTTATGACTTTCTGCTCCCAGTAATGTACTGAAGCTTTCTTTTCCAGCCAATGGTCAACAGGCCTTTGGGCCTATCAGCATTTAGTCAAATACTGTATGTGGAAACTGTTGAGGAAGTCTTAGATTGCATACATACATACATACATACATACATACATACATTTACACTACTCCCAAAGGATTCTGGGCATTGTCGATTACAGAGTTACAATTCTAAGCAACTCTTTGCAAACAACAGTGCACAGAATTACTGGAAGGAAAGAATGTGCTTTAAGTGTATGGTGTGTGCATGCAGCCTCAGAGATATTTTTTAAATATTAGGTGGTTTAGAAAGGTTTTGAATTGATTGAATGTAACACATGTTGAAATTGTGTTTAAAATAAACAAGAATGCCAGGTCTGTCTGTCGTGAGACAAAACAAAAAATTAAAAAAAAATTCCTTCCAGTAGCACCTTAGAGACCAACTAAGTTTGTCATAAGTATGAGATTTCGTGTGCATGCACACTTCTTCAGATGAGACAGTTACAATTCCAATGTGTGCTATGCTTACTCCATGTCCCCTCCTAAACACCGTAATATTTATTAAATATTGCCCATTCTTGT
The DNA here is from genome assembly GCF_965207765.1 of Zootoca vivipara. Taxonomy (NCBI): domain Eukaryota; kingdom Metazoa; phylum Chordata; class Lepidosauria; order Squamata; family Lacertidae; genus Zootoca; species Zootoca vivipara. The sequence continues at coordinate 34,413,683 of NC_142587.1, read as the reverse complement.
GCATCATTATACCATATCAGACTATTTTTCTATTTAGACTATTATTATCTCCTCTGCTCTTTGAGCTGCTCTCCACGAGCCTTTCATATCACATTCCATCTGATCTAATGAGTAGAGTCTAAAGATTGAACTTGGAACCTTCTGCATCCAAAGCAGGTGTTCTTCATTGTGATATGGTCCTTCCACATGGCATTGTCATTGACCCGCAGCGCCATTTTGTCTTCTATGATGTCACCAGGCTGCAATGCTGGCAAAGGGCAAAATCAACTCCTATAATCAGGACTTTTGGCAACCTCCAGCCAGAGTGATAATTCTTTAAAACCTTGTACTTTAATGATGACAAATGGCAAGGATATAAATTATAAGTTTGGTATAATGCTCCATTTAGTTACATTTTATACTATAAGGCAATTCTCCTGAACATAAAATAGCTTTTATCAATGAACACTTAATACAGCTCAGCAATATATAGCTCATTTCCAAAGGTTCAGGCTGAAAAAGAGGCATGTGTGACATAAATCTCACCCAGCGAAATATGGTAGAAAAAGAGACAAACAAATTTGCATGACCCCAGAGCGTATCAGCTGATCAATCATGTGATGCTTTAGCTCACTGCTCTTTCCATTAATTATCCTTCTTTATTCAGCCCTAAGATGTGAAAAATCTCTCTAGCCAAAGTTGGTAATGACAAAAGCGGAAATCATATGCACTTGTACTAGGGAGTTAGCCTCCATGAACTTAGATTTACTTCCCAGTAAATAAACAGAGAATTGGAATGAAATCAATACAAGTTTATAACCAAAAAGCTTCAGCTATTGGGAGCTATAGAAATGTAGTTCCCATAACAACTCTAACAACAAGAAATCTAATTAATAGGTATCTCATTCCAGTGTCCTCAGCAAGACTAAACATAGTTTTATTCAGCATCTCCCTAGCACAGATTGAGCAGGGCCGGCTCTAGGTAGGCCCCCCCCCGGTGGCGCTGTGCACCAGGGCGCCGGGCTGGTAGGCAGGGCGCTGTGCGGCAAAGCCACGCGGAAACCATGCTGCGCCCTGCGAGGGTGGGGGCGCTGGAGCGATCTCCGCCCCTCAGCACCAGGGCGCGCGACCTGCTCGAGACTGCCCTGTTATTCAGTATACCTGAAGGAGTGTCTACACCCCCCATCGTTCAGGGGGTCTTCTGCTGGTTCCCTCACTGCAAGAAGCAAAGTTACAGGGACCAGGCAGAGGGCCTTCTCAGTGGTGGTGCCCGCCCTGTGGAACGCCTTCCCATCAGATGTCAAGGAAATAAACAACTGACTTTTAGAAGACATCTGAAGGAGCCTTGTTTAGGGCAGTTTTAAATATTTGATATTTTATTGTGTTTTTAATGTTCTGTTGGGAGCCACCCAGAGTGGCTGGGGAAACCCAGTCAGATAGGCAAGGTATAAATATTATTATTATTATTATTATTATTATTTGCATCTGAGTTCCTTGCTGTGTTGAGGAGTAGTATTGGCAAGGATCAGCTTCCCTAAGCACAGCATGATTATGTTTTCTGGTCCTGTCCACTGGCTCACCAATTTAAGAGAAATATTATTTCACCAGCCTTTTGAAATTCTCTGAGCGTCAAGAAACAAGGAGAAGGTACAATCTGGTCAACATTCATGTTTCTGGACTTCTGGCTGGTTTTGGCAAAGTCCCACACCAAACATTTCTAGCTAAACATAGTGATCAAGAGGAAATTCACTCACAGGGGATAAGTGACATAGGCATAAAGTTTTACTCATTTTACATTATATAATTGATTTATCTGTTGTTTTTATGTTATACAGTGCTTAGAGATTTTGTAAAAAAAATAAAATCTGGTAGCTTATAAATACTTTTAAATAAACAAACTATGCCTGGGTTCCTCCCCGCAGTGTCAGAAACAAGTACTGAAAGTCCTCTGAGATTCAGAACTTCTTTTTCCCCAACTGGAGGGCTGTACCCTGAAGAGGAAGGGAGACTCTCAGAAGCCCTGCTGTATGCGCCAGGCATGATGAAACCTTCCCAGAGAATGTTCTACCGATTTACCATCTATTTGAAACTAACAAAATCACAGTTCTTCTTTAAGAGTAAGTTGCTAAGACACATATGTAGGTCAAAATCAGGGCGGGAACCATATAATTCTATCACTATGTCTCCTTTATCAAGCATCTAATTCAGCTCGATAAGTACAGCCATGCATGTTTCCAAAAAAGAAACAGCACATCATTCCTCAAGGGTGGTGGTTGTGGGGGTGTTTGCACATGACAGATTTTATCCTTGAAATGATGGAGGAGAATGCAAATTTCCATAGACAAGCTATTGTTCACTTTATGCAGATCTATCACTCTTGCCTCCCTTCCATGGAATCGCCAGCCTCCCAAAAGGCAATGCTTCATTGTACTACTACTTACCCCAACATGACGAATACCACCAAAACATTCTCACTTTTATTGCGAGGAGGAGTGATACCCCCCATCTTAATGTCTGGGCATTTAAAATGTTTCTCAAAGATTCAGAGCAGTGCTCTGCTCTGTGCGTACCTGCCTGCAGTGATGTGGCAAACTTTGAGCTGCAGGATCTTATCATCACAGGCTACACAGCCAAAGAGTATCTAAAAATGCAGGAAGCTACATTGATCTGTACTTAAACACAGACATAGACACCAGTGCCGGATTTATGTATAAGCTAAACGAGCTATAGTTTAGGGCCCATCAATATACCATAGCAGACTATTTTTCTATTTAGTCTAATATTGTCTGCTCTGCTCTTTGAGCTGCTCTCCACGGGCCTTTCATATCACATTCCAAATCGTCACAACTTGTAAGGTTGCGGATAGGCACTGGTTCATCCCTATGTGAAGGGTATTCAGTTAAAGGAATCCAGGGACTCAATGGTTTGGTCAACCCCTGTGAGAGGGTTGTGCCCGTGCCTGAGTCCAGAGGGACATCTGGGTGGTGGACATAACCTGGATTTCTGCCTATCCAGGTGTTCACCCTAGGCTGACCTATGCTGGTGCCCTGGGTCAGCGCTATCTGCAAGGGTGCAGGGAGCTAGTCGAACCAGAACCTATGCAACCACTCACTTGCTGTAATCAATAACGTTGTGGCCTAAATTCTGCCAAAAAACAAACCAAAATTTGAGTCATGTGTGAATTTATTTAGGGGGGAGGTCTCTGGGTCTGAACACGCAATGAACACATCGGCAATGTCTTCATTGTTCCAGTTTAAATGGAATCGTTCTAGGACTAGTACTGCTATCATTTCAGCTTGAAGCTGTGTTGTGCTCTAGAAAGGCAAAGGGGACAATAATCTAAAGTGACACAAAAATAACCACTTAGGACAAAAGCAATTATGATTCTGAGCATGGACAAATGACATTTAGCTTAGACCCTCCACTAACTGCACCACTACAGCTGTGCTATATACTCTCTAGACATTGCAGGATATTTAGTTCTATAAACCACCATGATTGCCTGCAGCACTATAAAATAATCAGTCACAATAATAATTTACAGAAATCTTTTCGTGTTTCCGTCTACTTGAACCCTTCCATTGTGCATGGCTGTCTTTTGGGCGCAGGTGATCCCTTTTCACTTCTTTTGGTACTGAATGTTTTTATTTCCTCCAGCTGGTGTTCTTAAAGTCCATTTCATAGATGGTGACACTCTTTCCCCCTGTCTATATAATTCCTTCTGACTGTTAAGATTTCCCAGCTTGAAATGCATTGTGCAAACCCATCCTGGTTAACTGGTTCTGCTATATTGTATGAGATGGCCCTCTGTTACACTTTGCACCTCTCTTTCCCATAACCGAGGGCACTGAGTTCACTTGGGGGGGGGAGGCAATCGGCATGCATGTGCAAAATGGCCCATAAATGATGGATCTTGTGCTTTGTACAAAGTGTTTGTGTTGCATGGTAGAGTTGCCATAATTCTGCATGAAAATCAAGTTTCCATTTTTAAAAGAATGTTGTTGTTGTTTTTAAAAAAATCACATGCACTTTACTGCAGATCTCTCCTAATAAACACATTTTTAGATGCACTTTTGACCAGGGTACACATCATTGTGAGCAAATTTTCCAGATAGAATGTAGTTTTGTATGTTCTTTCATTAATGTATTTTTATGCACAGTTTTTAAAAACAGTGTTTGGTTGGAAAACTGTGTCACCAAATTCAGATAAGTGTAAATTTCAAAGGCCAGCTGTGTTTCAGTTCATATAGTGGTTTGAGAAGTCTGAACTGGGTAGTTTCTTATTAAAATGCAAAGAAAATTGAGTTTCTTCCCCATCCCTACATTCAAGTACAATACATGTTACCTTCTTTCTAAAGGTAATAGTGTCATTGAATTTAATGAAATGGACCCTCAGGTATATATTTACAGGATTGCATCCTTGGGCACTGGTAACAAATGATATACAAACTGCAGCACCCATGCAGCACCCATGTAGAGATGATGACCATTTCATGCAGGGGTTCTATTCACAGCCCCTGTGTGTGTCAGTGGAGCGCATATAAGTGCCCCTCGCCCTGCTATGCCATACCACACCTCTCCCTTGTTACGCCCTGAAGTTTGTGTGTGTATTCTCTTTCACTCTCTCTCTCTCACACACACTTATTCACATTCACACATACAAATACACCAACCCACACGCCCTGGAGAATGATTTCTATGCAAAATGATAGTAAGACACCTGTCATGCTTCATAACATTTATGCACAAAGAAAACTAGATTTTTTAAAACAACAACAACAACAACACAAGTTGGATTTTAGAGTACATTGTTGTATTCATCTAACAGCAATCTAGTTGTGTATTTGGTGTAACCAGGTGTAGGTTCTTATGGATTTAATTCCCTTTTAACAATGCTTTAAAATGCAATATAAAATTAGAAGAAAAGAAATCCGTCCAGTGTTGTTAAATAGCAACAGTTGCATATGTACTAACTGGGGACCTGTTAATGAGATTATTGATCAAAGTATGTAAATAAGTAATAGAGTAAAACATCATTAAAATGCTTGCCTCCTGTTCAGACTTGGCAAACAGATGATCTGGTGCTTGCTTCAGATTGACAATCAAAAAATAGGGTTGCCCCCATTCCCTGCACTAACACTTCTATTCCTTTTTGCGTTGCACAGTAAAAAAACACAAAAAAACACAACAACAACAACAACAACAACAAACACCACAGGATGTGTATAATACATATGGAATTCACGGGCAAAATCTGTGGAAAGAGTTCAATTTCCAATCTTGCTGTCCCAGTCCTGAAGAGATTGTCCCAACTGCAAATCCATCAACCAGTTTGAATTTTGCCAATTCTGTTTCCAGGTTGTTCAATAATATGCACTCTTCGTTCTCACCAACAGAGCTGGATGTTCTCATACTGGTGCATTTCATCCTTGATTAAATGTCATTGGAGTGTACGAGGAAGTAAAGGAGAGGCTTAGAATAGCAAAAGCATGCTTGTGGTTTGTAGTTAAAAGCAACATAACAGAGCGATACATACTTCAAGAGAAATTGTGAGAGAGTTTTAGAGAGTGAGTGAGAGTGTATAAGTGTCGGTGGAGAGAGGCAGAAGCACAAATCACTTCCACATCCAGCAGTTTCTAGTTTCTATTAAAGCTGTGCACTCGATTTGGCCAAAGCCGGAACTAAATCTGGCCAATCTGGGCTTTGGATAAATTGGGTTGGGAAAGTCTGGTCAGCTTACTCACAGGAATCTGGGGGAATTCACAGACCCTCCAAGTGTCCCTATTTTCCAGGACACCCCTGATTTAGAGAAGCTGTCCCAGTTTCTGATTTGATCCTGGAATGTCTCAGTTTTCCTTAAAAAGGTAAAGGGACACTTGACCATTAGGTCCAGTCATGAACAACTCTGGGGTTGTGGCGCTCATCTCGCGTTATTGGCTGAGGGAGCCGGCGTACAGCTTCCAGGTCATGAGGCCAGCATGACAAAACCACTTCTGGTGAACCAGAGCAGCACACGGAAAAGCTGTTTACCTTCCCGCTGTATTTATCTACTTGCACTTTGACGTGCTTTCGAACTGCTAGCTTGGCAGGAGCTGGGACCAAACAACGGGAGCTCACCCCATCGCAGGGATTCGAATCGCCAACCTTCTGATCGGCAAGCCCTAGGCTCTGTGGTTCAACCCACAGCGCCACCCGCTTCCCTATTTTCATTGGAGAAATGTTGGAGGGTATGGCGTTATCTGACCCCCCAAGCCATCTGAAGGCAATCATGTATAGCGAAGGTTCTTAAATGCTTAATGTTTTATTATGTTTTATATATGTTGGAAGCTGCCCAGAGTGGCTGGGGCAACCCAGTAAGATGTGTGGACTATAAATAGTGAAATTATCATTATGGAATGGGATGCCCCTATTGGAGAAATGTTGGAAGAGGAGCCTTCATGCATAGTTTTCAAAGGCTCTGTACTTCAGGCCCAGCATGTGGAAGACATGGATGCCGGCTGGCAGGGGACCTCGTGGAAGGGTGAAGCCTTTGGTAATAGCCCCCCTCTCCCCCTCACACAACTGTAAATGCATGAGGGAAAAGCAACTGACGGGTGCTTCAGTGAATTCTACATTTCACTAGAAAGAAAACCATGCCGGAATAATTGGTTCTTCTTTGTCTGTGCTTCAAACGTAGTTGTTTAGTGCCTTCTGAGGCTGAAATAACATGAATAATGCCCTGAAGATTTGAGAAGATTGCTTCAGGATCAGTTTTGCTTCCTCTCCTCAGGCTCTTTATTAAATGAAGCTCAAAAGGGTCTGGGCCAAGATATCTTGTTGCTATAAATCTTTTACGTTTCCACTTGGTTTAACTTGCATTGCAGAGCAGCTAAGTGGTCTCATGATGCTTGCTTGCTTGATAGCTTGACACAATTCAAGGGATTATCAATATGACTGGATTTTGAGATGCCCCCCTCATAGGTTCTTAAGCTATAAACTGGTTTATATATTTGACCTATTTCCCTGTTCTTTAGCTCATAATTATTTCATTCTTTTGTATTGTTTGCCTCAAATGGTACAATACTCTCTTTTTTAATAATAATAAAAATCTGAACGGCAGCTCACTAAAAGAGATTTCATTTCCAGAAAGAGAATCTGAAGATATATCATAGGATTTGGGTCCAAGAAGAAATCAGATTCCATTCAGAACTTCCTTCCCACTAACTACATAATAAAAAAATACAGTATGGTGGTCCTGAAGAAATGAAGCTCTAGATTTATTTAATCTAAGTATAAACCAATACCAAGGTGAAATATGGCTGCATGTTATGGGCACATTCCTGAAAAGAAGTCCCACTGAATTCAATAAGATTGACCTTTGAGTAGATACATAGGAAGTAGTGTTAAAGATCAAAGACTTTGGTCACTTCCCCTATTGTTATCTATCACTACCATATTCCATTTTTAATGTGGATGGGTTTAGTCATAAGAATATTAAAAAAAAGTCTGTTGGATCAAGCTTGTGCCCCATCTAGTCCAGCTTCCTGTTTTCACAGTTGCCACAAACAGGATCTGAGGGCAACTTCCATCATGTTCATTCTGCCACCTATGGATTCATCTTCGCCTCATTTTGATGCATGGGTGGATCAGGCCTGACTGCCTTCATGCTTCAGCAATGGCAAGGGAATGCAAGAGGAGCAAAGCCCTCCTGTAACCACAGAGAGAAACCAAAGATTTGCTGTTGCACACTTGTCCCTTGTGTACCATTGGCAGGAAGATGTGACACCCGCAATTGTTCTAATGAGACCATGTCTAATGTGAGGTTTTCACTTTAACAGAGCTTTCAAAATGGGAAATTTCAACAGATGTCACAGAGATTTCAGATGCCTGCCCTATTTCCCCCTAGATAACAGCCTCGAGATTTGCTTTATAGGTAATGATGTGATATGCTCATATTGTTAGTGCATTTTATTGTATCAACAGCATCCACTGAAGATGGACAAAAGAAATCATACTTGAAGCAAATGGGGATCTTTCTATTGGTCTTGATGAGTTTTAAAGTGGGTCTTTGGTCTGTAATTCCCTCCTTTCATCCAGTTGATTAATTTGAATACACAGTGACATATGTTTAATTTTGATATAACCTTTATGATCTAATCTTGTTTCTAATGGTCAATTTCTTTCTCGCCACCCTTCAACTAACCACAATTTGCTTGCCAGCTGTACGATCCAGATGTGCTAATGCGCTCTTTCTGTCTCTTTTTTTCTGAAGTGCATATTCCAACAGTAGCATTTAGAGATGTGTATAATTTTATGCCAGGCTCTATAGATAGCAGGAACAGCAGATGTGGCGAAGCCTGAAGGGTCACTTTGGTACTGTTGTACTAATAAACTGTTTCACAATACTGTCTGCCTGTGTGTGTGTGTGTGTGTGTGTTGGGGTGGTGGTCTTTTATTTGTTTTTGGAGCTAGAGACTTTTAGGAAAAGCCAGTCCACTGTGGTATAGTGGATATGCTGTGTTGGACTGAGGCCTAGATTCACAACCCTGCTCAGTCATGAAGGTCACTGGGGGACATTGAGCATGTCACTATCTGCCTATCACATTTATGACGTGAAGATGTTGTGAAGGCCAAAAGGGAAAAACTGTCTACGAGCTCTTTGGGGTAATAGATGCTACTATGCATAAAGAACATTTATATGCCAGCATGGCCAAATATAAGATCCATTTCACACTAAATATTTTAATCCCCTTTGCAACATTTCCATGTGTGTGATTATTTCAAACCAGCCTGCATTTTTACAAGATCTGATTTTATAAAAGTCAAGTTACACCTGCCATTTTAGTGTGGGGGGAAAAGAGTCTACAGGTGAAATCTAAGCATCTTCCTTGTGAGCAAGGCTCATGAAACAACATAGGACTTACTTCTGAGCAAGCATGCATAAGATTGGATTGTACAGCTGGAATCTTATGACATTTCCTTGGGAGGAAATTTCACTGAATGTAGTGGATTGTATGCAACTAAATCATAGAGTAGACTGACTGAAATAAATGGATATCAGCTAGTCATGAATAATATAAGTTCATTGATTTCAGTGGGTCTACTCTGAGTATTCGTTAGTCGAACCTGTTGGGGGGGGGGTTTCTAGGTAAATGTATATTGAATTGGATTGTGAGAAACTGGGCACAAGTGTGGTGCACTGCAGGGGAAGATAAGAGATTGAAGGATTAAACTGGCTGAATCTTTGCTTAACTGTACACTCACCAGTGATTGTTGACATGTCATAATCTCTAAATCCCATGCCACTCCTATCTACATACACTATGTAAGTCATAATTCTGCTCTATTGTACGAGGTAAAGGTGTCATCACAGGGAGCTATTGACCTAAAAGCATCCAGGAATGTGCACACATATAGGTGAGGTCAGTCATTCTACATTCATTCTAATGAGTGCCTGTAGGTGGGAGAACAGAACTGGCTGCTGTGATGCTGTTCCCCTGTCACAGATTCCCTCTCAATAGCGCTTGGCTGAGCTCTTCTCCATGCCAACAAATGCTAAAACTGGGTCCCCAAGATCTGGTAAGACCTATTTATAAATTACAGTGGGATAAATTATGGAGATCAACGATGAGATTTACAGCCTGTACTGGAATCAAAGAAAACACGATGAAAGGGAGGAAACACCAACAATCCCAGGAGTGGCAGTTAAAATTAGTAGAATTTATGAATTTGGCAAGGATGACGGCGGCAATTAGGAATATACCAAAGCAAAGATCGAAAGCTGAATGGAAATATGTGGAAGATTATTTTTAAAAAGAAGGTATAAAAACAGAGTTAGTGATTTGTTTTGATTAAGAAGGCACATGAGAATACGTATATATAGAAAGGTGATTTAATTAATTAGTTTTATATTCCAAATTTATAAGAGGTAAAGCAAGTTATGTGTATATATTAAGGAAAATGATGTACTAATGTTTGGAAGTCAATTTTAAGTTATATTGTATAGGTTTTTATGTTTATATTCTATAGATTTCTGTTTTGGGATTAGCTTTAATTTGTTAATTTGTTTAATTTGCCCAATAGGTTTAAATTAATTTGGTTTACTTCATGTATTGTTTTATGTTGGGTGGCTTAAGTTTGAATTTACGTTGTTATATTTGTTTTTGTATTCTTTTTTAAAAAAAATCTGAATAAAGTTAAATCTTAAAAAATATATATGCTAAAACTGGGTCCCTTTACTTTAGATCAGGCATCCCCAAACTTTGGCCCTCCAGATGTTTTGGACTACAATTCCCACCTTCCCTGACCACTGGTCCTTTAGCTAGGGATCATGGGAGTTGTAGGCCAAAACATCTGGAGGGCCGCAGTTTGGAGATGCCTGCTTTAGATGATGCGTTTGAAGGGGCTAAGGCTGGGACTGCACCTTTCTTCACCGCCATCCAATGCATGTTCATTTTATACGAACAAATGTGTAATGGACCAATTTGCTTCATCATACATGCAAATATAATTGTACATACAAATATAATGCAACAGCACACACAACAATTTGTGTAGTGAGAAGGGCAAAAACACCAGCCAAAAGTGGTAAGTAGTGGGAACCTTGGTTTGAGATTCTAATGTGGCCCTCCAGGTCTCTCTGTCTGGTCCTTGGGACTTTTCACATACCATGGCTCCTCCACAGACCAAACAGCTTACTGCCCATGCTCCAAACGGTTGGTTAAAGTGCAGCATATTTACTTGTCACCTAGAAATAGGTACTGACTAACCCCCTGTAATTTAAAGATTCATTTGCATCATCTCGTCCTCTTCTTCTTCAGGAAGCCCACTGAGCTGCATCTCACATTACTTGTGAAACTCCTAGGTTTCAAAAACAGTTTGCTTGGAGGCAGGAAGTGGTGGTGGTGGTAGGAGCTGCTTTTATTTGAAAGCACTTTAAAGAAGAAGAAGAGAAGAAGAGTTTGGATTTGATATCCCGCTTTATCACTACCCGAAGGAGTCTCAAAGCGGCTAACATTCTCCTTTCCCTTCCTCCCCCACAACAAACACTCTGTGATGTGAGTGAGGCTGAGAGACTTCAGAGAAGTGTGAAGCCCAAGGTCACCCAGCAGCTGCATGTGGAGGAGTGGAGACGCGAACCCGGTTCCCCAGATTAGGAGTCTACCGCTCTTAACCACTACACCACACTGGCCCTGAGCTCTGTTTAATGAATCGTTCCATAGATCATGATGTGATCTACAACACTGCTCTTCAACCTTTGGCTGCTACATGTCTCTGGACCACAACTCCCATCATCCTCATCTAGCTTCACCAATGGTCAGGAATGATAGGAGCTGTAATCCAACAACTGTGATCCACAACATTTTCTCCAGCCCTAGAATGTCAACATAAACATTCTCTCTCTTTTCAGGCAAGTTCGGACCCATCATAACAGTACATATTGTTGTGTCTGCTTATGTAGCATGAAGTATTTAATCCATCCATGGGGATAGGTTGACCTCATAAATCAACACCTGGATCAAGCTAGCTTGTCTTACAGAGAACCATCTGAAAAGATTTGCTATAACATGCCAAGGACAGTTTTCTAATTAAAGTGATGGCAGCCCATGCAACACTCCATGGACTCGTTTACAATTCCTTGCATTTATGTATCACCCTAACTGCAGCTTCCATGTTACAACTGCTGTTTGTGCAGTGGCAAACTGACAGGATTTCCCATATGAATGGGTATTCAAGTTCACACTAGGAAAAAAATTGCCTTGATGGATACACATTGTGATGGGCCATTATGTGGTTGTTCTTGTGATGGACCTAGACTAGATTCTTGTAAAATTCATTTTTTTTAAAAAAAAAATATGAATGTCACAAAATCATTGGTTGGGAAGCCAATCTCAAATTTTTGGATGTCAAGTACTAAAAATGTTGAAAATTTCAGATGCTATGCAGGTGGGTTCTTCTGTTGTTATACAGCAGTTCTCTAGTCATAAGGTATTAGAACTGAGTTACTGCAGGAGTAGTCCATACATATATGTTTGTCACTTGATGACTGCACTTGATGATGAGGTCACATGCAGATGTGAGAGAGCTTTTTTTATAAAAAATGGAAGTCCCAAAAGATACCGAATAAGGAGGATTGGCAAACCAAATTATTCATGTATTACAATATGGCAATAAAATAAGAGGAAGTTAAAGGGATAAAGAAAGAAGAAAGTGGAAAAAATTGGAAATAGTTTATAGAATATATTAAGTGCCAGGTGGAAAAGCCCAATCTCTTTCCAGAATATTAAAGGCCCGAATGAGAGATAGAAAGGGGGGGGGGGAGGAAGAAAAAAAGAAAAGAAATCGAAGATTAAGAAAGAATCAAGGAGGATCAAAATTACCAACAATCAAAAAAATTATAGTGTGTAGACGAAAATAGAAAATTTATTGCATAGCATAGTGAAGGCTGAGAAGTAGAGGGGGAGACAGTACTGGGAGGGGAGGAGGGAGGTAAATAAAGATTCAGACAATGAATGCACAATATCTATTGAAGTTTTATTTATTCATCAATGTTATATATTGTTTTGTTTTTATTTATGTAATGCATATTTTGAAAATCAATACAGATTGTTATTTTAAGAAAAATCACCTTCCTTCAACATGATGCTTTTTCAGTGCAGTCATTTCACATTCTGAATATTCACAGATCCTCAGAGGAACCAAATGATTTACATCCATGTGTGAACTAGCCCTTGGTTATTTTTCAGTATTTCCATCCCAACATTCTAATAATGTGATAGTGGTTGTATGGCCCTCAAGAACTTACCCTTCTTTGGCGATCACTTGTAGCTGAGTAAGATTGTCTTCCATAAACACGGTTTTAACAAGGAGTCCGTAAGTGACTGTGGAGGCCAATTCTGGATCCACACGTCCTTCCAGAGTGGGGACATTGGTTTCCGGGCGGGAGTTGATCATGGTGTGGATTTGCCAAGCGTGCCTTCCTCTTAGCACATTGCCAAGCGTGCCTTCCTCTTAGCACGTTTCTCCCATCCTGAGTTCGAGTGTCTTCAAAGCCCATGACACCTTTGGTAAAGGCTGTTCTCCAACTGGACCGCTCGCAGGCCAGTGTTTCCCAGTTGTTGGTGTTTTATACACTGGTGCAATTTTGATGTCACTCCTCCCTCCCCTCCCCCTCCCCCTCCCCCTCTAGGTATTACACCCACCCACCCACTTCCCTCTCCAGATATTACGCTATTTCTGCTGGCCCAGGATTTTCAATAAATCACTTGACCAATGTACTTCAAGTTTTCCATGCCAGGGAATTGAATTTAGTTCTCCTACATCCTGGGATATCAGCTGCCTTGCACTGCATTCCATTTCAATATTTCCTATTAGACAGGAGACAAGAGGCTTTGAAATGATAACCTTAGCTTTTGAGATTTGCACTGGCTGAGAATATTGTTCAGGTTTCCTCTTGCTGTTGAAGACTTGCACATCTTGAAAGCAATTTCATCCAGCATTTCTTTACAAAGAGAAAAGGAGCATTTGGTCATTTATTTCCATATTGAAGAGCAATCTACAGTCCAGTGTGCTTTGCAGGTGCTCTTTTCCAAGAAAGGGATCAGATTACTCTCTTCTTATTTTTTAACAAAATATTGAAACACTTTGTTAAAAAAGTAAGAAAAAGAAATCCCCCCCTTCATGAATTGTCAAAAACTGTGTGTGTGTGTCTTATCATCTCTCCCCTGTAGGCAGAAAGAAGATTGCTACTTGAGAGTAACTTACACAGTTCACAGAACCGTATAGAAAGAGTTCTGCAAAATGAAAATTAAAACAGTTACATTAATTGTGTTCAATATAATGGCATGCATATGTTTTCTGCCAAAGCAAATTGTTCAGAAAAGTTTTCTTTTCTTTTCTTTTCTGGAAGCTTTGATTGGGTTCGTCAATGTGAAGAGCAGCAATGGCTAGGGAAGAAGGAGAATTTCGATTTTGTTTGCATTTTAATGTGGAATTATCTAATTCGCTAACAAACCTGGAAATCCAAAGACAGCTGTCATTTTGAATATGATTAATATTTAAGCTTTGAAAGCATGCAAAAGCAAGAATCAGATGCCAGGGCTGTGGGCATCTGTATACAATATTCTATAGGTTTCCTTGGGGGGGGGGGACAGAGGCAGAGCACAATCCTCAGATCATCTCATACAGTCACACCTCGGTTTAAGTACGCTTTGGTTTGAGTATTTTCAGTTTAAGTACTCCGCGGACCTGTCTGGAACGGATTAATCCACTTTCCATTACTTTCTTTTCTCCAAATAATATTTATTCATTTTCAAACATTACAAAATACAAAAAAAATCACAAAAAACATAAAAAAGAAAAACATATCAATTCTAACATTTTTACTTAACATTGTGGACTTCCTCAATTCCCCCCCCCCCTTTACTGGGCCCATTTTCAAATCCAAATTAGGCGATTTTTCATATTATAACTTAAATCATTTTAAACATTTTTTTCATTATCTCTCAACATTTTTTATTCTAGAAACATCAACTATTTTAGACCTATAATTCATCCTTTAATCCTAATCTAAATTTATTTTCCTATCCATCTATCTTATATTTCCCCCCTTAGCCTGAAATTTATTCCCAAAAACTTTCCATAAATTCAAACAATATTCCATTACTTTCAGTGGGAAAGTTTGCTTCAGGTTAAGTACGCTTCAGGTTAAGTACAGACTTCCAGAACCAATTACACTCATACTTCGGGTTAAGTACGCTTCAGGTTGAGTACTCCGCGGACCCGTCTGGAACGGATTAATCCACTTTCCCTTACTTTCAATGGAAAATTTCGCTTCAGGTTAAGTACGCTTCAGGTTAAGTACAGACTTCCGGAACCAATTGTGTACTTAAACTGACGTACCACTGTAAGTACTTTAGATGTGTGTATCTGGGTTGATTTCTAATTATTCTGCATTAAAAATCCACCTGGAAATAGGATGTGGTGATCTTAGTCCTGTTCCCTTGGAGAACTGGGATGGACCAGACTTTAATGGGTTCCTCCTTCCCCACTCATAATCCAGAAGCAGGAAAATCAGCTGCAATGTTTTACTGCAGGCCTGTCAAACCTGTGGCCCTCCAGATGTTTTGGACTACAATTCCCATCTTCCCCAACCACTGGTCCTGCTAGCTAGGGATCATGGGAGTTGTAGGCCAAAACACCTGGAAGGCCGCAGGTTTGACATGCCTGTTTTACTGGTTCCTCCTCCTGGGCCTATAGAAGGTCATTGTTAGAGGCATGGGAACTAGCTGTCTCTCTATTCATCCCCATCCCCGCCCCCGCCGCAAACAATGCCATAAGGCAATCTTAACCATGAAAAGTTATCCCACCCAACTTGCTGGTGGGAAGCAGCTGCGATGGGGAGCAGAAGCAAGCAAGTTTAAGGGACCTATCTTTGGTGCTCTTCATGTGTGCTGCCATGAGCCAATTACCAAAGTCCCACTATCGATGATGTGAACAGAATGTCAAAGAGAATGGCACTGATACGGGAAAAGGGAGAAGGGAAAGATGAACAGTTTTAGAAATTGCTTTGATCCAGAGTACATTAAGGAAGTTGAAATCCCACTGACTCCATCTGAAAGAGTAAGGCTGCAACCCTCCACCATCCCATTCATTCCAATGAACTTGACCAAATTAAGGATAATTGGGACCACAACTTTCAAATGCTTACTTTTGGCTGGGTTGCGCTCCAAGCCATTACATTTATCACAGCGCCATAGCTTTTTCAGTCTTTGCAGTTGGAAGCATCCCTTTTTACTTTATGGCTTTTAAGCCGTGGAGTTCAAGGTTAAGTGCAAGCCACTAATACCAGGAAAAGAATAAGCAAGTGTTTCTCTCTTCCTTCTGTGAATGCTTATGCTGCATATGTGTATTGCTAAGGCAGCAGTTATTGTGCTACATGGAGAATATATATATATATATATATATATATATATATATATATATATATATATATATATGGTACTCCCCTCTGTTTAATGCTGCACTCTCTTCACAATGGCAATAAATTATTAATAATTGAAACACAAGAGACTTGGAAATAAGCATTCATTACTGGAGAAAGCTGTCAACAGTACTGGTGGAAATTGTTTCATTGTCTCATTGTCTCAGTTGCAAAATGGAATTGTGGTCTCTCTCTCACCCCTTCCTTTTCAGATTAAGCCCCCCCCCCTCCCCAAGCCAGTGTTGTTGTTTTCTGGGGGTACGTAGGGGGTACGCTGTACTGCCACTTTTTTCCTTCTTCAAATGTTAAAAGTGTGACACTGTAACAAATCATGGCACTTTTTTCTTTCTTAAAAACAACAACAACTGTCCAAAGCCATATACGTAGCACAATATCTGTTCAAACAATTTGTCTTTGCCATGGAATGCCTAGGGTTGCCAGACTCAATAGAGGACAGGACTTCTGTGCCTTTAATTGTCCTGCTCTCTTTGAGTCTGGAAACCTTAAAGAGAAACCAGCAGACCCTTTGTTTAATTTCCAAGCAAAGGGTCTGCTGGTTTCTCTTTAAGGTTTCCAGACTCAAAAGAGAGCAGGGCAATTAAAGGCACAGAAGTCCTGTCCTCTATTGAGTCTGGCAACCCTAGGAATGCCACAGGGAGCATGAAAAGAGTGCCCTGTTGTGACTAGACAAGACTGTTGCTGGTTCAGCGCAATTCTAATTACAAAAGCAGGTTGCATGCTAGCTATTCTCTTTTCTTTTCTTCGGAAAAAAAGCAAATATGTTAAGATAAGACAGTAAGCTGATCACCAAGGGGTTTGTTATCTGACAAATAGGAGTCCTCCAAGTGCTCTCAAAAAGGATATCAAGTCTAAGCCCAACTTTGTTTGAAATACAGACAAAAGCTAATACTGCAGAAGAGAAGTTGTATGCTTTGAGTGATTGACTCTCCGTGGGGCTCATTAGTCAATGAGAGAAAGCTGTGAATTGGGTAGGCTCAACGAGGCCTTGAAAAAAAAAATTACACAGGCTTTAAGGGGACAGAATGGACTGTATCAGATACTAAAATGGAGCAAAACCCTGGAGCAAACATACAGCATAGCATGAAATGGATTGATAAAATGCAGGAAACTGTCCTAATATGCAGCTGGAGGAGCACAAGAAGAACGTGATACTGGATAAGAACTGGGTCATTGAAATTCGTCCCCCTATCCCTCTTGGTTTTGCAGGTAACAATTGCTCAGAAATTCAGCAAGTCTTATTCCATTGATCTATCTCCCGGTAAGCAGCAGTGATATGGGTGACAGAAAGTCAGCTGAGCACTACTACCACGCTGACTGCTATTGATCTTATTTGGTTCTCTTTCATGGCAGATGAAGATTCATGGTGACCGGATGTAAAGGAAGGAAGGATTCCTGTACCTGTAGAAGAGGTGTTGTCATTGTCCCCACCCCTTTCTCCTGCTTGACATTGCAAGCATTATCTAAAATAATAAAACTGTAGCATGGGATTACGCGGGCCATCTAATCCAATTCCCTGCAATGCAGGAATCTTTTGCCCAACGTGGGACTTGAACCCATTGCTCTGAGATTAAGAATTTCATGCTCTCCAACCAAGCGATCCCACCCAAATTCCTTCCTCTATGCAACTATGAAAGGAACAGAAGCTCTCCTTTGAATATGATCATTTGGCATGGCTAGCCTCGATTCTGTTCCCATCATTTTGTGCTTCTGACCCGATCAGACTATGTGTGCATCAGACCTCCTCTTGTGTCAAACACCTGCTTGTGTTTGAGCTGCTTGTGCAGTTTAAATAAATCTTGAGCAATCATACATAAAAAACACATGCATTGTACATCTAACATGTATAAAGGAGTTAAGCCCAATGTGGTAGTCTTTTTATGATGTTCCGCCGTTCCACGCCACTTTTTAAAATTTCGTCGAGAGACCCGTACTCTCGCCTTTTTTTGGGGGGGGGGTCCTATCTGATGCCAATCTTCCCCCCCTGAATTTACCACTGCCAGCTAATCCGCCCCAGCTTAAGCGGAGCGTCTTTTTTTGCAACCTACTCGCTAGCGCACCCTTGCCGGAAGTCTTCTGTAACATCATTTTATAAGTTATTAATATGTAAGTATCTTTATATAGTTAAATGCATTCTTCTATTTATCTGCTAATGTGCTGGTTAGTTCAGGTAATTTAGAGTGAATATGCGTATAATATGCATAAAATATTCAAGTATTGTTTGTATTTTTAGCAGTAAACAAAAGAACAACAAACAAACAAAACCTCATCTGTGCATGATTTCCTTTTCAACAAGAAATAGTTAATATCAAAGCTATTCCTTTCCACTGGTACCTTTTGGTCATGAATAAGACTGGATGCCCTTCAAGGGCATATCGGATAACATTTAATCAAGAGCTCTTCTGTTAGACATCAATGGTTTCTGTTGGTTCCAGCCATTTATCGTATTCTGCTAATTGAGATTATATTGTTCCATATACTTTGAGTCCCATAATTTGCTTGAATCTAAATCAGAGATAATTGGCCTGAGTAATTCCATTATTGTGTACTAGTGTGTGAGCCCATAACTTGATTAGAATCAGGCATTCGAGCCAGCTCTTTGCCAAAGCACACTGCTTCTATTTCCTGTGATACTTGCTGCAGGTAGGGTAGCCACTTCTTACCACTTCTGATGTCAAGTCAGAGCTGTAAAATTGGATTTCAAATATATTTCATATGCCTCTTATCTTCACTAACAAGAGCATTGCAACCCAATGAAGAGTTAGGTCTACCTAACCCCTCTAAAACAGAGCTCCTTGTGTGCCTAACTCTGCACGGACAGTATTTGTTTACTTTTATTTATTTTGTTCAACAATTTGTATACTTCTTCGTTATAGTCATCATCTCAAAGTGTTATATAGAACAAATACAATAAGACTAAAATGCAAAAGAACTATAAAATCATAACTCAATAATAACAAATAACACCGAATACTGAATATATAAAGTCTTGCCACCACTTTCAACATCTGCTTGGCTTCTCTCAGCAACCTAGTCACAAGTTGCTAAGAACAGTCAAATGCTGCTTGAAGCAGTGGCAAGGCTTTTGGCATGGGTGTGCAAAAAATAGAAATAAAAATGAACCTCAGCCAGCTTGCAGTTAAAGGTAATAATCTCCCCCAATTGGGAGAAAAGACCCCTCTCCAATAAAAAATTGTCTCTGAAGGCATGGTCCCACATTCAATACTAATAGACCAATTGCAAGTGCAGTGTTTCAAAGTGTGGCTCACTTCTTGTATTTAAGACTCTTGATATAAAGTGAAAGTGTTAATGAATGGAACAGGTGGCCACCCTAATCTCAGCCACATCTGTGATCTCTTTGTTGTTGTTGTTGTTATTATTATTATTATTATTATTATTATTATTATTGATTTATTAGAGGTGCACATGATAGATTTCTTAGAGGTGCATATGATCTCTACTGCTTAACTTCAGAGAGGCAGGTCTTCTATCTGCACACAGGCAAACAAGGAAAATATTATTTGCATTTTAAAATGTGGCAAATTGATGTTCCTGGATATTTAAATATAACATATGCCATTGTCACCTGTGATTACCTCATGCATTAATCAGAGTGCATATTTATCACCTGAAATCTTGCAGATGCTACAAAATGGTTCAACCTGTAGCATGGACAGAGTTTGATGGGTAGTGTGTGTGTGTGTGCGCACACACACACACACACACACACATTCTGCCATTGAGAAACTCCCAACTGGCAACTCCATGGTATTTGCTACTCTGAGTTTATGTTGTCAGCTGATTACTTACAATTCTGTCTTGTCTATAATCACAATAATAGTAGTAATTGATTCCTGCACTTAATTTTTAAGTCATGCACATATCTGGTACAAAATTTTGTTGGTTAATTTGGTTTTGTAAGGAAAGATAAAAAGGAGTATTCCCTGGATGTCTAGATTCAGATTTGGGGCAAGTATTTTTTTTTTCATGAGAGAGGCCTAGCAGAGATTTAAAATCATGAAGCACACAGCAAAGAAAAGCATGAAAATATAGGCAGTTATACCTTTAAAATATCCCCTTCTGAGTTGTTTCCAAAGATAGCTGGCAAACACTGGCCTGCGAGCGCTCCAGTTGGAGAACAGTCTTTATCAAAGGTGTCTTGGGCTTTGAAGAAACTTGATCTCAGGATGAAGGGAGAAACGTGCTAAGAGGAAGGCATGCTTGGCAAATCCACACCGTGATCAACTCCCACCTGGAAACCAATGTCCCCACTGTGGAAGGACATGTGGATCCAGAATTGGATCCAGTCACTTACGGACCCATTGTTAAAATTGTGTTTATGGAAGACTACGAGTGATCGCCAAAGAAGAAGAAGAAGACGCAGGTCCTGTTTGTGGTCTATCCACTGGCATCCAGCTGTCCGCTGTGAGAAGAGCATGCTGGACTAGATCATCTAGATGACCCTTTGGCCTAATCTGGCAGCAGGGGCATAGCAAGGGGGGCGATGGGGGCGGTCCGCACCGGGTACCACCCTGGAGGGGGGTGACACTCCCCCCCGTGACTCCCAAGCTGCCGAGCCCCGCTGCCTGGTAAAAAGCCTCGCTCCTGCTGAATTCAGTTTCAAAAGCCTCTGAGAGGTAGCTAGATGAGGTAAAAGTGCCATACCAGGAGGATAAAGGTTAAATCGTCTTTAATTTGCAAAAAGAAGGTGACAAGCAAGAAACAAATATAAGAAGTGCTTCTTAGAGTGGAAGAACAATACAGCTATGGCAGCGGTTGTAGATAGGCACACTAAATGAGGCAGGGCGGAGTGGGAGCAGAAATTAACAAGGGCAGGAAGAAATCATTTGAAAAGGTTTAGAAGCCTTCGGAAAACAAATTTCTATGTTTAGAAATGGCACCATAGTTACAGATGCGGGAGGTAATACACCACACTTTAGATTTCATGGTGTTTTTTTAATGTGTTGTCAAGGAATGCTTTAAAGCTAGAAATTGGTAACAAAAACCAGATTCTTTGCATTTATGAGATTCTCATTCACAACTCTGACTCTAATATTTTTAGGACCTGTCATGATACAGCCTACTCCTTTGCATGTTTTAACACAGATAAGCTCAGCAGGTTATAAATACAAGTGTGTGTGTGTGTGTGTGTGTGTGTGTGTGTGTGTATAGGCTTGTGCTAGTTAATGAGCTGATTCATCAGCAAAACAACTGCATAGCATAGTTTTTCATTATATATATATATATATATATATATATATATATATATATATATGGAAGTAAGCTTCCATATTCTGAGAGAGACTTACTTTCTGATGAGTGTTCACAGGATTGCAGCCTTCATACCGGTAGTAATAATAATAATAATAATAATAATAATAATAATAATAATAATTTATTATTTATACCCCACCCATCTGGCCGGGTTCCCCCAGCCACTCTGGGCGGCTTCCAACAAAACACTAAAATACAGAAATCCATCAAACATTAAAAGCTTCCCTAAACAGGGCTGCCTTGAGATGCCTTCTAAAGGTCTGGTAATTGTTGTTCTCTTTGACCTCTAGTGGGAGGGCATTCCACAGGGTGGGTGCCACTACCGAGAAGGCCCTCTGCCTGGTTCCCTGTAACTTGGCTTCTCGTAGCGAGGGAACCGCGAGAAGGCCCTCGGCGCTGGACCTCAGTGTCCGGGCAGAACGATAGGGGTGGAGACGCTCCTTCAGGTATACTGGACCGAGGTCATTTGGATGTGAATTAACTTGGAGAAGGGCTGTAGATCAGAGGTAAAGCATATATTTTGTGCGGAGAAAGTTTCAGGTTCAATCCACAACATTTCCAATTAGGACTGGGAAAGAGAGCCAAATGCCCTGGAAAGCTACTGGAAAGATACAAACAAAACTAAGCTAGATGGGAAAGTGGCTTAACTCAGAGCAAACCAACTTGTTATTCTTCCAATTTTCCTTAGAAATGGAAAGATTTTCAACAACTATTTTGGGAAGCTGATTTGTCTCTGCTTTGTCACCGTAATGGAAATTAAGAACATACGTCCATTTCATATTGGATGAAATTTTCAACTGAATGGGGGCTATGGCACTCAGTTTTACTCTTCAGGAAACTAACACTAAGAGTAATGAATTGATATGGATGAGATCATTCTTATTATCTCATTTATAAGCATTTGTCACTCATATGGGGAGGAACGGGGTCTTACCTCCTTTAGCAGTTGCCATATAGTTTGCCCAGAGTGGCCTGGATAGTGCATTGTGCCATGACATATTGGGAGGAAGAATGGCAGCTATAATCTTTTTTTTTTTTTTTAAAAAAAAGTAGCTAACCATGGGGACCACCATTTCTTGTAGTATCAGCTGAAACATGACTGGAAATTGGATGGGGAGTATTTGTGGGCAATAATCAGATCTTGGAATCCAGCTCCCCATTCATCTGGAGGGTCACTGGTTCCCTGTCTCTATCCTAGAATGTCCTGGAACACTGCAACATCTGAGGCATTCTGGGAAAATTAAATGGTATTCACATAGGTTAACATTGAGAACAATCTCTGTTGCATTTGCAATCACAGGCAGTGTCAGAAACCAAATTAAGAAACAAAGCAAAACCTGGCACAAACCACAGTTGTGAGTTATTAAAAGGAATGTGACCTATTATGCTGGTCTACAACCGTAATAAAGATTTGTTGTTGTTGTTGCGATCTGAACTAATGAGTACCCAAGCAAATAATTTTTTAACCAAAGGATAACAAAACAAAGAAACTTTTAAGAAGCAATGAATGGAATAGTAAAAAGTATTTATATATCCCTAACTGGAGCCTGCATATATATATATATATATATATATATATATATATATATATATATATATATTGCAAATCCTCCCGCATTTCCCTCCATTATATCAAAAAGCTACTTCTTAAGGTTCTGACAGTTTGAATTATATTTAAATTGAATCAATTAATGACTTGCTAAATCAATTTAAAGGTGCATGTTCAACACCTGGACTGTGCACCTTAATATGATTTTGCCAAACAAAATTTCTCTCAGGATAAAATTGCAGCACAATCTTATTCAGAAATTTACTCAGATATAAATTACACTTTGATCAATGGGACTTACTTCCAGGCAAAGCTAGGATTGTAATATTAGATAAGGTTATATTTTAAAGCATCCTGAGGGACACAAGTGTATGGAAGGACAAAAAATTCAAAATATGAAATATCCTATTTCCTTATTGTACTTGCTAACCAGCTGTTGACCTGTCTGGCTCATAGCATCCTTTAAACCTGGATATGCAAATGTGATAGTGTCTTGGATTAAATACTTGTCCTACAAAACGGGAAAGTGTTTAGGAGTAAATTATTTTATTTTGGAGCAGGGCTGTAAGACCCCATTTTGAGGATGTGTGACTCTGTGAGTTTCAAAGTTACCTGAAGCATGTATAAAAATATGACTGTACAAGTAACCAGAGGAATAATTTCTCTGATAGGAAAGCAAGACAAGAATAAGATAGTAGGTTATGTCAGTTCCAGAAGTTCAAACGAATGCAGAATGCGGTAGCAAACCAGACAGTTACGGTATATTATCTGCAGTAAATAACATTTTGTCCAGTGGCCTTCTGAGATTCATTGAAAGGATGGGGTATATTTTTTAAAAAAGTTTGTAAACATCTGGAGAACCACAGATTCCCTATCCCTGTTTGTAGCACAATCCCATACATGTCTATTGTGAATCATTTGATTCAGTGAACCTTACTCCCAGGTAAGTGGCTACAGGGTTGCGTGTTTGGACCTTTCAACCTCCCCCTTAAATAAATTCAGACAAGACTCAAATTTGGTTTGGCTTTTGGCAGAATTTAGGCCACAACTTTATTGATTACAGCAAGTGAGTGGTTGCATAGGCTCTGGTTCGACTAGCTCCCTGCACCCTTGCAGGTAGCCCTGACCCAGAGCACCAGCATAGGTCAGGCTAGGGTGAACACCCAAATAGGCGGAAAGCCGGGAACAGGCTATGTCCACCACCCAGATGTCCCCCTGGACTCAGGCATGGGCACAACCCCCTTGCAGGGTTGACCAAACCATTGAGTCCCTGGATTCCTTTAATGGAATACCCTTCACATAGGGGTGGCGAGAGTGTTCCCCCATCCCTATCACCTGAACCAGAGCCTATCTCCAACCTTACAACTTGTGACAATTTGCTACACGGCAGGCGAAACCCAAATGGCACCAGCCAATCAGCCAAGTGGGGAAAATTCCTGCCGTGCCCCTGTCCCAATGACAGATGGCACACAACGGCATAGCAAGGTCAAGTGCACAAGCCCTAAAAGGGGAGGTGGGTGGCTGTTCCAATGCATGCACCAAAAGAAGAAGCTCTGGCTCACGTGCATAGGTATATATATGCCCATGATCCGTTTAGCCTGGGTCCCATTGGCCTGAATGAACCCTGCATTGAGCAACCTACCAATTGGGTGTCCAATCATACCCACCCACAACACAGGGTTTGGTTGCCAGGTCTCACAGCAACACGTGCCCTCTTTAAGGGAGGACCCAATTTGCAACCAGTCTCAGAGGAGACTGCACATAAATTGCTCCATTGTTAGGACCTTTTGAGATTTCCAGGTGTCCCAAATGCAAAAGATTGTGGCCATTAGGCAATAGAGATACTTTTTACAAACTTTTTTTTAAAAAAATCTAATGATGAAGGTTTTCAAATGGAAGAATAGATGCCTTTTTTGGACTATTTAAAGAAATATTATAGTATGGTGAATTCATGAGCAGGATTTGAGCTATGAGCCACAGCAGTTATGATTTGATATATAGAAGACATGTGCAGAAGAAGGGGAGGGGAAAAAAAACGTCATGGAAAAAGGGGTGGGAAGTCGGTAAAAATAAGAGAAAATACAAAACTCTGTTTTGACTGTACAGTGGTGCCTCGACTTATGAAGGCGATCCATTCCACGGCGCTCTTTGCAAGTCGAAACCTTCGGGTGTCAAAGCGTCCATTTTGCGCATGCACGAAGCACAATTTTGCGCTTTGCACATGCACAGACCGCGCACGCCACGAAAAGACTTCCAGGTTTGCCGACTTCGTAAGTTGAAACGTTCATACGTCGAGGCATTTGGAAGTCGAGGTACCACTGTATATGTTAAAAATGTAATCTATTAAACATTAAAAGGTTCCCAAAAATGATACCTTGGGTGTGCATGTTCTTATGTGTGTGTGTAATTTTTGAAGACGTACACAGAGACTTATACTTACTACTTGTATGGAGACTAAGTTATATTTGTTGTTCTTCTTAAAACACTGCTAAACTAGTATGAAATAGCCTTAGCATTTATATGCATACCTATTGGTAATGCAACCCCTGGACTCGGGAAGATTCAATTCACAGATTCATAAGGGAGGAAATGATGTGTATGAGCTATTCACACCTATTTTCATCTGCAGGGATGTGCCCATGGAGTAGTTTTCACTTTGTTTGTTAACATTATTCATAGTGATAACAGTTGCAACAAATTTCAGCTCTAGCATATGAATTGCACGGACAATACAAACAATTGTACATATTCAAGCAGTGCTGCTTTTGAATGGTATGCTTCTGAGCCCATTCTCTGCACAAAATGCCCTTTATCTTTACATTCAGGACTTGTTTATCTTTATCAGGAGCCTGCTTCAGTGCAACAGTGCAGTATTATTATTATTATTGTGGGTTTTTTTCCCCACATTCTGAGACATGGGCAGTTTCAGTTTGTGGCTTTGTTTATCCTGAATTCCTTGAGTGTCTTTCTGAGTTAAACAATTCTCTCCATCTGTATTTCGGAGCTGAGCCCTTGTTTCCTGAGTATGAGGAGACGATCAGATGTTAGGCCTGCAAATGGATACATAGCCTCTGGTGGTCTTGCCCTTATTAAAGTCTTGCACAGCTTGTGAGACCACCTGTAGCGAGAAATTGAAGATTCCACAATGCAGTCTAGGAGACATATTGATATATGAATCACCTTCCATCTGACTCTAGTCTTTGCCTTTAGGGAGTGAAATATGAAGTTTAAGATGCTTTTAACGCTGCCAAGATGGTGCTTTCAGAACCTTTCTTGCATGCACATTAAGGGAAGAGCTCCGACCAAACAAGAAGCTATTAACAATCCATCTTTCACCCCTTATCCCTCTTTCAGTTTTAAGGAGGAACTCCTATAGATATGAGAACTGCTGCAAACATTTCTCCAGCCATACTGAAATATCAGGGCCATTCTACACACATTGTTTGATCAGTTATAATATAGGATTGAGAGAAGGACCATAGCTTAGTGGTTAAGCATATGCTTTGCATTCAAAAAGTCCAAACTTCAATACCTAACATCCCCAGGTGGGGCTGTGAAAAATTACTGCCTAAAAACTCTGGCGAACCACTGGCAGTCAGTTCAGACAGTACTCGACTTGATGAACCTGTTTTATGACTTGGTATGGAGCAGCTTCCTTCCACCATCACCCCCCCTACATCAATGACCCCATTTTAATTCCCCCCCCACATAGTGCAGCATCTTTCTGTGGCATAAATAACACTTGACCAACTTTAGCTGTCTATTTCAGAGCACCTCTGGCTGCATTGTTTCTTTAAATTCTTCTTTAAATCCATCTCCACAGTTCCCCGGCTCCCTTCATGTAGACAAGTTTTTGCAGGCTGGAAGGGATACCTCCAGCTGCCTTCACCTTTCCTGTATTGATCCTCCCTTCCACAGGCTGTTGACATGTTTGCCTAATCAGATACTACTAGCCTGCTGCAGAAAGACTTGATGACAACACATATTGGCTGCCTGATCTGCTTGTCTCCTTCCGATGAAAACAACAACACTTACGCCCCACTTCAAAGGTTGCAGTGTTGTGTAAGTTTTATCCTATACTGAAAGCTGATTAGGAAATTTTAACATACAGGGTATGAAGAAGCATCTCAGAGAAAGAGAAAGGGGAGAGGGAGAGAGAGAGAGAGAGAGAGAGAGAGAGAGAGAGAGAGAGAGAGAGAGAGAGAGAACCAAAATATCCATAGCTTCAGCTTTAAGAGCTAAACTGACACAGTGCCAATCCCAGAGAAGCTTCCATTACAGATAATACCTTCCGACAGGCTGCAAGACTAGGCATTGAGCTGCTGACCTCTGAGGTCAGGCAGCCACTTTTACAGCTTGAGCTACAAAGTCACTTGCTGTAGATACGCACTTGGACAGAGTCCAGAGTGGCTGGAGCAGACAGCAGGACTCCCCGCCAAAACTATCTGTGCGGATATCACATTGCTGTCCTTCAAACTGATCTCTTCTTTGCCATGATGCCTTGCAATCTCTTGTCAAGCCTTGAAAGATAGATGATGTGCAGTTATCTGTTTGTCTTGAATGCAGATTAATATCATCCAAAGGGACATTTTATCATGGCAGTCTTTCAGTTCCTAATACAGTGCTATATGAACATATTAATGGCTTTGCTCAGTCAGACCAAGGTCTATCTGTTCCAACGTGCTATCCAATGGTAGCCATTATGTTACCTCTACAACAGGAGCAGAGAACTGTCACCTTCTAGATGCTTCTTGGACCAACACCTGGCTGCAGTGGATGTGAGTTGGAGTCCGACATTATTTGGAGTACAGTGGTACCTCGAGTTACAAATGCCTCAGGTTACAAACGCTTCAGGTTACCTCGAGTTGAGAACTTTGCCCCTGGATGAGAATGGAAATCGTGTGCCGGTGGCACAGCGGCAGCAAGAGGGCCCATTAGCAAAAGCACGCCTCTAGTTAAGAGCAGTTTCAGGTTAAGAACGGACCTCCGGAACGAATTAAGTTCACACCTAGAGGTACCCCTGTACTACAGGTCCCCTCCCATGCTCTAGAAGTTCACCAAAAGTCAATGAATAATGACTGCCATGCTATCCCATGTTATTTATCCCCAGTACATACTGACTTCACACATTTATACAAATACCTTTTTCACTTTATTATATCCTGCCTTTCCTTCAAAGATATCAAGGCATCATACACGGCTCTGTCCTTACAATAATCCTCTTAAATAGGTTAGGTTGCAAGAGACTGTTTTCCCGAGGTCACCCAGTGTTTGTCCCAAGGTCACCCAGTGCACTTTATGAGTGGGAATTTGAACCTGGGTCTTTCTAGTCCTAGTCCAGCCCTTTAACCACTCTCACCATTACATCCTGTGGCAGTGAATTACACAATTACTGTGTGCTGCAGCACACCACTGGAAATGTGGGGAGGGGTATGCAACTTTCAACATAAAAACACGTGCACAACCTGTAGGGAATTAGACTGTTCAATCTACTCTGGAAAGATCAGTGTCCTCCATATTTTCACACTGCGGAGGGAGGAACCCGGGATGAGGACTCTGCCCAGTGTTCCATTGGGACTCGTAGGGCAGGAAGCAGGGAGGCAAGCAGAGCCAAAGCCTATTTCTAGTTTTGTCTCCTTCCTGATGAATTCCACACGGGCAGGAGAGACTAAGGAGAAGGAAGCTGTGATCCCCTGTGTGATCCCCTGGACTGGCTGCAAGTAAGACAGAAGACAGTGGAATCTGGCTGAAGACAGAGTAGGGTTGATGTGGTAATGTGCCACTCGGCGAAGGGGACCACCCTCCACTGCGTCTAACATATCTGTTGGATGTGCTGAGCATCTGCTTGTTTTTGAAAATCTGTTGCAGCTTCCTAACACCCAATAAGCATTAATTTGACTAAAATGTGTGCATGTGGTTTTCCTTATATAATGTGTAGCAAGGCAGCTTCCTACGTACTCAAATACTTAAGGTAAAATCACAAAAAGATGAGGGGTCTGAAGAGGAGAACAAAACAGGTACCTGAAGCTTTGTTCGTTGTTTTAACCTCAGCAGTTTGTTAAGATGACTTCGTTTTGTTTCCTTCCTGTATGTTTTTGATTTTTCACTTCTTGTACAAAAACTTTTTTAAAAATAATAATAATGAAACAATAAAGGAGGCTTGGAAAAGAACAGTGGGCTGCTTTGTCAGCATAAGGAATTGTTGCAGTAAAAACAAAAATTAAGCACAGGAGAAACTAACAGTTCTTTTCTTTATCACATATACCGTAACCTTTGTTTGAATCAGGCCCTAGACATTTGCTCCTTGAAGACTACTTATCTGTGGTTCCTTATCCTGGAACTTAAGGGCAGTATCCCTAAGCAAACCCACATTGATGGGTTGTCTAGTTTCTTAAGCTTTACCAGTAGGATTAAATCTACCCTAAAATAGTCCAACTCTCAGTAGTTATCATCACCTACTGAACTGAAAAGTAGGAGAGCTATTGTGTATTGTTGAATGGCACCCCAATCTCTGAGCGATGCAAGGGGTTCCGGGCATTTGTGCTTCCTTTTGGAAATGTGGTTTGTTTACACATATATACAACCTGAGCCTACAATGGAAGGGTTCACATCATAACTCCCCCAAAGGGTCTTGTTTCTCCCATAGCTGTAGCCTTGGTTTCAAACAGAAATCAACCATTGCTCTGTGCCGCCGGATTTTCAGCTTGCTGCCTTTACTTCTAGGTAAATGACAAAACAACAGAATCATTTCCTGATAGGGCATGCAGGGCAGAATATCAGAACATCAGAAACACAGCTGAAGAGCCTTGGCAAGATTTGTCTGTGTGTGACTGTGAAACAGGTGAAAGGGCATTGCCAAATTTAAGAAAGGCTGCCTGTTTTAGTATATAGCACAGCAACTTCCAGCTTGTCAGGAATGGAATGTTAGGTGTGGGATCCTGGAAGGACTGTGACATCATGATTTTACTAGATTCTCTAACTTGATGACAGTGGAGAAATTCACTTCACTTCACATTAAAGATGAATCTACCAAATTCACACTTCCACAATAAGTGAGCCAAAATGCAACTATTCTTTGGAATTTGCATTTATCTGAATTTGGTAATGCTGTTCTCCCACTAAAAAGTTTGTCAAAATGCATATATTGTATATATTGAAGATAGCACACAGAAATGCATTGTATGGGGGGTTGCTTGCAAAAATATGTACATTAGTAAAAACTGCATACGAAAATTATGTTTCGCGGGACAGATTTGCACAAAAATGCTGGTGAATTTTCATGAGGACCTTTCATTTCATTTTAAAAAGGTAATTCTAGAAATGTGGAGGATTGAATTTAAGGTTGTGGGGGAAAGGGGCAACAGAGACCCCAAACTGACAGATCCCTCTGTTCCTAGTGACAGTGAATACTCTGTCTTGTCTCACTTACAACCTTGGAAAGGTCAAGACTGTTGTACTTTACCATCCAGTTTTCTGGTTTTCAAAACTTGTCTCACCCCATACTTAAATATGGGTAAAGGGGGACTTTTTTAACTTCCCATTTTCAGACTCTTCTCACCAATATTATATTTATTTTTTTAAAAGCTCAGCAGGTTTCAGGGAGATAATGCTTGCATGTCATTTGTCCTGAAGTACTGGCTGGCATGCCAGAATAACATGTGCAGCTACAGGAGGTGTTAGGACCTGTGCCAATGTGACACCTGCACGAAGCAGCGGACTTTCCCCCAGTGTAATTTAATAAGATGTCTTTTGTTATTAAACCCAGAATTTCAGATTGCGAGCTGTCCACCAGCGAAGTGGAAAATCGGTCCCAGAGGTTGTTCTCCTTGTCTTCTACCTGCAGTTATTTTTAAAGGATTTTAATATTTAAAAGTCTTTTGCTAATTCCAGCGCTGCCCTCTCAAACCTGCTTTGTAGTGCCGTTGCCAAATTATCCCTTCAAGGCAAGTGCTGTAAATAATTTCTCCGTTCTGTTCCTAGCCACTTGCCAAGGTCATTATCTAGCCTTCCCAGAATCCCTTCATTCTGCCTTTGATTGTGTGTGATAACTATGAAACAGTTATGAGATGCAGTCACAAGCTGTGGCAGTCTTATCAAAAGCTTACGATAGTCCCAGGGCTCTGCAATGAAGCCAGTGGCTCAGCTGTTCCTGTCCCTCGAACACTTCATTTATCTTTCGATTTGGTCAATCAGCAGAACAGTGGCAGGAATAAACGTAAAGCAGAGCACCTGAGCAGAATGAGAGCCAGAGCGGAATGAAAGCCCCACCTGAAAAATACAAAAAACCTTATGTTTATATACTGCACCAGTGTAAACTTTATGGCATCCAGTTAAACGGCACTTAGTCACTCAGTTATTGTTAACCGCCACTGAAATTTACGTACTTGATTTTGTGTGTGTGTACTTACAAGAGGATGTTAAACCCATCCTTCATCATTTGGTCCCAGGTTGCAGGACAACAAAAAGGAAAACAACACTACAATATAAGAGAGGATTTACAGGCAGAATGAAAGGTGAGTGCACTGTATTGCAGACTGTCACCTGGAAGAATACTGGAGGAAGAGGGTGGTGGTGGTTTTTTTTTTAATTAAAAAATGTAGCACACTCCCTTTCTGAAAATCCGAATAATGATGTATGGTATTCATGGTAGTTTTCAACTTGCAGAAAATCTATGCTCACTCAAGGTGGGACCCCTGATTTTTGCCCATCCCTACTCCAGCTTGGGCTTCTGTGAAAAACTGCTTCTGGTGGTTGGGGGAACCAGTCAGGGCTGTATGTGATAAGTGCATGCTACCCGTCAGTGGCAATTGGGTGCCTAGCCTTGTGTGAGTAGAAGTGTTCTTTACCAGTACAAAGCTGACAATGGATGATGATGATGATGATGATACGGTGTTTGCCAAACAAGAAAATGAGGAAAAAAGGGAGTCACTCTGCAATCTCACATTCCAGTATGTTTCTGTGTGAGGTAGATCTGATGACAAGCACAACTAGAGTTGGAAGTAGTTTCCGACAGGCAGATTATGGTTGTTTCCTTAAGTGGATTTAATATCTCTGGTTTTCTTTGATGTCACATACCTAGATTGTATTGGGACCCAGACTATCTTCTCCCACTTGAAAGTGTCGGTTTTCTGAAACCATCCTTTGAGGACCTTCTCTGGGTGCACTGGAGACCAGGCAGGCACAGGGAAGGGCCTTTTTAGAAGTGGCACTACATTTAGAAAACATTCTCTACAGGGAGGCTCCCCTGTGAAGACTTTTTTGAAACCACCAAAGGACTTTTAATATGCCTAAGTGAGGCTCACCCTTCTGCTGCTTTTAGTTATTTTACTTGTTTTTTCTGAAGTCTGTGTTTTGTTACATTACATTTGCCATTTAGATTCTAATTCATACATTTGTTCCCTGCCCCATTTTAAGAAGCATGCATTTAACCAGTACTCTAGACAAAGCCATCACCATGACAAGCCTTTCAAACTATCCAGATTTTTTTTTAAAAAAAAAAAGTTCATTGGAGGCACTATGAAAAAGCCTATTAACTATCCTTTAGAGGCAGCAGGACTATTTTCTGCCTGTAAAAGCTTATCCCACAAACAGATTTCTATTAACCTTAGCCCAAATTGCTTGGTAATTCTCCACAATCTTAAAGGCCTTGCTAGAGGACTGCAATTTTACTGGTAAATTCCAATGCACAGAGCCCCCCCTCCCAACACACCAACCTACCCACCCACTTACCACCTAGCTTGCCAATCAGCAAAGTGAAGGAAAACCTCTGTCTTTTGTACTGTACATATACATGTACAAACCACCTTCTTGTTTACAAACCCTCCATCATTTTTCCAATGAAAATACAGATACCCTATTCCATAATTCTAATACTATTTCTACCCCACCTATCTGACTGGGTTGCCCCAGCCACTCTGAGCATCTTCCAACATATATAAAAACATAATAAAACACTAAAAAATTTTTTTAAAAAAACAACTTCCCTGAACATCCCTCAGATGTCATCTAAAGGTTTTATTTATCTAAAGGTTTTTATTTATTTCCTTGCTCGGGCATCACATAACTCCATACTCTCCAACATTTCTGTGATGAAGATAAGGATGTCCTAAGGAAAAACAGGACATCCCAGGATCAAATCAGAAGTTAGAATGGCTTCTGTAAATCCAGAATTGTCCTTGAAAAATAGGGACACTTGGAGAGTCTGTACTCATCCTTTTATCCTTGGAAAGATGGGAGGGGAGAGTGAGAGAAATTAGTTCCACCATCTTCCTCTGCTCTATGTCTTTTGCCTGCATCTGTCTCACAATTTTCATACCTTCTTTCTATATTGCCATGTTCTTACCAACATTTCTGTTCCAGATCCATTTTCCTTATGGATTGACCACCATGAGCGCAATGCATTATAATGATAAGTGGATCACATGTACAAAAGACAAGGAGTGATACATAGTATTTGCTGGTCCATCTATGGATGGATAGGACAAATCACCTGCCCCCCTTCCCCCCCCAAAAGGACAACAAATGGGACAGGTGAGTGTGTGATTTCATGCATCTTATCATGAAGTGAACGCTGCTTCCCAAGAATGGCTCCTCTTCTTTGTGTGCAGGTAAGCCTACCTGACCCTACCTGGCCAATCCCCCTGGCACGCCTACCTTTGGCCGGATTGGTCGGCTGACTGAGTGGGCTGCGACTCCAGCCTCCGGCCTCAGGTAGCCAGTGCCAGCCTCCAAACTTCCAGAACTGCCCCAGGGATCCCAGGGGGGCTGCACGCGACTGCGCAAAATGCGCCTCCCCTTATGTTGGGCAAGCGGTCATTATGTTCAGAATGATGTTTTGGAAACAACGAAGCTATTGCTTTATTCAGAAAATAAGTTGGTCTTTCCTTTCTTCTTTCTAATTTGCAGAATCAAAGTTGAGCCTAAAATAGTGTGCATGATGGGCCCCCCCCCCCGGCTTTGCAGTACTCTGCCTTTAATAAAGACCCCTGCTTTCACTATTGAGATTGAAAGAAATCTAAAAAGCTGTGGCATAGGAGATGGATGCCTCTTCTTGTTCTATTACTGATAATTGTTCTTTTCCACCTCCTTCTGTACCTTGTTTTTCACATTTTCTCATTCATTGTATCAGGAGGCAAATTAAACACTACAAGCCCTGACACGTTACTTGATTCTTACTTGCCACAGAATATGGAAGCAAAAGCCAATCAAATGCCCTCTTTCCATTATAAGGCTAACAGAAGCTAGGATGGAAGATATATTGTTCTATTTTGGGTGAGACTTTCCCTCCCCCCCCCCCGCTTAGATGTTTGGAGTGTTCTTTATCTCCTCCTGGTCAAAAGAATAGAAGGGCTGTATGGAAATCCCCCCTTTCCCAACGTTTGCAGGCAGTAAAATGTGATTCGTGGAATATTTTCCAGGGGGAGGTGAAATTATCCAACAGTTTTGTGAAGGCTACAAAACAAAGCATAGAAAATGTCTCCAGGGCAGACCCTATACTTCCATCCCACCAAAGAAGAATAGAACAGTGGCACACCAGATGTGACCTTTTGACCTAAATTAATGCATGTGGGAGGGAATGGAACAATATTTATGAAATATTTTGGCTGCATGTGGCTGTAGGCACATCAATCACCAGCCATAGGAAACTGCTAAAAAAGCACATGAAACACTCTCAAATAGCGCTGTTCTGAGCACTGCTCCAGGTCAGCACTGCTCATTGAGGTTAGTGCAGGACCTCATTCACGAAGCTGTACGCCAGCAATCCCTTATTGATTTCATTGTCAGAATGGAGCACAGCTCGATTTGAACCAAATTGCAGCTGGACCTGTTTTTTGGGGGGTGGGGTGGGGGAATTCATCTCAGGTTGTTTACTTTGGCCAGAATCCAATGAACCATGAAACTACTTCTGTGAGCTCAAAAGGGGCTTCAAACTTATTTTCCCGTCAGCAGCAGTCCCCCCCCCCCCCATCATGCCATAACTGCTGTTGAAATTGAGAGGAACATCTAAAGTAGTTTGCAATATGGCATCAGGGCCAGCTATTCAAAGAAGAAAGGCAGAGCAATTCCAATGGGCATAGGATGGTTCTGTTTGCTGAGTCTGATCATCAAGCTCAGTATTGATTCATTCTGGATCTCCAGGGTTTCAGATGGGGGTAGGGTCTTCCTACTCCTACCTGGAGGTGCCAAGGAGGAAACCGGGGATCTTTTTCATCCACAGTATGTACTCTATTACCTGCTAACTTTATGTGAATCTACACAATTCATTGGAAACTAGTCTTTCATCTTTTTTTCTGCCCTGTAACTTTGTGCATACATGGGATCTTGTCCACAAATGACACTTCCCTTTATGAACACATTGGAAAGCCCAGGTGGGATTGGGGGGTGGGGTGGTGTCAAGTCTATCTGGTTCAGTATCCTGTATCTCATATCTCATAGTGGCAGACCAATGGGAAGCCTACAAGTCATAGCCTTCTTCTCCTTTTGTTTCCCAGTGACTGGCATTCAGGATCTGATAGGTTTCATATAGCCATCATGACTAGTACTGTACCTCTTGGCAGCCAAATCCTTCATACATTTCTCTAATCCCCATATAGAGTTCTATAAGATGGCGGCCATCCCTTCTCATGGTAGTGAATCTTTAAGTTTGACTATGCATTGTGTGCCCTATATAGGCTACTTTTGTCTCTCTTGAATTTCTAACCATTCAGATGCATTGGGGGACTCCAGGTTCTAGTGTTATCAGAGAGAGAGAAAAGCTCTCCAATTTCATCATACCATGCAACATGGTACCACTGTAATCTTACGTCCTACCACTTCATCTGCATGCAAGCAACTTATCTTGTTAAGTCACTTTGAGACCTTTTTTTTGTATAAGCGACTAACAAATGTAATAAATAATGATGATGCAGGTAAAAGTATGTTCATACTTACAGGTATGGCCCACACTGAGTTCCTATGGGATTGAAGTGAACTGAAAGGTGTTGCAAGAGACTTGCATGAGCACTACCTTCAAAGTTTTGCAGCAAAGGTAGTTTCTACAAACCTGGAATGATTCATGTGAGTTCAATGGGGCTTGTGACAATCATAATGCATAAATCTCAGCTCCATGTTG
The DNA here is from genome assembly GCF_965207765.1 of Zootoca vivipara. Taxonomy (NCBI): domain Eukaryota; kingdom Metazoa; phylum Chordata; class Lepidosauria; order Squamata; family Lacertidae; genus Zootoca; species Zootoca vivipara. Next base: position 34,377,791 of record NC_142587.1, on the reverse strand, counting down.
TCCCAAAACAAATGTCTGCGCAGTATTTGTTTTAATGGATTAATTTGATTTCATTATTCACTCGACCTTTCTGTGTTTCAGCTTGAAACATATTGCTAGTGCGGAACTGCCATGCAGGATTGATTAAAGCAACAGAAGTTCAATATATGCCTTCTTAGTTTGAAGTTAAAATTTTAGACATTGAAAACTGACATAATCCATGCATGTCACACAAAGGAACAACTGGTAACGTCTGCTGTCATCGGAAACTAAGAGAGAGACCCTCTTTTTAAAGAGGAATAAGAATTATTGCCACTTTTTAAAGACTTGACAAAGCTCAGAATCTCTGAAGTATGACTTTAAAATATTACAAGATGTTTGTGTGCAGTGAGTTATATGGTGTCTAACTAAAGGAGACAGGTATTTGGTTTTGGAGCAAAGCTACATAAATTCAGGAATGGCTTTGCCCCCAGCAATTTTCAAATGAGGAAACCACATTTTCCACACAGTTGCACTTCATCAGTGAGTTTCCATCTGATATGAGAAACACCTAAGAAGTTGCAAAAAAAAAAGTGTGAGTGAGTGAAGTTAAGGTACTCTTTTAACCTCTAAGGCCTCTATTCACATTCGTTTACTCTCATCTGTTGAGCCAGGGATAGAGAACAGGCAGCTGTCCAGATATTGTTAGATTCCAATTTCCATCATCCCTAAAAAGTGTGATAAGGGTTAACAAAAGGAAGTTGTAATCCAGCAACATTTAAAAGGCAGCATCAAGCAAAGCCAAACGCCATGCTCCATTTTTGAGGGAGGTGACGGCTATGGCCATCAGCACTCATCAGCGGACACATGTGCAAAGATCTATAGAACCAGGGCTGGCTCTAGGGGTAGGCTGGGTGGCGCGGGGCAGCAGGGGGGCGCTGCACGACGAAGCCGCACGGAAACCACGCTGCACGCAGCACCCGCCCACCAGCCGCGCGAAGAAATGGGGTGGGGCGGGGGCGCCGGAGCGATCCGCGCACCACGGCGCCAGGGCGCCCGACCCGTTTAAGACGGCCCTGTATAGAACCTTTCTTTTTTTGGTATGTCTTTTAGGACATGATTCCTGAAGAGAAGCTCCCCCCACCCCCCACCAGTCATAAGCCTTCTTTTGTCTATGTAAATTTGGATTTGGTGGGAAAGAGAACACGCACTGAGCAATGAATGCTTAGTGGTCCTCTGCTTCATGCACACTGACAAATTATTAATGATTTTTGGTATATTATTTTGTCTAATACATGCTTCCTCTTAATTTGCAGTGCACATTTTAAAGGATAGCTGTTCTGATTTAGTTTTTGCAGGTTTTTTTGTTCATGCATTGTTTTGAGATACCAAAATTAGGTTGGTTCACATTATAATGGCATCTGAACCAAATTTATTTCCCATCCCAACTTGGCATGTGAGTTTATTTGGGTAAGGGAAAGGGATACTCAACTGTTCCAGTAGTAATACGTCCTCCTGATGCATCTCTGGATCAGCCCTATAATGCTCCTACGATGGGCATAAATTGAATAATAATAGAAGCTTATTTCATGTGCCACAGTGGCATATGAAACCAGCTGCTGTTAATGCTTTTTTATTATTTAAAAAAAGGAGCTTGGAGATGGTGTAATAAATACATGACTCGTGATTCTATACATGATTCTATCCACACGTACCCTTCCCAGCTGACAGAGAGCCTGTATGTTTTATGGCTTTGTTTCTTTAGTTATTAAAACATTTATAACGTTTGACTCTCTGTGATCTAATAACATTAAAATTCCACCTGACTAAAAATCACTCCCCAGCCTTAAATTCACAGGCAACCACTCTTACATATAGCATGGATTACTCATCTGTAAAATGAGAATAATCTGGATTCCCCTAGCAGTATTTTCTGAACATTAATATCATAAATGACCTTGCATAGTGCACATGTCATATATTTGACTCAAAATGGTAAAATATTAACAGGTAGAAAAATGGACATGGTTAAAAGCATCCATTAAGAGACTAACCTGGCTTACTCTAAAACACGGGTACCTTTCCCCAGTACTGTACTATTTATTGCAGACCAGGTCTTCTAAGCTTTCTCTGAGAAATGAAGGGAGTGATGCTGGACTTTTTAATGAGAGTTGTCTTAAAGCTTAAAGCAGGCACCCCCAACCTTCGGCCCTCCAGATGTTTTGGACTACAATGTGCATTATCCCTGACCACTGGTCCTGTTAGCTAAGGATCATGGGAGTTGTAGGCCAAAACATCTGGAGGGCCACAGGTTGGGGATAAAGTAACTAGCCCCATTTGAGAGATCCCTGCCAACTCTCCACTATTCCCAGTGGGATGGAAAATTGAGAGCAATATTGATTGATTGATTGATTGATTGATTGCTGTGTTTGTGGTGAGTGAATGGAGGTTAAGAAGCATGTTTGGAAGCCTTCATCAGCACTGGAGAATCCTGGGGTCTATAGTTTCAATCCCTCTAAGCTAAATCCATTCATTAAGCCATATATCATCAAAAATTAAAGATGGCTTTCTCCAAATTTCCCTGTCACCATTTTATCTCACTTCCCTTTAGCAAGTATAGGAAAGATAGGAAGGAGGGAAAGTGAACGTATCAGTTCACTAAAGTCAAACTTTAGAAGGAGAACTTTACTTGGTAAGTAAATGGTACAGCTTTTCCAATCTGAGGAAGTTCATTTCCAAATTTTTCCATTCCAATGCCATCCCTACTTTACAAACATGTAAAGGTAAATTTCTACATCATCTTGGCACTATCCTTGACACATTTCAGTAAGCAGCAAGGAAGGGCCAAGACTTGATTGAATCTAAGAAGCACAGAAATACAGCTTTTGGCTAAACAAAAGGGATAATTCACTCAAGATGACAAAGAAGTTTAATGTAATACCTTCAGACAATACTCTTTCAACTCTATTTCTGTAGAATTACCTTTAAAAGGGATTTCTTGCCTTGGAGTCAGATTGTAAATTATGAAGCCTTCTAAGAGATTTTCCTCGAGAAACCGTTTCATGGAGATTGTCTAGTGTGACAATTACAGCTGTTACATACAGCTGTAGCAGTCTATTGACACACTCAAATTCTGTAACAGTAGATCATGGTATTTCAGTAGAACATGAACTGAAAGCCAATAATGTGAATCCATCAATGGAATTCTTAAATCTTGCCTCTTGACTCAGGAAAATTGCAGCGTTGACTATAACCTTCCAGATTACTATGCTGGTTCATATTGTTTCCTGACAGCTGGTTGAATAAATAACCATCTGCTGAGAAAGGGATATTACCTTTAGAATTGCTTGTGTTCCTTTGTATTTAAGAGCCTGGTGTTGAAAAGAATTTTGGAAAGGAAGATGACTTTATTAAGCTCCACCATGCGCCTTGCAGACCTTCAGAGGTCTCTAGATCACAGCATGGGATTGTTTGACAGCCGAAAGAGGAGAAGGTGATCCCTTTAAAATGGAAAAAAAAATAGCACCCTATTTTTCCAATTCGACAAGCCCACAGACCTGGCATGTATTCCCTCAATCCCCAAAATTGTAACATTTGCAGTAACTGACCCACAGAAATACATAAATTCAGTACCTGACCTTGAAGACCTCTGGCTATGTTTCATATGCTCTTTAATCCCTTTTATATCAGTCACAGCAGTGCATAGATAAAATAAAATAAATAGGTAGGTAGGTAGGTAGGAAGACTCCAGATTTTGTCCGCAAGTTCGAAAGCAGTAAACTTCATTGCTTATGTAGGCCAGGTAAAGTGTAAAAAAATATTCATTATCATTTGAATTAAGCTAATTGTGCTGATATATCTGATATAAATTTGAATCACACTAGTCATTTTATTGAAGAATAGCAATGAAATTTCCTCCACATATATTTCCTCCACATTAGACTGTGGGCAGATTTCCCTTGTCTCCTTGAGGTCATATTGGGGATGTGTGATATAGGCCACATCAACTTCTAAGTTGCACGTGGCCTTTTGGGCCACTTGAGAGGGGAAGTGTCCTATTTGAGGTGTTCCCATCCACTTGTTTTGTTTGCTACATATTGACGCATCCCTGAAGTACAGTGTGTAATTCACTGATCCCCCTTACAGGGGACAACTAGGAATTTTGGGGTTGTGCTTCTGATTACCTTTGGACGAATTAATTTTTCACCTCCTTTATACTGTAGAACCAGGAAGGTGATGCTTACTTTGGTTTGGCCAATTGTCTTGTTAGGTAAGGAAGGTGGATTTTAGAATACCCTCGTGAACACCCTGAGGGCACCTGCTTGGTGAAGTGACACTTTATTGATCACCCCTTATCTCCAACCAGCCTAAGGACATTTTTGGAAAGGGCATTTGAGGCTTTATCCTACTTGATGTTGAGGTAGAGCAAGGAAGTGCCTGTTCTGCATTTATTTAGCAATGCTGGGATAGCAAGGCAGGATTCTGCTTGCAGAAGATTGGGGTAGGGACATATTATTGGCATTATCGGTTTCTCATTTTTCTGGTCTTATATTCAGTTCTCCACATTTCCAAATCAGTTTATAAGTTCTTTTTTAAAAAAAAATCATGAAACTTCACCAGCATGCTAGTGTGAATCTTTTCTTATATGCACTTCTTTGTATGCAACTTTGCCTGTGTATGCAAGAAAATTTCCCTAACATAACACATTTCTGAATGTTGTTTTCACTACTATATTAGTTTTACATGCACTTTACCTAGTATATGCATTTTTGTACATGCTGCATAGTTGGAGCATTGCCTTGTAAAATTCAGAGAAGTGTGGATTTTGAAGTATAACAGCCTTTCACTTCATCTGTTGTTTCAGGAAGTGTGAATTAGACAGATTTGCCTTTCAATGTGAAGTGAAACAAATTTATCCCCCTAGGTTGGGGAAATCATGAGTTTGGTGGGGAGAGTCAATTTAATCCCACGCTGCTTCTGATTAAGCCATTGAGAGCATGGTTTCGGCTTGGGAGAAAAAAGAAACTATTTCCCCAATTTTGAACTGAGCTAAGCACTGTGGTAAAAACTAATATGCTAAAGCCCCCTAAGGACTTTATAAAAACCTTGATGAGTTCCGTACCAATGATGCCACTAGAGTAAACATTTTAGAGAGAGTTGTATAAATGTAGGTTATCTAAGCAGAAAGTGTAAAGTAAATGAACAATAAACTTGGTAAATCTTTGAAACACCCACTAATTAATTAAATGGCTGCTGTAAAGAAATAGCTAATTGCCAGTTCCTGGTAGTTCTCAGTTAGCAGTGCCAGTTAATCTGTAATCCATCAAAACATGTTTACAGTTTTTCTACATCAGTAAGCAAGTGACATTGCGTTGACAATTTAAGCAGTTGATAATATTTATGGACTTGTCTTTTGAGGGACACTCTTTGTAATGCATGTTTCCAAATAAAAGCACTTTATATTAGTTGACAGCAATTATTCTCCACTATTTTTTTTTAAAAAAACAGACCACTCTGTGATGTCTTCAGAATTACATGGATTTATTTTTTATTTATTTTTTTAACCCCGAAATCATCTACGGAGCTAATCCTGTTGGCCTCTTCTCCAAAAGGTTAAGTTCACATTGGCCTTCTGTAAGTGCAGCTTTTCATAAGCTATATAGCTGCTAATGGGGAAGAGGTGAATGGGAGAAGACTCCCATATCGAGCAAGGTGAGGAGGATGCAGTGGCAAACTAGACTGGCATTCACCAGGGTGCCCACAAAGGCCTTCACTGGCACCTGCAGCAGGGCCCCAAATCTTGAAGTTTTCCTTTAAAAAAATCTCTAGCCCTCCTAGAAAGTTATGCAGCAAAATGTTCAGGTACCCTTCTAAGCAAATTCTGTGAAATGAAACTGTCTGGCTGCTGCCACCTGTCAAGTGTTTTTTTAGCCAAAGAGTAAAGTCAGAGCTGTGATTGCTAAGTGAATTGTTTGGCAATACAAAACTCTGGAGACCTAAATAGCTGCTGTTTCCCCTTATACTTTAGTGCTTTGTTCCTGCTTGTGTCCTATTCTCCAGTCCTTGGAATTTATCTGCCTTACCCTTCTTCTCCCCTAGAAACTAGGATGCATCTATTCTATTATGGGCTCGACTGAGATCAGGTAGTACACTTGCTTAATTGATGACCTCTAAAGTTCCAGAATAAAGGCTTTTCATCCAAATAATAGGTCCAACTTCTGACAAAAGAATTGGAAAGCCATCGTGCTCCCTTAAGATGAATACAAACTCTCCCTATGATTGTTGTCCAATTTTCCATGATTTTCCAGATTGCCCCACATTTTCCAGATTGCCCTTCTTTTCCTATAAAAGAAATCTAAAATTATGGTGTCCCAGAGGAAATGTGAAATCAAGCATTATAAATCCCACATCATGCAGTTTTGATGTTTCACAAATTCTGATTGAGACATCCTGCAACCACTTTTTAAGCAGTCTGTGAAATTGTTTAAACTGTTTTTATCAATATATAGCAAGAAAAATAGCATGGGGGATACTAAAAACTGCCCTTCAAAAATTTAGTAAAATGAATGTTATCATTAAAGATATATTCAGTTGATATACTGACGAAACAAATGACTTTCATTCATTAACCTTTGAACTACAATGTAAATTTCTCTTGAGCTTTTTAAGAGTTATTCTCCATTATCTTTAAATGATACTGAAAAAGCTAAAGTGCTATCAAAATGGTGAAAGATTTTCAGCCCAAGTCTATAGAGAACATACTGCAGCATGAGATAGGAGGACAATTTATTCCAAAGTACAGAGTTCCCATTAAAATGGCATTACGAGTCAAGATAAAAATGGTGAAAGGAATTCAATGCAAGTCTTTCATCTACAACACATTTTATTTATTAAAGCAAGATTAAAGGGAAAGTGTCTATGGCAATAGCATTGAATGGTAATTATATATATATATATATATATATATATATATATATATATATATATATATATATATATATATATATATATATATATATAATGCCAGGCTGTTTCTTTCCTCCCTATGATTACACAAGGTATTTCAGGTCTGTAGATATCATTCCTCAGACTGCCTACTCCAGAGAAGTTCCCTTGCTAAAAACTGTGACTGATCAGTGGGATTTAAGGATGAATATAAAGTTCTGGATGGGGGCATAGCTGCCAAGTTTTCCCTTTTCTCATGAGGAATCCTATTCAGCATAAGGGAATTTCCCTTAAAAAAAGGGATAACTTGGCAGCTATGGATGGGGGTTTGCTTAACATTTGAAGAAAGCTATTATAGCTCTTCTGCACAGGACTGCCAGTGGATAACAGAAATATTTCCTCAAATATCTAATGGTATAAAAACTGGTAAAACTTCACATCATTTCAGTGGAATCAAATATTTTATTCCCATATCCTTGTAGATGAACGCCTCACCTGAGCCTTGCCTGATTTTGGCCTAATCAGAATTCACCACTTTTCTATTTTTATTTATTTATACTAAATTGATATATCACCATTCATCCAAGGATCACAGGATGGTTCACACTTAACATCTCTGCCTGGAAGGGAAAATAATATTTTATTGATTGTAAAGTTTTGAACTGTAATTAAAGATAAATTATGAATATTGATTTTTTAAACTTGATTGGTGGTACATATGTCTGGTGGAAATGGCATTATGAACATAGCTGCCAAGTTTTCCCTTTTTTTCGTGAGGAAGCCTATTCAGCATAAGGGAAAATCCCTTTAAAAAAAGGATAACTTGGCAGCTATGATTATGAATAATTAAGTAAAACAATGGTCATTTCCATTACAGTAGACAAATGCAAGGAAAGTTAAGATGCTAACTTAGGTTACCTGTTGACTTTCTTTAATGAACTCTACAGAACAAAAAAAGGTAACTTTAAAATATATTGTGCAAGATGAAGATGGAAGCAAACTGGTTTGGTCTCTGGCATTACTTCCTAGGGGAACCAGGTCTGTTCCTCAACCTTTTCTCCCAGCCTTGGTGCTGACACTTCAGAATATATTGCTACACCACTTATTATTTGTGTTGTTTTATAAGGGGAACTGCTTAAAATCCCATAAGGAAACCAGGAAGCAATATATTTTCCCAAGCATGGCTTCAACATTGATGTTCCATATTTTAAGAGTCTCCATGCAGACTCCTATATTTCACAGTTATAATTTAGACCCTAAGGTGTATTTGTTTGCCACCCCCTCTGTTTTTCATAAAGATTCACATTCTTATGACTTAACTTGTCAAACATTGATTATTTTACATTCTAAGTACTCATCCATGCTACTTGGGCGATTTACAATCAAGGGGAGGGTTGTAAATCTTTACATTCCAACCAGCTATATATAGTTTGAGCTAGGGATGGATGAATCTGTCCATTTCACTGAACCAAATTTCTCTCTCATCTCTACTTTGAGCTCCTTGCATTGCTACACCCAAACTCTTAGGAAGTTTTATCTGAATACCAAAGGAATCATTTCTTCTCACTATACCTATCATAAAACTGATATGTGCACTGAATTCATCATACTTGTTTTACAATCAGAACACACAGTATGTATTTAAATCTGATGCAGTATACAAACCATAATAGTGCCAGTGAGCATTGCCATAACTACTCAGATTTTGGATAGTTTACAACTAAATGATTATTGTTTTTTCCCCCATACAAGAAGCTTTTTTCTTTGAATTTATATTATCAAGATTAGGAGGACAAAATCTTTCACTCTGTGAAACCTTGGGTTAAGAACTTTGCTTCAGGATGAGAACAGAAATTGTGTGGTGGCAGTGGGAGGCCCCATTAGCTAAAGTGGTACCTCAGGTTAAGAACAGTTTCAGGTTAAGAACAGACCTCCAGAATGAATTAAGTTCTTAACCCAAGTTACCACTGTAGTTCAGGGGTGCATAGGGCCAGTATGGGGCAAGGAGGGATTAGCACTTACGGTATGTTGTGACTGATGCCCACAATACTATCTCAAAACTGGACCCACAGGTCCAAAAAGGTTGGCATCCCCTGACTTATCTGGACAATCAGGTCTCTGTATCATGAATTTGTCCAAGAGCTCACTAGGATACGCACATTGCAAAAGACCAACATTTCTTGAAAGGTGCTATTAGTACTGTGCAGCTGGTTGGCATTCAAGAAACTAAATTTCTGCTGCCTTTGAATGAAGCCTGGCCAACTTGTCGAAAAAGGGCACATTTTAAATTGATATGGAAATGATCAATAGATGGATTCTTTCTTTTGGGAGAGATGTAGCAATCCTAGGCCAGAAAAAGGGTTGGTCCTGTAACACTGCACAATAGAATTTTGAAAGCCTCTATTAACAAATAAAGATCAGTTGTGTAGGAAAAAAATTGAAAGTGACTTTGCATTAGCTTTCCTTCTGCAAGGTCAGAGGAAGCTAAAGAAAAGGTCGGCATTTTTAATGAAAGGTTTGTATTGTACTGGCTAAACTGATGTGACAAAGAATTCCATCCATTTGTGTATCTCACAATGGGGTAATTTTTAGCTGACTTGACAGCTAATTGGAGAGAAGACCTGGAGGAATAGCCATAGCTCCCACTGCCATCCCTAAAGAAAAGAGAGAGAAAGTCCAAGGATGTTGGGTGAATTGCATAGCGAAGACTGGGAAATTGGAATTTAAGAAAAGAGAAACTTTGTTTTGTTTTCTCTTGAAACAGATCCTTAAAAGCTACCCTTGGGATGCTTGGATTTGAATTAGAGTTTTTGAAACCATTGTGACTAAATTGTAAAAAAAAATTGTAAAAAACATACGGGACCGCAGAGGTCATTAAGGTCCACAAATAATAACATACTGGAGATCCCGAGTCACAAGGTGGTTAGACTGGCCTTGACCAGGACCAGGGCCTTCTCAGTACTAGCCCCGACCTGGTGGAACGTGCTCTCTCAGGACACTAGGGCCCAGCGGGAGTTGTCATCTTTTCGTAGGGCTTGCAAGACAGAGCTGTTCCGCTTGGCCTTTGGACTGACTCAGTCTGACCCCGGTGTTACCCTCCCCTAAGGTTTTATCCTACAGATATTTAAATGAGGTTCCACTTGTAGATTCCTAATTTTAAAATTGAATTTTAACATTGTATTTAATCTGTATTTTAATTGAATTGTTTCTTTTATGTTTGCTTTGATATTTTTGTTGTTAGCCGCCCTGATCCCGGTCTTGACTGGGAAGGGCGGGGTATAAATAAAATTATTATTATTATTATTATTATTATTATTATTATTATTATTATTTTAAAAAAGAAAGACAAAAAAAGAGCACGCAAGCAAAAAACCAGCTACCTGGGGTCATTGATGAATGGTTGCTGTTTTATTACGGTGTTTCATGTATTTTAATAATTAATAAATAATTTAACAAACCACATTGCCTGCTTGTATGAGGAGGAAAGCCACACCAAGAGGCCAATATTTAGTGTGGTAAAGGCATGCCTAACCTTTAACTGCCCATCATTTTCCTGCTGTACCTCCTCTTCTAACCACTTCACCAGCTACTCAGGGTTCCAGAAACAGGTAGGCATTCTCTCAATATGTACCCAGAACCTTACAAGGGGAAGAAAGAAGCCATGGTTGGGATTGTTGCATATATGTGCATTCAACACATAATACTTCTGCATCGTACTTGTAGGTTATGGAATTGGCTTTTTAAATACATCCAGGATGTTGCCTTAAACTATTGTTTTAAAAAGATCAGAAGGAGAATTTCTACACATAAGATGATAACTACTGTAATTGAGTACAGGAAAAGGAATCTCAATTCAATTTCCTTCCTTTGTGCTCTCCAATAGATGCCACCGTATCACAGGAGAATACTTTTTTTACATGTAAATCTTGGAACATTCTTCCTACCAAACAAATACGCTTCATTTGAGAACTACAACATAAACATGGTCAGATTTCAAAAGAAGCCCAACTATTTGTGTGTGAGGAGAGAGAGGGAGGGAGGGAGGGAGGGAGGGAGCTTCAGTCTTTCATCAAACATTGTTCAGAACAAAAAAGAAGAAGAATCTATTCTAAAGGGGCTTGTACATGGTTTGTTCCAGCAAATGCAATGTAAAGAATGCCTTCCATTTGTTTGCACAGCAAGGGAGAGTAAATGGGGCAGGAAGGAGATACAAGAATCCCAAACTGCTTGTCTAGAAAAAGACTTCCCAGAGACAGCAAAATCTGAATTTCAATGTTTTTTTGAAGGGAAGAAAGTGTATTTTGTCCAAACCTCACACCACAGGAGTGCAAGGAGCAGAAAATAAGTTGCAAATTGAAATCTCGATATCATTGCTATTTATAAAAAGGATAGTGCCATAAAGAATAGATTGATGACTTGGTAGATTTAGCAGATTTAACAAACAAACAAGACATAGCATAAAACATAACAAAATCCTGGGCAAATTTCATTTAATCTGGCTGCCATTTAGGATTCAGGTCAAACTTGTTTGATGCTTGTTTTTGTGTACAAATTGTTGGCACTCGTGCAATCTGTAGCCCATTTCAGTCACTGCAGCGAAAGCATAGAGGGGGGATGAGACAGTATCCATTGGCCTCTGACATTGCTGTCTCCCACATTAATTGGAAGGTCTGAAACGGGTGCCTTTGCATATATAGATGCAGATGAAAACATTCTCCTTTCAGACCTCCAGGCTAATGCAGTGTTGGGGTGAAGGCAATGGCGATGGTCCCATTGGCCACTCCATGCAGTTACTGTGCAGCAGCTGAAAAGGACTCCTGAACTTCTTTTGGTGCTATACTTCTCAGAACTGTTTTCCTCCTTCTTCACCCTTCCGATCTCCAGCCTTCTCTATCCATGCTGTCATTTTAATCATCTCGTTGATGGCAACTGTGAGGGATTCCCCGTTTCCCACCCCTCACCGCTTTAACAACAGAGGCTCTCTCTGTGCTTCTATACAAACGGGAGTAAACCTCCAGTGTCCAAATTGGACTTGTCTCCAGGGTACCTCAGGGCTCTGCGTTCGAAACCTATTGCCACCAGTGGGGTTTCCCTCCCATGGATCCCTACTGCTACAATTTGCCTCTCCCTTAGGCAACTATGTGGCTCCCTTGGCTTCACTAACCGGCCCTTTGTATGACAGGAGAAAAAGCAAACAGTTTCCTCTTCCACAGGAAAGCTTTGTTCTCACCTCTTAGTCACACCTCTGCAGGTACTGAGACCCTGCCCAAGTCAATGAATGTTTAGGCACATTTAACTTTATTATTTAACTTGAAAACATGGATTTCTCTGGTTCTTAAAAGTGCATATCTTCTTCTCATACAATACAGACTTGTTAATACATCTCCTGCATCTTGATAATAACGGTTATAACCTTTCTTCCCCTTGGTCTGAGCTAGCAGGTTATTAATTATATTATTATGACCCCACCCACTTTGGTTTTGTCCACTTTTGTCTTGGCCACGCCCACTGTTATCATGTGGCTCCCAGAGAGTTGACCAAGGAGAATGATGTGGCCCTCAGGTTGAAAAAGTGTTCCGACCCTTGCCACAATGAGTATATCGAGTTTCATTGTGAGATAAAAACCATTCGTAAGACTTAAAATAGGAAACTCTTCAGACAAAACTAAGGATGCACTGAACGCCCCATCCCAAACCCAGAGAGCCATACAAGTTCCACAAGCGTGACATGGCTTCTTATTAATCCCCCTGCAAATCCAATGCCCTATTACCGAAATAAATGATGTGAGTATAAAGAATCTAAGCTGCAGAGAACTGTAGCCGCTGAAATAATGCCTGGGCAAGGCCTAGTTTGTAATTTAAATTGTATTGATCTTCAGTTTTATCTAAGTGAATCATTACACAGAATGTACATTACAATGCACCTGTTGAAAGTGTTACCTTCTGACAAAAACAACAGCCTTGCTACTCATTATTGCTTGACACAGGCAGCCCTTCTGCATACGGCACGGAAAGTGTTATGCTGATATTTTTTGTGTTCCTGGCTGTGAACAACTGGGCAACATTCAACCATTGGACGAATCCACAATGGCTTTGGCAGGATTAGAAAGTATGTCATCCCATAAATAATCTGACATGCCAATGTGCAGCTCCTGTTCCAGATTCTTTATTATTTTGTCCAAGATTTATTGAAATTCCATTTAATAGCCAAAGAACAAAGAGCGCTCTGGTTTTCCTGACTTTTTGAAAAACCTTCCAGATCTAAAATAAAACCACAGGAGAGGAAGGCAGATCTGCTGAGCCATTTGATTGCTGTGTTATATGTTTTAGCTGCAAATATTTCCAGACTTTGAGGACAGTAAATTATTTTCCAAGAATCCAGTTGCAGTTCTGTGAAGGATGGATCTACTGGTTGAGAAAACTTTCACCCTCCCTCCCCCCCCCCAAAAAAAATCATTTTAAACATGATTTCTTTAAAAAAAATAATTGAACACATGTTGCTATCTAAAATGTGATATAATGTGGTGCAATGATTAGGGTGTGACATTGTTTATTTTGGGGCATAGATTCGGATCCCTCTTAAGATATTGCTAAGGTGGGGCAGCAGTTTTTGCCAATGTTTGAACACTGGACATCATTTTGAATCAATATGGCAGACCAAAATATCACCTTGCCATGAGTTTGCCCATTTTTGGCATAAATTTGTTTCCCCCCCTTCAAGTTATTGTCACAAAACATGGCATGAAGGATTCCTGAGGTGCGGCAGCAGACTTCAACACTGTTTGGAGACTGGGTGCCATTTTGAAACAAGGCAGCAGACCAAAATGTGACTTGGGGACTTGTGCCTTTTTTTTTTTTTTGGCATAGCTTTGGTTGCCTCCTGAGATATTGTTGCCAAATTGTTGCCAAATGAGGGTTCCTGAGGTGGGGGGAGGGGTTGGAAGTATTTGTTGATACAGTGGTACCTCGGGTTACGAACGCGATCCGTTCCGGGTTGCAGTTCGTAACCCGAAAAGGGCCCAAACCGCCGTTTTGCGCATGCGCAAAGCGCTATTTTCGCGCTTTGCGCATGCGCAAAGGCGCGCGGCGCTTCTGCGCACGCACGCACGGCGAAAATACTTCCGGGTTTGGTAACCCGGGTTGTTCGTAACCCGAGTTGTTCGCAACCCGAGGTACGACTGTACTTGGATGTATATTCAAAACATTCCTCGGCAGCACCGTGCACTCCCTGCTAGTTAACCATGTGTTGTACAGCTGATTATGCATATAAGAGTTGGAGACAGAGACAAATGGAAGGGATAATGAATAGAGAAAGTAGAGGGCTCTGGTTTTTTGAGGAGTTAAGTGGAGCAGGAAAATACATATCTACTAGAATTAGGTTCTACTTACACAACATATTAAAAGTCTGACAGTTTTAAAACTTAAAAAATTATCCTCATGTCATTCTAACTTTTTCCATTTTCAACAAATCACATGTAGCAAGATTATGGGTACTTTCACACTTTGGGAGGCAACTTACGTTGAAGAAACCCATGGATGACAGATGTTGCACTTTCCCTGAAGCCTGTCAGTACAGGGACAGAATGTGCTGAATAATGTGCCCAAGGGATTGTACATGAGTGCCAGGCAGAGCGTTCTAATGTCAGAAAGAAGCAACCAATATTACCTTCACATGAATTGCCTACTGTGCTACGATGGCACTCTTCTTTCAAATCACATTACAAAGAAAGAAAACCGCACAGCTGACAATGAATTTTCAGGTCAAATGTTTCTGTCCTGAGAAAACTTTCCCAAAGTGGACAAGTAAAGTTCATATAGCATTCAAGTTATGAAATGCCTTTTGTCCCTATACCGTGGTGCTGGGTATGATTAGGAGAGCAAAAACATGGTAAAATGCCTTTAAAATATCCACAGTTTCAGTGGCGACCTCTAAAATTTGAACTTGGTAGGGCTGCCATTTTTTAACCTAGCTGTTTTTATCACAATAGGATTACTACAGTACTTATATAGGAGGCTGTATCACTGCACATGTGTAGAGTGTCATTTTCTGCACATCTATGGACAAGGAAAAGGCTTCTACATTAGTGGGCCCAAGTATGATTTTCAGACAGAATTGACTCCATACTTCTTATTTAGGACTTAAGCCATACCACTTGACATAAGTTTTTGAACCTACATATCTATTGCCAAAAAAAGTCTCCTAAAGATACAAAAAAAAAGGTGAGAAAATCTTAATTTCAATTCCATGCAGTTTTCTTCTCCCAAAGAATCAGTGTAATTGTTCATTATCCAAAACACAATTTCTTAATTTTTTTTTAAGAATATAGTATCCGAAGCAACAGTCAAAAGTTAATGATGCTTGTTTCCTTTGAGCCAGGGCACATCAGAGCACATCAGAAAACATTTGCAATGTCCCAGGCTGTAAACATGATGTACTAATCTCTGCTCATATGTAGAGTTCATTATACTAGACTGTTGTTGTTTAGTTGTTTAGTCGTGTCCGACTCTTCGTGACCCCATGGACCATAGCACGCCAGGCACTCCTGTCTTGCACTGCCTCCCGCAGTTTGGTCAAACTCATGTTCGTAGCTTTGAGAACAGACTACTATACTATACTAGACTAGACTAGTCACAATCAAACTCTGTTGAATCTGGCAATTGGGGGAATAATGAGAGTTGTATGCTGCATTGCATTTCCAAATGCGACTGGATGTAGGTTGAAATAGGAGTGGGAAAATAGGAGAAATGTAGTTTAATTGTCAGCTGGAGCTGACCTGTATATAGTTCTTTGATATATAGCAAATAGCAGGCCAGTTTCTTTTTCCTGGCTACTTGGCAACCCAAAGGAGAAAGCAGAAAGAAAACAACAGAGACTCCTGGAAAACTAAAGATCTAATGGCTCCAATGATGAAGGCATTTTTTTTTAAAGAAACCTCTTTGGCAAGGGAAGATCTACCAACCAAAGTCATCAGCAAAAGACATACAGTTCGAAATAAAGAACAGGCTGTACATTCTGAGCACCACCTGAGCCCAGGAAATTGTTTTCTCTAGCAGATGTCAACTGAGCTCATAGTTCTTTCACCTAAAAGGCCATTAGTGTTTAGTTTTCTTTATTTCAGCTTCCTAAGTCAAGTGGGGAAAGTCATAGAATCATATAATTATAAAATTGTAGAGTTGGAAGTGATAGTGGGGTCATCTGTCCAACCTCCTACAATGCAGAAATCTCTACTAAATCATCTGTGACAAATGACCATTCAACCTTTGCTTTTAAAAAAATAATAATGAAGATGTGTCCACTGCATTTGGAAAGCAGAAACACTCAGAGATCAATCAGCAAATCTCCATCTACCATCTATCTACCCATATAGATCCAAAAGTTGGCAAGAGCCTGGGGTCAGACAGATAGAATCTTTGGTGGCCTAGCTCAGTGACCAGCTGTCATACTAAGGGAGTGCAGCAGATTAAAAACCTTTATAGCAAGGAGAGGAACAGGCAGGGGTGTAGTGCGTGGGGTGCCACGGGTGCCATGGCCTCGGGTGCACAATTTTTGTGGAGATGCGAACCAGGTGCCTCCACGCAGGTGACCTTAGCATGGCCCATCCCAGTGTTTCTCTCCACCCACCAAGGCCACTTGGGTGAGGATGGGGTCACTCCAGTGGTGGCGAGGGCTGGGCTGATGCCCCCCCACCAGCCTGGCACATGCCACGCCCCCAGCACAAGCCTACTCGGTACGCATGTGCCTGCCCCGGGCACCAACAACCAACGCTACACCACTGGGCACAGGATTGTTTCTCTGTTATCATCTGGTTTCCCAGGAGTAGGATTCTGTAGTGAGCATGACTTGTCATTCTGCTTCAATTTCATTCTCCAACTTGTAACTCTGATGGTGCAAACAGCTTGGGGCTGGGACAGAACTCCCAGCTCAAACTCTGATGTGTCTGAAATGTGGATTGGGAAGGGAATATAAATTACTGCCTACAATCCTACAATGGTAGAACAGGGTATTTAGTATTGCTCTAGAAAGGGTTGGTAATCTTGATGCGAACCCGTGACAAGTCAGTAAGGGAAAAATATAAATCTTTACTTTGCAGATTGTAGATTTAATTCTGCTTTTTGAGTGTTTGATTAGAACTTTATCCCGGTAGAATTAATTGACAAGCAACTTGCTTCCATCTCTTCTTCCTAAGACCTTCCCTTCCCACCAGAGTTTATAACACATACTGATGTTCTGAGGCTAGAAATGAATGGAACATGCATTCAAATTTATTTTAAAGCACTTAATTAATGTTACAAATGTGACACAAATGCTATGCAAATGATATGGCAGAACACCTCTGTTCACCGCCTTTAGGCAGTATCACTTCTAGCTTTCTCTACTTCTTTGAGTTTAAACTGACTTCGGAACAAAAGCAGACCATCCCACATGCACATCATTCCAAAATGAATTTTTAAACAGCCCTTCAGATTTTGATGATTTCATAAAAATAGGTATTTTTTTAAAAGCCCTCGAGCAATATTTTAAAGTGCTGCTGCTTCTGAAACACTAATATTACATAAAAATAATTAGGCCATCATTTTGTTCATAACAATGTATAATTCATTCAAGACTAAACTGAGAACAGTTTGCCAAGATATAGAATAAAAGATGAACACTTTTAAGAATAAAGTTGACTTTTTTCCTATGGATGAATGTGCAGTCTGAAAACTTATCGTGTTCTACATTCTAATTCCTCAAGGATGTATCCAGCTAAACTACACTCAGAGTAGACCCACTGGAATTAATAAGCCTAGCTTAGTCATGTCTATTAATTTCATGGGGTCGACTCCAGGTATTTTCAACCTTTTCAGACCCCAAACCCACTTTTAACTGAAACATGCATTTGGGGGTGTATTTCTTAAACTTTTACCACTTACCTTGTGAAAGTGCTCTTGTTATGGCACATCTGGACCAAGCCGTGACACACTAGCAGGTCCCAACTCACCAGTTGAAGACCAATGTCTACTCTACTAACATTGGGTATAACACTCATTTCCCTCAGACATATTCAATATCATTTCTTTTATCAGTGATGTTGTCCAGATTCATAATTGCCTGATCTGGGGGTACTAGCTTGTCTAGATTGTGAATTTAACATTTGGACATTTTTTATTTAATTCTAAAAATACTTCCACTTGATGACCCTTTGCCAAATCAGATGGAGGGGGGGTCTTTCCATCCCTACAGTTCCTTAGAATTGGGAGTGCCATGATATTTCAAACATGTTAGGTGTAATGTATCTTTAAGCAGGGGAGGGGGCAGGTGAAAACCTGTGGCCTACTCAAAGCAGCTGAACTACAACTTTCATCATCTTGGACCATTGATCATGATAGCTGGAGATGATAGGCATTGGAGCCCAATAGCATCAAAGGGGGCGCAGGTTTCCTACCCTATCTTTATTTGCTCATAACTGTCAGGCAGTGGGCAGAGGAGGAATGGTGGAGACTGCCTCCCCAGCCTGACCCTTCCAGAAGTCAGTTCAGAATTACAACAGGGGTTTGAGGGAGGTCACAGATCAGAGGAAGATGAGGGGGGAAAGTTGGGAAAGAATGGGAGAGGAGGAGGAGGCAGAGTTGGAGCAGCTGGCTGACATGTTATCACTAGAAAGCATTCCAGACCCACCATCTCCCAGAACCTGGCGAGCCTTAAAAGTAGGAGAGCAAAGGGCTCGGAGAAAGATGGCCCTAAGTGGCAACGGGGTGGGGGTTTGCTGTTGTTGACACATGGGTGTACCCAGCGAGGGGCAAGGGAGGCAGCTGCCCCCCAAGCAAAAAATTTTTTGCCGTATTTTACGGACCATAACTCGCACTTTCCCCCTCTGAATACTGAAGGGGGAAAGTTGCTGCAGGTTATGGAAATTGGGCTGTTTCCGCCCCTCCGCGGCTGCAGCCAGCAACAGGAATGTGGGAGGGGGGAGGAGCAGCCTGAGCTGGGGGGGGGGAGACGGGAGCTCCTTCCTTCCTTCCATCCTTCCTTCCCCCCTTTCTTTCTTCCCTTTTCCTTCTGTCTCTCTCTCACCCCTTCCTTCCTTCTTTCTTTTTCTTTCTCTTTCTTTCTTTCCTTCCTTCCTTCCTTCCTTCCTCCCTCCCTCCCTCCCTCCCTCTCTCTCTCTCTCTCTCTCTCTCTCTCTCTCTCTCTCTCTCTCTCTCTCTCCCACCCCTTCCCTCCTGCCTGCCTGCCTTCCTTCTCTCTCTTCTCTCCATAACTCCTTCCTTCCCTCTCTCTTCCCCTCTCTTGCCCCCCTTCCAGTTTTGATCCTGGGTACACCCCTCTTTTGACAAATGAATAAGTGGAAGAGAAGGGGTGGAGATTTACTTGGGACAATGCCATTATTCCAAAAGGCTGCATTCCCAAGCAGATGGATAAAAGATGATGGTAAGGACTTTTCCTGTTCCTGACAACCTAACCTGTTCCTGACAACCTACCGTGGGGGTTGGTTCCTCTGCCGCCTGACAATTACGTCAGCAATGTAGAAGCTGCTGCAAAGCCTCCTTTCTATACTAGTCAAATAATGTAGATCACATGGGAAGTCAACATCGTTCACAGTTTGAAGACTAGTCTTCATGTGACAAAACTGGCCTCTGGAAGGTAAAGGCCATCCATTCCTTTTCCCAGCCTAGCCTGGTGAAGTGGCAGGCAATGTGTGTGTGTGGGGGGGGGGAGACCCTCCCTCCAACACTGACATCACTGCTGCTTAACTGGAGTAGGAGAGGGTGGGCAGTGGTGAGGTAAGAAGCAGCTTTGCTGATGTCAGGAGAATAGTGGTTTGGCTGTCCGGCACGCATTGCTCTGAGGAAAAGTAGTTGATATTCTTGACTTATCACTTTTAAGACTTCAGGTACCTTGAATTTAGGGTGGCAGCTAATAGGTCTCACTTCAAATCGTAGATAAATACAGGAGCTATGTGGCTAGAAATGCTACAGGCATCCCTCGACTGCAGACAGTTCATAGCTCAGTGGTTGAGGACTTAATTTGCATGCATAGGGACCTGAGGAAGCAGGGCTATGAAAGACTGTTGATGGTGGCTCAGGTAGCCACACCAGCCAGCGCAGATAATACTGGGCTTCAGGGACCAAATGATTCACTATGGGACTGTTTCATGTGTAATACCATTTCAGAAAAGTTAAGAAATAAAAAAGCAGTATATAAATCATTTTTGTTCCTCAGTTAATCATGAACAGATGAATTGAAAGGGATTTCTTTTTTAAAAAGGGGGGGGAGAGGTAGATTTGGGGATCATGTAGTTTATTTATTGTCGCATTCAGTTATATACTAAAAGACTATATGAAAAAGCTCCAAACTGTATTGTTACAAGAGTGCCTGTTATAAGTATTTAACCTTGAAAGAGATCCATAGAGATTAACCTCTTGAGAAGCGGCTATCACATACAGCATCTTTAGCCTCAGGTTAATGAGATGAATAATTGAAGTGAGTATGCTGGGTAATGAGGTGAATTTTAACATTTTAATATCATAATCTGCTTCAGCCTGCAGTCAAATTTCTCAACAAACCTAGGAACACATTCAAGGATGCAAATTAACACAAGATTATGACAACACAGGACTGAAAGAGAGCACAACTTGCTTTTTAATGGTTCCTCATTCTTCCCTTTTGCTTATGTTTATCACCACCAAGATGACCATTACATTATCACTGTAAATATTGTGCACATATCTGAGCAGCCCGTGTCTAATATCTTTCCAGTTTTGACAGAGATTGTGCACTGTGCATTTGAAATAATCTGCAAACAGACATTAATGGTCTATTATTGATGAGGACTGCATGGCCATCTGTGCAGAATGCTGTATGGAATCCAATAACTGACAAAGAATTCCCAGAATCTTAGCTTTCATTTAAAGCTAAAGTTTTGCCTCCTCATATTTATTTCTTTAGTTTTATTTCAAATGTATATAGCCAGATGACTGTGCCTTTGAATAAACTCAAAGCAGCCAGTTGGGGGGAAAGCCTTAAAACAATAAACATCAAACTACAAACTCTCATGGATATTGGATAAAGATAGACTGATATTGTGATACCATAAGTCTCTAAACTGGTGCCTAAATGCATAATTTCACTAAGCTAAAATTAACTTTGTAAATTATTGCTGCCTTGAACAGCCTGCTGAGTATTGTTTGCTTCATTATTGGATTGTTGCCTATCATATAAAAATATTAAGTGAAAGGATGAGCATAGGATTTATATTCATTTGTATATTAAACGTCATGTAGCTAACCTTCCATCTTTGCTTTTTTTCCACCTTCTTCTCTTCAACCTGTTGTTTTCACGCAACTCAGTGTTTTCTTATAGTATCTGCCAACATGGTTAGATACTTGTCCATCTGATTCTCTCTGCTTTATTCATATCTCCCAAACAGTAAACAAAAACCCTTTAAGGGATTTAAGAGGAAGAAAATTGATGAAAGCTAGTATTATTAGGTGTTGTTATATAATGCAGCAAATTAACACGTAATGGAAATATCTTTGGAGCTTAACAGCAGTTATTTTGAATGGTGCACTAGTGCAATTTTATACAGCTTTGTCATGCGGAAAATACAAATAGCCTGCAGGATCAAGTCAGTTAGTTATCCACCTGGTCCAGCATCCTGCTCTAACAGTGGCCAACCAGATGCCTATGGAAAGCCCATATGCAGGATCTGAGCACACCCTTCCTGCAGTTTTTAGCAGCTGATATTCAGAAGCATACTGCCTCCAACTTTTAGTATTCCTCCAACACCTCTTACTCACCTTTTCTGTAAAATAAAAAAGTTCCAAAGGCTGTGACCTTTTCTCACAGGGGAATTGCTCCGTCCACAGTCCACAGTTTAAATAACAGCTGAGTAAGGTTTTTAGTTTGTTTATTTTGTAAGTAGAATAACCCCTATTTGTAGTCACAGGAAGGTAACAACACAGAATTCAGTGTATTCCAAAGGCCTTAAAAAACAGGTACATATTTTTTTGGACAAGGTGTTTAGTGCTGAACTCAGGAGGGTGTCTCCCTGTAGAGGGCATCCTCCAGAGTTTATGCCACTAGACTTAGTGCAGGAATGGGGAACTTTTGGACCTCCATATATTGTTAAACTTAAACTCCCATCAGCCTATCAATACTCTCTGGGCAATGTTCAAGGACTGGACCATTTGGAGTGGCAGAGGCTTCCTGCCCCTGATCTAGTGGATAATTGTTGAACTCCATGTCAATGCGGATACACAAAATAGGTCCTCAGAAATTAAATCATAGAAGAAGAATCATAGAAGAATCATAGAATCATAGAGTTGGAAGAGACCACAAGGGCCATCCAGTCCAACCCCTGCCAAGCAGGAAACACCATCATAGCATTCTTGGCATATGCCTGTCAAGCCTCTGCTTAAAGACCTCCAAAGAAGGAGACTCCACCACACTCCTTGGTAGCAAATTCCACTTAAATGGAACTTATGAGAGGAGGTATATAAGTGGGATATATGAGAGGCGATGATACTTAAAGGACTGATCTTTAGGACTGTAAAGGTAAGAACTAGTACCTTAAATTGACCTTGCAAATGAGCAACCAAGCAGTGTAAGATTGAATTAGTTCTGGACTAATACGTTCTGAATGGCCAATCCTAACTAATAATCTGATGGTAACGTTTTACACCAGTTGAAGTTTCCATCTTATTTTCAAGGACACCTCCACTTACAGCGCATGACACTGATTCAATCTTTAGGTCACTGCAGCATGAATGATTTCCAGGGTTGAGTTTTCAAGGAAAGGCCATATCAGCCAGAACTAGTGAAATGTGCTTATAGTCACTGAGCCAGATTAAGGAGAACCCCAAAGCTGTGAACCTGCGTTATCAACATCATCCACAAGTGACTGTAGATCTCATGGGGAGACAATGTGGTGCTCTCCACATGTTATTGGACTTACCCTCGGTGAAATTATGGCCTTCCTTTGTTAGGCAGAAGAGCGTTGTTTGTATGAGGGGGGAAATGGCATTCGGCATGATTAACATAATATAAGGGGGCCCATAATGTGCCTGAGGGGAGGATTGACTATGGCACCCCCAGGGTATCTGCCTGGAAGGAAGCTGTACCCTGGTCACCCAGTGAGAACTTGCCTGCTTGGCTTGCGCCACAGCAAGGTTCAACACTGGCTGACTCCCAAGGAATGGGTTTGGGGCACTCCAAACCTGGCAGATCCATTGCATCAACACAGGACTTGTGGAATGATGAACTGATCCTGGGACCCAATGCCATGCCAACGCTTAACCTCCCTGCTGCTGTCAATAAAGTTTTGGTCTGATTTGATCCCACCACCATTGCACAGTCTGGTTATTTTGCTGCTCTCATGGGTCACGTGCCTGGCTGGGCAAATAACATTGGCTTTCCCCAAAAGGAGTATTTTTGACCTGACAATTGATATGACTAATAATTTGGCATGTAGAAATTATGAATAGTGGAGGTTTATATTGCATTTTATGGCATAAAACAAATAAATGAAAACATGGGCATTATCAGACAGTATCTATTGAGAATAGATGCATATATTTGGTGTTCTGATATTTTTTACTGTATATAAATGTATTCAAACTCAACTTTATGGGTTGTATCCAACCGAGTTATATGCAGAATAGAACTATGTTACTCAGGTCTATTCATTTTAGTGGGTATACTTTGAGTTTGACTAATGCTGTATATAACCTTTTGCAGATGAGGGGAGAATACTGAGAGTCAAAATGGCATGTTCTCATCACTTTTTTTAAAAAAAATTATGCTTCCTTATCTCAATGAATTTATTACTAGAACTTCCTATTATAGGGCTGAGCATCTTCTAGAAAACTTATTCAGCCGAACAAAAGCTATCACAATACAATAGTAATAGAACAGGGTTTTTTTATTTGGTTTTGCAATTGGAGGGAAGAATTTAGCTGCTTTATTGGAAGGAGAAGTTGCTTCAGGTACAATGCGCTGCACACTGTGGAGACCAATTTATCTTAGAATTACATTGAAGTCAGTTGTCTCCTGCATTGTGGGGCGCTTTACGGCTTTTCTTTGTTCTTGCTGGTAATCAGCCAGAAGAACACAATTTCTGTACTACCACTGTTTTAAGGAAGGATTTGTACTGCACAGTTAGACTTGTTCTAAATCTCACCTCCAAAAGACAATCTTCAACTATGAAGAGATGTTTTTAACATGAAGCCTGAGTCTCCTAACATACGGCTGAATAAAAATTTCATTTGAAGTTAGCAGTTCAT
Organism: Zootoca vivipara; assembly: GCF_965207765.1. NCBI lineage: Eukaryota > Metazoa > Chordata > Lepidosauria > Squamata > Lacertidae > Zootoca > Zootoca vivipara. The sequence continues at coordinate 34,353,624 of NC_142587.1, read as the reverse complement.
TTTTGTCTGAGCGGAAGAATAGCACACATCAGTTAATACACCCTCCTACGAAGGCTTGTAAGCCTAATAAAATAATTTAGATAGCAGGACAATTCTAAAGAAGATTTGTGTAACGGTGCCACCCCATAATCATTAATGACATCCTTCCTACAGCATGATTAACAGACAGCTGTCTAGAGCAATCTTCCTATGCATGGGGTCCAGAGGGCAAACAAGCATTTGTGACATCAGGCCTTGGGATATGCCTTGATAATTCTAAAGATAGTACCTAGCTATCCTGCATTTAAAAGAGAGAGAGATTTGCTGCTTTAATAAACTAGCTTTAGGGATTTCACAGCTCTGTTTGGTACATCTGCAACTAGAATATTTTAGATGCTACCGTTTTGGTTGAGATCTTTAAAAAACCAAAAAGAAAAGAATTTTGTTGCATAAATTCAACTTAATGTTTGTAGCTTAAACAGTTAATAAGCTAAGAAAATGTCAGTGAATTGGATCAGTGATTAAGTAAAATTCAATTATAAAAACAAACCATTAGATCAATCTTAACAAGATATTGACACATGCATATAATTAGGAATAGTTCATTAGCTAAGGAAAGTCACTTTCATACAGTAGCTTCTCTAAGCAAATAGGAAAATGACTGGAAAATTGAAGGTTTCTTCCTGTTTAGATTTAACTCATTCAGAACTTTCAATATGCAACAGCCAAAAAGGAGAAGGAAGTGGGAGCGATCCGGGCCTAATTGTGCTCAGATGTTCTGTGCTGCCCACATTGCCACACAGAGGGCAGTGTGTATGAGGGCACACATTCACCCACAAAGAAGATGGCGGATGGAGTTTCAACCCCAAATCACAAATCATATCCTATGATCCAATACAAAGATCATGAGCAGAGCAGGAAATGTAGTTCCCTCAGGTATCATTGGACTCCAACTCCCAACAGCTTCAGGTAGCCTCACCTATGATCAGGCATGATGGGAAATGTAGTCCAACAACATCTAAAGGGCAACACAATGGCTCTCGTTGGTGTACAGAAGCTTTCCACATTGCAAGTCCCACTGTTAGGTGAATAGATACCATTCACTTGAAGAGGAAATGCACTGCTCTTGGGAGTAACTGTGGAGCAAGCAAAAGTTTCCATCTACCTCTGATACTGGGTGGTCCAGGCTTCACTAGCAGTGACATCTCTTCAAGGGTCATGGCAATAAACAATTCTTCTCTCCACACATATCCTGCCAACCATAGTACCAGTCATCAGACTTGTCATGAAAGAAGAACAGTAGTTCACACAATTAACTGTGCAACATTTAATATTCGCTGCAAGAGTGTTACTGAATTTAAAACTGTGGGTCAAAAAAAGTGAACACCGAAGATGACAAGTGGAATGATTTAAAATGGTAATGAAGAATGCCCTATCAACAGCTTGTAATTGTGTAATTGAGCAGTTTTATTATTATTTTTCCAGCTGACCAAGTATGGACACCAACCAGGAAGGTAAATAAACAATTAAATGAGTGTCCTAACCTCAGTGAAACAAACAAACAAACAAACAGGATTATTGCACCTGAAAGTGAATGAAAATCTTTCAGGGTGAAAATTCAGTTGCAATCAGGATATCTCCAATACTGGTCAGTTATTAATCCCAATAAAAGATACAGGAGGTGATGCAGAATAATATTTCTCCTGAATATTTGGATTGGATTTTGGAAGCTGAACTGCCTCTTCAGCAGCAGGTGGGGAATCCGTTGCAAACTCACAAAAAAAACTCAAAGGAAAGAGAGGTAAAAATTAACGTTGACCAAGTTCCCCAAAATATGCTTGATTCCAGTACAAAACCCAGACATCCCATCAGATATACTTCCCTGAAATATAGATTTGGGGAAGGCATCTGAAGAAACAAGTCAATTGTTGACTGTATGATAATCATATGCAAGTTGTCATTCATTAGCCATTGCAGGGGAATCTGTGGCCCTCTAGATATTGCTGGATTCCAAATTCCACCCAACCCAGTCATTATGACCAATGGCAAGGGATGATGGGAGTTGTAGTCCAGCAGCATCTGGATGACCACAGGTTAATCACCCCTGTCAGACTCAAATGCATTATTGCAGATTTTGCAGATTTATGATCTAAACCAACGAATATCAGTAGGCTTATGCAAACACAGTATCAAACTTAAGATCGTAGCATTGGCCTGTTACAGTATCATGTGGATTGGAAATCATCCATCCCAAGTAGTGTGTGTGGCTTGATTCTCTTCTCTGTTTTCCTCTGGAAACGTAGAAGTTTTCGACATGCCAAAAATAAGGTTGAATATTTCCATTAATGTGGATAGACTCTAAAAGGGATGCCAGTTCCTTATCAAACCTTGGGAAAAGGGACCATGTGCACGTGAATTGAAAAATATGTCAGCTGAACAAAACACCCTCTGCCAAAGCAATAGAAATCTCAGGGCTTAGAGCAGGCATCCCAAACTTTGGCCCTCCAGATGTTTTGGACTACAATTCCCATCTTCCCCGACCACTGGTGCTGTTAGCTAGGGATCATGGGAGTTGTAGGCCAAAACATCTGGAGGGCCACAGTTTGGGGGTGCCTGGCTTAGAGAGTGGGCACATGTTCAACTGCTGTGTGAATCTCGAGGGACTGGGAATGAGGGAGTTCCCCTTTCAGATACTTTCTCATTCATTCGTTCATTCATTCATTCCCTCTCCTGCCTGAACCATTTATCTCATTTGTCACCTTCATATCATGTGTTTAGTTATTCTGTTCATGCCTTCATTAATCCCTCCCTCCCACTCATTTCTCTTTGCAAAACATTTAGGGACCCCTGACCATTAGGTCCAATTGCAGACGACTCTGGGGTTGCGGTGCTCATCTTGCTTTATAGGCTGAGGGAGCCGGCGTACAGCTTCCGAGTCATGTGGCCAGCATGACTAAGCCACTTCTGATGAACCAGAGCAGTGCACGGAAATGCCGTTTACCTTCCCACCAGAGTGGTAACTATTTATCTACTTGCACTTTTTGGCGTGCTTTTGAACTGCTAGGTTGGCAGGAGCTGGGACCGAACAACGGGAGCTCACCCCGTCGTGGGGATTGAAACCCCCAACCTTCTGATCGGCAAGCCCTAGGCTCTGTGGTTTAACCCACAGTGCCACCCGCGTCCTCCGTAATTATTTTTCTATAGTATTATTCATTCATTTCCTCCTTCATCGTCCATCTCACCCATTCTTTTGTTCACCCAATACTTTGTTTTCTTTTTTACATCCATTCTTGGTGTCTATGCTATTCTTTTGTCACTATTAACTAATATCTTTCTTCACCTATTATTCCACTCCACCATTCGCTTCTTCGATTTTCCATCCCCGTAAACGCTTTCGCTCATATCTAAGCTATCCACACATCCTGTGCCTGTAATAATATTTATATAATGTATCTATAAGAATATGCCATAGTATTCCAGACCTAATCAGAAGGGGCCTTTTTATAATACATTTATTTTGGCTTACCTCACATAAACAACAGAATATTAAAATATTCCCACTGAGATACAAATATGTGCATCCTATCCCAACAGCTGACTATTGTATCTTCATTGTAAATAAAATATTTAAATCCTTTGCAAACCATCTTAGTGATGCATATACTTCAATCAGTGCATTGCAAGGTACTTCAAAATAACAGAATTTGTTGCTGTTAGCTCTGAAGTAATGAAAATCTTTTCTTTCTTTTCTTTTTGCTATGACAACTTATTTGTTTATTCAATTATAAACATTTAAATCTTTGTTCTGCCTATTGAGTGAAAATCTGAATGCACCCCCCTTTTAAAATGTAATTTTCTTCTGGGAGCAAACCCACTCATCTTATGTTTTATATAGAGGCAATTTGGCATTATTCTACCTGAGAAAGTTCTGATTAATACCTTTCTTTTTCATTTCGACTATTGTAACAACTTTAGGGTGGTTGCTCCTGTTTAATCATCATCCATTTAAATTATACTCTGTTTCCCCCTTAAAAATAACCTCTACCTGAACAGTAAACATGTTTTCTTCTATCTCTTTTTGATGTATTTGACAGCTTTAGGAGATTTCCGTTTCAGGGCTGTAAGTATACCAGAATTTGAATACAATATTAAATACTGCATATTGAACCCCAGATTGGGCATAGGATTCCTGCATTGTAGGGCGTTGAGCTAGATGACCCTTCCAGTTCTATGATTCTATATTTTTTAAGGATTCCTGAAAATGCTTTCCCCCTTCTACTGCTCTTGTGATTCAAACTACAGTGGAACCTCGGTTTATGAATTTTCAGTTTATGAATGCCGCAGACCCATCTGGAACGGATTAATTCACTTTCCATTACTTTCAATGGGAAAGTTCGCTTCAGTTTATGAACACTTCAGTTTATGAACAGACTTCCGGAACCAATTACACCCATGCTTCGGGTTAAGTACGCTTCAGGTTGAGTACTCCGTGGACCCGTCTGGAACGGATTAATCCACTTTCCATTACTTTCAATGGGAAAATTCGCTTCAGTTTATGAATGCTTCAGTTTAAGTACTCCACGGACCATTTGGAACAGATTAATCCACTTTCCATTACTTTCAATGGGAAAGTTCTCTTCAGTTTATGAACGCTTCAGTTTATGAACAGACTTCCGGAACCAATTGTGTTCATAAACCGAGGTACCCTGGTTACAGGTAGGTAGCCGTGTTGGTCTGGGTCGAAGTAAAATAAAAAAAATTCCTTCAGTAGCACCTTAAAGACCAACTAAGTTTTTATTATTGGTCTTTAAGGTGCTACTGAAGGAATTTTTTTATTTTACGAGGTACCCTGGTATATCATTTCACTAATTTTGTTAGTTTAGTTTAGCAGAGTAAAGGTGAAATATGCTGGCTTTTTCTGATACTGGAATAACAGTGCAATCCTGTGCATATCAGCTCAGAAATGGATCCCAATGAGTGCAATGGGGTTTTTGTTCCTTCTTCCTTATGTCAGTGGGTTTAAAACTGCAATGTAAATTTGATATTTTGTGGAAAATTCTTCCCTGTACTTTGACAGCACAATCCTGTACCTGTCTGCTCAAGAGTAAACCCTGAGTGTTCGCCCAGAAGCTTCAGGTGGTTCAAAATGCAAAGGCTCAACTGCTTACTGAGGTGGACCACAGCCATCATGTTCCATAGCGGCTGAAAAGAATTGTGCTGGCTGCAAATGAGGCACAATTTGAATTGTTTATCTTAGACTGATCCTGTGTTGGACTTTAAATGGCTTTTATATATGCTTTTTACTGTTAATTTGCTATGGAATGTTTTCTAGGAAGAGATGATAGATAGATAGATAGATAGATAGATAGATAGATAGATAGATAGATAGATAGATAGATGTCTAATTCTTAACTTGCCCATCATTTTAACTTACCTTTAGCCCATTTTTTCCTTTCTTGGCACAATTAGCATTGGGTGGAGGAGGCAGAAGCAGAGATGAGCAAGTGTTACGGAGCCTGCATGTATGGACTACCCATGTGTTTCCCCCATGTAGAACACTGGAAAACCAGAATTCTGAAACAGAATTTTGATTATTAGGTGGACATTAATTTTTTTGCCAAGGAGAGGCTTGATGCTAAACCATGCAATGATAAAATCAGATTATGCTTTCAAATGTATCTTCATAAAAAAACCAACCCCCCCTAACTACCACATTGTTGCCATATCTACCACATTGTTGCCATATCAACTGGTGTTGCTAAATGATACCAACCAAACTGTTCTTAAACAAAACTCCGTACATAAATAATCTGAAATGTTGAAATAATATCAGACCATTTGCATCTGACCGGCTGAGTCCCCAAGTTTGCTGCTGTTCTGTTCCTTGGCCAAGAGGACAACCAGATCATCTTGAACCCAGGGAGACGATTCTGAAAATTAGAATGATATAAAATGATATAAAATGATATCCCTTAAAGCCATGTAGCTTTGAAGTGTTTGTGTGAACTGGCAAACAGACTGATAACTGATGAGTCACTGGTATAATGACATAAAAGCCTGCATTTTGAATAGCAATATAGGCAAATATCATTTGTCAATGGCAGCAGGAAATATCAATATTATTAAATCATGTGAGCAGCATCATGTCAATTGACTCTGCTTCATAAGTAAGATAACATTTGAATGTAGTGAGCCGAAGGAGGTCAATGTCAATTGTTGGGGTCAGTATCTGGGATGGCTAACCTGCAGACAACCAGATCCTGCTGGACCACAATGCCCATCAACCCCAGACAGCTAGACCAGAGGTGAGGGAGCTATAGTCCTTTAACATCTGGGGAGCCACCGATCAGTCACCTCTGATCTACATAGAAGCAGGTTTTCTATCCTGCAAAGGCCATGATGTTTATTCTTGTTGAATAGTGCTGTGCTTGCAAAATTATATGTTGTTACAAAAGTTGGGTGCCTTCCACTCTCTCTGCTGAGCGGTGGCAAAATCCCGTGGGGTTCCAGGGCCTGTGTTCCTTTGGAGAATTGAGACACAGCAGAGACTGTTGTAGCTTTAAGAAATATGTTCTATTCACCTATTTACACTTTCAGTCTGCATGGAGGGAGTTCAGATCTTACAGCATGATCCTTTCAAGAGGAGCATCTACCCCGCAGCAGTGCAGCCCTGAAGTCCAGGGTATCCCTTCCAGTCAGCTCTGCAGCCAGCCTGCCTAAAGATAGATCCCATACAACCTCCCTCCTTCTCCTTTCCAGAACCCCTTGCTATCAGACAGTGGTGGAGGAAAGGGGTGGGGGGGTGCAGTCCGCCCCAGGTGTAATCCCTGAGGGGGGTGACCTCACCACCCCGCCCCCTGGGACACTTGACGTGGGTGGTGCCACCCCCATGCTCGCCACGCACCCGCGGGTGCCGCTGCCCCCGTGCTCACCATGCCACCCCCATGGGCAGCATGCCCCACCCCTGGGTGCACAGTATGTGCGTCACTCTGCTACCAGACTCCCTTTTCCTGTCACCTCAAACACACAGTTACCCTGGCAGCCTTCCAACCCCCTGTCTCTGTTTACAACTCAGGACGGTGGGTGGGGGTGGGAATGACAGTTCTTTTGCATTGTCAATGGCACTCTTTAATTAAAGATTTTCTTGATTTACAGATATATGTGCAATGTCTCTCGTAACATTTTTACAAATCAGTTTCATTTGTTGAGACATTGGGAAGAAAAAGAGGGAAAGAGGTAGATGGGGGAAAGATGGGTGGGGGTGGGGTGGTTGACGATGTTTCTATTTTACTTAATATATGGGGGGGGGGTTGTCAGTGTCGCTTGTGTAGGTTCTCTGCTGTTCGCTTGTGTTCCTTTGGTGGTGAGAGATGTTGGGGTTGGCCTAGGGTATGGTTGTTCAATGGCCCCAGCTTGGCCAGGTTGTTTTGTTTCATAAACTAGCCCCGGAATTCCTATGCAGCTTGTATTTCTCCCTTCACATCCCAAATGATCAAAATTCTACCAATTATTAATTTCTAGGGTTTAGAGGGGCTCACCCGCCCAAATCTATAACACCATAACGTCAAATAAGCATCAAAAATATTTCCTACTGTATTTAAATGGATGAAAAATGACTTGAATGCTCAAAAGGAAAGGATACTAGCTAAAAAATACATTGCCTGACATGAAATAAAAAACAAAGTAATACTACAGGTTTCAAGTGGTTTTCAGATCAACTTGAATGAATCAAATGAATTAATGATTGAGGCTATTGTTGTCAAAGAAGTGCATACCTGGAAGAAAGAGAGAGAGAATTACTCAGGCTTTTTAAAGGCTTTTTTATTTCTGTTTGGATGTCCTTAAACCTTTATTGCTCTTGGATGCTGTGCTAAAAATACATTCCATGGTATTACCATGGGAGTCTTGAATCCAATGATGAATTTGACATGAGCCTCTAAAAGTACTGAAGTAGCATAGCAATCTCAGCTGTTGGATGTCCTTGAACAGAGTGAGAGCTCGAAAGAAAAATAGACTGGTGGGTCTCTTACTATCAGCCTCTTAAAACAGTGTCGGACATAAGATTTAGGAACAGAACAGGTCCATCTAGTCTAGTCTCTGCCTCTGATATCAGCCAGTGGTGGAGGCTTAATAATAAGGCATAAAATCCCCCCTCTGCTTGGAGAATTGATATTTATGCTCTAAAACGCATCTAGCCAATTCCCCGTTGACAAGGAAATGCTTGGTCATGTCCATTTGTTGTGGAAAATGGCCCGGCCAATGCTGCTTTTCTTTTAAAATGGATTTGTGGCTGAAAAGAAAAGATTGGTAAGGACAGCTGAGCAAACAATTCACAAAGAGCAATTCATTTGGCCCATTGACCACACTTTCTTGTTTGCGAATTGTTTACAAATAGCAAACAAATGCCCAGAGAACAGTCTACCTGTGCACACTTGGCTGGGTTTCTGAGGAAGAAAATGCCATCCCCTGAAATGTGTGTGTGTGTCTGTGTTTATGTATGTGTGTTTTGCAGTTTGGGTTAAGTCAAGTCCACTATGTTAGAGAAAAGAGACAGCTTAGAGGAGCGTTCAAGGATATGTCAACACCTGTCAATTGTCACATTTGTGAGACAGGTCTTTGGGTCACTTATGCCTTCCCAAGAGACACACAGATTTCTGGATAGTATGCTTTTGTGATATCGGCATGCTTTTTTTTAAAAAAAAAAAAACAACACCACACAATGAGTGAGGCATCTTATCCACCTTTTGATCATGATATTATGCATCACAAAATAAAGTAGAAATGAAGAAAAACCAGTAATGTCCACTGGGGATGGAGATGGGGCTGACAGATGTCAATGATAATAAACTGCACATGTTGTTGTTGTTGTTGTTTAGTCGTTTAGTCGTGTCCGACTCTTCGTGACCCCATGGACCAGAGCACGCCAGGCACTCCTGTCTTGCACTGCCTCCCGCAGTTTGGTCAAACTCATGTTCGTAGCTTCGAGAACACTGTCCAACCATCTTGTCCTCTGTCGTCCCCTTCTCCTAGTGCCCTCCATCTTTCCCAACATCAGGGTCTTTTCCAAGGATTCTTCTCTTCTCATGAGGTGGCCAAAGTATTGGAGCCTCAGCTTCACGATCTGTCCTTCCAGGGAGCACTCAGGGCTGATTTCCTTAAGAATGGATAGGTTTGATCTTCTTGCAGTCCATGGGACTCTCAAGAGTCTCCTCCAGCACCATAATTCAAAAGCATCAATTCTTCGGCGATCAGCCTTCTTTATGGTCCAACTCTCACTGCAGCCAAAGATGCACATGGGCCATGCAAACGTGATAAATACATGCATCATTTAAGAGGCAGGCTCCCTTGCCCAGTGCAATGTGAGTCTGTGGTGGGAGACAGATTTTGCACAGGGGTGGAAGAAGGCAGGTATCTGATAGTCTCATGAGATGTTGCAGGACTCTTAGGCACATCATGTCAAAAATCTCATGAGAGTAGGGTTTATGAGATCTGGTTAGTTTTTTGTTTTTTTATGAGAACAAGGAATGGGGCCTATACATAGTATCCTTCCATCACCTTTGAGGAGAGCATTTTTTGTCAGGCAGAAGGGGGAGATCAAATACTACAATGCAAGGCAAGTTCTTCAGCTAAGGCACAATGTGTATTACAAAGGTGATGCAGATTCACAATCTGAAACGCTAAGGCCTATGACCACTTACCCAGAAGTCCCATTGAACTTGATGGTGCTTACTTTGAGTAGCCATGCATAAGATTACATTCTAACATGGTATAGGATTCGTACCCCAACAGTACGAGAGCCCTTTCTCTTTGTTTTGATCTTTTTCCATGAATTAATAGAATCACAAAGGCTAAGCCAACTGAATGTCTCTTTCTCTGAACTACCTATAAATTTGCTGATGCTGACAAAGTGCATTTGAAGGTTTGGATCAGACCATCCATTTTTTTTAAAAAAAAATTGAATTATGTATTATTTACATTAAGTGTTCCGTATTCGAATAGTTCTTGGTTTCAGTGAAGCTATTCTTGTTTCAGAAGTTCCTGGTTCCAGTTAATTCGTTTTACTCTGTAGAATGCTCACTTCTTTAAATGTATTGATCTACATGCTGGAACATTTCCCAGGTTTCAAAAGAGGTAGGGTTAACAAATATTGCAGTGTTTAGTAGGGTTTCTTTGCTGGCTTCCCCTAACTCTGAGACAGAAGTCTTTAGCTTTGTGGTTTTAGAGGCCCCATCTCCCAGTCTTCTGATGTTAGTAACATAGAATAAAAGAGGCAATGCATCAAATAGCATGCAATATTGTTTCAGTGAAACATGGGCTGTAACCAACTAAACTCATGGCAGACCCATTGAAATCAATAGAGTTAAGTTACTCATGTTCATTAATCTCAGTGAGCCATCTGAGCCACTGGCCATTGCCAATGTTAAATTGTGCAGTAACTTTGTCTGAAACTGTTGCCATTAGGATGGTTCATTGTTGTTGTTGTTGTTGTTGTTTAGTCGTTTAGTCGCGTCCGACTCTTCGTGACCCCATGGACCATAGCACGCCAGGCACTCCTGTCTTCCACTGCCTCCCGCAGTTTGGTCAAACTCATGTTGGTAGCTTCGAGAACACTGTCCAACCATCTTGTCCTCTGACGTCCCCTTCTCCTAGTGCCCTCAATCTTTCCCAACATCAGGGTCTTTTCCAAGGATTCTTCTCTTCTCATGAGGTGGCCAAAGTATTGGAGCCTCAGCTTCACGATCTGTCCTTCCAGGGAGCACTCAGGGCTGATTTCTTTAAGAATGGAAAGGTTTGATCTTCTAGCAGTCCATGGGACTCTCAAGAGTCTCCTCCAGCACCATAATTCAAAAGCATCAATTCTTCGGCGATCAGCCTTCTTTATGGTCCAGCTCTCACTTCCATACATCACTACTGGGAAAACCATAGCTTTAACTATACGGACCTTTGTCGGCAAGGTGATGTCTCTGCTTTTTATGATGCTGTCTAGGTTTGTCATTGCTTTTCTCCCAAGAAGCAGGCGTCTTTTAATTTCGTGACTGCTGTCACCATCTGCAGTGATCAAGGAGCCCAAGAAGGTAAAATCTCTCACTGCCTCCATTTCTTCCCCTTCTATTTGCCAGGAGGTGATGGGACCAGTGGCCATGATCTTGGTTTTTTTGATGTTGAGCTTCAGACCATAATTTGCGCTCTCCTCTTTCACCCTCATTAAAAGGTTCTTTAATTCCTCCTCACTTTCTGCCATCAAGGATGGTTCATAGTGCCCTCCTAATGCTGGACTACAGCTACCATCATCCCTAACCATAAGCATTAGCTGGGGGTGATGGGATTTGGAGTCCAAGAACATCTGGAGGGCACCACATTGACTATCCTGGCACTAGAAGATGACAGCCATCAACTCAAAAACCTAAGCTGAAAATGAGTCCAGCTTTTATTTAGTAACTCAGTGGAACTATGTGAGCACATTCAAATTTCAAGGGCTCTGAAAAATTAAAAATGAGTGGTGGGATCATTTTATTTTGATTTTACCTTGAAATTTTAAACAAAATTTATTGGTTTCAGCAGGACCTGCCCAAGTAATGAGTTTCTATTTAAGGGGGGGGTGCTAATCAATATTCAATTCTGTTTCAGTGGTTTATTCTACCCACTAATGCAGCATTTGATTAATTAATTGACCCAGTGCCGAGCAACCATAGCATTGTGAATTTGCATTGCAACTTAAATTAAACAAAATGATTTGTTCCACTGTGTCAAATTACTTTTTGCAAGGTGGCCTTCAGTTTGCTACATTTGTCAGGTTCCAGATGCAAACAACACATGCTTAGTGGGTTATTTTCAGCACTATTTAATAGCTTTTTCTGCACTTTAAAAATGTTCCTATAATGATGTTTGAATTCTGTGTATGGCTAATGCATACTTAACAAGACTTTTGATGACAGCATGTATTAATTTCATCGCACATTATTTGGACTTTTATACCTTCCCTGCCCCAAAATGCAATGCAATATTTAAGGCCAAGTAGAGGTTATGACATAGACAACACGGGGCTTTCCAAATACTGTGGACCCAGCTTCTATCATTCCTGACCATTGATTGTGTTGTCTGGGGCTGATGAGTTTTGTGGTAGAACAACATTATATGGATGTTGGCTATACCTGCCTCATACAAAATCACTATATCTCCAGCTTAAAGTATTTACTAGCCATTAAAATGTAGTGGTTAAACTGCTGAGCCTAGGGCTTGCTGATCAGAAGGTCGGCGGTTCGAATCCCTGTGACGGGGTGAGCTCCCGTTGCTTGGTCCCAGCTCCTGCCAACCTAGCAGTTCAAAAGCACGTCAAAATGCAAGTAGATAAATAGGAACCACTACAGCGGGAAGGTAAACGGCGTTTCCATGTGCTGCTCTGGTTCGCCAGAAGTGGCTTTGTCATGCTGGCCACATGACCAGGAAGCTATACGCTGGCTCCCTTGGCCAATAATGCGAGATGAGCGCGCAACCCCAGAGTCGGTCACGACTGGACCTAATGGTCAGGGGTCCCTTTACCTTTACCTTTACCTTTAAAATGTAGCTAAAAGTGCAATACTTTGAAATAAGACTGAGGTTTTCAATTACAGATAAATGTGAAGCAGATATTACAACACACATTTGAAAATGCAGCTGATAGAAAAAGCATGTCATGAGCCTTGGGAAAAATGAAAGGAGAAAAAAAAGCATGCAAATCTCTAATTTTGGCATATCTGTGGTTTTAGATTATATGTTTTGCTGATCAAATCTAGAGTGCATTCACAAAATTCAGGATGTTGCATGTTTTCTTCCAGATCCAGGCCATTTGCAGAAACATTTTCACGTTAGGATCAGTTGAAGGCCTGGACATATTTCTGTATATATTATGCAGACCTTTTGCTTGAATGGTATTATTTGCTTGTTAGAGATTTTTCCTCTCTGACAGATTACTGTCTGGGGTTTTATTAAAACTCATATAACCCCTATTTTGACACAAATGCACTGGTTTCCAGTTCATCTCTGGGCCCTATTCGTGGTGCTCACATTAGTGTGTAAAGTCCTAGACAATGAGAAACCCGAATAATTGAAAGACCACATCTGGCTTAGTTTGCACTTCGATCTTAGTGCTACCTCTAACCTGGGGTCATGGTTTGTCTCATTCCAGATAAAGCAGAATCTGTAACCATTAGCAGGAGACAAAGCTTAGTGATGGCCCATCAAGGTAACCATCAAATGACAAGACTGCCAGGAAAGCAGGGTGCTAATAGGCAAAGGCCAGGTTTAGAGTTTCAACTTGGAGTGATGTAGGCTGGAGGAGATCCCTGGAGTCAGTTTGCAGTGAGAAGGAGAAGGAGAGGCAGAACTCCATGTAAACTGGGAATGAAAGGATGGAACTAAGAGACACAGGGGTTGGCTTTTTACTGTCCTTTAAATCCAGTGCTGTCCCTAATGGGGAAGCCAGACCCTCATAGGATTTGAATGCTCTGCAACACCTCCATTTAGGTGCAGGTTGCATATATGTGTAAAGAAAACCATATATCATAAAGCCACCACAGTTACTGTGGTGCCTTATTGTCCCCAAAAAGAACACAAGCCTAAAACCGCTGGAATCTTGCACCACTTGTGGAGGTAGTGGTGATGTGTAACCATAATATATTCTCCTTCTTCGCAGGATCTCTCCTGAGGACAATATTTGTAGCACAATGATGAATCCATCATTACTCAGTACAGATGGATTTTGATCACTGTGGCGAACTGATCTGTCACTAGAGAAACATAATCTCCATGTGAAGAGAGCCTGTTTCCTTTTCCACTTGGAGGCATTTGATGTCGGCAGCAGGTCAGTTGGAGCTAAGAGCAGATGTCTACAAGTAGGTGATTTAGCTGTATGAAAGAGCTAGCGCAGGTAAGTCAAAGAAATCTCGAGTGCATAGAGCTGAGTTCATTCCAGGGTTAGCCTGAGAAAGCAACAGTAAATAGTTGCCAAGCATAAGTAAACAATTCCAAATAACTGTAGTTTTCTGCCACACTGCCCGCATTCGCCATATGGCAGTCCTGTGGACATGCTCCAGGAAAAACAACTTAATCATCCCAAAGCTTTCAGTAGCTTCCTCCTTGCCTCAGTAAAGAAAGGTGATTTCTATTTTTAACAACATTCATTGGCATGATTAAGCAGACTGAAATGTGTCCCCTGCATGGAACGTGTTGTTTTGGTGTTTTATTTAAATGTAAATTTATACTGAGCTTCCGCATGTAAAAATGCTGCTCAAAGTAGTCCAGGACCTTTTTTTTTTTTAAAGCATCATAGAACATAGCAAATAATAACAATTTTAAAAGACACTGAAACTACACCCAACAACAATAAATGCATTGTGAAGTAGCACCACTTACGAAACTCCTTGGTGGCGGGAGGGGACAATGAAGTAACTCAAAGAGGTAGAGAACTCATGGGATGAATTCAGGGAGTGGGGCTGAGGCATTTTCATGGCCCCACTGATATAATCCGGAAAACCTGAAGAAATTGGCAATTGCACATATCAGGTGAGCCCAGGAAAGTAGATACTCTTTTTACTATACTGGCAATCTCAGGTGTCTCAGATAACCATCAATTAGTACTGAAGTTGTTACCTTTGGGCTAACCTTAGGCAGCTACTGCCTCTGAATACCAGTTTCTGGGAATCTCAGGTACAGCAGGTGCTATTGCACTCAGGTTATGCTTGGGGACTTCCCTTGGTAGGACACTGTGAGAAAGGAATGCCGGTTTAGATGAGTTTTGGGCTGATCCGGCTAAACCAGCCTTTCTCAACCTTGGGTCCCCAGGTGTTGTTGGACTACAGCCCCCATCATCCCTGTCTGGCAGGACCAGTGGTGAATGATGGTGGAAGATGCAGTCCAAGAACATCTGGAGACCCAAGGTTGAGAAAGGCTGAGCTAGCCTTCTTCTGGTTCCAGAGGTTCCATGTTACATTCGCCATCTGCCGGAAAATATGTAGTCCCTTTACTAGATGTAACATACAAACTGGTTGATTTAGTAGCAAACAAACTTAAACAACAATTATGCTCATCAGTCCATGGCTCAGAACTTTGCCTCCATCTTAAGCACTGTCTTTGTCTGATCTTCTGGCTACTCTATGTGGTCTTTCTTCCTTAGGCAGCCTTAGCTAGGATACTGGTGTTTTTTTTACCCCTTGTTACCCACACAAGGAAGGAAATTATAATCAACATTCAAATGTAACAAAGCACTCATTCCAGTTTGCTGTGGGGACATGCCGCTACCAGCATTGGCTAAATCCTTGCCTGCCTATACATAGCAAACCATTTGGCAGTAAGCAATTTTCAAGGAGATAAACATTTGCACATGCAAGGGATGTAGGATGGAATCATTTCGTCTCTTTTGCAAACACTTGTGTCTCCCTGAAATTTGATTTGGTCTAACGTTTGGCACAGCACCAGCAAAACTATAAATTCATTTGCTTCACGTAGGACAATTTGCATTGCACTTTGCACGTCCCAAAGTTCTTCATTATAAGGGCTGGAAAATGACATTTTTGTGGCTTAAAGAAAATAATTAGAAATTGCATTCAGCCTCTGCCCGCAATCATATTATTAGCATTACCTTGATATTTAGTACTTCAGTTAGCAGGAAATTTCCACTAGCAATCTATAGTTCATGCTGTAGCACCAAGAGATGACACAGTCTTATTATCCTGGAGATGGATTCTGTCTGCAACTAATGCATTTGAAATAATATATAAGATTTTGCACATCATTGAAAACTGTCTTCATGGTCTAAAATTAGAGGGGAAGAATCAGGATGATTTCAAGAGCTTATTTTGGAGAAAGGGCAGGAGGGCAACAATTTAGAAATTAGTGCTGTGTACACACACACACACACACACACACACACACACACACACACACACATTTTCCTTGGACTCTGCCTCATTGGCTAAGATAGTGGCTCAAGACAGGGCCGGATTTAGATGAAGAGAGGCCCTAGGCTACTCCACTTGTGAGGCCCCTCCCCATCCCCCACCCTCACAACTAGAAGAAAATTGAAGAGTGTTATAAACAAAATTGAGTGATGCTAAGGATGACGACAGGTATTTAAAATTACACAATTCACAATTTCTCCTCTAAAGGACATAAGATATTATTGTTAAATACCATGGCGATTATTAAAAAAAATGCATAAAATTAACCCTGAAAAACTTTTGCAATAACTGAACTTTGTAAACCTTTGTGGCCTGGAACTATGGATACTGACACTTCAAAACAGATTGTAAAAGGCCCTGCACAACCCAGAAAAGTGTTGTTAGGTGGCACAATTAAGGTGCAACAGAGGCAGCAAAGTTTGGCTTCTTTGCTACTTTCACTGCCATTAGATAGTCTTGGGTGGAAGTCAAGTGACAGCAGAATGGAAATGTTGCCAATTGTGACAAATACAGGTTGCAATAGAAATTGCTGCTTTCTTACATCCATAGTCCCTCCCCAAAGCACTGTAATTGGACATAGAAGGAGAGGCCACATAAAGGCACCCCCAGTTGGAACTCAGGGTTGGCGAAAAGGCAAGGAAGAGTGAGCCGGCTATCTCCAGCACAGATGACGCAGCCGGCTGTGACACAGGGGGAAAGACAGCATACCTCCCCCTTCGCCAGAAAACTGTTGAGGCTTGGCAGACTGGCTGCAATGCCATACACCAGATAAAAGGTGAACAAACTTGCAGAACTATACCTCTCTCCTCTGTGCACACCCTTCTCATTTTTTACCTATGGAGAATTTGAGAGAGGTTACAACATGTCTGCCATAAAAATCTGCCTTATTGGCGGTTGAACGGCTCTAAAGCTGTTGTGAAGCCTTGGAGCCAGCCTTCTTCACCTTTGTCTATTTGGATGTCACTGGCCTCAAACTCCAAAGCAGTGCAAGGCCTCAATATCGTCAACTTAGATTCTAGTAAGAACCCCTTTTTACCATTTGTTGCAATCCCAACACACAACGGTGATAGGTTGTTCCTTTTTGTTGTGTATTTCTTTTGTTTAAAAATCCTAGACTTCGGAGTACATTTCCTGGGTTGTTTCAGTCACAGGTTCCTTACAATATCATAAGAAAAGGGGGTCCGTGCAACTTTTACAATCTTAATTCTTCAAGGAGAACAAAACTCTCACCTTCTTGACAGAAGCAATGTTATTAAGGTACCTCCCCACCCCCACCCCCCTTTCCAAGCAATCTCTCTTGCCTTTTTCAAAAGTTTAACCTGTCAGTGTGCACTAAAGTATAACATTGCATAATTGTCCTCTGTCGGGTGTTTTCAAATTGATTTCAAAGCCGCTAAATTTCCTTTGTAAGATGTATTAGATAGTGTTGCCAGTTGGCCACATACATAGTGTCAGTGGAGATGTCAAATGTTCTCCTAGGATTGTCACGTGTTCCTTTATTTTCCTCCTCTGTGTCCAATTATATTTGACATTTAATGTAAAATTTGCAGCCGGAATGTTATAATCTTTTGAGAGTTAATGTGAGATGGCGTTAGGAATTTAGATTGCAAAATGATTTTAATAGCATTTTGTACACTGCAGATACCATTTTTCCTAGAGCTCCTTTTGCAGGCTATATAGTATAAAACAGGCACGTCCAACAGGTAGATCGTGATCTACTGGTAGATCACTGGACGACTGTGGTTGATTTCCCCCAAAGAAGCTCAACAACTTTGGCCCCCCCCCAAAAAAAACCCTCAACATTTTTGACCTGCTCCCGCCAAAAACGGGTCTCCCTCCTCCCTAAACAAAGCTCAACAACTTTGACCTGAACCCCCCAAAAGGGGGTAGATCACTGCCAGTTTTTAACTCTGTGAGTAGATTGCAGTCTCTTGGGAGTTGGCCACCCCTGGTATAAAAGTAGTGTCTCTGGAGAGAGAAAAAGAAACATATTTTGTCTGGTTTGTTTTTTGTTGCCTTAAACACCAGTAGCCTGAATATCAAACACCATTACATGTTCACACATATTTACTCATATTTACAGGGTTGAACACAATGTTCATTTTACACTCCTGTTGTAAAATAGAAAACATTTTAAAGGCATTCTGTGGGATCTGGTATGAATGAACAGTATATTTAAATTGCAACACATTTTAAAGTTTTTTAAAAAAACAAACAAACGAAACAAAAATAAGACTCTGTCTTCTCCTCTTTATACTAACTACTAGAAAACTTACTGCATTGTTGCACTCCTGTTCATTTCTGCTTAAGCTTTGCTTTGTGTGCATCCAGATATACACAATTTAAGAGGTGAATCTGCTTTGAAAGTTCATCCACCATATTTATTTAATTATTATTATTATTTTAGGATTAAGCTCAGGGGAAATCAATTATTCCTGTTTGCAGTCAGTCATATGTGTGTTTAGTAGCAACAGACTGGCTCAAACCGAGAAATCCCTTGGATATTTCTTCCATTATTTCTTGGGGATTTTTTTTTTAACTTAAAAAAAATTGTGGTTTTTAAAACTGTTGTAATAAGGTAAAGCATCTGCAATCATTTGAATGTACATGCTGCATTTAAAAAACAAAAAAAGGCAGATAGTTCACCTGAAGTATGTGGAGACAAGACAAGACAACCAACTGATCTGGTGTTTGATTTTCTCATTAACTCATCTGTCATTCACAATCTGGGAGGGAAGTGGACTTGCCCTGATTGAAAAATTTACACTGTGAGCCTGTGAATTCTGATTTTCCACACATCTGCATGTGTGGGTGCAAGTACACACACACACACAGAGAGAGAGAGAGAGAGAGAGAGAGAGAGAGAGAGAGAGAGAGAGAGAGAGAGAGAGAGTATTCTGACTACAGCTGTAAGGTCTCCTGTGTTTTTAGTGTCACAAGATTCTGAGTATTGAATGATACCTTTTTATGAGTCTCAAACTCCAAGCCCTGTTCATGTATTACTCATGTGTAGGGCATGACCAGATGGTGGAATCAGGCCGCATTGTAGCCATATCTCCATCATCTTGTCTTTCTCCTGCAGTGATTGCCTGGTGAACAGGAAAACTGTGTATGAATTAAAGGTAAAGGTAAAGGGACCCCTGACTGCTAGGTCCAGTCGCAGACGACTCTGGGGTTTTGGCGCTCATCTCGCTTTACTGGCTGAGGGAGCCGGCTTACAGCTTCTGGGTCATGTGGCCAACATGACTACGGTAAGCCGCTTCTGGCGAACCAGAGCAGCACATGGAAACGCCGTTTACCTTTACCTTACCTTACCTTTTATCTACTTGAACTTTTGACGTGTTTTGAACTGATAGGTTTGCAGGAGCAGGGACCGAGCAATGGGAGCTCACCCCATCGCGGGGATTCAAACCACCGACCTACGCCCAAGGTTATGATTTTGGGCAAACACAGTACAAGGTAACAATGGTGCTTAGATCAGCAAGTTATAGAACTAACTAGCTCATTTGGAAACCTGGCTGTTCTCTTTAGTGAAATCCTATCTTGGAAATGCCATATGGAGGCAATGAAAGCCAAAGCACAGAAAACCACAGGGGCATTGGTGAATTTCTATTACAATAAAGGAGGGCAGCTGATTGAACCTGCCCGCAAGATTTTTGGTAGCAAAATGTTTACTCAAATGTTCTATGGTGTTGAAAACTGGGGCTCTGATCTGAACTCAATTAAAGTTTTGGAAATTGTGAATAATGCCCCCCCCTCCCCCAAAGCTATGCTCTGTGTCTTCAGGAACACCAGCAGTTTTTCTTTCTTACAGAACCTGGATGGTCAACGATTAAGGCGAGAGCAGACTGAGCTCAGTAAAGTATAGCACACACACAAAGGCTGCTATGCCTGAGTGTTTTCCTGCACTGTGCTATATGGAATTGGGTGATAACCAACTCTGGAAAGCAGCTTCTCAAGGTGATTTAGACTATTTTTATTTTCCAGAACTGAGCTCTTATTTGACTGTGCAAATAATCCAACAGCAACTGGCCAGGTGGAACAATAACCTTTTTTCTTTTTTTCTTTTACCACCATTTTTCACAGTGAAACAAACAGCCAGAAAATGGTGTGGCTAATCAAAGGTTAGGCTTTCTTGACATGTGCTGTTTTACTGATTCTAGGTCAAGTTCACACAAACAGCAACTATGGAAAATAGTTCAGGTTCTTTAGGGTTCTGGTTTTATAAAATGTTACAAATTAGAGGTTAACGGCCTATGTTAGTTTCAATGGGATGAAGCATGAACGATTAAGTCAGATGGCCTTTCCTTACATGCTGAAGAAGCTATATAGAAAGCATCTGTTTTAAGTCTCTCTCTTTTTCACTTAAAGAAAAGGCTAAGAGTGTAATTGTATATGTGCCTAGGCTGCAATTCTATAAACCAGGGATGGCTGACCTGTGACCATCCAGATCACTCTCAGCCAGCATGGTCAATAGTCCAAGAAGATGGAAGCTGTAATACAACATTTGAAGGGCCACAAATTAGCCAACCCTGCAGAGCACACTTACCTGAGATGAAGTCCCGTTGAACCTGGGACTCAGCTATACAGCTGAACTATAAAACATATTGAGTGTGTTTTAAGTGCAATAGGCAATGTGACACTAGATGGCGATGGTGAGCCTTATGGAAAATTTGATGTATTTTTAAAAACACCTTTTAAAAAAGCATTTGCAGAACGGTTTTTATATGTGGGTAGATTCCACCCCTGTCAGGCTTCCTCCTGGTCAGGCATTGTTAATGTCAGGTTGACTCTTTCCGGATGTGCCAAGAAGTGAGGCTGCTTTTATTCAGCAGTCTGGCATCTCTTAATTAGTGTTTGTTTCTGCTCCTTTTGTGTAGTCTATGATAGCGTGATCTGACCTTTTCATTATGAAATATCAAACAATGTTTTCACAGGAATGCGAGTGACATTTGTGTCAACTGCTGTAGATAAAAAGGAAGAGAAATGTTACTCTCTTGGTTTACATTTTGAGTTAAATGAACATTTCAGAACCACCCCATGTCAATATGTGTAGAATTGGACCATTTTTCCATATGAGCAGAACTTTCTTTAAATCTAATTTGAAATGGAAGCACATGACATTATAGATTAGCACAGTCTGAGGCAGACAAGGCTCTGCTTGTTGAATGGGGTCATCTCTATGTGCACGTCTAATATTCCTCCATGCTGCTGATTCAGAAATTATTTTTATCCACCATGACCTCAAAATTTATTTCCAGGAAAGAGTGACTTTCTCGGACACTGCCAGTTCAGACCCTATTAGTGTCTATGTGAAGTTAGTAGTATTTACTCTACTGTGAATCTCTTTACATTTGCTTACATTGCAATGCTTTTCACCAGTTTGCAAGGAACAGATGTTTTCCAGACTGCCCATAGAATGTGTGTGTGTGTGTGTGTGTGTGTGTGTGTGTGTGTGTGTGTGTGTTTAGGTGGATTTCATCAAGACCTAGATATTTGTTCTCTCGAGTGCTGCTGCAGTATGATGGGGTATGGAGACCCTGAGAACATTTAAGTCCTTCCAGTTCCCATTCCTGCTTCTTTCATGGCCAGAAATTAAAGTTAAAGGAAGGTAAGGAGAAGAGAGTTTTGGGCACAGTGGGAGGGGGGCAGCTTTTGAGGACAAGAGAGTCTGCAGTGGAAGGCAGTTAATTTTTCTTAGCCTACGGTTTACCTCACCAAATGACCTGAGTTCTTCCAGTTTTTCTCAGAAGAATTTGGATGGTGAATCTGAGTGGTTTCTGAGTTAATTCAAGATAAATTTGAGGGAGCTCACTCGTCTCTGGTTATGCTTCTTTCCTATAGAAATATTCCTTTCACATGCATCTCTCCATATGTAGATGGCAGAGAGCAGGAGGGATGTGTATTGTATGTTGTAGTAACACACACACACGTTTGTTTGTAGAAACTAGATAACATAACATCACAAGGACTGACTCTGTGGTGTACACCAGACTTAGCAGTTTGGAGATTATATCCTCTGGACCACTTTCCTAATATAAATAATGTTATTGATGAGTTTCAGGCAAGGCTTGACACTTTATTTTCCTTTCAGTTTTGTGTAATCAAAGCTTCTGGTAGATTTTAGCTAAAAATAATTTTCTTGTGTCTTGAAGGGGGCAAGGGATTGGAGAGACTAAGGGGGATCTTTGTTGCCCGAAGCATAGACAATAGGCTGGGAAAAGTTCAAATAAAAATTGTTTTGTCAATACTTTATGAGATGAATGAATCAATACCCGCTCATCTGGCCTCCTCCTACCCCGCCTTAAATGAAAAGTTAGAATTGCCTTGGATGCACTTTATGCTTTCTTCACACTATGTCAAAGAGCGAGGCATACAAAATTACTGGGGAGTGGGGAGAAATGCATCTGTTACTCTTTGGCAGTTTTCAGACATCAGCTCGAGTATTCTATAAATATTTCATCTGTGGGCTGTAGGGCGTTGTGTAGTTTGGGCAATTTATATGTGCAATATAATGGGTAATAACCCAGAAAGACATTTCAGAACACACGCCAGATAATTTCCTAAGGTAAGTTCTAAAGCTATGTCTTTATATGACAATACAGTATGTTTGAATTAAAGAGACTACACCGTTTGCCAAGGCAGGGATGTTGCACACATCTGCTCTCTGTTGATGAACTAGATGGGAAGGAAGATGTGGAATATCAACTGCTGTCAAATACAAAACAGTGTTACAGATGTTGGCATTATAATGGCTTAATCTGATGTCTTGCTAATAGGCCAGAATTATTCGGTCTGTGTTCCATCATGTTTTCATCAGTGAGAGCTATTGACTGCAGAGGTTCTTCTGGTCACTGGGTCCTGATATCTTGGAAAGGGCTAAACCCTTGGTGGTTTAGCACATGCTCTGCATGTAGCAGCTCCCAGGTCCAACCCCTGTCATCTCCATCCAAAAAGATTAACTGGCAGGTGATATGAAAGACCTCTGCCTGAGACCCCAGAGAACCACTGGCCTTCAGAGTAGACAATATAAGACTGGATGGGAAAATATTATGACCTGGTATAAGGCAGTTCTCTATATTTCTGCAGCTTTCTCTCTTTCTCTTTCTAGCTTTAAGAATACAGTATGCAGCAGAGTTTGGAAAAGGGACTTCCCCCAGCTAATACATCTTCAACCACTGCATTTCTGAGACATGGTATAGCTCAGGGGTCCCCAGACTTACCGGCGTTTGGGCCGGTTCCCACCGCGCCGATCGTGCGGCGGGCCGGAGGACGTGGGAGCGCACGCCTGTGCGGGCCAGCGGGCGGGGGAGTGCGCGCCCGTGCGCATGCGCACGGGCCCTTACTGGAGCGGCGGCGCGCTTCCAGGGTGGAAAAAGCGCCGAAAATCCGTTGTGCGCATGCGTATGGGCCTCCCCCGACCCGGAAGTGCACCAGAAATGACCTCTTCCAGGTCGGGAGAGGCCCATACGCATGCGCACAAAGGATTTTTGGCGCTTTTTTCCCGACCCGTAAGAGCGCTGCCGCGCTGCGCGCCGTAAGAGCGGGCGGCGGGCGGCGGGCGGCGGGGGTCGTCACGGGCCGGATTGGCAGGCCAATTGGGCCGCATCCGGCCCCCGGGCCGTAGTCTGGGGACCCCTGGTATAGCTCCTTGCTAGTTATGAGGAAGTGCCCCTGTCCTGGCCCCACCCCTCTTGCAGGCCACCCAACTAACTGAATCCTTTTGCAATATCAATCAAAGAAAATGAGACAAGGGGAGACTGGGAGCTGTGTGTGTTGCCCAGTGTTGTGTTTTTGCAAACAGAGTGTCTCTCTGGGAATCCGACAATGGGCTAATGGATTTGTTACCTGTTGATGGACTACTCCAATATGCTTTGCTTGCATATGTGTAAATGCATTTCAAAAATTACAGTGACAAATATGTTCCTGGTGTTCTCTCATTCAAAAGGAAACTAGACCTTTTCATGGTACTTATTTGGAGTTCTTCATGGCATGCCAACTTTTAACCTTTCAGATAACAGATACCATTATTTGTCGGCCATCAGCTAAAGTTAAATATCTATTAACAGGCATGAGCACAAGCCACAGAATTTGCCTTAGATCTATCTCTGTGCATTAAAAAAAGGACACATTTCTGAGTTGCAGTCTATTGAGCTGAGTTTGAGAAAGTAGGTGGTGGGAAAATAGCATAAATATCTAGGAAAGGGAGGGGTGGGGCAAATTCCTCCCCCAAGGACCCTGTTGCACCAAGGGTCATTACGGGCATGGGCTTGTCCCCTTTCATGGATCTGTGGGGTGGGGGTGTATTGGAGAACTCTTTATTTAATTGCATATAATGAAGTATAGATCTTCAAGGGGGGAAATTGCATAGAATAAGGTATAGATTTTCAGGGGGGGGAACAAAGATTTTAGGCCTCCACCCAAATCATCAATAAGAACCTGAGCTCCTATTCTGCTAGTGACACGGAAGAAAAGAACTCTGCATCTGACCATAGTCTGTCTTCTTCTGCAGGGTATTCAAGAAGGGTGGCTCTTATTGAATAGCACATTTATATCCCACCTTTCCTTCAAGGAGCGCAAGGTAGTGTAAATGATTCTGCTCCTCTCTGTTTCATCCTCAGAACGGCCTCATGTTAGGCAGAGAGACAGCAAGAGCATAAGAGGAGCCAAAAGCTCATCTCATCCATCATCCTGTTTTCACAATGGCCGATCAGATGCAAGCAGGACATGAGTGCAATACATAGGTGGGGAGAGCAAGGAAAGGCCATAGAAACCTGCTTTGCACGCAGAAGGTCCCAGTTTCATCCCCCAGCATCTCCAGGTAGGTCTGGGTAATATTCTTGCTTGAAACTGTGGGACGTCATTGGCCATCAGTGTAGATAATACTGAGCAAGATGGATGAATGGTCTGTCTCAATATGAGGCAGCTTCCTACGATTCCCTTACAGGGTGTGGAAGGAGGCCAGCTAGCATGGAACACTAAACTTCAGTCATTTGGGGAACTCAAAAATTAATCTCAGTGTAGGAAAGTGTGTGTAAGTAGAGATGCGTGAAATGCATTTTACGAACAGAATTGTGGTGTATGAATCAGTCCCCCTCCCACCCCCCTCTCATGGAGAGGTACACAATTGTGAATCCCCGGGAACCTGTTGTTCCTGAACAGCACTGCTATTCTAGCTTCACTAGAGACCACATGAATGTCAAAAATTTGAGTATATTGTCAAATTTAGTTTTCTCATCACTTCCCGAGATCCTAGGAAAATGTCAACAAAATCCAACACAATTAGAAGTATCCTTGACTGAAAGGCCAAAGCGTTCTCCCTCAAGAAGTTATTAAAAGAACAATTTAGAGGCAGTTTGCTCAGTACCTGTGGAAAATTGATAGCTTGTGCTTCTCATGTTCTTCAACAAAATGGGGAAAAAAGTATTTGGCAAGGGCAAAGGAGAAGCTGATGGCAGTTTCTTGTGTAACTACTGTGCAGACTGTGGTGGGGGAAACATACCCAAGCAACTTAACCCCATGTGGTTCTTCTACCTAGTGTTCTTCGCGAGAAGCATAATGGTGCGATGTTAGTGCAGTGTATGAAAAGGAATTCTCAAAAGCTTGCAAGTTCAGAGGTACAAAGTCGAGTTCTAGTTTCACAGAACTTAAAAGGCTTTTGTGAGTTTGACCTGAGGTTGAAGGTTCAGAATGGTTTAATTGAACTCTGCGGGAACTGAATAGAGTGGCATGGGGACCACAGCGACTTGCTTTCATTCTTACTTCCCTGGCTGATCTTAAAATAACATCCAGGCCACAAGAGCAGTGGAAGACAATTCTGCTCCTGCTCCTCTCCTATCTTCAAGGGAGCTGTAGAGAGCGGGTAGAGAAAATGGCTTCAGGTGAGTTTCGTGTTGCATCCGGGTCCTGCTCCAAGGTCTCCTGTGGAACTCAAGGACTTGTAGAGCTGCTGCTTCTGTGTTCGGTCACACGGATCTTACAGGATAACTGCTTGTTACAGTTTGGTTAATGATCAGAATGCACTGCAGGCAGTTGTTTATAGGTTCTTCACCACAGAGCAGAAAAGAGATCAGGAGAGTGGGGAATGCTAGCCTCTGTGGCTGAATAAGGCCACCCCAGGCCTTTCTGGGGCTCTCCCAGCCCATGCCCACTGCATACTCCATCACACTCAGAGATGGCAGTCACTTGCCCTGCTCTCCTTTGGGGAACTTTTGCCTGTATCTTGGAATTGTGACAATGCATCTCGGTTATCTTGGTGCTCTCTGTGTGTTCCTTGAGATAAGCCTCTAACTGGAAGGTAGTCTCCTACAGAAAGGTGAGAGACACATCTATTGCTCTGCCTGTTTTTGCAGCTGGGACTGCCCATTATTGTTGTTTTTTTTTGCTTCTTGCCCCCACCCTCCACTGACATGTGGCCCCTGGAAGATTCCCTATCATCCCTTTGTTGGTACCTGCATTCTCTGTGGCAATACTGGGGTGCCTTGATTTTCCGTAATGCAAGTTATAGTGATTGCTTTGAGAGCTACTGTTAGCCTTTGGATTGGGTCAAATTGGATGAGTGTCACTTGAGAATATATGCACCAGATGCCACAGAGTTCTGTCCTGGGCCCATTGTTGTTCAACATCTTTGTAAATGTTTTGGATGAAGGAATTACTGTGTCCAGTTTTGGGTGCAACAATTTAAGAAGGATGTTGACAAGCTGGAATGTGTGCAGAAGAGGGCAACCAAGATGATCAAGGGTCTGGAAACCAAGCCTTATGAGGAACGGTTGAAGGAGCTAGGTATGTTTTGTATGATAATCCCTGTTAGTGTGCTTTGTGAGCTCCTGCAGACAACTTGATGGAGGCCATTGACCACTGGCACATTGTACTAAGGTAGAAAATTGCATGGGAAAATAATTTGGTTTATTGTACAACAAGCTCTACATAGACACCCTTCTATGTAATGAGATTTTAATGACCCAAGCCCTATTTTGCCTACTGGGTCTCAGGTTCAGTATTTCAGATAGTTTTTTGTTTTGGTGTGTGTGTGTGTGTGTGTGTGTGTGTGTGTGTGTGTGTGTGTGTGCATTTAAATGCAATTTGCAAGGGTCTAAATTAAAAGCACATTTCCCAGTAGAAATGTCACGCCCTGACCTATTTATTTATTTTCCCACAGCAGTTTGACCATCTTTGACGGGACATGAGTATTGACATTACAGCTGACGTCAACACCCGAAATGCATCTATCCTAAGCACAGATTTCTCAACCCATCCCCCCACAATTGGCAGATGGGCGAGGCGAGCGCAGCCACAGTAAATGTGTCACATTCTGCAAACACTGGCAGAGAAGTCAGTCAGTCATGCTCTGAGGATTGTGACATATTATTAGAATGCTAATGATACTTTCAGATTCATCTTTGTACAATGACATTTGCCAATGAAAAGAAGCAAACAGAGACATGTGGTGCCAGAGAGCAACACAAAAGTATGCTGTCCACAGGGCAGTCTCGAGCAGGTCGTGCGCCCTGGTGCTGAGGGGCGGAGATTGCTCTGGCGCCCCCACCCTCGCACCACGCCACCGGTGGTCTACCTAGAGCCGGCCCTGGCTGTCCTGGTGAAATCAGTGATAACACTACAGCAGTATTTTCAAAATTGTCTTCTGGGAAATCCACAGCTGCTTTGGATGATAATTAGGGCCTCCTCATTATGAAGATCATAGATGATGGATAAGCTTCTTTGTATGACAGCTTCCCCATCTTGTCAACCTTTCCCTTGAGGTGTGCAATTGGAAGAGTGTTGGGTGTGTTCTGGACTAAATTCTATGGTCACAGAAGGCAATGAAGAAAATCCAGTAGCCCTGCCCAGGACAACACGTGAACTTACATGATGAAATGAACTTACATTTTATTTATAAAATGCAAGTATTTGGCAGAGGACAGATTGATTTAGAAATATTGAGCAGGATATATGGTTTTTAAGGTACCCAGGAAAATACAGAGAAGTGCTGGAAGGCAAAGTGTAATGAATTTAACATCAACAAGCACTTCCAGAGAGACCTACCAGAATCTTTCATGGCTGCCTGACCAGGTCTAGCTAGTGGGAGGCAGGGGAGAGAGAGGCTGTGACCTTAGTAAACCATGGGGGTGTCAGCAGTGGCTGGTTCAGCATCTCTGCTGACAGACACTTGGTTGGTTCCATGATCCATCTGGAAGATGAGTCAGATGGGCCAGAAGGGGCTGTATGGAGTGAGATTGTGGGATAAACAGATATGCTTAGCCAGCCAGAGAATAAATATGCAGCTGGCCGAGCATCAATGAGGGGTCCCAAGCAGGGAAACAAACAAACAGAGATGACAGGTTGTGATTTACAGTGACAGAGCAGAGTAATGGGACAAGTCCAGGGCAAAACAGATGCAGCGGGAAGGCAGAAGGTGGACAGGTTGATGAAGGAAATAAGAGTGCCAGTGAGGGTAGCAAATGAACTGCAGAGGAGAGGTGATGCAGAGATAGGGAAATGGAAACCTTTGCCAAAAGGAGACAGGACACAGCAGAGGAGAAGAAAAGTTGATGTAAATAAACCATACCAGTGGTGGGCCAATATGGTATAGGAGAAAAGGTGGGGATACATAACGGTCCTATGCTTCAAATGCTGTGGTCATCTGTGGGAATACTATAACAGACAAAATAAAACAAATCCATGTACAGAGGGGATCAAATGATAAGAGCCCTAATAGCCGCAGAGTAATGGATTCAACAGATTTTCTGGAAAGGCACACCCTAGGTTTCTGAAGATCCTTGGGACCCTTAGGTAGAAGAGGGAGGAGCACCACACATGGCTTGGAAATTCTCAGGTTCTACTTCACAGGGTTGTTGTGGAGATAAAATGGGAAGGGGAGAACCATGTATGCCACTTTGGAGATCCTTGGAGGAAAGGGTGGTATATAATTTCAATGAATGAAGAGATACGTTCAAATGGGGTGGATGTCCACGCATTCCAAATGACAACAGTGAAGTCTAGCAAGTTTGGCCAATTCCCATATTAACTGTATGTTCACTCTAATGCAAGACTCAGACTCCTCTCCAATGTGTATGATTGAATTCATCAAGAAAAGATCCTTCAAGGTAGGAAATCTGAATACAGTGGTACCTTGACTTACGAACGACTCTGCAACTGAATTTTTCGACTTACGAATGGGGGTAATGGTTGCGCGCTTACGAATGTTTCGACATCCGGAAAAAAACTGCTGCAGTTTTAGATAGAAATTTTTCGACTTACGGATTTTTAGATAGGGTTGCTTCGACTTACGAATTTTTCCATTTTCAATGTATTCCTATGGGAAATTGCATTTCAATGGCATTTTTCGACTTACGGAGGTGCCTTCAGAACAGATTAAATTTGTAAGTTGAGGCACCACTGTATAGGTATAGTTGAAGGTAAAGTGCCTTGAACACAGCATGCTAGACACAAAGCAAAGGGGAGACCCAGGATAAGCTAAAGGAGAGAGGCTTGTTTTCTTTAAGATTTGTCCAGCTGTTCTGATAACTTGCAATTTGTGTCCTGTTATATACTGTGTCATCTGTGGATTGGGCTGTACCTGGTTGAATCCAGCAGTAGCTTGGAAAGAGCTTCCTTCTGGATATGCCTTACATGTTAGGTTTATGCATATGGCATAGTTAGTTTGATCAAGGCTTGATTAATAGTCCTTTGATTCTAATCTGTAGAACAAATGAAGGCAATTGCCATATGTCATGAATAAATTGCGTTGAACATCTCCTCATTGATTTTGTTTCCATTTTAATTCATACAATCCAGACAAAGGGCTTTAGTTAGCTAATATTTATGAGTGGCACATCACCGGAAAGTTACTCTCATGAGAATATGTGAGAATTCTGTATCCTTGTCTTAATGTGGAAAAGGAAGGGCAGCTCAATAATTTAAGACAGGACAAATCAAACTGCGTACTACAATTCTCATCACCCTTGAGCATTTGTCATGTTGTCTGGGGATGATTGGAGATGTGGTCCCTAGCATCTGGAGGGTAGCATGTTGGCTACCCCTGATTTAAAGGGCTCAGAAGTTGCATAGGCAATGGGGTGAAACTTATGTTCTTAGTCCCACATTCCACAACTGCAATTGGGCTCTGGCAACAGAAGTGAGATCACTTGGGAGGCAACATAGTGTGTAAAGGAAGTAATGTTGTTGTTTAGTCGTGTCCGACTCTTCATGACCCCATGGACCATAGCACTCCAGGTACTCCTGTCTTCCACTGTCTCCCGCAGTTTGATCAAACTCATGTTTGTAGCTTTGAGAACACTGTCCAGCCATCTCATCCTCTGTCGTCCCCTTCTCCTTGTGCCCTCCATCTTTCCCAACATCAGGGTCTTTTCCAGGGAGTCTTCTCTTCTCATGAGGTGGCCAAAGTATTGGAGCCTCAGTTTCAGGATCTGTCCTTCCAGTGAGCACTCAGGGCTGATTCAGAATGGATAGGTTTGATCTTCTTGCAGTCCATGGGACTCTCAAGAGTCTCCTTCAGCACCATAATTCAAAAGCATCAATTCTTCGTCGATCAGCCTTCTTTATGGTCCAGCTCTCACTTCCATACATCACTACTGGGAAAACCATAGCTTTAACTATATGGACCTTTGTTGGCAAGGTGATGTCTCTGCTTTTTAAGATGTTGTCTAGGTGTGTCATTGCTTTTCTCCCAAGAAGCAGGCATCTTTTAATTTCATGACTGCTGTCACCATCTGCAGTGATCAAGGAGCCCAGGAAAGTAAAATCTTTCACTGCCTCCATTTCTTCCCCTTCTATTTTCCAGGAGGTGATGGGACCAGTGGCCATAATCCTAGTTTTTTTGATGTTGAGCTTCAGACCATATTTTGTGCTCTCCTCTTTCACCCTCATTAAAAGGTTCTTTAATTCCTCCTCACTTTCTGCCATCAAGGTTGTGTCATCTGCATATCTGAGGTTGTTTATATTTCTTCCGGCAATCTTAATTCCGGCTTGGGATTCATATAGTCCAGCCTTTTGCATGATGAATTCTGTGTATAAGTTAAATAAGCAGGGAGACAATATACAACCTTGTCTTACTCCTTTCCCAATTTTGAACCAATCAGTTGTTCCATATCCAGTTCTAACTGTAGCTTCTTGTCCCACATAGAGATTTCTCAGGAGACAGATGAGGTGATCAGGCACTCCCATTTCATTAAGAACTTGCCATAGTTTGCTGTGGTCAACACAGTCAAAGGCTTTTGCATAGTCGATGAAGCAGAAGTATATGTCTTTCTGGAACTCTCTAGCTTTCTCCATAATCCATGTTTGCTATTTGGTCTCTGGTTCTATTCTGTAAATGTGTGAAATGGGTCGGGGGCTTCCATTAGGATGGTGCAAAGCAATATCGGGTGTTTGGCAGATGCATGTAAACTGACAACTTGTTCACACTCCTTTGAATTCATTCCAGCTTGTCAATATCCTTCTTAAACTGTGGTGCCCATTTTGTTAGTTTTGGCCCAGTTCTCCAATCTGTAAAGGTCATATTGAATCCTGAGGGAAAATGTTAAGAATATCCCCTCATGCACCTTCTCTTACATATGAGCCAACAGTTGAAATGATGGTAGATGTACAGCTTTTGCCAAAGTTTTTAGCAAGATACTTCAGCTCTTTGACAAGGTCATGCAGAATTTCCAGAACCAAATTTTAAATGAAAAACAGCTATTTTTATAGATACAAAATATACCACAGGTTAAAAAAAAATGGTAAGCTAGCAAAGATTTCTGAAGCCCTGGTTATATTCAAAGCAAGGCTGAATAACAGACACATTTTGATAGGGATGAGAAAGGTAACATCTAAGCATGGACTGGACCTGGTCAGCATCAAGTCAAGAGGTCAAAATTACCTAGTAATCCTCTTTGATATATGCTTTTTTTGTAAAAACAGCAACCACTGAGAAAGTTCTATACTGAAGTCTCATTATTTTGGGTAGCAGTTAATCTAATGCCTAGCCTACAGCAATATTCCAGAAGACAAAGATTCCTTTCAGCACACAAAATGACTGGATTCTCAAGAACTGATGGGATAGATTAAAGAGTTGTGAAATAGTGATCCATATTATCTTTCCTGTTTTTCTCCAAGGCCTGGATATATGTTTCAACAAAGAGCTGTTGAACAGTCTGCTACTCACAAGATTTGGGCTATGTAGACAAGTAAAGTAAAACAAGAGCCCTTGCTAAATTGCAGCTTCCCTTCCCTGAAAAGGAAGAAAAAACTCTGCAAAGTATATTTTCTCTTACGATGGAAAGAGAGCTGCACTTCTGAGTAGACCACACTTGGGAGCAGGAATTGTTTTTTTTTGGGGGGGGGCATAAATTTGTCTCTCTTTATCATCAGAAAAGACACTCCATGGCACTTATACAACATACCAAAGGATCAGTATTGTCCAATGGTATCTTGCCAGAGGGAGGAAAGGGATGGAGCCATTATAAGTCATCATCATTGGGAATCTGGGCCCATTTTGCCCCACAAGCTTCCCACCCACCTTCTGTGATAGAGACTTAGTGGGCTATTTGGTTGACAGGGTCAGAAATGTTTTGTTCCCCTCCCAGTCTCAATTAGCCCCCTCCCAGCCTTGATTGCCCCCCCTCCACTTTTCAATCACAGAAATGTTTTATTGTGTTAGACAATGGCAAAACATTGTCACAACCTTTGGTGGAAATAGCACTGGGCAGGATTAGTACAGCCCAAGGAACTGGGGGACAGATTGGCTCAAGGCATGCCCCAAGTTTGGGAATAGCCTCTGACTGTCTGGAATCTCCCCCCACCCCCAAGATGACCTTGGATGCTTGACTTGTAGGGCACCACACCAGGGTTCAACACTACCCAACTCATTTGGTGGGGGGTTGAGGTGCTTCCCAATCCTGAGTGGAATGAAGACATGTACCTGGCCCTGCTGCCATGCCAAACCTGCCAGATTGCTGTTTAATCAATAAAGTTGTGGTCTGATTTCATTCCATACTGTCGTCCAGTCTGAGTTACTGCATGCCCAGGTGAGATGTATCCACACCCATGGATGCCTTGTCCGTTAGGCATTGAAAGAACGACAGTACACTATTTTGGGGGTTCAAATTGGATCACATCTTTACTTATTGGTTACAGATGTAAGTAGGCATTGGGCAATTGGGCAATCCAGTTTCGACCAGGCTGTCTCCTGGGTGATTCTCCGTGTGTGTGTGTGTGTGTGTGTGTGTGTGTCAGTCAATCTTTCAGCCTCTTCAGTGACTGGGTCTGATTCTCCAGCCTCTTTGGTGGCTCTGCTCTGTGTCGTCTTCCTGAAAGATCCAAAGTGGCCTGCATGCTGGGAGAAGGAAGCAGGCTTGTTTAAGCCCCTAGAGTGGACCAGACTGAAGTCTCAGGTAGTCTCCAGTCAGCCCCGCCCACAGCAACTCCCACCTCTGAGTCCTCCTGCTATTGGCCGATGTGCAGGCTGGCAAATTCAAATTTCAATGACCAGTAGGTGTGGGATTATGTTGCCACTGACCAGCAGGACGCATGGGACGCATGGCATGGTGGTGGGACTCTGCTATGCTGCAACCACCACCTTTGCTCACCGCAAAGGTGAGCAAAAATTCCACCACACTCATGAGCCACAAACATGCACCTGTCTGGGGAACAATATCCTGATTGAATTCCAAGCAGAACTAAAAACTAACGCAATGTTGGCTTTCTCTGACTATTTTGTAAGCAGTGCAAGGGTCTATATTTATGGTTATGGTTATAAAGCATATAGCTTAATGTTTACATTCTTGTGCCATTAACAAGTGAAGTTAGGGACATTTTTTTAAAAAAAGAAAGAAGCTTTATTACTACAGATTATCTAAGGATACAAGGAATGGCTGATTGCGTTAATTAAAAATAAGGCAATTGCAATGTGTTGCTAAGTATTCACACAACAGGAGGTTGCTCAGTTTCCCTCAGTCAACTTTAAATGTAGTTTTAATTAAACTGCACGACTTTACATAAGAATCAGATCTTTGAATGAGAATTGGAAAGTAAATGACACACTCAGAACATTTCATCTCCCTGAGCAGCCTGAATTGGATATTCCTTTATTTTTCTCTAAATTCTATTGCAGCAAAGTCTAAACAGGCTTATAGAGAGTGACAAGATATAGATTACTAAACTGAAGAATCAAACTCTAAACTCTATTTATATCCCCGGATAAAGAAAGTGTATGCTTAAAACATTTTTTTTAAAAAGAAACAAAAATAGATGAAATATCATTTATCCCTTACTGTATACCGTATATGTTAGTTAGGATTTCCATTGATGCATATATTTGGCATGAAAAAGCCCTAAATATTTATTTATTAAAAATGTAGGCTGCTTTTCACCATGCGCTGCACCAAAGCAGTTTCCAACACAAAACAAAACAAAACAAAACAGCATTTGAAGCAAAATGAACACTAAAACACAAATTAGCAACAGCAATACATAATACTAATAGTCTTAACCTTCCGAGCAGACTCAACCCTGTTTTCTCCATAGATGCTTAGGTGTTTTGTTTATGAAAATACAAAATACCATGTTATCCAGCCTATCAGGAATCACATAGCAAATGTGATGATATCGTATCACTTTGTTGCCAGTCAAGATAGTTATTTGATGACATCTGAAAGCCAGGGGAGGTTGAATACAATGGTTGGGGTTTTTTTTGCCATCATTCTTCACCCATTTTGAAACCCCCTCTTTCAGCTATCACTGTAATTGAAGATTGTATTCCATGTAGGAGTCACATAGGGGTTTTTTTTTTGCATAACTCATAATAATAGTGAAATATTGTTCCTTAAATGTTTTACTATCCATTATAGACAAAAGACTATACTATGGAACAATATTTCACAATTATTATTTGAGTTATGTGATTTTGCCACAGCAGATAGCGAGACAAATAACATAGTTTTGTGCTGGAGATTAACAGCAGTGACATAGAAACAGTGCTGCATGTAAACAGGGGAGAGTGAAACCATGTCTTCCTACACCCCCTATTTTTCCATGCAGATTAGCCTGTTTATGGATAGTGAATATCTGGAAGTTACAGAGCCAGTGGCATAGTAATGGGGGAGTGGGGGGGGATGCCGCCCCGGGCGGCTGGCTGGGTGGGGGGCAGCAGGCTGGATGGGGGTGACCACCTCCGACGGCCACTGCTGCAAGCACCCATCACCGCCCACGTGGAGGACGAGGCCGGGGTGCACTGCAGAAAGAGCTCCGGCGGCTCCTCGGCATCTCCTCCCTGCCGGAGGAGCTGCCCTCCGCTGGCAGCACAGCCCTCGCCCACCTCCATGATGGCCCTGAAGAAAGCCAGGCGGCGGGCGAGCAGGACCAGCCCCTGCGGAGCAAGCACAAACTGGCTGTGAGGAGAACCGCCTGAAGCGCGCTAAAGACGGGTGGAGGGAGGGCCAGAGGGAGAGGGGGAGGCCTGCCGGACGCCGCCCACCGCTGCCTGCTGTGTCGCCACATCATATCCCTCCTGTGTGCGCATGCCTTCGGGTGCCTTCGGGTATGCCGCCCCAGGCGGCCAGGCGGCTAGCTACACCGCTGTCCAGAGCACAGTCTGGAGTCGCGCAATAATGCACCAGCCTTGCTGAAGTAGATCTGTGTATTGCCAGTCCCTGGAAGGGAGACTGTCCGGGAGTCTTATGAGTTCTGTCTCGCAATGAAAGGTGTAAACAACAACAACTGAGATAAAATACAGAACCAACAAATGTGACATTTTCAGGTGAGGAACAAAGACTCCCAGTGAGCATTTTGCCAGTTAGATATTGCTGAGCTACATGGACAAATACTCTGACAGTATAAGACAGCTTTCTAAAGTTTGCACTATTAAAAGTTACCATTAATGTTTTGTCCTCTGTGTCATTATTCAGAGAATGTTACTTATACACCCAGTTTTCTTAAGCCTCCCCCCTCTCTCTCTGCTCAATATTAAATAGCAAGGAGAGAGATATTTAGAGTTAGGGTGACCTTCTTATGGCATGACGTGCTCTTTTTAAAGGGCAGTTCAGCTTTGTTGCCAGAGTCATTATAACCACAGAACTGTCTTGGCTTTGACATCAGATACAGTGAACCACCTGACAAAACGTTTCTGCATCTGTAAGGTGAATGTACTCAAAGAGATATTTTTAAAATCTTTTTTTCTTGGAAGCAGTAACTTCCCCAACCAGAAGAGCCATTTCTTAAAGGTTTCAACACTGGTTTTGTTTGTCATAGGCAAATGTTGGTTGTTCTTCCAAGCAATGCTCTCTTTACATTGTCATGTTCTTTTGTTCTTTTTAAATTTAAAAAACACCCTCTGTTTTCCTCTAAAACATCACATTTAACAGTGCACTCCTGTTCGCAATGAACTCTGTGGAGTTTATTTCTGAATCAACCTGCATAAGATTGCACAACCCTCTGCATGTTGACTCAGAAGTAAGTTTCACTGTTAGGGCTGCCATACTTCCAGAATTGACGTCCAAGGTGGTGCTTTGTCCTGCATGTCAATAAAAGAAAATCATGTTTCTTTGGCATTTTTTTGAGGGGAAAAGCTTGACAACTGTGGGGTTTGTCAAAAAAAGCTAAACAACTTTTGGTACACAGGACTCCAACCTTACATAAACCTCTTTGGGTGTTCTTTTTTCAGTAAACATGCAAGCAAGGGTGCCGGGGTGAGGATAGGAAGGGTGGAGAATCTGACAGAAAGAGGAAATTGATGTTGCTTTCAGTCCACAAATGATGCATAATTAACTATACACACACCGATTTGCTTTGCATTTCCTTTGCATTGAAATGAGTGGGGTGGAATAACATAATGACAATGGCCCGGTTTCAAGCATAGCTGCCAAGTCTCCCGTTTTCCCCGGGAAATCCCCGTTTTTCCAGCTGTTCCTAGCTGAAAAAAACGGATTTTTTTTGTTTTTTTCCCGGTTTATTCTGGCACGGTGGCCATTTTGGAACTGGGCGGAGCATGCTCAGAA
The DNA here is from genome assembly GCF_965207765.1 of Zootoca vivipara. NCBI lineage: Eukaryota > Metazoa > Chordata > Lepidosauria > Squamata > Lacertidae > Zootoca > Zootoca vivipara. The sequence goes on along the minus strand of NC_142587.1, from coordinate 34,316,720 downwards.
GCAACTTTTGATGCTGCTTTGCCCAGTTCCAAAATGGCTGCAGTGCAACTTCTGGCGCAGTGGCCATTTTAGAACTGGGCAAAGCAGCATCACTTCTGAGCATGCTCCGCCCAGTTCCAAAATGGCGGCAGCGCTACTTCCGGTCTGCTATTTCCGGCCCGGTCCCTTATTTCTCTGACAGCAACTTGGCAGGTATGGTTTCAAGCATTCTCTGACTGCCAGTGAAGGGCTGTTGTGCTAGCGTAGGGAGGCTGAATGTGCAAAATGGAAAACGTTCTGTACTCATATTGGCTCCCCATGCATTTTAGAACCCTGGAACACCATGGTTCTAAAATGTATGGGGAACTTACATCTGTACAGGATGTAGTTTCCCACTTCAGACAGTGACCCCTCCAACTTGTGAAGGGTGCCAAGACTGATGGAACTAGCATGCTCATTTCCTCTGACCCCCCTTCTATAGTATATGTTTATATAAAACAGAACAGAAGGCCTAGAAGGGTTATATATGATACACCTCTGACTGACACAAGAGTTACCTAAAACTCTTCCTGGATCATCTTTTGGAAAAGTGGGTGCTGTACAGTTCTCAATGCCCAGACACCCAGTGAGGGAGCTGAATGAGGCTGAAAAATGCTTATGGTAAGTGTAGCTATGGCAGGCCAACAGTGTGTGCTAAAAACATAATCCTAATGTAAGGTCTTTTAAGGAAATGGAGGAACATTTTCTATTCTTTCCTCCTGGCCGTCTCTAGAAGGTTGAGAAGTTCTCCCAAACAATATGTAATGGGATTGACCACTTCTGGGCAATGCAAGAAATCAGGCTTGGACCCTAAGAAAATTTAGTTGAAGGAAGTTTGTGGCAGAAAATGTTGCTGCCTTCTCCTCTTCCCATAAGCACCCCGTGCTTCAGCCCACATTGTTCAAGAGTCCTCTATATAGCAGTGGAGGAGAACTCTTCATCCTGTGGGCCTAATTAAGCCAGCTATCATCTCAAGGGAGGTCAAAAGTCACCACAGGAGTGAAGAGGAGATGGGAAACATTCCTTCCAGGAACTTCCTTGTGATAATTTATCTTAGGATTCAGGTCAATGTAAGAAATTGCCAGTAAAAACAACATCAACTTTATCAGAAACAAGTTCATGCTATCACCGAGCGCTTTACAAGTTACATAGAATGCTTATAAGCTTTATAGTACGAAGCCTTTAAGGAACTATACAAATTAATCTGTACAGTTAATAGTACTGTAGTTGTGTACATTTTTCAGCTTGCAACTCAAAGGAAATAGCCTGGTGCAATTCCATTGATTCTTTGTCTATTCTTCCTTCCCTTTTTCTAAATGGAGTCTGTACTTGGTTTACATCCAAACTAATGCTGTTGGGTTGCTTCACTTAAAATGCATTAATCTTTAAAACTGATGCTGGATTCAAATTCAAATATGGAAACTGCAGGAATTCATTGAAGGCATGTTAAAACATTTCTCTCTATATAAAGTTAAACAGAGAACACACACACACACACACACACACACACACACACACACACACACACTGCCCTGAACCAACAGTTTAAAATGTAAGGCTATGATCCAATGACCTGGGAGTAAGCACCATTTAGCTCAATGGGACTTCTGAGTAGACATGCATAAATTTATACTCCTAGTCTGTTATCTGGTTGAGGGTGCGGGGGGTCATGTTTCTAGTCTCTGTGATCTCAGCACTGGGAATTCTCCACCCCCACTAATTGATCACTGCAGTCAATGATTTTGTTTTTAAGGGATATGCTTCCATTTGATTATGCACACACACAAACACATGCCGCCAACAACTTTCCACATTGATTTACAGTATTTAAAAGCAGCAAATAAAATAGCAATGTACGTATAGCAGGGGAATGGTAGACTGCTTCCCAACATCCCCTTGCTTACAGGAAAGCACAGTTTGAGGACATCATTTGGCTTTCAGGAATCAAGGGCACCCAGAAAGGTGACGGAATGCAGGCCACAAGAGAGATGGTTAGTAGAATGGAAGAAAAGACAACCACAGCCTCATTGGCCACCTCTAAAGTAAGGCGACTGCAACAAACCCCCACCTCAACCCAACCATAAGAATTTCACCGAAATTTATTCTCCCTTTTGCTGACTTTCAAATACAATTTCTTTTCTCCTTAATTGATGGAGAATGATTAAAATCTAGTGGGGGGATTTGCATAGCTCTAGTTTTTAATTCTGGCATAAGCAAAAGGACTGTGTTGGCCATTGCTGCCAAGTTTTCCCTTTTCTCGCGAGGAAGCCTATTCAGCATAAGGGAAAATCCCTTAAAAAAGGGATAACTTGGCAGCTATGGTGTTGGCTCTGCTGCATGCATTTTACATCACTGCATTGTAGGCTGTGTACCATCAATGATCTTTTTGGAACAGTAGCAGCAATTTTCTTCTCACTGCTCCCATGGCCTCTATCTAGCTCTGGAAGCTGGATAATATAATAAGAGAGAGACTCTCAGTACTTCAGCATTTTCCTAATTTTAGCTATTTGTCCTCATCTCATAAGGCATAGCTGCCAAGTTTTCCCTTTTCTCGCGAGGAAGCCTATTCAGCATAAGGGAAAATCCCTTAAAATAAGGGATAACTTGGCAGCTATGTCATAAGGGCACATGGAGTGCTCATGCAACATATTAATGTATTATCACTATGGAGAAGGGGAGAGGGGTTGTACTCACTGACCCCCATCCCCTTCCCCTGCCCTTTATATTGATTGGGTACTTGGACACAGCCTACATGCTCTACATATGGGGTTGGATCCAGAGATGATTGAGTAGTGTGACTTTCATAGATCTGTCTTCCCACTACAGCTCCTCCCCCGAAAAGGGTTTCCCCTGAGAGGCAAAGGATGCTTTTGAATGGCGTGGGATGGGGCATGGGGGGGGGGCCTACAGCAGCATGGGAGAAATCAGAAGAATTTCACAGAAATGCCTTCCCACTCATGCAATATGCCTTATATATCCAAGCCAGTCTCTCCCGCTTGTAGTTTTGAAAGCTACAGATCATGTGGGCAGTATCTATAAAAGGTAAAAGGACTCTGGGGTTGCGGCGCTCATCTCGCGTTATTGGCTGAGGGAGCCAGCATACAGCTTCCAGGTCATGTGGCCAGCATGACAAAGCCACTTCTGGCAAACCAGAGCAGCACATGGAAACGCCGTTTACCTTCCCACTTGGAGCGGTACCTATTTATCTACTTGCACTTTGAGGTGCTTTTGAACTGTTAGGTTGGTAGGAGCTGGGACCGAGCAATGGGAGCTCACCCCATTGCAGGGATTCGAACCGTCGACCTTCTGATCGGCAAGCCCTAGACTCTGTGGTTTAACCCACAGTGCCACTCACGTCCCTTGGGCAGTATCTATGCACATGAGTTAATTGACACATGGAATTTTGGGAATGGGTTCAGCAAGTGGCATCCCCCCTCTCTCTCCATACATTGGTGGCATATGAGTATGGTGATGAGTTGGGAAATGAACTGGCAGTGACGGCCCCCAACTTGGACGGCTTTAAAAGAGGAATGGACAAATTCATTGACAAATTAATAGCTACTAGCCATGACTGCTGGAAACCACAGGAAGATAGAGTGCTCTTGTGTTTGGATCTTCCTTGTGGACTTCCTGTAGGCATCTCGTTGGCCACTGTGAGTACAGGACTAGATGGGCCATTGGCCTGATCCACCAGGCTTTTCTCATGTTCTTAACTAAAACAGATTGCACGCAGCTCGGAGCTCGCAGGTTGATGCAGCTCTGATTTGGGGTTATATGTTTTATTTATTATACTATCACTTTAACTTCATTAAAAAAACTTTCTAAAGAGACACGAAATACTGGGAATCTAAAAGTAAATAACATCCTTGTTAGCGTAGCAGACTTGTTAGTTTGAAAATACCTGCAGAACAAGCAAGCAGATGTACTGCATACACAATGGCTTTGTTGGTGCTGCTTATTACCCATTTATGAGGCAGATGATTTCTTATGACAATGTTTGAAATGTAGTTTCATCATCTTGGTTAGAGCAGAGCATAATATTGTTTGCACTGCACTTGTGTTCCTGCTGTTTCTGCAGTGTCCTCTTGTGCACTTAGATAAGGCGTGAGAGTACAAACAAACTGGATAGAAAGAGGACAGTGGAGACGGCCCCATTCAGAACGTGCAGAGGTGGCAAATCATTGTGTGTTTAACTGTTAACATCCAACTCTTATTATGCCTCTAGCAGTAAAGCTTTTAGAGTGATGTGGTGCTGGCAGCTATTTTGTAATTAATATGATGAAGAAAGAGATGTATCCTAAGAAGAGAGATGAGGGGAAAATGCACAATCTCCACAATTGTAAACTGCTGCCTAATCCTTTTTTTTTACACCTGAATAAGGCCTTCTATAAAACTGATATTTCTCTCATGCAGATTAAATATAAATTGAGAATACATGCCATATTGAAATTAGATTTTCATAGAGTATGAACATGCTAAGCACCCGTCACCCTGGGTGAGTGTGCTATTGCTGCACGTGCTTAGGAATGGTGACCCATTTTAAGTCTGATGCCAGTTATGTCTAACACTATATGACTAGGTTTCTTTGCCATAGTGCCACTTAAAACTTTCTAATTTCCCACACAGAGAATCACTTGGGTGGCTTAATTTAACTTGTGCTGCTATTTTGTTCTTGTATGTTTTAAAGTACATGTGTGGCAAACTATGGGTATACCTGCCCAGACCTTCAATTCTGGTCCCTGGGACTTGCAGTTCTGTGAAGGGAATAGGAGCCTCCTAACAACTCGCAGTACCCTTAACAAGCTACAGTTCCCAGCTTCTTTCATGAGAAGTCATGATGGTTAAAGAGCTTGAAATGTATACTGTGGCTGTGGCCTAAGAGGTTCTACTACATGCTACAATCTAGTCAAAAGTACAGTCTTTTGGGATACATTCAAAGACCTCTTGAGGGAATGGACTTGATGTTGGACGTGGACAACAGTGATTCACAGTGTTGAGAGGAACCCTTTCTGACTCAACAGCCTAATGCCTTTCACTTTTCCATAAATCAGCATCTGAGGAATCAGAAGATACCACAACCAAACAACCTCATTGCACCATGACAGTGAAATGAAATAAGTAAACCAGACCTTCAATTTGGAAACTTGTCACCAATTGATGTTTTCCTCTCACAGCTGCCTCCACTAAGCATATGTTTACACACTCTGCGGAATAATAATAATAATAATAATAATAATAATAATAATAATAATAATAATACCCTGTTTCTCATATTTTAAGACATACCCATAAAATAAGCCATAGCAGGATTTTTAAGCATTCAAGGAATATAAGCCATACCCCGAAAATAAGACATAGTGATAGGCGCAGCAGCAATGCTGGCCGCGGCAGGAGGAGGAGGAAAAAAATAAGACATCCCTTGAAAATAAGCCATAGTGTGTTTTTTTGAGGAAAAAATAAATATAAGACATGTCTTATAATATGAGAAACACGGTAATTATTTATACCCCACCCATCTGGCTGTGTTTCCCCAGCCACTCTGGGCAGCTTCCAACAAAATATTAAAATACAGTAGTCCATCACACATTAAAAGCTTCCCTAAACAGGGCTGCCTTCAGATGTCTTCTAAAAGTCTGGTAGTTGATGTTCTCTTTGACATCTGGCGGGAGGGCGTTCCACAGGGTGGGTGCCACTACTGAGAAGGCCCTCTGCCTGGTTCCCTGTAACCTCACTTCTCTTAGTAAGGGAACTGCCAGAAGGCCCTCAGTGCTGGACCTCAGTTTCCAGGCTGAATGATGGGGGGGGGGGAGAGACTCTCCTTCAGGTATACTGGGCCGAGGCTGTTTACTTTAGGGCTTTAAAGGTCAGCACCAACACTTTGAATTGTGCTCGGAAACGTACTGGGAGCCAATGTAGGTCTTTCAAGACCGGTGTTATGTGGTCTCGGTGGCCGCTCCCAGTCACCAGTCTAGCTGCCGCATTCTAGATTAGTTGTAGTTTCTGGGCCACCTTCAAAGGTAGCCCCACATAGAGTGCATTGCAGTAGTCCAAGCAAGAGATAACCAGAGCATGCACCACTCTGACGAGACTGTGGGCAGGTAGGGTCTCAGCCTGCGTACCAGATGGAGCTGGTAAACAGCTGCCCTGGACACAGAATTGACCTGCGCCTCCATGGACAGCTCCATCTCAGAGAATGTGTGGGAAACAAAAACATACCCCACCCCCTTGATGCATTGACTATCCTCTGGTTTAGTCAACCATTCTTGACATAAATGGTAAATATAGGTTTCCTGACAGTTGATGCTCACATGTAAATGCAATTCTTTTAGCTACAGCCATTGCAGAACAAGGAAGGATCTAGCAGCTGTGCTCAGTGGATCAGACTAGTCTGGAGTTCTTTTAGTTAGTCATTCAAACTCCAATAGTCACTGGAACTGTGTGTTTCACAATAGTATCTTCTATGCGACTTGGGGCAAGATAACAGTGTCGTGCTAGTTGTTTTGACTGGGCTCTGAAGTAAACAACCAGAGTACGCAGAAACACTGATGAAACTAAATAAGGATCCCAGGGGGAAAAAAATATGAGAGAGAGACATTGCACATACTTTTGTAAATCAAGAATACCTTAATAAAAAAGAAGAAGAAGGATCCCAGGGTCTAGGGATGCAGCTGGGTAACTGTTCAGCTTTCTAGCATGACAAATGGTTTACTTCAGTTCTTTCATTTCTCAATACATTATTCATATTCATCACCAATTCTCTTTTGCTCAGGTGTGCAGTGCGGTTGCTTGATTTGTATGGGTGTCTCCCAATGGATAGTCTTCCAAGCCCTAGCCACAATTCTCCCTTTCTGAGATTTGTTTACCAAAGGCACCTCAGGTATATGGAGCCCCTATTCAGATGCATAAACCTATGACAGGCTGTAATGCTTCTTGATTGCTGCTATCAAGCCATTCAATCAAAAAATGTCATCATTCAGCTCAGTCTGTTGCATATGGAATAGGGGCGACAACTGCTGCTGGGACACTGGCCTAGGAAAGAGAAATTTGATGCATTGTGTGTTCCTTCAGAAATGAAAATAATTCCACACGTTCCAGATTAGCTGTATAAAAGACCATGCAAAGATTCTACATTTCAAATACGAACATAGGAAGAGTCCAGATGGAACAGACCGAAGGCCCATTAGTCTAGCGTTCTGTTCTCCCCAGTAGCCAACATAAGGGAAACTCTCAAACACTGCATGAGAACTTGTGTTCCACTCCAACTGGTATTCAGAGGCATACTACACCTCACTATTTCTCGAGACAGACAGATGCCAAGAACACAACTGCCTATGATAGCAGAGGTAATATTGGCATTGTGGCCAGTAGCCATTGATAGCCTTATGTTCCATGAATTTGTCTAATCCTGTTTGAAGCTTTTCAAATTGATGGCCATCATTACATTTTGAGGTGGCAAATTCCATAGTTCTGCTATTTGCTGTGCAAGTAAGTACCAGGATGATATGATACCATCGTAACATTTTATTCACACTATAGTCAAACCTTGGTTTGCGACCGCCTCCATTTGCGACCGCTTCGGTTTCCGACCACTGCGGACCCGGAAGTGTTTACATCCAAATTCTGCGGCACTCGGGTGAACAGAAGTGATCTGTGCAGCTCGCGCAAGTGCAGAAGCGATCTGAGCAGCGTGTGCATGCGCAGAAGCGCTCTATCGGCGCTTCACACACATGCAGATAGTGCCTCGGGGAGCGACCGGCTCCCCGGAACCAATTGTGGTTGTAAATGGAGGTATGACTGTATTGCTAAATGTGTGATAAAACAAGTATCATTTACTATTTATTCAATAAATTTATCCGTCATTTTCCAGCTAAGTATATTCTCAAAGTGACTGACAGGAAAAAAATCTCTGCTGATAGATGACGTGCTGGCCATATAGTTGTAGTAGTTGTTGTTGATGATGTTGTTCAACTGAACATGACGAAGCATCAACACTTGGCCTGAAGGGATTGGTGACAAAATTCGAAAAGAAAGTTAACAAAGTGCTAAAAATTGAAACTTCTAAGAGACTTAAATTTTAACACTACAATTCGCAAAATTATTTGAAATGTTTTTTGTGTGAAAACATTTTCTTTTATATTTGAGAAAGATAATCAAATATGGTTGCATCCCTTATTATTGCAATTTAAAATAAATTTAGCAGTTTCAGGTTTTGTGCTCTTCATTTTTCATACAAGACATCTGTTTTGAAAATTGAAGTTAGCATTTTTTGGGGGGTGGGGGCTTTGCAGTGAAAGTAGTTAGCCTTGCCTAGGGCACAAAATAGTCAGGCTCTGGCACTGCCCAAGGTTATGAATATTTATCTTCACACACAAGCAAGAATTGGTTATGATGGCTGTAAAGAAGGCAGGTGTATTAGAGCTACGATTCAAGGCCAACATTGTTGTGCCATCCATTTTTTAAAGCAGAATCTTTCCATGGAAATGAACGCAACATTCATCTTAGAAACGGATGCCTCAGTTTGGCCCAGGGGGATGTTTAGCAGAAACCTGCTTGGTAGTAACAAGCACCTCTTTATGTGAACATAGTTTGTGTCTAAGGGGGGGAAATGCATCATTTTGTTAATATGCACAGTATAAAAGCACCAATTGCCCTGAGCTATGATATTTATGTGACACACAGAGCATACGAAATGCAATTACATTTGCTATAAATAACTCCTGAATGACATTTACACACCACTGAGTCAATTCATGGTAGCCTTCCTCTGCTCTCGCTCTCCAATACCCATTGATTTCAATGGGACTTTGGAGTATGTGAGAAGATTTGTAGTGCTGTGTTTTGTCACAACACTCCACTAACAGCGCAATCCTACACAGTCTTACTCAGAATTAAGTGCCACTGAGCTCAATGTGACTAAGTGTACGTAATGATTGGCTCCGTAATCATATGAAATGGAAGGGTTCAACTTAACCCCTAGGAATTGCCAATTCCCCTCTCCCCAACTTTCTAACCGGCTCAAATATATGAAACTGCAAAGCCTGTGGAGGCCTTGGTAAAGGGAAGCTACTCTCATGGAAATTGCTTTTAAAAAACTCCTTTGCATTTTATGGTTAAAGGAGAGAGGAGAGTAGGTATTACATATGCAGAGCATGCACTGTACTTGCAAGCAAAGCAGTGGAAGCAGACTATATATTTTATTACCCACCAGAACCAAAGAGGGAAAAGAGCAGCCTGATTAGAAAATGACCTCTATTTAATACTTTTACAGTTTATTTTGTCAGCAATAGTGTTCACACTTTATTTTCCCAAGTTACTAATTTTCATCCAGGGAAGGGGAGCATTACAGAAAAAAGTTATTTAAACTTCTGTATTCATGCAGATCCACACAGGATTTAATTCTAGTTTTCACTCCTCATACTGGTTCTCAATGCAAGCTTCCATTTGGCAGCTTGAAAGAGTATCTGTGGTTGTATCTCCTCCTAAAGGAGGAGGCATAGCTAGTCTTTGGTCCAAACAATGCAGCTGTTAGGGATCTCCTGGGATAGCAAATGGTTTCTTACACAAACTAGTCTAGCCACAACGGCTATGTTCTGTACCCACCTCTGAATACCTGTTGCTGGGAACTGCTGCCACACTGAAGGATGGGTGAAGCTGTCTATCCTCGTGTTGAAAAACAGTCGACAATATTGTCAAACATTTGCCACAAAACTCTTCCCCGTGTTCTACATACTGACTGATTTCAGATGCAATCCTTAAACACGCCATGGGATGTGCTTCTGAGCAGACCTATCTAAGGCTGAGCTGTAAAGCTGCAGCCCTGTGCACACTTGCTTCAGAGGTAAAGGTAAAGGACCCCTGGAAGGTTAAGTCCAGTCAAACTTGACTATGGGATGCAGTCCTCATCTTGCTTTCAGGCCAAGGGAGCCAGCGTTTGTCCACAAACAGCTTTCCGGGTCATGTGGCCAGCATGACTAAACTGCTTCTGGTGCAACGGGACACAGTGACGGAAACCAGAGCACACGGAAATGCCACTTACCTTCCCGCCACAGTGGTACCTATTTATTTACTTGCACTGGCATGCTTTCGAACTGCTAGGTTGTCAGGAGCTGGGACAGAGCAACGGGAGCTCACCCCGTTGGGGGATTCGAACTGCCTACCTTCTGTTTTTTTTTTTTAATTTTAAAAAACCTTTATTTCGTATTTCATAGTCACAAACGAGATCATAAAACATATACCATAAATCATAAATTATATATCAAAGTTACATAACAGAATTGTAAAGCATAAATCAATAAGATAGAAAAAGAAAAAAGAAGAAGAAAAAAAGAAAAAGAAAAAAAAAGAAAAAGAAGAAGAAAAAAGGAGTATAGCATATATATATACTCCCATGCATATGTAATATGTATGCATACACATATACATATACATACCAGATAAAAAAACAGCACTTACATAAACATAGAAATATAATACAGATTAAAAAAGAAAAAGAAAAAAGGAAAAAAAACCACATATTTCCTATTGTTTGAACATTGCTTCCCTTATCAGTTCTACCTTGTCCTGCTTTATCTCTATCCCCGCATTATCTACCAAATTAACATTTCCTCCATTTATTACCCATTTGTTATTCATCCTATATGTATTTTACTCAAAGCATATCACCAAACTTGTGTTTATTTTTTCTTTTTTTAAATACTCTTCAACATATTTCCATTCTGCTTTACTTTTCTGTATCGGGATATCTCTAATTGCTGCTGTCATCTTTGCTAAGTTCATGAATTCCACTAATTTTACTTGCCATTCACCAATTGTTGGTACTTTCTCTCCTTTCCAGTTCTTTGCTATAAGAAGGCGAGCTGCAGCACATGCATATAATAATATATTTTTCCTATCGTTAGGGAAATTATCTGGCACCATACTCAATAACATTATCTCTGGTTTTTTCTCAAATGTAAACTTAAGCATCTTTTTTAGTTTTTCATACACATTGTTCCAAAATTCATGTATTTTATCACACAGCCACCAGCAATGGTAATAATTTCCTAATTTCTTTTTACATTTCCAACATTCTTTCGAATTAGTTTTATAAATTTTTGCTATCTTTTCCGGTGTGAGATGCCACCTGTATATTATCTTCATCATGTTCTCTTTTATATTTGAACAAGCTGTAAATTTCATGCCTTCCCTCCACAAATTATCCCATTGCTTTCTGAATATCGGTCTTCCTAAATCTTGTGCCCACCTTATCATTGTACATTTGACTTCTTCGTCTTTCAGTTCCCACTCTAACAAGTGGCTGTATAATTTTGCTAATAGTTTACTTTCATTATCTAACAAGATCTCCTGTAATTTAGATTTGTTATCTACAAAACCAATTTCCCTGTGCTTGTTTAAAAGACTCTGCATCTGATGGTATTGCAGCCAGCTCGAACACTTATCCTTGATCTCATAATACGGTTTCAATATTAATTTCCCATTTTCCTTAATCAATAATTCTTGATAAGTTAGCCATCTTTTATCATAAGTTCTACTACATACGGCCGTCATCTCTAAAGGTGATGTCCACCAAGGCGTTTTCGGTTCCAACAGGTGTTTATAGTCCATCCAGATCTTTAATAATGCTTTTTTGAAAACGTGATCTAAGAATTCTTTGGGGTTTCCTCTCTTTTCATTTAATAAATATGTGTGCCAACCTGCTAAATTTCTAAACCCTTCCAAATCCAAAATTTCTTTATTTTCCAATTTTATCCAATCCTTGACCCAGCACAAGCCTGCCGCGGCATAATAGATCTTTAAGTCTGGGACTCCCCACCCCCCTCTTTCCTCAATGTCAGTAAGTAACCTAAATTGAATCCTAGCTTTTTCCCCCTCCCATATAAATTTACTTAAATCCCTTCTCCAATTCTCGAAAACCTCTTTTTTATCTATAATAGGAAGCATTTGAAAAAGAAATAACATTTTGGGTAAGACTGACATTTTGATTGCCGCAATTTTGGCTGAGAATGATAATTTCAAATTTCCCCATCTTTCTAAATCTTTTTTAATGGATTTCCAAATTTTTGCATAATTATTTTCGAATAAATTAATATTATTTGTTGTTATTTCAATTCCTAGATACTTTACTTTCTTCACGATTTCCCACTCTGTTATTGCTTTTATCTCCTCTTCATCTTGTCCTCTTATATTTTTGACCAATATTTTAGTTTTTTTCCAATTTATCCTTAATCCTGCCACCTCTCCATATTTTTGTAGCGCCAATTCAAGATTTTTTATTGAATCCTTTGGATCTTCTACCATTATTACTACATCATCAGCGAATGCTTTAATTTTAAACACATTGTTTTTCACTTTGATCCCTTTAATGTTCTCATCCTCCTTTATTATTTTCAACAGGCATTCTATTGTTAGCACAAACAGGAGAGGAGACAGTGGACACCCCTGGCGTGTCCCCCTTGACACTTCGAATTCATCTGATAATTCCCCATTGATAATTAATTTCGCTACTTGCCTTTTATATATTGCGTTTATACCTTGGAAGAATTTCCCCTCTATTCCTACTTTCACCATCATTTTTTTCATATAATTCCAATTTACATGATCAAAAGCTTTCTCTGCGTCCAGGAATATAAATGCTACTTTTTTCCCAGGGTTCCAATCCAGAAACTCTATAAGATCTAATACAATTCTCACATTTCTGCTCATCTTCCTTTTTGGTAGGAAACCCTGCTGATCTGCTCCTATAATTCTATTAAGAATCCCTTTCAAGCGATTTGCTAAAATTCCGGCGAAAATTTTATAATCTGAATTCAGTAGGGAGATGGGCCTAAAATTTTCCACCTGATCATTACTTTTATCTCCTTTAGGAATTAACGTTATAAACGCCTCTTGCCAGGTTTTGGGAGTGACGCCATCCTCCAATATTTTATTTACTAATTTTTGATACATCCCTTCTAATTCTGATCTGAATACTTTATAATGTAAATTTGAAAGACCATCAGGTCCCGGTGATTTTCCTATTTTGAGTTTACCTATGCTTTCATGAATCTCTTGTGTTGTTATTGGGTTATTTAAGATTCTCTTTTCTTCTTCACTTATTTGTGGTACTTTACAATTTTTTAAATATTCTTCTATTTTCGCCTCCTCTACCTTCCTCCCTGTATATAATTTCTTGTAATATTTCACAAAGCATTTTTGTATGTCTTCTCTTTTAATCCAATTTTCTCCCCCGTTTCTAATATTTGTAATTGTTTGCCCGTTTTGTTGTTTCCTTAACCTCCATGCCAATAATTTCCCAATTTTTCCCCCGGCTTCAAATGTTCTCTGTTTTGCCCATTTAATTTTCTTTTCTAACTCATAACCCATTAATGCTGATAACTCATTTTGCCAGATTTTAACTTGAATTGCTGCTTTCTCATTTTTAGGGTTTTTAGCTAATTCTTTTTCTCCTTCCTCTATTTTCCCCTTAATTATATTTAATTTTTTTCCCTTTCTTTTTTTATTTTGCTTCTCTGCTGTATATACATACCTCTTATAAATGCTTTACCTGCATCCCAGACTGTTTCTAAGCTCATACCTTCTGTTTCATTAGTTTGGAAAAATTCTTTTATTTCTTTCTTCAATTTGTTTACAAAATTCTCGTCACTTAGAACACTCTCATCTAGACGCCATCTGGTAAATTTCTTATAATTATCTTTTATTTTCAACATCACCGGGTTGTGGTCTGACAAAGATTTTGTCATTATTTCAGTTTTCACTACTTTGGAAAGTAAATTTTTAGATACCCACATGATGTCAATTCTCGACGCTGATTTTTTAGACTCTGAATAGAAGGTGTACCTTCTCTCTCTTTCATTTCTTAGTCTCCAACAATCTACTAAATCAAAATTTTCCACGATATTGAAAAACACACCTGGTAGTCTCCCTTTATTCTTTTTCTGGTTGCTTGATTTGTCTATATCCGGTCTCACTACCCCATTAAAATCTCCTACTAGGATTATTTCTTCATCATTCGCAAATTCTCCTATCCAATCATTTAACTCCTTAAAGAAATTTATTTTCCCCCCATTTGGCGCATAGACATTTATTACCATGACATTACCATTGGGGAGATAGAGTCTCGTTCCGACCACTCTCCCTTCCTTGTCTTGAAATATTTTTTCTGTTTTTATTTTATGTTTAATATATGTTACTACCCCTCTTTTCTTTTTTGGGTCTAGCGAAACAAATTCTTCCCCCAATTTTTTATTTTTCAAAACTCTTTCATGTTTTCTTGCAATATGAACTTCTTGTAGGCATATCACATCCCATTGGCTTTTTTTCAAAACATGCTCTATCTTATTCCGTTTAAATTTATTATTTAAACCGTTCACATTCCAGGAAATAATATTGAGATTCATTCCTTTATTAATATTATAACACTTTCCCAATCACTAAAATAAATTTCACGAACTTGCAAAGAATTTTAAACACCAAGGAGATATCAATTTTCCCTCAAACTTCTGCCTTATCTGCTTAGTTCCTCCTATTTCCTTCCTCAAATCTAAATAGGTCTTAATATTTGTTTATGTTTAACTAAAATTTAAATTCAATTATCTAAACACGCTATCAAGCAGAAAAATACAAAAAAAGGTAAGAAAAATAAGATAAAGTAAACAACGCTATAAAAACCCTTCACTACATTTAAACCTTCAGTTATCCCTCGATTTGACCCTCTTCTTCGTTGTTCTCCTCCTCCTCCTCCTCCCCCCTCAGATCTTTCTTGTTTCTCTTAACAAAACTTTCCGCTTCTTCTGCCGACCTTATCGTCTTCCTTCTTCCTTTAAATGAGAATGTTACTCCTTCGGGGAATTCCCAAGCATACCAGCTTCCCCCTTTACTCAGGGCGTCTGTTAATACTTTATAATTCTGTCTCTTCATTCTCAGTCTCTTTGGAATTTCTTTAAAAATGGAAACTGTTCTCCCTTCTATTACCAAATTTGCTTGTTTTTTCCTCTGTAAAATTTTGTCCTTCAACAACATCGAGTTCATGTGGATCAAGCAGTCGCCTGGCATCTTATCAGCTCTCCTCCTATCCGACCTTATTCTGAAGATTTTATCTATGTCTAGCCAGAGGTCCTCTTCTTTGACCTTTAGCCACACTGCTAACTCCTTTACTATTTTTTCATCTATTTGCTCGCTTGGGACCTCTGGCACGCCCCTCACGCGCAAAATCAGAGATCTTTGTTTCATTTCCAGCATGGCTATCTGGTCTGCCAATTCTTCTTGCTGTTGCTTCAGTTTTCTTCTTTCTTCTGTTTCTGCTGCTTGTACTCTTTGTATTTCTTTATTTTCTGTGGTTATCTTCTTTATCGAATCGCCCTGTTTATTTACCTTCAGGTTCACCTCTTTCACTGCTTTATCTAATTCCTTGTTCTTGCCACTCAGTTCTTTTATCTGACCCGACATTTCTGAAATAATTTTGGAATTTTGTTTGATTTCAACTTCCATTGAGTCTAGTTTCTCATTTATTGATTTGTTCATTTCAGAAATCAACTCCTTTATATCAGCTAATGCATCATTTTCCGCCGATATCGATTGTCTTTTATTTTGATTTCCTGATGCACCTGCTTTCGTACTCCTTGTTGACGTCATTATCTTGTCCTGAAATGATTTACAAAGTCCAATATATTGTTTCATAAAGAGAAAGAAACCTTTTCCGCACTTAAAAAAAAAAACACGTCCTGATTTGCTCCTTTCAATTTTGGGAATCCCCCATGGCGCAGTTTCAGCAAGGCATTATTTCCCCTTAGCGTCTTATGCAGCACTTAGTCCACCAGGCAGCACTTTCTCAGTTATAGGCACAATATATTTTAAATTGTGAGCTACAGACTGCAAGCATTCTTTCTGTCCACAGGGTGGCGCTGTTTGACTGTCTCTGCTTCCCCTTTGGCCACTTTGCTTTATTCTCTTAATTGCTCTCTCCTTGCTCCTGTATTTCCGTAGAGAAAGCGGAAGAGGCGAAGCTACGTGACTTAGCACAATTTAGGTCTCCATTTTGCCCTTCTCCTAAGGTCTCCCACTTGCATAAAGTTGTAAAAGCAAAGTGTCCTTACACCTCTCTTTGAAGCGCGCTGTAAACTGCTTTCGGCACTTCAGTCTCTTCCTCCCCCTCCACTCCTTTCCAGGATCCTGTTCTCTCTGTTCTCTCTGTTTAAAGTATCTTTTAAAGAGCCGGTGGGGGGGGAGGGGGGGAGACGGGAGTCTAAAGTCTTTCTTTCAGTTCGGTCTCTCCCAATGCTACAATGTGACAAGCTTCCCACTAGTTAGTCCCTTTAAAAAAGTAACATATAGAATTATACTTAGCAGGTTCTTTTCGCGATGTTGCAAACGATCCCCTGATCTTTCTTCTCCGGTTTGTTACAGTACGTTTGATCTTAAAGTTCTTTCCGTGTTGCCAAACCGGTTACTTTTCCTCTTCTTAGATCAGGGAGTTCTGGACGCTCGCTAGGCGGATCTGGGGGCGCTCTGTCGAGAGGCAACTCGGTTGCAACTTGGTTGCGTTTGCGATCTGCGTTCGGCTCCTCTCCGTCGCCTCCACCACCGCTAATAAGAGGGGTGCCGGCACGGAGTTCTGCCTTCTTACGCCGCTGTTCCCTTTTCCAGCAAAGCCCCGTGCTTTGCTGTTGTAGAGGGGGGTGTATTGAGCGCTCACCCCCCTTTCTTTTTTGCCTCCGACTCTTGAAAGCCTTCAGATTTAGCGTTGAAACCTCCGTGAACACGGAGCTCCGCTTTTCCCCTCCGCTCTCTAGCGCGACCGGAACCGGAATCCCGAACTGCCTACCTTCTGTTCGGCAAGCCCAAGAGGCTCCGTGGTTTAGACCACAGAGGAAGCCCTATTGAACTCAGTGAGATTTACTTATGAGTAGACTTACATTAGGCTGGCTGTATGACTTGAGAGTTAATTGCTCTGGGTTTCACCATATTTCCATGGGAAATAGTAACGCTCTGTAGGCGCTCAGAAGCATGCTGCTTTGCTCTGAAATGGACTCTGATTTAACTTGAGCTGATGCCAGATATTTCATTCCAATTCCTGATCTTCAAGTCACTTCCAGTTCTGCATTCCCCCCCATCCCCACCTTCTTAAATTAGGCAAGAACTGTGCTGCTGTTAAAGATTTAAAAAGAATGCATATATGAAACATTTGCCCTTTCACATCCAGCCACTACTCTCCTCAGCCATGCCAAGGAACGGCCTATTTTTTTGTGCAGGCATTTTTCAAGGAATACCAGTGGACCAAAGGCATTCACCACGCTGACGCAGTGACTCACTGCAAGAGCTCACTCAGAGTACTCTAATTGGGTAGAACACTAAAGCAACTGTCTTTTATACGTTATATCCTCTAGCTTTATCCTTGTACGTTGCTATTCAGTAGGGTTCGGCTATCTTGTTGGACCATTGTGCAGGGTCTTGTGGTTCGCTTTAATTAAAGCTAATCTCACAGAGCAGAGCCATTTTGGCAGCGAGGACGATAGCTCTTTCATACAAAAGATCCCTGGGAACACAGTGAGCAATCTCTGCACCATAATGGGTGAAATAGAGCTAAAATGCACTGATGCAGTACAGACTTTCTAAGCTAATGCCAATTGACTGTGCTTTGGCATATAGTCTGCACAGCTTTCCAGAAATGGGTAAACATTACAGTATTTTGCTGTGCACAATGAACTAAAATGTCAGTTGTTCTGCCTGAATGTATGTGTGTGAAAGAGTAGAGGATTTAGACCAAATAATTGACTGGAGCCTTTGAAACACAAGTGTTTCTTCATTAGGAATTCCCTTCTACACCCCACCCCCCACCCCCAATAACCTTTACATTATACGTTCCTATTTATTTATGTTTGAGATTTAATTTCTCCTGTCCCTATGGACCCAATCATTTTTAGATAATAATTTTATTTAGATTATGGTCAGTGTGTGTGTGTGTGTGTGTAAGATTTTACTATTGATTGTTTCCCTGTTTTCAAATAGTTCATTCTGGACACATAATAGATTTTGATGGTTTAGTGATGGGGTAACTATTGTAAGGAACAATCTTACAGGAAGTAGCTTTGATGCCTGGACAGTTGGCCATTAAACTGGGCACCGGTTTTGGACTGGGAATTGCTTCCTTAGTTTCATTTTGAAAGGCTTTTTGGGATTAGGAATTGGTTATTTGAAGTGCTAACCATGGCAAAGTGCATTCTCAGTATTAACTGGAGCCTCATATCCTCTGTCAGTGGTTATGGGAAGTTGTCACACTGTATCACAAACAGCTAAAAAGCTGTTAAGCGTGAGTTGGAAACGAGGAATTACACCAGGCATCAGAAATGAGGAAGTGAAGCTCAAGACTCAGAGGACAGGCCAAGAGTTGGAACAAGCCAAGAGCCAGAATCAGGAAAGACAACAAACAGTTGCTCAAGCAAATTCCTAGTCTGAACAGGAAGTCTTGAAACCCCTCATTGTTTAGGTAAGCTAGTGACTAGGTTCAGAGCCACTTCAGTACCTAGAAATCTTTCACTGCTCAGGGAGATGTTGTAACCTGTAGTGTGGTGGTTGACGATATGGGATAGCTATGCATAGGGTCATGGCTTCCGAGTTCTAGACAGCAGCTCCTGACACAGTGCAGTCCAGGTTTCCAGACTTACACAAGTTCCCTTTGGCACTCTCTGCCCTTCACTTCCAAGCTCCAATTCATCAGCTATGCTCTAAAGTTTAGTAGGAGACAGTGGAGTTGCATCCTTCACTGGTGGCCAGGGCATGTGCGTATGCACATGTACCAGGTGGGACCAGGGGCTGGGCGTGGATGGTAAACAAAACCCACCATGCCAGCATAACCGTAGCTGCCCCTAGGTGGATGGGTGTGGGACACAGACGGTTCATGGGACTCTGGTGCACTGAGCTGTCCATGCAGAGGGGAGCCGACACGGCCCTTGGCAGGAGGACGGCCATTTAGAGAGGGGGCACAGTGGCAAGGCCAGACCAGGATTTGGGGCAAAAAAAGCCCCTGATGGCAGGCAGGGCAGGAATCCCTGCATTGGGGTACCTGGCTCGCAACCTGTCGATATCATGCACCTGGGGCTATGCCCCCCCGGCTCTTCCAATGCTACATGGGAGACATACATGTGGGGTTTTTTTTTAAGGCTAACAGTATGACAACAAACAAGGCAAATACGATGTTAGTATGAAAATGTGACTATTTTTTTAGTATTTAAACGTATGTTTGTTTTGTATTTTACAAGACAGCAGCACTAATCAAGATAAATGTTGTATCTCTTAAATCAGTACTCTTAGATGAAGATGAAGATTGATCGAAATCTGCATGTAGATAAGTATCAGATGGATGAGAAGTTAATCCATATTTGCATAAGTTAATAGTAGTTAGGATTAATTATACACATGTATATTTGTAAATAAATGCATTTTAGTCTCTGGGGGAAATGCAAGTTTTCTAATTTTCTTGATCTAATATTCCAAAGAGTAATGAGTATTCTCTGTTGCTTTCCAAATTGGAGCTGCCTTTTGATCACCAGTGTCAAGTTAGCAAAATGAAAGGAGTTGAAAAACTGTTGCTATCCTCAGTGGGGGGACTGAAAAGGACAAAAGACAGATTACACACCTGATTTGCACACCCATCCACTGCCATATGATAGGATAGAAATGGTGAACTGTCCTTTCTTTCATAAAACCTGTCTGAAAATCAGTGAAAAGAGGTTTGTTTGATAAAATAGAACATTCCTGGATTAATTGATGCCAAAGCCCAGGATGGAAGCCTGTCACCTTTGGTCTCCAGGCAACTTGCTCAATAAGACAAAGAGGAAAATATAGGATTTAATAAGGACTGGAAGGAGAAATAAGCATAAAAGCTAGAACAATACAAGAATAATAAAGGTATTCTTTGAGTTAAAACGCATAGCAGAATGGTGATCAATTGTCATGATAGCTTTTTAAACGAAAAACAATGCAGATTAGTACAAAAATGTGTCAAGGTAAACTTTGGACTGGAAAAAGGGGAAATCTACTTGGGCACTAAACCTTCAAATTATAAGGTTAGGCAGTTCTTGAAATTACTTTTTTAAACTGATTGCTTAAAAAAAATGAAAAGCTGTGTACAAAATCCTCACTTGATTGTTCTGTATCCTAGTGGAGAGCAACTCTTAAGGACAATGAAGAGGTTTTGAGCTTGTAAACTCAACAGATTTCTGTGCTGTTTCAGTTTCCAGTTCCTGTAGATATTCACAGGAGAGTCTTAATAGGGAAAGTTCCATCAGAAATATGTTTATTGAGGTGTGGTATATTGCAAAATAGTCTCGAAAGGCAAAAATTGACAAGCAGCAGTACTCTGAATTTCTTTAGAGCTGACTTGATAATTTTGTTACCCTTTGATATTGACAACAGGATCAATAGAATGCCCTACTTAATTAAATATCCCTGAGAATGGAGATGCATATTCTCTCATGCATTTTGACCTATCTTGAAATGAAGACATTGTAGGATCAGCTGAAGACTCTTTTGGAGCTCTTCACATGGGAGATTTCAGAATAAACAAAATGAAGTAGATGCCCCTGCAACCCAGAATGATTGTATGATACGGTATATGGAGTTAAGACTACAACTTTATTAAATGAACAGATCTGCAAGGATTTTTTTTTAAAAAAATACATCCTATATTACAATAAAACGGCCCTGAGTGCTCATTGGAAGGACAGATTGTGAAGCTGAGGCTCCAATACTTTGGCCACATCATGAGAAGAGAAGACTCCCTGGAAAAGACCCTCATGTTGGGAAAGATTGAGGGCACTAGGAGAAGGGGACGACAGAGGATGAGATGGTTGGACAGTGTTCTCGAAGCTACCAACATGAGTTTGACCAAACTGTGGGAGGCAGTGGAAGACAGGAGTGCCTGGCGTGCTCTGGTCCATGGGGTCACAAAGAGTCGGACATAACTAAACGACTAAATAACAACAACAAGCAGCCTAACTTGGTGAACGTGATATAAGGAATTCCTTTACCAGGGCAACTCCACCTCACCTTGGACTATTACCCTATCTGTAACTTTCATAGCCCCTTCACCTCAAATGCAAAATGAGGGACGAGCTTCGAGAATTGCATTTCCTGCATCCCAACTGTTGATCATTCAGAGGGGTGAATATCACAAGGCCAGTCAGCAACAAGGGGATAAGCTGGGCAAACATGCCTTCAGCATGCTGGTGCCCTTGACAATTCTGTCAGTTGTGACAACAAATTGGCCAATCAATTACCCAACACAGTGGACAACAGTATGAAGTAGGAAAAATAGATAGAAGTTAGATAGATGGATAGATGATAGAGATACAGTGGTACCTTGGTTTAAGTACACAATTGGTTCCGGAAGTCTGTACTTAACCTGAAGCGTACTTAACCTGAAGTGAACTTTCCCATTGAAAGTAATGGAAGGTGGATTAATCTGTTCCAGACGGTCCGCGGAGTACTTAAACTGAAGCGTTCATAAGCTGAAGCGAACTTTCCCATGGAAAGTGCATTAATCTGTTCCAGACGGGTCTGCGGAGTACTCAACCTGAAGCGTACTTAACCCGAAGTATGAGTGTAATTGGTTCTGGAAGTCTGTACTTAACCTGAAGCGAACTTTCCCATTGAAAGTAATGGAAAGTGGATTAATCCGTTCCAGACAGGTCCACGGAGTACTTAAACTGAAATTACTCAAACCGAAGCGTACTTAATCCCAAGGTATGACTGTAGGTGGATAGATAGATAGGAGATAGATAGATGTACCTGAGTCCAATCAGAAAGCACTTTAAAATCCCTATTCAACCCCTCCAATGTGTCTGGCTAATTTGCATATCCCAGATTATCCATCCTGCAGTAATAGATGGTATGGCAGGATGCTATGCTACCAGAAAAGGCCCAATCCCCATTACAAGGCCCAATTCCCATTGGCACTAGCTTTCCAAGCCAGGCCAAGCGTGCCCATGTCAAGATGGACATACCAGTCTCAGAGTTTATCCTACTGCAAGAATAGCTCCAGGAAGCAGAGCTCACTTCTTTACAAATCAGAGCTTTAAAAGTATGGAGTTCACTACCACAAGAGTAGGTGCTGGCCATCAATTTACAGCAGAATTCTATACATGTTTACATGTTCAGCTGAGTCCAATGAGACCTACTCCCAGCTAAGTATAGTGTATGATAGCCACTCATAGACTAATCATTCTTTAAAGCTATCCGTCATAATGATTATTATATCCCTGGGAAAACTCTTTGTGGCCTTTGTGGACCTGAAATCTGCCTTTGACTCCATCCCCAGATTCCAACTATGGTCCAAATTATGTCTAGTACTGAAGGATAAACGTCTCCTATATCTTACTAAAGCCCTGTACTGTGGAAGCAATTTGCAGGTTAGGTGTGGGTTGCAGGGCCAGCTCTTGGACTGTATTGAGATGGATAGGGGAGTAAGACAGGGATACATTTTGGCCCCTACTTTGTTCAGTTTTGTTTTTGAATGACTTAGAGGCAAGCTTAATGGACCCTGATGGCCATCTTCCAAAAAATAGGGATGAGAAAGACCCCTCTCTTGCTGTATGCGGATGACGTGGCCATCCTCTCCCAAAACAGACCTGGCCTGAACTACCAACTAGGGAAATTCTCAGGCTACTGCTCTGGTAATGGGTTATCCATCAATTATGAAAAATCAAAGTCCTGGTGTTTGAGAAGAGATTCTCCCCAAGTAAATGGGTACTGAACGGTCACAAACTAGAGCAGACCAAATTCTTCCGGTACCTAGGGCTTCTATTCCATCATTCCAAGTCTTGGAAATATCATTGGCAGACGACCTATCAAAAGGTGGGGGTAAGCAAACTGGCTATACTTCAGTTCTTTTATACAAGGGGAGGCCATTATGTTCCATCAGCCATTAAGATATTTAATGCAAAATCTCACCCTCAACTCCTCTACACCTCCAACGTCTAGTTCAATGGCTCATTCTCCAGGTTTAATGGCTTCTGGGCAAAGTTTCTCCGGTCCCTTCTACAAGTTCCAAATTGTGTTCCAAATGCAATACTATTTTTAGAAACCGGTGAATGTCTTCTATCAACTAAAGCATGGTGGGCTGCCCTGAGATACTGGCTCAAGATCTCAGTCTTTGGTCTAGGGAAGGGGTTACTTCCATACCTAAACAACAAGGAGTTTACCAGCTAATGGATGAAAATTATGGTTAGAAAAGCCACTTTGAATGGTACGCCACCTTTTCTCCTGTACCATTTGGGCTATGATATCGCCCTAGAATCTCTGAGGTAAAGGCTCTGGGACATATCACATAGTGATCTCCGATCTCAATCTCATGTTATCTATGGCGCATTAACAATAGGAATTCACTATGGGTTCAATTTTCAGACACCTGCATATCTTAGAAATTTGTCTGTACCAACTTAATCAGCATCTTTTCACCAAAGCCAGATTAAATGTATTCCCATCAGAAGTGCTAAATGGCAGACTGAGAGGCATCCCTTATCAAAATAGGATCTGTGTATGCTCTCAGGACATCGATTGTATGAGGCATATTTTATTGCATTGTATGATCAAGTTTGGGAACTATTGATTAAACCACTATTGGCAAATCGTCTGGGTCAATCTGAAACCCACTATACCAAAAATCATCTGGGCAACAAGTCCAATGATTTCACAGTGGCCATGGCAAAGTTTCTTTCAGTAGTCATACGAATCAAAGATCAACATACCCATGACTAAACTAATAACGCTTCGGTCTCCCTCCCTTAGGGGGTTGTCTGTATGAATCTATATTTTATTCTGAATCCATGTTATGGGTGGACTGCAATAAAGATGTATATATATAAATCTTTATATATGTATATGGAGAACAACAGTGGGAAGGGGATATTGCCTTCGTGTCATGCTTCTGGGCTATATCCAGCTAAATCATACCCATTGAATTCAATGGAGATCACTAACACAAGTCCTTTGATTTCAGCTGGTTTACTCTGACTAGGACTTATTTGGATACAACTCTAAAGCTGCATTGCTTTATACACTTTAAAGGGAAGACACCCCATTGATTTCAATGGGACATCTGAGGAGACATATCTTAGATTGCCCTGAACAGTCATAAACTGGGTACTTAACTGCAAACCTTACTAAACACATTGGGACTTTCTCCTGAGTAAGCATGCATTAGATTTCACTGTACGTTTCTAACTAACAAGGAAACATTGTTTTAAGACAGAAAGAATAAAAGGACAACGTTGTCTAATCAGAGTATTACTTTTCTGTTTCAACAATCTGAATATTGCTTCTTCCAAAATGTGTTTTTGACTTTCACACTCTAGTGCTCTTGCTCTGCATCAGAGGAGGACATTCATTGGTGATTCAACACAGAAACGACCCTGATATGTAATAGCACTCAAAATTAATGAGTCTTAAAATGCATTCTGATTCTAGCTTCATTCATTTCTATTACAATCCTGCTGCATAGGAAGAGACCTCATTCTGCTCAAAAACAACTGGCTTGTGCACCTTCCCTAAGACATCATAGCCCCACAAAAAGCCCACAGACATTCACAGGAGTATCTGAAATCTGGAGGGGGGAAATGAAAACTCACTACAGTGCACATACGGTACCCACATCCTTCTAGTTAATCGTTATTGCCAGTCTTATATTTCTGTATTTATTTATTTGATTTGGTTTAAGGACAATTAAGAATAGTAAAAGTAAAGGGGCCCCTGACCATCAGTTCCAGTTGTGTCCAACTCTGGGTTTGCGGCACTCATCTCGCTCTATAAGCCTGAAATAATAATTAAAAAGTTGGTGCTAGTTCATTAATGCATAATTGAATCTGCTGCAAATATAGCTATAATGTGGGAAATGTTGGCATGTACACAGAATTGCTGTAAGAAGAGGAACATAGTCTAGAGTGTATTGTTTGTATGGACAGTGTATGGCAGCATTGAGATAAATAACCTACCTAAATTGCAATCACTGCTGTCACAAGAGGATCTATCCAGCAAGCCAGATGTTCTTTTGGCTTGATCTTCATTCTTTGTGTTCTCGTCATTTGTGGCCAGCGATGAAGCATCTTTCTTTCTTGAATCCTACTCGAATAAGCATTGGGAATAAGTGCTGCCAGCCTATTTCTGATCATCGTCCTCACTACCACAGCTTAGGGTTCTCCCTTCTTGTCTGGAAAAACTACAAACTAATTTGTGTACTGGATGTTGCTGATGCTCTGCCAACACCTACCATAGGGCCTCTGGAACTTACCTAGTTCCTGGGTTGCGTCCATCATCTGCTGAAGGGCAGAAGTCCATTGCTCAAAATGTTGTGGACAAAAAAGTCCTTGGAAATACCCCTAGTGGATCTGTCTGTGCTGTCTGGTATCCTACATCTAATTTAATTTGCTATCACAGTGGTAGGACATGCCATGTTCATGTCTTCGTTCCACGAATTACTAAGCAATTGCCAATACTAGTTGTCATCAGGGGGTTTCTGTTTCCCAGCTGAGTCCCCTAAATCTCAGCATTTGTGCTTCAGACTACACACTGGGTTTGCCCCACACCAGGAATGAAGACTTGACACAGAGATATGGTGAAAGGTTATATGTATTAAAATATAACAAGGGAGATTTGTGCCAAACCAAATGAAAGTGCTGGCAAGTATGACCTGTGTGGAAGAGGAGAAGTCGCCTGTCCTCTGAAGATGACCAGTGAGCCTTTCTTCTTTGGGCTGGAGCAAAACCACCCTCAACTGAAGGTAGGGAAGAACTTCATTCTGACTCAGATTCTGTGTTCTGGCTCAGTGGTGCTGTCAGGAAATGGCAGCCACAGACTAGTCAGTGGAGAAAGGGAAGACTGATTTCTCTGTCATCATCAAAAGGACTGAAGTGAAAGAACGGAAGTGTTTGTCAAAATAAAAAGGTCATTACTTGGAATTGGCAAGGATCAGGGAGATTAAGGCCAGTGCTTCTCTTCTCGAAAAAAGGTGGCAGTTCTGCAAACCTTGAGTATCCCCAGAAAGAAAGAAAAAACCACCACTGGTTGACTGTATTCAGATGGCAATAGAACCCACATTTGAATGTGCCATAAATGTGTGCATAAGATTATATGTAGGTCAGTTCACGCAAACACACATGAAGTTCACACAAACACAGATGAAGTTTGCTACCATGCTCATCTCCAGCCAGCATGGTCAATAGTGGAAGGCTAATGTAGAGGCATGGTTTGTGAGAATCAGCGCTGCCAAATAGGGGCGGTTATTCATTCCCAAAATGAGATTCCTGTCACTACCACACGAGCCATGAATAGCCCTCATATGGAGTTGCTGCATGATGTGTTGAGCTGTGATCTCAGTGACTGCCCCCACTTGGTCTCAATGCCTCAGTGGGAGCTTGGCATCTGTCTGAACCAGAAACATATTGGATAATGAATGGAATTAGCCCAAAGAATGACCATGCCAATAATAGCCGCTCTTGTCCATTACTTTTGCTAAAAATACCCACCGCCGCATCTAGCTTTCGGATTTGTCACTTAATTTTTTTCTTCTTACTAATTTTCTAATTTTTGACATTAGACTCATTTATTCAGTATAATTTATTTTTTTGTACTACAGTTTAAATTCTCGGCTTAATGAAAGAAAATTAATAAAATCAGAAACAGCTATATAATTCAATTTTTATTAAGACAGAACTTCTTGCATTAATTTATAGATGAGCTTTCATTATTACTTATGGGAACCATCAAACAGTAGATATTCTACATTGGAGAGCTGAAATGAAAGTGCTAATACAAGTGTGATTCAGTCATTCTGGCAACAGAAGGCAAGGTATGCTAGGTGCTTGTGTTGGGCTCCTACAGCCTTAACAAAAGAGGTGTCATCCCCCACAATCCTGAAAAATGCACTGCCAGAAAGCAGCCTTATGTTATCTGTATTTCCCAGTGATATGTTATCAGTGCCTGAGAACATATGAGGTCCCATTCAGACATGTGTATCAGTGGTATGCTATGTATTCCCCTGGAAGCAAAACTGCACAAGAATCTTCCTCTTGAAGTCCAGTATACCTGAAGGAATGTGCCCGGTTTAATTGCCATACTTGTTAAAGTTAAGTCATTGTTCCCTGCCCTCACTGAACGATATATTCATTCCTGCTCATATGTTGTTTAGGTAAACGATACAAAGAGTGAACATTCTGTAGTGATTTCAAAAAGTGCAGACAGACCCAGGAACATGCCTTCTGTTTGATCCTGATGGACTGGATTGTTGTGTACCGTAGAGATTTATTTTTTGCCTAGCAGTAACTGATCATAACTTTCTAATATCCCAAGTTTCCTACTTTGACAGGGGATCTCCTGCTCTCTCATAGATTTGTACACTTTTCTACCCATGTGGTACAGTGGTACCTCGGTTTATGAACACAATTGGTTCCGGAAGTCTGTTCATAAACTGAAGCGTTCATAAACTGAAGCGAACTTTCCCATTGAAAGTAATGGAAAGTGAATTAATCCGTTCCAGACGGTCCGCAGAGTAAGCGTTCATAAACTGAAGCAAACTTTCCCATTGAAAGTAATGGAAAGTGGATTAATCCGTTCCAGACGGGTCCACGGAGTACTTAAACTGAAGCGTTCATAAACTGAAGCATGGGTGTAATTGGTTCCGGAAGTCTGTTCATAAACTGAAGCGTTCATAAACTGAAGCAAACTTTCCCATTGAAAGTAATGGAAAATGAATTAATCCGTTCCAGATGGGTCCGCGGCGTTCATAAACCGAAAATTCATAAACCGAGGTGTTCATAAACCGAGGTTCCACTGTAATTTGAAATTAATACTTAATGAATGCCCCTTCGGCAGATAATTTTAAAATCCAAGGATGAATGTAAAAATGCACAAAAATATAATCTCCCCCTTAATAAGAAGCTAGCTGTTATGATTTTTTAATGTGTACAATGACGGCAATATTACACAGAGTGGGGAGGGACGGGAGTTGGTGGGAGTGTAGATGAAAAGATGGGGCAATGGTTGGAAGGAGGTGATAGGCAGAGATGGGAAAACATTTTCAGCTTAATGGTCACATGCTTCTGAACACCCTACCAGGCAGCAGCGGCCATTGGGGCAAGGCAGGCAGGGCAGCATGATTCCCTTGAGTTTCCAGGGCTTAGCACCACTGCTAGTTACAAAGAAGGGAGGTTTAGGGAGCTCAGCATGGTCCTGGCATCCTGCTCTGTCCTTCATCCAGGCAAACAAGAAGCATTATCAGCATTCAAGAACACATTCCACCAAGGCAAAAACACTCAATGAGGATGTAACTCAGGGACAGTGAGGGGTGTGGCTGGGGAGAATTTCAGGGGTCAGATAGACAGGCCTGGAGGGCCACAAATGGTCCCCAAGATTGAGATGCTATTGAAGGCTATTGAAGAAATTAGACTGGCCTACTATATAGTGTGGGCTGTGTCATTTGATTCTGCAGTGGAAAGTGGGGATCCTTTCCAAATGAGGAGGAGGAATCTTGCACCAACAGAGTGCAAGTTTTCTCCACCTAATTTTGGGTGAGTCCTCTCTCTCACAGCAGGCCCATATGACATATATAATATATAGACTTGTCTTCCATTCTGAACACAATCTTTAGAAAAGGCAAAAATGATTCCCTCATTTGATCCATCCTTAAAACAATAATGTCAACTGAACCTTCCTCTTTTTAAGCATTGTGGCATTTTGATTTCTAGATTCAGTGATGCTTTATATATTCTTACTTCAGAATTTCATGGAACAGGGCTTATATTTTATACTTACCTAGTTTAATTTCTCATATAAACACATCATAGATTCAGCAATTACAATCTACCTGCATCTGATCACTTTAATGTACGGCTCAAAGAACATTTTGTTGAGTTTGTCAATGCTCAAGCTTTTTCTCAAGCTTAAAAATATTATCAAGAAGCCATGTTACAAAATGTTTTGAGCATAATGAGAAATGAAAGAGATTTCCATATAAATTTCAGTTACAAGATGGGTTTGGTGCATTACAGAAAGCAATAAAGGAATGATTTTTGTCTCACAGTTTGAAAAGTACTAATAGAGTTTAGAATTCATTCAGTCAAAACCCAAAAACCATCACCAGAAACACCGGAGAGTTGAAAATTGCATCTAAACATATCCATCTGATTAGATAAACAGATGAAATAATACTTCAGAATCTTATTTGCATGATAAGTGCTCAAGAATGAGAAAAAGAGGTCAAAAAGGGGTAACTAATAATCATACTGTTTCCCATTTCCTTATTCAAACCAGTGAAGAAGAACAAGATTAAGTCATAAACAGGACAAGTTGCATTCCCCCCACTGAAATGCTATAATTCTAACATATTTAAACCTTTCTCTTGAATGTGTTTCATTTTTATTTGCTACATCAAATGAACAGTTACGATGATTATACCACTCCAACACAAATGCTATCTATCCATCATTCTGAAAAAATATATTAAATGGAAGAACAGTTAGAAGGTATCTATTTAAGTACAGTATTAGTACATTGGTACTTCGGTTTATGAACTTAATCCATTCTGGAAGTCTGTTCTTAAAATGAAACTGTTCTTAAACCGAGGCGTGCTTTCCCTAATGAGGCCTCCCGCCAGCGGTGCCCTTCCACTGTTTGGATT
Source organism: Zootoca vivipara (assembly GCF_965207765.1). Classification (NCBI taxonomy): domain Eukaryota; kingdom Metazoa; phylum Chordata; class Lepidosauria; order Squamata; family Lacertidae; genus Zootoca; species Zootoca vivipara. The sequence continues at coordinate 34,287,040 of NC_142587.1, read as the reverse complement.
CCGTTCTTAGACCGAGGTAAAGTTTGCAAACTGAGACACTACTTCCGGTATTGCGGAGTTCGTAAACCGAATCGTTCGTAAACAGGACTATTCTTAAACCAAGGTACCACTGTAGTTTGGGATCCTGTTGAGCTTAGACTTGACCATCCACACAAAAACTATATGGGATATATCAGTACATAAATAAACCATGGACAAATGATATTTGTTCTGTACGAAGCTGATCTGAGTTCTCACCATTCGTCATCTGGTCATGTCTAGTCTTTGGCAAGACTTTAAAGAGTGACTATGGGCTCACCCAAATTATGCTGCTGCAGATGCAAACTGTTATGTATCTCTCTTTCTTTTCAAAAGGGGTTTCCCATGGAGCATTAGGGTAAATTATGTGGAACTTAAGGAAAACAAACTGCTTTGGGTTACAGCACCTGTTTCCCCTTTCTTTGTTTGTGGACATACCTTGGGTCTTGTAAAAGACAGACATAGGGGGTAGGATATTTCAAGGGAGGCCTAAGCAGCACAGGCTATTCTATTTTGTATTGGCTGTGACAGCCTTTGGGCTCTCAGATTTCAGCAGCTCCCTGTGCGCCTCCTGCCTCTCACATGCCATTCAACAACATTGTTGTGGTGCTTCCTGCAGTGGCAGCTGACCTGGTTGTACTACCCCCAAACCACATCTGGTATGAGTGAAACTTTCAATTTGGGTTTCTCTCAGTTCCTCATGTGAGGACCTAGTGTGAGCCAGTGTGCTGTAGTGCTTAGAATAGGAGCCATGGACCTGGGAGACCAGAGCCAAATTCCAACTTGGCTATGAAGCTCACTGCGTGACCTTGGGTCAGTTACTGCCTCTCAGCCTAATCTACCTCACAGGGTGGCTGTGGGGATTAAGTGAGGAAGGGGAGAACCATGCACATCATCTTGAAATCATTGGAGAAAAAGGTGGGATATAAATGCAATCAATCAATCAATCAATCAATCAATATGTTTCCAATATGAACTTCAGTTGTCCACATTTCCACAACAGTTTGCATGTTTGTTTGTTTTTAGAGAAAAAGGTCCTCATGGAAATTTATCTGCAAATTCATCCCAATAAACATTTTTGAATGCAATTTTGCCTAATATACACATTTTTGCAAAGCAACTTCCCCTAATATAGTGCATTTTAAAATACTATTTTCATAAATGTGTGCTTTTTTATGTACACTTTACCCTAGTATGTGCATTTTTGTACACATTCCTTTGCTGGAAAACCGCATTGCAAAATTCTGACAAGTGTGACTTTTGAGGGATGGCTGTACTGTATTCTGGTTTTCATATCCACCCCCCCCCCCCCGAAAGTGGGAATTAGGTAGGTTTGCATTTAAATGTGAATTGAATTCCCCCACTCACCCTGTCTTTGCAGTTTGAACTTTTTTGTGAACATATAGATTAATTTGGGAGAGATGGGTAATTCACAAGTCTTGGTGGAGCAATTAGTTGAGACCCCCCTTTTTTAAAAAAATGCAAGACTTTTGAATGAGAACAGCACCTGGGCTTTCCTGGAAGATGGCATTTTCCTTTGAGAATGACATCTTGTGGGAATCTTAGACACCCCTAACAAAATATTTCGTTGTCAAGCCACAAGTCAGAGTGGATTCACTCTATCCAAACAGTGAAAACAATATAAAGGAACATCCAAGGCAGAGAGAGTGGACATGAGTGTAGTAGCAATGCACCCACTGTCATTCTAGTCTCCCACTCTGGGTTTGAAAATGCACAGAGGGCCCCCAGGAAGGTAGACTCCCTGCTTCAGGCAGTTGACTTCTGGCTCAGGTAGGGCAACTAGGACAGCAATTAGGAGGAACCAGGACTAGGAGAAGGGGACGACAGAGGACGAGATGGTTGGACAGTGTTCTCGAAGCTACGAACATGAGTTTGACCAAACTGCGGGAGGCAGTGCAAGACAGGAGTGCCTGGCATGCTATGGTCCATGGGGTCACGAAGAGTCGGTCACGACTAAACGACTAAACAACAACAACAACAAGGATATTCAAACCTGATGTCCTTCCTTCTCCTTTAAGTCATATATGGGTGCCTGAATGGGATTATGATTATTATTCAAAGATAAAAACAACTACCAGATTTTTAGAAGACATCTGAAGGCAGCCCTGTTTAGGGAGGTTTTAAATGTTTAATAGTTTACTAAATCTTATTTTTCTGTTGGAAGCCGCCCAGAGTGGCTGGGGAGGCCCAGCCAGTTGGGTGGGGTATAAATAATAAATTATTCTTCTTATTCTTCTTATTGCTATTATTCTGGGCTGCGGCAGAAGAACTTTCTGACAGAGCTGTTCAGCAGTGGAATGGTCTCCCTCGGGAGATGGTGGGCTCTCCTTCCAGGGAGGCTTTTAAGCAGAGGTTGGGTGGCCATCTGTCATGGGATTGGACTTGATGATGCTCGGGGTCCCTTCCAACTCTCCTAGTCTATGATTCGGTGATTCTATGATAAATACACAGTTCTCAAGTTCACCCCAGGCTATGTCTATCCTTATACTGACATTGGGAGGGGGGAGTCTCCTTACGCAGCAAGCACTCTTAATAATAAACCAGCAAGGAAGTGACAAGGCACACACACCACCTTCCTTGGCTGACGTTTCAGGTGCAATCTGTCAAAAGGGATGAAGAGAAGGAGGGGGAAATGGCACATCTGACTACTTCTTCATGACTAACAGGCAAAGGTTGACATGTTAGGTCACTGCCACAGCTTTATAGCCTCAATAGCTTAAAAACGTACCTCTTTTCCCCTCCTCCACTGCTCCAGATTCTTGTTTTGTTTTTCCCTGTGGCATACCAGCACTGCTTCACCCCTGGAGGAAATCACTCAGCTGCTATCTTGACAGTTCCCAAGGCGGGGGTGGGGGATACAATTTACAACTACTGGCAAAGTTTTAAAGAGAGAGAGAGAGAGATTTCTATTCTGCTTAGCTTAAAATAGATCTCAAACTTCTTCAAAGTTTAATCCCCCCACTTAATCTGACCTCTTCAAATACAAGGGTGTTTACCATCTGGTACGCAGGCTGAGACCCTACCTGCCTGCAGACTGTCTAGCAAGAGTGGTGCATGCTCTAGTTATCTCCCGCTTGGACTACTGCAATACGCTCTATGTGGGGCTACCCTTGAAGGTGACTCAGAAACTACAACTAATCCAGAATGCAGCAGCTAGACTGGTGACTGGGAGTGGCCGCTGAGGCCACATAACACCGGTCTTGAAAGATCTACATTGGCTCCCAGTACGTTTCCGAGCACAATTCAAAGTGTTGGTGCTTACCTTTAAAGTCCTAAATGGCCTTGGTCCAGTATACCTGAAGGAGCGTCTCCACCTCCACCATTCTGCCCGGACACTGAGGTCCAGCACCGAGGGCCTTCTGGCGGTTCCCTCATTGTGAGATGCCAAGTTGCAGGGAACTAGGCAGAGGGCCTTCTCGGTGGAACGCCCTCCCAACAGATGTCAAAGAGGAAAACAACTACCAGACTTTTAGAAGACATCTGAAGGCAGTCCTGTTCAGGGAGGCTTTTAATGTTTAATAGATTATTTTGTTTTATTTTTCTGTTGGAAGCCACCCAGAGTGGCTGAGGAAACCCAGCCAGATGGGCGGGGTATAAATAAATTATTATTATTATTATTATTATTATTATTATTATTATTATTATTACGTCATTTGCTGTATGCTCGGTGCCCTCCAGGAGGTTTGATCTGCAACTCCCATGAGCCACTGCCAGTTTTGCCATGCTGGCTGCAAAGATGGGAGCTGTGGTCCAAAATATCTGGAAAGCATCAGATTAGCAAAGGCTGGAACGAAGCACTTAATATCCCCACCTGCCTCTGTCACTGAAATGTGATAAAATCCCCACTAAGGTAAAACATAAGGATATAATCAACAGAGTAATGTCAAGGGAAAGGTGTTTTCAGTTACCCCACGCGCTGCCTTTGGAAGCTTCACAAGAAGCTGTTGACCTGAATGGAGATGCAAAAAGGGCAGCAATCCATTCAGGCAGCTGAGGCCCAAACATGTGATTGGCTGACTTGATTTTCAGACAATTTGTAGGTGGTAAATAGGTAAAGTAGAAGAGTAAATGACCCCTGGGTGGTTAAGTCCAGTCTAAGTGGCTATGGGGTGCGGCGCTCATCTTGCTTTTCAGGCCAAGGGAGCCGACATTTGTCCACAAACAGCTTTCTGGGTCATGTGGTCAGCAGGACTATACCGCTTCTGGCGCAACGGGACACTATGACGGAAACCAGAGTGCAGGGAAATTCCATTTAGGTGGTAAATAAGGGCACTCAGGTGCTTGCATTTTCCATCTTTTCCTAATGTGTGGCAAAAGTTTCCTACTTGTCAGAAAAGAGTGGGATAAGTTGGTGGGCAAGTTTGTGAAGTGCAAGTTTGTGAAGAGGGGACATTTTGAAGGAAATCCTGTCTAATTGACTACCATCTCTCCTGGACTGTACATTGAAAGTACAACTATATTCTTAGCAAGCCAGCATGGCCATTAAACCTACAGAGAGAAAAAAATAAAATAACTCTACAGAGGAAACTGAAGAATATTGACTTTTCTGTCCAATCCCCCCCAGCACTGTTATTGAGAAATTGTTGCTCATTTCTGCAAAGTACTTAGAACCTAATTGACCAAACAGTGACCCCAGATATCTATCTTCATGGTGTTATGCAGTCCCAGCATCATTGTTCCAGACATCTCTAGGCATGTTTTGAATACAGACTATGGCTGAGGGTGCTAGGTAACAAAGCAGCACTCATATCAATGTGTGTGAAATGTGTGGCAAGCCATCTTTGCTTTCCAAGTGGTCTTTGGGGAAATCATTTGGGAAACCGCCCCTACAGTGCTTTGCTGCGTCTTGAGGACACTGGTGACTATTGTGGGGAAAGGGGCATTGGGTAACTGTCCCTCAGGATCAGTGAGGGATATTTGTGTGTCCACTGGAAAAGTCGGCTTGTGACTCTTCCACTCTGCACATTCAGTATCTCCCTCGGCAAACAATGTTAAAATAAAATAAAGCTGGGAGTATTGTGTGCTGTGCTGTGTGCAGTGAATAAATCTGCAGCTGAAGAATACAATAGTTCTGAAGGGTGTGTGTGGACTTTCTCTTTGTTTTTAAATGAGGCATTCAGATGTTGCCATATTAACAGAGTCATTCCCTTTAGTCTACAAGAGGAAGAGTGTCCCTTCAAATGTTGCAACTGTGTCATCAGTTTTCTTTTTTCAAACCAATACTGTACATGTATTCTTGGGAAGGGGAGAATTCTGCTCCTGAATTCCCCACCCTCTCACTATAGGCACCTATAGGCACCTATGCAATCAGTCAAAATGTTTAAAATGTTTTAAATTGATTAGTTAATCGGCTAATAGTGCACATACACATCTATTGAGAACTAAGCCCTGTTGAATTCAAATGCACTTATTCCCAGGAAATGTGTATAGGATTACAGCCTAATTGTTAATGGCAAGTGTCTGATAACATACTAATTAGCATTTCTGTATCTATCCTTAGCTGAACTTCACAAACTTCAAAGCAAATCTATAACAGAATTAGATAGCAGGAATGTTCTGTTTTATCTGCTTGTTGTTGTTTTTATTGTATGTTTGGGTGTATTTTAATCTTTGTTTTAAGCCACCCTGTCAATCTATTATGAACAGAAGAGTAGGATACAACTATTCAAACTATCCAAACCCACTACGCCAAAGGATACATGGACATAAATCTGACATCAGGAATCACAAGATAGAGAAACCAGTTGGAGAAGACTTTAATCTTCAAGGACATTCTATACAAGATCTCAAAGTAGCTGTCATATTACAAAAGAAATTCAGAAATAGACTGGAAAGAGAAGTTGCTGAATTGCAACTTATTACCAAACTTAAAACCATGGAGAGACCTGGTCTGAATAGAGACATTGGATTCTTTTCTCATTATACATGATAAAGCTATTTTTAGCCATCTCACCCCTTGCTTTTTCCTGTAAGACCAATTGCAGTCATTAACAGTCATCAACAGGTTTACCACACCTATCAGCCAATCACCCATTCCCACCACCCTTTGGAGTAATACCCCTCTCCACCCTCTCACTATATATAAGGGTCTGGTGACTTCTGTTTATCTGAAGAAGTATGCATGCCTTCAAAAGCTCATACCAATAACAAACTTAGTTTGTCTCTAAGGTGCTACTGGAAGGAATTTCAACTATTCAAACAATTAGTAATGACACAAACCAGCAAGGGTTTCAGAAAATGTGAACTTAAGAAACACAAGGATTTGAGTAAAGCTTTACAATGTCAATGTGACCATTTCTGTACTGTTTAACGTTCAATCACTTTTGCTAAACCATGTGCAGTAACTTAATGTAGCCAATTCACATCCCTAATGTGGAATCTTTGGTGGAAATTGAATGAGGTATCATCTCTGTAGTGACCCTCTGCTGAGGCTTAATAGGGCAGTCTTTAGCTTTTGTGTGGCTGGGGGGGAAATGTGCTTTTCAAGGGATTGAATGTGCCTGTGGAGACTGATGGAAACATATTCATAATGCAAGAAATGGCTCAGTGATCTGCCTTAGACCAAAGATTTACCCAGCATAGGATGACATCAGCAGATAAAAACCATATGTTTCATAAAAACCTCTTCTTTCCTATTGCTTTTCTGAAGCTACTCACCTAATGCTTAAAATAAAAAAGTCTGTTGTAAAATTCTTTAGTAGATGTGGTTTGGGGCATTTCAGATTTTTTTGTGATTATGGTAATGCAGAGTTTAGATCTATGCAAAGAAACATGGATGGTTATTCTTCCCTGTTTCTACCGTTTTCTTTACATTTCTAACTGGTGATGTAACTACTTTAACCTATCCAGGGCTTATTTAAGCCAGAGGTGTCCTGAAGTTGTCGGATCCCATCTCCCATCAGCCCCAGCCAGCAGAGCCAATGGTTGGGAATAATGGAACTCCAACAACATCAGGTGTGCACATGTGTTAAGCCCTTGAATCTCTTCCCAGTGTTGCGATGCAAGCCTGGAGCATGTAATCACAATTACACATGGGGGGAAAGAGTCAAAAGAGAAGGAAGGAGAGCAGTGTTTCTATTGCAAAGGCAAGCCAGATAGATACATGACTTGCCATTCAAGACTCTGAAATGGAAATGACATGCTTGGAAGGATTATTTCCTACTGAGATTGCTGGATGTAGTTTCCTCTGTCCAGAGCGGTAGGTGAACATGGAAGGAGGAGGAGGAACCTGAAAAAATCAAACCCTTAATATATTCCACTTTACAGTTGGGGGGGAGAGAGAGAGACATTGTTGAATATACCTTTTTCTGGCCATTCAGAAAAGAAGTCAAGAAGCTAAGTCCTACAATGTTGGGTTCCCACTAGAACAGATTTTGAGGAGCACTGGTTGTTGCTGGAGGTACAAGGGAATGGGCAAAGATCTCCCTTTTCTCCAGCACCACCATTAGTGAGCACCTCCTGTTGGAATTGCGGTACTAGGAAGACCAACTGGATGTTGTTCTCTGTGTTGGTCTATGACATCTCATTTGCACTTACAAGTCGGTACCTGGTTCTATCCTCAGCAGGTGTGAACCAGCCTGATATCTAGGAATCAGACATGTGCTTCATATGGCCTCAATACTGCCCATATCTGCAAATGGTATATGTTCCCATAAAGCAAGATAACAAAGGATTTCCCCCCGATCATGGAGTCATTTTTACAAACATTGTTGTGGCCTTGCATTTTAAATGTCCTTGAATATCAGGAAGAAGCAGCATGTATTATGTTAGAAAGCCAAATGGATAAGAAGAGTGCCAAAACCAGCTGTTAACTCCTGGGAAGCAAGAAAAGGTTTAATAAATTTGTTTTCTTCTTCCCAATTCTATGAACAAAGAATGAAAACTCTGTTGTTGTTCTTCCAGAAAACAAAAACATTTAAGGCCAAATTTTTGTTCACTCAGAAAACCTTTTTTAAGCCACACATTTCTATTGTTGCATAATGTTCTGTTTCTTTATTGTAATAATTGTAGGTGTGTGTGTGTGTGTGTGTGTGTGTGTGTGTGTGTGTGTAAAAATCAATGCTAAGTATGCTTTTCCCAGAAATGGGGAAATGAAAAGCATTTTTGAGTCAGCAATTATTTTTGAGTCTCTTTTAACCTAGCTTTCAAAGACAGCTTCCGTTGTTCTGTTAAAAGCAAAGGAAGCTCTTAACAAGCTATGTAATGTCAAACTTTACCCCCCCCAACATATAGTTATGAGCACGTGCAAGGAACCAAAATGTCCCAATGTGAGGGATTTCCTTAAGACATAAAAGCAGGCAAAATTGCCCATCATGTGCCATATGCATATCTAGAGGATGTCTTGAAAACTGCAAACCTTCCTAAGCAGGCCACTATGCCCCTGTGCTCTTGCTGCAGAGAAACGGATAATCTGCTACTCCTGTGGGCTCCTTGTCAGTGAGAGCCAGTCTGTAAATGCTCTTTGCAACAAGACACCAAGTGTACGGCTATGCTTTTTCACAGATGGTGAACATCACTGTTGCACTATGGGAAGCAGGACTGCAATGGAGTCCTTGAACCAACAGAACTATTTGGTTGCATACAATAAATCCATGAATAGATTTATTTCCTTTCCCCTGCAGTGAATTGTGGGGAGGGTGCTTAATAAACTGAATGTTATTGCAAAAATTGGGATTCATTATGCCACAATCTCACCATTTCTGATGATCCCAGCCACTCAGCTTACCATACTTTTTCATAACTAGTAAATGCAAAGCCTTGCTTTTATTGGCTCGTCACTTCTGTGTGTCTGAATCCATCTCTTTTCGATTACTTTTTTATTACGCATTTTCTCCGCCTGTATACAAGAAATCTTCCTCGGTATACACTCTGACTTTTATCACCTATATTGCTCCTTCTAATCTCTCATTTAGATTGTGTCCTAGGATCTTGACAGGTTTTGCAATCTGTATTCTTCAGCATACATTGGATGCCTGACCTTTTCCAAGGGTTTGTTTTGTTCTTCTTTTACTTCACGGCTACTTCCTCAAATATTTCATTTATTTGCCTCGGAAAGCTCATAATGTGGAAAGCTTCTGTTAGGCATGATAGAATGTTGATTCTCGGAAGGTTCATTCCATTTTGAACCTTCAGTCATTGTATATTATTTGAGGTGTGCGTGTCTTCCCCACCTAACAGTTGAAGTTTTCTTTAAATGTGTTATTTATTTATTCTTTCTTTCTGCTGTTTTATTCCAAGGATTTTAGTTGAAGGAGGCATTTTTGGCTGGAAAAACTCATGAAGGGCAAATGTTGAAATGTACAGTGTCAATTTTATATGAAGCCTTCCTTACCTTCTTGATGTGTGCTCGCACATACCTGGAAACTGACCAGCCTGTCATTTTGCAGCTTTGTATGGAAACCAATAATTTGCAAACACATTTGCACCGGTCCAGCAAGGAAGAGCCACATGTAGAAAGATGCTTTAATGATGATGTACCTGCATATTTCCTCTGGAAGTATGCCAACATCATTGTTTTCAGTGCCTGTTAAAACATACTTTTTATTTAGGCAAGCCTCCTCAGACATGCAATCTTACCAAATAATTTTATTAAATATATTTGTTTTTAAAACAGGTTATTCCATTTTTTATAAGTTTTATGTCGGCTTATTTTTAAGGTTTGATTTTATGCGTATTTTTACTTTATATTTTAAATTGTTTTTATGTAAAGGTTTAATGTAAATCTTTTTCTGATGATCAAGCAGTATAAAAATCTTCTTAAATAAATAAATTTGCATTGAACTTCTGGATCCCATTTGAACAACGGAGGTTTACATTCCAATTCTGCACCACAGTTAATGGATGCTACAAGTAGACCTGGGCTGGAGTCATTAATTAAGTATCCAGGTCTTTGCCTACATGAATAATATGGAAGGTACATAAAACCAGGATTTTGATTAAATTAGCAATTCCATTATCACAATTCTATATCCTGATTCACAGTCTGACAATCATTTGCCCCATAAAAAATAGAAGTTATTACATACAAACAAAACAGCACAAAAATTATAGAGGCAGAGGAGAGGTAATTTATGAGGGCAGGAGAAGTTATTGTGATATTTCAATCTCATTCCACAGGATTTCTTTAAAATGATGGTCAAAAAAGCTGGTCCTAATTACAGATGCAAGGCACCATTCATGTAAACTGTTACTGAAATTAGAACGGTAAACCTATCTAGACAGCTGCACTCTAAGGGGTAGTCAGTCTGAGTTTTTTTTACAGGAAGCTCTCAGAGATCACATCCTGTTTCACCTGGCTTAAAAGCTTCTGTATCCTGGTCATATTCCTCTAGAGAACCACTAGGGTCCAAAAATACCCTCTTGTTAAAAATCGGCAGGGCATGCATGCTTTTAGAAAAGCTCAAACTTGCAGCTAATGGTCTATGTTCCTATTGGCCAGAAGACTGGTGAACAGTTCAAGTAAAAATATCTTGAACCACTTGAGGGACATGGGTAAAAAGTTCATATTAGGTTGTTAATGTCAAAACGCATTGGCAGATATAAATGAAAAGTTGTGCAAGTGCAAGAAGCTGCAGAATTCAAACAATGTCTTATCAAATGCATTCCTGTTACTTGTATCCTCCACCCTATCGTAGTGCTGAAAGTCCATGTTTTCTTCCTAAAGACATTTACAGAGATTATCTACCTTCAAGAGAAGGACTACTTATCAGATAGTTCATTGAAATGAAATTTGGATTCCATAAGCATCTACTACTGAATCCTGTTGCACAGGCAAACAGGGATAGGCTGTCCCAACTTACCTACTTAATTCACACTTTCCAAAACAATATGTGAACTGAAACACAGACATCCTTTGAAATGTGGATTTCTCCGAATTTTGCAATGCAATTCTTCTGCAAAGTAATGTGTGCAAAAATGCCTAGACCTGGGTAAAACGTGCATTAAAATGCATTATCATTGTGTTGATAATATGCAAAAATGTGTTACATTAGAGGAAATTGCTTTCCAAATGATCTGTAATAGGCAAAATTGCATACAGACATGTGTATCTTAGGAGAAATTTGCACTAAAAGGCTGATGAATTTTCATGGAATCTTTTCTTCTTTTCTTCAAAAACACCACACACACACACACACACACACAGAGAGAGAGAGAGAGAGAGAGAGAGAGAGAGAGAGAGAGAGAGAGAGATGTACAAATGATTTGGAGAACTGGGGATTTTAATATTCAACCATCCCTAATCATAGCTCAAAAGTAGGGACCTCTGAACATTTCAGGCCAGTTTGGAGTGTAGACAAGTAGGGAAAATAGAATCTCCTTCACTCCCTGCAGAAAATGGACCATCATAGGAAGTCCAATGTAACATTTTCCTATCAGGGAGGAGGGGATCCTCCAAAGGGATGTACCATAACTACTCTGTTGGGTGGAACCATCTACAGACCCTGCCCCAATTGAGGAACCACCTGCTGTAGTAATCACCTATTGAAAGAAGCTTTGGCAGATGCATAGACATTAACCTTGTAATGTCTCACAAAGGTAGATACAGAAGACCAGGTGGCTACGCTACAGATATGTTACAGAGGTGCTGAGGTGCTGAAGGCAGCTAGAGCAGAGGCATTTCTAGTGGAGTAAATAGTGACCCGAGCTGGCAAGGCAGAACCAAAATCCTCATAGCACTCACTGTCTTATTTCACTCTGATAAATGCAAAGACATCTTGAAAATAATGTCTTGATACTTCACTGTTACACTGAAATACGGAAAATAACTTCGCTTACAACTAACATCTCAATTGAAAAATAACCTTGTAACGACTGGTTATCCCACTCTCCAGTCTACATTTATTTGCTAATTGGCCAAAATGTGCAATTAGAACAATTACAGTTCATTTTAATCAGCCCTTTGTTTTATTTCTAGGAAGCTTCATTTGTTATTTATGGGGTACAACAGATTTGCATGCTGTAATAACAATGGGTAATTAATAATACATTTTAACAATCTTTTCTCCAAAGGGTTTGATCTAAAATCCTAATTAAACAGAGCATAGCATTTGATTTTGGCTCACGAAAAGAAAAGAAAATATATGGAGAAACTTTTGGAGAAAGGAGGAGTCAAGGGCACAGTGATTTTTTATGTTTTAATAACTTTGAGGTAAACAGAATAAAATGAAAATTGTTTCTCACTTATGCCCAGCCCCATCCCACCCCATCTAGTACAAATGAATGATGTTGTTTCTTTTAGCACTAAGAATAGTTTCATATTTTAGCTTGGGACTTTTACAAGTTTCAAAAGTATATATGGAAAGTACTTTTGTGCAGAAATTAATGTGACTCATCTCTCCCTTCTATGTAGACAGGCACCATCCAAATTTTGGCCGTCGGCATGCTTTTTGACTCTAATTCCCATAATCCTTCACTATTGGCCACAATAGTTAAAACTGCTGGGAGTTGGAGTCGAAAAGCATATGGAAGACCACAGGATACCCACCTTTGTATTAATCATGTACACAAGTTTGTCACTGGTGTTGTACTTGGTAGGGAGAAATTGGGAATCTTTAGTTAGTGGCTTTTCAACAAAAGCTACAGACTCAGCAAGAAACACTATTGTCACACAGTCCTTTCTATATGAGCTTTTCATACCAACCATTGTCTAATGTATTACATTTTTTGTTTGAGAGAATAAACTGGTATCCCACTGCTTTGCACTTCTTTCTTTTTTAAAGAACTGATTTTATAGTACCTGCTTATGAAAATGGAGCTTAGATATAATATCCTTCTCATCTCTCCTTTCTAGTAGCAAGGATATTCTAAGCGAGATACCTAGCCAGAGGATCTCAATTGTTCCACTTGGTTCTGAGTTTAATACTGAATGTGTATATTTTTTACACAATTTTTCAGTTCACTGAATTCACTTGTTTCTTCTCACATCATATATGTTGAAAAAATGTGTCCACTGCTGGGTGCGCCCTTGGTGTTAATTAAACTATATCTCACATCTTATTTCAGGAGCCCAGAACATAGCTACAGCAACTTATATGGGAGACCTTCAGTGGCCTTCAAAATCTCATTGATGCCATTTGACGCTGGAATTCACCCAAAAGTTGTATGTTACTACACCCACTCCCCCAAGGAAATTAGCTGCCTATATATGCTTTTATGTAAGTTGAAATAGAGAGCTGTGGGGTGCGTATATTTAATTTCATATAGCCATTCTTTCTGAGTCCTAAAGGGAGTTTTCCAAATCTGTCTTCCTCATCAAAGACCAATGGTGTACTTTGGGACGCCACAGCAGCATATATATTTTTCCCAGGTAAGGTTTCTGCTACATCTAATTCTGATATAATGCATATTGATATATAACTTAAAGCATGTAGTAAAGTGTCCCTAAAAGCATTTAGCTGTGCTCTTTAACAAATCACTTGCGACACAATTTTGATGTGACACATACAAAGTTAATCTATTCCTGCAGGTTAGTTTTGGAAAAGGAAAAGAAGTGAAAAATCAAAAGAAGATGATGTCTCAGAAGGTTGTGCCTGACAAAGTCATACTCAGAGTACACCCATTGAAATCAACAGGCTGAAATAACTAATTAATTCTATTAAATTCAATAGGTCTACCATCACATCCAACCCACAGGATGGAATAGGATGAAGCAGGCATAGTGTTCTCCGCTGCTAATGGATTTAGCGCGTAAAATACAGAAGTGACATTGACATTTTAATGTGTCGCAATTGAATTTGCAACACTGGGAAATCTGGTAATCTCTAAAAATCAGAAGGATGGTTCATAAAAATATATATGCCCAAAATAGATTGCTTTAGGTCTATAATACATATCTGGAGAGCATAGCTATATTTTCAGTTTATGGCTGTAATAACGTTTAAACCCAGCCATTTTCACAACAAATAAAATTGACTATTCACAACTACAGCCACTACAGCCACTGACATATGCGAATAGTTATCCCCCCCTCCAATCCCCCCCCCAGGGGCATTCTGTTCCAGGAAGGTAGCTAGACTGATGAAGTAATGGTAAGGAAGGGAGTGGGCAGAAAACATAAAGAAAGAAAGAAAGAAAACCACTTGACCACATACTTAAAGGCAAGAAGTTAAATTTCTTAAAAATCTCCACACCCAAGACTCTTCCCATCTTCAAATAATGTTTTGTCCCATATCGGCCTAACACCCCCAAAGTGGAGGAAAATGCTGGACTACAAATACTTTGAGCCCAGGAGCTTTTCATGGCAATGTGTCAAAAAGCCAAAGTAAATAATGCAGTCAAAAGGCCTGAGGCTGAAGCAGAAATGTTGTGGAGTCCACATGTAATGGATAAAACCAAGAAAATTTTCTTTATAAAACAAAAGAAAATACAGTTTGAATTGAGGATAAGACAAGGTCTGATGCTGGGCAGTTGTAAAGGTGCTGGAAGCAGGGCTGGGGTGAAACTGAAAACTTAGTAACCACAGAGTTTGAGTGTGCAATAGGAATAACTTATAAACTCAGATCCTAAGCAATAATAGTAGACCAGAGCTAATGTAAAAGTTGGCCATTCAGAGGTGTTGTTGTTGTTGTTGTTGTTGTTGTTGTTGTTGTTGTTGGCATCTGTCTGTCTTGAGAGACAATGGAGTACACTTTGGGGGTTGAAGTCAAACTGCTACATTAGTAGCATCGAAGTAATCTTCCTGGGGTACAAGCCTGAGCAGGGTGTATGGCGGTCCGGACTGCCCAGACAACAAGACCCTCAGCCTCTCTCTGCCTCACTGGTGTGGTATAGAGGAAAGCAGAGCAATATGTTTGGCTGCAGGAGTTGCCAAATGTAACAGTACAAGGCACCATCCAATGGTTTTAAGGACTCCACTCCAGATTTGTGTAGGGTTTACTCCTGAGCCTTTTCTTCTCCCAAAGATATCACACAAGACAACAGAGGTTTAGGATCAGAGTTTTCTTTCTACAACTCCATCTGCCCCTCACTTTTCTCTACAGCATGTGCAGAAACCACTTTTTAGATTATTGGACTCTGCTCAATCCAGAGTTAGTGGAGTGGTAATTGATAGCTGATTGCGACATAACATAATTCTCAAAAGTTTTATGCCCCAGCAACATGCAAATGTCATTTTTCTCTTCATAGAGAAGAGGATTGCAGCCCATTGCTCTTTGTGGAACCCACAAGATTCAATCTCAGCCACCTCCAGTTTAGGAGAATTTTAGGTAGCAAAGACCAGGGAAGACCTCCACCTCCGTCACCAGTCAGAGTAGCCATTTCCTGGGCTAAATAGACTAATTATTTGCTTTAGGACAAGTCATTTTTATATGTGTATCTAAGTGCATTGGGAGTCCTTTGTCTAGGCAAGGTGTTAGGTAATAGCCTTTGGCAACATTTCACACATTTCTTAAGTCACTAAATTAGCACTTGTGATGCACTTGGTTTCAGTCTAGTGGGGGCAACCTCCAGATACTACTGAACTACAACTGCCATCACCCTAATCAGCATGGCCAATGGCAAGGGATGATGGGAGCTGTAGTTCAGCACACTTAAGTCCTTGACCTCAACGGACCAAGCAAAAATTCAACTGCCCATAGTCCACACACTGTTTATTGTTTACAGCAGCATGTTTATTAGGTAACGAGCTAAATGCTTTAAAAGTCCCTAGAACGTAAATATTTTTGTCATGTATTTTAATTGCTAATATTCATGCAACCATGAAATAAATTACAGGTTGGTCTTGTGCAATTTGAGCACAGTATGGGATCTGCCACAAACAAAAGAAATGTTTCGCTGTTGGGTTTCTTTCTGCATCATTTACTCCCTGCAGTTTAGTGCAGATTAATGTGCTTAGAGACTGATTGCCATAATTACTCTGCCCTGCTGCTCCACTATATTATGCAAACAAATGCTCAAGATGGGTCAAAAGAAAGCAGGGACCAGGTTGGGGCTGTTTAGGTAGTTCAGCTGAAGCCATATATTAGGATGAGAAATATTGGGGACCCCGCACCAGAACCATTCCTGCATTTTAAACATGATATATGAATTGGCAGAGCTGGAGGGTGTGAAGAAAGCAGGGTTTAGCAGTCTGCAACCAAGGTACAGTTGTGGTGGTGGTTCCCGACAAACCATAGTTTGCAAAGGGAGAGATGGCTTAAGAATGAGTGCTCACTATCCCCCTCCCCATTTCCCAAAGTGAATCCCTCTCCCATTGTAATTAGCTGTGGTTTTTCATTTATTCTTGTCTTACAAATTTATAAACTGAAACCATAGAACTTCTGTTTAATGGGAAATTGTGCCCAAATGTGTGTGCACAAACACAGTGTACAGACTAAACCTGGGGGGGGGGGCTTAAACTAGTTGAATTATGTTGATATAAAAAGATATGAGTATGTATATAATTGAAATGCTTCTTGAAAATGAAATATTTTGATGTTTCCACCCCTCAGTGAGTATTGCCATCCCATCCCAGTAGTGCTGTTTGGCTTCTCTTGAAGAAATCGACCTTATATACATTTAATGTCTCTTCTAATCTGGATCGCTGTTTTCTATTCCCATTAGCTCCAGTTAAAATGATTCTAGTTAAGCTAATCTTGTTTTGTCTTCTGAGCCTCTTTTGGTGAAGCTGAGTGTTGAGGCGATCCACACTTCCATGTGCTGCTTTCAACTTACAATCAACACTGCAAAAGAAATTAAGGGAAAATTCATATTTCATTGGGGTGTTGTTGTTTTTAGTACTATAATGTAAGCAAAGTTAAGATAAAAGTTAAGAAACATTTCGAGACTTTACTTTCCCCAATGGCACGGAGATTAACCATCATGTCTAAATACACTGTTCTTTTGCAATATACCTTGCTGTGAGTTGGCTCCCTAACATCTACCTCCCATGTAAAGAAGGACTGCTGAGATACCACTTTGTGTAATTTATCCACTAGTAATATTGCCACCACCATGTTGTAATACCTGAGTGTCAGCTCACAATAATTCAACCTTGGAGTATTGTAAAGGGGAAACCTGAGCCAGCTCTCCTCCTACTGATTAAGTTCCATTAGGCAGAAGAGTCAGCATGAGTTAGATCTTCCATGTAAAGGCTTGTTACTCAGTTCCAGGTTTCAAATTTGAGATGTTTCATAAGTGAGTCAAGAGGGAAACAAATGAGATAAATATTAGATTGCACTGAAATGAAAGATAAGCAATATTTTTGAAGTGAAGTCATTGGATTGACTTCTGTCCCAGATATGAGATGAATAACATTAGCTTCTTCCCATTTCCCTTAGAATTCTCCAACATCCCTGGCTGAGATACTTTGTTACTCTGACTCAATAAAATCTGAACTTCCCCTGAATCGCCCCAATTCAGAGGCGGAGCTAGCTGCTCTGGCACCCGGAGCGGCGTGCAAGCGGCGAGTGTCTCGGGGGGGGGGTGCCACCCACGGCAAGCTGCGAGCATCCCAGGGGGTGCTGCCCAGGGGATGGCCCAGGGAATGGCACAGCAATGTCACCCCCCCTCAGTGATGACACCTGGTGTGGACCGCACCCACCACACCCCCTTCCTCCGCTAATGCCCCAAGTTACCTTACAATTCAGTGGAGGTGTTAGTGGGGGTATCTCACATCAAGGCGTGTTCTGCACACCTCACACCTACTTCAGAACAAAGATGGCTCGTTTTCCAGGCGTTGTGTAAGGATGAGCTCGTTGGGGGAGCTAGCAATGCATGGCAGTCTACTTGAGTGACTCAACATAATGGTTTAATTGGGTCTACCACACATGCTGTGGCATCTTCCATATTAAAACTGTGGCTTGTTCAATTCTAGATATTGGTGGTTGGTGTTATTTTATTTCCTTCCCCTTGCAATATATTGGTTTCAAAGAGACTGCATGTTGGCTGAGCATTACAAAGGCTCCATGCCAGTTCATTATCCCGATCTTTCAATCCTAAAAAGGGTGGCTACTATTAATATGCTCTTCACACATACTGAATGCCAAAAATAATCCTTGTGTTAAATCAATCTCCTGTTTTATTCATAGGCTCTGGTTTCATATTATTTCTATGGATCAGGAAGAAGGAGGGAGGAGGGGAACACAAGCATCTCTGGTACTCAGGGAAATAATCCAATATATAGTTTGTTGTTTGTTTTAACACAACTAGGATAACTCAAATTGTGTAATCCTATCAAATGAAATGGGAGAAATCTATATTTGCTAAAAAATTAATAAGTTTTAAAATCAGAAAACAACATCCTTAAATCCATATTAAGTTGTCTGAGCTGCACACTCTAAACCCTGTTTTGTACTGTGGTCAGGAATTTCAGCAAATGTGGGATGTTCACTGAGGCTGAAAATACATATATCCACCATAAGCTCTCTATGTCCATGAGATCTATATGCAACTTTAAACTGTGACCCCAAACTGTATATAGGTGTATGTTAGTGATGCCTTGGATCTACATAAACATGGAACTGGTTCTGTCTACCCAAAGAAGCATTAAGCCAAATCTTATGTACCTTTGCTCAAGAATGAGGCTGTGTACATGTCATACCTTTAAAGCGCCCCACATATACAAAAGTTTATTTGATAACAGCTTGTGCACACCAGCCTAAGATTGCATCTTGTTGTTGTTTAGTCATTTAGTCGTGTCTGACTCTTCGTGACCCCATGGACCAGAGAACGCCAGGCACGCCTGTCTTCCACTGCCTCCCGCAGTTTGGTCAGACACATGTTGGTAGCTTCGAGAACACTGTCCAACCATCTCGTCCTCTGTCGTCCCCTTCTCCTTGTGCCCTCCATCTTTCGCAACATCAGGGTCATTTCCAGGGAATCTTCTCTTCTCATGAGGTGCCAAAGTATTGGAGCCTCAGCTCCATGATCTGTCCTTCCAGTGAGCACTCGGGGCTGATTTCCTTAAGAATGATAGGTTTGATCTTATTGCAGTCCATGGGACTCTCAAGAGTCTCCTCCAGCACCATAATTCAAAAGCATCAATTCTTTGGCGATACAGCCTTCTTTATGTAAGATTGCATCTTACAGCATGGCAAACCTATGCTTTTTGACTCGGAAACCAGTAACTCCAAGTTCAGCAGAACTTAATGCCAAGTCAGTGTGCACTGGACTGTAGCCTAAGAAATTGTTCTTGAACAGCAGCCTCTGTTTCTCATTCTCATTCTGTATCCAAATGGCAAACATCTTTTGGAGCCAAAATGAGTTTCAGAAATAATTGTACAATAGCATGAAGGTCACCAATATCACTGAGCTTTTGAACTCTTTTGTGAGTCTAAGTAGCTCTTTTAGATCCTAGCTGACCCATGGCACACGTGTGTGTGTGTGTGTGTGTGTGAGCACGCACATGTGTGTGTGTGCATGTGTGTGTGTGTCACATATCACGATCGCACAGGTATTTCTCATATATGCATTTTCTACATTTTCTGCATTCACAGACTAGCTTTTACATGTTTGTGAGAAACAGACAAGGTTTAAATTAAACCTGGAAAGTTTGTTTTCATTAGACAGAAAAAGTTAATAACAAGGAGCAGTGGTGCAGAAAAGTGGAGAGAAGGCTTTGCTGAAAATAACTTTGATGCATGGAGCAAGGTCTCTGTTTCAATCTCTTTTCTCCTCCAACACAAACACACCATTTTCAAATCACTGAACGGAATGAGTTATTCATATTCCTATGAAAATGTCTTCTGACATACACACAATGACACATTTCCTAACCTTTAGCCAGCCTTTGATTGGGTGATCCCAGCCAATGCATCAAGGGAATGGCTCATCGGCAACAAAATTAAATTCTGTCATACTCGGTTGTTTGGTTCCACAATGTGATAAACTAATCAAAAACTTTATGCATTTTTATCAGAAATCAAGAAACAGTGAAATTCACAGAATCAAAGTAAATTTGAAATATGAAAAGAATAGTGAAGACTTGCCAGTAATTTTCCTCTGCATCTGTTGTGTTCCTCACATAGCAGTCATTTTCCTGATGGCATTCATGCCATTTTTTTACAAAATGAGAAATTGCTGCAAGCTGATGGAAAGCAGGAATGTTTATGGAATATCTGTAAAGTTGGAAATGGAGAAGAGGTTGGCAAGGGAAATGAAATAAAGTTGGCAAATGGGGCATTCATCTTTTCGTCTCAAGAACACCCCTGGGAACAGTGGTGTACTTATGGTTTCTGCCACCCTTGGGCAGAATAGATTTGCTACTCTTGCTCCAGTGATATATTCTACATAAGATGCTTTGGCCTTCATGCTCAATTAAAAACAGGAGAGGCTTTGTTTGAGGGGTGCTTTGTTTGTTTACCCAACAGGAGTTGCCATTAAAAAATAAAAAGGCCCAGCCAGCATTTCCATTTTTTTTTAAATGCAGTATATAACAGATAGCTGTTAATTCTGGTGTCAAAGCAAGACACCAAATCTATATCTAGTGCACAGTAATGGTGCCCTCATTTGGGCAGTGTAGTGATGGAATTTGAAGTGGGGGGGCATTTGTTGATACATCTCCACCCCCAGTGTCCCATTTTCAATATTGAATAACCCATACTAACTGTGAGGCAGAGGGTTGAACAGGGCGAGCTGATCTTAATTGAAACTGATCCAACTGTAAACATGGGTGGTCCAGAAAGGGAATGAAGGAGAGTCATAGGAGACTTTGGGCATGTATTGTGGCTGCATTAAAAGCAGCATTGGGAGGAGAAGGCACAATTGTTGGGTTGGGAGTGAGGCAGGACTAAGAATCTAAGCAGGGTTGTTGTTGTTTTTTAGCCAGAACTCACCGGAACCCAGTTCCAGCACCTCTCACGAGAGCGCCATGGCCATTATAAGAGAACAAGGGAGGTGTTCGTGGTGCGTTCCAGCAACTCTTTTTCTAGAAAAATAGTTCTGGATTTAAGGATAGATAAAAGGAATGCAAGAACATTGGAAGGGAATCTGATTCAAGCTAAAGACTGGAGAGAATGCCCAAAGAAACAGAAGAGAGTTAAGCCACACAAAGGAAAGAAATTCCTTGCATATTTTGGAATTAACTTGTATGCTGTTTAAAGAGAAGAAATTTTGAGATAAGCAGGATCCTGACCTTTCTCAAAAGCTAAAGATCCTGCTGGCACACTGAAATAAGAGCACATTTTGAGGCTCTGATGGTTCTCATTTATAAGGAAAAACTTTACACTAACACTTCCAGTCATGATGACTGATGGAATAAATGTCAGCTCCAAACAATATGCACTAAAACAGGCATAGGCAAACTTGGCCCGCCAGATGTTTTGAGACTACAATTCTCATCATCCCTGACCACTCGTCCTGTTAGCTAGGGGTGATGGGAGTTGTAATGCCAAAACATCTAGAGGGCCGAGTTTGCCTATGCCTGCACTAAAAGGATCAAAGGTATTAAAGCAGCACATACAAAGTGAGAAACCACTCTCAAATCCTCTAAAATAGAAGAGGAAGGTTTCATGAGATAAAATATATTGTGCCTCTTAAATAGGTGCAGTTGGCATGGTAAATATTCACCCATGGCACATATTGTGAAACGTCATGGCAATGGATCAGTAGCTACCTTTGACTCTTCAATGCATTTTGTGCGGCCTAAGAATTCTCTTGAAAATTGGGCAGTACAGAATGTATACTGATGAAATGAAGCCAACATCAGGTCACTTCTCTCTCTCTCTCTCTCTCTCTCTCTCTCTCTCTCTCTCTCTCTCTCTCTCTCTCTCTCTCTCTCTCTCCCACACTTCATAACAAATACACAAGATCTTTATGGAAAACAGCAATCTAGCTTGCAAATATGAATGTAAATGCCTGTGTACCAGATGGACATTTCTGCGAAGATTCATGTACCCACTGCTGATTCGAACAATAGAACAAAACATATGTAAAAGGCATCAGTATTTCTTCAGAGTCATTATAAAAGATCTCAGCATAGATTGCAAGGCTGGAATTTAATTGGCCTCTCTGAACAACAGCAGTACTCAGTATTCCAGAAGTCTGGCAGGCTTGGCCTGGCATCTTTTCCCTTACCATCTGCAGCATTTTCTGCCCTGCTGTAAGAAAAACACAATTCACCTACTGAGGACATTCCCCCCCACCCCTGGTTCCGTCTGCTTACTTATGGGGTGATATAATGTATTGCTAGATCCTGGATTCCCAGTGGATGGGGGTTGCAATTTTTCAGTTTCCACTGGTACGGTGCCAAAACTTGTTTTCTGATTTATTGAAAGACTTCTTCCCCTGCGAAAGAGACTTCATTTTTTCTGCCATGTAGAATTTTGAAATTTCTTTAGAATATTGGTGGGTGCTCAGTTGAACTTCATAGGAACAGAACTTACCATGTTTATTTGTTCAAGGCATTTATTAACCATGTCTGACTATGATCCCTGAGCACTAACATTCAAAATTGACACTTGATCCAGGCAAGGCAGAAATGCTCCTGGTAAGGAGAAACTCTGGAATTGGCTAGTGAAGGATGATAGATTTATCTACATCTAATTTCTCTGAAGTAATGTTAATTATAACATCTGACTGCAGGTAGTCCTTTGGTGACCACGCAGATTATACATAGTGAAACTTGCCTTACATCAAGACATATACACCAGGACTGGATTATTGCAGTATGGTCTCCATGGTGCTACCTTTGAGGAACCATCAGAAAGTACCAGAGTTCAGCAGCAAGGTTTACAATTGCCCTCTAAGGGCTCCAATAGTTCCCAGGAAGTTCCCAGACACAATTCAAAGTGTCGGTGGTTGCCTTTAACCACCAGTATACCTGCTGCACATATACCAGGTAGATCTGGCTGATAACCCCTTCTCTGTGCCCTGAATGTGGTGCAAACTTGGCTGATGGCTAAGAGAAAGGAACTTCTCTGTGAGCTCACCTTAATTGTGGAAATCGTTGCCCCATATGACTCCTTCACACTTCTGTCATGGATGCTTTCGTTGAGATTCCTGCAGTGCAGGGGCTTGGATTAGATGACCCTCAGGGTCCTTTCCAAATCTGCGATTCTATGGTTCAAAATTCCTCTGTTTTTCAGGTGTACAACACCTGTTCCTCTTTATTTCATATACCTAGCATCTGGAAATGAAGGTTGGTTTCCCGAGGAGAAAGGAACCCCTCAATTTACCAAACATCCGTGCACATTTTAGGAGTATGGATTGTAACCATGAGCACCATGAAATCAAAGGCTTCAACAGTATGTGCATTTTCTTAGGAGTAAGTCCCATTGAACACATTGGGAATTGCTGTATTTTTTCATGTATAAGATGCCCCCTATTTTGGGGGACTCCAAATTAAGTAAACACCCCTCAGCACTACTCATGTATAAGATGAGCCCCAATTTGAAACCTTTTTTTTTTGTTAAAAAAACAAAACCCTAGTCTTATACACAGAAAAATACGGTATTTACAAATAAGCATGTACAGGGTTGCTTTCTATTAAAATCGGTGGAAACTAGCCAGGATTAAAGTACTCTGGAACAGGTCTCTAATGTTAATTGCAAGTCTCTAAAGCATAGGTATTTATTGAAAGTGAACCTTTGGGTTAAATAAATTGGGCACTCTTTGTACGGTGGTATAAACCTCTCCCAGTTATGGTCAGAATACAAATGGTGCTTTAGAAAAAGCAAATCCAGAAGCTTTCTCGAAAGCAGGGGAAAGTTGCTCAGTTTTAGCCATGGATTCTTGGAAATGCAACTTCAAGCTTCTATCTATAAAAGACTGTGGGGGCAAAGAGGAGAGATGAGTTTAATGTGTATCCAGCTGGCATGTGGGTTGATCCAAATCCGGTTGAAGATGGTGAAATCATTTCATTTCCCAACTCAAAACAAACTTATTTTCAGAGCTTTGAACTAATCTTTTAAAGAAAAGCTCCTAAACATGAAAAGGGTGAGTTGCAAAACATGTCTTTGGTTTATTACAAAGAGAGTTGCTAGATAAATCTTAAAGAGATTTCTCAAAAATGGGTTTTGGACACATGCAATAAATGTATGTTCAGGTGCCATGTGGAAATGTGTGCGAGATGTTCCATAGGCAAAAGAGAAGAGTATTATGCTTTGTGAAGTATAGCCATGAGTCTAAAAGCGCAGTTGGACATCTGAGCCTAGCTTACATGCTTACCGTAGCTGAGGTGAAGATCCAGGAACGGGAGGTTCTGCAATTCACTCCCTTGGGAGATACATTTGGATGATGATGATGATGATGATCAGTAAATACTAATTTTCCAGAGTGCTTTTATTTTATTTCCAGAGGCAGTTATTTTTGTCCCTTGGCATTATGGTATTAGCTGACAATTATATTGCTGTATTTTATTAACGTTTTATTGGTTTTAATTGTATTTGAATATGTTGTGCACTGCTTTGGGGGCCCGCAAGTCATAAAGTAAAATTTAATCATACTCATCTGTGGCTTTTGAAACTATTAACCATGATATCCTCCTGGAACTGCTCCATGGAATGGGAATTGGAGTACTGTGTTATAGTGGTTCTGGTCCTCCCTATGGAATCCATAGATAAGCATCGGGACAGTGCTCTTCAGGCCCTTGGAGGTTATGTTACAATAGCACTAGATATTATATCATCATATCAGATCATCAGATCAGATCAAATGTATATACTGCCTGATAGATAGATAGATAGATAGATAGATAGATAGATAGATGATAGATAGATGATAGATAGATAGATAGATAGATGATAGATAGATAGATAGATAGATAGATAGATATTTTAAAAAAGCATGACCTAGTTGAGATTCCTGCATTGCAGCGGTTGGACTAAATGATCCTTGGGATCCATTCGAACGCTATAATTCTATAAAAAAATTCCTTCAGTAGCACCTTATTTTTTTTTCAATATATTTTTTATTAATCGTTTTATCAACAAACATACAAAATACTAAATACAAAGATACAAATACAAAAAACATCAAATACTTCTTCAGATACCAGAAGTGTGCATGCACACGAAAGCTCATACCAAAATATAAACTTAGTTGGTCTTTAAGGTGCTACTGAAGGAATTTTTTTATTTTGCTTCGACTCAGACCAACACGGCTACCTACCTGTAACTAGAGCTATAATTCTATGATGATGATGATGATGATGATGATAATAATAATAATAATAATAATAATAATAATAATAATTTATTATTTATACCCCGCCCATCTGGCCGGGTTCCCCCAGCCACTCTGGGCGGCTTCCAACAAAACAGAAATTCTAAAATACAGAAATCCATCAAACATTAAAATACAGACATCCATCAAACATTAAAAGCTTCCCTAAACAGGGCTGCCTTGAGATGCCTTCTAAAGGTCTGGTAATTGTTGTTCTCTTTGACCTCTAGTGTGAGGGCATTCCACAGGGTGGGTGCCACTACCGAGAAGGCCCTCTGCCTGGTGCCCTGTAACTTGGCTTCTCGTAGTGAGGGAACCGCCAGAAGGCCCTCGGAGCTGGACCTCAGTGTCCGGGCAGAACGATGGGGGTGGAGACGCTCCTTCAGGTAGCTCCGAGGCCGTTTAGGGCTTTAAAGGTCAACACCAACACTTTGAATTGTGCTCGGAAACGTACTGGAATGATTCTAAACTCAAAGTGGTCTATACCCAATGCTATTTAATTAATACCTACATTAAAAAGACAATGGGAGCTCTGGGGGTAAGCTACCATCAGTATGCTGATGACCCTGAGCTCTGTTTCTGTATAATAACTGAATCAGGAGAGGCTGTGCAGTGGTAGGATGGAAAAGGAAAAAATAAGCTGACCTTGAATCCTGGCAAGACAGAGGCACTGTGAGTGTGTGGTTCCTGTCCATGTGTTTTATTTTTTTAGCTACTGTCAATTTTAATCTTTTAAAATATTATAAACTTGTTTTATTTAGAATTTTAATGTTTTATTATATACTAGCTGTACCCGGCCACGCGTTGCTGTGGCTCAGTCTGTTAAATGGGAAAGAAAGAAAGGAGAAAGCGCACGTTTCTAATATGTTTAATTTCACAATGGTTGTGGGTATACAGTATTTTTTTTTGCTGTTCCATTGTCTGTGGAGATATAGAGATTGTCTGGTCTGCTGACTATAGAACATGCAACATAGAATTGTCCATGTGAGAAGTAATCCTTGTCTAGATCTAAACCGTACAATTCCAAAGATTGGCCCGGAGGTTTGTTGACAGATAAGACACAAACACCAGGGTCCCATTGAAAGCAGAGAGTGCCCCCTCCCTCCACCTTCAGAGTCCCATTTCATTTTGCGGACAATCATTCCCCCCCAAAAAAAGACTCCCCCACCCATGCATGTTCTGCAAAATCCCCCACCCCCAAAATAAACCATGGGCAAACCCCACCCTGCCCCATTCATCCTTCCCAAAGGCACGCCTCTCCTCCACTCAATGCCCCCATTCCCCACCCCAGCCGCATGATGTCACGATACCCCTATCTCTGTTCCCCCAGTGTGTGACATCATCTTCCTCCCATGTGACTTCACCCGCCACCCTGACCCCTCTCCCTCTCCCCCTTGGCTGCTTCCCCAGCAGGTCCCATGGGCAAGGGGGCAGGCGGCCTAGCTGCAGGTGCTTCTTCAAGGCAGACCTGGCAAGGGCAGCAGGGAGAGGCGAGGTGGCGGCGGTGAAGGGGCAGGATCCGGCCCCCGCCCTCCCAGAAGGAGCCACCTGGGAGTAAAATATTTAGTATAGCGTGTGTTGCTTTGACGTCCAACAGATGGCACTATTTTTCAAAAAAGTATGTTTTTACCTGCCACAGGTGTGACATCTATATAATCTAGTGTATAAAAACACAGGCATTTTTGAATGCAACGTTGTGTCAAAATTTCAAAGCAATCGGTGAAGAACTTTCAGAGATTTAAGATTTTGAATAAACGAACATTTACATTTTTATTTATCTAGATTCTTGTCAACAACATAGAGGTGTGTTCTTTTTACAATCAATCAATACAGTGGTACCTCTACTTACGAATAACTCTACTTACGAATGTTTCTACTTACGAACAGAGCTCCGTCCGCCATCTTGGAAGCGGTTTAGATAGGATTTTTTCTACTTACGAATTTTTAGATAGGGTTGCTTCTACTTACGATTTTTTTCTCCCAATGCATTCCTCTGGGATTTGACTTACAAATTTTTTCGACTTACAAATGTGTGTTCGGAACACATTAAATTTGTAAGTAGAGGTACCACTGTACATACATTTTGGTTGTTGTTGTTGTTGTTGTTGTTGTTATCCTCATAACATAACATGCAATGTGGACACGCCACATGGAGGCCTTTATGCAGATATATTTATCTTGCATCATTCTTACATCTCAAAAAGGGGGTGCAGTGGGCAAGATCACAATTTGATCACAGTTTGTTGACATACCAGATTCAGAAAACAGTCAATCACCTTCTCCATGGTGGATTCTACACACATATAAAAACTGTTCTGAAAATTCTTTTTTAAAGCGTTTTTTTAAAAAAAATACATTGAATCTTCCATAAGGCTCACCATCACCATCTAGTGTCACATTGTATATTGCACTTAAAACACACATAAAACATTTTATTTGTAGCTGTATAGTCAAGTCCCATCTCTCTGATGAAACCCATCACAGCTATATGTGTATTGTACAACTGGTAGCAAAAGCCCAAAAGTCTTTGCATTCTGCAAAATGATACAAATGTTCGAGTGATTTACATTATGCAGCACTGTGGGTTATGTGCATTTAATTCTCCTCTATGTAGTTCACATTTGAGAGGAATGCAGCTGTCTTTTACTGTTCATTTCTTCAATAATCTTGTCAACTGATAGATCTTTAATTTAAAAGTCTATCCATGACAGCTGTTTGAGAATTACCTAGCTATGCTGAACTGGCAGTGAGAGGATTCACAGCAGGGGAAGAAAAATGAACACAGTCATTGCAGTTTGAACCAGCTGTGTGGCTGAATCAACCTGGAAGAACTGACTTGTCTAAAGAATATTTGGGCAAATTTTACACAAACTTTGGAAGGAGATGTTTTCACATTAACTACCTGATCCACCAGTCTCTCCTATTAAACTTTTCTCTGATTTTTCCACAGCCAGCTAGACTTTCACAAATATGTATTTACTATTTTATTCATAAGGCATTCTATACTGCCTTTTAGCTCAAAAAAGAGACCCCCAAAAAACAGTTTACACTCAAACCCCAGGGCACTCAAACCCCAGTAAACAAATAATAACTGATTAAATCAAAACACATTAAATGCCTCTTACAGCAAAAACGTCTCAATTGCCCCCCTAAAGAGCAACAGAGAAGAAGCTGGTCTAACCTTCTTTGGGAGTTTCATAATTCGGGTGCCGCCTCTGAAGAGGCCTTGGTCCTTCAGCACCAATTGCACCTTCCCTGATGGTATAACTCCAAGCAAGGCCTGCAAAGATGTCCACAAATGATGGGCAGGTTGACATGGGAGGAAGTGATCCTTCAAATATTCTGGTTTCACAAGAGGAAAGATTTTGAAACCAGCTCAGATTTGACCCCGACTGTCTCTGCCTCCATGCACTGTGCAAAGGAAAAGCCTGCAACAAAAATATGTAACTGTAAAGTGGAAAAGACCTAACAGAAGCAGAAGACATCAAGAAGAGGTGGCAAGAATACACAGAGGAATTCTACCAGAAAGATATGGAGGTCTCGTACACCTCAGGTAGTGTGGTTGCTGACCTTGAGCCTGACATCCTGGAGAGTGAAGTCAAATGGGCCTTAGAAAGCACTGCTAATAACAAGGCCAGTGGAAGTGATGGTATTCCAGCTGAACTATTTAAAAATTTAAAAGAAGATGCTGTTAAGGTGCTACACTCAGTATGCCAGCAAGTTTGGAAAACTCAGCAGTGGCCAGAGGATTGGAGGAGATCAGTTTACATCCCAATCCCAAAGAAGAGCAGTGCCAAAGAATGCTCCAACTACCGCACAATTGTGCTCATTTCACACGCTAGCAAGGTTATGCTTAAAATTCCACAAGGCAGGCTTAATCAGTATGTGGACCGAGAACTCCCAGAAGTGCAAGCCGGATTTTGAAGGGGCAGAGGAACCAGAGACCAAATTGCAAACATGTGCTGGATTATGGAGAAAGCTAGAGAGTTCCAGAAAAAAAATCTACTTCTGCTTCATTGACTACACAAAAGCCTTTGACTGTGTCGACCACAGCAAACTATGGCAAGTTCTTACAGAAATGGGAGTGCCTGATCACCTCATCTGTCTCCTGAGAAATCTCTATGTGGGACAAGAAGCTACAGTTAGAACTGGATATGGAACAACTGATTGGTTCAAAATTGGGAAAGGTGTACGACAAGGCTGTATATTGTCTCCCTGCTTATTTAACTTATATGCAGAATTCATCATGCGAAAGGCTGGACTGGATGAATCCCAAACTGGAATAAAGATTACTGAAAGAAATATCAACAACCTCAGATATGCTGATGACACAACCTTGATGGCAGAAAGTGAGGAGGAATTAAAGAACCTTTCTAATGAGGGTGAAGCTCAACATCAAAAAAACTAAGATCATGGCCACTGGTCCCATCACCTCCAGGCAAATAGAAGGGGAAGAAATGGAGGTTCTTAGCTTCCATGATCACTGCAGATGGTGACAGCAGTCCCGAAATTAAAAGATGCCTGCTTCTTGGGAGAAAAGCAATGACAAACCTAGACAGCATCTTAAAAAGCAGAGACATCACCTTGCTGACAAAGGTTCGTATAGTTAAAGCTATGGTTTTCCCAGTATGGAAGTGAGAGCTGGACCATAAAGAAGTCTGATCGCCGAAGAATTGATGCCTTTGAATTTTTGGTGCTGGAGGAGACTCTTGAGAGTCCCATGGACTGCAAGAAGATCAAACCTATCCATTCTGAAGGAAATCAGCCCTGAGTGCTCACTGGAAGTACAGATCCTGAAGCTGAGGCTCCAATACTTTGGCCACCTCATGAGAAGAGAAGACTCCCTGGAAAAGACCCTGATGTTGAGAAAGACGGAGTACACAAGGAGAAGGGGATGACAGAGGACGAGATGGTTGGACAGTGTTCTCGAAGCTACAAACATGAGTCTGACCAAACTGCGGAAGGCAGTGGAAGACAGGAGTGCCTGGCGTGCTCTGGTCCATAGGGTCACGAAGAGTCGGACACGACTAAACGACTAAACAACTCATGTTTGAAGCTTCGAGAACACTGTCCAACCATCTCGTCCTCTGTCATCCCCTTCTCCTTGTGCCCTCAATCTTTCCCAAGATCAGGGTCTTTTCCAGGGAGTCTTCTCTTCTCATGAGGTGGCCAAAGTATTGGAGCCTCAGCTTGAAGGGAAGGTTTGGTTTTTATATCCATTCTTGGCCCCGCTTCCTAGTGGCAAACCACATGAAGCCCACAGTCTCCCCAACCAGGATGCAATGCCCCCCCTCCCCTGCCCTGCCCTACATGTCCACTTCCGGGTGAGGGGAAATTGCACCTCTGCCTTTGTGTACAAGCAACAGAAGCATGAGACGTCACCTCTCAGCATGGAGGAAATATCCCTGAAAATCATGGCAAAGGTTCCCCCTGTCACACTACTCTAATATTATGTAATTAGCTAACTGCATCTCTTCAGGAAAATGGAAAGTTGAAGTATTGTACCACCTCACTCCGCAAACAATGTTTGAGCTTGTGTGTATGCTTTTGAAAGGTCAAGCGGTGTTCAAGGTAGTAAGCCGTTTCTTTTGTCAACTGCCCGTTTTCTGTTTTACAACACCGGCTCCTGACAGATAAAGATTATCCTTTGGAGTAAGCAATTTGGAAAAGTCTCTTCGTAAACAATATAATCGGAGTGCCAAGTCACTGCAACCGCGGTTTCTTCTAGCCAAGACACATGCCCCACAGACAAGCTTTTGCTTTTATATTGCTATGCCACTTTCCCTTATTTCTACTTTTTTTATTCTTTGGGAAAAATAAGGAGTCCTCTAAAGCATCTTTAAAGTTACAACTCTGTCACAAAGCATAAAGCTTGGCAGGGAGATGTATGCAGGCTGACAACACAGCTGACTGTGAGAGGAGCATAAGCACGGGAGTTCAAAGCAAGGATAGGAGACACGCAGATTGAACTGGCTGTTTTGTAACCAACTTTGACTGGTAGCGAATCTGAATTCCAGGACCATCTGATAGTCCAAAGAGCTGAGGCCTATCAAATAGTCAAGTGAGGGCCAGAGTGCACATAGCAAGAGCAGCCATATTCTCCCTTCACTGCATGTTCTCCCTGCACTGCAATATGACTCTGAAATACCAATTGTTGGGAATCTTGAGTGGGGAGTTGCGCTCAGGTCCTGTTTGGCTCTTTCCCTAAGCTGCCCACTATGAGCACAAGACATAGCTGCCAAGTTATCCCTTTTTTACAGGGATTTTCCCTTATGCTGAATAGGCTTCCTCGCGAGAAAAGTGAAAACTTGGCAGCTATGGCACAAGATGTGGAACTAAATGGACCTTTGGTCTGATCCAACAATGCTATTATAATGTTCTTAACTAGGGTTGCCAGACTCAATAGAGGACAGGACTTCTGTGCCTTTAATTGCCCTGCTCTCTTTTGAGTCTGGAAACCTTAAAGAGAAACCAGCAGACCCTTTGCTTGGAAATTAAACAAAGGGTCTGCTGGTTTCTCTTTAAGGTTTCCAGACTCAAAAGAGAGCAGGGCAATTAAAGGCACAGAAGTCCTGTCCTCTATTGAGTCTGGCAACCCTATTCTTAACCATGGAAAAATATCACACAGGAGCCAAGACCAGTGGCAATGAAGTAGGTGAGGGATGTATTCCAGTATTCCAGATTTGTGTTTGTGTCTGTGTTTGTAATTGTGTTATTTAGTTTGGAATATTTCCCTTACTGATTTTTCAGTATGTTAACAATATAATACTTTATTAAGTTTTCTGTTTGTGCTCAATAATAGCAGCATGACATATGCTTGTGCGAAAAAGTCTGGGCACTGCTAATTTCTATATCTGTTCCTAAAGCAGAAAGATGTACTAGTACTGTTATAAATTGCTCTGTATATTCACATATGGTGAACCAATGAGAGGGGAATTTTTGATCTCACAGGCACTGAGGCGTAAGTTCTGCCTTCAGGCAGGCTGCTATCACTGAAAAGTCAGGGGCCACATTCTTCCATAATCTGCACAATGAGGCTTGCCTATATCTAATCTTGAAATTCTCACTGTATGATTCTATGGATGTTGATTAAGATGGAAGTCCCATTATGTACAGTGATGCTTACTCCCAGGTAATCATGCATAGGATCTCATTATTACAGCAATGAACTAATATAGGGTATAGAAATGGAGGCTGGATTTAATTAATGGGACCCATAAGCAGAAGCCTGTGCAAAGCTGGCTTTCCTCTCTTCTTTCCCACATGCTCCCTGCATCCCCCAAATAGTCTCAGGAGGCAGGTTGGAAGAACCCCGGGGACAGCATGGCAGGAGAAGGAGGGAGGATTGTTCTGTCTGGCAAGCAGAAACATTTATGGAATGATTGCCTTAGCACTAAGTTGAATTCCTCCCTTAGGGAGCATTGAAGTGAATCAGGGTACAGGGTGGTATTCAGTACTAGTCTTATGGAAAGTAAATCCACTGGAGATCATTCACATTACTAACTCCGGTTCATAAATTTCAATTGATTTACTTTTTGTAGCATTTAGTTCAGGCTTCTTCAACCTCGGCCCTCCAGATGTTTTGAGACTACAATTCCCATCATCCCTGACCACTGGTCCTGCTAGCTAGGGATCATGGGAGTTGTAGGCAAAAACATCTGGAGGGCCAAGGTTGAGGAAGCTTGATTTAGTTGAATACTATACATATTAACTTTCATGTGTCATTTATATGAATTCAAGCATCTGGTATGATCTCATATCAATACGTAGATTGCATCAGCTAATCAGATTTTTATTTTATTATATTTCACTTGCCTGTTCTAAGAAAAAATATAGCTCATCAGATTCCATCTGCCTCTAAGACAGCAGATAGTGGAGGCCAGTGATCAGCTCAAATTGAAATTCCTGACTTCAAAGACTCAGAACTATTTCCTCCATCCATGCCAGTTGCAATTTTGTTGTGCTTCATGACGTTCCCCTTTCTTTGTCATGGATCTTAAGAAGGTCTACAGAACATAGTAATGTGGTTATGCTTTCAGTAGACGTTTGAATAGCAAGATCTTCACTGCAGTCATGACACCCCAATTTAATGCAAAGCATGATGGCTTCCAAAAAAGCAAAATACAATTTCCACCAATGTATACAGAAAGTTATCAAAGTGGTTGATATTTATTCATAGTAATATGGTGTGTTGCCCTTGGCCCCAAAATATACAATCTGTGGCAAAAAATAAATATGCAATGGATGGGCAAATACTCCTGACTGTAAAGGACTTGGGTTTGGAAGAAATGCATTGATATGGATTAAAATGCATTAGTTTTGACAATAAAGGTATTGGATTCCATAAAATATGTATTTGAAAGAAAACATTTTAATATAAAAATAGAAATGTATTGGTTGGAACTTGGAAGAGATACGTCTATTGATTCCAGGTGCAAATGTAGATTCAGCAAAATGACATCAGTTTCAGTGAATTTATTCACAATGTATTTATTTCCCTTAAATCACTTCACTGAAAAACAAAATAGTCAAAACCCGAAAGTTTTCAACCTGAAAACCTGAGTTAAGCATATGCCAATAAACATTTTCATTAGTTTGAAAGTTGATTGGATGGTAGTTAAAAATTTCAAAGCCTATTATAGCAATATAATAATTAGCCATTTATTCATTAAATCTCCAGTTTTGCTTTTAGGTTAGTTATTTATGCAACACCATCAGTGTGCATGGTTTTCCAAATGCCTTTGCACTTATCAAGGTTCTGCTATTGCCCAAGGTCTGTTGCCTGAGTTGTGGATCCTGGGCCCTCCAGATGTTGTTGGAATACAGCTCACATTGTCCATGACAATGGGCCATTCTGGCTGGGCCTGATAGGTGTTGAAGTCCAATAACAGCTGGAAGACCACAAATGGATATTTCCTTTTGGCTCCTGTAGTACCAGCTAACTGCTCTTGAAAGATCATCTGTGAGTCAAAACTACATACGTGGATGTTTTTGAAATTCAAAGCAGCCTTTTATACAAGTGATATGTGATATTCTTTGCCCACTCGTGGAAAATAAGTGTATTCCAAAACTCACAATCTTTTGTGGCCAGTTTGGAATAGGTGATCACAGAGGGCAGAAAAAGTCCTGGCTATTTTTTACATTTTGAGCATCTTGTGTAGTTTGAACCATGAGAGGTTTTATTAATGAAGCTTGAAGATGAAAGACGCAGATTCATTTAACTGGTGATGTTTCAGAAGAACCTTGTGGATTTGTTTGAGCCTTTGCTCTTTGAAAAGTTGATGAATACAGAAATGTTAATACTTCCAGATTAGATGCCAGGCAGTAATGGCAAGATTTCCAGCTTGGAAGAGATCTGTTGTGGCAGGCTATGTTTTCCGAATCTACTTTTGAAAGCAAAAAAGCAGAAAGAAGGGAAATCAAAAATGTGCATGGGAAATGAATAAAAAGTCAGAGTTGGAGCGCAGACAGATAATGTCTGGCTCTGATCCAAAGGTCCATGTGTGCTCTGTTTTTATTTCTACTGTGTGTGTGTGTGTGTGTGTGTGTGTGTGTGTGAGAGAGAGAGAGAGAGAGAGAGAGAGAGAGAGAGAGGGAGGGAGGGAGGGAGGGAGGGAGGGAGAGAGGAAGCATTCAGGGGAAGTGAATCTGGAACTTGATGCATACAAAACATGTGGCCTCCCACTGAGCCATGGCATGGACCCTCCATTCAAGCCCAGAGACTAGCTCTCTCTCTCACTGAGTTTCCCCCTGTTTACATTTAAGAATGGGGCAGGGAGAGAAGCAAAGAGATGGAAGCCAAGACTTACAAAAGGAAAGGGATTTAGGCAGTATAAAGTAAATTCATAGGGAAATACTGTAGAAGATTTCTAGCCACAATGCACATTCACAAATACTACAATTCAGTCTCTGTCATCTTCCCACAAGACTGCAGATTAATTTACCCTCCTCCAGTAAGTTGCTCCCACATCTAAACACATGCCCCCCTTCTCTGTAGTCTGAAATGGCACAACTTAGAGAAAGAATTGCACCACAATATTCCTCCAGGCGTAGGTAATTTCATCTGTAACCGTTCACTCTCCACCACTAGCACTGCTTTCACAGGTCTTGGCTTGCATATCCCTGTTCCTTCCAAATAAATGTCACCATAAAGAAATCCAAACATACTTCTCTATGGTTCAAATGAGGCCTATGCCACAGTTCAGTGACAGAATCTATGAGTTGCCAGTAGTGGTCAGTGGAGCAGGGTGGGGTGGCACTGTGTTGCTTACCTGGCTTCCGAATGATGGGCTTACTGAGAGAAGGAAGCATCAGTATGCACAATGACAGACAATTTGACACTCCCACTGCTGCTTCTACACTGCACCAACCTAACCCTCTTCCTTGCAGTACCCAGCAGTGGTCCTGGCATTAGGAAGTCAGCTAACCAAGTAGTCCCCTGCCCCACCTCACCCCCTACTGTGTGTTGCATGTGCATATTGTCCCAGGTTCATCCTCCAGTTATTGAGATTTTATTGTACAGGGTAAGGAAAACCTCTCCGACCTTGGAGAACCATTGCCAGTCAGAATAGAGGTCTGGTGAAACCCTTCTTACAACTTTCAGAAGTGAGTTCTCTGATCAAATTCCAACTCCCTTATCCTTGTTTTTAAGCACTCCCATTCAATATGGACTGGATCAACCTAAGCCCTTCGTCAATGAATGGAACATGCACCACACCCATCCAGTTATTATTTTCATTTTCTTACGTATCTCATCTTTCTTCCATCATGGAACTCAAGACAGCATACATGTGGTTCCTAGGAGGTCTCCTATCCAGGCACTGATCTGATCCAAACCAACTTAGGTTCAGCAAACTGGTGGCTTCATGCACCTTCGTCTCATCATTACTCGTCCTTACCCAAAATACAAGAGCAAGGGAAACCAAACATTGCTTTAAAACAAAGCATTTTGGTTTTTCCTTACTCTTAAATTGATGGATTTGTCTGAGATTTATTTGTGTCTTTACTCACCCCTGGTTTGTGTTGCTTCTCTTGCAGAAACACTCCAGTCCTAGAAATTCCAATGTAGCCCAATGTAGCTAGCGTCAAGTTGTTTTGACTTGATTACACAGGTAGAATCCTCACAAGTCTTGTTGGAATGCCTTTAAATTTCATTAACATTTCAACAGATTCTTTGAAATTCTTACGGTGGTTTGACTTAATAGGGACCCTCCAGTTCTGTTGCAAATTTTCAAAATTTCAAATTTTCTCTCACAGTTCAGTGTCGAAAAAGCACTAGAGCAGATGGACTAGAGCAGATGTTTTGATTCAGTTTAAGATGGCTCAGATTCTTTCATATTGTTACTGCATGCATTGAATGAGAAGAGAAGCTCAGCAACTGATGCCTCACCTTTCCAACAATTTAGGAAAGGTTATCTCTGGTTTATATTTGAATGAGGCTAAATCTGAAATTCTTACGTAAGCTTGGACAATGAGAGATTTGTTATGCTACGCCATCTGTCTTCCAATCCAATCAACTATTTTTTTCCTGCCACATCACATTATCTTTCATGCAAAATACATTTCTACAATCATTGCTCCATTATTCATATTCCACTTTCTGACATTGGAAAAGATTATTCTAGTCAATAGCAAGTCATAAATTTGACTTTGGAGAAAGGATATGAAACAGTCAAGCATACCATACTGCAACACATACCTGACTCTGTTCCATGTGTTGCTATTGCATCTGAGATTGTGTTCTTGCATTTTAAAGGAAAAAATTAGACACGGTTTGCAAATAATTACTTAAAGTAGGAGTGCATTCTTGCAGTTGTTGTTACCTTTGGATCTTTTACGCATGATCAATGCCTCTGCAAAAAGAAGCACAAATGAAATCAGGTTTTGTTTGTGTATAACAAGTCAAAACCTTTAAAATCTAGTTAGGAGTTGAACAAAAAGGTAGGACTGAGATTCTCCAAGCTGCTTGTACTAACTTGTGGGTTCCACCTGTTCAGCTCAAAGGCATTATTCAGCCACAAGAAAGCTCAAAGCTGAATTTACACTTCAGTTCCTACTTCAGTTTCATTTATTTGCTTGAGTGAGCAGAGCTCTCAGAAGGCAGAGCATGTGGGCAACAAAAAAATAATAATCAGACTGTAGTTAGCTGGAATTTTAAAGCTTGCTAGTCAGACAAATTTTTCCATATTTTGATGACATACTAATATTTTTAAGAATTAATAACTAATACTAATCTCAAGCAGAATCAAGCTAGCAGGTTTAAGTACAGTAAATAAAATGGAACTAATTTCACAGCCAGAATGCCGGTATACTAGGAAGGTCAAATCCAGGAATCTATACTGGTGAAATTAAGCCATGGAATGATTGAATGAGCAGGGATCATGTTTATTATATCAGTTAAGAGTTAGCCATATTCTGTCCTATGTCTGTTTCCATAGTTTTCTGCAGGCTGCAATAAAATAATGTATTGTTACTTTTCATTCAATCATAGCAGGGATGGGGATCATGTGATCATCCAGAAGTTGGGCAATTGTCAATAGCCTACATATAATCAGAGTTCCACTGTCTCCTCCTCTCTCTCTCTCTAAAAAATATATATCAGTGATTATTTTCACATCTATTGACAGGGGTGGTGCCTCCATGTAAGAGTGCCCAAGTATGATTTTCAGACAACATTGATTCTATGCCTCTTATAAAGAAATTAACCTAACTAAAAAGGAAAGCTCCTCAGTGTTAGAAATACATCTTGTTTCTCTGGCCTTCAGGAAGAAGAAGAAGAGTTTGGATTTGATATCCCGCTTTATCACTACCCAAAGGAGTCTCAAAGCTGCTAACATTCTCCTTTCCCTTCCTCCCCCACAACAAACACTCTGTGAGGTGAGTGGGGCTGAGAGACTTCAGAGAAGTGTGACCAGCCCAAGGTCACCTAGCAGCTGCCTGTGGAGGAGTGGGGAAGCGAACCTGGTTCACCAGATTACGAGTCCACCGCTCTTAACCACTACACCACACTGGATCTCAGTGTGAACATATTCTCAGTGAACATGCTCAGAACAATTGTATGAATCTATAACCAATGTTCTCACATAGGGCTGTTTCTGAAATAGTCCTGGTTCCTTCCTTATCTGCTATAGTGGGTGTGCTAGACAGGCAGCCTAATAGATGGGATAAGAGCCTTCCTACTAGCGCTGACTTTCCAGCAGTCAGATCAGTTAAATGGTTTTTTTTTCTGCTTAGAGGGATCAGAGGGATCCCTCATCAGAGGGATCTATTTTGCCATACAGCTATACTTTTATGTTAGGGCTGGCTGAGTGGTACAGAGAGCTGATTGGCATGTGGAATGTATTAATATTAGTATTATCATCAGTGCTATTTTTCTAGCACTCACCATGAACGCTTCCCTTGTTCTCTTGTAACGGCAGTGGTGCCCACCTGAGAGGTGCCGGAACTGAGTTCCAGTGAGTTTCGGCTGGGGGGGGGGGAAGCCCTGATAATGGTGGTGATTAACCAACTAAAAAACTAAGGGAAAACGGTATAAGCAATCCTGTTTAGATGACACATGATACAGAAATGAAGGCTGCAATTCTACACACTTACCAGGAAGGAAAATCCATTTAAATCATCAGAAATGAGTAGACGCACATAGGGTTGAGCAGTAATGTGTTGCATTTGGGTTGGTCATTTTGTTTCATTTTTTTTGTAAAATAACTTCTGCATGCAATTCTAATGGCAGTTATAAGGCCCAATCATTTCCCCCACTTACTTGTACATTGATACTCTATAGTTCAGAGATACAACTCTTCCTAAAGCAGCAATTTCAAAAGGTGTCCTGTAACCAGTTTTTCATTCTCCTTACAATTGTACCTTTCAGGAATTGAAGCTATCATGGTGGATAGTCCAACAATAATTGGTTAAACGTCAGATACTGAAATCATGCTATTAAGCTGAACATCTATCTCTTTCTCGCCACAATTGTTGTTCTTGGTTTTATTAGAATCCAACCCACACTTTGGAAATCATTTCAGTGCACTTGTCTCTTCTTCTTTTTACATCCATCAGTGTTTGTGTCTAGGAAAGCTGCTGAGATTCAGAGCTATTCCTTTACTGCTGGAAGAAAAGATTACTTTGATTGCCATATATATATATATATATATATATATATATATATATATATATATATATATATTCTTGATCTGATTATCAAGATGTCATTTATTGGAAAGTTACACGACAGCCAAGAGGTAAACTAGGGATCTCATAAGCAATGAACTCATTATCAATTCTGGGAAACCTACCCAGAGTTTCAATTCCAATTAAAATTTATGACCATATATAGATTTAATTATTGATCTGGCCTAGGCACTTTAGTGATACACACACACACACACACACACACACACACACACACTGAAGTTTCCTATGGCTTGTAGACTATTTCAAGGAAGGGTGATAGAACGAACATTTATTTTCTTATTTCATGGAATTTGAATTTTTTTTAATGCAGGAACCAACAAAAACACACATAATGCAACATGCTCACAAAAGAAATAAGCTCATTGACTACAATTGCTTGGGCTGCTGTCCTATGCCCACTTTCCTGCAAAAAATCAATGGGACTTGCTTCTGAATGGACACTTATGAGATCGCCTTCTTAAGTATACCATGGATGTGCTTGTGGGCACTTAATTATACATACTAGGGGTGTGTATCAGATTAGGATGAATCCTCAAGTAGAAGCAAGGTACTTTGGGGTGATTCTGGGCTTCCAGGAAGCAAAGCAGGGTATGTACAATCATTTACAAATCAAAACAGGGATCTCTAAAAAGCCTTGTGGCATCCCTGTAATATGGGTGGAGGAGCAGATTCGCAATATTGAAACATACGTCTCTTCCTTAAGGAAATCACTAACATCAGGAATTGGGGGGGGCAGGGAGCTCCTTCACAACTGACAAATCTAGCATGTAATCAGAAGGAACGATTTCACCAACACGCTTCAGTCTAAGTGCTTTCCAAGAACAAATCCTATGCCTCCAAGCTTAAGGAAACTGAAAAACTGGAGAGTGGAAGGGAAGCTCCAGTGTGACTCACAGGCCAACAGGTGTAAACAGAGGGAATGATTTCATCTGGAAAATGACTCTGTTGGAATTCTTCCCATCCCAAAATCAACTTAAAATGTATGCAGCACAAAAGTGGGTGTAGATCTTAGGGTGCAGACAGGCTGCGATGGCTACAGGCAACTGATGATGGGCAGTAGTAGCAGCAGGCTCAGTGCTAGATGGGGGAGAGAGAGGACATGGGGAAATGGTGAGTCCTTTGGGACATGGCCATAAGGAGAAAGGACACCAACACCAGAAAGCTTATGGGTGGGATAAGGCCTCCACTTGTTTGGCTTATCCAGATTTGCCCACACAATGTCACAAAGCTCATGGGGTGGTAATGTGAATGGAAATTTCCCAATACATTAGCATCTTGGTAGAAAGGGCTCTATGTATGGTGTCAGCTACTCTGGGGTCCGAAACCAAGCGATCTTTCCCAAAAGGTCTAGAGGTATGGGGTGGATCCCTTAGGAACCCACGCTGGGACAGGGATTGGTTGATGTTTAATGAATTAGCTCCTTTGTTCCTTGTAGATCGTTAAAATTAGCCCCAAAGTGTTGTAGCCTATTTTAACCCAGTGCATTCCTCATCCCCCTCCCCTGCTATTTTGCTGCTAAAACTGGCTGGAAATAATTTGCAGTGGAATTTCATATAAACAGAAAAATCAGAGGACACTTATTTCCCAGAACAAATTAAAGCAATAGTTGTGTTAAACGGGGAGATTATCAGTTTAACTAAGTTGTGTAATGACATCAGCGGCGGCAGCCTGATTTCACAGGAACTTTAAAACATCTTATTTATACCTTCGGTGAGGATTGTGTCCTAAATCAATTCCTGGTCTTTTTCTTCCTTTATGTTTTCCACAGGTGATTCCCACCGCCACCAAGAACAGGAGCTCTCAGTTCTATTTCAAGGGTTGTGAACTTTCTGGGTGCTCAACAGGAATTAAATTCTGAGAGAGCCATGTGTGTTCGCGAGAGCTGCTTGTGTACTGGGGCATGTAGAATTTTCTGCCTCAGTCATCTGTATAAATTTATCTGAGCAAGGCAACTAAGTGAAACAGCTGAAGCTCTCGCTCCACTATGAATGAATGATGCTATACTTGGAGAGGCTGGCAGATTAGGGGGGGGGGGTGTTGGCAACTGTTCTAGGTTTGGAATCTTTCTTTCACAGATGGATTACACTTGAATTTGGAGGTTGAGTATTTCTATTCATGAAGGGTGAGATAAAACCTACACAGTGAAATGCATGGAAAGAAAGCTATGAAGGGCGGATAGGACTGAGGAGTGAAATATGTCTTTGCGTAGGTTTATTTGAGAAAATGCACAGAACACATGCCTACTTGATTTTTATCTTCAGCT
This sequence comes from Zootoca vivipara, assembly GCF_965207765.1. NCBI lineage: Eukaryota > Metazoa > Chordata > Lepidosauria > Squamata > Lacertidae > Zootoca > Zootoca vivipara. The sequence goes on along the minus strand of NC_142587.1, from coordinate 34,245,471 downwards.
TTGCTTCCAGCACCAACACGGCATGCTTGCTTGCTATATACAGTGGTACCTCGGTTTATGAACACAATTGGTTCAGGAAGTCTGTTCATAAACTGAAGCGTTCATAAACTGAAGTGAACTTCCCCATTGAAAGTAATGGGAAGTGAATTAATCCATTCCAGATGGGTCTGAGGAGCTTCCGGGTCATGTGGCCAGCATGACAAAGCTGCTTCTTGCGAATCAGAGCAGCGCACAGAAACGCCGTTTACCTTCCCGCTGGAGCGGTCCCTATTTATCTACTTGCAGTTTGATGTGCTTTTGAACTGCTAGGTGGGCAGGAGTTGGGACTGAGCAACGGGAGCTCACCTCGTTGCAGGGTTTCGAACTGCCAACCTTCTGATCAGCAAGCCCTAGACTCTGTGGTTTAACCCACAGCGCCACCTGGGGTCTATATATATATATATATATATATATATATATATATATATATATATATATATATATATATGGGTCCCCCCCTTCTGTGTATCCTCCCTTTTCTCCAAGGACCTCAAAGGGGTTTCACCCTTTCTGTATTATCCTTACAACAACCCTGTGAGGTCGGCTCAGCTGAGAGTTAGTGACTGGCCCAAGGTCACCCTGTAAGCATTGTGTCTGAATTAGGATTTGAACAGTAGACTTCCAAGTCCTAGTCTGATACATTAACCACTATACCACAATGGCTCTGAACTACTTACAGATTCGTTTCTATTCATTTAAACTGTGTCTCAATGAAGATACAACATAATTGGAGAGAAATACAAGTACATCCAGTTAAAAACATCTAAAATTTTCTCAAGAGGACTAACTGTGTTAGTCTCCTGCAGCAAAATATATATACCAGAGATTTAAAGTGGGAAATTAAAGATTTTGAATAGTCTGATAACAGCGGTGGAAAGGGATGGGGGGGGGGGGAATTGATTCAGTTTGCATTTAAAAATGAGCCTACCTAATTCACATTTTCCAAATCAATATGGGAACTGAAACACAACCATCTTTCAAAATTCTGTTATACAACCAATGTCTACAAAAATGCACAAATTGCCAAAAAGTGTGCATAAAAACAATACATATCAGTGGGGGATAAAATACAAACACACATTATATTAGGGGGAATTGTTTGTAAAAATATGTACATGCAAGTCCCACTTACCATCATGACACATCTCCTGGAAATTGTTCGTTTGGCAAGGGTTTGCATAATGAGTCTACAATTTCCATTGTTTCCTGTCGAAAAAAATTCCAATGTGTTTCCAACCATGGAATTTTTAATCCCCAAAAGCAAGCAAAAAGAAAAGAAAGCCATAGGAAAACTCAGGAAAAAAATCTCATTTGTTTGATTACTCCCCTTTCCTTCCTTCCTCTTTTGCTCAAGGAACTAGCAAAAGGCAAACAAGGAAGGAAAACTGCTCACTGTTTGCATATCTGACTCTGCAATGTGTATAGCAAGGTTTGGGTACTAATCCCCCATGTTCGGATAAGTGAATTTCCACATAGTGAATGTTTGTAAAGCGGGACCAGCATGTCAAAGGTTCACAGCAAAATGTTTTTAGTAGGCAAAATTCACGCTAAAATGAATTTTTGTGGAGAATTGTGTAGAGTGGGAAATGAGAAAGCGGGAGAACCGAAATTGACAGACTCTTTCATACCTAGAGGAGGCGCATGTGATGGGGCTGAGCTGCAAAGCAACCCTAGCAACTTTGTGGCTGCTTACCTGGATTGAGATGGGGCAGAACACCAATAATGTTGGAGCCACATGGTTGCATCAGCAGGAGTGCTACCACCGATTTGGCACAGTCACCAGTGCAACTGCATTGTCCAGACTCACCCCACGCCCAAGTAGCAGGTACTGGTAGCAGGAGAGCATTGCTGCCACTGGCAGATAATTCACAAAATTGGTGTAAACCCAACCGTGATATGATGATATCACTCCAACCCCAGTTTTTAAATAGTGAGTACCCTGATTTGCCTGTGAGGAAATCACAAATTAACCACACTGTAAATCACTTGGATTTCATAATATGAGGGAAGGAAGAGAGATAACACCCCATTTAACCATATGATATTTAACCATATGTAAATATCAATATCAATATGGGACTCTTGAGAGTCCCATGGACTGCGAGAAGATTAAACCTATCCATTCTGAAGGAAATCAGCCCTGAGTGCTCACTGCAAGGACAGATCCTGAAGCTGAGGCTCCAATACTTTGGCCACCTCATGAGAAGAGAAGACTCCCTGGAAAAGACCATGATGTTGGGAAAGATGGAGGGCACAAGGAGGAGGGGACGACAGAGGACGAGATGGTTGGACAGTGTTCTCGAAGCTACGAACATGAGTTTGACCAAACTGCGGGAGGCAGTGCAAGACAGGAGTGCCTGGTGTGCTCTGGTCCATGGGGTCATGAAGAGTCAGACACGACTAAACGACTAAACAACAACAACAAATATCAATTTATTTATTTTTTGACCACTGTCTGAAGCAAGCTTGAGCATTAGACCTCAGATGCACCAAATCAGTCATAAAAAATAAAGCATGAGGTTTGGGGAAAGATGTCTTTGAGAAAATGCTTTCATCCCCCCTTTTCATTTAAACAATGCCCTGACTTGATGTATTAGAAGTGTTCTTATTCCAAGAACAGCCTTCTAAGGCCTTTCCCCACAAAGCAGGTGATTAATCTGAAGAGAGAATAACATATGGCTTTTGTGTTGTGGCTTTCATCCAGAAGTCACTCATCCTTTTCTTAGCTGATATTTATGGGAAGGATAAAGGATACCTTCCTTGCTGGCTATTTCTCGCCATACCCCAAAGGGAGAAATGGCAATGCAAGGCAATGCAAGGCAAGGCAGGCTGGCAAAGATCGGTGTGTTCTCTGATCACCCCCTCTCCATGTTTGATTTATGAAAGGGTATAATGAGAGTGTTTAAAAATACTTTAAAATCATCAGGACACTTTCTTGTGCGGTGTGTGTGTGTATTTTTAAAATAATTGATCCTTAGCTATGGCTCCCGTCAGCAAGCCTTCTAAATGATATAAACATCCCTAATAACAGAGTGGCTGCAAAATAGCCCCTGTTATTAGTCAAGAGCGTGATTGAAATGAAATGTAAGATTTATAATGACAAATGAAATGTAAGATTTATAATGGCATTTTCTTTTGTTGGGACGTTTCTCACGCTGAGAAATGAGACCCTACTTTTAAAATAGCGGCATGTTCTCAGCCCCTCCCCTCCCCTAATGGACTTACCCATCTGTGAATAATTGTTCAGGGGAGGGAGAGACTGTGTAATAAATCAGCTGCCCTCATGAGCCAGTCTTAGCAGTTAGGAGTTTTAAGCCCTGTGTGACATAATGAGCACAATGGAGTGCAAAAGTAGAGGGGGGGGGGGAAATGCAGCCAGCCACTAACAATTTTCTCAGCAGAGCCGGCAGAAATGCTGAAGAGGAAGAAGGCCCCCCTAATGGTAGAGTTTAATGTGTTATCAGACCTCCAGTGCTTCATGCAATGTGCCGCTGAGCTACAGTTAGGGTTGCATCATCTGTCGCCTGCGATAACAAGGGGCCAGAGAGAGTGCGTGTTAATAAATATTGCCTAGGCTGGGCACATTTTGAAAATAGATTCATTGCAGGCTAATTGCTTGTAAGGTGTTTCAAATTACAATCTTTGAACAAAGAGGATCAATTTCAATTTAAAACAAAACATTAAGGAGACGAAGCCGCAGCCAAGGACTGACATTCGCATTGTGAATCAAACATTCAGACGCTGTGAATTTGTTTAACTCAGAATGACTGTTTAACTTTCGGCTTTCCGCTAATGCCTGCTTATTAACAGATGGGGCTGTGCTTGCAGTAAGGAAGGCATGGCAAATATGTGAGGAAAGGCTTTCACAGGCTGTGTTTTAAGTGTGGCTGGCTATGTGTTTTTGGTTTTTCATTTCCAGTATATTGCTAAAGGGCAGTCACCCACTTTTACTGGGGTGCGGGTAAGGAAGGGGAATATATATTATATATTTCATTCACATTTCATGGTGAACCTACCAAATTTTCACCTAGTAAAGCAATATGTGAACTGAAACACAGCTTTCTCTGCAAATTTGCACTTCATCAAATTTTGCAGTGCAGTTCTATGGCAAAGTTAGATGTACACAAACATATACTGGAGTTAAGTGTGCATACAAATGGCATATATTAGTAATAATAACATGAAGAATGTATGTATTGTACAAATTTGTCAATTTCAGTTTCTCTCCGTTTCTCATTTTTTTCCAGTCATAAGTTAAGTTATCCGTATTTCATCATCAGTGTGTATGTGTGCATGTTTAAATCCTCATGGAAATTCATCAGCATTTAAAGTTCTCTCGAAATATACACATTTAAAAGTAAATTTGCCTAATATGCACTTTTTTGAAAAGTACCTTTCCCTAATATGAAGAAAGGAGAGAATGAGATATGTGACGATGCTTTAGCCACTCAGACAAAACATTATGCATATTTCCTGGCCATTTCTGGCTTTCATCCATACTTCATTAATAACCCATCTTTTAGGTACATATCTCCAAGACTAATCTCATTTCTCGAAAGCTCACTAGAGACTCTATTATTTTCCTGGCTGTGCTTTAAAATCACCTAGGTGTAATTTCTTTGTCCATATTCATAATTTAACATTTATTAAAGCAAAGCAGAGTGAATTTAAAGGTGCTAATGATTAATGATATTAATATAGGAAGTGCAAGGAGGGGGAAACCCCTACCTACTTAAAGTAATTACGCTCAAACAACTCAAAAGAGGGGAAGAAGATCAAAAGCTGAAACAGCCGCAGGGATTTAGCCACTGCAACTCAATTGAGAAATATGGGGTCATCTTGAGAAGAGTTGTGTGAGGAACTGAGCAGGGTGCTCTGTGGCATCCTGCTTTCAGCCTGGCCAGACAGAAACAGGTCTGGGCCAGAAGTGGATCACCACAACTCTCACACATCTCACAGCTCAAAAAATGGTGGCCATTGTGAGTGGGAAAGTGAGGCAGGAGAGGCACCACAGAATGGAGATTAGGCAAAAGGGAGACAGGGTTTTTCAAGATCACACAACTCACAGAAGAAAGGGGCGCAGGGGGGGGGTGATTTCTTAAAGGAAATACCTCAAGGGCAGGTTCAGAAGAAATTCAGGGATTGCAGATGCAGTGAGGAACCAGGGAAATAGAAAAGTATCAACAGGGGCTGCCTTCTGAAGGGAGACCCCGTGATGAGAAAGGTCCTTGGCTCAATGGGCGGGGGGTAAGAATCCACCAAGCACAACCTGAAGTAAGGAACCACTCCATAGAGGCAAACTGTGACAAGCTGCTTCATACATGATGACATTCCTCCATGGAGGCTGCTACTGAACATGAACTGCAGGTGTGATTTTTATGTATAATGTTGATCCTACAGCTCTACTCAAACAAAGAACATGGCTTCAATGTTCAATGGCTCACTTATCCGGCAGCAAGCTCAGTGGAGCTTACTTCTGTGTAGAAACGTATCTTTGGAATAGTTTTATTGACCTGCTGCATTATGAAATCATTATTTTGGACCATTGCTGAGGGGCATTACATTCAAAAGGGGAAAAAAACTTATCAAGAACTTGTTCTGTCAAACCATCAGCATTGCTTGAAATGTTAGTTACACACAGAATAATTAATAGACATAGCTAACTTAGGTTTGTTTAATGAATGTTCCATGAGTAGAAGATAATCGGATGCAGCCCTCAACATTTCAACCATGTAATATAACACTGTGTGGATGGAATATGGGTCATCACAATATAATTTTCTGAAGCTGCATACAATCCCCTAATTCCCCCCCCCCTCTCTCTCTCTCTCTCTCTCTCTCTCTCTCTCTCTCTCTCTCTCAAGGAAATCAATCTATTGAAGGTCCCTATGCAATGGAAGAACATGACTATTCATTTCTTTGATGATCACCGCAGCCCCCCGCTCGCAAAAGATTGAAATGTGTCATGTCTACATTCTTCCCTTTCTGACCCCTCTTTTGGGGGGCAAACTACAGATAAAATGTATGTGGTGTGTAAATCTAATCAGTGCAATGGATTGACATCTCTGTGTCACAGGCTGTCCCAACATTGCACTGATTCAATTGAAAGATATTTGCACTTACTCTACTGGGCACTTACAATTATCCTCTATATTACTTGGCATGGATGTGACTTTTTATCTTAGATTATGGTTGCTCCATAAATCTGGTGTAAAAAAAAAGGCCAAGAGACACATTTTGACACGTTATCTTCCTTAAATTATCCTTTCCTGCTGACTCAGGATGTGGAGATGTTCTCACTCCATCTATATGCTGATAATGAACCACACTTTAAAATGTTGGCCACATTCCACATCTCTCCCCTTCCTCCCCACATTGATATTGTAATCAAGAATCCTAAAACGAATTTAATAGAAGAGCAAAACCCGTGGTAGGATTAACGATAACAGTATTTCTTCAACATGTCTTCAGCATGTAAGTCAAATGTAATTATCATTAAAAGATTCCCTCTAAACATATAGTAATGCACCAATATAAACTCCTGAGCCCCAGTAGGTCTAAGACTTAATGGAACATGCTGAGTACACAGTCCTGTCTCTGTGTAGGGTTCCACACAGCTCATCATATAAATCCATATACTTTAAATTAAGTTTTTAGAAAACCACTGTGGGGAAAAACATAAAAGATATTCCACTGTACCTAAATCTCTGAGTAAACAGCTTAAAAATCAGACACTCTGTATGCTAAAATAAGTGATGTAGCAACCAAGAAGGAACTCAATACAGTACCTCTGGGCTAAAAGCCTAACCAGAATGCTAGACTGTATTTATCAGATCACAAATCATTTCAGCAGCAGACTGTATTATATCGATTAGCCTGGAATTGATTGCATGTTACTGCAGATTCTTAGAATGTTACTGACCAACATAAATTGACTGCGTGGACATTTAAAGAAAATAAATTTAGATGTTCTGTGCTGATTTCTAAACGTATGTTTGCATTATATATTCTGTATAATATGTTGTATTGCTATCTGTCAAATATCAAAGAGCGGAAGGCAGGCTGGCTGGCTGGCAGGTAGGCAGACTGATATTAGCCTTTGGGTGTGATACATAGTTATCGGGTTCTACGGGCCCCAGTGAACTGGGGAAAATAAATTTCAGAGTGCATGATGGCAGGAGTATCCATTGTCATCCAGACATAATGCTGTGTGCACAATATGAAGTGACAGCCAAAGTGTAGAGTGTTTCCTCTAGAATCATCGGGTCTGAAGGGACCTTAAAAGCCACCCAGTTCAACCCTCTGCAAATGCAAGATATCCACTGCTGCAGCATCCCTGATAGGTGTCCATCCAGCCTCTGCTTAAAAATCTTCATCAAAGGAGAGTCCACCACCTTCTGAGGCAGACCTCTGTCTCATTCTCAAACAGAAAGTCCCTCCTAATATTTAACTGAAATTCTGTTTTGTTTGTATTTGTCATTTGATCCTCTTGACTCATGTCCTACCCTTTGGAACAACACAGAGCAAATTTGCTCTATGAGAGCCCTCCAAATAGTTGAATATAGCTATCATATTGCCTCTTAATCATCTATTCTCCAAGCTTTAAGCATGCAGACCATTGGATAATAAGGGCCTCAGATTTTTCGGAAACAGCTTAAGTTTAGCAGGATTCTACCTTTCTGTGCCAGAAAGTGCTGCCTGCTAAATTTCTGCTTGTCGTGCAGCAATTAAAAGCACAGAAGAAATGCCAGAAGGAATATCGGCAATCCATTTCAGTCTCCCGTATTTCATATAATCAGACTCTCACAAAGGTGTGTGCTGAGGACTGCATAAACCAAAAATCATAAAATGATTTCCTGGTAAGTCTATCTGGGCCAAGATGTTCTAATGTTCTATCAAAATAAAAGTAAAGTTCTTTAGAAATTAGTATAATGCATTTGTTGTATCTATATTTCAGTAACCAACATTATTGTTCTGTATGTGAACAAGCAGGTTAGATTGCATTATACAAGTTAACATTTTTAATTATAAACAACATGAATTCATTTCTCACATTTCCTAATTACCATTTCTTACTTTAAAAATTCAGCACTTCAAAATTATACATTATATTCAATTTTACTGACAAAGGACCAAAAAAAAAAAAACAACACACCTGGGGGAATGATAAAGGTAAAGGGACCCCTGAGCATTAGGTCCAGTCGTGAACGACTCTATGGTTGCAGCTCTCATCTCGCGTTATTGGCCAAGGGAGCCGGCGTACAGCTTCCAGGTCACGTGGCCAGCATGACAAAGCCGTTTCTGGTGAACCAGAGCAGCACACGGAAATGGCGTCTACCTTCCCGCCGGAACAGTACCTATTTATCTACTTGCACTTTGACGTGCTTTCAAACTGCTAGGGGGGAATGATAATTAGTGCTTATAATCATGACTGAACATACATACATAGTGAACAGGTCCTTGCTAGAATAATATTTATTAGAAGTCATTAACAGGTAAAGGTAAAGGTGCCCCTGACTGTTAGGTCCAGTCGCGGACGACTCTGGAGTTGCGGCGCTCATCTCGGTCTATAGGCAGAGGGAGCTGGCGTTTTTCCGCAGACAGCTTCCAGGTCATGTGCCCAGCATGACTAAGCTGCTTCTGGCGAACCAGAGCAGCGTACGGAAATGCCATTTAAGGAGGCTTAATACATATGTTCATAATCATGCTTGTCCTTAGAATTCTTCTTCAGTGGCAGGAGCAATGTTAGTAGGAATGATTTTTAAATTAGCATGGACGTTTATTTAAAAGCATGTGGATATGTACTTGGATGGAATTAGGTCTGAACACCTGACTTTCAGAGCCATCTGAACACTGGAAACATATTATTTCACATGTCCCCAATCTTTGAGCTGTGCAAGATTCTAGGTATTCCAGGCACTTACCTGGGACTCATATTTCCTTTTGTGAATGAGGTGCAGTGGAGACTGTGGTGTCTTCATGAAATATGGCTTATTTACACATATATACAACCTGAGCCTGCAATGGAGTGGTTCACAGCTTCAACTCCACAAGGAAGTCTTGCTTCTCCCATAGTCATGGCCTTGGAGTCAAACAGAAACCAAACTCTGACTCTCTCTCCAGCTTGCTACTTTTATTCTAATTCACAACACAGCCCCCAAAACTCTGCTCCAAACTGCCTTTGTCCCTCTGCAAGTCACCCATTTGCCATCTCGCACAGAGCCTCCTTTCATTTGTCCTCATAATGGCCCATCACCCAGGTGATTACCTCATAAGGAAGCTAACCTGGGTTATATTTTAACACTTGCTGGATCCAGGGATTGAAGGGGTCTGACACACACAAACTCATAACCATATTAAAGGGGAAATACTGAAAATTGTGAAGGTGCTGGATATCAAACTGTTTTTGAGAGGATTTAAATAAATAGACTGAAGGGTCCATCATCCAAATCCCTTCTGAATTGGGCCCTGAACAAATTAGAGTCTTCCCATCCCCCCACGTCACCAGTCTTCTCTTTTCCAAACTCACCCTTTTGACAAAGGAAAAGAGCGGGGGAGATTTCTGTATTGTGAAGGTCTCAGACTGAAGGCCTTATCAGTCATTAGATGCTTGGGAAAATCTATTGCTACTAAGAACACTGGGATATGCATTGAACCAAGAAGCATTTGGAAACTACATTTGCTATGCTTCTAGGTCTCTGTGTGGGTGGAATGGATTCTGCCTGTACAAGAGAAATTTGCCATTGTCTCCTCTCCCTGTAAACTGCACCACCCCATCTGGCCTCTGACACTGGATACAACTTGAGATTATTTATCCAACAATCTTCCACAATGGTTTTGCTAAATAAGGATATTTTGTTTCAATAAAATTTTCAACACGTGGCCTCCTTAACATAATGAAAAGCAATCTTCTAATAGATAGGCATCCTCAAGTTGCGGCCCTCCAGATGTTTTGGCCTACAACTCCCATAATCCCTAATTAACAGGACCAGTGGTTGGGGAAGATGGGAATTGTAGTCCAAAACATCTGAAGGGCCGAAGTTTGGGGATGCCTGTTCTAAGAGATCTCCAAGACAGCAGCCTGGATGCAATACGACTGAGGCACTCTCTAGAAAAGGAATGGGGAATCAGTGAGAATGGGCCTTCCATATCTCATTGGACTCCAGTTTCCATTAGCTCCAGCCAACATGATCAATGGTAAGAGATGGTGGGAGTTGACATGCAGCAACATCCAGAGGTCAGCAGGTTCCTCATCCCTGGTCTAGAAAGTTCAGGAAATGGAAGAATGATGTAAGGGTCATTCGGTTTAAGGCTCACATTCATCGCCCCCATAAAAGACATGGTATTATCTATCTCTATCATCTCTATCTCTATCTCTCTATATCATATATATATATATATATGCCTCTTTTATGGGGGGGAAATGAACGTGAGCCTTAAACTGAATGAACCTTACATCATCTTAAGCAGCTAAAACCTATTTTGAAAATATGGGTCATTAATAAATAAAAAAAACCCTCTTCAGCTGAAATCAATAATGCTATGCATTCCAGGGCCAAGTTAGGGGAGCTGAAGTCTATGCAATTAGCAGCTGTTTGAATGGCTTTTCAAAAGTAAATAGAAGATGTTGAGGATCCTGGCATGCAGCCTTTGAGACTTTAACCCTTTTGCTTGCTGCTGTAATTCTGGGATGGATTAGGCTCTTCTTAGCTGTTATTTTTGTTGGATGAAAAGCTCCCATTTGCACCATATAGAAGTTTTCATCTAATAACAAACAGACTCCTATTGGACTGAAACAGGAAGCAAAAGCTTAAAACTGATTGTGCTTGGGTCGTCTCATCTAGCTTAGCATTCGGTTCCTTCACTTTCCAGTTCTTCAATCACTTTTCAAAACCTTAACTTGAAGAAAAAGTACCCAAAAACTGCCCTCAGAGTGTTTTCAAACCCCACTCCAAACTTAAAAAATTGCAAACATATGCAAAAGAAATCCAGAAATGAAGAGCTGTCTTGCATCTGGGTCAAGGACTAAGCAGACTTTGTGGCAGGATAAGATCGTGACGTGTCTTGCCTCTGCTTCAGTGAATAGAAATAGAAATAGAAATACTTTATTGTCACTGCACCACTTGTTTATAGTGAGATTAAATGATCTATTAGTCCTTGTCACTCTGTGTGCTCTATTACAACCGCTAACCCCTAACATCAGCTTCCTAACCACCTGGGCTGTATTGACCTTCCAAGTTAGACTCCCAGGTATTTAAAGGAAGAGAGATGTGAATGCCACATAGATGGATCCCCTGAGTCATAATAAACTGGGTTTCAAATCTGTTATTCTTCAGGACTGTTTCTTATGTTACTTGAGATCTAAGAGTAGCTCCCAAAGAAAGGAACATGAAGGTAAAGGGGTTTTGGCAATGCAACAGACAGGGATGGACAAATCTGCCAATTTATATTTCCCCAATTTTAAATTCAGCTCAACCCATTGCAATCTCACCAAAAAAGGTCCACTCAAAAATTCATATTTAGTTTCATGCACATTTCTCTTAAAATCATGTACACAATTTTGTCTGGTATAAGCATTTTTGCAAGCAATATTCTTTAACAGAATGTGTGTTTTGTGCATCATTTCACTAATATACCCATGTTTGTATGCATTCTTTAGTAGGAGAACAGCATCACAACATTCAGAAAAGTAGGGATTTCACAGGGAAAATTTCAGTTCACATATTGCTTCAGGAAGTGGAAATCTGGGAAGTTTGCATTACAATTAAAATGCAAACTAAATGCATTTTCCCCCTGTCCCTGAGCAAGGGGTGGACTTTGTTTCCCTAAAGCCAAGCCAAAATTTCAGGTGCAACACTGCAGCTGGTAGATACAAAATTGTCTTTAGTGTAGCTCTCATCATTGTATCTCTTTCATAGATGCTACGAGAAGAATCTGCATCTTAAATTGCCACTATTTGACAAACACCACTGCAGAGTCTTCTGATTGTGGTTTTCCTTGGAGCAAGTTCAACAGTTGAACAGAATGAGTCATTTAGAGGGCACTGTTAATGAACTTCCCTTTGGATGGCTTACATTCTTCTACGATAAACAAAGCATCCAATTCCAATTCTGAAACAATAGAGCCCAAAATGGCAATGAGCTAATAATGAAACCTGCCAGAAGTCTTGCCCTTTATCTACCAAAGAACTTGCATTAAAAGAAGGGATTAGAATGTGGGGGAAGTGGCCAGAAGCCCTTTTTGTCTTACCCTCTTCCCTTTGCTCTTGCTTGGAAGCCAACATTGAAGATGTATTCTCTACTATATAGGACATTAAAAAGAATCATACAATATGCTCACAGGGATTTTCAAAACATGAGAGGAAAACACTGCGAAGAGAATAATTATAGCATTTAACCTGGAGTCTGAGCTATTATAGTTGATCTCTCAATAATTTCACATCAAAGCTATTATTACATTAAGCAGCAGGGATGCTTTGATAAACTCATGCAATCAACATGCACCCTGTAAGGAAAGACAGGTCGTGAACATCAATTGAAATGAGGCACAAAATAGAAAGGAGATTTGGCATTGGTAGCGTAAACACACACACACACACCTCAGAATATAGGGAAAAACAAAAGCTAAAGGGCCATGAATTTTTTTAAAAAAACAGGCAGCATTTGCTGACACAAATTATTGTGCTATCATTAAATCAGCAAGCAGTGTTTCTTATGAGCTAATGAGCTAAACATTTTAGCTCTTGGGTAAAAATAAGAGCCTAAACAAAAGCAATGCAAAGATTGCTTTACCGAGTATGGCCACATTCTATATATTTATGACGCAGTAATTCAACACACAGGAAATAATAAAGAATATCAGTGGAGATTGCAAAACAAATCAACAAATGAGAAAAGCTAGATTGCCAGGGAAGACAAAGTTCAATGTGGAAATGAATCTGAAAGGACCCTCCAACACTGCCATGATCAAAACAACTGCATAAAGTACAGTGTGTTTTCTCTCTCTAGGAGATCAGCTGAAGAGGAATCACTGGAATGTTATCCTATTGTACATAAAAACTTTACTATATCTCATGCTGATGGAAACTGAAATATTCTATGCATCTAAAGTTATCTCTGAGGATCACAAATCTAGGCATGAGTGGATTTCCATCAGTCCATTCCTTTAGTGCTGTGGGCTTCATTCAACCCTGAGTTACATTGCTTCTGAATTGTAAAAGTAATTCTCCAACTTCAGCCCGCGCATTCTGCCACACTGTAGAAGAGTGAGATTGTACACTGACTTTGGGGCAGTGTTTCGCAGGTGTGTGTGTGTGTGTGTGTGCTTAATTTCTAAAACACTACCTAAATATTCAGATATGGTATCACAATTGTTTATATAGTTGCATCAAGGTTTGCTTTTTGTCATGGTCTGTCAAAGGCTCAGAAAGCAGTTCCCAAATATGCTGAGTTTTCACTCAAACTGGTCCTCAACTCAATGCATTTCTCTCTCTTTCTTGATTATCTGGGTGCTACATATAAGGCATTGGGTTGCTTTTCCCCATGCCAACAACTAGCGTTATATCTCAGGCTATCTAAGCTTGGCACCAGGACTGTAACACTCACAATCAGATTAGCTCTGCCTGTGTGCTTGCACCACCATGCTACCGTCCCTGCCTCTCTCCGCCCCGTGCCTTCCTGGTATGCAACAGCGACTCAGCTGTCTGCATGTTAGGTGTCACACCTCAACACACAGTCCAATACGGGGCTATCAATTGAAACTAGTCATGGTGGCTGTGTACTTTCTCCAAGACCAGTACCTGTACATTTCCAGGCTCCTGTTTACCTCCCCTTTCAAAGAGGTAGTACAACATGCATTTAAAGCACATAAGGCCCCTCAAATTATCCTGGAAACTGTAATTTACAGAGCTACAATTCCTAGAACTCTTAACAAACTCCCAGGGTTCTTTGAGGAGCCTCATGTACTTAAAATGTATCATGTATATGCAGCCCAACCTTTCTTTCTTCTTCTTCTTATTTTTTTGCAGGGGTGTCATGGCAAGTAGGAAGAGAAAGGGGAAAGCACAGATTACTAATTTTTTTTCAAAACAACACACAACTTCAAGCAAGAGAGGTTTAACTAGGAAAGCTTGAGAAAAGCAAACAAATTGAAAGCCAAGCTAAGAGGAATCAAGTTCAAGTTCAATTTTTATTACAGCAAAAGCCAGCAATACAGAATATCATAATTCCAAACGAAAGAAAATCAGCAATAACATCACCAGAAATAGAACAATTACACAAAATGAATTTGCAATGTGCCATTCAATAGAAGGGATTTACGTTTCTTAATAGCTAAAGTGCAGAATTTGGCCACGTCATATGACCCTGGGCTTGAGGAATCTTCCAGAAGGAATTTTCGTAAGATTTCGGGGGGGGGGGATTCCAAATTATATTGTAAGGGTGTAAATTTTGATAGAAGGGGTAAAATACGTTGAGCTAAGAGGAAATTTCCCATCACTCATTTGAACTAACCGGGCAATTATTTGGCAACAGGCTTCTAGTATATATGTCAGTATTTCTGAGGATTTGTTGATCTCTAGACCAGGTGACTGGGTTAACTTGCATACAGTATTTTAGTCTATGAGTTCAATTTAAATTTGTTCTGTATAGACATTGCCGCAATGCAAAAGAAGGAAAAATCATTTACTTTAATGATCTTCATATCTAAGTGCAGTCTTTTTTGTGTGTATCTGAAAATCCCTATGATTAAATGTGGTTGTTTTTAAAGAGCTAATCAATTTTCAAAATGTGCCCCATCAGAAGGAAATTGCTTACAATATACATAATTTCATCTTGGAAGTGAGTCCCACTGAGTTTAATAGAGCTTGCCTCCTCGTCAGTATGCTTAGGATTGCAGCTTTGTAAATTTGCCTAATGCAGCTTATGTGTTTGCTGTAGTTTAGCACAGGATCTGAGTTTTCTTAGTGTATGTGTTGAGATATTTTCAAGCATGCTCCCATCCTTTTACAGTCACAGCAGAAAATTACAAGCCACTCTTCCCCATTTAAAATGTTTCTAGGGAGCCTGCTGGAGAAAGCCATATCCTTCTTGGTTTAGCTCTTTGACTAGTCTTGCCAAGGACTATAAGAGCAGACTATGAAGGGAATGGACTATTCCCTGTATGTTCTGCGTTACCTGCAAGCTACATGATTGCTGTTGAGATACATTCCACCTGATTTTCCTTTATATACATGTGTAAAGTTGAAGCTTTAACCAAAACATTATGAATTTTTTTTTCTTTGAATATTGACTCTGAAATCACTTCCACGCATAGCTGCCAAGTTATCCCTTTTTAAAAGGGATTTTCCATTATGCTGAATAGGCTTCCTCGCGAGAAAAGGGAAAACTTGGCAGCTATGCTTCCACGGTGTTCAATGGGGCTTTCACCCTTTGAAGTGTGCTTAGGACTGTGGTCTATTATTATTTTCATTTATGAATCATTTTCAGTGATATATCCTGAAATGATTGATAGAAACATACCATATATAAAAGTTAAAATAGCTATGTATACACACAGAAATACAGAGAGAGGAGCGGTGGATTAAAAGAATAACAGCACATGTATAAAATAATTTCAAATCCAGTACAGATGCCAGTTGGGCTAAAGATCCCCATTTATAAGGCTCCCAGGTATTTTGCCTGAAACTTGGAAACTATGGAGCTGTGACTAGACATCGCCCTGGGGTGAGGTGGGGGAGGAAATGGAAGCAGTGGCTTCCTACCAGTAGTGGCGCTGCATTGAGCAGAATGGAGATGAGAATGGGGGTGGGAGAGGTTGTGGAAATTCCGGATTTGTGGTGGCTTCCTGCATGTGCGAAAGACATGCCACATGTGTGAAACTGCCGCCTCTCTAACCGGGATAATGTAGACAGATCATGCTTAGTAGCCACTAAAAACCTTATTCGCCACCTTTCATATACTGAATTGTATTTGCTGAGGGCCTTCTTGGTAGTGACGCCCTCCCTGTGGAACACATTCCCATCAGATGTCTAGGAAATAAAAGTCAGTCTAATCTGACTTTTAGAAGACATCTGAAGGCAGCCCTGTTTAGAGGAGTTTTTAATGTCTGATGTTTTATTGTGCTTTGAATTCTCTGGGAGCCGCCAAGAATGACTGAGGAAACCCTACCAGATGTGCAGGGTATAAATAAATAATAATTATTATTAGCCACTCTGGGAAGTAGGATTGCAATAATCTAGTTATAAATAGTTCCCATTTCTTCTGTGAGTCTTCTGTGAGTCCAAACATATAAAGCAGATATATCTATCTCTCTATCTCTATCTCTATCTATCCATGAAAAAGAACCCCCCTTCGCCAAACTAGATCTCAGGCCTTTGTTGCCATTACTGAGAAGGCCCTAAATGGCTTTTTAAAAATGGAGTTCTATCTTGTTGTCTGGCTTTGCTTTTAACCAGTGACATTGTTTACTGTTTTATTCTCATATTTTGCTACCTGATTTTGAGCATCTGGCTGAAACATGTCTCAGGAGTGTCCAAAATAAACGAATATGTACAGGTAAATAATGTTTTGACCTCATAAATTAACCTAAAATAGTTAAGAGTGCTGATTCCTCGGAGCCCAAAGCTACTGCTGCCCTTCCCATTCCTAGCCTTTGCAATTCCATTCAGGTTCACTGTTGAGTTTGCATTGTGGAGCATGCTCATTCGTCAGTGCAGCAGGGGGGAAAGGGTGACCAAGTTGCTTAATAAAACAATCCTTCTATTTAGGAGCGAGAGCTCCTTTGCAATTTGCAACCTTATCACAACTCTTATTGTCATCTTGAAGCACAATCAACCCCTTACTTGATATAACTCTTGATTGCCATCTTTATAATGGCAACTAGCTGTGTGCAGTTAAAAATACTGATAACTGTGTTAATTAAAATTTTAATTGTCTTTGTATAAATTGCCAAGGGCAGAAGTAAAAAAACAAAAATAAATCATATATAGAACTCTTATAGGTGTTTTCCCCCTTGTTTCCTTTCACTTTTCTTTTTCTTTTTCAAACTTGTTTGGCTAAAGTTAAAGAGAACAAGAGCATCCCCTGCAGGAACTTTCCCATCCATGATTCCTTTCACTTTTTTTGGAGTGGTTAATTCTCCTGCTGATTTGTATTCACTCTGCATGATGCACAGTAATTGTGTCTAGAGAATTAGAAAGGGATGGCTATTGCGGTGGTAATAGAATTACTATCAGTGTTCTAAGCTGGTAAAAGGATTCTGGGTTTCAGTCAAAGGATTTTAAAATACATGCTGAAATGTATACAGTATCTGCTTCTATTTCCTCCCTTGCACTTGTTATAGGTGTGAAAGACTGGGATTTATCACCTGCGTAGTTAAGGGCTGTGGCATCCCATTTGGGTGACTGATGCCGCCGCCCCCCCCCCCTTCTCACTGCTAGGGCCAATGCTTTAGGGATGTATACATATAACATTGAAGGAGTGCACAATCTATGTACCTGTGTACATCAATAGTTCAACTCTACACCCAAGCAGCGACTTGCATGTCATGTTTGAGAAGGATGAAGCTTGTGCATGCAATAACTGAACTTCACATTCCTTCACACAATCACTTGCAGAGACAGCTTGTGCCTGTGTAGCGTGGGAAAAGGCCTTTTTAAATGACCCCACCAAACTATTCAGGTACTGCCTCCTGAAGCACATCACTTCACCCTACTGCAATGCAGGGCTTGCTTTGCCAAACAGGACCTTCACACAACCTGAACTGATGTGTTGAGCGCATGGATTGAGTGGCTCCCAATCACAAGTGGTCAGATTTTTGTCCAGTAAGTCTGATTGAGGATGGCCAAATTAGCTGCCAAGTAATTCAAGCAAGATTTGTTGTTCTCCCATAGTTCCAGTTTGCTCCTAATGGACAGTACTGCATTTGGGAAATTGTTCACTACGCAATTGGACACCTCCTAACGTATTGTAACCATATCTTGCATGATGGTTTCTGGGATCAAACACCAGGTTTTTAATCTATGTTTGGATAGAACTGGGCACCAGTTTGAACCAAGATGGTAGACTGAGCATTTCATTTTAGCCACTAATTTAAAAACGGCACTGATTTTTTTAGAATTCCCAAGCCACACCAAGCATAAGGCTTCTAGTTAGAAATAGTAAGAGGAATGTGTTTTAATAAAAACAAAGCGAGGCACTGTATTAAATACTGTGTTTTGAAATTTTGCATATTACAGCTTTTATTCCTTGAGGGCACTGTTAAGCAATTCTAAGTGTTAGCTCTTCAGCTCCAAAAAGGCTAGGGCACCCGTTCTCGTTCAGTAATGAGGCATGTACAGCGGGTCTCTTCAGTTTATCCTATTAACTCAATAGCATTTCTTAAAATGCATGCATCTATTTGATTTTTGTTTGTTTGCTTGCTAAACCTGTGACTAGTTTAATGTCCCTTTATTGATGGCAAAAGACAGCTATCTGGGCAAACTGCAATAAGACTGAATCTGCAAGTATTGGCAAGGTGAAGTCCCGGTGGAACAGGGACTGTTCTCAACGAGATAAGTGGATGATTCTGTCCAGCTGGAAGCAGTGGTGAACCAGCTCAGAGAGCACTTGAGAAGCCTGTGCCAACTGCCTGGTGAGAAGATAATGAAGGAGCTGTGGGGAGGTTGTTGAGCTGATCAGCCAGCTTCTGTGCTGCACATTAAAAAAAGAAAAAAGAAACCCCCACTGTGAGTGATATCTACTTGTAAGGAATAGAGATGTGGAGTCCACTGGAAGTTCTGTATTAATGTTACTGGAAAAACAAACAGATGTCCATGCCATGGTTCACCTGTAGGAAACCTGAGATCTGTTTTTATTTTACTTTCTGGATGCAATAATAGATTTGTGAGAGTTATATAGCATTTTCCTGCTATATTACATTTCCAAAGTGCCAAACAGATTCACAAAGGGTATCTCAATAAGCCTGGCCACATTCTTGTAAATCAAGACAGTGCAATCCAAGATTGATGAGTGGTGTAGTGGTTAAGAGCAGTAGACTCATAATCTGGGGGACCGGGTTTGTGTCTCCGCTCCTCCACATGCAGCTGCTGGGTGACCTTGGGCTAGTCACACTTCTCTGAAGTTTCTCAGCCCCACCCACCTCACAGAGTGTTTGTTGTGGGGGAGGAAGGGAAAGGAGAATGTTAACCGCTTTGAGACTCCTTCAGGTAGTGATAAAGCGGGATATCAAATCCAAACCCCTCCTCCACTTCTTCTTCCTTCTTCTTCCTTCTTCCTTCTTCCTTCTTCCTTCTTCCTTCTTCTTCCTTCTTCTTCTTCCTTCTCCTTCTCCTTCTCCTTCTTCTTCTTCTTCTTCTTCTTCTTCTTCTTCTTCTTCTTCTTCTTCTTCTTCTTCTTCTTCTTCTCATTTTCCTAAGGCCTCCTAAAGGGTTTCTGCAGAGTGAGAGCTATACTAGGCATTTCCTGGCTCACAGCTCATTGTCCAAACCACTGCACTGATTTTTATTTTATTTTTAAGCTATTGGACTAAACTTATAGAGCAGCCTTAATGATAGCGTTAAAAAAATAGCCAAGTACATTCTGATTCTACTATTATATGAGCTTCTAGGAACCAGAGGTAGGCAGAATGCTGTTGCTCATACGTCCAGCTTGCAGGTTTCCCAAAGGCATCTGGTCAGCCTCTGAGAACAAGATATTGGTCTAAGTGGATCATCACTGGCCTGATCCAGCAGGCTTGTCTTATATTCTTTGGTTAAGAGCCTTTTCTGTTCAACAAGCTAGTCCCTGTCCAGTTCTAACTCAGCTACACACACACACACACACACACACACACACACACTGTCATGCTCAGTTTCCGAACCTTCTGAAGACACCTGTATGGCGGAATTTAGTTTATAAGATGTTGAACTAGATAATTCAGTAGCCTTGACCTCAGAAATGCTTCTTTTCTTCCCCTCAAACCACAGCTGATGGAAAGATACACAAGTGAAGAGTAATTTGATTGTTTTTTACAATTAAGTTTAACCTGCCTTTGCTTCATGGGCACTCTCTTGGATATCTACATTAAGCAGCTGGGAAACTGCAGGCAAAAGTGAAATTACCAAGCATTCACCAGCATCAACAGCTGAAGGCTATAAGCAAAAAAAGCAAAGCAAAATGCAAATAGTCTCTTGAGTTCTTTGCAGCCAGGCAAGTAAAAGAGATTAGTCTTTCCAAACAAGTTGAGTGGAATTGTGAAACAGACAAGCAAAAATATTAGTCTCTGATACACAGTAAGTTCAAGATTTGTCAGGGTTTATCATGAACAACATAGATAGTCCGACTCCTGAGAGAAATACACTTGAGTGGTCATGAAAAGCAGGTCACTCCTACCAAATGCACACATCTATGCATATGTGCACACACATACTCAGCCACAAGGGAGGAGCTGTCCATGGTAATGGCCCATGTGACTATGGTGGAGATGACCAGGTCAGTCTTTCCCACCCAATCAGAAGCCTGCCAGGGGATGATGCCAACTGCAGCTGGAAAACCCAGGCAATTGGCTCTGTTCTGGTGTTCACATATATTGCTGGGAAATCAGATGAAATTATAAAAAGTGGTTCTCACGTGATTCAGTCTCTGCATGTGTGTATGCTTCTCTTCCTCACAGTGTTCATGCCCCTTGGGTTGCGAGAGATCAGGATCCAGTTCATAAGCCAGATCCATTTCCCATTTACAAGGCTCCTGCCTTGTAAATCAGCATTATATTTATCTGTATTTTAATCATGTCAAGCTTAAATCATATCATGTGATGGTGCCTTTTTCCAGGAAACTAAGCCATGGGTGAATGATAGAAGAAAGGCATAATTTAATAACAAGCCATTATTGTGTAAACTTGCCCTTAATAATGCTCATAATCATTGTTTTTGTTTTATTTTATTTTATAGCACACACCAAGAGGCTACATGTTGTTGCACGGGCAGCTATAAATCTGGTGCTTTGTAACCCACATAAAAGTGCTTTAAAATACCAATGTATATAAGTTTAGTGCTTTAAAATGTACTGGCCGAAATCCAAAAAAGTGCACTGTGTGGAATCCAAAATAGTGAAAGTAGGGTAAGAACCTCACCATGGCAGCTTTGTTTGTTGTGTTTTTCCTTGGAGTGACACTTCTCTCCCATAAATGACAAGCCAATGATCCATTTCTTAAAGCAGACTTGACCCTTTAATAATGGGAACTGCTGTGCTGAAAACAACCAAGCATTTTGCAGAGTGAGATATAAACAAAGCATTTTCTGGCTCATATCTCATTGTTTTAACCACGTCGTTGACTTAGCCACTAGGTTTGGAGGGTTTGTTTTGTTGTAAGATGAAATGTGTGGATGAACTTTAAGACAACCTTTATAAATGGTCAAATATAAACTGATCCTGTTCAACAATCTAGTCCATGCCCAGTTCTAGCTCAGCCACACACATGCACCTATTATATGCATGGCTGTCATGCTCTCCTAAAAAAGAAAACAAACAAACAAATAAAAAAATCTTCCTTCACCATCAGTTTCTGCCTTCTTGGAAAGAATGCTACTGTACCGGGAACATCCGGTGGAATACCCACAGCAATCACTGCAGACTACAGAGAATACATTCTTTCTTCAAACTGATATCATGCTCAATTTGGCTGCAGAAAGAAAGATGTGGTAAATCTCTGGAGCAGGCAGAAAAACAGTTACCCACCTACACAGACTATGAGTCTTAGAATATACAGTGTTATGATTTGCTAGGTGTATGGGCATGTCCTTCCAGACTGCTTTAGATCTGTCCGCACAGAACTATTGATTTGTTATTGTCATAGCTGCCAAGTTATCCCTTATTTTAAGGGATTTTCCCTTATGCTGAAATAGGCTTCCTCGCGAGAAAAGGGAAAACTTGGCAGCTATGGTTATTGTACACTGTTGAATATCTAGCCTTGTTTTCCATTTCATGTAAATCAGTTTTATTGGTTTCGTGGATACTTATTACTTTTAAAATTACACAAGAAAATGGGGGGAGGGGTAATCATTATAACTGGGGGAAAATTAAATGGAAAATATCTGTATATTAAGTTGGACTTTGGGGAGCAATACCAAGGCTTTCAGAAGTTCATGAGATACATCTCCACTGGGAGATGAGTCTTTTCAAGTCTATTTTTAAATAATGAGGCAAGTACAGTGAGAGCAATTTCTTACACATCTATCAGATGTTAATGTTTTTGCTGAACATTTAAAGCTCGTGACTCATCAGTTAAAATGCTGACACCTGTAAATTGCTCGATGAGGGCTGCATTAGTGAAGATGGCTGTAGCAGTTTTCTTTTCAAAACCGGGAAGTTTTAAGGGCAAGTTTCCCATGATATAATAGCAGATTGAACTAACTTTGAATTTAATTGCAAGTCAGTATACATGATCTATTTCTGCCATTTTAGCAAGAAGAGATCCAGCATATTTTATTAGAAACGGCCGCAATTATCAGTGTGAACTGGGCTATGCTCTGAAATATTAACTTATTATATTTTAGCAGAAATTATTTTTCAGTACCCATATTTCCAATACAAGGCCAATAAGAGAGCAGATGTTTAGATATGGGTTCCAAATGCTAATAGGAATAAATGTCGCAGTCCTTTTTTTCCCCCAGCTGCCTTCTTTCCACAAATTGATGTCAGTGTCTGTGGATGAGCTGTGCCAGATTTATTCCCTTCACAAGGTCTCATCCTTGAAGCTATTCCACATAGAGAAAATTCAAATACCCTAAACTGGCCTAACATCTCAGAAGAAAAAGCTTCAATTATTTAGGTGATAGATCAAGGGCAGCTAACCCGTGAATTTCCAAATATCATTGGACTGCAACTCCCATCATCCCTGGTCAGTGGCCATGCTGGTTGAGGTTGATGGACATTATACTCCAACGACATCTGGAGTGATGCTCCCCCCCCAAAAAAAATTATATTATATTTAATATTTGGCAATGAGAGGCCAAAGCAGCTTGTTGCTCACAGTTTGAGCTTCTTTTGAACTTCTCATCACTTCCTGCCTGCTTGAATGGCCAGTTGGTTTGCACGATGTGAAAAGATCCTGAGCAATAATATAGACCTTGCCTGAAATGTTGTCAGATAGAAAAAGAATTTAGAGTTCTCCAACAGAACTGAATTTTGAACCAGGAGATTTAAACTGTGAAAAATATAAGGAAGAAGAAGAGGAGGAGGAAGAAGAAGAAGAAGAAGAAGAAGAAGAAGAAGAAGAAGAAGAAGAAGAAGAAGAAGAGAAGAAAATCACTGTTCCACCGGTGGGAGGGGAGGAACAGGGATTGGACTTGATTTGAAAGTTCCCCCCAAAAAGGGAAAATCAGAAAGGTTGCCATCCCAGTGAGAGGGGGAGGGAAGGATGTAGGTTGGGGCCAGAAAGAAAATGAGATTGAAGATAAAAAGTTGGGAGTGCAGCAGGGGGAGAAGCGGGATGAGCAAGGGATGGATTGGGACAGAGTAAGAGTGGGGTGAAGGTGGAATATTGAATTATTTTAATTGAGTGGATAAAGACGGTCTGAACCTGGAAAGTTTTTAAGAAGCTAGCTGAAATTTCTGGAGACACCGATTCCAAGGGGAACGCGGGATGAACTAGTTTAAAGAAGGGATTAAAGAAGAATATATAGGAAAGGAGGTATGGATATTTTTGGGTAGGGAATAATGGTTTTGAAATTCTATAAAAGTTAAGAGAATTATGACATTATAGGAGAGAAATTAAGAAGATTCTTTGTAGAGATAAAGGTGTAAGAATTAAGAATCAAGGTATAAAATATGAGGTATGATGTTAAATTAAGATATTTGGAAACTGCAAAATTTAAATAGCAAAAAAATGAGCTCAAAAGGGTGATGTGAGGAAGTCTGTAGAGTTAAGAAATAAGAATACAGAGTGTATCTTTTTTTCTTTTTTATGTTTTCGTTTTTTGTTATTATAAAACCAATAAAAATATTATAAAAAAGAAAGAAAGAAAAAGAATTCAGAGTTCTCTACCAAGCAAACATGTGAATGTCCTCGGTTCACTTGACCTGATGATGACATTTTATTTTAAAATGCTAAAAACTTTTTTTTAAGTAAGAAAAAAGTTGGTTTTTTTAATTGTATTTCTCTGTTGCCCTGGATGGCAGGAATTTCCCGACTGCCCTAGTTAGTAACTCTATCCTCCCTAGAAGTTCCCCTTTAATTATGTATAAGCTTTGTTACTTCGCAACTCTGATACATGTTGTAGTTTCTTTTTTATTTATGCATTTCAGGTTTATACATTTCACTAATTTTACAATCATTTTAACATTTCGAAACTTGGCTTCCTTCCCCCTCTTTCTGCAGTTCCTTAAATTTATTTTTAATATCTTCTGCATATCCAAATTAACTTAATTTGTTCATTTATTCATCTACTTTAAATATGTATTCTTATAAAACTGCAGGTTATTACAATAATCCTGCCAATGTTCTTATCTGTTTACAATTTTTCTGTAAATAGTCAATAAACCATTTCCATTCTTTTATTAAAAGTTTATCTTGATTTCTTATTCTTCCAGTAAGTTTCACCATTTCTGCATATTCCATAACATGTTGTTGTTTCTGACTTGCCTAGACCTAATTGGCTGAAGGGCATGGACTGGAAACTATGAAGTCAGCACCATTTTGAACTCTTTGAAACAATGGGCTTTCAAAATGTGTGGTCTCAAATTTAAACAGCACCCTGTGTGATGCCAAAATTTGGTGCCCCCTGCCTCTCACACTCCATTCCATATAATAGCTGAACCAACCTAGCAGTTCGAAAGCACGAAGTGCAAGTAGATAAATAGGTACCACTCTGGCGGGAAGGTAAACAGTGTTTCCGTGCGCTGCTCTG
The DNA here is from genome assembly GCF_965207765.1 of Zootoca vivipara. NCBI lineage: Eukaryota > Metazoa > Chordata > Lepidosauria > Squamata > Lacertidae > Zootoca > Zootoca vivipara. The sequence continues at coordinate 34,220,549 of NC_142587.1, read as the reverse complement.
GTTTGCCTGAAGTGGCTTTGTCATGCTGGCCACATGACCCGGAAGCTGTACGCCGGCTCCCTTGGCCAGTAAAGCGAGATGAGCACCGCAATCCCAGAGTCATCCCTGACTGGACCTAATGGTCAGGGGTCCCTTTATAGTGTAAAAAGTACAACATACAGGATAACCTAGGTTGATGCTTTTGGGCTGCTTAATAAAAATAGAATCACCAAGCAGACACCCCCAAAATCACATCAGAGGTGAATTTAGGGGAGTATGACTGGTTCAGTCATAGTGGGTTCCATGCCATTATTTCCTGTGCCTCACCTCTCTTTTTGAGGCTATCCTGTGCACCATGATTTCCTGGCTATGGCAGTTTCCGGACTCTATATGCACTTGGACTGGGTGTTTTATTCCAATGCAAATACACCTAGGAATTTAAAGATGGCAAGAGGGGATTAGGAAGCCCTTTACAAAAGGAGACTCCAATAAACAGGCTACTCTAATATAGATAGATAGATAGATAGATAGATAGATAGATAGATAGATATAGATATATATATATATATATATACCTTATCTCTCAGCTAAAGGGACCTGATAAAGAATATTAGTAAGTACTCAGAGATAAACATGGGCTGCAGTGCAACCATACTAATAATAAATATAGTTTAATAAAAATGCACACACACATATTACCAGTCACAAAAAATACTTAATTAAAAATACTCCATGGGGAGAAACTAATTTTAACAAACTGATGACACAAAGAATTGCCATGTCATAAGATTTAAAACAGTCAACTAGCTATTGCAACTTATGTAAAGAGAGATATCAGAAAGTTTTTGATGTGTGCATATTTTTTTGTAGTCAAATAAGTTCAATTGATTCCAATTGATTTTAATCTTCTGGTCCAGATTCAACTAAATAATTGTGTTAGTGGGGACCAGAATAAGAAATCCTTTTAGTGCAATGGGACTTTCCCACCTCCCTCCACATACCCCTAAATCAGATCTGGGGCGGTCAAGCTGATCAAAAACAGAACACACTGGATTTGTATGGAGAAGGGAGATTGTTGAATTAGACAAGTGTTGCTTTGAATTCTACCTGTATTTTTAAAATATGGCCAACCACACTGGGATCTCATGATGAAGGCTGAGTAACAAATATAATGAATACTTCTCCCCCTCCTCCTACTACTAACAAGATCAGCAACAACAACGTTTCCTTGGAGGTAAGTCTCACTGTATTCAGTGGGGCTTACCCCCTTGGTAAATGTGGTTTGTATTGTAGCCTTTCTTCTTAATTTCTGATAGCGTATACGTTTTCTCTGTGGAATTGCAACCATAAAAGGCCTGGATAGATCTTCATGCAGCCTAGCAGGCTTAATCACTGGGGGGGGGGCTCCTTTGCCGGCAATTTTCATCCATTTCTGCATGGGGTGGGGTGGGGGAGAAACCCTGATAGCACGTTTTAGATTTCTCAATATATCTAATGGAGTCAGTGGGAAAGAGAGCTTCAGGTTTAGCAGATTTGAATCAGACCCCAAATCGGAAATAATTTGAGTGTATGCAAAGCATTGCTTCCCAATGCCGTGGATACATATATGAGGCCTATCTTGAACAGTTTCTTTACAACAAAATGGTAAAGTAGGGTTATACTATTAGAGTGGAACTCCAAGGAACCTTGTGCATGGTCTCACAATGATTCTGTACATCTAGCATGCATCCCAGAGCAGTGAGCAACCTATGAAAATATCTTCTCACTCTACAGTCCAACATTCCAATGCAGATTTTTCAACAGATAGTGGTGAGGTACTTAAAAAAGCTGCTTGAAACTGCATGACCTTGTAATCCATTTGTTGAAGCATTTAGTGTTTCCTCTTCCAAGCAGGTAGAGCAAAACTAAATGCTGTGCAAACAAAGTTAATCTGTATGCAGAGGATTATATTGAATGATAAAGAAGGGAATAAAAGAGCAACTCTACCGCCGGCTTGTTTGCTCAGGCATGCTGTTTTCAGCATTTGATGTTGTACAACGTATGAAAAGGTGAGATTAAATAAAAACAGAGGATGCACTATTAAAATAGAAGTATGAACAAGGAAAGGCAATGCATTAATTGCTGCGCTGAAAAGGATGGAGAGTAGGAGGTGATACGACACTGGAGGAGAAGGAGGCCAGGGAAGAAGGGGAGCAGGGCCCATCCCACCGGATGGGCACCAAATCCAGCTTCATTCGGCTCCTCCCTTCCTGCAGTTTTTGTATATTGACAACCATTCTACGTGTCTGCTGAGTGGAGGAGGCGGACGTGTAGGGTCCTCTCTGACATCACAGCAGAGAGCCAAGCTCAATTCAGCTCCTTCTCTCCTTGAAGCCATAGCAACTGGCCAGGAGGAGCAAAGTCAAGCACCAGAGGTTCTGACAGTGGATTGGCTCTGTTGGTGCATCTGCACAATATTATTATTCCCATTGCCTTGGCCCCCACTTCTCTAAGAGGCAGTGGATCCACTGTCAGGAGGGCAGGTGCATGGAATGGACCCTTCCCACTGGCTGCTACTGCCCTAAACTGTTCCAGTTCAAGCCAGTCATTCAAGGAGTATTGAGACAAAACCGTATGAGCAATCTTTTCATTGCATAAATGGGGGACATTGCTAGACCACTATGCTTTCTATAGTATACTGTTTACACAATTTGTTTATTTGTGACAATTGATAAGGAAATCATCGCCAATATATCAAGATTGCCCTCAACAAAGCAGACGTGACAGTTTTAGTGATCATGTATCAGAGGAAACCTATACAATGATCAAAGACAAATCCAACATTTTAATAACATCGGGGGTTGGCTTTGATATTTGAGTGATCTAAAATGGTCTTGTCCGTTTATAAATCATCTACACATTTCTATAAGGAAAGACATAATTCATCTGATTGATGCCAACAGTACATTACCTTGATTTGTAATACTGCCAAACCTAATATGGAGAGAGCTTGGAAAGAACTCTACATTTTATTACAAACAACTGAATAGATATCTGATAACTCTACACACAGTACCATCGATGTAGATAGATTTTTGTTTTTTGTTTTTGTTTGGCTGAGATCATACTGCCAAGACATAAAGAGGTTTAGGGAATTATGAATATGATTGGATAAGTTGCTAACCACGAGTTGCCCTAAACGGCCTCGGTCCAGTATACCTGAAGGAGTGTCTCCACCCTCATTGTTCTGCCCAGATGCTGAGGTCTAGCGCCAAGGGCCTTCTGGCAGTTCCCTTGCTGTGAGAAGCCAAGTTACAGGGAACAAGGCAGAGGGCCTTCTCAGTAGTGGCACCCACCCTGTGGAACACCCTCCCACCAGATGTCAAAGAAAGAGAAAAACATCTACCAGACTTTTAGAAGACATCTCAAGGCAGCCCTGTTTAGGGAAGCTTTTAATGTTTAACAGACCATTGTATTTTAATATTTCATTGGAAGTCGCCCAGAGTGGCTGGGGAAACCCAGCCAGATGGGCGGGGTATAAATAATAAATTGTTGTTGTTGTTTGTTGTTGTATTTCAGTTTCATTTTTGAAACTGAATTTCAGTTTCATCCATTTAAATGGATATGACCATTCATAATTTACTTTAGTTCTAGAACTTATTTTCTGCTAACTTTACATTCTCACATTGTCTTACAGAGGGAGACAATGTGTTGCCCTCCAGATGTTGTTGGACTGCAACTTCCAGCATCCCTTGGTCATGCTGGCTGGGACTCCTGGGAGTTGGATCCACCATAATCTGTGTTTGCCAAACAATGTTGGCAAAACCTGAGTTACAGAATTGCAACCCATTCACATATTTTAACAAATACATAAACCTACTTTGTGGTTTAGCCATAAGTCAACCCTATCCCTCCTGTTCCATTTTATGCATCATCCCTTCCAGCAGATTGCTCTTAAAGAGGAACTGGAATGAGATTTGCCTTTTTCGATATCATGAAGATTGGCATTTTATTCACAGCCAGATTGATGCTATAGTACAATCTTTGGAATGGATGTGAAATATTGTGCTTTTAAATGCATGCTGGCCCTGATCCATCCAAGGTCAATCAATGTGTGGAAGCAGGCTTGCATGCAGGGAACACCTTCATATTATGAACAAGAGACTGCTGTGAAATGGGGTTGGGGAAATAGCCAGCATTCTGCAGAACAGCTTCTAGGGGCAGATGGCACCCTGATACAGGATCTGTGAGTATAGCAGCTGACTGCTTCAATCCCTGCATACTCATGAAACCTTTCTGCTTTCCACTTATGTAGGAAGATGTGGCATTTTCTAAAAACAACAACAACACTTCCCTCCTGCATTGATCATCTGCTTGCTCAAGGGACGAGGAGAAATCCTCACACGCTGTTGTACTCACAAGCATGCATATTTGAGGTATATGTGGCAATCCCCGCGATTGTTTATCTTAAGCATATTTACCTGTTATTGCATCCCACTGAAATTATGACCCTCACAGTCCATTCCATCTTTACAATTATATGACTCTAAATGTGGCTCCCGAAGAGTTGCAATGCTGTTGCTGACGTGTGCATAGCACATCACTGGGAAGGTTCTAGAAGTCCAGGAATCTTCTTGTGAGATTTAGCCAAGGTATAAAATTTACTGCTTTGACTTTCCTTCAATTTTCCATATAGCATGTCCTAATTCTCCAGCTATATCTTGATAGCATCACATCAAAATTCAAATAGTTTAATTTTCACAGCTGTTGAGTAGTTTCATAGACTCTTTGTTATTAATCATAAATATATTTACAATGTACTTAAGCTACACATAAATTGTTTTATACATTCTATAGTATACTTATGTTTCATGACAGAGATTTATTTCTGTTTCACTTTGCTTGCCAAATGATGACACATTAGATTTGTCACCCAAAAGCACCATGAGCTTCTCGGTGAATCACTTTCCTGCCTAGAAACCTACCAATGGATTGCTTAACCCTCTGTGCTTGGCTAGTGACATGGGCGTAGGCAGGGGGGCAGGAGGGGGCAATTGCCCCCCTAGAAGCAAAAGGCTGAGGGGTGCAGCGTGGCAGCCCCAGGCTCCCGCTCCCGGCGCGAAGCTCCAGAGGCGCGCGGGGAGCGTAAGCGGAGGAGCGCTAAGCGGGAGCGGGGAGCGTAAGCGGAGGCAGCCACAGGCTCGCGTTCCCGGCGTGCCTCTGGAGCTTTGCGCTGGGAACGGGAGCCTGGGGCCGCCTCCTCGGAAGACCTGGGAGGCACAGAGGAGGCAGCCACAGGCTCGCGTTCCCCGCGCGCCTCTGGAGCTTCACGCCGGGAACGAGAGCCTGGGGCCGCCTCCTTGGAAGAGCTGGGAAGCGCGGAGGAGGCAGCCACAAGCTGGCGTTCCCCGCACGACTCTGGAGCTTCGCGCCGGGAGCGGGAGCCTGGGGCCGCCTCCTCGGAAGAGCTGGGAGGCGCAGGCCACGTAGCCCCGCCCACATTCCCACTGTGGCCCCTCCCCTCCCGCCCCTTGCCCCCCCTAATTTTGATCCTGGGTACGCCCCTGCCTAGTGATGTAGAATGGCAGCCTTAAAAGCATATATCATTCTTCCACAACCAAGCACCCTTCAGACAAAGTTGGACTACAACTCCCATCAGCCCTTGCCAGCATGACCAATGGCCAGGGATCATGGGACAACAACTGGAGGGTGACAAGTTCTCCATCCTTCACATACAACATTAGAAAAGAGATGTTATATTAAAGGTTTATTAAGATCTGAAAACCTTTCTTCATTTCATTACAAGTGAAAGTGTTGGTGAAACATGGATTATTTCTTAGAATCAACTACCTCAATGAGTAAGAATTGGTTCAGAGCAAACATTTTTGGTCTTCCTTGCCTTATGCTAGTCATTGTTTCCTCTGGCACATACCAAAAATTCACAAATCATTTTGAATGTGATGGAATCACACTTGCCCCAGTGCCACAATGTTGGTGTGGCATGTGTTTAATTGTCCAACGAAATGAGGGCCACATTACTTCAGAAGTAGGCTTACTGGCAGGAAGTATTTAATCAGAAGTTATTAGATTAAGCTTTGGAAGCAGCTTCTGAATTACATGGGACTCAGATCATAATCATTTGTTCAGAAGACACATCGAGGGAATCAGTTCCCTTGAAGAAATGTCAGACTTTAAAAAGTCATTTGGTTTGAGGTGAAGGAAGCAGATTATGGCAGCAGTGGTGTGTGTGTGTGTGTGTGTGTGTGTGTGTGTGTGTGTGTGTGTAATGTAACTTTTCTGCTTTAGTAAAATGGGATGCCATTACCATCGGTTATTGCTTTTTCATTTTTATCCTGTGCTTTCTTCAACGAAATTTCCCCATCAAGAGGGCAAGGCAAGTAGATATCTCTATTATCCATGAACTAACAATAATGTTCATATTATCAAAAGGGTAATGCATGAGCAAAAAACGGGGTTGTTTTCCTATCTCAGGTCATTATCTTGAGTGAGCATGAGTCATCCCAGTTAAATGTACAGAAGTAGTGCGTTTTCATTTTTGGCTTTCTCTTTTCGAACCAGCATTCAAACTCTTTTTGTAGATGCTGTTTCCTTATATTTATGCTTAAGCTTTGAAATAAAAACAGGCACGATCCAATAACAAAAGAACATTTAACCTCATACTGGTTTCTGTGGAAGAGTTGAACAAATGCTCAGTTATCTCTTGTTAATATCAGTCAGGCTTGGAAGTGCTTAACCTTGGAGATATTCTGTCTGCTTTTGCTATGACATTATCCCTTTACAGTGCCCACTAAAGCCAGCAAATTGGCTAATTTGTGGGCAGGCTGCAATCCAACTTCCCTGCCTGGTGTGCAGGCCCATCTAGGAAAGCCCTAAGACAATCACCCCCTCATCAGATCCAGCCAAGGGCAGGAGGCGCAATCCCACAATGCCGCCTGACCCCAGAGCAGGTAGGTGGACCTACAGGCATGGCCGAGGGGAAAGGAGCATACAACAGAAGACCGGCTCTGTTAGGTAAAGTCTGCTTTACATAAGGTAAGACTCTTTTTTCCATTTTCATGGCTATGAAAAAATGTACACTATGGATGGTGGGGATATTGCCGGAAGAAATATCAGCAACCTCAGATATGCTGAAGACACAACTCTGGTGACAGAAAGTGAGGAGGAATTAAAGAACCTCTTAAAGAGAGTGAAAGAGGACAGCGCAAAATATGGTCTGAAGCCCAACATCAAAAAAACTAAGATCATGGCCACTGGTCCCATCACCTCCTGTCAAATAGAAGGGGAAGAAATGAAGGCAGTGAGAGATTTTACTTTCTTGGGTTCCATGATCACTGCTGATGGTGACAGCAGTTATGAAATTAAAAGACGCCTGCTTCTTGGGAGAAAAACAGTGACAAACCTAGAGAGCATCTTAAAAAGCAGAGACATCACCTTGCCGACAAAGGTCCATATAGTTAAAGCTATGGTTTCCCCAGTAGTGATGTATGGAAGTGAGAGCTGGACCATAAAGAAGGCTGATTGCCAAAGAATTGATGCTTTTGAAATATGGTGCTGGAGGAGACTCTTGAGAGTCCCATGGACTGCAAGAAGATTAAACCTATCCATTCTGAAGGAAATCAGCCCTGAGTGCTCACTGGAAGGACAGATCCTGAAGCTGAGGCTCCAATACTTTGGCCACCTCATGAGAAGAGAAGACTCCCTGGAAATGACCCTGATGTTGGGAAAGATTGAGGGCACTAGGAGAAGGGGATGACAGAGAACGAGAAGGCTGGACTGTGTTCTCGAAGCTGCAAACATGATTCTGACCAAACTGCGGGAGGCAGTGGAAGACAGGAGTGCCTGGCGTGCTCTGGTCCATGGGGTCACGAAGAGTCGGACACAACTAAACGACTAAACAACAACAACAACAAATGGGTGGGGAGGCTGTGGTCTTCCAGAAGCTGTTGGACTACAACTCCCATCATCCCTGACCATTGGCCTTGCTGGTTTGGAGTTACAATTCAACAACATCTTAAGAGCACCCGGATGGGGAAAGCTGGCATATGCTTTTAAGGCTGCAATTCTACATTAGCCAAGGTTTAGTGATCCATTGCTAGGTTTCCAAGGAGGAATGAGATTCACAGAGGAATTCATGGTGCTGTTGGATAACAAAGCTAATGTGTCATCATTTGGCAAGCAAAGTGAAGCAGAAATAAATCTCTGTTATGCAACATACGTATACTATAGAATATATAAAACAATTTATGTATAAGTATGGTACATAATAAATATCTTTATGGTATAAGTACATAGTAAATATCTATATGACTAATAAGACAGAATTGCTGAGTCTATTTGACACCTGTGAAGAAGATAACATTATTTGAATTTTGATATGATACCCAGGAAACCCACACTTTGGGTGTTCTAGATAGCAGAAGATTGCTGGATTCAAACTATAATTGTATTTTCTTTAGCGTGCTTGCAGACCAAGGTTTCTTTTTCCAATCATAATGGATAACAGTTTGTGTTTACCAGTCACCACAACCTCATGTCTCTCTCTGTATGTGTGCATATAGTTGAGGGGGAAGTCATGAATATGCAGAATCAATTCTGTGAAACTGCTTTACACCCACATTCTAAATACATATATATAGAAGTCTCATCCTTCCTTCGTACTACAGAATTTGGGTTACCTTGGTAACATTTGGCTTTTTTTCTGAGCATAAAGGTAAAGGTAAAGGTAAAGGTAAAGGGACCCCTGACCATTAGGTCCAGTCGTGACCGACTCTGGGGTTGCGCGCTCATCTCGCATTATTGGCCGAGGGAGCCGGCGTATAGCTTCCAGGTCATGTGGCCAGCATGACAAAGCCGCTTCTGGGAAACCAGAGCAGCACATGGAAACGCCGTTTACCTTCCCGCTGTAGCGGTTTCTATTTATCTACTTGCATTTTGACGTGCTTTCGAACTGCTAGGTTGGCAGGAGCTGGGACCAAGCAACGGGAGCTCACCCCGTCACAGGGATTCGAACCGCCGACCTTCTGATCAGCAAGCCCTAGGCTCAGTGCATAAATCTTTGTGTTACACACACACCACGCACTACATGTGCCTTATGTAATGGATGAACTACAGGTGGACTGTCTCAACTAGAGAAGCATTAATTGATATTTTAATTATTCTGACATTTACAGTGCAAATAATTGGTTTGCAGCTACTCCAGAGTTTGGTTTTTCCACCATTCGTCATCTTCTCTGTTTGTCACATGCTTAAATAGACACAGCCCTGAATTTTTACTTGAATAATCATTGAAACAATGCTTTGAATTAATAGGTGTCCTTTTCACCTTGTCCTTCCACTTGAGAGTGTGCAGTCCCACACCTGTCTACTCAGAAGTCAGTCCCATTGAGTTCAGTGGAACTTGCTCCAGGGTAAATGTATATAGGATCGCAGCCTTTCTGTCTATTTAGCTTTCTTTACTTCTTTTTCTTTCATCTCCAGAGATTTTTTTTTTACCATAGAATATGAGTTAAGTATCATTTTCTCTGAGTTATGTTGCCAGCATGCAAATTGCATTTTAACAATAGAGCAAGAAAATAGGAAAGTCTTGCCAGGATTCACATCCCCTCTGCAGCATCGTGATAAATTCCTTCAGCTATCTTTTGACCTTGATAATAGCATCCCACATGCAATGTAGGATGCCCTGTAGTATTAAAAAGCTGCAGTGAGGAAAGATTGGAATAAGAAAAGAAGACGCTTCAGAAATGGAAGAGAGAATATTTCTATTGTCTGCGATGTATTACTGTCTGTTTCTTGCACACAAAGAAACCGGAATGTTAATTTGCTATAATTAAGCACACAATGGGGTTAGAAGGGAGTATAAAGAACAGAATGGTATATTTCTTGATAAAAGAGAATTTCAGCTTTCAAGGTGAAAGCTTAATGGAATCTTAAACATGGAGTTCTTTGTTTTCACCAAGCCTTGTGTTTCGTGAAGTCTTAGAGGGCCCTGAGGGTCACCCGCTTCACTCTGAACCATACATGATACTTACTCATACTTTGAAATTAATTCCCTTTTTATGTATGTGCCTGTCTGCAGTACCTTAGGTTAGCAAGTTTCTCAAATGTTGCTCATAAAATGAGAAAGAGAACTCTGGCTGCACAGCCCTATATACTTCTAGTCAAAGGGAAGTCCTACTGAGGCTGGTGGGGGTTAGTCCCAGGTAAGTGATGGCATGCCTGCAAATTTTATCCACTTCTATTTAAAGGGATGAGGAAGCTATAGCCATTATTTTGAGGCCAGGGGGACAAAGCAAACTCAGATGGACTTCTGGTTGGTGAACACCTCAAAAATTTAGTACAAAGCTGAACCAGGATTCTTATCTACAAGTTCAGCAAGCAGTTTATAAGACCATGTTAGCTTGATCACACTCCAAGTCCTGTAACACACACACTAGTGATTGTTCATTGTGTAAGACATTTTGCTTTTATACAATGCATCTGAGGTTTTGCAGGATGCTATCAAATAACAACAGCATGTAGAAAAAGACTACTTGAAAATCTTAACCTAAAACTTTTTAAATTACTAGATTTGGACTAGATGACCTTCAGCAGGCATCCCCAAACTTCGGCCCTCCAGATGTTTTGGCCTACAACTCCCATGATCCCTACCTAAGAGGACCAGTGGTCAGGGATGATGGGAATTGTAGCCCAAAACATCTGGAGGGCCGAGGTTTGGGGATGCCTGACCTTCAGGGTCCCTTCCAGCTCTACAATTCTATGATTCTATACTTGGGGTTCAGCTCCATTGAATTTTGTAGGACCCATAGATGAGATTGTAGTCATAAAACATTTACCATGCGATCCTATGTATGTTTACTTAGAAATGTGTTCAGTGGAAAGAGGAACAAACAAAGAATGTCATGATTTTGTGGGCAAAGGATGTTGGTCATAATATTATGATTGAGGAATGGGAAAAATTGTGGCATGAGAATATTAAATTTACTGCGAGTAGTTTATTAAAGGAAAATTTAATGAAGATGATGTATAGATGGTATCTTACACCAGTAAAATTAGCAAAGATATATCACAACCATGATAACAAATGTTGGAGATGTAAGAAAGAAGTAGGTTCATTTTACCACATGTGGTGGACATGTCCTCTAGTGAATGACTTCTGGAACAAGATTTATAATGAACTCAAGAAAGTGTTGAAAAACACATTCGTTAAGAAACCAGAAGCATTTCTAGTGGGCAATGTAGGGAAGGAGATTCCAAAGAAGAATGTATATTTTTTTATGTATGCTACGACAGCAGCGAGACTTTTGATTGCCAAGAACTGGAAACTACAAACACTACCAACGATCGACGACTGGCAGATGAAGATGATGGAGTTTATGGAACTGGCTGAGATGACCGGAAGAATCCACAACCAGGGAGAGGAAGCGATGGAACAAGAATGGAAAGATTTTAAACTGTATTTAAAAAAATATGCTAAAGTAACATATTAGATCAGAAATTAAGTTGTAAATAAACTGTGGAATTTAGGATTGTGTGATATGAAAGGAAGAAAATAAGGTTATGTAAGGTGATTAAAATGATTTAGAATTTGCTAACTATAAATGTGTTAAAGAACCACAGGGAGAGAAACCCGAGGAGGTCCCATTATACCATGTGAAGTGATATGAGAATTGTTGCTGTATTTGTTTCTTTTTTCTTTTTTTTCTTTTTTGTGTCTTTTTTCTTTTTTCCTTATATATTGTTGTCATTTTTGTGAAAACTCTAATAAAAATATTATAAAATAAAATAAAATAGAAGACATCCGAAGGCAGCCCTGTTTAGGGAAGTTTTTAATGTTTGGTGTTTTATTGTGTTTTTAATATTCTGTTGGGAACCTCCCAGAGTGGCTGGGGAAACCCAGACAGATGGGCGGGGTATGTATGTATATATAAATAAATAAATAAATATTATAATAATAATAAAAAGAAATGTGTTCAGTGGAACTTACTCCCATATAACTGCAGAGGATCACAGCCCAAATGCTAGAGCTGCAGACAGATCCTACAGCAATATTATTCAGGCTCAGACAGGACACTTCTGCATAATAAAAATCTAATTTTGACTTCACATTTACATTTGTGTGGATACATCTGCTACATTTAAAGTCAATTTGTCAGGATTGATTCCAGAGTAGACAACTATAAAAAAAGAAAATGGAGTCTGAAACACTTTCAATCTCAGAATATGTTATATGTAATCTTTCCAGGCTATCTGCCTATCACTCTTTGAATTTTAAAAGCTCCAGGTACTTTTTATATGTTCCATGCAAAGTATTAGAACTAAAATATCTAAGAATCCTGCAAAATAAAAACCTAAAAAATGAAACAATCATTCTTAATACATAATATTAGAGTTTTGAAACTTACGGACTACTTTTAAGTTGAGTTTCATTGTGTTGTCTGCTTTCTATAAGCAAATAGGCAATAGCATTTGTATAACCTGAATATTATTCTTGAATCCGGACTGTGTAAACATGCTTCTCATTAGGCTATTAGAATCAGGTTATATAAATACATATAAAAGTCTCTCAAATAATTACAATGAACATATCCACTCCATGCAAATATTATCATAAAGCATGTGGTCAATGCAACAAATTTAAGGAAATGACTGAAGCAAATTGTGCAAATTGTGGAGTACAATATTGTTAGAAGCAAATCTGTTTTTCCAGCAAATCTTTATATAGCAGATTTTTTCTTACAGGTTGTTGTTGTTATTTTATTAGTGATGGGAAGCATCAGTTTTATTGTTAAAGACTATCAGACTCTAAAGGATGGAAGGTTTGCATTATCTTACCTAAAAGAGAAAACAGACGTTGTAAGTTCACCCCTTCCTGAGGGTGGATGAGGGCATGAACCTGTAAGAAAGTATATTGACAAGCTTGTCATCGTCCTAAAGTACCACAAGAGGTGCTAACAGGTTTGTTTAAGCAGGATGCCTCATCACTCCTGAGGGCAGCAGGGTAGCACAGAATCAGCCTCATGGCACAAGCAACACTGTCGTCCACCATCTCACTCCTGCTCCAGACTCCCCAACATCCACCACTTGACTAATCTGCCTCACTCTGCCTAATGATAGGACTGGCCCTGCTTTTTCAAGTGTCTACGTTCACTGAAGGTCTTGTAGACAACTACTGTCTGAGTCCATAGACTCATGGTCTTAGGTTGGAACCTAGTTTGCTGATCTACTTGAGATAGTGGTGTGGTCAAGCCCCAGAGCTTCTTCTGGTGAAAAGGGGAATAGAGTGAGCAATGCTGGCCATTGTGATTGAAAGAACTGGGTCAGCTAGACCAGAGCTTGACCTTCTGCCATTACTTTGTCAACAGAAAGATACGTCTTGGAATGCAATAGTTACAGCTCCCTATTCTTCTCTACAGCCTCCAGCCCTAAATTAATATACACCAACACAAAACCCAACCTGAGTCTGACAACAGCTGTCTGCATCTCCCTATCTCCTTAGAAGCATCTGCTTTGTCGTTAACATTATTTTCCAGATGATGTGAGCATTATACTCAGATTGAACTGCTTTATCTCTGTGAACAACACAATAATATGTGAAGGATACAGAACAGTTCACCAGTGTCAATATTACATGGGGCATTAGCAGCCATTTCATTGTCTTTTATCTTGTTTTCTACAGTTTATATAAAATCCAATTTGGATGATCCACTGTTTCAAGGAAATCATGTCTAGGCCTAATCCCCTGTATTTGGTATTGGCATTACAAATAAAGAATTGATTGTGTGACACATTAAGTCTTTTTAATGTGCATCAACATAGAAGACAGGATGCACTGTAACCTCTGGAGGATAATGTGTCTAAGCCTGTCTAAACATAAAACAAATTTATATAAAGGTTTCAGAGATAAGACGTTTCATAATAGATTTAATTAAAATATCCCGCTCTCTATTTTATTTTCTGCTGACAATTAGATCCATTCCCCCAAACGCTGTTAATGGCTACCTGTTGTCTTTATACATTTAGTGACAAGGCAATCAAATTGGATCCTATGAGCCTCTATGCATCAGATGAGACTGAAAAACAGGGTGCAAGAATTTCAGTGGCAGCGCAGCAGATAATGCTTCCCAATTATTTATTTTATAGAAGTATTTATACAGCAATCAATCTCAAGGGGGTAAACAAATCAAAATGATGAAACAGCAAAATGACAATAATATAACATAAAATAAAATGTAACTAATAACCCAAGGATGTCATTTGTGAGTATTTGACATTCAAACACAATAAAAGGTTTGAGTGCACGGGTACATTTTTAACAAGAGCCATTGTTGTGGCATTGTGTTTTGAGCCAGCCCAGGACAATGTGCTGGCATAGCAACAGGTATCAGTGGGCCAGGAACTGTTAACTTCTGCCCCTTGTGGTGAGCCACATAACCACAGTATTTTAGGAAATAACCAACCGTACCTAGCCTGGCTACAGTCACCTAAGCTGCCCATTGGCTTCTCCTGGACAGGATGGAATACAAGAGTATTTCCGATCTCAGTGTGTTTTCTTTGAGTAATAAACACTAGTATGTCTTGTGCTTCTGGGCTTGCTTATTGGTGGTGCTATCTGACATGTCCTAAGATTCTTTCTCGGTCCTGACTCTTATAGCTTGTTATCCATTTCTGCCTTGAGACTAGGGCCGTATAGGATTTAACCTCCTTCCGCCTGTAAGACAGAGCTATTCTGCCTGGCCTTTAATTTGAACTCAGCCTGATCTTTTATTTCCCTTCTCTTCCCCCCTCCCCCCTTTTATGAAGACTACCCGCTCTGGGACCCCACAGCTAATTCTCCCCTGGCCTCGCTGGCCCAAGTAGGTCTAATTTAGCCAGCTAGCCCTGGTGACTATCTAATGTTTATTGGATGGATTTTCCCCAAACTGATTCTTGAACTTGAATTTTATTGTTATTCATGCTTTTATATGGTATTTTATGCTGCTTTTATGTTGTACAGTGGTACCTCGGTTTATGAACACAATTGGTTCCGGAAGTCTGTTCATAAACTGAAGCGTTCATAAACTGAAGCAAACTTTCCCATTGATCCGCTCTGTTTAAAGGGGGGTGAGGCCCCGCCCCCTAGCCGACCTTATTGGTCAACCCGGGCGTGACATAGGCGAGAACTCCCTGTATGCAAGGGGCTGGGCTCCCAGCCCCATCGCGAGAGTGCAGAAGGGTCCCGCCCACAACACCACCTCCGTTGGGATGCGGAAGTGGTTTTAATCCGTTCCAGATGGGTCCACGGTGTTCGTAAACCGAAAATCCATAAACCGAGGTTCCACTGTATTACAATTAAGTGTTTTAAATTTGTTGTTAGCTGCCCTGAGCCCGGGTTTTTGAACCGGGGAGGGTGGGGTATAAATTATTATTATTATTATTATTATTATTATTATTATTATTATTATTATTTCAGCCCCTACATTATTATTTCAGCCCTTCAGAGATATGTAACTCTACTCACCTATCTGTGAAGTAGTTAAGCATTATAAATTGCACTGAAGCTGATAGAGCAGCAAGACAACCTTCAGGATTCTTTACTCTGTTGCAGGTTGACCTGCGAGAACAGTTTATGATTCTCTTGTTTATTTATTGCTTTATTAACAGAGTTTGTACACCACGTAATTGTAAATAAAAACCTCTAAGCAGTTTACAAAGAATATAAGATACATGCCAAAATTGTCAATAAAACTCAAAATTAAAAACCAGTTTATAAACAGGTTATTTCAGCATTTTGCAGATAAACTGGATGTGTTTGAAGCCGGTGTGTCTACTGCTTTTGCACCCAGAAGTAAACTGGTACAAACTGCATGTTCTATGTGAAGTTGCAATCCAAATTCTCTTTGTGCCTTTGGATTTGCCAAGGGTGTCCAGTCCAACTGGGCTCTGCCTGTGGGGTGAATCTAGCATTGCTCTGCCACTGCAGAGATCCCTGTTGCACCCCACAAACATGTGGGGGCAGGGGATCTCCATCATCAGTAAACTGCGGAGCACCCCAAAACATGGTGTTCCAGGGGCTGAGGATGGAAAGGAGCTGATTGCTGCATCAACTACAGTACTTTGCCTGTCCCCACTACTACCTTCTGCACCCAAGCCAGCATGAACAATGGAGCTATGGACACAACAGATCCATCACAGCCTGCTGCTACCTGGCCAGGGTTTGGATTGTCCTGCTGGTCTTCCAATGACCGTATCTACAGGAACCACTTTGGTCTTAAGCCTTTGTGTGTATGTGACTGGGATGCTGATCAGAAGCTCTGTTTGCCTGGCATGTGGCTACACCCCCACAGTGTAGCTCTGGGTAAGCATGGAATATTGAAATGTTGTTGTTGCTCTGCATACCTCTGCAGTTGGCAGTGGGAAGATGCGGCAGTTCTGTTTCAGAACCTCAAATTGCCTTAAGTTTTGCTAGATGAATGCATTTCCCCAGCTAAGCAAACAAGGCATTTCTCTAAAAAGGAAACAGGGTGCCCAGTTTGCTGAGACAATGCAATATATTTAGCTGCAGCCCCTTCGTCAAAGCCAAAGCAAGCCAAACACATTATGTTACATACTAAGGAGATGGAGGGTTAGAAATCAATCTGCATTTTACAGTCAGGGTTCTGAAGCTGAAAATGACAGCTATTATGCAGATTTACATTTTATCCCAACCAGAATAAAGCCAATAGATCACTGAGTTTTTTGACTGCTCGGATAATTGCAGTGTGAATGGCTGGCACAGGTTGTATTTGGGGTGGGGAGGGGTAGAGAAGCATTGCATTTGCACTTGGTAGAAAGAATGACATTGAGAAATGGGTTGGATTTCCATGTTAAGATGTGCACTTATAACATGCAAATCACTGCATGCTGGAAACAAATGTTGAGATGAATGTAGTGAATGCTAGACAGAATAACTCTCTGTGCCTCTAGGGACTCTATGACTAAAGTGAACATCCTAATGTGTTTTAGCAATTGAAATTTTAATGTTTTTTATAAATAGAGGTTCACCGTATTGGTCAAACAATGAATCTAATATATAGTGTAATAAAAGCAAACACAGAATTTCCACATTTGAAAGATCTTAATGATGGGCATGAAAAGATATTATGAAATCTCTCCACCTTTCAGCTCCTATTCTTGCTTTTCTTAATAAAATTGTCATGGTCCCCAACCAGGGATCTGCAGATGGAGAGTCCTTCTGCAACAGAAAAGGAGATGGAGCCACTTCACAGTCCTTTCCAAGTGGATCTGCTGACATCGGCACCTGCACCTGGTCCCCAGAACCCCAAGAAGACACTCTGCTACCAGATTCCAAATGGCTGGACCACAGACCCTGCAGAGGACTAAGGAAACACCTGAAGAACTTCACTCAAATAAGTTCCTGTAGCTGGAAGCCCCACTGCCATGATGAAGTAGCCACAGAAAAAGGCACTGAGGGTCATCTTGGAAACCTCTGCTAGTTTTTCCATGATGCTGATGAGACAACTTGCTTTTCTCTGCCTCAGCTTTTAAGACTGCTAACCATAGTCCTGAACTATCAACTTAGCCCTTTGCCTAAGGTCCTCCTGTCGCAACAAGCCTTCCCTCCTATTCTGATGCACGTACTCTGAGACATACATTGTAGAGCATGGAAATTGGTTAAACGTCCACACGGGGAACATTTCCCTATACCTTAGCACATCTACACATATGGTACGGATAACTGATTTGCCGTGCCTAGAAATCCAATGTACTACATCACCTTTGCTATATGTGAATCCTCCTTTAGCACCTTTGCAATCTTATTGTGATCAGTAAAACAACCTATAATTACGGAGAAAACCTGTCAATGCATCATTAAGAGCAATGCCTTTTTAATAAAGAGAATCCCGATGTACTGGTATAAATGCTATGATTGAATACCTTTAATCTCTCAGCTTCATTAGGCAGTGACAGGCTGTCGCTGCTTTTTCTTATTCTGCTTGAGTTGCCAACCATTTCCTGTGGCTATTAATGATGACACATCATTTATTACTTCATGAGAACACAAATACTTTTCCATTTCTTTCTAATACATCCCCCCCCCCAAAAGCCCATAGGATGTAAATTTAGAAAGCTGTTTTCTCTCCAGGAAACAGATCCTTATTTAGGCTACTTTGCTTTTAGCGGAAATATGTTATTCAGCTATAGAATTAATTATGGATTAGCTTAGCATTGCCTTCTGTCATTCTTCTGACAACAGGAAATGCCATCTTCATTCAAGTCCTTAATTATTATTATATTTTATGAGTCAGGTTGCATTTCAGATAAGGATGAACTAAAGTTGCATCCTTTTGTTCAGCACTAAGTGAGCTACATTTGACTTTCTAACTCAAGTCAAAATATGAAGGTCAGAATAAATAAGGTTGCTTGGAGGCAGATTAGTGAAGGGAGAAAGATCTGTAGTGACTCATTTCTATTCAAAGCAAGGCAGCCCTTCCCACTATGACCACAATGCTATTCATTAATCACTATGGAGACTGTGTTTGTGATCAGGGTAAGATCTGACATGCAAAGAAGGCCATTTCAATTTGCTGATGTTATGTATTTTTTTTTTCTATCAGGGAAGATAATGCTAGGTTTGGGGGTATGAGAAATGCAAACCATCTCCCTCCTTTCGTATCATGGAAATTGCTAGCCCTCAAAAACAAATTGTCGGTGATAAGACCAGAAGGTAATGTTGATTGACTGGGAATGGGTTTTAACCAGTCACTTTGTAACTTAGATACCTTTCACTTCCGCCTTGAATTGCTGGATTGTAAAATGAGAAGGGAACGGAATGTCATCTGAGACAACCCTCTTTACTGAAACAGGAACCACCCACCATTTCTAATGGACTAGACAATACAATAACAACCTTTGGCTTTCTAGATTATACAGTGACGAGTCTAAATGCAGGAGGCAGCAAGGTGTGCCCCATAACACTAGTGTCTGGGCAAGGAATAGATCCAATAAAACAGGCATAGGCAAACTCAGCCCTCCAGTTGTTTTGGGCCCACAACTCCCATGATCTCTAGCTAACAGGACCAGTAGTCAGGGGTCATGGGAATTGTAGTCCCAAAACATCTGGAGGGCCGAGTTTGCCTATGTCTGCAATAAAACATAGATGATATATAATCCCCTCTCACAATGGATTTAGGAGATTGAATTATAGAGAATTGTAGAGTTGGAAGGGCCCCCAGGATCATTTAATCCAACTCCCTGCAATGCAGGAATCTCAATTATATCATACATGACAGATGCCCATCCAAACTCAGCTTTAAAATCTCCAAGGAATTAGAGTCCACTACCTCCCTAGAGAATATGTTCCACTGTCATATGTTACTATCAGAAAGTTCTTCCTGATGCTCAGTCAGAATCTCCTTTCTTGTAACTTGAATCCATTGACTTGGGTCCTGGTCTCCAGAGCAGGAGAAAACAAGCATGCTTCATCCTCCATGTAACATGGTTGAAGATGGTTATCACATCTCTTCTTAGACTCCTTTTGACCAGGCTTCCTCATACTCAGTCCCCTCAACTGTTCCTCATAAGGCTTGGTTTCAAGACCCTTTATCTTCTTTGTTGCCCACCTCTGAACATAACCTATCTTGTCAATATACTCCTTAAATAGTGTTGCCCAGAACTGGGCAAGGTATTCCAGTTGTGGTCTGACCAAAGCAGAATAGTGTGGTGCTATTATGTCCCTTGATCAGGATGCTATACTTCTGTTGAGGCAGGCTAGAATAGCAAGAGCTCTTTTTTTTTTTTTTTGCCGCTGCACCACACTGTTGATTATGGTCTACTAAGACAGCTAGATCCTGTGCCACCCACCTTATATTTGTGAAGCTGATTCTACCTGCCTAAGTGCCCATTATCCCTACATACTTGGAGAACTTCCTAGATGCAAACTATATATGTGTAAATTAAGGGGGCGGGGAAGAGTTTTTTGTTTGTCTTTTACAAAAAGAATCTGTGCCAATGTGGTATAGTGATTAGAGTGTTGGACTGGAACCTGAGAAGCCAGGGTTCAAATCCCCACTTAGCCATGAAGCTCACTGGGTGACCTTGGGCCAGTCACAGTCTCATCAACTGATTTGCCAAAAAATTTCCTCTGATCCCACCCAGCACCTGTATATGACCCTCAGAATGCAGCCCTCAGTCTGAAAAAAATTCCCCTCCTGGTCTCATTGGAAGCCACAACACTATGGCAACAGATGAACTCTGCCTTTCTTGTTTCCTTTGGAGAAGTAAGTGCCATGGGACTTCTTCCAGTGATAAAACATTGGCAGTTATGTGCTGGAAACATTAAACAGAACGCTGCCACTGTTACCATCCTTTGAGACGAAGGTCCATGTCTTGTGCATACATTTAGGTCTCGTTAAAACATTTAGCACAGCTCTCCCCATGCCTTCTTTTGCATATAAATTTCACTGGGTATTCTTAGACAAATCCTGCAACGACCTTAACAGGAATGTCACGGCATCCTGAGTATCAGATCCAGGAGGTTCTTAACGACACTTAGAACCAGGAATGTATTTCACTATATTAATTAATGAACCTCAGAAACACAGACTCTGTGTCATCCTCATTGAGCTAATTATGTGCTCTTACTGTCAGCACCTGATGTAATCATTGCTCCCTGGGTTGCTGAAAATAGCAGCCCCATCTTGCCATGCAGCAGCAGAGAGTCAGTTATGCTAACCGACTCCTTAATTGCCATGTAAGACAGGAAGTTATTGCTACACAGGTAAAGGGAAATTAATTAGAATTTGATTAGCAGGATAACAAATCAGTGAGATTCTTTGGATTTTTTACATTAGAAGGCCTGGGATGAGCTCTCATTCATTTTCAATGAGACTGGTGCAAGTGTAGACCTTGCCATTAAAGTTTTATTTTCTAATCTTGTATACCACAATGTCATAAATATGGAATTGTGAAATATGAAAACAGTTTACCACAAATCTCTCTTCCCCCTCTCCCTCCTTCTCTCTCTCTCTCCAGTAAGGACCACATACAAATTTAAAATCACATATCATCACCTATTACAGAAGATGTTTTCTCCATTATCTACATAAGCCCAAAAGTATAGAAAAGCTTTCAGCAAATGTATTATTATTGTTAAAATCATTGTTGTAGACTCAGTAGTGGAACAACATGCTGTAGCCTCCGGTGGAGAACAGGCAGGGCAAGGTGCGCGTCCCGGGGTGTGGTGCGTCGCCTGCGGGGGCTTGGCAAGTGGCGCGGGGGCATGGTGCACGTCCAGGTTTGCACAGCGTGTGGCATGCATCCGGGGGGGGGGGTTGGCCGCAATGGGACCCTTTCCACAAATGGTGCCCAGGGTGGTGCGCTCCCCTGCCCCCCCCTTAGTACGCCAGTATGTAGACTTCTAGCACCTTCTATATCACCATCTCAAGGCAATTTACATGTACATGTAAGATAATTTATAATTTTTTAAAGGTTTAAAATATAAAAACAACAAATGCATCTAAAGCAAGACTAAAACCCAAACAAGTGGATGCTCATGGTGAAGACCCATTTATCCAGTTGCTTCCACAGCATACTGCATTCCTGAGTTGCCTTCAAGCCAACTTCATAACCAAGCCAAAGTAGGCAGGAATTATCGTGGCTTGGAGCCCACAACACAGCAGGATTTACAGACGGCAAGCAGTCATGATCTCCCATCAGCCCACAACGGGTATTTTGGACAGAGTGGTGCCAATGTGAGGAACTCTACCACCACATCATTAATTCAAAAAATCACCTTCTAGGGCAGGGGTGTCAAACTCAAATTCATCGGGGGCCGCATCAGCAGTTTGGTCACCCTCAAAGGGCCGGTTGTATCTGTATCTAATAATTGTCACTGATTTATTACCCGCTGGCTGGGGTGCTTGGCGGGCCACATGACGAGGTCTAGCGGGCCGGATTTGGCCCGTGGGCCTTGAGTTTGACACCCGTGTTCTAGGGACTAAGTCGGATTGAAGTATTGATGTGTTTAGGATTAGACTGTACAGTGTTAATTTTTCTTTCTTTCTTTTTTTAGCATCCTGATGTATCCAGCAGCTGTACTTGGGGATATAGTATTTCTTGACCACACCCACAATGAAATATAGATTTTACAGATTTTATCTCTTTATCTATGAGTTACATTACCCTGATACTTTAATTAAGTTGCAATCCCATGTACCACAAATGGAAGGAAGCTTGTGGATGCTTTTCGGTCCTCTTACCCATTACAGCACCCTGAGGCACCTCCCCTTCCAAACAGGGATGCCAACTTGAATAAAATACTTGGGGGACAGGAAAGCCCCACCCCACATAATTTAGCACAAGATGTGACACACACATACCATTTGAATGGCAATGCCTATCAACTTTTTTGGGCAGTGGCCACCTCAAATATTTCATTAGGGGTGCCAAAGGGACCTCAGCCCTTAGGAGTTGGCTCCTGTGTTCCCAAAACTACTCCTGAAATACAATAAGGAGCTGAGAGAGGGGGGAGGATCTGGTGTAAATTCATACAACTTGCATGCATAGGGCAATCCTACCCAATTTGTGTTAGTTTTGAGGATCAGCACGTTTTCCTGACTATCACAAATCTGCAGGCTCCCATTTGTCACTTGGATGCATATGCAAAACAGCTTGTTTAGTTTAAAAGAAGTTCCACAATTATAAGAGTTGCTCTTACCTTTATTAGCATCCATTTAACTAAAAATGAATTGAAAAATGTGAAAGTCTGAATATTCCATTCAGATCACCTACTTTCTTTGCCTGGGCAACTTTTAGGGTTGGGCAGTGGAGATCAAGCCCAACCAAGTCAAGCCAGAGTTGCTCTGTTTATATTGTACCAAACCATTTACCACCCCATGACTCTGATCAGGATGACACATCTTGGGATCATCCTTGTGGATCACCTAACCCTGGATCCATCCCTGAATAGGTTCAGAAGTGCAGCTAATGTTTCCTAAGGACTTTAAAGCGGAATTAAACTTATAGCCAAGAAAAGAACAATCCCACACACTATAGAATCACTCTCTATGCTCAGCCATTGAGCAAAAGCGGAACTCTGGGGGTGTGGGGTGTGTGTGATCCTCCACAAGTGGTTTTCCTTAAGAAAAGACACTTAGGATGAATCACCCACACCCTGTAGGGTCATTTAATAATCCACATGCTATTCTGGGGTGAAGACATCATACAGAAAGGAAGATTGTCTTGCCCTTCCTACCTCAGCTTCCTGACAGATGCCCTGCCCCCTGACAGAAACAGATAGACACGGATTGGGTTTCATCCAACCCAACCCATAGTAGTCCATGGCTGTCTGAACTCCATTTGTTTGACACCTGAGTCTCTCCCAAAAGAACTGATTTGGCTCAGGACATGGCTGAATCTAGTGCACAGATTATAAACACTGACATTTGGACACAGTGGTCCAAGATCTGTTAAAATAAGGCACACAAGGCATCTCCATAACCACACAATCATGCAGTGGATGAACAAATGGATGAATCACTAACATAAGCATTTTGTTGTAAGAAAGTAGTATGTATTATCTTCCTTAACTGTAGAAGAATATAAAAGA
Organism: Zootoca vivipara; assembly: GCF_965207765.1. Taxonomy (NCBI): domain Eukaryota; kingdom Metazoa; phylum Chordata; class Lepidosauria; order Squamata; family Lacertidae; genus Zootoca; species Zootoca vivipara. The sequence goes on along the minus strand of NC_142587.1, from coordinate 34,196,986 downwards.
AATGTACAACTTCAATATCTTTCCCTTTAAAATAAATCTTTAAAGTCTCTCCCCACCCACCCCCAGCCAATACACACTGGAATAACTGCTAAATATATTTTATAATGGGAAGAAGAGAAAACATTCAAAATATGGATTGACTTCATCTGGATAGCCTAACTTAGTGTATAGAACTGATGTCAAACACAACAGTCCTAATTAGTTTCATTAGTGCCAAACAGCAATGAGGATTTTAAAGTCTTGAGACTTCTAATTCCAGTGACATTTTACTCACCAAAGCACAAATCCTGCTGTAGGAGATAGATAATATTCTTTGGAGAAAGCACTTGGTCTTCACTTAATTGAAATTGTCTTCCAAAAGAGAGAGAGAGAGAGAGAGCCTACATTATACAGCACAATAGTTCATCTGACATTCTGGAAGAGTGCTGTATTACCTGAATATTATACTAATGTAGCCCTATAGAGCTAATACTTATTGATCCACAGCACCTCTGTTGCGAGGAAAGAGAACTATCAGTCGCTGAGTGATGGGAGTTTGTGAAGGCATTTCGTCTCATTTACACCCTGACTTTGATCAATTTGGAGAAAATTTAAAACTTTAGAGCTAATCTGTTATATTACTTAATAAGGCCACATCTACACCAGGCATGTAAAGCACCGTTAGACCACTTTCACAGCCATGGCTTCCCCCAAAGATCCTGTAGTTTGTTAAGAGTGCTGAGAGTTGTTAGGACAGGCATCCCCAAACTTTGGCCCCCCAGATGTTTTGGACTACAATACCCATCATCCCTGACCACTGGTCCTCTTAGCTAGGGATCATGGGAGTTGTAGGCCAAAACATCTGGAGGGCCGCAGTTTGGGGATACCTGTGTTAGGAGATGCATTTTCCCCCTCACAGAGCTACAATTCCCAAAACCACGACTGTTAAAGTGGTATAATACTGCTTTAGATGAATAGTGTGGATATGGCCTAAGATACAGTGCTGTGACTTGGATGTGTTTCATTAAAACAGCAGCAGCAGCAGCACAAACCCATCCATGTTATACACTCAGGGGGTCTGAAAACCAAGATCTCATTCCTGATCAGTCACCCTCCAGTTCAGACCTTGTAGGTGTATATGCTAAGTTCCGATATTTTGCCCCAGTTTACATCACTTTGCACTTGTTTATACATCTGCCATTCACCCAGTTTGGGCAGATCCTCTTGGAGCCCTGTGTTTTTGTCACCCAGAACAATTTGGCGTCATCAGAAAACTTGGCCAACTCATTGTGCATCCCTGTCTTGAGATCATTCATGAACATTTGCTTTTGCCTTTGCTCATGAATGATCTCAAAACAGGGATGCACAATGAAATAGCAAAGGTAGATCAAAGATTATTCATGTATGCAACAACTGCAGCGAGAATATTATTAGCCCCAAAGTGGAAAACACAGGAATTACCAATATTGGAGGAGTGGCAGACGAAGATGATGGATTATGCGGAACTGGCAAAACTGACCTGCAGAGTCCGAAACCAGGACAAATTAAAATTCCAAAGAGACTGGAGTAAATTCATTGACTATATTAATAATAACAACTGTAGAAGCTTGAAGACACTAGCGGGATTGAAATAAATCCTACGACGTGGACTTGATTTAATAAGACTAAACTGTGAGGTATAGACTGGAAAAGGGAAAACCGGATGACGGGAGGGAGGGATGTCATAAGCTCGGCAGAGCGGAGGGGGAACAAGATGGATAGATATATGTTGGAAATTATTGTTTTTTGATCAAAGCTTCTTTAATGTGGTTACATCAGTGGCTGGAGTTTGTTAAAGTTCTTTGTGGACGGTTTTAAGAAGATTTATGGCTTGTGACGTAGTTATAATTGAGCCCACCAAAATGAAGGCCGAGTAGCAGAAGAGCAGTCAAAGGGTGAGGGAGCCATTGGTTTATTAGATGTGTTTAATATCTGGACTTGACTGACCCTTGCCTGGAAAGACTGTAAATCGCTTGAAAACATCTCAGAGGCTGTGAGAAGATCAAGGAGAATAATAATAGAACTGTTGGGAAAAATCTGGAATTTTGATTAGAAAGGCAGTAATTATCTATGCATAGAATCCTCAGAATTTGAAGCATGGGAAGTGATTTTTTTTAAAAAATAATTTAGCATAATATTGGGATTAATGGATATGCATTTGTCTAATTTGGAATAATTGGTATGATATGATTGGTTTGTAAGTGAAAAATTTAATAAAAATTGATTTAAAAAAAGGAAATTATTGTTTTTTGTTTAAAGTGAAAATTTAATAAAACTATTATTATTATTTTTAAAAAGAGATCATTCATGAACAAGTTTAAAAGCATAAGTCCCAGTATGGATCCCGGTGGGACTCCACTCCTTTACATCCTTTCACTGTGAGAAGTACCCCTTTAATCCTATTCTCTGATTCCTGTTCTTTAACCAGCTATGTACACTTGTCTGGTGGGCACTCTCCACTGAACACAGTGGGACATACCTTTGGTATGCATAGGTTTGTTGTCTCAGTGTTGCTCTGCATAATAAGATTCAAAGGCTTGAGCAAAACAACCCAGACCTTGAAAGGTTCCTGGATGGAAGACCCAGCCGATAAACCTTGGTGAGCCATTAAGGTGTTGTTGGCATCTGTCTGTCTTGGAAGGCAATGGAGGAATGTGCCTTTGGGGGTGAAGTCAAACTGTTGGAAGGCCACAGCACCTATTGTGACTCTAGATGATGATACAGGAAAGATATGTCTTGTTGTAGCTGGGTAGATGAACACCTCTGGTTCAGCGGCATAACAAGCCGCCGCAACATCCGGGGCGGCAAATTGCCATGCACCCGGAGGGCTGTGGTGTCGCTATGTAACGACGCATGAGGGGTATCGCCGCCCCCCCACACCTCCAAAGCCACATGCCTCCAGCTCCAAACTCCAGGTAAAAAGCCCCGCTCAGCGTGGCGCACCCGCTGCACATGTGTGTTACATAGCGGGGTATCGCTGCCCCCCTAGTGACTCCAAAGCAGCGTGCCTCCAGCTCCAAGCTCCAGGTAGAAAGCCTGCTTGGTGCAGTGCACCCGCCACGCTGAGTGGGCTTTTTACCTGGAGTTTGGAGCTGGAGGCGCGCAGCTTTGGAGGTGTGGGGGCGGCGATACCCCGCTATGTAATGATGCATGCACAGCATTGCGCTGCGCATGCGTGTTACATAGCGGGGTATTGCCACTCCCCGGAGACTTCAAAGCGGTGCGCCAAGCAGACTTTTTACCGGGAGGCTGGAGGCTCGGCTTGGGAGTCACAGGGGGATGCCAAGTGGCATCCCCTTCCAGAGTGGAACCCAGGGCGGACCGCCCCCATCACCCCCATTGTGCCCCCCCATCTTCTCTCCGTGCTCCTCCCTCCAGTCATTCCTCCTCTGGTCACTGCTGTGGATACATGACCTGACTGTCTGTCTCCAGGTACTGCTGTCATCTTCAAGGGATTCCCACATGGCGGTGTTGATTTTTCCAGTCTTCATGCTGCATTTGTGGACATGTTTGTTTGTTTGGGCAGGAAGTTGTTGCTGTTACTGTTGTTGCTGTTGCTTTTTTGCATCTTTATTTTAGATCTTCTTGTGATTTATGTGGCAATTGTTAAGTTTGGTTATATATATTTTCATGCTTTATTTATTCTTTATGACTACTTTTGTTACGTTATGTATTTTTTCATGTTGTCAGCCAACTTGAGCATGGCTTCAACTGTGGAAAGATGGCATACAACTAAAATTATGTATGTATGTATGTATGTATGTATGTATGTATGTATGTATGTATGTATGTATGGTCTGTGTGTAAATGCAAACTGATGTGGAAAAACTTAACACTGGAGAAATGAGAAACCAAAACAGACATCACAAGCATTTCAACTTTGAGGTTATCGCTTCAGGGACTGGTTTGAGGGATAGGATTTTTTTTCTTTATTTGTAACAAGCAAGCCTTCATTTCTTTCCACCTTGCATCTGCTGCATTTTGTGCCCAGCAAGGGCTCCACTTGACTTACTTGGAAGTTATAAAGATGCTGTCCAGCTGAGAACACACACTGAGTAGTTTAATGAGGATGGAACTCAGCAAGGGCACTTGAAAATCCCAGAAATTTTCTGTGGCGACAATATTTTACACAAGGCAGTCACTTTCCAAGTGCATAATGAACTTTGGAGGCATTAGAATGCCAGTGTCCTATAACTTGCTAATGGAAAGAAGGGTTTGATGTTTCAGATTTAAAAATAGCACCACAAACAGGGCCCGTGTTGCAAAGAAATTTGCAGAGGAATGGGACTTTGAACTCATCCAATTCCTCCCTCTGCGTTTTCCTCTCTTAGGCTGCCACTCTTAACCTTAACCTTGTTTTACACTTCACATGGAAGAAACTGACAAGAGCTGAGAAGAGCTTTATTTAAATTCTCTTAGAAAGGCTCTTCTCGATCCCTCTCCTCTCCTCCCCCCTTAGATATTAGTACAGTGGTACCTCGGGTTACAGACGCTTCAGGTTACAGACGCTTCAGGTTACAGACTCTGCTAGCCCAGAAATAGTACCTCAGGTTAAGAACTTTGCTTCAGGATGAGAACAGAAATTGCGCAGTGGCAGTGCGGCGGCAGCGGGAGGCTCCATTAGTTAAAGTGGTACCTCAGGTTAAGAACAGTTTCAGGTTAAGAACGGACCTACAGAACGAATTAAGTTCTTAACCAAAGATACCACTGTAGTTGATTTCTGCGCGTGTGAGTTTTCTTCAACATGGACTTGCTCCATGAGCAAAAATACTTCACTCTCAGATTGAGTTGCTTAGTCATGAACCGTCAGAAATTAGAGTTCTTCAAGTTTCTAAATTCAAATGCAATTCTTAACCCAGTGGATTGACTCCAGAGCAGTACCTCTAAATACAGCCCAACTGTGTTATATCTAATATAGTCTACAAGATATGTTTGTGGTGTGTGATGTTCTGCTTTGCCCAAAGCTCTTCTTGATCCATTAGGATCAACAACAAAAAGTAACCATTACAAACTAATATACTACATACTTTTGGCATATAAAAACAATGTGATGGAATTAAAAGCAAACCGTTTATCTCTACTTATTTCCAAAGCAAAACTATCCAAACAGTATACAACAGTATACACCAACATTGTATACTGACAAAATATTAACAATATGAACAGATTATAAATCACAAAGTATCATAGGACCCAAATGAGTTTCAACCTTGGTCTTCCTCAGTGGTATCTGTACTATGTAGATAAAAACTGTTAGGCATAAAAGCAAGTGTGACTTTACAAACAATAAGCCAGCTTTTATATATACAAATCAAAAGTAATCACCAATTTGGATTGCTAGCAAGAATACGTATCCAGCCTTTGAATGCCACATACAAATATGTGCATGTATTGCACAGTCAAGTGGGACCTCTAAGAATGAGGTATGTCTTTCTGAATGAAGCAAGTATCTTAAATTAGTTTGCCCAGAGAGCCATCAAACATTACTGTACGTCCCTGGACTCTGATCCGGTTCCTAATTCATAAAATAAATTTTATTAGTTTCCATTTAAAAGATCACAGTAAACAACAGCATTACAAAAGCAAAAATCACGACAAATATATATCTCAAATGAATCCAAAGGGGGGGGGAAAAACACAATCACAAAGAAAGAATACAAACAAACAAAAACATATACTCATATCAGATGGGCGCAAAAAAAAAGAAAGGAGAAAAAGAAGAAAAAGGTATAAGATAAAAGGGAAAAAAGAAAAAAAAGAAAAAATAAGATTTGACTTCCAATTTACCTCTCTATAACTCATAAGATTAAATTCTATTTCGTGGCACGGTTCTTAATTTATTTACATCATTATCCCTCGAATATTCCATTTCCGGCTCAGGTACGATCTGCTGGTTGGCTTAATTATTTAATTTGTTTCTAAATATTCGTAAAATATCCTCCATTCCCGGTTCCTAATTCATTAGGAGGAAGGTAGGTCAGCATTCCTGCCTCCTTGTTGTATATTACACAGCTATTTGCTTTCTCGCTCAGTAGCCTACAAGATAACACCAAGGTACAGTAGGCAGCATAGGTTCTGAAGTGCCTACGAGAAAAGTTCTTTTCTATCAGGGATTCTGTGGCCTTCCAGACACTGTTGGACTACAACTCCTATCACCTCCAGCCAGCATGGCCAATGATCAGGGATGATGGGTGTTGTAAGGGTCACAGATTTCCAACTCCTTCTTACATACTTTGGCCTTGATTGTGGCATCCTCTCTCTCACACACACACAAAGTTGGCATACATGGGTCTCCAGAGCCAGTGTGGTGTAGTGGTTAAGAGCGGTAGACTCGTAATCTGAGCAGGAGCTGACGAGAGCTGCAGCGCGCGCAGCGCCAAGCCCCAACTAAGCGGGAGCCGGCTGAGTGGGAGCCGGCGAGGGAAGCAGCGCGTGCCACGCCGAGCCGAGCCCCCAGTGTGGTGTAGTGGTTAAGAGTGGTAGACTCGTAATCTGGGGAACCGGGTTCGCATCTCCACTTCTCCACATGCAGCTGCTGGGTGACCTTGGGCTAGTCACACTTCTCTGAAGTCTCTCAGCCCCACTCACCTCACAGAGTGTTTGTTGTGGAGGAGGAAGGGAAAGGAGAATGTTAGCCGCTTTGAGACTCCTTAGGGTAGTGATAAAGCGGGATAATAAATCCAAACTCTTCTTCTCTTCTTCTTCCTTAGCCACTGTGCAATTTTGACCAGATGCTAAGAAAGCAGTCGTGGGAGGTTCAGCATTCTCCACTCCTGAAACAATCATTTGAATCAATACTTGTGGTGGAGAGGTCACCAGTCATTATTGCATACTTCCAATAACAATTATGAATATTTGACAGCAACTGAAAATAGAGGCATCTAAAAAAGCAAATTATGATGCACAGGCTCTCTGTTTATCTTTGCTGGAGTGAACCTGATTCAAATTCAGCATTCTCCATAATTCAGTGTACTTTTTTATTTTTAAAGAAATGTAACTCATTTGACAGCAGCTGTCAAGGGCCAAAGGAGTTGCTTATTGAACTTTATTAACTTTAACAGCTTCATCAGGTGGCATGCTACAAAGATGGCAACAGAGGAGGCGATAAGAGAATATTCATTTGGGGAAAGAAGAGCAGGGATGTATATATTACTTGACTTCAAAGCTTCCATCAAGAAGGAAAAACATGGCTTTAATTCAAAGTTTTCTGAGTAAGAAAGAAAAGTGTGGGAAGAAGGTAGTCTTGGGCCATGACACGATGCATCAGATTCTTTCACTGAAGCTAAAAGCAAACAGTGTTAAAGAAGCAAACCATTTCATGCAAAATTGCTTCCAAATTGCCCTAACAATTTTGAGGCTACAATCCTATGCTCCTTGACCTCTAAATATCGTCCATGGAACAAAACTGGACTTAATTCTGATGGAATTAAAAGCAGACCATATATATCTACTTATTTCCAAAGCAAAAGAACCCAAACACAAACAGCTTATACTGACAAAATATTAACAATGTTAACAGATGATAATTCACAAAGTATCATAGGACCCAAATGTGTTTCAATCTTGGTCTTCTTCAGTGATCACTGTATTCTGTACTCTGTAGATAAAAACTGTTAGGCATAAAAGCAAGTGACTTTACAAACAATAAGCTATATACACTGGACGTATGGTAGCCCTACTTCTAGGCAGTAGTGGATTGTGAGGGGGGCAGCTGTGCTTACCTGACCTCTCAGCTGCTGGGTTTCTGCTGCTTTCTGGGAGGGAGAAGGGGGGGCAAAGTGGCAGGGAGGCTGGTGTTGTGATCTGGGTCTTCAATCCCTTGACTGCCTTTGCAAACCCTTCTTCACCCTCATGTTAATATCAGCTCTTCTGCTCTTCCCAAGCAAATGCACCAAGAAAGCTGAAGCGGTGGGTGGGTGGGATCTTTTCCATGTGCCAGTTGAGCAAAATTGCTGCAGATAACAAAAATAAATCAGCAAATGATGTTGCACTGGGCAGCCAAGCCAGATCACCTAGTGGTAGCCTTGCAGTGTCAAGGACTCTCCTGTTCTAGACTCTCTTTGGCAGATACAGGAAGGAAAGGAGGAGAAGGGAGTGAGAGATACGAGTGAACATGAGCAAATGCATGAACACTTGTATGGAACAGCTGGGAGAAGGATGGCTGCCTGGTGGCCTAGTCCAGGGGTGAGCAGCACCTAGATTGGTATCTCTGTGCAATTCATAGATCAGCTAGGGTTTCAGGCTCACAATTGTTTAACAATAGCGAAAAGGAAATGCCTTTTCCCACCTATATTAATGAAAACTAGGTAGGGGTTGAAGTCAAAGCAGTGCTAAGAAGATTGCTCTGTCAGCACAAGCACTGCATTAATGCTTGCCTGGTAGAACTATCTCCCTTCTTCTGGGGGTTCTTCAGACCTCCTGGAGCTGATTTAGAAGGCAGGCATCAGGGGGAGGAGAATGAAGGGAAATCCCAATGCACTAAGGGAGGTCTGTGCCCTGGCTCCCACTAGTGTAGCTATTTAGTTGAATCTGGCCCTAGGACTGGACTTTGGTATGAAATGACCTTGATCTCATTTCGGGTACTGAATGTGCTCAGCAGAGGGACCCTGTCCATGGGCACCAGCAATACGCCTTTTGCATCTGGCTCTCATTGGTAGCTCCTTGGGTCCTAGTGAAATAAATAAACAAACTAGATCTGAGAAGCCTGAAGTCCACCCCTGGACTAGTTACTTTTTCCACCATTTCCCCAGTAGCCTACAGTGAAATTCTTTATTCTAAAGTTTATGAAACGTGTAAATGGCAATTTTTGTACCTAATTAACTAACAGCATACAGGGTTTCCCCACCACCACCACCAAAGACTGGAATAAATGCAATAGAAAAAAAAGTTTTTTTTCAAAAATAACTCAGTAGGTGTTTTCAGAGAGAAAAGGTGCTATAAAAATAACTTTGATTATTTGGGTTGCTTTGCTCTTGTTTGAAGGTATTATTAATGTTCATGATATTTATGTGTTGACATCTGCACATATGGCAGGTGTTTGAAGTTTATTAAGACAGCTGCACAACACACTTTTTTTTTACTACCTCCAGCTAGAGGCCTAAAGATCACAAATCATTTATTTTTAATATCATTTTAATTTATTACCAAGATGTCACCTGGATCTTTGAAACTGGAGGAAGGGGCTCCATAATTCTCTTTCTCTCTCTCTCTCTCTCTTTTTCGGAAATGGCAAAGTTCTCATACCTTCAGGGTTGTGGCATCTTGTAAAATATTCAAAGTCCCAAGTTCCTTCTCTGTCATCTTCTTTTCCAGATGTTACAGATGCGTCCTGAAACTAATAGTAAAGTGGGAGTGCAACGGCAAAACTAACTTGATGGCCATCTGCTATTTGCCAATGCAGCAATACAAATGAGGTTTCTGAAGACTCAACAGAGAAAAGGAAATATAGGCAAAAGTTTAAAAGCCCCTTCCTACCAGGACAATGGAAAAATATGAAGTTAGTATGTCTGAAAATACCCAAAGTAAGTTATCTTCGCAAATGGCCTACTCTTATTGAAGTAATCTAGGCATCTGCTGGCAATTCTTGGTGTCATTTTTTTAAAAAAAAATATTACTTTAATAGATTAAGGATTTGAAAATATATATATTTAATTTCCAATAATTAAAAAATGCAAAGAAAAACATGGTGGTTTTTGTGTGTGTGTGTTTTACATTTTGGACACTTCCATTCCCCACCCCCAAATATGTTATGGAGATTTCAACAGATAATGTTATTAATGCTACTGAAAAGTGACACTGGGGAACACTTTTTTAGTTTGTAAAATCTAATTTCTGAATGCTGCCATTCTAATGGAAAAGCAAAAGGGGAGAGTGGTTGGCAAACAGATCCAATCAATGTGACTGTTCCACAGGGTAAATGGAATTTCAAAAACCCATTTGTGTTTCTCTTGTGAAAATGCGGTCAGCTAATACTTTGGAATATATTTTTGTGTAAAGTCATTAGCTCACCCAGATGACCCATATATTTGCCTCTAAAGAACAGGCGAGTCCCATACATACTTTCTCAGAATTAAGTCCCACTTGATTTAGTAGAGCTTATTCAAAGGTATGCATGTGCAGAATTGCAGCCTAGAAATCAGTTTACCCTTACCAAATGAACTACTAATTTGTGTGCCATTATTTCCACAGACAGAGGCCCTGCTCCCACAAGTAAGAACTAGGCATGGGGCCTGACTGTGGACTTCTTTGTAGGATCAAGATCATCACGTGCCACAGGTAATATACTGTACCAAGTGTATGACTCTAGATTGGCAGATAGTGCAGAGCCTCAGCAATGTTGGCCTTGGAGCCGGCTCTATTATTTGGCAGAGTACAAAACAATTAGAATGGGTTGGAAGACAGAGCTATGTGTCATGCCCTATCCAAACGCACCCAACCTTTTTCTTCTCTTGGAAGGTGTTGTTCCAACTTCAGAGTTGAAGTAATATTCAGTTGCCAGTCCAGTTGCCTTCTGCATGTGAAGGAATGGACACTATCAGCTTGTCCTTCACCTCAAAGAGCAGCATGTCAGAATTAGAACGCAACTAACTTCTACTACTGGATTGTGACAGTTGTGCTTGAGTTCTGAGGCGCCAGAATCAAACCTGTAGGAAGCATAGTTGCCAAGTTTTCCCTTTTCTCGCGAGGAAGCCTATTCAGCATAAGGGAAATTCCCTTTAAAAAAGGGAGAACTTGGCAGCTATGGTAGGAAGTGACATGGAGCTGGGGATTTTGCCATCCTTATAGAAACATAAGATGCTGTGAGTCAGACCATTGGTTCGTGTAGCTCAGTATTGAGTGGCAGTGTCTTTCAAGAATCTCAGACAGGAGATTCTCCCAGCCCTGCCTGGATATGCCAAGGATTGAGCCTAGGACCTTGTGCGTGGAAGGCAATTATTTTGTTACTGAGCTAGGGCTCTATTCTTTTTTACTTTCAATTACAGTGGTACCTTGGTTCTCAAACACCTTGGTACTCAAATGCCTTGGTTCTCAAACTCCAAAACCCCAGAAGTCCAGTAAGTGTTCTGGTCTTCGAGCGTTTTTCGGAAGCCGAATGTCCGATGCAGTTGTCAGCTATTGTTTCCGGGACATCTGCATCAATAAGAAGCTGTGCCTTGGTTTTCGAACATTTCGTAAGTCAAACAGACTTTCGGAACGCATTAAGTCTGGCGCTTTTGTTTTTGCTATTTAATTTGTGTTTTTGTTTTTGTGACTGTGTGGAACTCAGTTCAGCTACTGATTGATTGATTGTGTGACTGCAGAAATGGATAAAAGCCCCCCATTCAAACAATGACTATCATCAGTGCAGGTAAGAAAAAAAAAGATTTTTTTTATCATCTACAATACTGTCTTATTCATATTATAGTACAGTACATTGATTATTGTTTTCATTTTATGGATCAATGATCTCATTAAATAGTAAAATTCATTTAAATTGCTGTTTTAGGGGCTGTTTATAAAAGTCTGGAATGGATTAATCCATTTTGCATTACTTTCTATGGGAAAGTGCACCTTGGTTTTAGAATGCTTTGGTTTTGGAATGGAGCAATAGTCAGAAGAAAAGCATGTAAATTGTTTGGAGCTAATAAGAGCTGCTGCATGTTTGGTTAAATGGCAAGTTCTGTTAATTATGTGGAGCAGAACAATGTATCCATGAACATGCATATGAACAGGCACATTGAAGAATTTATTTCTGCTTAGTTTATTCATTTTTTAACAGTAACGGCACAGACTGTTCTACAAGCAAAGCACTCTCGAGCTTATTAATTTGAGGAGAACAGAGGATTTGAAAGAAATATTTTTAAGTCGCTGCTTTCCCGCTTTTAAAGGTCTACAAAAACAGCAAAAGAACTTTGTTGCCAGAAACCTTGTCTCTAATAACCATTGTCAGCACTACTGTGATAGTTGCTGGAAAACCAAAGGCCTAAAAATCACAGAAGTGTTTTATAATTATTACTGCAACTTAGCTTTCACATAGCATCTTCTGAGTATTCAGAGAACTTCATATGCTATTTCTGTAAGCTTTACAAAAGCTTGATGTAGGGCGCACCAGCAATTGTACCCCCTGTATTTATTTAATCCATTTCATTTATGAAGCGCTTCACTGGAAACATTCCAAAGTGATAAAGAATACAGTGGTACCTCTACTTACTAATTTATTGCGTTCCGAACGCACATTTGTAAGTTGAAAAAATGTGTAAGTTGAATCCCATAGGAATGCATTGGGGGGAAAAAACCTGAGGCAAAGCAACCCTATCTAAAAATTCGTAAGTAGAAAAAATCCTATCTAAATCACATCCAAGATGGCAGACGGAGCTACGTTCGTAAGTAGAAACATTCGTAAGTAGAGTTATTCGTAAGTAGAGGTACCACTGTACACACACACACACACACACACACACACACACACACACACACACACACAGAAAGACACTTATTTCTTGCTGCCCCAGCAGCCATTTTGTGCTGGTAGCCACAGCACTTTTATCAATATTTGAATGCTGGTGGACTTCCTGGGAGGTATCATGGTGGCCTAGAGGTCTCCTGTCAACAGCTCATTGACAGAGATAATTATGTGGTGATTAATGATAACCAAGCCATATATCTTGGTTATTGCATCGGGTTAAGAACTTAATTCGTTCTGGAGGTTTGTTCTTAACCTGAAACTGTTCTTAACCTGAGATACCACTTTAGCTAATGGGGCCTCCTGCTGCCGCCGCCGCACAATTTATGTTCTCATCCTGAAGTAAAGTAACCCAGTACTATTTCTGGGTTAGTGGAGTCTGTAACCTGCAGCATCTGTAACCTGAAGCGTCTGTAACCCGAGGTACCACTGTATCTCCAGTGGAAAGGAGATAATGGAGATTAACTTCTGATGCTCTGAAAGGCTGCTTTTCCACACCAGGGACTAAGAAACCCTTGAGGGATCCATATGGAGGGGTTGAGTGACTGAGAGCAGAAGAAACACAATCTTGCCCAAACGCTACTCGCCCATAGCCTATTGTCTTAGCCCCCACACTATATTCACTGTTCCTGCACAAGGCCCACTGGAATTAATGGGTGCTGTGTGAGAACACAGGGTCCATAATATGGGCAGGAGATCCTTCCAAAGAATTATACCCCAAGTAGATCACCGAAGAATTGATGCTTTTGAATTATGGTGCTGGAGGAGACTCTTGAGAGTCCCATGGACTGCAAGAAGTTCAAACCTATCCATTCTGAAGGAAATCAGCCCTGAGTGCTTACTGGAAGGACAGATCCTGAAGCTGAGGCCACCTCATGAGAAGAGAAGACTCCCTGGAAATGACCCTGATGTTGGGAAAGATGGAGGGCATAAGGAGAAGGGGACGACAGAGGATGAGATGCTTGGACAGTGTTCTCGAAGCTACGAACATGAGTCTGACCAAACTGCGGGAGGCAGTGGAAGACAAGAGTGCCTGGCGTGCTCTGGTTCATGGGGTCACGAAGAGTCGGACATGACTAAACAACTAAACAACAACAACAGTATCTGCATAAAGATTTTATTTTTTTGTTATTTGTCAACATCGTATGTGGTCACATACAGACCCCAAGTCAATTTAGAAAAGCTTGGAAAAGTTAGGTATTCTATTAAAAAAAATCTTTAAAAACAGTTTTCAAGTATAAATGTGGCACCTTCCACACTGCCAGAAAGTCTCATTTTGGCACATGTTATCTCTAATACTTGCTGACACCTGCACCACACACTGCAGCAGGCCTGATGAATCTGTTTACAGAGCTCAGCAGCACTCCTTTAATAACCAATTCAAGGGAGCTGGCTTTTGGAGGCTAGAAATATACTGAGTGTTTTTGCAAAAAAAAAACAACGACTTCATATTGGAGATGAAAAGCAACTGCCTTGATACCCTCCCCCCTTTAAAGCTTGGAACAACCTGTTTTCAAGGCATGCAAATGACTCGCTGTACAGCAATGTTTCATTTTTGAAAATCTACAGCAATCAGCATGTACCTTCTGTGCTGTCTTTGTATCTGATTCCTTTGTCAGAACAGGGATGTCTTTAGCTAAGGAAGTGGATACAGAGTCCCTGTGCCCTGCACTTAAATTGTTGGGCAAAGATGAATCAAGTGAAGTATCACACAGGAACCCTGAATCCTCTCAGACTGAAACCATTCCACTCAGAGCCTTTCTCTATAATATGAGAGGTAAGAAGTCATTACACAAAAGAGGCTTTTTGCCCATTTAGGAAGAGTGGTTATTACTAAAGTCTCAATTTGCTAAATTTCAACAAGAGCCCCCCCCCTTTTATAGAAATAATATTCACTTTGGTTTCAGTGCTATGATGAGGTTTCTTCAATTTCACAGAAGGTTAAACAAAAACATTGACAGAAATGCCAGGAGGAAGATGGCCGCAAAGCCGAGAGAGCTTAGACTACTTTCTGCAGAGGAACCTAAACCCATGTTAAATTCCATGTTGACACTTCAGTTCAGATGCTGTTCACATGCCTCCTGATTCTTATAAACATTTCCATCATTTTTTCTGTTGAAAAACCAAATGGTGTTTTTCTCATCTTTGTGACCCCCATAAGAGCTTTTTCCAAGGTCTGATAGGTTTCCCTCTAAACACTGCATAGCAGAGAGTACAGATTGGCAAATCTGTCCATTTCAATTACGCATTTTTGCAGCCTGAAGTTTAGTTCTCCACATTTCTGCATCCATTGGCAAGAAAGTCCTCGTGAAAATTCACTAGCACTTTTGTGCCAATTGCTCCTCATAGGCACATTTTTGTAAAACATTTCCCACTAATGGAGTACAATTTTAAATCTTATTTTCAGCAATGTATGCACTTTATTCTAGGACAGTGATGGCCAAACCTGGCCCTCCAGCTGTTTTGGGACTACAATTCCCATCATCCCTGACCACTGGTCCTGTTAGCTAGGGATGATGGCAGTTGTAGCCCCAAAACAGCTGGAGGGCCAAGTTTGCCTATGCCTGCTCTAGGATATGCATTTTCACACATACAACTTGACTGGAGAAATGCTTTGCAAAATTCAGAAAAGTGCAAATTTTGCAGGATGGTTGTGTTTCAAATCACACATTGTTCTGGAAAGTGCAAGTTGCATAGGTTGCTCTTTAAATGCAATTTGAATCAATTCCCACCCGCACCCCACCCCCAGTGAGAGAGATCCAAGTATCAGGAGACCATCTCTTCTTATATCAACTCTCATGTATGAAGCAACACATTAATAAAAAAAAAACCTTCTAGCAGAGAAATTTTTGGCCAACAATCATAACTTTGGTTTGAAATAAATACTAATTCTTGGTGGTACTCCAACGATAATGCTCCAATTTAGCCTTTAAAGACAAATTTGGTCACTCAGTCCTCCAAATTCCATTTAATTAGTACTTTAGGACTGAGTCCAAAAGGATAACTGAATGAATCAGAGTGATTGAATCACTGCATGTTCTATAGTCTTTCATCAAAGCATGGGTATTCTAAATGGAAAGGTCTCTAAAATTTCCAGGGACACTTCCCATACTTTTGATTATGCATAGCTGTATCTAAGGTGTAGGCAGTTGTATGCATTTGTTGAGCATAATTTGAATTTATTATTATTACTATAATCATTATTTATTACATTTCTATACTGCCCTTCATCCAAAGACCACAGGGCAATTTACAATATAAAAACACAAAAATACATACCATAATAACAAAAATAGCACACACACACAAACACACACCAGTTTAAAAGACCATAAATTGTTTAATTAGCCAAAGTCCTGGGAGAAGAGGAGAATTATGCATATCAAATGATATAACTTGATGCATGCATATCTACAGATTAGTTATTTCCCTGGACTAATTTGTTGGCGTATATGCTTAGTTCCTGGAAACAGTTAAAATCCTGCTGTCTAAAACTGCACTTATATTCATGTCTGTGCATTTTTCAGATATGATTGACAAGGACTTTTAAGAAAATTGTACTTGCAAATCATATTAACTACATTACAACTGGGGCAGACTAAGTCTGCAGGGGTAAAAATTGCAGACACATCTCTTTCACTTTTCTGGTAGGGAAAAAAATACACACACTATTCTATCATTTGTAAAAGTCATTCATTTTTAATGCAAGATGACAAACTGCATATTTATGGCATCAATGCTGATATATTAGATTAGAAAAAAGCAGGCACCAGGGTTTTTCTGTGTGCTCAATATTGGGGGGGTTTCCCTGGGATGGCGATGATTGGTGTGAAACTTTATAGGGGAGGAAGTAGTACAATGAATCAAATAGCTACTAAAAGGAAATGGCCAACCATATGCCCACAGGAAGCATGAGAGCATGGATCCAACAGCATTCTCCCTGTCTGTGATTCCTAGCATCTGGTACTCATAGGCATACTGCCTCCAACATTACCCAGAGTCATATAATAGTTAAGTTATGGACATAGATAGTGAAAGACCACCATATTTTTAGGGCAAGCAGTGGCAAAGCTGCATGCTCCAGCACTGGGGGTGGAGAGCAGGGAGGGATGTGGCTTGAGCGCATCCCAGTGGTGTGGCATGCCATCCACAGTGGCGTGGTGTGCATCCTGGGGGTGTGGTGTACCGCCCCCAGGGGCGTGGCGTGCTGCCCGTGGGGCCGTTCCGCCTGGTGTGGTGGTGGTGGGGGTGTTACACAGCGGTGACTGCGGTGGTAACCATCTCCCCAATGGTGCCGGGGGTGATGCGCTCCCCCTGCCCCATTCTTTTGCCAGTGAGGGCAAGCATTGCCAGTGAGATGCCCTCAAGTCCAATGGCACCCTTGACCACTTTTCCATAGACCTGTGTCCTGTTGTGGTCCAGATTTTGTATTCAATACCACCATCCTCAGATGTTATTAGTGCATGCTAAGAAAACACTTGGGGTGGGAAAATGTGGGGAGCACACTTCCCTTCAGGATTCTACATTGCATAGGCAGCTTTCATAATAGAAGAGGCTCTCTCCATGAATTGGACAAGTAGATGAATGATGGCGAGGGGCAAAGCTACAGTAACACATTGTCTATGCTCTGCCCACATGTGTTACCATCACACTTGATGGTAAAACCTGAAGAGGGCTTTGGTCTGCTTAAAAAATGTCAGTGCCTGTAACGGACACGGGCTTCATAGCCAGAAGGATGGCAAAATAATGCTATTTTAAAAAATCAGTATGACATATGAACCAGTCCGTTCCTTTCTTTTCTTTTTCAGTATTAAGAAAAGATGAGCTGAACACGTTGCCACTTTGACTTTATAGCCAAGGGAAAGATTTCTTCAACATCAACTTCAAACTGCCATAAAAGAAAAGGCAATTTCAGCAAAACAATAAGCTTTAAATTCTCATAACAATTTAATACAGTCTCTCTCACTTCCTCATTTTTCAACAAATTATATAGTGTGTGTGTGTGTGTGTAAGAGGCAGACAAATTCTCCCTGCAGCAGTATGCAGCCCTATATAGTTCTCACCAGATCAAAATATAGAAATATAGGCTTACAAATATCAACTACACTGCAGAATTTTAACATGTAAAACTATGAATGCAAGACTCTGTGTTAAATGCCATACAAGTTATTTTTTTAAAAAAAAACACTTCCTCTTTGAAGCATTCCTCCAACAGTCAGAGGGAAAAATACTGTTTTCTCTCTCTGGAAATCTGACAACTCAGGTCAGAGAAAATACAGAAAGCTTAATGCCCAATTCAGTTATTATTCCCATCATTTGGAAGATAGTAATACTCTTGTATGATGGAATACCCATGCAGGCTCATAAGGATTGAGACCTACTCGCTGTAGATGACTGGTTCAGTACAAGTGGTCAAGAATATGTGCCACTGGTGCGAAGACACTCCTTAAAATTTGAGTCTCATAGGGCAGTATGCAGCTGAATAGTTGTGCTAGCACAACGGTTATCACTAGGAATTTCCCTCTATCCTCCCTTTCTACCTTCAAATCTGTTCTGAAGGTTTGTGGGCAACCCCAGGACAGATTTAGGGGACACATGGTGATGGCAGGGATGGAGGAGAACATTTACCCTAGGGCTATATTGCATACAACCCATAGTGGCCATTGAAAGGCAGTGGGGATTAGGCATTTAAAAATAAAAATTTGAACAGCAGACATTTGTTAATGTCACATTCTTGATTCCTGTGCATTGCACTCTTACAATGTGATTTTTCAGGATCATATAAAAATCATTAAGAAAATGAGATGGTAATAAAACTAACTATTCAGCTATTTTTTCTCTTTTTTTGGGGGGGGGGAGAGATATGACGAAAGGCAGCGGACTGGGAAATAAATTATTGTGTCTTTCTGTTCTGCCTTCCAATCTTCCTTTGCAGAAGAAGTCCTGTGAAGTACACACTTGGGAGCATTGTGTACAATGTTATCAATTTCCCATCATGACATATCACTAATGTTTTGCATTAGTATTCCTAATAGTCATAGAACAGACAAGTCTTATCCTATTAGTGACCTTCGAATCACATTAGGAAACACCAGCTAGCCCAACATGCTGCAAGACTAATAGAACATGAAAGGAAGTTGCTCCTACAGGAAGACTTTTGAATTCCATTAGTCCAATATGGCACAGTTAGAAGTTCTCTTTATGCTCAGTACTGCTACAGGGTTCGAAACATTAGTGTACACTTCAGTTATAGGAAATGGGAAATATGGAAACAATTACCCTTTGTGTAGGTTCTCTGAATCTCTTACCCAAGTTGTGCTATGTCTAAATAAGTTTCCTGCTATTTTGGTTATAGAAAATGTAGTAGAAACTTTCTCATCTCCAGCTAAGCAACCTTGACAAGAATTGCTATTGGAATTTCATTCTCCACCCAAACATTATTATTTTTTTACATTTTCCCTGATTTCTTGATGGATCCAATGAAGGTATCTTTTGAACAGCGAGTAGGGAATTGGTGAATCCATTTATTTTGGTTTCTCTTAGCTGCTTATTTTCAGTGGAGGGAGAACATCTCTGGAGCAGTAAGCTCATAGCTGCCAAGTTCTCCCTTTTTTAAAGGGAAATTCCCTTATGCTGAATAGGCTTCCTCGCGAGTAAGCTACACATCCAAGTTTTGGGCCTGGCAATGTGGATCCTCTTAACAGAGGGGCCATGTTGTGCTCGGCCCCGGAACATTATTCTCCTACCGGCCTGGTGGTGGGGCTGGCCCCACCCACAGCCGGTGGAGCCATGGTCCGCCAATGGATTAGCCAATAGGCTAATTTCTCCGTTTCATCTATAGAGATTTCTTATGAGGTAAATATTACCTCAGGAAAATGGCCCTAGCTTCTGCAACTCCACTAAACTTAAGGCCCTTAAAAACAAAACAAAAAGCAGTCCTCCAAATTCACCCCCCCCATATCATATGGATAATGGATTATGATGTGAAATGGAGGAGGAGATCTTTGCGAAAGCAATATCAAACAGCCTAATTTGTCCATTATTTATTTCAATGGGATGTACTTGACAGCAGGGCTGGGGGTGGTGTCCGTTTAATACAGGTGATTCTTACAGGTCGATGAGTTATTTTCCATCACACATTTTATCGGGATTCACATCAGAGCTATCACAATGGTAATCCATAACACACAATGTACAGCCAGGGCTACCAATACCACCGAAGCTGCATCAATAGCTTGTTACATTCGCCTTCAATGCTCACTCAGTCGGCGAGTGTGGGAATGAGAACCGCAGGGTGAATACTAATAGCTTTTGTCAGGCCTTTCAGGACAAGTGTTTGTCCAACTGTATTGGCTCCTCATTTATTCTTGCTATCACTGCCTATTCATCTCATTCTTAGCTCTGAAGGCGAAAGCCTTGATTCCCCTTCATCAGAACTGACAGCATCACCAAAGCTTCCTCCTCAGCAGGCAGGACAAAAAAAAAAAAGCCCTCCTTTCTTGGAGTGTGCCAATGTTGCCTCTTCAGAAAACAAAAGAGAAACAGGCCCCACTTCAGTGGCCTGACTCTTTGTCTAATGATTTTCATTAGCTAATAGGCAGTTCTTTTCCAAGCTGAATGTCTCCCTACCTCTCCCCGCTCCATTGTCCCTTCTATGAATTAACCATGTTGTGATTGTCAGATAAATAAGTGCTTATAATGGTGTTATTTCCTCTAGAAAATTTGTGAGTACTGACACAGATGATGATACATTCTAAAGTGACACCATCTAATCTGCTTGAGTCTCTTTCAATAAACAGTTAATTAACATTTGACCTCTCAAGCCTTAAATACATACAGCAGCCCATTTAGCAAATCATTTACTGTAGGGTGGTTATGGAGTAAGGGCCATGTCATATGAAGCAATTTGTACTTGAAAGCTACTCATAAGAAGCTTTATTTGTACTTAATCTTTCCTTGATTGATTTTTGTGTGTGTGTGGTTTTGTTTAAAAGCTAAAGTGCTGAGGTGGTGAGTGGGTTAACCCTACATGAACTGGAGTTTGTTTATGCCAGTAAGCATATTAACCCAGTTTTATTCTAAAAGAATAAGTGAAAAGAATAGGGAATTCTGAATGGGAATCACTGACTGTTGTGCTTCTTTTCAGTGGAGGGAGAACATCTCTGGAGCAGTAATATCCGATATGTTTGCGATGCACCTACCTACTCATCGTGCAGCCCAATCCCATACATCTTTACTCGGAAAACCCTCTCATTTCAGTAGAACGTGGGGTTTGCATTCAGAGGAGAGAAAAGACGAATGGTGTAAGGAATGACAGGAGAAGAGGTGGAAGGTAATTTATGAAATGACAGGAGGAATAGGTATGGATAGATCAGTCATTTTCTGGTCCATGCTAGTTTTGCATGCAATCATTCATTCATGTTCAGGCATCCCCAAACTTCGGCCCTCCAGATGTTTTGGACTACAATTCCCATCTTCCCCGACCACTGGTCCTGATAGCTTGGGTCCCTGGGATCATGGGAGTTGTAGGCCAAAACATCTGGAGGGCCGCAGTTTGGGGATGCCTGTTCATGTTTGTTTAACCCCTGTTCCACAGTAATCTACCATGTGAAAAAATGAAGTATTTTAAAACATTTTTTTATCCCACATTTAGGTATTTTTTTTGCGCCAATGACTGTATCGCAGAATTTGGAGAGGTGCAAATTCTTAAGGATAGTTACAACTTGACCCATACCTAAGGGCTCATCAAGACTCCTGCTTCTCCCACTGTTTTCCACCAGGGAAACCTGATCTTTATCATTGGATTGGAGGAAACATCAGTTGTGTTTTGCACAGATTGAAACTTCCTCCAATTCAATGCTAAAGAGTGGGTTTTCCCTGGGAAAGGGGTGGGGCAAATAGAAAACTGCTGAGACCCATGTTTCTAGGTACAGGACAAGCAAAAGTGTGGACGAGACCTAAGTTTAGGATGTGCAGATGAAGTCGGTTTGCATCAAAATTCACACAAAACAATAAGTCCCTCAAGCATCCCTAAAGACTCCTAGTCTACAGTGAATCTGTTCTTGTTGTGACACTCCATCGTTAGCCCTGGGCTTCTTACACCTACACCTACACTGTCACAGACTCATAAAATCACAGACAAAAACAAACATGCATTGGAAGTTTAACTGGCTGTTTAGAATGCATATCAATTGTTTTAATTGCACGGATTTGCATTTCTTGCACACATTTTTTGACAGATGCTTGAGGCTGACAATATGAATGTTGATTGTTGCTTGGGATTATTTGCTGAAATTATTTGCCATGATAGTCATTGCTCCATTGTCGCCATCCCATCTACATGCTATGTTTGAATGGTCTGAACAGTAAATATTACCGTAGAAGTTTGCGGTGGCTCTGTGCAGGGCCTGAATAGTAAGGCAAATCAGGGTGAGTTGGGGTGATTTCACCCCTCTTTGAGTCAAACTGTGATGTCAACAAAATGCCCTGAGTGGTGGATGGGAAAGGTATCTTCAGTGGCCAATGGGAGATGGGCAGCTGTATCCCATAAAAAGAGATTCTAGCTTCCTCCTGTGGCAAGGTAGAATTAGCTAGATGCCACCCAAGATTGACTAACCGTTGGGTGGACATCCATGATTGGTCTTTGTGATGTATTATTATTATTATTAAAGGTAAAGGGTAAAGGGCCCCCTGACCATCAGGTCCAGTCGTGTCCGACTCTGGGGTTGCGGCGCTCATCTCGCTCTATAGGCCGAGGGAGCCGGCGTTTGTCCGCAGACAGCTTCCGGGTCATGTGGCCAGCATGACAAAGCTGCTTCTGGCAAACCAGTGCAGCACACGGAAACGCTGTTTACCTTCCTGCCGGAGCGGTCCCTATTTATCTACTTGCACTTTTATGTGCTTTTGAACTGCTAGGTTGGCAGGAGATTATTATTATTATTATTATTATTATTATTATTATTATTATTAATAATATTATTATTATTATTTATTATGCCTGCAGTGTTCTGATCTGGGATGTGCAAATTTGATGCCTACCTGTTGCAACTTTGAATTTCAGGTGAGCTGGCAAGCAATTAAGTTAAGCACCCTGATGTATCTCTTGGGAAGGGCTTTCTGACCACCCACCTTGCATTGCTACCCAGTTCTTGTGGTTTGCTTGGTCCGATAGTCTTGGGACCTGAGGGCACACCCTGATGAATGCTGGGCAGCAGGTGCAGGGTGGGCAAACAAAGCTCACCTTTGTGGAGGGTTGCAATGAAAACCTTTCCTTAAATATGGTGTCTGGGTTAGAGCTAGGGTGCTGTTGCCAAAATATGGAGAGCAAAGATTTTGGCATTCCCCTGTTCTCTGCTAAAATTCAACCTATGGGTATTCCATTCTCTTCTGTAGATCGTTTTGCTTTGTTAATAAAAGTTTTGGCCATTTACTCCAACTTTCTTGTGTGTGAATCTTCATTTCAGTGCAGGGGGTAGGGAGCAGCAAACCTCTAATATCCACTCTGATAGGATTATGACAATTTATTACTTAGATTCCAAAGCATTAACCTCTCTGGAGTAGAAACATTAAAAAAACCCAGCAAATATAAACATTTACACGAAAATGATTCTAATGAAATGTAGAGAAACAGACAGCTCAACAACTCATACTTGTTTAATATTAGATTAATTGGATTAAGAAGTAAATTTGAAAATTAATTGTCTAATTCCATCTTTCATATAAAGGAGAGGGGGAAGCAGTGGTATGACCCCCCAATCATTATTCAGAAAGTGTGTCTAAACTGATATACCAATGAAAGTAAATTAAACTATGATTCTATCAGAAAATAAATATAGCAAAGATTAAAAACAAATTTGAGATTAATAACTTTACTCTCTTCTCTTTGCTAAACTGAATATATTTAATTTTGATTAATATCAGTGTTGGGATTTTATTTTATTTTTTTTACTTAATCACTTTTACTTACAAAGCTGATTGCTAATCTCAACTGCTTCCCTCATTTTTAAAAGACATTTCATTTTACTTGGGTAATCTACAACTTTCCTTACAGCACAATGACATTTCACCATGTCCCATATTTCATTTTTTGTTGACCTTAAATCATTTTGCAAGGTTTATGCTGAGAGATCTATCTGATTTTTTCAGGCTGGTTTATTAAAAATGATGAAGGGGACTAAAATAATGCTTATTTACATAGTCTACACATTGCCAACAGTTTCTTAGATATATGGGCTAAGTTCAAACTATTTTCACATGGCCAAGGTCCTTTAGGAGCTAGCATACCTCACATAGTACCCCTGCACACTGTCCACACAGCATTGCACCTCACTCTATACTGTCAACAACAACTGGCAGTAGCTCTCCTCTTTTGCATCCCTTCCTAGAAATGCAAGGATTGTATGTACACGAGTTCTGTTCTGAGGTTAGGATACATAGATGGATTTATCCTCTCCTTCTAAACATGGTAGGGTAAACTCATTCCTCCCCCCCCCCAAAAGGAATGGCAGCTATAAACAAAGAACAGACTCATTCCTTAGCTGCTGGTGTGTTCAATTTAAACAACTGTATGTAATTTAGGGCAGAGTCAGACAGCTGTTCATACGGTTAAGTGAAGTGTACTGTAGCTCCAATATATTTTATTGCTTGGAGTGATCCTGAATGGCACTATGTCCTGCCATGGTTCACCAGCATGAAATCTTTAATGAAATGTTGTCCCCTTCTGTCTTATCGTGTTGTGCAAGGAGTCTGATGGCTTACCCAGCTCCGGATCATAAATGCCAAAGGATGTTTTCTAAGGCTCTGTATGTTTTAGGGATGGGTGGTTCTTACAAGACTTTGTGATGTTGGATTATGAGATATGAATACACAAGT
Organism: Zootoca vivipara; assembly: GCF_965207765.1. Taxonomy (NCBI): domain Eukaryota; kingdom Metazoa; phylum Chordata; class Lepidosauria; order Squamata; family Lacertidae; genus Zootoca; species Zootoca vivipara. The sequence goes on along the minus strand of NC_142587.1, from coordinate 34,172,655 downwards.
AGGCACTGGACAAGCAGATGTGTGGAAAAAGCCCTGGATCTGGAGCAAACCAAATCTTCTGTAAGTCATTTTAGGGCCTCAGTTCAGTTTGAAGTTTCACATAGAAGAGGCTTCCTGCAGCTAAGTCTGATCGTATTAAATTGCTTCCTTTCTGTGGAAGGTAGCTATTTGTATCTTTGCTCCCTGTGAATATTAAAGGCTTTTTATGTTATTTTGCAATTAATATAAAATTCAATAACTTGGCATTTTAATGGCCAAAATCTTGCTGACAATAATTAGTTGAGTCAAGCTATATTTTGACATCAAACCAAAAATTTGACAGACTAATATGTCCAATGGGCTTTTTATCACAGAGTCCCCAGTTTTGATAAGGTCTAGAGCTCTCCCATTCAGATGTTATCCGTTAGGATAGGTTTATGCATCTCAAAGTATACGCTACTTCAGTTTCTTTATTGAAAGAAAGTGGAAGTCAGATAAAAGGCATTATAGCTATTAAATCTCAGGGTTTTGGCAGAAATGAAGCAGCATCATGTGAATATTAAAAGCTCTGAACAAATAACACTTGAAGGTAATTCTAGACAGAGGCCTGGGGTTGTCAGGGACTGAAAATTATAATTAGTCCAGCTAATGTGAATGATTAAATCAAAGTATCTCTGTAGTAGAATCCAGGGAAAAAAAGGTTGGAATATTCAGAAATGGAATAAAGAAGAAAGGGGAGGGGATTTCCACATGCTTTTGTTCCACCCTGTAATCTTAATATTTCCTCACAACATCAATATTTGTTTTCTGTATATTTGGAATTAGAAAAATCTTTAGCAAGGTATGCATAAAGGTCCAGTGAGACTGGTCAGCAAATTTGAAGGAACTGATCCCTGTTTTACCCAGGTTCTACATGCTGGTTGACTTAAGGACCCACATTTCTTAAGAAAGTTGAAGGGTTAGTTAGAGCACAAAGTTAAGAAGACTTGAAAAACATGACAGGTGTACAGTTGTAGGTGAAAGTATTCCAAGTCTGATCACTGCCATGGAGGCAGCAGGCAAAGTAGCAAGATTTGCATCCTTTCCTACAAGGCTGTATATGTGTGGTCTGCTATGGTTTGTGGATTATCCTAAACCCTGCTGTTGGTGGACATAGAGTGGTCAGATGCAGAAGACAGAACTCCTGCATCTTTAACAGCTGTGCAGAAGGTATAGGTTGCCACAGGAGCAGCCATGCCATGAGGCAGAGTGAGGCAGCTGTCTCAAGCAGCAAATTCTGAGGGGCTAGAAAAGTGTGCCATGTTGTTGGCCCTGCAGCCCTTAAGCTAACTTGCTGCCCACTCAGGTGGCATCTGAAGGGGTGGGAGATCTCAATCCAGCCTTCACAAAGCTTCCATCTCAGCTTCAGGTAGGCAGAAGTTGCAGCTGAAAGCATTTCTTCTTTTTTAGCTCTCTGGGATAACTATGCAGATTTATAAACAACTAGTATCTTGAAGCCCATTAAAATAACGGGTGCTAGAACATATGTGGTGAAACATATGTTGTGAAACATATGTAGGTAGGTATGACTGAACTAAGGAAGTGGGTAGCCTTGAGGCAGCACACAAAAGCCCTTTTGGCATGATGGCTTCACAGCAGGGAAACACAGGAGCAGTGAAAAGGATGACAACTTTTTTTTGCAAGGGAGGAGAGTCATGGGGGGGGGGCTGATGCAGCCTGCCCGCTAGCCATCTTTGAGCTAGAGGCCCTAAACAGGAATGCCTGGGGTTAGGGACCCACAACAATCCCTTGAAGGTAGGGGTGGGGAACCTGACAAAGACATTCTCTGGGGGGAAAGGTTTGGGGAGCCCGTTCAGGTGGTGGGCAGAGCCAAACCATACCCCCTTCACACACACACACACACACACACACCTCTCTCTTAGCCCTGAGCTGCATAGGTAGAACATGAGACTCTTCCTCTCAGGGTTGTGGGTTCGATCCCCACGTTGGACAAAAGATTCCTGCACTGCACGGAAGGGGACTACAGGGCTCTCCAGGACCCTTCCAGCTCTATAATTCTGATTCTCTCTCTCTCACTCACACACACACACCAATCTCACACAGTCTAAAGCCTGAGCCAGAGTGCCAGAATATGCTGGGGATGAAATGGGGGGAATAGAGAGGTGCTTAAGAGCTGTAGATTCTAATCCCTTGGGGCTGAGTGCAAGAAGGGTCAAGTTCATGCCTCAGAAAGTTATGGGTAAGGGCTGGTGTTAGCACAGGGGAAATGCCGTGGGTAGCATGGAGACAGGATTCAAAGAGCGCTGCAGGCAAGAGCTGGAGAGGGTGCTTGCTGGGAGAGCCACCTCGGGCACCGTATTTGCGCCTCAAGCAATGCCTACCTATAGTGTGGTGGGGAGGGGGGGCGTTGAGGCAAAGCAGGCCAGGCGAGAGAGGGAGAGGAAAGCACCCTTTTCTGCGCAAGGTGGTAGGGGCTTGTGGAAACGCAGGCTTTCTGGAGGAACTTGTTTCTGCGAAGGGAAGCCGGCGCGCGCGGGAAAGCTCTCCAGGGGAGGCTGCAAGGCAAAAAGTAGCGAGCGCATAGAGCTCTCTCTCCCCCCCCCCGTCTCTCTCTCTCTCTCTCTCTCATTCTCCAGGGGAGGCTGGGCTGGGGGAGGGGCAGGAGTGGGTAGAAAGCGGGAAAGCCTTTCCATGAGCTGCCTGGTGCAGCCAGGCTGCTGCTGCCGCAGCTCCTCCTAACGGTTCCCCTAAGTCTGGAGAGCGGAGGGGGGCGAGAGGGAGAGAGACAGAGAGAGCACTCTGTGTTCCCGCCGCTCCTCCTGCTGCTGCTGCTGCTGCTCACAGTCCTGTCAGACAGGAAGGTTCCCCTAAGTCTGGAGAGCGGAGGGGGGAGAGAGACAGAGAGAGAGCGCACGCGCGCGAGAGAAAGCGCTCTGCGTTCCAAGTCCCAACCGCTGTCATGGGGCACATGCGCAGTAGCGCAAACCCAGGGACACAGGGACTGGACGCAGGGACAACTTGGACTTTATTATATAGGATGAAGACTAAAGTTCAATTGACCCAGTTCACAGGACACAATGCAGTCAGCATGTTAAACATAGTACTGTTATAGGATCTCCTTGAAAGAGATCAGTTTACATTGCTCTAGTCTTGGCAAGTATAGCCATGTTTTATAATTTGGGTAGGATAAGAGTGAAGGGGAGGGTTGTGTTTCAGCTCAAGTGAAGATGGATGAAAAACTTAAAACAGAAACATCACTTAGTTTTAGGTATGGGCAAATCTGCCAATTTTGGTTCTCATTTGGTTCTCATTTTTGGTTCTTTACATTTCCATATCAGTTTGTGATATAACAATTTCTCATGAAAAATTTTCAACATTTTAGTGCAAATGTGTGTGTTTGTATGCAAGTTTGCCTAATGTACCCATTTGTGTAAAGCAATTTCCCCTCACTTAACACATTATGCATGTTACTATTACAAATAGATGCATTTTTATGCATTCATGTGTTAAGCAAATTACTTTGTGTGTAACTGTTGTGAGCAACTGTGGTATAGTTTGTATAACTATAATCCTAACTAAAGCAAGTCTCTTCACTTTTACTAGTTGCAAGTTTTTATTTAATCTAAACCAGGCATCCCCAAACTGCGGCCCTCCAGATGTTTTGGCCTATAACTCCCATGATCCCTAGCTAATGGGACCAGTGGTCAGGGATGATGGGAACTGTAGTCCAAAACATCTGAAGGGCCAAAGTTTGGGGATGCCTGATCTAAACTTCAATGGCCGCACCAGCCACCAATGTCCTACCAAGGCATTAAAAATGCCAGCCAAGTTGAGAAGATAGCATTATTCACCTGATCTTTCTCCTTTTGCCAAGGGAACCAGACTTGCAAACATTTTACGAGAGGCAAAACAGAAATTAGTCATAGTAAGTGGAAAATTTTGCTGCAGATGAAGACACTTCATGTTAATCATGCTATTAAGTTAAAGGTGGCAAAATAGCTTGTTTCCCTCCTTGCCATCACTTTGCACAGTAAATGAATAATAATCCAAATACTTCTGTCACAAGTGGTCATATTTGGAGTCAGGCTTTTCTGCCATCAGCATGCCAGCTGCCATCACGTTTGCTTCATCTGATGGCCATCTGTACAACACCACAGTGACAAGAGTTAAAGCCATGCTAAGAGGAAACAACATTTCATAATTGCTGTGCAAGACACAGCAAGATGCAGACCCTTTAAAAAGTAGCCTTCCATGGTACAATGGCATCCTTCAGAAGTGAGTCTCCATTGATAATGGTGTTAGCCACTTCCAGATGTAAGATATCAAAGCAGAAAGAGGAGAGACATGCCAAAGATAACCTCTCCAAGACAGAAAACATCTAAAATTAAGTTTGACCTTGTGTTAACTCCCAATACCCAATTATGCCTCCCTGTTTTTCTTCTGTCCTAGTAAATGTTGACGTTCCCCACCACCACTGCTGAAATCCTGAAGCTTGTCAGGTCACTGCATTCCCTTCACAGGTAATGACAGTGCTTTTTTTCATTTTAAAAAACATTTCGGGGTACTCTCATTTTGACTCAAGAAAATTACCATTTTATAGTTCAAATAAAAAGCAGAGACATCACCTTGCCGACAAAGGTCCGTAAAGTTAAAGTTAATGTTTTCCCAGTAGTGATGTATGGAAATGAGAGCTGGACCATGAAGTAGGTTGATCCCCAAAGAATTGATGCTTTTGAATTATGGTGCTGGAGGAGACTCTTGAGAGTCCCATGGACTGCGAGAAGATCAAACCTATCCATTCTAAAGGAAATCAGCCGTGAGTGCTCACTGGAAGGACAGGTCATGAAGCTGAGGCTCCAATACTTTGGCCACCTCATGAGAAGAGAAGAGTCCCTGGAAATGACCCTGATGTTGGGAAAGATTGAGGGCACAAGGAGAAGGGGACGACAGAGGACGAGTTGGACAGTGTTCTCGAAGCTACGAACATGAGTTTGACCAAACTGCGGGAGGCAGTGGAAGACAGGAGTGCCTGGCGTGCTACGGTCCATGGGGTCACGAAGAGTTGGACACGACTAAACAACAACAACAAAAGGTCAAATTGGGGGAAATAAATAAAGTAAATGGACAAAAGATTCACAACATGTTTAGGGGTATGCATACCCATGCATCCCCCCCAGAAAAAAAGCACTGGGGTAATGGTCCACTAATGCTTAATCAACACCTGTGCTGGGGTTAGCTAGTAAGTCTCCATGACAAAATCTATGCTACTTATTTGGCAGGAGGGTAAAACATTAAGCTGCTGGTGCCCAACTCAACTACTGATGCCAAATAGTGATCCTCTGCTACCTATAAGAAAAGCTGCTTGGCTTTATTAGACTAGAGCAAATCAGCAGTTAGAACAAACTTTTCTTGTGTATTTCAAGCGACTGCAATACTGTTTTGCAGAATTCATTTTTGTTGCTAAATCCAGCTGTGTGTATTGTACCGTTAGTGTGGTTTAATCCATGGGGATTCTGAATACCCTACTTTATTTCCTCCCTGCTTTGGGCCTTTTAGCAAAACTTTTGTAGAGTTCTGCTGAATTCAGTAGAGGATGGCAGCTAGCAACCGACTGGATTGTTCTATTGTGGGTTTAATTCTACTGCCAAAGACAGCCCAAAGTTTCCTTGCCAACTGACTCCCAAGGGGGTCAGGGGAGCAGCAGGTGCCAGGATGCACAGAGAGCTAACAACCTCAAGGTAGATTGCATAGCCAGAAAGAGACTGTGGCAAGTGTGCAATCTGTTTTGGCACAGTTCAGATGCTAGCCGCACCGTGCATCCTGCTACGTCACTTGAGCCAAAAAGCATCTGGTTGGCACATTGGCCACGAAACCGGGACGTAGTCCAGTAGGGTTGTCACTTCCATTAATGTTTATGTCAGCAGGAACAATCACACATTCACCCTGGGAAATGTGTTCCCTATTAAATTTTCTTAATTATTGTGGTAGGAAATGCTCGGGTAGTCTGGTAATTAGCAAGTTTAATTTTGGATGCAAGCTTCATACATTTCTTCATTTTATTAACCTCAACCCTGACCTCCTTTTCTTGATGTGACTGGATAATTTACACTCACCCACTTGTTTAATTTCTGCCACTTACACAACAGCTGCTAACTATGATAGCGTGCATCACACACCAAATTGGCTGGTCATGTTGTTAAACAATGTCAGTGTTCAAAATCTTAAATACCACCTACTCCCTCCTTCAATTTTTTTTCCCCAAAAAGTGTTTAAGATGCAGAAACTAATCTGGTGGAGGAGTTTCTGAATAGGGAATTAGGGAACATCTTTGTCAGATCCTCCTGTTCTCCCAGGTCATTCTCAACTTCCCATCAAGTATTATTATTATTATTATTATTATTATTATTATTATTATTATTATTATTATTATTTTGGTTACGTAAGTAGAGAAAGCACCTGCAAATCTCAAAAAGGACAAGCAGAACAAGAAAAGGGGGTAAAATAATACAATGAAAGAGAGAAGTGAACAATACAGTGATGCTACAAATACTTAACATTGCGACCTTTTGGGAGAATGTGCCTCAAAGCTAGGGACGCGGGTGGCACTGTGGGTTAAACCATTGAGCCTAGGGCTTGCCGATCAGAAGGTTGGCAGTTTGAATCACCATGATGGGGTGAGCTCCCGTTGCTCGGTCCCTGCTCCTGCTAACCTAGCAGTTCGAAAGCACGTCAAAGTGCAAGTAAATAAATAGGTACCGCTCCGGCGGGAAGGTAAACGCCATTTCCGTGTGCTGCTCTGGTTCGCCAGAAGCGGCTTTGTCATGCTAGCCACATGACCTGGAAGCTGTACGCCAGCTCCCTCGGCCAATAATGCAAGATGAGCGCGCAACCCCAGAGTCGGTCACAACTGGATCTAATGGTCAGGGGTCCCTTTACCTTTACCTCAAAGCTAAAATTGTAAAATGCCATACAAATGTTATATGAGGATCATTTATGATTGCTGTCCTGAAGTAAGTCTCTCCAAAAACTGAGCTGTGAGAGTGGAGGTCGAATGTGTCCTTCTGATCAACTAACTAATGGTATTTTATTTATTTATTTGCCAAATAAAATGCAATACTAGAAACCAATAATTTTAAAAAAACCCAGAAAAAACCCAGACTAGTCTGTCAATTTGTTTCAGGTCCAGAAAGAACAGAAATGTTTTCAACTCGATGATAGAATCCCAGCAAAGTTGTAATCACCTGCATTTCCAGGTGGAGAGAATTTCAGTGGGGTGAAAAGCCTCCTCTCACACACACACACTAATTCCAGGATCCTGATCAGTTGACATGAAAGGAGGTGCTTCAACAAATAACTGAATTTAAGGTCATGCGGGGCTCTAAAAGTCAGTAGTAACACTTTCAATTGGGTCCAGTAGGCCATATTATTTACTTATTTAGATTCACCAAATGATCACAGGGCAATGTGCAACCTATTAAAACAGAGCAATACATATTTATAAAATTAACTACGACATCAGTACAAGCTACATACAAAATAAACCTAAATGAAATATAGTGCTAAGCCAATATTCACCTCAGTGGAGAAATGGCTCCAGTTTTGGAGCTGCCGGGGTGGGGTGGGGGTGGACCTATTATAGGTGCCCGTGCTCATTTCTTGCATGGACCACAAGAACGGTCTGGTTGCCTCTACTTAAAGACTGGATAGATGGGTTTGGTGGAAGACATTCTGTCTAATTTGGGCAGCCATTACAGATTCTGCAGAACAAGTACCGTGTTTCTCATATTTTAAGACGTCCCTATAAAATAAGCCATGGCACGATTTTCATGCTTTGAAAAAAATATAAGACATACCCCGAAAATAAGCCGTAGTGCTACCGTAAGTGCAGTTCTGGAGGGCCTCGCCAAAATACCCAGCAGCGCGCGCCGTGTGGAGCCCCGAGCCAGCGGGACCCAGCTGAAGCGCCGACAAAGCCTCAATCATCCTGTGCTGGGAAACGTTGTGGCTGTGGGGTGGTGGAGGTTACTCTGGCTACCCGGCGCTGCTCCTTTCACCCTCCGCTGTTTGTGGCGTGCAGCAGCAGCAAACTGGAAGGGCCAAGCAGCGCCTCGTGGTCTGCAGAAACGCTCTCACAGTGCAGGATTGTTTTCCAATTATCTCGGGACAGTCGCTCTACCTGGAGCCATAACTTGCCTTTCTCTTTCGCCGTGTAGCGCCAGCGATTATTCCCCTCCTCCCTTTCTGCCCGCTCTCTCTCCCCTCCTCGCTTCCTTTCCCCTTGGCACGGGACCCGCTGAAGCGCCGACAAAGCTCCCGGCAGCGCTGCGCAGAGCGCCCCGAGCCGCAGCAGGAGTGGGTGAGGGTAACGGAAGTCGGAAGTGGTGTGTCTGCCGCGCGCCTTTCCTCTATGGTCTCTACGGGTGCCGCGGAGGAACTTCCTGGTGGAATTGCACTCGCCCCTGGCTTTGCATGGAGCACTGCCGAGCGGGCGAAGCCTGGGACGCCCCGGGAGGGAGCAGGAGGCGGCGGCGACTGCGGCGGAAACAGGAACGGGACGGCGGAGAGGCCGAGAGCCACGGTGCTCCTCCTGCGGCTCAGGGGGCTCTGCGCAGCGCTGCCGGGAGCTTTGTCGGCGCTTCAGCGGGTCCCGCTGGCTCGGGGCTCCATGCGGCGCACGCTGCTGGGCGCTTTGCCGGTGCTTGAGCAGCAGCAGCAACTTACCGGTTAGTAAAAGAAATAAAATAAGACACCCCCCGAAAATAAGCCATAGGCTTATCTTCTTGAGTAAAAATAAATATAAGACATGTCTTAAAATGTGAGAAACACGGTATATTGTGACTATGTGCACAGGTCAAAAATCTGGTGACAGTCTTCTGCATTAGCAGCAATCTATGGTCCATCCCAAAGGGAAGTCCAATGCAAAGCACATTACAATAGCCTAAATGTGAAGTTTCAAGTACCAACATTTGTCTACTAAGAGCACACCTGTCAATTTCTTAGCTCTCATTCCTGCTATTACTGCTTCCAGGTACAGGTATTGATTTAGATAATCTGCGGTTTTCTTGCTAAATTATGAAAAGGAGAAATTGAGCTGTGTTGTCTCACAAAAAAGAGGCCAAGAGTGGAGCTCACCAAATCCCAGTGCAGCCCAGATTCCATAATTTCCCCAGGATTCCATATATTTTCAAGAACACTTCATTATATTTGAATGTTTTGACATATATTTGACTTACCACCTTACCTCAAAGTGATTCCATTATGAATTCACCACATATTTAATGAGGTCATAGAAAGACTACTTTTCCTCCAAAGTCACACCTCATAAGAGATGAGGGCCCATGAGCTGATTAGCTAGACTATTTCCTTAACTATGGTGGAAATGAACTCTACAATTACTTTCAGTATAAGAGATTGGTATTGTATTTTGTTCCCTCTTTGTTTCATTATCTTTTTATATGAGTGAGTGAAGGTGTTTTATGTTGTATTGAGCATGTCAGCAACTCCACATTGAATTTTACAACAGTAGATTGGATTCTGTCTTTCCTCATAAACGTGTGTACTCACCTCTGAATCACTTGATGCCTCAGTAGATGATCATTGGAAAATGGTGAACATTTCATCATTATGCATTGATTTGTTGAAATCAATGTATCTTACATCAGTGATTCTTAACTTTGTGAGTCCCACCCCTATCTTCTCACCATTGTTTCAAATGTGTATTAGAAAGCAGAAAGAAGCTAAAAGCAGTAGGCAAAGGGGCAGATGCAGGAGATATATGGTAAATATGTTGAAGTGTCAGATTCAGAAAGTCCTTAGAAACTGTATCAACGGCACAAACTGTGATAATCCAGGTAGATATGTCACTGTTTTGACACTTGTCTTTTTCTTACTTCACATTGGAAACAGAAAAGCCAATGGGAATATTGTCTACTCAGGTAGTTGTCAAGGTCATGGGAAATGTATGTAGAACCTTTCCTCCTCTGCAAAGAATAACTGAGTTTTTCTGTGGCAAAACTCCTACTATGAAACAGGAGGAAAACATCAGTCTTAGAGTAGTCCAAGATGCGGTGTTCTCCATCTGAAATGCAAAACTAGCAACTGACTTCGTATGATTACAAACAAAAAGTCAAAGCAAATTCCATATATCTATACATTAGTTAAGGTGGAAAGAAAAACAGCAGCAAAGAATGGCTGTTATTGTGTATGACGGTAGTTTGGGGTGTAGATGGTACATTTTTCAAGAGGAAGTTCAGTATGGAGAGAAGTTGCTTAATGATACCAGATATTTCAGTTTTGGAGAACATAGTACAGCACAAATTCTTTCAATGTACAGTCCAATCCATTGTCACCCATGCATTGGATGTCCAACAGGTAATCTGTGGAAAAAATCAAGTTGTCTTAAATAATCAAGTTACACTAGTATGGTTAATGTGGCTGCTATATTTATTTACATCAAGCTTCCAAAGATTAGATCAAGTGCAGTGAGATATGTTATTTCCTCTTCTGCACTGCTTTGTCCAGCTTTACAACATCAGCATAAGACTATCTACAGTTTCAATTATTATTGCCTATAAAACTGCCAGTAGGACTGTAAGAATTACGAATGACATCCCATCCTTCACCTAGTAAATCAAATCCTTTTCCACAAGATTTCATTTGGAAAGGAAATGTAATCTGTAGGACAATGAAAGCCATTTTTCTAAATTCAGTTTGGATAGGGAGAGCGGGAAACTCCCAATACCTACTGAGCGGAAGCTTTTTAGAAATCAGATTAGCCCCTGTTATTTTCACAAACCTTTTAGCTCTCTACTGAGGCAAAGTTACTAATGCCTATGTTTCACTTTGATGCTATTCAAATGTTGCCTGCACACCTCAAAGGAAAACTCACGAGACAGAACTGTCTCACATCCTTTCTTTCTCTCTCACACACACATCATTCTTGGACTCTCTGGGAAACCAAATTTGGATAATGGCAAATTATATGTCCCCCATGATGGCTGCTACTGATTGGGGCTGGTAGGGTGCAAAGCAGGAGGACCAACAGTAAGTGAACCAGAGCCAATGATGTGCAGAGCAATCCCCACTGGTTTGAAGAAGGCAGGAAGCTGGGGGCTGGATGGGGGCAGACAGAGGTTGGTGGGACAGTGCTCCATTTGCCCTAGTAGTAGCAGTAGCAGTAGCAGTAGTAGTAGTAGTCGTAGTAATTTATTATTTATACCCCGCCCATCTGCCTGGGTTTCCCCAGCCACTCTGGGCGGCTCCCAACAGAATATGAAAAATAGAACCAAACATTAAAAACTTCTCTAAACAGGGCTGCCTTCAGATATCTTCTAAAAGTCAGGTACTGTAGTTGCTTATTTCCTTGACATCTGATGGGAGGGCGTTCCACAGGGCGGATACCACTACTGAGAAGGCCCTCTACCTGGTTCCCTGTAACCTCACTTCTCATAGTGAAGGAACCACCAGAAGGCCCTCAGCACTGGACCTCAGCACTGGATGAATGATGGGGGTGGAGACGCTCCTTCAGGTATACTGGGTCAAGGCCATTTAGGGCTTCAAAGATCAGCACCAACACTTTGAATTGTGCTCGGAAACGTACTGGGACTGGTATTATATGGTCTCGGCAGTCACTCCCAGTGGCCAGTCTGGCTGCCACATTCTGGATTAGTTGTACTTTCTGGGTCACCTTCAAAGGTAGTCCCACATAAAGTGCATTGCAGTAATCCAAGCAGGAGATAACCAGAGCATGTACCACTCTGGCGAGACAGCCTTGGGCAGCTTGCGTACCAGATTGAGGTGGTAGACAGCCACCCTGGACACAGAATTAACTTGTGCCTCCATGGACAGCTGTGAGTCCAAAATGACTCCCAGGCTGTACACTTGGTCCTTCAGGGGCACAGTTACCCCATTCAGGACCAGGGAGTCCTCCACACCAGCCCGCCCCCTGTTCCCCCAAAACAATACTTCTATCTTGTCATTATTCAACCTCAATCTGTAGGCCAGCCTCAATTGGAAATGTCCCTTTGACCATAGCTAGTCACTACCAAAGCCTGTTGAGGAAGGATTGTAGCAGTGGCACCCTGTGCGACACCAAAATCCAGCGCGCACACACATCTTGCCTTCTGTTCTGCATTGTACTTGTGGCGCCCCTGCAGCGCCCCTGAGGCAAGCAAGAAACAAGGGCAGAGTTCAAAGACACATTCCAGCCATGAAGAAACAATTCAAAGCAGTTTGGCTGAGGGATGTGGCCTGGAGAGATTCCAGAGGGCCAGAAAGAAAGGTCATGAGGCCACATTCAGTCACTAGGCCTCAGGCTCCCTACTCCTGATGTGAAATACTACATTGACATTTTCTGTGGATTTTAAGATTTCTAAGGTCAAAGCTTCTTGTTGCTTTGTTAATACGGTAGATGTGTACAAAGTTCACAGAGCAGGTTCTCTTTCATGGAGAGGCTGGGTTGCGGTGGGGGGTAACAGGACACCCTCCCTTTCTGTTGGGTGGGATTGACTAGATGACCAGGGCTGAAATTGGTGAATTCTTGTCGTGGGGTAGATTTGGATGTTGCAATTTGGGGACAGCCCACTGGTTTTATATTCCTAGCTCTCAGCCTGGGCTTTCTCTTTCTCTTTACTGCAAGCTTTGGATCACCCGCCCACCTTCCTCTTTATTTAGGCTGTTGCGTTTGACCTTGCTGTGCCTGTCATTGGGTCGTCTGCTGTTGAGGCAAGGGCCTAGTAGGAATTTTTCCATTTGGCTGATTGGCTGGTGCCACTTGGTTTTCGCCTACTGCATAGCAATTCGTCACAACTTGTAAGGTTGCAGTTAGGCATTGGTTCATAAATTGGTTGGTGGAGGGATCACGATTGATTGTGCCAGTCCCTCCAATGCTGTGGGTTGTGGAGGGGCCAGAATTGGTTGTTGGTTGTGCCGGCCCCTCCAATGCTGCTGCTGCAAGGATGAGTACCCCTGGGAGTATTTGGCGGAGAGGCGAAGGGCCAGCCTTCCGGCTCCATTCTCTCCCCAAAATGCTTTCCCCGCACTGACTTCAGGAAGCGGGGAAGTCAGTTAGTACTGTCTTAAAGACAGATATATGCATGTGTATGTATGGAACCAATGGCTAAGCAACCACTCACATTTTTTGCATTTAAATAAAGTTGTGGCCAAAATTATGCCAAAAACCTTAAACTTAATTTATGTGTGAAGTGTGATTTATTGGGGGGGGGTGTCCTGGGGACCTCGACACACAATTACATTTTTTACAGGGTTGTGTAGAATCTGATGATCATGCAATTGGCTTAGAAGCTGTTCACGGCAGATTAGCATCCAGGAATTTGACGTTAAATATTTTATTTTGATTGTGTCGAGAGTTTAGCTATCAATTAGAAAAGAAGCCCCAAGGGTGTGATATGTCTTCACGTGCACACACACACACACACACAGAGAGAGAGAGAGAGAGAGAGAGAGATCAATAACACTACAGCTTTCTGTTTTAATAGGTAAGATGAAGACTTGGAAATGTCAACACGCATTACCTTTACTACTATTTGCTAATGGGGAGGGAGGGATATAAAATGGTTTTTAAGATGGGATGAAAAGGGTCACTAAAACACCAGTCCCTGCAGCTGCATAACACCATTTCACAATAAAAGGACCACTGCTGATCAAAGACTTTGCTTGTGTGTTTGTCAATAGATATATTCCTAAGTAAACTGGACCCTACAGCAATTTTCTACTTATACAAGCTAAAACGGCTAATACTGAAAGGAGAGAACTGGGCTGCTGTGAAGGTCAGAACTGATGAGAAATTTTGCCAAGCTGCAAGGCAACGTTTTGCTGCAATAGGAAAGCAATTAAGGCTAGAGAGCATCAAGATAAACAGAGTACAAGGAAGCCTATGTCATATGCATAATAGCCTAGGGTGCTTTGCTCATGCTCAGCACGACCAAGATGGTGTTATGCAAATAGGGGAGGGGAGGGGAGGGGAGGGACAAGGTGAAGCTTAGCAGGCAAATCAGATGATCCCATTCTAGGAGCCCACCTATTACTGCCCACACTTGCTCCAGAAAGGATACAGACTGAAAATATGAAGATAGAGGGTAACAGAAAATGAGAATTCCCAGACGACTTTCTGAAGGGAGGGGAAACATGCGTGCATATGAACTCACGTATATCCACCCTGCTGTTCAACAGTCCTTCTGCCTGAACATGTGGAAGTGGTTATGTTGAAGACCCTCATTTTGCTAGGTTGTTTTTTATTTTATTTTATTATTTTGTTTATTTTTTGGTGGGGGGACTGTTAACAGATATGCTGAGGTCCCCTTATCTGGCTTGTAATAAATAAAGATGTATAAATCAGAAAAGGTTTGAATAAAAACACTGGGGAGGCGAGGGAGCCAAGTCAACTCATGAAACAATTTAATTTTTTTATTTGTAAAAATATTTGAAAAAATAAAAGATTCTATATGAAAAGAAGACAACGAAAGAGGGCACCTTCAGGGTAAAGTCAAATTGTTGGAAAGTTATGACACCTGCTTTTCTTATTCTTTCTTTCTTTCTTTCTTTTAATAAATTTGAAATATAGGTATATTGAAGGGAGTGGTCATCTGTCATGGATGATTTAGCTGAGATTCCTGCATTGCAGGTGGTTGGACTAGACCCTTGGGGTCCCTTCCAACTCTAAGATTATTTGATTCTATGGTACCACTAATCGAAAAGCAAAGAAAATGACTTGTTTGAACTTCAGTACAAGGATAGCAATGGAGACAATATGGAATTTCAAGTACCTTCTTTTTATTATTAAATTTAAAAATAGCAAAATATTATGCAACACTGCATCTTGTAGACTTGCAAAACAACAACAACACCCAACAACAACACCCTGTATCTTGTACTATAAGAGGGATACAATAGCTACAATGTGAATTTGTTTTCTTTTAACCTTAATTCACCTTGAGATACTTTCCTTTTCCGAATGTGTGTTATTGTTTTATCTGATCCTAGGGCAACATTCTCTTCATGGCATTATTGAAATGCTGCTGTGACCTTCACGGGCAATTATATTGCATTGTATATTTTACAACGATATGGAATGCTGACATTAAAAAATAAATAAAGGTATGAAATCCTAGCAGTGGTGAAAAAGCCATAATAACTTATATGCCAAAAATATTGTGAATGTATAAATTATGTAAACTTTTGCTTTACTTGGAGAAGAATTTAGCTGTTGATTCTGCTCTTATCTTGGCAGTATCTCAATCCTTACATTTCAGATTTCAGGATCCTCTGAAGACAAGCATAATGGAAATCTCTTTAGATGTAAAAGCCTAATTTTCAACAAGAGTAAAGTACATTGAAATTACAGAGAAAGATATGGAAAATAACCTAGTAATGTAATAATAATAATAAAAACCAGAGTAGAGACTGAAATTGATATTTTATTTAAATATATTCCTTGACATGTAAGAAGAAAGAAAGAAAGAAAGAAAGAAAGAAAGAAAGAAAGAAAGAAAGAAAGAAAGAAAGAAAACTGATACCTACTGCTACTATTTATGCTATTAGGTCTCCCAAATAGAAACAGTGTGACAATAAATTGTCCACAATCCATTTAACCTTAGTCGTAATTAACAACACAATCAGTGTTGCAGTGTAGGCTGGTTGATATACAGTTGTACCTTGGAAGTCAAACGGAATCCCTTCTGGAAGTCCGTTTGACTTCCAAAACGGTCGGAAACCAAAGCGCGGCTTCTGATTGGCTGCAGGAAACTCCTGCAGCTGATCGGAAGCCGCAGAATCTCTAGCTGACATTCGGCTTCCAAAAGAACGTTCAAAAACCAGAACATTCACTTCCAGGTTTCGATAGTTCGGGAGCTGATTTGTTCGGGAGCCAAGGCGTTCGAAATCCAAGGTACGACTGTACCTACATGGGAAGGGTGGATAGAGAAGAACCACAATCTTCCTAGACTGTCCTTGTGCTGAACTGTTGATCTGAGCACTGGTTGGTTGGAGAGCTACATCACAAATTTTGGATAAGTGTGAATGTAAAAGAATGGCTGTGTTTCAGTTCTCATGTTGTTTAAGAAAGTGCAAATTTGATAGATTTCCCTTGAAAGATGAACTGAATCAAACTTCCCTCTCATACTTTGCTGCAATTCATTCTTGGTTTCTTTTTCTTTTTCCTTTTCTCTGTGGTCTGGGCTCTCAGGACTGCACTTCAAGTTAAGGAAGAAAAACCAGGGGGAAGATAAAGGAAGAAGTCTGGGGCTTGCAGGAAAGGGAAATATATATATATATATATATATATATATATTAAGGGTTTGTGGTTTATTGGGTCCTCCCTCAAGAGGGCACATGTTGTGGTGAGACCTGGAAACTGACACCCTGTGTTGTGGGTGAGTAAGATTGGTCAGTCACAACACCCGATTGGTAGGTCCCTCGATGTTTGGATTCATTCTGGCCAATGGGCACAGTCCAAACAGATTGAAGGACCTATATATTCACATGCACATGACCCAGAGCTTCCTCTTTCGGTGTGCATTCAGAACAGCAACAGCACGTCCTCTGTGCAGCCAAGAGAGAGCGGTTTACCTTCGACGATCGTCTTGGTGATCTTTTTCCTTTATTCCCCCTTTTTCTCCTTGATTTTCCCAGGAGTTACCGTATTTTTCCATCTATAAGACGCCACCTTGTATAAGGTGCCCCCTATTTTGGGGGCTTCAACATTTAGAAAATAGGGGGAGTTGAGCTTTTGGGGAGGATTATTTGTGGGGAATGCTTAAAATTGCTCACCCGCCAGAACACAGCACACAACCGCTCATGCCACTTATAATCTCGGGCTCGGGTGAGCAATTTTCAGCATGCCGATGCCCAGCTGCCACCGAGAGGGCCAGAAGGCTTGTCCAGAGCACAGTGGCCAAGAAGGTTCTGGCCTTGGGTGGGACGGTGATCCGTCACCCGGGCATTACCTTCCGTGATGCGTCCCTTTACAGGCTTGATGGGGTTCATTTGTCTGTGATTGGGAATGATTTATGGCTGACTGCCGTGTCAGCGGGGTTAAGGGATTGGTTACAGGTGTGAGTGGTTGGCGGCGAGCGTGGGTGCTTGTGTGGTGGATAGGCTCTGGTTCAGGTGATAGGGATGGGGGAACGCTCTCACCATCCCTATGTGAAGGGTATTCTGTTAAAGGAGTCCTGGGACTCAATGGTTTGGTCAACCCTGTGAGGGGGTTGTGCCCATGCCAGAGTCCAGGGGGAAATCTGGGTGGTGGACATAGCCTGCACATTGCTGCAAGAGCTGCGACCAAAAAAATGTGAGTCCAGGAAGAACTGCCTTCAACTCTTCCAAATCCTCCTGCATGCAGGTCTGCAGGCTAAAGCCTGTTCCTGACTTTCCGCCTATCCAGGTGTTCACCCTAGCCTGACCTATGTTGGTGCCCTGGGCCAGCGCTACCTGCAAGGGTGCAGGGAACTAGTCGAACCAGAGCCTATGCAACCACTCACTTTCAGTAATCAATAAAGTTGTGGCCTAAATTCTGCCAAAAACCAAACCAAAATTTGAGTCATGTGTGAATTTATATAGGGGGGAGGTTTCTGGGTCTGAACATGCAATTGATCTTGTCTAATGAGTGCTCCTTACCAGACACCAAGATCACAGTAGCTTTTCTATCCCCTTCATTGTTCCTAAGCTACTACAACACCAATGTTAAATAGTTTAACCCCAGTTTAGTGACAACGGGCATTAAAAAAGTAAAATAAAATGATTTTGGGGGAAAACAAGTTCTTGCTGTTCCACATTTTCAATGGGAATAAAATTTGTATGAGTTAATCCCCCTTTCTATAAGATTGTTTGTCACCCTTTCAAACTATGCCAACTTTTCTCCCCAAGCCTGGCTTTATAAAATGTAACTGCATAAACAAATAAAACATTACACAAGACCCTATAATGAAAAACAATTAAGGTTTGTCTCTTCAGTAACCAATTTCCTCCAACTTTAATTTATTCCTGGATGAGTCAGCAGCTAAACAGTCAACTCTGGCCATTTCTTGATACTTAACTATAAAATATTTGTTCTGATTCATTCTGTTCATTCAAGCAGTACAGTTTCTACAGTACCTAAGAAATGTATTTTGTTTAACCCTTCCATCTCAAGGAGAGGGGTATTTTAACTCTATTGAAGCGATCTGTGGTTTATCTGCGGCTTTCATAATTTTATTACTTATCGTTGTTTTTAAAATTTTGTGGATTTTATATGCATTTTAAATAGATATTTTACACTTTTTATAAATTGCTTCAAGATTATTATTTTTAGTTTAACATTTTATAAAGAAGCAATTAAAGATTGGACAGGACAGGATATAAACTATATTATACACACTTATAAGGCCAAAATATTGTTTGAATAGATATTGGGATAAGTTTTAATAGTTAAGAAATGGATGGATAATTTGTCCTTCTAATCATCCACTCATTCATCATGTGTGTGTGTGTGTGTGTGTGTGTGTGTGTGTGTGTGTGTGTAACATCAACATTTATTTACCACTTTGTAACACCAGCATAGGAAATTAATTATATATTTAATCTTAGATGGTATTTTGCATGCTGTTTTATATTAATACATATACTGCGAGTATTTTTATTACATATTATATAGACCATAGAGATTAATAGTCTGCAAGAGAGATTTGCAATAAAAAAACAACAACATTTACTATTCACTTAGAGCACTTTCTAGAAAAGCTAAGTAGCTTTCACCATACCTCCTGCAAGTCCAAAAAAGAGAGCATTTACTTAGTTCAGTCAGACATACTCTCAGGAAAGGAAGAATAGGGTTGAAGCCTGAAGGGACTGAAATGAACCGAAAGAGAATCAGTTGTGAGTGAGGCATCGACAATTTACTTAACACCAAAAAGCTAACACAACAGAGATTTTCTCTACTCCCTTCCCACTGTCCTCAAACCTTGTTTTAAACTGCCTCCCCACCCCACCCATATCACTCCCTGATCACTCTACCCAAATCTCTGCCATTGTTTAAAATCACCACTTTCCCCCTCTCTGTTTTCCCCACCCCTGGTTTACTGAAACGTCAGTTGTCCTTCAAAACCATCATTTCCTCAGTGTATCCCAATCCACGTTTTATTCAAATCACAGCTGTTGTTGAAAACGATCGTTTTCTTCTGCGTCTCCCCACCCCTGCTTTACTCAAACTTGCATATCGAGGTCCCATGACCATCGTGTTCCCCAGGTGCATATTGGTTTGGGATCAAATAAGGCCGCAACTTTATTGGTTACAGATGTGAAGTTTTGGCCATCGGCATTGTGGTAAGAAACTGTGTATGTCACTCCCGCCCTTCCGCTGGGAGTGTTTCTAAGGGTGAAGCCGGGGGGGGGGGCACCCTATGACCTACGGCAAAGCGGGGCATTCCCCAAGTGGTCCCTATGGGAGGAGTGGCATGGCCCTAGCCCCCATCTGGGCATTGGACAGGAGTCATTCCTCCCAGATCCTTTTAACAGGATACCTGTTATGTACTGAGCTGAATCCTAGAACAATAGGATCCAGAATGCAGCAGTCTGATTGGTCTGCAGGAGCCACCCAATCCAGCTCCAGGTGGAAGTGAATCAGTGAGCTGATTGTCCTGCAGGAGCAGCCCATCAGGCTTCTGGAGGAAGTGAATCCGCAACCTGATTGGGCTACAGGAGCAGCCCAGAATTAGCCAATCACACGGGGACCATTGTGGAAATAATGTGTATATAGCAGACTTCGGGGGGAAAGTTTCATTCACTGTTTCATAAGCTGCAATAAAGAGCATGAAATCACTACAGGACTCCGACTATAGTTCAATACCCTTACCCTTCTTTGTGTGAAAAGAGGTCCAGAGGGTGGCAACAGGAGGACAGGTCTTTTTTGCAGTGGCTCTCCATTTGTGGAATGCTCTCCGTAGGGAGGCTCGCCTGGCACCATCATTATACAGTGGTACCTCCGGTTGCGCACGGGATCTGTTCTGGAGCTCTGGTCGGATCCTGAGGTGTGCGTATCCGGAGGTGTTGTTTCTGCGCATGTGCATGTGGCGAAGCCCGGAAAAACACTTCCGGGGAAAACACGTATCCCAAATGATAGGCAACTGGAGGCGAACGTAAGTAGAGGTACCACTGTAGGTGCCTGGCAAGACGGGTTCTCCATTACAGAGAGCACGATTTGCGGTGGGGGCTGGCAAACCACGCATGGTGCAAAGGTGGGGGCATGAGTGGCCACTGTTGATTGGATAGGGGCTGTTGTTGGGCATATTTGTATGTAACGTTTTGTAAATCAAACCTTGGGGGGTATATAAGTTGGAACGTTGGGATTTTTTCTTACCCTGCTCTTTGGCTGCGTTTCTGATCACTGCGTGACCACATTAGCACCAGAGAGATTTTCCGGTTGTATTTGAGTCTATTTCTCTTAATTCCTTGTAGTCCTTAACCTCCCCCCCCCTTTTTCTTCCTACCCTCCCCATTGCCACCACAGGATAGTTATTTCTCCCGTTACTTTAATTTGCCTTAATTCCTTGTAGTCCTTGACCTCCCCCCTTTTTTCTTCCTACCTCCCCGTTGCCACCACAGGATAGCCCCCCGCTGGGTGGTTCCTTTGCATTGCTTGATTTTCTTCGTTTTAGTTTAGTTTGCGTTTGGAGCGTTTACGCTCCACGTTTTTTGGATTTTAGCGGGGCTGTCTCCTACCTGGTCTGCTTGACGGGTGCGGGGGAGTGCCGCGCTCCGCGGTGGCCTGCCCGGTCCGGGTGGGGCTTCGGTCCTTTTATTTTGTATTGGTTTGGTTGGAGGCTTTCTTCTGCTGCCTGGCTGTGGCCGGGGTATGCGCCCCCCCCCTGCTCTTTTGCATTGGGGCTGCTGTGTAGCGTCTCTGAGGCCCCTTCGTTCGCGGCCGCTTGGCGGTCCCGACGGCCAGCGCTCCGAGCGCAGCCCGCTTCTGGCTTCTGCAGCCGTTTGCTGTGGTGTTTTTTTTTTTTAGGCCTGAAGCAATTTTGGAGGCGACTGTGCGGGCTGGGAGCGCACGATCAGGGAGCGCCATTGGGCGGGCTGCTGGCTCCTGGTCTCCGTGCGGGCTGGGAGCGCGCGCTCGGGGAGCGCCATTGGGCGGGCTGCCGGCTCCTGGTCTCCGCTTGCTTCGGGACCTTTCGCGGCCCTTTAGGCATTTTGGCGGGCGCCGCTGCGGCGCTAGGGTTTGTCTACCCTCCCCCCTGCGGGCTGGCGCGCGCGATCCTGGAGCGCTAGTTGTTAGTGCCGCCCGCTCCCGGATTTTAGTTTAGGGGGTGCCACTGGGTGCTGCTGGGGGCTGTGCAGCTGTGAGGTGCCTTCTTTGCCCATCCAAGAACGTTTTACGCACCCCCCCTCCCCTCCCGGCGGGTCGCGTGTTGACTAGGGAGCGCCATTGTGTCTGCGTCTCCCTGTTGCATTTTGCCGCCGTTTAGGCTTATAAAGCCTATTCCTTGTAGCTTAAGGAATTTTTGGTGTTTGCTGCCACCTTGTGGTGGCTGTTATTGTTGCGGCCGAATTTTTCTAGATACATGCTGGGCCCTTGGCTGCTGCCATCGTATGGCCACTGGGCCTTAGTATAGTCTATTGATTTAAATTTTAATTCTTTTAATTGCAGTATTTTGTTGTTATTCCTGTATTGTTGATCTTGCTCCTTGCTTGTGCTTGGTTTTAAATTTATTGGGAAAGTTAATTTAATTCTATTTTATTGTAAGTTAATTACAATATAGGTTTACTTGAATTTT
Organism: Zootoca vivipara; assembly: GCF_965207765.1. Taxonomy (NCBI): domain Eukaryota; kingdom Metazoa; phylum Chordata; class Lepidosauria; order Squamata; family Lacertidae; genus Zootoca; species Zootoca vivipara. The sequence goes on along the minus strand of NC_142587.1, from coordinate 34,150,909 downwards.
AAAAATTTTAAATTGTGAAATTTTAATTTTGAATTTTAAATTTCAATTTTTTTTAAACTATTACTTTTCAAATTTATTGAAATCGCAGTTATTGACCGGGAGTAGTTTGGCTGGTGTGATTTCCCCCCGTCTTTCCTCCGTAATCCAAGATGGCGCCAAAGCGCGTTACGAGTCAAGTAGAGGTTCACGTTCCACCAAAGCGGGTCATACGTGGGCCTTCTCAGGCCTTACGTTCACCACGGCCCGGATGCACGATTGACCGTGTCCAATCTTACGTAGCTAGTTTGGCAAATGATCCGCGGGCCTTGGCATCTTTTGAATCGGGCTTGGATGGCCTTATGCGTCGGGCTTCCTCGAAGCGGGGCCCGCGTTCATTGGCTACCCCTGAGGAGCCCGTCTCCTCTCAGTTATCTTGTGGTTCCAACTCGGAGGATGATGTAGTTCAACCTTCGGGCATGTTGTTCCCGGCTTCACAGCCTTCTCGTATTCCGGTGCCATCCACTTCGTTTGCCAGCCCGCGGGCGGAGAGGGTTCTCACACAGCCAAGGGTAAGGGGTTCCAGGATTCCAGTTCCTTCACATGTTCCTTCTCTTCCTGCTGTTCCAGGTACATCCAACCAGGTTCAGGGGTCCGAATTGTCTGCTGAGGATAGTCGCCCTGAACCGGCGAGAGCGACAACGGGGAGGAAGGGTCGCGGTAGGTCCCGCAAGTCCCGGGGAGAGCGCCAGGCCAGGGACCGACGCACGCCACCTTCCGCGTCGGCTGTGCTTCCAGGTATGTGGCCTCAGGTTCTGGATTTGGAATCTTCTGAGGAAGACAATCTCCCTGCGCCTGCGAGGGTGTCTTCTGGGGGGAAGCGTCGACACAGGGGCTGTTGTGGGCACCGATCAAAGCGTAGCAGGAGAGATACTTCTTCCTCCTGCTCTGATTCGTCTTCTTCCGTTTCGGAGGATGACTCTGATGACGCCCCAGGCTTGTACTGGGGGTTTGGTGAAGGGGCTGGGGTCTCCCTCGGTGGGCGTGGCGCAGGCGTGCCAACGCTCACCGCGCCAAATATGGGGCCCCCCTTGAGTATTTGGATGGTGTCCCGGTCCCTGAGATTATGGTGTCCACCAATAAGGCCAAAGATATTATTTTGGGTTCACACTTGTCTTCCAAAGTAAGGAAAAGGATTTTGGAGGGTCGTTATGTTGATATGTTTAAGCTCGCCCCCCGGAAGAAGATAGGGATGATCAGGACAAAACGGCTTCTTCCAGCAGGAAGCGGTCCGGTTTGCCGAAAGTCGAGAGGACTTTCGAACGATGGCTTGACTGCTTCCAAGTATTTGCTGCTGTTGTTGCTGCAGCTTATCCTAAGCGAGCACTTCATTTGATTGTGTATCAATCCATCGTTCGTCTGGCTTTTACTATGGCCGGGGAAATGGCTGCGATAGCCTACGACAAGAAATTCAGAATCCGAGCTAACCGGATCCCGTCGGCCAGGTGGGATCGCAGAGATTTGGATGTGTGGTCCACTTGTGTGGCACCACACATTAAGAAAAGACCTTCTGACATACAGAAGTCGAAATTGCCAGTTTTTAAGAATGATCGCAGACTCTGCTGCTGGGCCTTTAATAAAGGGGCCTGCAGGCGCCCTTCTTGTAAATTTCCTCATGTCTGCGAGAAATGCGGTGGAATGCACCCCATTTCTTCTTGCTTTCGGGTCGATCGGCCCTTTCGTGGGGGAAGGGGGGGTGCTCAGCAGGTCGCTCGGGCGTCCCCCTCTCAACCCGCAGTCGCTTCCTCTTCTAAGTAAAGATCTGTTTTCACTGGCTGTTACCCCTGTCCGTCTTGTACCCCTTCTTCGTTGGCTTCAGCGTTACCCTAATAGAGAGGCAGCTTCCTATTTGCGGGAAGGATTTTCCCAGGGCTTCCGGATTCCAGTAGCCTCATCTCCCGTTGCGCGGAATCCTGCCAATCAGAAGTCTGTGCGAGAGTTGCCGGAGGTGCCTCGGAAGAAGATCGAGAAGGAAATCGCTTTAGGGCGCATTGCTGGCCCTTTTGCGACTCCTCCGCTTTCTGGGCTACACCTTTCGCCCCTTGGGATTATTCCTAAGAAGGCCCCTGGTGAATTTCGTTTAATCCACAACTTGTCCCACCCCAGGGGTACTTCGGTGAATGACATGATTCCAGAGGACCTTTGTTCGGTGAACTATGCTTCCCTGGATCATGCCATAAAATTGATCCGGTCTTTTGGTAAGGGTGCGCTCCTGGCGAAATGCGATGTTGAATCTGCCTTTCGCCTGTTGCCTATCCACCCTCGGGATTTTTGGTTATTGGGTTTTAAGTTTGAGGGCGCCTATTATTTTGATAAGGCTATGCCCATGGGCTGCTCCGTAGCCTGTGCGGCTTTTGAAACATTCAGTACCTTCCTGGATTGGGCGCTACGGGTTAAGTCGGGACTAAGAGGTGTTACCCATTATCTTGATGACTTCCTGCTGGTTTCGGGGCCAGAGTCAGGGGGCTGCTTGGCCCTCTTACAAGCCTTTTCGGCTCTCACGGAAGAGCTGGGGGTCCCGCTAGCGGCTAACAAGACCGAGGGTCCGACTACTCAGTTGGTCTATTTGGGCATCCTTTTGGATACCGTTGCTCAAACATTGAGTTTGCCAGGTGATAAGATTGACAAGTTGCGTCAGGTCATTGAGGAAGTTCTTCCCCTGCGCAAGTTGACGTTGCGCCAATTGCAATCCCTGCTAGGCCACTTAAATTTTGCATGCAGGGTGGTGTCCCCGGGGCGACCTTTTTGTTCGCGCCTGTCCAGGCTTACGGCCGGTCTTCGCGCTCCTTATCATCATGTTCGCCTTCCATTTGAGGTGAAGGAGGATCTCAGGAATTGGTTGATATTCCTGAGTGAATTCAATGGGGTATCGTTATGGCAGGACACTTTGAACCTGCAGAGCGATTTCCAGGTTCACTCAGATGCGGCGGGGTCCTTGGGTTTCGGTGTTTATTGGAAGGGAAGGTGGTGCGCGAAGCCTTGGCCGGCCGCTTGGCAAGGGGAAGCTATTACTCGGGACCTGACCTTTTTGGAATTTTTTTCCCATTGCAGTGGCGGTTCATTTATGGGTTAATGAGTTCCGGGATTGTCGAGTCTGTTTTTGGACTGACAACCAAGCAGTAGTAAGTGTTTTGGCGAAGCAGTCGTCGCGTTCCCCCCGGGTATCGGCACTCCTAAGGGCATTTGTTCTTCACTGTTTACGTTTTAATATTATGTTTTCAGCACGTTTTGTTCCAGGGCTTTCGAACGACATTGCTGATGCTCTGTCCCGTTTGCAGATGGAACGGTTCAGATCCTTGGCTCCAGAGGCGCAGGAAATGCCGGAATATTTCCCGGACCATCTTTGATCCCTTGGCAGCATTTAGTTCTCCAAGGCGTGGCCGCGTCGGTGGCTCCATCCACCCTCAGGTCTTATGGGAAAGCGTGGGAGGATTTCCTGGCCTTTAGCAAGCGGGTTCAGGCAGGAGATGTGGGGACGCCCCCGTCCACAGCACAGGTTCTCCAGTACCTGGCACATCTTTTTGAACTAGGTAGGGCCCCTCAGACCCTTCAATTACACGCGGCTGCCATTTCCTTTTTTGCTAGGTTATTTTTCTCAAGGGATCCCTGCTCGGACTTTATTGTTCGTAAGGCAATGTTGGGTTGGGCTAGACTTTGCCCGGCTCGGTCGCCAGCTCGACGCCCAATTACTTTTGATCTTTTGTCCCGGATGCGAGCACAATTGCGTCGCATTTGTTGGAATAAATATGAAGCGAGGCTTTTTTCAGCGGCCTTTTCAGTCGCATTCTTCGGGGCCCTTAGGGTGGGTGAATTAGTAATGGAGGTGCACGGGCTTGCAGGATCCAGGGGGTTGTTGTTAGGGGACGTGACTTTATCACCCTCGGAGGTGGTCCTCTCGATACGTAATTCAAAAACTGATCAGCAGGGTAGGGGTGCCATAGTGCGGCTCCCCGCAACGGGGGAGTCTGGTCCTTGTCCGGTAAAGGACGTGGCGAAATATTTAGCGCTGCGACCGCTAGGAGCCGCCCCCTTTTTTGTTCATGCGGACGCCTCACCATTGGGTAGACAGCAGTTTGCTAGGGTTATGTGTAAAGCACTAGCGGCCTGTGGTCAGGCGCCTCTTCTGTACGCCCCTCATTCTTTTCGTATAGGGGCTGCAGCAACAGCGGCTCATTGGGGTTTGTCGGCAGATCGGATCCAGAATTTGGGGCGCTGGAAATCAGCGGCATACAAAGGTTATGTGCGGAAATGATGTGGATTTGTGTTTAATTTCATGTTTGTTTCCTAGGTTTTTTGCCCGTTCGGATTTGGATAATCGGGCACAGCATTGTGCACTGGGCCTCCCGCAGAGCTTTGGAGTCGGGCCTTGGTTCCAGTTTCGGTCTTCCGGCTGGGGTACAGGTGTTCTGGATATCCAGGAGAGGGATGCGGTGGCATGAATGTCTCCCGTTGATTTGCGAGCAATTGCACGTTCATGGACTCCCCTCGGCAATTGTGCTGCAGCTGGGGGAGAACGATTTGCCCGCCACGGACTGTCGCACATTGAGAACTGCTATATGTTGTGATGTTCGCACCCTGCATGCAATGTTTCCACATACACAATTTATTTGGTCTCGCTTGTTGCAGAGGCGGGCATGGCGGGGGAGCCGCTCTCCGGCAGCCACCGAACGGGCCAGGAGACGGGTGGATTGGGCGGTTGCTTCACTGATCAGGGAGATGGGAGGTTTGGTTATTGATCATCCCCGTATTTCGTATCATGCTGCCCAGGTTTTCTGTCCAGATGGGGTTCATCTTTCCGCACTGGGTTATGATTTGTGGTTGGCAGCTGTTAGAGGCTGTTTGCAGTTTTGGTTGGGTCTGTGAGTGGTTTTGGCGGTTGAGCCTTAGGCTCTGGTGGCGGTTAGGCATTGGTTATGTTGTTTGTATTAAGGGTCTTAAAGATTAGTTGGCCCCAAGTTTATGCCTGAGTGGTGGGGAAATCCTGGTCATGAATACAGTGGCTCTATGCTGTGTCCGTAACCCCTAGGCAGGGGCCAGGACGGCATATTGAAGCCTCTGGGAGCCTGAAGGGAGAGGGGAGAGTTCTGTACACCCGGTCCCCGTCTCTCCCTATGGGGATTTCCCCGTGTTGACAAGGCAAGTTTTTATTCTATTAATAGTTCTGTCCTTAGGTGACAGTTGGGAACCAATGCCTACGCAACCACTCACATTGTTTTGGATTTAATAAAGTTGTGGCCAAATTCATGCCAAAAACCATTAAAACTTAATTCTGTGTTTGTTGTGATTTATTTAAGGGTGGTTTGGGGGACCTCCACACGCAAGACGGGTTCTCCATTACAGAGAGCACGATTTGCGGTGGGGGCTGGCAAACCACGCATGGTGCAAAGGTGGGGGCATGAGTGGCCACTGTTGATTGGATAGGGGCTGTTGTTGGGCATATTTGTATGTAACGTTTTGTAAATCAAACCTTGGGGGGTATATAAGTTGGAACGTTGGGATTTTTTCTTACCCTGCTCTTTGGCTGCGTTTCTGATCCCCACCCTCCCTCCCTGTTTTTAGGCCTCTGTGTTGACATTGCTATGACTTTTCTTGGTCGCCTGTATTCAGGGGCCGGTAGGAATTTTTCCCATCTGGCTGATTGGCTGGTGCCATTTGGGTTTTCGCCTACTGCATAGCAAATAGTCACAACTTGTAAGGTTGGCGGTTAGGCATTGGTTATGTTGTTTGTATTAAGGGTCTTAAAGATTAGTTGGCCCCAAAAACTTTCCTCTGTAATCAGCCTTTGGCTTTTAACTATCTGTGGCCTTTTAGAAGCGGGTGGTATATTTTAAATGTATTTCTCTTTCCTCTTGGTTTTGCTGTACCTATCTGAGGTTTATTGTCCATTTGTTTGGTTCTAAGTCACTTTGGGGTGTCCTGGGCAAGATGAAGCAAGTGAAAAATTTAATACAATTCTATGATTGGCATGCAAGAGATTCTGTTTTGGGAGAGAGAAATACTGGATGATCATGTATGAGGTCCTATACTGTCCATGGAAGGGGGGGATTCCAAATCCAAAGAATAAGTAACATGTGCCTGGAGAGGAAAGGAAACAGTTTAATACAAAAAGTATTAGAAAAGATAAACACTACTATTGCTATAACTTTTTTTTTGTGCAATACATTTGCTGCCAGATAAAACTATAAGCTGGTGGTTTTAATTAAGATCTCCCAGCTGATGTTTAAGAGGTTGACTCCATTATGGATTAACATGAGAAATGCTGAGAATAAGGAAGTCTCTAGTGGATTACTTACGACTTTGAAGGTATGCAAACAAAAATGCTAATTTCTTTTTTGCTTCCCTTGCCAGCAGGGTTTTGAAAAGTACCTTTTGCCTGCTTGATATGCAAGCTGTTTATGCACCACTGCCGGTTTCAAACACATGCCCAACATGGGGAAAGGGACATTCATTTGTGAATATGGGTTTTCCCTTCACTCTTTCTCCCCCCCCCCTATGCACTGTTATTTGATTTCATGTACAGCAGCACCACTCACTGTCCAAAGCATCATATCGTTTCCAAAAATGAGAGTAGCTAGTTTCTGGCCTTTTGCAGCATCACATTCAACCAGGATAATGCATATGGGCGATGAGTGATCCAGAGGGCATAATGCTTTCCTTTCATATTTAATTGTAATTAACTATAACCATAGCTGGCAATTCCCCACAAATACATGGCTTTGGAAAGGGTGCCAATAGCTTCTATTTGACAAAATGTTTTTATTTGTGGTATTCCTGGGGAAGGGCCAAAGTATTGGTCTAGCTTGCAGAAAACCCCAGGCTAAGTCCCTGGAATCTCCAGATAGGACTGGAGATGTCACTTCTCTGAAATACTAGAGAGCTGCTGACAATCAGTTTGATGATGATGATGATGATGATGTTATGTATACCCCACCCATCTGGCTAGGTTGTCCCCAGCCACTCTTGGCTTCTTCCAACACATATAAAACATTTTAAAAATGTCAAACATTCAAAACTTCCTGATACAGGGCTGCTTTCAGATGTCATCTAAAAGATAGTAGTTTATTTCCTTGACATCTGATAGGAGGGCATTCCACAGGACAGGCGCCGCTGCTGAGAAGGCCCTCTGCCTGATTCCCTGTAACCTCACTTCTCACCAGAAGGCCTTTAGAGCTAGACCTCAGTGTGCAGCTGAAAAATGGGATTGTGTAGACAATACAGAGCTAGATGGACCAATGGCCTGGCAGTATAAGGCAACTTCCTACATGCCTGCTTACTGGGAACAGGAGGAGAATGAAGGGTATGATCCATGCCCTCTTCTGTATACAGACAACAAAGCTGCATCAGGAGGAATCAGTCAGCTTTCTCATAAAATCTCTTCCCTCCTCGGGGGGAGGAGATATTGTGGGCCCACGAGGACTTCACGTGGGGGGGAATGGTTAGCATTCCCCCCAGCCCATTGGTTGCTCCCCCGCCGCGGCGCGCCCTGGCGCACCCAATCCGGGTGCCCCATGGGGGCGTGGCTTGGGCTTTTAACTGAGCGCGCGGCGGGGAATCGTCCTCTTTTTTCCTGACCCGGCTCATGCGTTCTCGGATCCAACAGCTGAGCTCCCGCGCTGAATCACAAAAACGGCGTTTTTAAACGCCATTTTCCTTCCTTGCTAGCTGCTTCCGACTACGCGACCAGGAAGAGAGCGGCCGCACGGCCGGCTCCTGCGTCCCTGTGTTCGTCGTTCATCGATTGGATCCGCGGTTGCTGAACCATCGGCTGAATCGCATAACCGGCGTTTTTAAACGCCAGCTTTCTTTCTAGGCAGGAACCGAGCCTTGCCGGCTCCTTCGTCCCGCCGCTGTTTACCCCCCCTTTCCCCCCCTTTTTTCTCTCCCCACCTTCTTCTTACTTCTAGCGTCTGCGGCGCTGCGAAGCTCTCCCAAAAGCCATCTGCCGCTCGTCGCTCTCGCTGCTGATTCTACAGCCGCCCTTGGTCGACAGCACAGCTCAGCGCTTGCAGCGCCGGTTCAGACGCCGCCTTTGCGGGTCTGAGGCCACGTTGTAAGGACGCTCCTCCTGCCTCCGCGCATCAGCGAGATTTTCCCTTCCCGCTTGGCTTTACTACCCCGCAGGGGCGAGCCTGTTGCCGAGGCCAGGCTGATCGTCGCCAGCCTTTACCCTTTGCTTGGTGGAGCTGCCCGTCCTTTTGTTCTCTTAGGAGCACGCCGCCGGCCTTGCCGAGCTCAGGGCGCCCGAATTACAGCTGACTGGCCCTCGCAGCTGCCGCGATCCCGCCTTCCTGCTTCGTACCGACGATCGTGCTCCCATTGCCACAGCCGCTATCGCAGCCCGCGCTACAGCAGAGCCTGCTGGAGGTCAGTTATGTGAGGACGCTTGGGGCCTCTGGAGCTAACACTGCCCTTCAGGGCTTCTTGTTTGTCTTGTTTGTCCTAGGGAGGAATTCTCTTTTCTGCGGTTCTGTTGACTGTGTGTTTGGTTGTCAGGGTAACGTGCGGGCCGCCATTTTGAATTTGCCCACGTGAACGACGCCATCTTAAGTGGGGTTTTGTTCTTGCTGCGGCGGCCATTATGGGAAGGGCTAAAATAGGCCTAACTGGTGCCCATTTCCTATCGAACCACGTGCGCAGCATATTTTGAGTGTGGCTTTCAGCGGAGAGGAAATTCCACCTGACCTTATTCGAGCAGGATTGGTCCCGCCGCCTCCGGGAATAAATAAATGAATAATAATAATAATAATAATAATAAAAAACCTATTTATAATAATTAGAATAATTAAGATAAATTAGAGGTGGCTTTAATTCCTCTAGGGGTTTCCATTTGCAGTTGCCCCTTGCAGTTTATAGCTAAGTTTCGCCAGAGTGCCAAGGCTGGTCTAGTTCTCCAAAAGGGTTAACCGTGACTAAGTTTCTATTCTGGTGGGTTGCAAATTACAACCACCCCAATGTTTTATACAATAAAACAAATAAGTGTGCTGGAGCTGTACTTGCGTTTTAAAAAATAAATAAATAAATAAATAAAAATTGGGCGTTTGTTTAGGACAAAAGTTTCTGTGAAACTAGCGAGAGAGAGGCCTTTGTTTTAACTGCCGCAACACACTGTGGGGGTTTTCTAAGGGCGGTATAAATCATTTCATCAGGCTATCTAGAGCCTCTCTTAATTTACCCCACAGCAATTAGATTTATTGTAGGAATTAATTAAGTGTGTAGCAGGGGAACACGTGCTCACCTGACACAGAAGTTCATAAAGTCAATAAAAGCATTGCCTATATTCCCCTTAGTTAATGTATGGTCTCATTTAGTTGAACCTCTATGAGGGTTATTTCGTTGCTGCCTTGAGCAGTATGTTGCAACATTGTTTTGCTTGTGTTTCTGCTGCTTGATTATTTTACCCTCTTGGTTGCATTGGCATCCTGTGTATTTTCTAATCTAAACTATATTACTGCAATTAACATATTAATTTAGTGGCTGTTAATTTATGCTTACCTTGCATAAATGGTAAAGTTTAGTTGATAAAAAATCATAGCTGCATTTGCATCCTGTAAATTTTCCGAATGTTATATTACTACCGTACATCTAACATTTTAATTTCCTAACTGTTTGTTTAAGCTTACCTTTCATAAACAGTAATTGTTACTCGATAATAATCATTGCATCGGCCAGTAACCCTGCTCAGTTGGTAAAGAATGAGGCTGTTAATCTCAGGGTTGTGGGTTCAGGCACCACATTGGGCATAAGATTCTTGCATTGCAGAGAGTTGGCCTGATATCACTTCATTTAACATTTTAATTTCGTAGCTGTTAGTTTATGCTAGGGTCAGCAAACCTTTTCAGCAAGGGGCCAGTCCATTGCCCCTCAGATCTTGTTGGGGGCCTGGACTATATTTAATAAATAAATAGAATTAAAATGAGCAAATTAAAATGAGCAAATTCCTATGCCCCAAAAATAACCCAGAGTTGCATTCTAAAATTAAAAGACACATTCTACTCATGTAAAACATGCTGATTCCCTGACCATCCGCGGCCGGATTTAGAAGGATTGATCCGCATCCGGCCCCCAGCCTTAGTTTGGGGACCCTTGGTTTATGCTTACCTTGCATAAACAGTAGTTTGTTTGTTTGTTTTTACTTGATAATAATCAGTAGTAGTAGGGGTAGTAATAATTTTAATAAATAATAAAATACTTAATATATAAATAAATAAATAAATAATCAAATAATCAATGATAATTATATTATTCAAATCTCCGGCAAATCGTCAAGATTACTAAATGACCTTTGGCCTAATTACTTAACCTAATCTTGGAGCTGTACCACAGTGCAAGATAATCTGTTTTGTGAGCGGAGTGTCCCTGATATTTCTAGGTAGGATTGGGAATCTTCTTCGTGAAACTTGCTAGACCAGAAGTGGTGCAGAATTAAAATTACTAGCACAGCTGCAAAGCTAAGCAGCGTCCAGTATGGTTTAAAATTGGATGGGAGACCAAATGTACTGCAGGTGGTTGGATTAGAATCCCTTCCAACTCTACAGTGTAATAACGCCAAGGTTCTAGGTTCTATTTCTAGGTAGGATTGGGAATCTTCTTTGTGAAACTTGCTAGACCAGAAGTGGTGCAGAATTAAAATTACTAGCACAGCTGCAAAGCTAAGCAGCGTCCAGTATGGTTTAAAATTGGATGGGAGACCAAATGTACTGCAGGTGGTTGGATTAGAATCCCTTCCAACTCTACAGTGTAATAACGCCAAGGTTCTAGGTTCTATCCCCATACGAGTAAGCTGCATATCTTTGCGTTACGGGAGTTGCACTAGACGACCGCCAGGGAAATCTTTGAGATACTATTCCTGGGTTTACAGGATAATTAGTGCTGATAACCCCAAGGTTGCTGTTCCATCCCCATATGGAGAGCTGCATATTCTTGCATCAAATACCCTGAGGCAGCGGTCCTCAACCCCCGTGCCACGGACCGGTACCGGTCCATGGATCAATTGGTACCGGGCTACCCAAGGAACATTAAATACAACTAAGTTAAAATTATTAAATCAAAACAATCTAAATAAAATATAAACAATCAAGGTTCCCCCCTCAGCGGGCCGCCAAAAAACAAAAAAACAAAACAACAACAACAACAACAACAACAAAAAAACCTTCCCCCCCCCGAAATAAAATGTTCAAACGTTGACTGGTCCGCAGTGATAAAAAGGTTGGGGAGCACTGCCCTGAGGTACCGTTTGGATTGGCAGGATAGTAGTACTGACAAGCCAAGTTTTTTCCAGGTCCTATCCCCATATGGGATAGGTGCATATTATTGCATTATAGGGGGTTGGAACAGGTGACCACCAGGGTCTCATAGTGGATTGGATAACACCAAGGCTGCAGGTGCCATAAATGACCACCAGGAAAATTCTGAGGTACTATTTCTATGTTGACGGGATAATGAGTGCTGATAATCCCAGGGTTGCAAGTTCAATCCCCATATGGGAAAGCTGGTCTGCCTTTACCCAGTGCAATAGTGGCAGTACTGTATATGCATTACTATACCACACATCTGCTGGTTGGTTAGTCCACATATGTAAAAGGCTGCACCCCCCCTCCCCAAAGGTAAATAAATAAATAAATAACGTCAACATTTTCAATTATAAGATAAAGAAATAAAGAAATACATAAACACAGAATAATCATATTATTAATAATAGTAATTTTTTAAGTGAAAATAAGATAAAAGTCAGCCATTGGCTTCAGTTATATGTCCTCCTTTTACCTCTCCAGCTTATCAGTATGAGATCAATGGTTAGGTTAGCATCCTTCTTATGGTACTCAGTTGAAGGTTAGAATGCCCATATACCACCGTGCACATGCACACCAGATCATTCGGGTAACATTTGCATTCTAATAAATTAGATCCAGGCTGAGTCTACCATTCGATATTTCCAAACGAAGTGTTGATGGTTGAAAGGACTTCCTGGAGCAGGCGCCGACCTTGCTTTCTCGCCCTGAACACAATAAGTTAGAGATTTACATTTGACGCTAGGGCCCGCTCCTGTGAGTGTACATCAGATGGGCTTCTGTCCCCTTCTAACGTTATTGCCCGGAACCTGATAAGTTAGAGATTCACTCTTTGCTCTAGAGCCTGCTCCTGTGAGTGTACATCAGATGAGCTTCTGTCTTTTTCTTAAGTTATGCTCTTGAGTTTTCTCTGGCAGGACAATTGCAAGTACTCCCACATTATCTGGTTCAATTAGGGCTCCCTCACGGACACCTGTGGGGGTGTGATGCTAGCCTGGTTAATATTGTATGCTATTTAACCTTTGGAAGTTTCTTTCATAATAGTTCAAGTTTATCCCGGATGATGGACTTCGGAGATCGCCACGTTTGCCTTGGGAATTTATAATCGAGGTGTCATCGGTGCCCTTGCAAACAGTCCAAGATGATGTCACTCCTGCTACACACAATGGCTCAGCTTCACCTTAAGTTCATCTTCACCATCTCAGCATATTTATTCCGGGGTTGCTAATGGCATTGCGTTGCTTAGCCTCGATGGGCTGTGGGAGTAGGGGCTTCTTGGTTTTGTCCACTCTCCTGGCTGATTTCATTGACTTTCGGTTCGAAACTTTGTTTATGACCTATGGAGCACATCTGTGGGTATCAGGCTCAGTCTGTCCTCTCACCTCAGAGCAGGCACTTTAATACCTTGCTGACTGTATAACCTGGGTGTGTGGTTAAGACTTTTAATAGTCTGACAGCCGCTATTCCTCTTAGCCTATAAATGGAATCAGAATCAGCAAAGATACTAGGCGATTCCTTCAGTTAAATACACCCACGCCTGGCCCCTTCTTCAGGACGGGTTTGCGAGCCCCCCCCTTTCCCCCCCCGACCAGTAAGCTAAGGGCACTTCATTATCTGACCTAACACTATCAGATACATAATTAGTGCTTCACATTCGTCAATTTAAATGGATCGGAGAAGGAAGGGTACCTGTATGCGCGTACCAGCCACAGGCCTTGCGGCCCTTGCCCTGTGAAGGAAACCAGGCGATTCCTTCATTTGAGGCCTCCCACTCCTGGCCCATTCCTCATTCTCCTGGTGGGCTCTCGCCTAGCCCAGCATCTGTTTACGCGCGCCAGGCGCAGGGCGATTGCATCATGTGGACTTTCTCCCTCTGAATTTACCGCGCACTCCTTCTTAATTGGGGCGGCTACAACTGCGGTACACATGTGCCTCTCATTGCAGAGAATGAAGAATTGCTTAAATGGGTTACCTCTGCTGCACAATGTGACTAGTCATTTGAGTTGGCAAATCACTTACATTCTTTTGCTTTGTTCCCAGGAGATGATACGGTAAATCTCTGGATGGGTGATCAGAGTATCATGCAGGCACGCACCTTTGATTTGGGACCGGGTCCCAATATGGGCCGATCTCCACCGATCAGAGGTTCCTGGTTTAAAAAGAGATGGATGTGCTGGGACGTATTCCTCCCAGCTGTAAAGGCCAGGGCCGCATCGCAAATTCCCCTGTTTGTTAACATCTGGATGTTTGGACACAGCACCGTGCACTGGGCCCGGGCGCGCGCTTATGATCGGAAAATGGGCCTCAATTTGGGGCTGCCTCGCTGGGTCAGAGTGTCCCGGATCACGAGACGGGGGATGCATTGAAGTGAGTTCTTGCCAGCAGTGAAGGCTAGGGCGGCATCCCAGGGCCCTCCTGATATTCTGGTGGTGCAGCTTGGCGAAATTGATTTGGCTTATCGCAATGGCCAGGATTTGAAATGGACTATCTTTGCGGACTTCGATGATCCCAATTTGACCATCTTTTGGTCTTCTCCACTGGAGAGGCGCGTCTGGTGCGACTGCTTTTCGCCTGCTGCTAGAAACAAAGCAATGAAGTTTCTGGATATCGCTGTGGCCAGAAGGGTCTTGGCCTTGAATGGACATTATGTACCGCACCCTGCCATTAGATTCAATGAGGCGTTACTATGTCGGGCTGATGGCGTGCATCTTTCAGATGATGGGAACGACGTTTGGATTGCTGACATTCTAGGTGCTATTAGGAATTGGTTGCGGCTGTAAGGGTATTGGCGGCGAGCCCCTCTTTGGGGGGGGGCTCGATTGGCGGTAGGCATTGGATTATCTCAAGAAGGTACAGGTGCGGGGGGGAGGTTGCTGCCATCACCTCCCCCAATATGCGGAAGGGTACTCCCTTAAGGAGTCCGGGGCGTTGCCAAGTCCGAAGCCGTGGAAGGTGAGGGCCAGAGGGCACGCCCCTAATGGTGGCCCCAGGATGAGTTCCTAGTTGATGTGCATCGCAGGACTCATCCAATGGTGGTTAACCCTTCACAGACTGCCAGCAGAGCGGGCTGGAGTCGGATATAGTCGGTTAGATCCAATGCCTATGCCAATACCCCTCTACACCCGTAATCAATAAAGTTGTGGCCTTTCATGCCCATTAACCCTATGCAATGTGTCTTGTGTCTTTATTTCTCGCGGGGAGGACTCGGGGCATAGCCACACAAAATCTCTTCCCTCCTCGGGGGGAGGAGATATTGTGGGCCCACGAGGACTTCACGTGGGGGGGAATGGTTAGCATTCCCCCCAGCCCATTGGTTGCTCCCCCGCCGCGGCGCGCCCTGGCGCACCCAATCCGGGTGCCCCATGGGGGCGTGGCTTGGGCTTTTAACTGAGCGCGCGGCGGGGAATCGTCCTCTTTTTTCCTGACCCGGCTCATGCGTTTCCCACCCACCCACCCTCTTTTAGGCAGGTTTCTTCCTTGACGTTGCTGCGCACTTTGATAGGTCGCCGTAAGGGACCTGGTAGGACTTTTTCCCACTTGGCAAATTGGCTCTGGCCTGTGGTTTTTTGCCTGCCGCGTATGCAAACCGTCACAACTTGGGGGGGATTGGCGGTAGGCATTGGATTATCTCAAGAAGGTACAGGTGCGGGGGGGAGGTTGCTGCCATCACCTCCCCCAATATGCGGAAGGGTACTCCCTTAAGGAGTCCGGGGCGTTGCCAAGTCCGAAGCCGTGGAAGGTGAGGGCCAGAGGGCACGCCCCTAATGGTGGCCCCAGGATGAGTTCCTAGTTGATGTGCATCGCAGGACTCATCCAATGGTGGTTAACCCTTCACAGACTGCCAGCAGAGCGGGCTGGAGTCGGATATAGTCGGTTAGATCCAATGCCTATGCCAATACCCCTCTACACCCGTAATCAATAAAGTTGTGGCCTTTCATGCCCATTAACCCTATGCAATGTGTCTTGTGTCTTTATTTCTCGCGGGGAGGACTCGGGGCATAGCCACACAAGACTCAGTGGAACTGTTCTCCATGCTGTGAACTGCTGCAATTCTGGGACACTGCAATGTGCCTGGCGATTAGAATCAGTGGCTGCCTTGTGTCCAGTTCCTATACAGTCATACATTGTGTTACGTATGCTTCAGGTTGCGTACTTTTGGGTTAAAAATGTGGCTGACCCGGAAGTGTTTACTTCCAGGTTCGCTGCGCGCACATGCGCAGAAGCGTTCTACGCAGTTCACGCATGCGCAGAAGCGCACTATTGCGCATGCGTGAAAGCACTGTTCGGGTTACGTACGGCACCCCGGAACGGATCAGGTACGTAACCCGAGGTACCACTGTACAGAGATCTGATGGCTCTCCCCCTCCTCCTCTGGGCCACACCTGCAGGCTACACATGCTCTGATCTTTAGTAGTCTGTACATGCTGTACTGGATACCAATGAAGCCAGTGGATCCATGTGGAGGATGGTTTCCATTGGCTAATTGTGACTAAGTTATCAATATACTAATGAGATGTGATCTGCAGGTTGGCAGTCTTGCACCAATATGGTCCACATAATAAAACCTGAGGAAAGGCATCTGGAGCCTGGAACCAGGATGGTGTCACCCAGTGGGACGCGAGTGGTTATTTCCTTGCACCTCCTTAACTGATGCCTTGTATCTGACAGTACAAATGGGACACGGGTGGTGCTGTGGTCTAAATCACTGAGCCTCTTGGGCTTACCAGTCAGAAGGTTGGTGGTTCAAATCCCCACAACGGGGTGAGCTCCCATTGCTCTGTCCCAGCTCCTGCCCCCCTAGCAGTTTGAAAGCATGCCAGTGCAAGTAGATAAATAGGTACTCCGGAGCAGGAAGGTAACCAGCGTATCCATGCGCTCTGGCTTCTGTCAAGGTTTTCCGTTGCACCAGAAGTGGTTTAGTCCTGCTGGCCACATGACCCAGAAAGCTGTCTGTGGACAAACACTGGCTCCCTCGACCTGAAAGTGAGATGAGTGCTGTAACCCCATAGGCGCCCCCACCATCCAGGGGTCCTTTACCTTTATCTTGTAGTCTGACAGTACACATGGCCACTACTTTGGCCTTGAAACTAAGCAGGTCTGGGTCTGGTCAGTGCTTAGTCGGCAGACTGCCTGTGAACCCCATGTGAGATGCCTTGGGTTCTATAATAAACAAAGATGGTATATAACAGGGGTGACCAACTCCCAAGAGACTGTGATCTACTCATAGAGTTAAAAACTGGCAGCGATCTACCCCCTTTTGGGGGGTTCAGGTCAAAGTTGTTGATGAGCTTTTTTTAGGAAGGACGAAGGCGCATTTGGGGGGGATTTGGGTCAAAGTTGTTGGGTTTTTTCAGGGAGGAGGTAAAATGTTGACCTTTTTTTAGGGGAGCCACAGTTGTTCAGCTTCTTTGGGGACAGCCAATGATCTACCAGTGATCTACCACAAACGTCCAGTGATCTACCAGTAGATCACTATCTACCTGTTGGACATGCCTGGTATATAACTATGAAAATAAATAGCCATGAAGACTGATAGTCATTGATGAATTTGTCCACACAGACCCTTAAAGCCATCCACGTTGCTGGCTATTACTACATGCTGCACTTGCAAATTTCCATCGTTTAGCTATCTGCTGCATGGAGAATTTCTTCTGCAAAGATAAGAACTCCAGAACTTCTTCAAGGTATCTGATTATCTGATTCTTGAAACACTGATTAAAACTGATCAGACATCACCTCTTCTAAACTTCATTGACGAATCATTTCAGACAGCCTCAGTATCAATAAAGAAAGAATTGAAACATGGAAATCCGCAGATACAGGAATCGTTAATGGAAGAAATGGGGATGCAGCACTGCCTGTGAATTGTTCCAAAGCATGTTGGCTTAAAGCCAATACTGAAGGTTTTATTTGTGATTGTATAACAAAGACCAGAGACACTTGTAGAAATGCCAAGAGGAATCAGGAACAACCTAGCATGTAGCAGTTGGCTGTTTTATCTCATCTAGTACAGAATATCTTGCCAGACACGACTGGGTTACAAAAAAAGCACATTCATTGCCAAATGGATTTGCATGACCAACTAATTAGTTCAGAATAGCCCTCTTATTGCAACCGTAGTCCCAGTGCCTGAGAATAATGATTACACTTTGTATTAGGATAAACCTCTTGTAATAGATATGTATAGATTACAATAAATCAAACTCTGAATGGCAATCCTATACAAATTGCACTGGAGCCAATTTCACTGAACTTTCTGGAACTTACTTTTGAAAGGACACGCATTAGATTTCATTGCAATTCTAGATGACAAGAAATCCAAAAGAAGAGAGAGTACATGTGCTATTGTCATTTTGATTTTGTAGTTTTATTTGTTTTGTAATCTGTCTGAAGAGAAGAAGAAGAAGAAGAAGAAGAAGAAGAAGAAGAAGAAGAAGAAGAAGAAGAAGAAGAAGAAGAAGAAGAAGAAAGTGTATGCGTGCATGCCATCAGCCTGGATGACAGGGTACATCTATATGTCTATTTCTAAATGCAAGCAACTTCAAATGGTATATAAGTCACATTATTTTCTTCCAGTTTGTGAAAGTGTCCACAAACAGTTTCAATCCGCTAATGGTATCTGTATGGCAGAATCTTAAAGAATCTTCATGAGCAGAAAAGTCTTCTCCAACCTGTTGCCCTTCAAATGCATTGGCCTAAAACTCTCATCGTCCCTCACCATTGGCTATGCTGGCTAGAGCTGTTGGGAGCTGTAATCCAAAACTACTGGAGAGAACCATCTTGGGGGAGGCTGGATTAAGATTTATATTGAGCTGTACATCTAGATGGAATGCTATTTGCACACACACATGCACGCACAGAGTCTGCTCTGATTATTTCAAACTGTTTCTGCACATCGTTTTTTGAGGCTAAATTGTGATATGACTTCAGAAAGATCAAGGGACCCAGAAAATTCAATATGGTGTGCATATAAATGAAGGATTTCATTCCTCTTTCACTTAGGGCTTGTTGACTTTAGCTTCACTTACATTAGACATCGTAAGACCTAAGGAAGGGAAATAAGCCACTGCTTTTGTGGCGCTGCTTGGCATCAAGATTAAATAATGTTTGCTTTGCGGAAGCTGAATCGCAAAGCAAGTGCACCAGGCCAAATTTCCTATCAGTGAAGGACATGTGCATTAAGATACTTTAGTGAGTGTATGTTGGCAGTGCTTGACAAAGCAAATTTACATCCTTGTTCATGCCAGTAAAACAACAACAACAGCCCACTGCCTGTTTACTACCTTGTAACCCCATCACTGTGTTTTTGATGTTCTTTTCAATAGGCAATAAAAATAACAGTGTATATTGTATACTTAAGCTCACTGCAAAGGCTGACGATTGAGTCACATTACTACCAACTGAAGAGCAATTTCATATGGGCAGCTATACTGCGTGTATTGCTTCAGGCAATGGAGCCCTACATTTTATCTTACGGTACCAGTAGATGCCTTGTTTCAGCTTCTTCTTATTTGCTGCTTTAGCCAGTTTACCTGACGGTATGAGCATCAGTCAAGGTGTCATACAGTATTGACTGTCACTTCTCATCCTCAAAATACCCTATTAGACAGCATTGTTCCAATCATATTTGTAGCTAGGAAAGAAGAACTGCAAAAACAAACACGCTCAGAAGCTAGGCGTGTAGGGATAGCGAATTGGAACGTCATGCGTTTAGTGGCTTTTAGGTGGAGGCGAAAACCAGCTCAGGATGCAAGGTCAGTGAAGTGAAGAGACAGAAATGGAAGCCACACAAGAGGGAAAAGATTGTGACCTTCTTTGTTTTAATAGGCTGAAAATGCCCACTTACAAGTCTCTATAGGGTGAGCGAAGTACTCATTTGGTACAGTGGGCTATTTTAAGGTTTTGGTCCAAATATCAGCTCCCTTCTTAGGAAGGAAATAAATTGGGGATTCTTTAAGGGATCCCACGAGATATACACTTTTATTGCAAAAAGACCAGGGGTTGTATCCAAAACTGTGGAAGTGGGGTTCCACTAGCACAATGGAACTTACATTGCATCTCCTCCCCCTGTATTCCCCACAAATCCCCCATCCCTCTGAAGCTGATTTTAAGGATGGGGTGAGTGTTGGAGGAGATATGTGTGAAAGAGGAACAAGCCCCTTGGACCAGCACAGCTGTAGTGTTGGCTATAGCCCCAGGTAGCAACCATCCTGAACAGAGAAAAAAATTATGATACATGTTTATGATTTATGATATATCACTAAATAATTGTTTAAGCTAAATTTGACTTCCTTAAAGCAATCAACTACACTCTGAAAGTCAGGCAATGAGTGGTAATCTGTAACCGAGAAAAATGATTCTCTAAGCACAACATTTTTAACTTCACCTAACTGCATGATTTAAAATGAAGGCTAATTAAAGGGCCAGCATGGCTTGTGGAACGAAACATGATTCCCTTGCATTAAACATGAGTGTACTGGGCTATTACATCATACAGCTGTAATTTTAAAACTGTAAACCAGACATCCCTAGCTTGATGTTTTGGACTACAACTAACATTGCTCCAGTCACCATGACTAAGTTTTACTCAGATTAGACCCACTGAATTAATGAACATGACTAGGTTTGGACCATTAATTTCAATGGGACTGCTGTGAGTACAATTTGAGTATCACCCACTATCACTGTTGAAGCACACATTCCTGCCAGGAGAAAGCAAAGCAGGGCCTGTGAATAATGTGACCCAGAATGGGCAGGGTCATGTGGGTCAGCTAAAAGTGCTTGGAGGGTCACATTCTGCTCCTAGGCCTGAAGTTCCTCACCCGTGCTTGGACAAGACTCTTATTAAATCAACATTCTGTATTATAGAGGAGACATGCATAGCAATGCGGAGTCTGCAATCCTCACCCTAGCACTGGATGGAGCAGGGCAATTGTTGCCACATCCACAGACCTATCACCTGAACTGGCCAGATCAGAAGATGGGGGTAGTAGGAAAAAATCCCCTTAGCTGTGCCAGCTTCTCAGGCTGTTCCATCCAAGAGGCCTGGATTGAGCCCATTGCCACTATGTGATGTCAGCAGGACCAATTCAGGATCCAGTGGCCAAACCCAACTGTGCCTCATTTCTAAAATGCCCCATTCCAAGAATTTCTGGGGGTGCTGCCAGCAGTAACTTTCACTTTTACCTCCAGCAGTAGCATTAAGTTTTGCTTGCCATGAGGACTCCCTGGTGTTGGGGGCAAAGGGGACACTTCCACCCTATCCAAACCACCTTCACACAGTGGATCAGGTGTTTGGTTCGTTCTGTCTGTTGATGGCGATACCCCGATCCCTCCTGGAGTAATAAAGACACAGGACAAGTTGAATAAGGTTAATGGGCATAAAAGGCCACAACTTTATGGGTTACGGATGTAGAGAGGTATTGGCTTAGGCTTTGGATCTAACCGGCTATTACTGACTCCAGCCCAATGTGCTGGCAGTCTGGTAAGGGTTAAGCACCGTTGGGTGAGCCCTGTGATGCAAATCAACTAGGAACTCACCCTGGGGCCACCGATAAGGGGAGTGCCTTAGGCCCTCACCTTCCACGGCTTCGGACAGGGCCACGCCCCCGGACTCCTTAAGGGAGTACCCCTCACCTTTCTGAGATAATCCAATGCCTAACCGCCAGAACCAAAGTTGTGACGAGTTGCTACGAGGTAGGCGAAAACCACCAGGCCAGAGCCAATTTGCCTATTGGGAAAAAATTCCTACCAGGCCCCTCAATGGCGACCAACCAAGGTCCATAGGAATGTCAAAAGGAAAACACTACTTAAAGGGAGGGTGGGCGGGAGAACCAGAGCGGCTGGGGGCA
The DNA here is from genome assembly GCF_965207765.1 of Zootoca vivipara. Taxonomy (NCBI): domain Eukaryota; kingdom Metazoa; phylum Chordata; class Lepidosauria; order Squamata; family Lacertidae; genus Zootoca; species Zootoca vivipara. The sequence continues at coordinate 34,129,734 of NC_142587.1, read as the reverse complement.
GGAGCAAAGAGACTGAGCCCCGGCCGTGCGCTCACTTAAATTAGCCCTCCCGCGACGTCCAGATTGGATGCGCCAGGAAGCCCGGGGCACAGCCAAGGGCTTGGGGGATGGCATCCACCCCCACAGCGCGTGAAGGGCGGCTTGTGGGCGCCCGCAACCTCCCCTCCTTGCTATTCCGGAAGGGTCTTTCCTGCATTACTTGGCAAGCAATGAACTACTAAACATGACTCAATACTTCTGCGTTCCCAATATCATTTTGGGGGGCTATTTCAAAGAATCCAGTGTAGCACCTTTTGGTTCCATTGCATCTTATGGCAGCCAACCATTGCTTTCAATTTAGGGAACACAATGAAGGCAGCAGGTCAGTGCAACCAGAAAGCTAAGCAGCTGCTGTTTCCTAAATGAGTTACTTTTGTTTTTAGTCCTGTTTTTATTGAATGGAGTTACAGCATGAGATTAAAACACCAAACAGAATGTTCATTGTGGATTTATGCAGTCAAAGGCTTATGTGGGATTTTGTTCTACAGTGGAACCTCGGTTTGTGAACACCTCGGTTTACGAATTTTCGGTTTATGAACGCCGCGGACCCATCTGGAACGGATTAATTCACTTTCCATTACTTTCAATGGGAAAGTTCGCTTCAGTTTATGAACGCTTCAGTTTATGAACAGACTTCCGGAACCAATTACACCCATGCTTCGGGTTAAGTATGCTTCAGGTTGAGTACTCCACGGACCCGTCTGGAACGGATTAATCCACTTTCCATTACTTTCAATGGGAAAGTTTGCTTCAGTTTATGAACGCTTCAGTTTAAGTACTCCGCGGACCATCTGGAACAGATTAATCCACTTTCCATTACTTTCAATGGGAAAGTAAGTTTGCTTCAGTTTATGAACGCTTCATTTCATGAACAGACTTCCGGAACCAATTGTGTTCATAAACCGAGGTACCATTGTATATAGCTAGGCTACAGGTGTCTGGTAATGGAGGTTTTTTTTTTTGCTCTGCTCAGACATGTCATAGTGTCCAAAACTGAAAGCAAAAGCCAGCCCACATGTCTTCATCAAGAAGGGATACATTTTGCATTTTAACATTTTTGCTTTCAAATTTAGTTAACAGTGAACCAAAATATATTGCGCAAATTCATCCTTAGTTACCTAATTTCTTATTTAGGGTTGCCATATTTTGACGAGGAAAAAAAGAGGACAAATATGCTGATTTCTACTTCCACGAAAAAGAGGACGTGTCCTGGGAAAAGAGGGCATATGGCAACCCTTATGCACATACGGTAGTAATACTATGTAATACTATGTGCATAATGCTGCAGTCGGGGATCCATTGTATATAGCATTAAACCCCCTAAAACAATTGGGTGGCATCCAACATTAGTGACTTAAGACTATTTATTTCCGTGGGTCCACTCTGAGTATGTAGAAATATTAATGGGCAAAATGAAGAGTTACCAGAGGTGAACAGAGGAAGCTTCATTATATTGGGAAGTAGAATTTTACTGGCCTCCTTGGTTTGCGTAACCCAGTACTTTGTTTGGAAGAAGCTTCCTTGAGTCTCGGTAAATGCAAAGAACTGAGCCCAAAGGCTGCATGCATAATATATGTTCTACCATTGAGCTGGGGAGATGGCTCTTTATGCACATCTTTTACATTAGAAAGGCAGCATTACTTCTATAAAACTATGGCATGTATCTGCATTGACCTAGAAAAAAAACAACAACAGCAAAGAGATCACTATTGGTCTGCTGAGGCCTTCAGAATTTTCAAATTATCTGTAAGGACAACAAGTTTGAGAACCACTGGTCTAGAGAATGCTACTTTCTCAAGTGCCACAATTCTGAACATAAACAGCACTTGCCAGTGTAAAATAGACTCTGTGGGCCTTTATCTAGGTAGTTTCCTTTATAGATCATATTCCAGGGTCCAGCTGGAATAGATATGCATCTTCATTTATTATGATTTTCCAAATGTTGTACATCATCGATAGAATTCACATTACAACTCCCTTAGCCTCTCTTTCTAACTTAAACCCATTGGAGCCAATAATGTGTGTGGTTCAATATTCACCTGAATTATTTTTTCTCCTGAGCAATCTTCACGTAACTGGATACAATTTTTAATGTTTAGTTTTAAATCAGCAAATGTAATTAAATCTGTCCATGTGATCGCACAATTATACTGTATGGAGCAACAATAAAATATGTGCGGGCAGCGAGCCCAAAATACAGCTAGTTGCAGTTCATTTCAAGCTTCATGGACAAAGGGAGAACAGCAAAACACAGGTTTATTTTTAAACTAATGAAGTGCCCGTTGGTATGGTGTGTTTTTTTTCTTCCAGAGAAGTCAGTGCAGATCATTAATTCAGTGAGAGGAACTGAAGGGTCAAAAACTGGTATAACCTTGTTCTCCACAACACCAGATAGTGCTAGTATGCTTTTGAATACCAGTTCCTGCAGGAGACGAAAGTGTTGCTGAGCCTGAGCTCAACACCAGGCTTCTCGTAGGCATCTGATTGGCCACCATGAGAACTAGATGGGCCATTAGTCTGATCCAGAAGGGCTCTTCTCATGTTTTTATGAGATGCATCCCTGTACAAAGACTGAAATTAGCTTCAGGTGTGAGCTTTCTCCCAACCCTACCTCATGTCAGGAGTATGGGCAGGAGTCAGGCTCTGGGGCCTGTAGTGCTTTGCAGGACTGGGGCCTGCCTCAGCTTGTGCTGGAGAAGCAAGGAGTGGCCACTCAGGTGAGACCACTTGATATCTCACTGCACCTGGTGGCATGAGCTGGGAGGGATAAAAGCTCAGCATTTCCCTTCAGCTCTTTGCCACAGCAACATAGCTATCCTTGCCTGGTTGCATCTGGCCTCTTGCTCCTTGGACCCTCGCCTTTGCTGACGCCTTGATCCTCGACCCTTGGACCTCTGCCTTGCCGACGCCTTGATTCTCGACCCCCAGACCTTCGCCTCTGCCTTGCTCCTTGACCCTGTGTCTGCCTGCTGCTGGACCCTCAACCCTGCATCTGTTCCTGCTTCTACAGCACCATCTTGCCTCTGGTCCTGACGTCCTCAGCCAGGGCTTCAACCGCCCGCCGACCGGACCGTGACACCTCAGTGGTGACTGCTAGCTGGTGCCAAGGAAGAAAGAGGTGGTTTAGTCCCCTTCAGACCAGTCTTCCCAGTTCCATTCTGTTTGCTTTGTCCTACACTCATTATTTTCAAACTGTGGAAATTCCCTACTCACTGGTTCTATTAGTTTTTCTTCTTTCTCCTGCCTAAGCCATTAGAACTCATTCATCTATGATACTATCATTCCCCATCCACAGGGGAAAGCAAAAAAAAAAGGCTGGGAATTGGGAATCCTGTAAAAATGGGTGCAAGATCAGCTCCTTACTAAGGACACCGATGATCCAAACCTTTACTCCACTTCAACTGCATCACCAAATTTCTCCCACAGAAGTAATTGCCTCCTTTTTATGGGAGATCAGTGACAATGCAAATGTCTCCTGAAGATTACAGTAGAAAAAGGAAAATGCACCTGAGTCAGTGAAACTAGGGAACATTTTGGGAAAGGAACCATTTTAGGATTATCCCATGTATAAAATTTACCAATGATGTTAGCCAACCTGTGGACTTTTTTCTTTTATTAACATAACTCCCACCTGAAAAACTGGATTTCCTGTATGGCTCTCTCCCTTAAAACAATTCAGATTTCTTCCTAGAGCCAAACCCTGCCCCTCCACATATGTTTCTATGCACTGAAAGACTGAAGTTGCACCCCCCCCCCCATGAACTCAAAATCCTTCTCAAAATCATGGCCATATATTCAGTCCCTACTCACATAAACCCTGCCTGTCCCCCAATCTTTAAGCACCTCTCCACAACCTGCCGTCATTCTGGTGTTTTGTACTATAACTCCCATAAGCTACAGACAGCATTGCAAATCATCAGGGATGATGGGAGTTGTAGTTTAAAACAACTAGAGGGCATCAGATTGTGGAAGTGTGCTCTGCAGAACTCCATACCTTTCATTCACCTTACTTGCACCCCACGTATTATCAAACACCCTTATAATCGAATACGTCACAATATGTGTTTGAAATACAGCAAGGGTTTGCCATTGTGTCTTAAAGAGAACAATCAAATGACATTTGCTTAAGCTTCAAGGTTTGTTTTGGGGTCCCTACCACAATTCACTTTTGATCCATGTCATCAGGCAAGTGAGGAGAAAAGGCAGGTTTGAAGGGGAAAAAATATTCTGTTTGCTAAGTGTCATTTTAACCACCTGCCTTCCTCAAAGTGCTGCAGAATGGGATGGTTTTATGATTTGCTCTAGATAAATTATTCAATATCAAATATACATAGATGACGCCTTGGTCTGAACGTTACCCCTTGGCAAACAGAATACGCAGAACAGATATTGCTTCAGATCAGAGGAAACATTTCCATCACAAATATAATGCTCTTATTACACATGCAGAAGATCTGCCCTGGTTCATCATTCAGCCTCTTTCCTCCGTCATCTGAGCACCAGACCCCAAAAGCTCTATTTTTAGAGCAAAATCTTTGAAAGGACCAAATGGAGGTAATCCTTTCCCCCTTTGCTGTACTTTCTACAAAGATATGCCAGGGCAGCAGACTATAGTTGAGATCACTTTCCCAAGCAAAGCAAATCTATAGCACTCTGCCAGCTCTTATCCTCTCTGCCTGTATCTGCTTTCTCTCACATTTATAGCAAGAGAGAAATTAGGTGGTGTCAAAAGTTCAACCTTGAGGAACTTGGATGCATTCATGTTTTCCCGCACCCCTGTGGAGAGCAAACTCAGTTTCCATGACAGAAGCTCAGGAGTGCCTGGTAAAGTGACAATTTGCTTGATACATTAGTAAAGACAGTGTGCATGGTTTATCCTCATCTTCTCCAAATTTCAGCAATTGCACCTTTGCTGAGAATGTCCCCTCCAAAAAATCCACAGCTTCAAGATGTTTCATGTGTGTGTGTGGGGGGGTGCCCCCCCAAAAAAAGAGAGATGGCCTCAGACATAGTTTAAAAAGAGGAATAGTTATATATACAAATCCAAAATAAGAAGCCAAATTAATATTTAGAGATGAGGAGGGAAGAATATTGGGAATACAAAGATTTTTCAAAAAAAATATTGTTAATAGGGATATATGCGCCAAATGGGAACCAAACTGTATTTTTGAAACAAATTACAAAATAAATTATTAGAATATAACAATGAAGATATAATTATAATGGGAGATCTGAATGGGGTGATCTCATTGAAATGGGATAGATCTGAAAGGACCACGAAATATAAAACAGGGAGACTACCCACAACATTTTTTCAGTTGATAGAAGATTTAAATTTAAAAGATGTCTGGAGGGGAAAAATGAGACCATAAGACAATACACAGAGATTACTAAATGATGAGAAGATAGTAGAAAAAGTGCAAAAGTTGATGAAAGAATTCTTTGAAATCAATATGACACAAGAAACTGATCTGAGAGTTGTATGGAATGCAGGGAAGGCTTATATAAGGGGTTTCAAGGACATTACCTTTGGGACCCAGGTGGCGCTGTGGTTAAACCACTGAGCCTAGGGCTTGCTGATCAGAAGGTCAGTGGTTCGAATCCCTGTGACGGGGTGAGCTCCCGTTGCTTGGTCCCAGCTCCTGCCAACCTAGCAGTTCGAAAGCACGTCAAAGTGCAAGTAGATAAATAGGAACTGCTACAGCGGGAAGGTAAACGGCGTTTCCATGTGCTGCTCTGGTTTGTCAGAAGTGGTTTTGTCATGCTGGCCACATGACCTGGAAGCTATACGCCGGCTCCCTCGGCCAATAATGCGAGATGAGCGCGCAACCCCAGAGTCGGTCACGACTGGACCTAATGGTCAGGGGTCCCTTTACCTTTACCTTACATACAGTATAACAAAATATAATACAAAAAAGAATTAGAGAAGCTAAATTAAATCAAATACAGCAAGAAATAGCACATAATGAAAAACTATTAGTTACATCACCTAAAGATGTATTATTAAATCAAAAAATCAAATTATTGCAAACTCAGCTATCAACATTGTTGAGTAGTGAGATGGAAAATAAGATAAACTGTATGAAACAAAAATCATTTGAATTAGGTAACAGACCAGGTAAACTCCTGGTTTGGCAGATACCGAAAGAGAGACAAATAAATAAGGCAATATATGAAGGGAAGATACTAGATACAGAGGAAAAAATAAACAAAGGTTTTGTAAACTATTTTGCCAAATTATATAATAGATGACCAGAAACAAAACAGGAAATAATGAAATATTTACAGGATAAACAAGTTCCAAAAATAAGTGAAGAAAAGATGAAACAATTAAATGCACCAATCACGATAATGGAAGTACATCAAGCAATCACTAAACTAAAACTGGGGAAAGCACGAGGCCCGGGCGGGTTACCTGCAAGACACTATAAAAAATTAGAAGATGCTAAAATGATTAATGATGAATGACTAATATAATGTTAAAGAATAACAAGAAACTATTATCTAAAACATATACTGTAATCTATTACTAGACTGGGAATTAATGGAGGAAGAAGTAAAGGAAACGATGATTAAATGGTCTCAAGATCTTGGGCAAACTATATACCTAGAGCAGTGGGGGAAATTCTAGAAGGAAGATATAAGATTTACCGCCTCATATACAATTAAAGAAATTTTTGTAAAAATGTTCCATAGGTGGTTCTTAACACCAGTTAAGCTGGCCAAGATATAGAAACTGAAATCCAACCTCTGTTGGAGATGTGGCAGAGAAATAAGGACTACAATACACATGTGGTGGAGGTATGATGAGATTAAGAAATTTTGGATAACAGTACACAAAGAAATGAAGAAGATGCTGAAAATATCTTTAACAAAGAAGGCATATCTCCTTGGATTATTAGATGAGGAAATACCGCAGGGTGGGGTGGGGTGATTATTTTTCTATATGCAAGCACAGCCGCTAGAGTAGTGATAGCCACAAAATGGAAATCACAAAATATACCTACAAAGGAGGAATGGATTTGTAAGCTAAATGGATATCTAATCTTGGCAAAATTAATTGCTATAATAATAAATCAGTCAAATCAAAAATTAAAAAAAAGAATGGAAATGTTATGAGGACTATATAGCAAAGCACTGCTCAGAAAAAGATATGCTAATATGCCTAGACTAAAATCTGAAGTACGTGATAGAAGGGAATTTAGTAAAGAAAGAATATAGAAATAAAATAAACAAAACTGGGGGAGATTACAGACTGCAAAGAATACTGTAAAATGTGTGCTGGAAGGAAATTGAGTGGGGCGGAGGGAAGTAAGGGGAGAGAAAAAGAACGAATAAGAGCGATGGGTGATATGGAAAAAGAAGGGGGAGAGGGAAAATGGTGGTGGAATTGACATATTTGTAATGTAATGTATGGTAATGTACTGTAATATAACTGAAAACTAATGAATAAACAAAATGCAAAAAGAGATATGGCTAAAATATAATTTATGTGAAGGCGAGTAAAAGAGTTGAAGATTGCAATGCATCTCCTAATAAAGCTTGTGAAGCATTTAACAGCTATCTCTGCCAAGTGATATTTCTAAGCACAGCGGTTCCAAGTTAGAGAGGATGAGCGTTTCCCAGACAACTACATGTCAAAGACAAAGGAGGAGTTGGTACCTGGAGGCAGGGGTGGCGGGTGGTGGGTACAATCAGGGAGCTTCAGAGCAGCAGAACAGTTTGATGGGAGGGACTGAACTGGAGTGACCTAAATCCTCCGGAGGTGCCTTTCGATCCAAATGTTTTACTGGTTACTGATTGCAGCATCTGTTCCAACCTGACAACAATATCCGACATGTGAGAGAAATCTGCTATCTGCATGCTGCTGAATAACAGACCCTCCAAGTGTCTCTATTTTCCAGGGAAATTCGTGCATTTACAGTAGCCATCCCAGTTTCTGATAAGATTCCAGAAAGTCCTGCTTTTCCTTAGGACGTCCCCATTTTCATCAGAGAAGTGTTGGAGGGTATGGAGCTATGCGACTCCTGAGCCAAGGAGATACGTAACTATACAACCTTTAGAAGACATCTGAAGGCAGCGCTGTATAAGGAAGGGTTTTTTTAAAAAATGTTTAGTTCTGTTTTTATATATGTTGGAAGTTGCCCAGAGTGGCTGGGGCAACCCAGTCAGATGTGTGGGGTAGAAATAATAAGTTCTTCTTCTTCTTCTTCTTCTTCTTCTTCTTCTTCTTCTTCTTCTTCTTCTTCTTCTTCTTCTTCTTCTTCTTCTTCTTCTTCTTCTTCTTCTTCTTCTTCTTCTTCTGGACTAGGACATTCCTATTTTCACCAGAAATGTTGGAGGGTATGGAATAACCATGTATAAGACATTTTGCAAATTATGAAATTTTAAAGCAGAGACAGACTCAGGTGGTGAAAGCCTGCCCTGCTGCCTCCACGTCTGATGCAGAAGTAGTTCTGGTATCGGTGCCGATAACAGCCAGAATTGCAAACAAAATTGCATGAGATCCACTCTTTATTCAAATGAATGGTTAGTTCACCACTTATTTAATTACTTCAGGGCTCAGCTTTGGAGTTCAGATACACATCTCAAAACTCAGAAACTTCATAAAGCATTCACAGCCCATATTTATTTTTCCACAAGAACCCAACCCCAGGGCCGGCCCTATGTGCAGGCTGGGTGATGCAGGGCACCACGGCGCTGGGCCGCCAGGGGGGCGCCGCGAGCTGCGCCCACCCGCTGGCCGGCCGGTCCGCTGCACAGCTGTGCCCACGGCACCCGCGCTGTGCCTGCCCGCCCGTCCACCGCGCTGGAAAACGGGGTGGGGGCGCGCCGGAGGGATCCGTCGCACCACGGTGCCAGGGGCGCTTAAGACGGCCCTGCCCAACCCAGTGTAGCTGCTGCTGCTGCTGCTGCTGCTGCTGCTGCTGCTGCTGCTGCTGCTGCTGCAAAAAGATCAGCTCCTAACCCTTACGCAGGATGGCTTTGCCACTGTTCTATAATATGCCGTGACAATGAAAGCAATATGTTAAATTAAAGGGGTGGTGAAGGTCTGTTTCTCAAGCACAGAATTGTTCTTTGCATGCAGCAAAATAAGCTGCTGCAACCTAGAAGACCATGAATCTATATCAAGAACTCAGATACAATTCCAAAGGGAAATGCCTAGATGACTGCCCAGGAGAGAGGTCACCAGGAGGAAATGCTGACTTGCAATACAATGAACTGCATTGTTCTGGAAATGCATAGATAAGTGTTCCAATGAAGAAAGTATTCACAATCATCAGTGCTGCATAAATTGTGTCCTCCCTCAAAGAGGGCATGTGTTGTGGTGAGACCTGGCAACCAAACCCTTGTATTGTGGGTGGGTACGATTGGATAGCCACAACACCCGATTGGTAGGTCCCTTGATGCTGGATTCAATCTGACCAATGGGTGCTAGCCAAAATGGATCAAGGGACCTATATGTGCCAATGCATGTGACCCTGAACTTTCTCTCTTGGTCAGTGCATCGGAACACACACACACACCTCTCCCTATGTTTAGGGCTTGCACTCTTGACCTTGCTAGGCCGTCGTGTGTCGTCTGTCGTTGGGACAGGGGCACGGCAGGAATTTCCCCCACTTGGCTGATTGGCTGGTGCCATTTGGGTTTTGCCTGCTGCGTAGCAAATTGTCGCAACTTGTATTTTTAAAAAAATTTTTTTAAAAAGACTTTATTTCAAATTTTAAAATATACAACAAAAAGAAAAAACAAATTTAGACAATGGTAAAATCAATCATATACAAAAATACAAAATTCCTTTTACCCGCCCTTTCCCTCCCCCTCCCCCCTACACTTCCCTCCACACTCTTTCGACTTCCTTTTTCACTCTTATAATCACTCGTGCATTTATTTCCAATAGATTTCTACTTTACTGTTAAGAATACTAACTTTACTTATTATATTTATTTATATTATATTTACTAATTTATTATTTTTACTTTCTATTTCTCTTCATATCCCCTAGTCCACACATATTAACATATCTTCTTTCGAACAATGTTTTCTCATATACTCATCGTAACTTTCCCACTCTTTTCTTAATTTTTGCTTCGACTGATTCCTTACAGCTGCTGTTAGTCTTGCCATCAGAAGATACTCGCTTAATTTATTAATCCATTCTTCCACTGATGGTACTCTAACAGATTTCCAATTCACTGCTATTAGCATTCTTGCTGCTGTACTTGCATATAGGAATACTTTTAAGTTTTCTTTGGGAATTTCCTCGTTTAACAGTCCTAATAAATACATTTCTGTTTGTTTGTTTTTGTATTGACCTTTTCATCATTTTTTTCATTTCTTCATGTATAATATTCCAAAATTTTGCTATCTCCTCGCATTTCCACCATATGTGTAAAAAAGTTCCCGGTTCTTTGCTACATTGTCGCAACTTGTAAGGTTGCGGATAGACTCTGGTTCAGGTGATAGGGATGGGGGAATGCTCTCACCATCCCTATGTGAAGGGGTATTCCGTTAAAGGAATCCAGGGACTCAATGGTTTGGTCAACCCTGCAAGGGGTTGTGCCCATGCTTGAGTCCAGGGGGACATCTGGGTGGTGGACATAACATGTCCCCGGCTTTCCACCATTCCAGGTGTTCACCCTAGGCTGACCTATGGTAGTGTCCTGGGTCAGCGCTACCTGCAAGGGTGCAGGGAGCTAGTCAAACCAGAGCCTATGCAACCACTCACTTGCTGTAATCAATAAAGTTGTGGCCTAAATTCTGCCCAAAACCAAACCAAAATCTGTGTCTTGTCTGAATGTATTTAAGGGGGAGGTTTAAAGGTCTGAACACGCAACTGCTAATTTAGTCATATATAGTCAATGTGTTTGAGCCGCACTCCTCTTTTGAAAGTAATGCTTACCATAAATAACAACAATTATTATTTTCTTCTTAAGTGATTACTCGTAGCCAAGTAAGTTTGTCTTCCACAAACATGGTTTTTACAATGCGTCCGTAAGTGACTGTGGAGGCCAATTCTGGATCCACACGTCCTTCCACAGTGGGGACATTGGTTTCCAGGTGGGAGTTGATCACGGTGTGGATTTGCCATGCATGCCTTCCTCTTAGCACGTTTCTCCCTTGTGTCCTGAGTTCGAGTATCTTCAAAGCCCATGACACCTTTAGTAAAGGCTGTTCTCCAACTGGAGCGCTCGCAGGCCATAACAACAACTATTATTTATAAAACACCTAATGCTACAGTGTATATTATTGTTATCTGTTATTATGCTCTCTGTATCAATATATATATCCATGTGCCCATCAATTCATACATGCATGCACATGCACACATGTTCTGCCATTTAGTAGTCTTGCAATACTGATTGAGCACATGGCTTTTTCTGTTTTTTTCCTCAAAGCGAACAAAGGGCTTTGGAATGAAATGGCAGCAATAGGAAGAGTACTCATTCCGCATGATTACATGATAAAATCTGGCTCCTTTGTGCAATATCATCAGACCGTTTTAGCTTCTAACAGAAATGTCCCTGTTGCTCTTGGAAATACTGATTTCTATGTTTCCATCTGTAGATAAGGAAAATGGAAGTGAAAACTACCTGATAGGCCATGACAACTGACTTATTTTCTTGAGTTCTAAATAAAAGCCTTGATCATCTCCATGCTGAAGTCTTTGCATTTCCTAACACCACATCTTTCTTCAGCACTGATTAAACTGTGATTGTACCTGTGAATGATAAAAACTCAGGCTAATGCCACAGTCTCTTGCTCTGCCTTTTATCAGTGGAGACTCAGCATGGATATCACAATCTTAAGACCCAAGATGAAAGCAATTCCTTTCTCATACTCACCACACAGTGAAAGCGATTCTGTCTTTAGTTTTCCATGCACAGTGACTGGACGAGAATTTTGAGTGGGGTCCGTTGCCTGATTCAGGCTTTTAAAAATCTACTTTAGCCCCATTTCCCCTTTGTAGCTTTTCCCCCTCCAGTAGCCTAGGAGGGGGGGGGAGAAAATTAATTAAGTTGGAGAGATCCAGAAAAATGTGATGTTACTTCCACATATGCATGGCAACCTCTAAGTTCTCTCAAGAAGTCCTTTCCCCAGTGTTGAAGGTCCTCTGGAATTCCACCCTATGAAAGGCCGAAACCAGCATAATCAGCCTAAGGAAAGTATACCAAAGTGATCTACTGTTCTTCCTTAAAAGACAGTCAAGTGTCCTTTGCACTTACCATTTAGACTGCAGCCCTATGCACACTTCGACATAATAAGCAGTAGATAAATACTTTACATAAAATAAACAAAAAAATAAATATGTCCCTTTATTGCACCCTAGAAATCCATGCCATAGTTTTTGGCAACACTGTCTACCTGCCTGAAACTTCCTCTTCACAGTAGTATTAAGAAATGTTTGTCCTTCATTTCAAGATAATTAAATGTCTAGTTCAAAATGAGCATTGTAAATTATAGAGCTGCACATTTTAATTGATTAATTAGTGTGATTAATCAATTAAAGCTTTCATAGTCATTTCAAATAACCTCCCATTATCTGATTAATGGGTGCTAGGTGCTCTTACACATTTTTTGTGATTTGATGAGCTATGGGCCATTTAATGGTCTCTGGGGTTGCCATATGTCCTCTTTTTCCAGGACGCGTCCTTTTTTTTTTTTAATGATGAGAGTCGTCATAGAGATCTATAGTTAAAAGTAGAAGTTGGCAAATGTGGCCTCTTCTTTGCTCTTCAAAATATGTCTATCTGCTACATCATTTTAGTTTTTGCCCAATCCTCTTTAGACTGGTGCTTCCACACTTCTTCCATACTGGTCCAAATATTTCCCTGAAGAAACTCTCTCTTCATGTAATTACTGTATAGGCATGCACCGTAGGTTATAGTCTCTGTTCTCTCTTTTCTATGAGATCTTCTAATAACCTATTATCTGCTGTGTGTATGTCTGTGTGTTTTCAGATTGATGGTTTTACTTCTCAGTCCTGTTGGTTTGTACGGTGTTCATTCAATTATCAACTTTTATTATTCTAAGCTCCCTTGAGGCCATTTTACAGTTAAGTGGCATGGCATACATTTCTATAAACAAACGGTACACTTCTTATTTCTACAGAAGTCATTTTCTTTTTTAAAACAAGGTACAAGCACTCCCTTTCTCTCTCCACCTCCAATTCCAAGTATTTAGAAATTTTATATCTTTACCATGACAATCATATGCATGCCTGTTCTTAAGTAAGAGCCACCGAGTTCAACAGGCCTTGATCTTAGGTAGGTGTGCTGAGGTCAAAGGCTGCAATTCTTTATTCGCTAACATGAGCGCAGTGAACCCCGCTGAGCTTACTGTTGAATATACATTAATTGGATTGCACTGTTAGCTGCAAGAGGGTATTAATATATGCACTTTCCTCTTATCTATCCCGTCTCTAGATGTAGGTCCTTGTCCAAGGTCAAAAATACAGTCCGAGACCCACATCTAAGCCCAGGAAAGTTGAGTCGATTATGCAATAATTAATTCACATTTGCTAAATATACATAGCCTACATATCAGTTGGCTGAAATTGCCCTATGATTGTCCCATGTTGGGCAGCCTGAGACCTTTGTAAAAGCTCAGAAAGCTGCTTTCTAACTGGTGTAATAGAAGGGAGGTGTTCACAAATTCTCTTTGCTGTTGTAAAATAATTGCCACAGAACTACTTGTGCCATCTTTTTTTAAAAAAAAATGCCTGTAATTACCTTCTTTCCGCTGCAGGGGAGAAAGAGCAGGCACAAAAGAATATAATTAAGAAATTGCTTGTTTTACAGTTCAAGGGAAATCAGAACGATTGAGCTCCCTTATGAAGCATTGGGGGGGGGGGAGAGCAAAGATGAAAATATTGTGTGGATGGATGTTTGTTTTGTCCACACATGCCGGCACCGAAACAAGAGAAACCCTTCTTCAAAGTGTAGCAAATGTTTGCTTACCTACTATACATATGTTCCCATTTGATAAATGCTGCTTTAGACTAAGAAAAATGGCAGGCGGCAGCAAATACCTCTCTGTGTGGCGCAGAAGAGAGAGATTGCAAAGGCAGTTTTCAAGTCCTTATCTGTAAAGGAAAAGAGATGATTGCCTTAACCTTTGTTATCAGTATGAGGCTTGCTTTAATGCTCATAAAAGCTCAAAAGGACTTAAGAAGGCAGGGCTACAGGAGCTGGATTTTTCTGGCAAGTGACTTGCTCTTGAACAGAGAAACCTCTACAAAAACATAGAGAGAGCACACTTTAAATACAGTGAAACAGTGCCTCTCAGAGGTTACCTCTCACAGTATGTTGCTATCACACGGAGCATAAATTTCAGGAACTTTACGTCTGTGACAAAAAGGATGGCATCACACAACCAGGCCACAAGAGTGCATTGGAGGGTTTTTTGCTGATTCAGATCTGACCTAGAAACAACAATAATTAGGTCTTGATCATAGAGTTGGCAGTTTGATGCTGGAAACCTCATAGCTCAGTAAAATCTCTTCATGCTTTGGGGGATAAAATGCAGCCTCATATAGCTAGCATGTGTAGCTCTAGTTAATGCATTAAGGGGTTAAGACCACAAAGTTAGCTGTTGTTGTTCAACTGGTCTAGGTCAAGAACCCTCTGGTGATGAAGGGAGTTTCTTTTTTCACCCAGTCTACCATTACAACTCTGTGTGTAATGGAAGTCTGGACCAGGAGCTCCAGGCACAAACCCTGTGTTTAGAAACTTTATCTACCGTATTTTGTATCCCAAGATTTCTACCTGTGTTTTCCTTGCTGCTGTATGGAAAGATGCAGGAAAGTTTGTAAGTAAAAGGCATTTAAACTTATCACACTGTGTGGTCTGTTCACTGTAAAAGGGGCAGAAAGGAGAAGTGCTGTAAGAGTCAGAATAGGATGTTTAAAAGGTCTAACAGCATATATTCCCTATATTTTTAAAAGAAAACTAAAACCTACTGATGGGGCTGTCCCTGACTGGAGAGTGTGTTTAGTCCCACATTTTATATCTAAGGCTCCAGATAATTCTTTGTAACCAAACGAATTTATTTATCGCATATAATAACCAACACAGTTCACTTTTCACCATTAAATCTCTCATTTTCCTCTCCTTATGCTTTAATAATAATAATAATAATTTGAACTCTATCTCCTATCCTTGGAAGAAAATTAATGCATTGTAGCCATGTGATGGGGATTGTGGTCACATTTTTATTTTAGTCATAGTAATTTCACAGTACTTTCCTGTTGTTGTTTTTTACCTGATCACTTTGGAACAGGAATGCAATATTGAAAGTAGGGTTACACATGACTGTTCCAACAGTATTGAAAGAACATATTGTCGTGATTGTACAGGTAAATGATTTCATTTAATCTCCCCAAAATGCAACTTTTGCAATCAGCAAAACGGTGCCTAAAGAATTCTCTCATATTTTGGGGCATTCTGCCTCAGTTAATGAGAAAAGAAACTGCATTAAAAAATTATCAAAGGGGAGATGATAGTTTGGTTAAATTCCCAAGGGTGTAGTGCAGAGTTTTCTAGTGCCTACCTTACCCAATGGGTACCTGTCAATGTCCTTCCTTTTACTTCACAAATAAATCTAGAAATGTGCAGTCTGCAGCCTTACTGGTGCTCATTTTCCTGAAAAGTTCATTACATCCTTAGCTAGGCTTCATTTAAGTACAGGAAGGCAGGGCTGCTGCTCACTATGTGCTAGTTGTTTGTTGTTGTTTAAAAAGATGAAATATTTATATATATTTTTTTTAACCAAATTAGTGTGGAAAGATTTTTATTTTATTTTTAAGGTAAATGGAAGAACTTCTCTCAAAAACAAAATCAGCCACCAATCTCACACATTTGGTAACCAAGTTCCCTGGTTGAAACTCAGGGGAAGACGTTGTTGTGACCTAGTTCCTCACATGAGGTTTTCTCAGATGAGGAGCTGGTGCTGCCAAAGCAGCTGTAGAGTGCTAGAGGAATGTTTAGTGGGAAGAAATACAGCCCACAGACAGCCACCACCCATGGCCCCATTGCAGCAACAAAACCACTTCCGCATTACACGGAGGTGGTGTTGTGGGCTTGGCCCGACTGAAATCTCGCGATGGGGGAGTTCCCGCCTCCATCATAGCCGGGCTGGCCAATCGGGTCAGCCGGGAGGTGGGGCTTCCCCTCTTTTAAACTAAGCCGAGGCGGGAACTCAGCCTCTTTAGCCCCGGCTCCCAGCGCGATTGGACTAAAGCAATCTGAGAATGAGACAAAAATAGAAGCCTTGTTTGCAAGACAATATCTCTTTAGAGAAGCTCAAGGACTGATTTCAGCACTAGGGTGTACATTTAGCAAAGCCTTAATCCACTGCTTGTAACAAAGAGCTTCATCAGAAGAGTCCTCAAGGGAAAAAATATATGAAAATCCATCAGAGCACTTCACTGATAGTTTCAATTTAAAATGCTACCACTTGAAACTGCATTGTCAAAGGTGAATAGACAACATGGCAAACCACTTGCAGGTAGTAATTTCTCACTGAGTTGGCTGCAACTGTGTGGCTTCTCATGCCACAAGCTAGAATACTTCATGGAAACATTTAAACAACCAAATACCACCAAATCAATTCAACACATGGAGCAGCCATGATCACATAAAGGAAATGACACTTTTAGAGGTGGCCATTTTCTGTGAAGCACACGTGCTTTTGGACAGCTTTACTGATGAATTATTCCCCAGAAAGATGTCATTTATGTGCAGAAAAACAACCTGTCTCTGATGGCGCACTCCCCATTGCTCTTGCCCACTCAATATTCAGCATGGGCATATATGCAAACGGTGCTTATAGCAGAGCCGGTTTTGAAAGACAAAGCAAAGTCTGACGGGCAAAAAGAGAGAGTCTCTTCCTTTCCCCTCTCCTAAATTTTACGCATTCATCTCTGCTTTCCAAGAAGAAATGACAAAGAGAAATCTATATGTGTATTAAAGCCCTAAATGGCCTTGGCCCAGTATACCTGAAGGAGCGTCTCCACCCCCCCATCATTCTGTCCGGACACTGAGGTCCAGTACCGAGGGCCTTCTGGCAGTTCCCTCATTGCAAGAAGCCAAGCTGCAGGGAACCAGGCAGAGGGCCTTCTCGGTGGTGGCACCCGCCCTGTGGAACGCCCTCCCATCAGATGTCAAAGAGAAAAAAACAGCTACCAGATTTTTAGAAGACATCTGAAGGCAGCCCTGTTAAGGGAGGCTTTTAAAGTTTAATAGATTATTTTATTTCATTGTTCTGTTGGAAGACGTCCAGAGTGGCCGGGGAAACCCAGCCAGATGGGCGGGGTATAAATAAATTATTATTGTATTATTATTATTATTATTATTATTATTATTATTATTATTGAATTCATATTAGAGAAACTTATTAGGATGACAGATCCTTCTCAAGAAATAATTGTCAAGGGCTCTGCAATGTCACCTAGGTTGACAGTGTCCCATAATACGGCAGGAGTTTGTGAGTCATCCCTGCCAGCAACCATCTGGTTAAAAAAACCAAACCAAGCTGTCCTTGAATGTACAGTATGTGCTCCCCTCTTCCTCTCCTATTAATAATGAGTGGCCAGTGACTCCCCTAAGAGGAATGAAACACAGGCTGTTTTGGGTGTATGAGGAAGGGAGGGTGTTTCCTTGCTAGGTCGGAGTGCATATATACCACATATTTAATGTGCATTCAAAGCATATTTCTTCCTAAAGTATCTTGAACAACAGAAGCTTTTTTAAGGTGCTGGGAATTGTAGCTCTGTGGGGGTAAACCTACAGTTCCCCTGATTCTTTTGGGGGTATGTGCATTAAATGTACGGTGTGTACACAGTCCAGGTTAATAAACTGTAAGATCATTTGATATCCCGATCAGATCTCATCCAAATACCACTTTATTTGTGGTATTTTTTATTGTGGAAACGCGCTGTTGTGCGCTTCCAAGAGAAGGTTGGATTTACTGCAGCAGCAACTGCTGGGTGGCATATAGGGGAGACAGCATCTGCCATGAGAGAAAAAGTAATGATATGTTCAGAACATTGTTTTTACTGATATCATATTAATATGATATCTGGCAGAATTTGAGTTCTGGCTGAGAGAAACCGGCAGCCTTAAAGGGCCTTTCAACATGAGATGTATACAGGGGGAAAGGAATGTGACAACTTGCATTCCATTGTTATTCAGAAATGTCTTTATGGGTGATCATCCAGATACTATCAAAAAGGTGAATTACTAGCCCAGATGGTCTACCCTGCATCTACATTCACGATGTTCACTCTACCTCCTTGACTGTACGACTGGAGAACTAGGTTCCTTTGTGGTGCCATCAGCTCTTTTATGAATGTCACAGAGGCTTTCCCATAAATTTCCTGTACATTTTAAACTCCGGTACTCTAAGCTTTTGCTCCAGCAGATGTTCTGATGATTTTCCTGGAGTCTTTGCTGTGCACTGTGCTCTGAGCAGTGGGATGCCTGGCATAAAAAGAGCTTTGCTCAATGGCACAACTTTTTGGCATCCTCACTTGAAATGTTGCTTGTTGGGTGGGTGGCATTTTATTTCCGAATTTCCCTTTTGCTGCATCTTTACTCAGCCTTGATAGTGTTTCGACACAGGAGTGCCAACTTGAATAAAATATTGAAGGGGGGCAGCCCACATAATCGATCACATGACACGGTGCATGCACATCATTTGAAAGGAAAGGTCTGTCAACTTGGGGGAGGGGGCCCCTCAAATATTTTATATGGGGGGGATACCCCTTGGCTCCTAGAGGTTGGCTCCTATGTCTGGACATGTGGGCCTTGCAATGTGAAGTCATGCCATCAAACACATGCCAGCCAGGCAGAAGTTTGGATGGATTATATAAGCCCAGTGCTTCCTTCCATACCACCCAGTTTACAATAATAGAATCATAGAATCATAGAGTTGGAAGAGACCACAAGGGCCATCCAGTCCAACCCCCTGCCGAGCAGGAAACACCATCAAGGCATTCTTGACATATGCCTGTCAAGCCTCTGCTTAAAGACCTCCAAAGAAGGAGACTCCACCACACTCCTTGGTAGCAAATTCCACTGCCTAACAGCTCTTACTGTCAGGAAGTTCTTCCTAATGTTTAGGTGGAATCTTCTTTCTTGTAGCTTGAATCCATTGCTCCGTGTCCGCTTCTCTGAAGCAGCAGAAAACAACCTTTCTCCCTCCTCTATATGACATCCTTTTATATATTTGAACATGGCTATCATATCACCCCTTAACCTTCTCTTCTCCAGGCTAAACATACCCAGCTCCCTAAGCCGTTCCTCATAAGGCATCGTTTCCAGGCCTTTGACCATTTTCGTTGCCCTCTTCTGGACACGTTCCATCTTGTCAGTATCCTTCTTGAACTGTGGTGCCCAGAACTGGACACAGTACTCCAGGTGAGGTCTGACCAGAGCAGAATACAGTGGTCCTATTACTTCCCTTGATCTAGATGCTATACTCCTATTGATGCAGCCCAGAATTGCATTGGCTTTTTTAGCTGCTGCATCACACTGTTGACTCATGTCAAGTTTGTGGTCTACCAAGACTCCTAGATCCTTTTCACATGTACTGCTCTCAAGCCAGGTGTCTCCCATCCTGTATTTGTGCCTTTCATTTTTTTTGCCCAAGTGTAGTACTTTACATTTCTCCTTGTTAAAATTCATCTTGTTTGCTTTGGCCCAGTTCTCTGATCTGTTAAGGTCATTTTGAAGTGTGATCCTGTCCTCTGGGGTATTAGCCACCCCTCCCAATTTGGTGTCATCTGCAAACTTGATCAGGATGCCCTCAAGCCCATCATCCAAGTCATTGATAAAGATGTTGTGCAGTGCAGAGGGTGGCCAATACAGAGGAGGTGCAGTTGGGCAGTGGCCTTTTAAAGCTGGTGGTATTGGAGTCATGGAAGAGCTATTGGTGACTTGGTGGTGATGCAAGCAGGATACCAGGCCCACAAGAGAAAGGGGGGGCACCTGTGCAGATGCAGGGTGCCACATGCTTGTCTATGCATCAGCAGGGTACCACATTTTGAAAATAATAATAAGTAAGTACACTGTATTAGTACTGAATGGGGACAGAGGAAAAAGTGGGTGGTATAATGGATGTGACCCTTCCCTTTCTACACAAGGCTACATTTCAACCATACCAAAGGCAGAGGGTTCTTTGCATGCATGCCTCTTCCCATCCAGGCAAGAAAGAAGCATTTGCGTGGCGATGTCCCAACCCCTCCCGTGGTATAATAAAGACACATGGCACAATAAGTAAGGTTAATGGGCATAAAAAGGCTACAACTTTATTGGTTACAGATGATGAGCGGTATTGGCTTAGGCATTGGATCTAGAGCAGCTGGAAGCGGCTGGGCTCGCGGCTGCTTAAATGCAGCAGGCCACACCCCCAGGCCGACCGGATTGGCTGGCCTGGGTAGTGACGCGGCCGGGATTCCCCCCCCCCCCGCCAATTGCACAGGGGCTGGCCACACACACCCTGTGCACGTGAAGGGATCGTGACCACCTCCTTGCTAGGGTGGAAGTGGCTTTAGCATGCCTGGAAGGCACATTTCAGCTAGGCAAAAGCACTTGAGGAGGGTGTAGAGCAGGCATCCCCAAACTGCGGCCCTCCAGATGTTTTGGCCTACAACTCCCATGATCCCTAGCTAACGGGACCAGTGGTCGGGGAAGATGGGAATTGTAGTCCAAAACATCTGGAGGGCCGAAGTTTGTGGATGCCTGGTGTAGAGCAGGGTCCATGAGGGATGTGGCCTGAGGAGAGGTATGACCCGTGGACAGTCCTGAGGGCCATATAAGGTGTTATAAAGGGCCACTTTCAGTCCCTGCACCAGTCATGACTGGTTTTCTGATAAATGAGCACCCTTTAGTGAGCTCATTGAAAGTTTTATTCCATGGATATGACACTATTGTGTCTTTTGTTAGATCACTCTAGACTGGTTGTTGATAAGAAACCTTAGCTTCTGAGAGCCAGGAAAGTAATTACTGACTATTTGTTCTTCCCGAGTCATGTTTCACAGAGCTTCCTGACTTAAAACTACCTTTATAATGGTTACTGTACTTGACTTTGAACAGAACAAAATAAATTAAACCACTGTTGGCTGTGAACTGTAATGAACTCACAACATAATCAGAACGCAACCCAATGCGTTTGTTTGTTCTTTGTACAAGGGGGAGAAAGTAGTTTCAATCTGATGGAACCACAACCCAAGAAAGGAGGGTGTGAAAGCATGTAGCATCCGGAATCCATAAGGACACAAGAAAAGCCTTTGAGGAAGACGGAAGTCTATTAAGGAAAATAAAGAATTAAGAATATGGTTTTGTTTTTGTTTATGTTGTCGTTGTTTTAGTATTTTGTTTAATACTGTGTGTGTGTTTGTATGTTAAGTTTGAAAACTAATAAAAAGCATTTAAAAAAACACCCTGTTGCCCATCTAAGTGCAACATCCTGTTCTAACAGTGACTAAACAAATGGCTATGAGAAACCCACAGGCAGTACCAGAGAGTAGCAGCACTCACTCCACTTACGAAGACCAGAAACTGCTATGCAGATGCATTCTGCCTCCAACAGTTGGGGTAAAACATAGCCATGATGGTTAGGAGCAGGCAATATGCTCCCCCAGTTACTGGTGCTTAGGATACAGCATGAATGTCAAAAGTTTACAAATTATATGAGGGTTGCAGAAAGAAAACAGCAAGTAGAAATCTATCCAGCCCAAGTGGTTTATTTCATTTGCTCATGAGTTAAAGAAACTGAATACCGGTAGGTTTAAATTAGAATGGTTTTGAGGAAGCTGGCCTACTTTTCATTTTAAGGGTAATATAAATGAGTGATAATGCAGTATATTTTAAGCTAATGACGCACTTGCCTTGGAAGAAAAACTAGAGCTATTTGAACTTATGCATTATTCCTTATGAAAACAGTAATTTTCCTACTATTTTTTTATTACTGAACTAATCCAAACTGCCCTTCCTTCAAGCTGCTCTTACCCATGGAGGGGGAAACAATAAAGACAAAATAAGAGTGCCTTCATGGGCTCCCCCCCCCCGTGCTGTTAATAGTGTAGCCATGTGAATTACTTGAACCAGCACAGAGATGTATGGATAGACAGATCAGGCTACTGCAGTGGTACCAAAAATGCTAATAATACAAATAAAGTAACCTGGAATCATGTATGATCAAGGTGAAAAAATGTAAAGGAGGAGGAGGAGGAGGAGGAGGAGGAGGAGGAGGAGGAGGAGGAGGAGGAGGAGGAGGAGGAGGAAAGGTATACAATTTACTTAGTATTTTTTTAAAAAAATCTCTGTGAGGTTTTTTCCCCTTTTAAAATCTGGTTTAATTTTGAATGTGAAGGATACAGCATTTTGTTCAGGCTCAGTTTTTTCCTTTTGTTCAAAATGTGATATCTGAATTCTTGAAGAATGACTTCCTCAACCATCCCAAGGTATATGATGCATCTCTCTTCCCCCATAGTAGGAATGGGGAATCTTTGGCCCTCCAGATGTTCCTGAACTACAACTCCTACCAGCCCCAGCAAGCATGATCAATGACCAGGAGTGATGGGAGTTGTAGTTCAGGAACATCTGGAGAGCTAAAGGTGCCCATACAGGTCTCCAATATTAGGTCAAAGAGTGCTGTTTGTTCTACCGAGATGCCCTGGGGAAGCTTGCAAAACATGAACAACCCTATGAATAGTTTCCCATCATCTGTATTTACATAGCCCAATCCAGATCAGTGTATCTGGTGCATCTGAAGGGTTGTCATATAGAAGACAGAACAAATTAGTTCTCTGTTGGTCCAGAGAGCAGGACAGGAACCATGTATAGAAATGGCAAGCAGATTTTGGCGATGCATTAGGATAAACCACCTAACATCATGAACTGCTTAACAGTGAAACAAATCACCTTGAGAGGTAGTGGGCTTGCCCATCACTGGAGGTATTATTTAAACAGAGACTGGGCATCTATATGTGAGGGATGTTGCGCTTACAGCCTGCAATTCAGGTCCTTCACTGAGCAGGGGGACTGGACTCGGTGACTTTCAAGACCCTTCCAACTCTATGAGTTCTGCTCTACTTTCAGGTAGTAGCTGATTTCACATGGATTGCCACAAAGCCCATCTTGGCAACCTAAATAATCAATAGTGGAAATGCTTTTGTATCCTTGTTTCCTTGATTGTTACAATTTGTCTTGCATTACCTCTACTTGAGTTGAAACAGTGCATTAAATCTGGAGAGAAAACACGACACGAGTTCATCCTAACCTTGATCCTCATTAAATGCTCTTATATACTTCCCAGTCATTATCTCATTTGCATCTCAAAGGTTCCACACCTTCTGTAAATGAACTGCTGCCTAGTTGTCTTTTCGCATTATGCTACAACATCACATACATATTGTGGGAGCTGAGGATCACCTTAGCCTTCATCAGGACTCAACAGGTATTTGCATCAATGGTGTTCCGGCAGACAAATCTGTCAGAAAATCTGTTAATGTAGGGTTAAATTTGTGTCATAAATCTATCCATTTTATGTTTCCACCAGACTCTATTGCCGAAGCAGTTTCACTTGCTGTACAAATGTCATTTGTACCACAGGGAGCTTTAGACCTTTGAATGCCAAGGAACACTCCATTATTTAGTACTGGCAGTAAAATAATCTTTTCAATTGCTGTTTTCTAGGGAGAAGCATCAAAGAAGAACCTTGAAAGAGAAGATGCCATCTTTTTTTTTTTTTTTGGTCACTCATGAAAATTGTGAGGTACGTGACTTTTCCCTTCATCCAATGGGACTTTGATTTTTGGCCATGGATATCAAGCTGACATATGCCATAAGTGACAGGTTTCAAAAGCTTTGCTTTTTCCTTTCCATAAACCACATTTTCTGAGAAAGAGGAGAGCCTTCTCTAAGCAGGTTTTCAATGTACATTGTTGCTTCTAAGAACTGCTCAAAGCGGATGCTTTAAAGTTCTCTAATAAGTAGAAGGCCAGAATCTTTTATTCATAACTGAATTAGTGCTTTGAGGTATAAGATAAAGTTTCCAACCAAATGGATCATCTGGTTAACACTGGAGGGGGTGTCAGGGGAACCCCTTACAGGGAACCCCCACCCCAGTCATCCTGACCAGCACTTCGCCCAGTGACAGCACAAGCAGTGGGTCAGGGGGAGGGAATGGGGGATGGAGCGGAACGGAGAGAGAGTTCAGTGAGGCGTCGGAGCCATGGCAATGCTCGGGAGAGCAGACAGTGGAGGAAGGGCTCTGGTCAGCAAGGGGAATCAGAGGCACCACTCCTTCCGGTGCCCAAAATGAGGCAAGCACCCAGACGTAGGGCTAGGGGGAGGCGTTTTGGGGTGCCCAGGCTATTTTGCTGGCGCCAAAGCAGACGATCGCCATTGCCGGATTCTGAATCGGACTAGGCAGTCATTTTTCTCATATCTCTGCACTGTAAATAATACGCACAATAAAACTCTGAAAGACAGAGCGGACTGGAGCGTCTTTACTCAAGAGTAGCCGCAACAATCCCCTGACAGGGGCTATATGTCTTCTCTTTACAATACTTTAAGAGACCCTCCCCCTATATGAAACCAGCTTCTGCCAACCTAGAAGTTCGAAAGCTTATCAGTGAAAGTAGATATATAGGTACCGCTGCAGTGCTCTCTGGCACTCGTCCCATTGTGCCAGAAGCAGTTTAGTCATGCTGGCCACATGACACGGAAAGCTGTGGACAAATGCCAGATCCCTTAGCTTAAAAGCGAGATGAGTGCTGCACCCCATAGTTGTTTTTGACTGTACTTAATATGTGCTTCTAACCAGGGTCATGTGAAGGGTGATGGAGAGGGGAGAAAGGATCGGGGGCAGCCCCCTTTAGGGAGAATGTGGGGATGGCTTGTCTCTTTATCCATCCCATTACATGACCTCTCTTTGCGTTGTATGAATGGGTGAGGTGGGGAACAAGTACCCTTTTCAGACCCTTTTAGGTAGGGTCTCCTCCCCACTTCCACCAGTTCAAGGCAAGGCTTCCTCCCCAAGCCATGTGGATTGTGGGGGCTGGGAAGCATAGCAGGCAGCATCAAGGGTCCAACCCTCAGTGAAAGGTCTGGAAAAATTAGGGGGGGAGAGACTGCCTCTCACCCCCACTCACACTTTAGGGTGGAAGGACCCTTCTCCTTCCATAGAAGCAGACATGTGTGTTGCAATCTAAGTTGTGTGGACTGGGGGACTGGAGAGGCAGCCTCA
Organism: Zootoca vivipara; assembly: GCF_965207765.1. Classification (NCBI taxonomy): domain Eukaryota; kingdom Metazoa; phylum Chordata; class Lepidosauria; order Squamata; family Lacertidae; genus Zootoca; species Zootoca vivipara. Next base: position 34,104,438 of record NC_142587.1, on the reverse strand, counting down.
GGCTCTGGCCAGGCCTATTCCTTCAATGTTTTTCCCTCTTAGTATCAAGCTACTCCTCTAGCTCTGTATCCTAAGGTTGCTGTTGGGGTGGGGGTGGGGGTGGACAATGCCATTTCCAGGAGGGAGGTTTTTTTTAAAATAACATTTCTGAGCTGCCTTTTTCTGTTCCCAAAAGGTGGCATTGCCATTTTAAAAAGTAAAGTTTAAAGCAGATGTGGGGCTACATCCATGTCCATTCCCCCTCCAGATGTTTGCTAGATCGGAACAATTCCCCCCATCTCCTCCTCCTCTTCCCTGAGAGCATTTTGGGCCAGCAGGTGGCTGATGGGAGCCCAAAGCAACTTCTGGAGGCAACATCTGGAGGTTTGAAACAGGGATGGGGGCATTTGTGGCCCATCAGATATTGCCAGACTACAACATCCATCATCCCAGTCTATTGAGCATCTGATGAGATGATGGGAGATGGATTCCAACGACATCTGGAGGACACCATCTGGAGGACACCCTCCTTAGCTTATAGCAGCAAGCAGCACCCTTGCAAGGATTTGAAAATGAGAATTAACGGCCCATCTATCATAACAACCTCTCAGTGATGTATGAAATTGGTGTATTCTAATATTTCTGTTGGAAGCCACCCAGAGTGGCTGGGGAAACCCAGCCAGATGGGCGGGGTATAAATAATAAATTATTATTATTATGCAGTCTTAATATTTAGCACTCTCAGCCTAACCTACCGCACAGGGTTGTTAGGAAATTTAATATATAATAAATACTGTGGGGAAGGTATTCATACATTCATACAACCCAAAGAGAGTCCCTACAATGGGACAGATAAAGAGATAGGTTACCTTCGCTCTAAAAAGGGCAGCCCACATGTCTTTTTCTTTCCCTCCATCACCCTTCATAGAACCCTGGTTAGACGCATGTGTATCTTAAAGTATTGTAAACAGAAGAGATACAGCCCTCCAGTGTTAACTGGATGATTCATTTGGTTGGAAACTTTATCTTACACCCCCCAAGCACTAATTCAGTTATGAATGAAGGATTCCGGCCATCCGTTTATTGGAGAACTTTAAAGCATCCGCTTTGAGCAGTTATTCGATTCAAGGAAGTACATTGCTTTGAAAACCGGGTTAGATAAAGTTCTCTTTCTTAGAAAATTCAGGTTGCTGCCTCTTCAGCCTTTAGTGCGTTTTTCTTGGATGTTATTAAAAGTTCCTGGTTCCCAAAGGAAAACAAAGACTCCCCACCTGCAAAGATGCATCAAGAGAACTCCTGGGGCAGGGATTAGTCCATAATAAGATAAAGCTTACATGTAGGCTCTTCACCATCGCAAGCTGGAGTTCCACTCCTGCTACACTGCATTAGCTCTGCCTGTTGCCAACCACATGCAGAGCGGTGTCTGCAGAAACCCTCACATGCGAGCAGCTCTCAGACAAGCAGAACATTGCTTTTCAAACTCTGCTCCCAGAAATCCTTTTCAATTTGAAGTCGTGATGGGGCAGACGTCTCCACCCACCTTTGTGAGATGCATAATTGGGTTTGGAGAAACCAATTTATCTCCCAAGCTCAGTTAGACTCGTCTCTGTAATTGACTTCCTTTGGAAGGTTGTGACTGACAGCACTTTCCACTTAGTTGACATGGGAGACATCATTTGGAATGGGAAAAGGGGGTAGACATCCAGGTTGCCATAAGTCAGCAGAAACCATTTTCCAAAATGTCCCCCCCCCCCACCACCACCAGCCAGCCTCCTGCATGAACTATGACATCTTCATCCATGACAGTTATGTTAAACTGTATGCTTTGTGGGTTTTCAATAAAGGATGATATCATAATCACCGAATAAATAATGGCTGGACTACCAAAAATTAATTTATCTTCATCTCCATGAGATGGCATTTTACTGAATCTAGCCCAATGTGTGACCTAGGCACAGGACACTGTCAAGCATGGCATTATCAGACCAACAATAGTCAAGATATGTAAAAATAATAATAAGGATGACATTGAATTGTGTCTTGCCCAGGGCTTTCTTGGGCCCTGTGCTGTTGGCAGATGTGGGAGGTGGGAGCAAGTAATAGAGAGGGAGAAGCTGACTACAAAGCTCATTGGGCTGTATCACTCAGCCTATCAATGTGCACTAAGTAGATCATGTATACTGTACTGAAAAGGCACATCCAATCCCTGATATAAGATAATCAGCCCCAAAGATGTGACTAATTGTCCTCTAACAATGAAGATTTGTTGTGTAGAGACCTGCTATGGAAGGGACAGATAATTTAGTTTGCACTGAATTTACTACCTGCCAAAGACATGAAATACATTTATGGTGATGTCAGAAGAGGGGAGATGCTTATTTCTACACTGATTCTTTGTGACAAATTTATGCAATGCAGGTGCTATACTTTATTCACACTGGAGTTAAAAATAGATTTGTAGCAATTTATAAATACATGTTGAATCAGGAGGACACGGGCAACTCTGGGCAAATAAACCGCGAGGAAATAATTCCTCTGGAATGGACTGAAAAGTCATGTAACAGATCTGAGCTTCCCATCTAATGGCTTCCTGGGAAGAGTTATGTGCTTCAGTGACGGATTCTTAGAGCAGGTGGGTGCTTAAAACCTCAGCACTTTTCATTTTAAATGGTTCCTCTTATTGAGACAGATACAGAAATGTTTTGTAATGACATAGGAATACTCGGCACCTTCCAAATTATGTCCGCTATAAACATTGCTCAAAAAATCTACTCGCCAAAACTACATGGAATATTGTATTTTCACAGACCTCCGAGCTAATGGGTCAACTGCAACAGTGAAGGCGGTAACCGATACGGTTATGTGAATGTCGCAGGCATCTGTTTTATTTATTTGCTTATTTACTTCCATTTGTGAGTCTCTTCTCATAAACTATCTTGAAGCGATTTCACAATAAAAACATCAGCGACAAAAACAATTGCGCCATTTCATTAAAAAAAAACACCCTGCAAAAAACCACTTTCCTATGTAAAAACAATTTGAAATGATTGCAGGTGAAAAAGCAACTTCAGATTCAGTGCAGGCAGAGACCGGAATAAAGATCTCTACTCAAAAGGCTGGTTGAAAAAGGGAGGATCTCAATCGGAGCCCAAAGGAAAATAAAAACAACACCTGTGTAATAGGTATGTGGAGGGGTGGCACCACCTATGCCTCTGGATGAGAGAGTGCCGGCCAGAAGCCCTCTACTGCAATTGGATATATAAGAGGTGAAACAATCTTTTAGGCATTCGGGACCCAAGCTGTTCTATCCATGAAAAGAAGGTCTCAGTCTTCAGTAAAGCCTTGCATTGTGTCCAAGGCATCCAGGACTTGTAAATTTGTAATCTCCACATGATCTCTTTCACCCCGCACGCTCCTTTTCCTCGCCATGCAAATGAACTTCTCGTCCTCCTTTAGCTTCCATCTCACATCCCCTTTCTCTAATGCTGATGATGCATTCTGTAGTTACCACCTGGGTCAAATAAATAAATATTGACATTTCAGTCTTTCGTTCTTTACCACTCCAAATTCCTTTTGACAGTAATTGAAATCTCCGATGTTAAGCGCATTCTTGATCAGAACTTACGCAGTATTAACCAGGAGATCATATCCAGGCTCTTTTGACTTAGAAATGGATGGATGGATACACACCCACACCCACACCCACACACACCCCGTGTGAATAGTCAGGTATCTTGAGCACACTCGGGAGGTAACTGACAGGCAACTTGCATTGCTTACAGGTCCAAAGTCTTCGACTAGAGATGGTTCAGAGTGTTCTGCTACTTGAGACAGAAAATGCCAAATGCACCCTTTCATCACAACAATAACAAGTGAAGTCCTCCATCTGCCACCTGAGATTGCTGCCTTACCCTACATAATGGTGGGTTTGGAGCCACTCGTATGTGGGTTGTGGTTGTCCTTTCAGCGTTCCTTAAAAGGGAGGAGAGAGAGTTATGCCAGCCTAGACAGGATCCAACACTGAAAGGAGAAAGACATGGAGTGATCAGCTGTGCAGCACTCACCATCTTCTACCCTTCAAAAACCTCTAGCCTTCAACATACTATTTTTTCATTGTGTGGCATGAACCAGAGGCCTGGCAGCTGGCACAGCCAGCTGGGTCATTGCTTCTCTTTTCAGCAGCACTCCTAAAAAAACAATTTAAAACTTATCTTAAAATGAAAAATCCTGGTGGGATTCCAAGGCCCACGTGGCCTGTCTGGCCTTTGCCAGATTGAACAATGCCTGGCGTTGACGCTGACTTGGATGGCTTCATCACAGGACTCTTGCTTCACAGGCCCTGGGTGTCAGTGTTAGCAGGAACTAACTAGCAAAAGGTTGTGGCTCCAGCATCCCTGCAAGGCTGATTATTAACTCCTTGCACCAATGCCGGGGTCACAAAGTTTCATTTCATGTAGTGCGTTTGTTTACATGCCACAGCTTGCCTGATCAGCATGTGTTATAAAGGACTGCACCTGCTTGTGAGCCATGAAGATGAAAACCAGGGGCGAGGAATCTTTTTTCAACATTTCCTCAGGGTCAGCCTTCGGGGGGGGGGCATGCCAATGTTGGACAGAGAGCCACAGATAAAAGTCGGTGGGACCAGAGATAAAGCCAAGTGGAGCAGTGAGTGCAAATTGTACTTTTCCAGCCATGCAAAAGGCAAACGTCTCTCTATCTATGCAAACATGACAGCAAGTCAAAAGGAGGAAGGCATGGAACAGGGTCGGTGAAGGATGTTCCCTAGACAGATGGGTGTAGCTAGAGAAGAGGGTGACCTAGGGAGAGTCACAAAGGCCAAACAATTGGAGGACATTTGGCCTGAGGTTGTGCACCCCAGTGTATTACATTACTGCAGATAGATGCTCACAGTTTATTACAATCCTGGATTATTCGCAGCCTTTTAAAAATGTACTGTCAGCATGGAACTCACATTGGACCTCTGCTATTTGTCTCCACTGCACATGAAAACTCACCTTGTCACCAGACATTTTGTGCCTAAAACGACATTACCGTTCTCCGATTTCTCAGTGCGCCTAAAACTAGACATAATTGTGTCCTTCACTTCATCATATATGTAGTTCTCAAGTCTGACTGGAATGCAAATTCAGAAAAGACGATATATTATTTTCTGAGCAAATGCAGCCTAAGGACTCATCAAGAATTCACTTTTGACTTATAGTTTAACATGCAAGAAAAACGATGCCCCAAATGGGAGTTCTGGGGCACTGAAATTAACCATTCTGGGGCCATCACATTTCCTGCCTCTTTATTCCATTTACATGTCGAATAACCGTATCTATCTACCGCAGAAACTCTGTTAGAATTATGTTTGCTCTCCCTGATTGGATTTGAAATGAAAAGTTGTCTCTCTCCATGGACTGATTCCTTTCACTGTCTAATCAACAGCATGGCCAGAATCCCAATTATAGGTTAGGGACTTGATGAATCTACTTCAAGAATATTAATTGAATGGCTGAAATGCCAGCCAATAGAGTGAATGCATTATATTGGTCTTTGCTTCGGGGAACTGCATGCTGGTCTCTTTCTTTTAGAGTAAATCAGCCTTGAAAACAAAGCTACAATGAATAAAACTATATACTCCATTCATTCTATAAAAAGGTAAATAATCAAGATGGAGAAAATGAGATCTGGGGTGTTGTTTTAAGGCAAGCTCTCTTTAAACAAAACTCAATCACATCATGATATTAAAACCAATGGTGTGTCCTGTTTTAAATGACTCTTGAGTCTTAGGACATACCCACATATGAAAGTGTGTTAACATATTTTCTAGATAATAGTTTTGCTCTCATTCATCATGGAGTGTTTTAAAAAATGTTAGGGCCTGATTCCTTTATCATTGCCAGGGATTGTTGTTGTTATTATTATATTATTGTTATTATGAGTATGAGCAAATGGGAACATTGGGTGCAATTCCCATCAGTATTGTGGCTGGGGAGGGGAGGATTAAACTGTCTCTCCCTGTGCATTGCATTCCTGAGGCAAACCCCCCTCCCATTTATTATTAAGACAAAAAGAGAAATATTACACACTAAACATTTAAAATGTAGACAGCAAGGCTTTTTGTACAGTCAACCCTCCTGACCCAATCCCTTCCCCCTAGAATTTCAGAAATTGTCTGCCCTTTCCCCTGCAAATGCCCCCAAATAGCATCTGAAAATATCCCATCGCCTCTAATCTCAGAGCATGCATTGCTTGCAGCCTCAGAAGTCCCGACACTATAATGAATTTACCTCCATGCATACGCATAGCTGCCAAGTTTCCCGTATTTCCCGGGAAACCCCCGTTTTTCCAGCCGTTTCCCGCTGGCAGCCCGGATTTTAAAAAAACCCCGTAAATCCCCCAGATTCTTACCGGCCCAGGGAGGCTCCTTCTGCGCATGTCTGGAGTCTCTGGACATGCACAGAAGCGATTTCTGGCGCTGCAGCCATTTTGGAAATGGGCAGAGCATGCGTAGAAGCAACTTCCAGTGCTGCTCTGCCCAATTCCAAAATGGCCACAGTGCGACTTCCGGCACTGCGGCCATTTTGGAAATGGGCAGAGCATGCGTAGAAGCAACTTCCGGTGCTGCTCTGCCCAGTTCCAAAATGGCCGCAGCGCGACTTCTGGTGCTGCACCGCGCCGATCCCAGATTTTTCAATCTGGGAGTTGGCACCTATGTGCATACGTTGCCCATCATAATAAGAGATTGTTTTCTATGGTCAAAAATGAGTAAATAATACTTGTGGGCAAAGTTGTTCGTGTACTGCTCCAGTAATTATAATTTTTCTAATTTTTTTAGGCACATCTGCACAAAACCACTGAGTCAGGACTAAGCCTTTTCAGAATCCAAATCCTCTTGGACAAATGTCAGTGTGTATTCCAACTGATTTCAGCAAATGTTTCTGCTTCTGTAAATTAATGCTCTAAAGTCAAAGAGCCAACCAGGAGACTGAACAGTGTAAGGAGTTGATGAGTAGTTAACAGAGCAATCCAAAGCCTGGGGAAAGAAGAACCATAAGCAGATGAAGCAAACTAGGCCATCTCCTGCTCAGTACAGAAAAACTGGCAACAGAGTACCTCCAATGGATACTCTTGTAGGCCTCCAACAAGCAGCAGATGGCATGGCGGGCTGTTGATGTTCACCTGACCTACTGAAAGCTGAGTCTCTGCTGATTACCAGGGCAGGGAGTGGTAAGGGTGAGGCAGTGGGGAGATTGTGGAATGCTCCCAAGGAGGCTCACCTGACACCTTCGTTACATATATTTAGGTGTCAGGCAAAAACTTTTCTCTGCAACCAGCATAGCTGCCAAGTACCCCGTTTTCCCCGGGAAACCCCCGTTTTTACTTACCTTTTCCCGGTGGTCCCCCATATCACTTCGTCTCCCGTTTTTCTCCGTTATTTTCTCCTGTCGGCGGCCATTTTTTCTGATTTGCCCTTCTATGGGCACAAAAATGGCCGCCGCCGGCTTCAAAAGTAGCTTCTATGCATGACCGGAAGTGCGTCGACACAACTTCCGGTGTCGCCTCGCCCATCTATGGGCACCAAAAATGGCCGCCGCCGACACCGGATGTCGTGTCGACGCACTTCCAGTCATGCGTAGAAGCTACTTTTGAAGCCGGCGGCGGCCATTTTTGGTGCAACTTCCGGTGTCACACGGCTGCTGGTCCCAGATTCTGCACTCTGGGACTTGGAAGGTAAGAACCAGGTCTTGGGCTGATTTAACATTCCATGCCTTTGTAAACGTGTTTATGGGAGGGGGGGATTATTGGTTTGTTTTTGTTTTATTATGTATTTTGTGTTCTCGTTTTGTATTTTTTATATTATGAACCGCCTCGTGTAAATAATAATAATAATATAGGCCATCCTGCTCCCTGCAAGCTGGCTATTTAACTGAATGCTAAAATAACTACTTGGCGATGGTCATAAACATGTGGCTGTTTCAGCTCACCTTACAGCAACACAGCACCAGCCACATGTGTTGATTGGATTGCCTGGCAGAGTGTCAAACTGAAATGCTTGCGGTGATTATTTTCTGAGAAAGCACTGAAATGTGTGGACTGTAATTTGCCCCTTTCTCAACCAATGGATGATAGATGAGTACAGTAATGTTGCATCAGGGTGAGGCACTCAACACATCGCTAATGCTTTCAGAGAAAGTAACTCCACAGGCTTCCCGAGAAATCAAGAAAAGTCAACGTGGCCTGGAGAAAAGTGAAACGGTGATTAGGTGAAACTCTCAGTGCAATAATTTCTGAGAAGAGATCTCAGTCACCCTGTGCATCATCTTTGGCTGCTTCTTCCCACCCTTATTATCGCTCTTTCATTTGCATGAAGCAAAACATGGCGTTTCCTTCAGGGTGCTTTGATCACAAGACAAATTGAGCATGGAGAAAGACAGTTTCAGCCTGATAAAATTCTCGTGAAGCTGAGGGCTCTTTATTTCATAACCTATTATCACACCACACTTGAACTTTCTCATCCTGCGGCCACTCCTGTTTGAGTACTTATCCATTAAGGGCATCGTGGCTCCCAATAAAAAACATTGCTTCTAGCCCACAGCTTTGGCATATTGGCTTGTTAGCAAGGGAAAAGGAGCTAAATGGAACTTTCTGCTCACTGACAAGTAATAAATGTGAGTGCATGGATGTAACCTTCTGTCCATTGTCATAGATTAGCTATAGGCATTGGGCTAGAATCAATTAAATCTTTGCTCTAGCAGAAGCCAGTGCAATTATTCTTGCTAGTGCAACATGACTCCCCCCCTTCCCCTTCATGCACGCCCCCAAATCTGCTCCAGAGGGTCAGGACCCCCAGAACAGCATATGAGGGGATGAAGTGGGAAAGTGCTATTAGGAATTGTTGCTCTGGCTCCCTAATCAGGGAGCCCTCCACATGGCAACAATTGTTGTAGGTCCCATTTGTCTATGAACTGTATTCAACATTGCACTAAGGAGATTGTTCCATCAGCACAAGTTGTTGCCGTGTGGAGGGCTCCCTGATTAGGATTCCAGCCACTCCACTCCATTCCAGAATGGGCGTACCCAGCATGGGGTAGGGGGGGCAGCTGCCCTCCCCTAGAAGCAGGGCAGCTGGAGAGGACAGGCAGGGGCGCTGTCTCCTGGGGGGATCCTGGCCACGTCATTGCCAGCCAGCCAATCGGGTGGGGGGGCATGGCTGGTGTGCCCCCCCCAGCTTTGATCCTGGGTACGCCCATGCATTCCAATGTTCTTCATCCTCTCTTTTATTCCCCCTGCTCCAAAAACCAGTTAGTGCTCCGGGGCCACTTAGCATGCATGGCCATCACTGGTGATAATGTTTTGGTTACATAAACAGCAGCCCTTACAGCTTGTATGTCAGATATAGAGGGAACGATATAGCAAATGCCACCCCACCCCACCCCCGCTATACAAAGTATGGAGAAAAAAATCTTCTATTCAATGGGGATTAAGTGTCACTGGTGAGAATCCGATGATTTTCAACCTCTTGGAAGACATAATTTTAAAAGCACTCCCTTTTAGATGGGAACCGAGAGAAAAACATTGTGGCTGAATAGTGGAGAAGCACTTTGACTCTTTAGAATTCGAGGTGAGGAAAGCAGCTGAATATAAGATTCATCATAACGAAAGGTACTATGGAAGTAACAAGATCTGTATGCTTGCTGTTCATCTGATCAGCTTGTGCATTTCTTCGTAGTGTTTAAGAAAAGTTTAAAGGTTCAGAACACTGTGTTAAACAGGGAACTCAACCTGTAAACTTGTGCTGCTGAAGAATGACCGCTCCCCACATCAAATGGGGGAGTGCCTTTTGCATGGTCGCGCGCAGCCCCCCTGATCCCAATGCGACTCCTGGTAGTTTGGGCTGGCTTCATCCTCCCCAGGCTGTATACCTGGAGGTCTACGCCTACCTCAGCCAATCGTCAAATCTCGCCTAGCATGATCCAGAAGACACCACATTGGCTAACCCCATTCTAATGATTTGCTGCGGTGATGAGGAACAGTGCCTTTAAAAAAAAAAAGTGCATATGGATGAACCACCGTTTCTAAGGGAGGCATTACCTTAATCTAATTAGCAAGAACAATAATGTTAGGAGTTGACCCAAGTGGAAACTGCTTCATTATCAACCATTACGCTTCTGGACAAGTACCTTATACAAAACAACACTCAACATACAAAGGCAAGATTTGAGCTACAAATACTGCTATAAATCAGTGGTATCCCACGAGTTTCTAGATGGTTAATGGGGAAAGTGGCGTGAATTACTGTTTAACAGGGACATTGAATCTTCAAATGAACTGCATGCCCACATTTCTAATAGCTGGAAGCTGTAGCCAGGCGTAATAAAAATAATTGAAATGAGCTCTTGAACCTATTCGTCTAGATGTGAAGTAGCTAAAAGAACACGAGAAGCATCTTCTTTTTAAAAAAAAAATTGTGCAAGTGTATATGTCGTCTACATGTAGGCAATATTTGCTCCAAATGGCCTTCATTACTGCTAATAATACAGGATAAAGAGCAAAGAGTTAAACATAAAACTTGAAATAATTTTTATTACTTGGAAAGACATGCATGCACTGGACTGCTTTGACATTCCACATTATCATTGCTCAATCTGCCGTTCCTTATGGGAAAACAGAATGCAGTAGTGTATACTAATTAAAAAAGTACCCAACTACTGAATGTGGAGAACTTGAATCCGAGGTCTTTTCATTCTGATAAAATTTCACTTTGAATACCCTCATATATGATGAGGCAAAGAGATAGTACTTACTTGGATCCTGAACGCCTTGGTACTCGGACGTTTTGGCTCCCGAACGCCACAAACCTGGAAGTGAGTGTTCCGGTTTGCAAACATTCTTTAGAACCCAAAGGTCCGACAGGGCATCTGCGACTTCTGATTGGCTGCAGGAAGCCACACTTTAGTTTCCAAACATTTTGGAAGTTGAATGGACTTCCAGAACAGATTCCTTTCGACTTCCATGGTACGGCTGTATTTTAAAAGAAGGAATCCCATTGTACAACATGTCCACTCTGATGGCTAAATGTTAGATGTCATTTCTGCAGTAGCAGACATTGGTGGGGTGTGTTAACCTCCAGGAAGGAGTTATGCTTACTGACTTCCCATCACTGGCATAGCTGTGGCTTACCTAAAGGGGGAAATAGAGACAAGTGCAGCATGGTGCAAATGCACTGGTGGGAATGCCAGATTGCCTCTGCCAGCATGTTTGCAACTCGCCAACTACACCATTGCCTTCCCACCCCCCTTTTCCAGGTAACCTTAGCTGCCAAGTATCCCGTTTTTCACAGGAAACCCCCGGATTTTAATCCGCTTCCTGCTGTTCTCCCGAATGGAGAAAAATCCTGGAAATCCCCTGGATTTCCTACCTGCCAGGGAGCCTCCATTTTGGGTGCTGTTCTGGCCATGTGTGGGCACTGGAAATAGGGCAGAGCGGTGCCGGAAGTCGCTTCTACGCATGCCTAGTGGCTGCCGGGCAAGATGGCTGCCGGGCATGCGTAGAAGTGACTTCTGGTGCCGTTCTGCCCTATTTCCAGTGCCCACACATGGTCAGAGTGGCCCCAGAAGTTGCTTCTACGCAACTTCCAGTGCCACACTGTGGAGGAGAGATTTGCCAATTGTGTTATTGAGCTAGATCTGATCCTATAGTTTGCATTGCCTGCATTGTATAATTGTGAGTGTATGGCTTAGCCCCCCCCCCCCCCAATATCCTGGGATGACTTGCTTAAAATGCTTTTTTTTTTTTTTTGCCTCTCTTTGTGTGCCAAAGGGTAATGTAAACAAAACAGGATGCCCAGCTAAGCTATCAAGGCCAGATGACTGTCTGGTCTGATGCTAGCAGTCTGACGCAAAGAGCAGCAAGATAGTCAAGGCTGCCTAAGCCAGCATGTGTTTACACACAGGACGTGTACTAGTGACCCCCTTGTGTGCGTGACCCCCTTGCGTGTGCACATTTACAGGGAGGGGGAAAGAGCCCAAAAGAAGGGTATAAGAGAGCTTTGCAATTTGTGTTTCTTTACTCTTGTCGTGGCTGACCACCTTGAGTCTATTATTAATAAGAAATTAAATTCTTTCCCTGGAACTCAACCCCGATGTCGTTTTGACTATCTCTGTCCTGCCTGGGGCAACTTAAAGGACCCCTAGTGGCTGATAAGGCTACAACACTGCTGCTGATCTCGCATTTTTCAGCGGGAGACTTGGCAGGTATGGGTAACCCTCCACGATGTCAGTGATGGGAGGTTAGGTGAGTGTACCCCTCTATCCACTACTGACAGGAATCCTGCCCCCCTCCCAATGGGCCTGATTCAAAATATGGCTTTGATTCTGCATAAGACTGAAACCTCAATTTCCCATTTTAAATGCAGAGAACAGAGAATGGGAAACAGCTGGACACAATCACTCTCAAAAGTAGTTATTTGCTTCTTTGCTTGCCCTATTTATGCAGCAGTGCACTTTTACTAAAATCACAAAATCAGAAGTGCTTATATGGTATACATAGAGTAAGTAAACATCTTGAACATTTTCTCCTTGAAATTGCACCAGGAAGGAGAGAGGAAATGAAAGCAAAGCAAGAACAAATTTATACAATAATCCATGTTGGCTATGTTTATTTGCAGTAAGGAAATTTTCCAGGGGAGCCACAATAGCTGGTGGATAGAGCATGTGGCTGTTGGAATGTCAATATGCTTTTTTAAAAAAGCTATATCATGAACCTTAAATAGCTATCATGGCCTTATAATAGGTTCTCTCCCCCCCCCCACTTTATGCAGCATAAGATCAGAAGTTATTTATTTCATGCTCAAATGGGGCTGGGGAACCCTGATAACTTGCAAAGGGCAAATTCACATAGTGTCACCATGAGAGTTTCTCAATGAAATGTATAAATTGTTTTGACTAAAAGAACAAGGTTTTTTTTATTATGGTGAGGGTAGAAGGAAATCTAAAAGTAGCTATCAAATAAGAGGCGAAATGTCATTTTTATTTCTAAACTAGCAATGTCCTTTCCCAGGAAAAAATAAGGAATAGTTCACTTGATCTCCTGAGCATTCGTTCCTACATTCACTAGAAGACCCCAGCTCTGAACGTGAATGCAGACAATTTCCTATGTGAGGCAGCACCTCCATTCAAATGTCAGCTCACATAGGAACTCAAGCCTCATTTTGGCATGCAACTCGTGTATTAAAAAGACACATGAAACAGGGTGGAAGGATATCTCCATATTAAGCTCTGCCCCTCCCTCCCCTTGCTATGCATGTCCATAGCTGCCAAGTTTTCCCTTTTCTCGCGAGGAAGCCTATTCAGCATAAGGGAATTTCCCTTAAAAAAAGGGATAACTTGGCAGCTATGCATGTCCTTCACCAGAAGCAGAGAGCCTCCTTTCCTCATAGATCACACGGGGAGGTCCACAAGTAGAGAAGGCTCCCTTCTTCGGACTTTGTCCTCCAACTTGTGGAGAGGGGTATGCATCATCACATGTGGGGCTGAAGTGTCGAGAGATTGTCTTCACTTGCTTTGCTTGTAGGCAGCCTTTCGACGTGAACAGCATGCCCAGATAGGGCTTCAGTTTGCCTAATTTAATCGCCTCAGAAAGGGGAGGAGAATTGTACAGAGAACCCACATGATCAATGACCCATGTTCGGCCCATGGTGGTGGGGAAAAGTAGGTGTGAGTGCACTAGTGCCAACCTCTCAGCAACCTTGTACTCATATAGTCTCGTTACATATTTTAGAGCCTTGGAATACCAGAGCTCTAAAATGTGTAGGGCATCTCCATTGTTAATAGGAATTCTAAGGTCTCATATATATATGAAGCATATGTATGTATTTGCCTTCTAGATTTATGAACATAAGTACCGGTATATAAACCACATGTCTGAAATAGTACAGGAGAGCAATCAGATTCAGATATTTATTTACGGCCATTTTGACTCTTCCAGCCACCTCAAAAATTCTCTGCAGTGAGGAAGGAAATGGGAAAACCTCCCCATTGTCTCTTTGCTCACAAATCCTGTTTTAAGGGTGTATTGTGTATGAATAGGGTGAGCCTGTGACCTGGATTCAGGAACTAAGTATTTAGCATCTCAAAAGGAATGACCAGGCTGCCCGGGTGGAGTAATCAAGTGACCATTATCAGTATCCTGCCAGACAGGATATGTGCTGTAGACAGTCTCTTGTGATGTATTTCTGCTGTAGCCCGCCTCCTTCTGTGATGTATGTATGATGTTTTGGGAGGTGGTCTCTGGCTACAGGGTGGGCAGCTTCAAAAGTCTATATAAGGGCTTGCACACCATTGTTCTTGGTCCCTTCTGCCTCCTGTGTGTGGTTGTGAGCACCCTGTTGCAACAGTTAATAAAGATCTGGCTTACTACCTGCTTGTCTTCTCAATATTCTCTGGTTGGCCTCTGTTATTTTCTCATACCGATCGAGAACCTACTTAAGGACTATATGCGGGCTCTTGGATACCCCTTAAGTGAAAAGGAGCAGTATTTTCTTATAATACCATGAGTATGGAAGCCTCTCCACTTCATATAGTTGCCCTCCATGAGTTGAAGGAATGACAACAAAGGGGGCAGAGCTAGTGTACTCCTCTCCGCTGTCCCCAGTTCATGCTTTCTGAATGACGTCAGTGTCATCGGGACATATCCCTCTGTCAGAGAAGCAGTTGCCACTTCATTAACCCGGGTACAAAGAGCTCTGACCAAACTGATTTAATCGGCCCACATGGATAAGGCCCAAAACACAAGTGGCTAGTTACACGAGGTTATCTCCCGTCCTCAGAGCTAAGAAAGGTAAAGGGACCCCTGACCATTAGGTGCAGTCATGACTGACTCTGGGGTTGTAACACTCAACTCGCTTTATTGGCCGAGGGAGCCGGCATACAGCTTCCAGGTCATGTGGCCAGCCAGCATGACAAAGCAGCTTCTGGCGAACCAGAGCAGCACACGGAAACATGGTTTACCTTCCCGCTGTAGCGGTACCTATTTATCTACTTGCACTTTGACATGCTTTCGAACTGCTAGGTTGGCAGGAGCTGGGACTGAGCAATGGGAGCTCACCCTGTCACAGGGATTCGAACCGCCGACCTTCTGATCAGCAAGCCCTAGGCTCTGTGGTTTAACCCACAGCGCCACCTGCATCCCATAAAGGGAAAGGTATCCCACAACATTTAAGCGTCCTTCAAAATTACTGCTGAGAAAGTCAAAGTCAAACTGGATGTAAGGAACTTTAGCAGCAAAATTATATATAGATTGATTGCAGTGAGCACATTCCTCTACTTCTTCCATGTCCTTTACGCTAATTCTACCTCTAAATAAAAGAAAAAATAATAATCAGCATCACTGAAGATGACAACAACATACATTGATGTCCTGTAACATTCATTCACATCTGCTGTCACCTTCATACTTATATTTCCAGGCTGATGCTTATAGAATTGTGAGGGTTTATTAATATTATTATATTCTTTTCTGCGCTACCACTCAGATGTGTGCGACTTTGAAATTTATTTCTTTAAGTGCAATGCCAAAAAGCTTACAAGTCAGAGCATATGTGCAGGGCAACTGAGAATAGTGATGTTTTGACACTGTCTCACCTCCAGACAAAATTTTGTATTATCATCTGTTAAAATCACTCTGGGAAGTCAGTAATGGCCATTATCTATTATTAAAATAGCATTCACTAAGCCAGACCAGAGACATAATCCACATTATGGTATGATTTTTTTTCCAAGGGACAAGTTGAAAATACATTTCCAATTGATGACAGACGTCCTGGCAGCAATTTCATCTCATGCTTATTTCGGTACAATATCCCAGGATGATAGAGAGTTTTATAATTAATGGCAGTTATGCAGGACATGCTCTGATAAGAAATGATGGGCTTGCCATTTACAAACATCAAATTTTACGAGCTGGAAATGAAATGCAGTCATAACAGGCCAACGGACCAAGGAGCGATATGAGCTGTAATTTCATGATAGCATATCTGGTGCTGGCAAAGCAAAAGTAATTCCCACTGGAGACTGATTTGCAGTGGGATTGGCTTAGCAGGTGAGAGGTGGGAGGAAAACGTTCAGAAACTGCTCTGTTGATTTAGAGCTTGAAAACATTGTTCATTTAAAACAAATAGACCCTTCCACAAATCCCCACCCCCAGATTTCGGCTTTTGCAATTTGGAGATTTAAGGGTGCTTTTCCCCACAAGTAGGAAAATAGGAATCTGCCTTGTACTGAATCCTATCTTAGGTCTATCTAGCTCAGTATCATTCATACCAACTGGAAGTGACTATCCGGAGTTTCTGAGGGAAAACATTTCCAGCTCTAACTGGAGATGCCAGGAATGCTGCAGATATTAAATACTGTGCAATTTGAAGCGACTGGAAGCATAAGAACTGACGCCTTTGGAAATGAACCATTGTCCAGGCCCACGGAAATATTATTCAAGCTTTTACTGGCAGAACTTTATTTAAAACAGAATTGAAACATCAAAAATATCCATACAATGTATTGTGCTGTCCAGCACAGGCTCAACATCTTACAAAATATGAAATAATCCAAACAGACCTATAAGCAAAGGTCTCTCTCTCTCTCTCTCTCTCTCTCTCTCTCTCTCTCTAGGAAAGCCGTTTACATGAATTGTTCTCCCTATATAGTGTTCAGAGAGATGACTCCATTTCCATCTTCACTCCATTAAGTTTTGGAGGCAGACTCAAGGCAACTCCTTTCAAAATGGAGATTGCAACCCAATACCTCTCACATGATTGAAGTTTACAACCCTCACATGTGAGCTACCAGAGTACAACAATCAGTTAGTTAATCATTAACTCAGCAAGAGCTCAGAGTTCTTTAGAAAACCTCTTGCGGAAAAGACTCCAGTGTTAGCAATACAAATTTAGCCACTTTCCATTTTAAACCTTCATTCATACATATACATTTTTTTTCCATTTCTGTGTGAACTAAGCCATTATACTTAACAAGGAATTGTACCCGGGACCTTTTGCATACAAAGCAGACGCTTTCACGCTGAGCCTTCCCTCCATTTTATTTGTATTTGCCTTCGTATATTTTATAAAAATGAAACAATGACACCTTTGAGCACAAAGAAAGTAATCCAGAAAACAACATACATGATAAAGATCCCCTGGAGAGAATCTGCTCTCCAGTCTTCAAATAGAAATTCAATGGGACAAAATCTGTGATAGGGAATGCATTGCACATAGCTCTTTCTGGACAAAGTAGGCCGGGGGAGGGGGTCCACCTTATCAGATTGAGGGATTGTGGGGGGGGGAGGAGCAGCAATTTCTTTATCATCATCTCTGTCCTTGTACGTGTATGTTGATAACCTTACAAGAACAAAATGCATCTCTGCCAAGGAAGAAAAAGATGTCGAGCTGCGATGCTCCTAAATCCTCAGTGGAAGATGTGATATAGCATAAAACACGAAAAGGAATCTAAAATGACAGCACCCATTAAGTCAAGGAACTAGGTGGATTGTGAGAGAGGTGGATAAAGTTAAGATATTATCCTCGAAACGCTTACCAAGAGCAGGCAGATTGAGGTCAATGAAACACTGGCAATTTTCGGAGCAGGCGAGTGCTTCCTTCGGAAGAACACCTCCCTATCACAGGGAAATTGAGGGAAAGAATCGCCTTATGGTAAGTCCTCCATCTCAAAATTGGGTGTCTGAATTGGCCTTTATTTTAAGTGGTTGGAAGATAGCAGCCATTCACATCTGGGTTCCTCATGTGACAAAATTGGCAGGTATCCTCAGGAGGAATTGTGTAAATGAAGCTATCACAGGGTAAGTGTTTCATCAGGCATTGATGGAGAGGTACAGTGAAATGTAGGGTGTACATGTGCTTGAGTATGACTCCTGTACTAAAGGCAATGGAATTATAAGGACTCAGCTTACTAAGGGCTGATGATAACCTTTGTAAGTCAGTCCACATGGAGATGTCTTCAGGAGGAGGAGTAGCTGCGGTGCAAAATGCAGTGAGAAGCACCCCTGACTGTATCCAGGCATTATCTTCTCCATGCCTCTGTGTCCCTGGGCAACTCTGAGGGCTTTGCAAACATCTGAAGCGGCCCTCGGAGATATGTTTTGCCAGCATGTTGATTCTGGCCAAGAATAAAGACATGGACTCTCATGGAGCTTTTACAGTTTTGGGTTATTAGAGCACGATGTGATTGCCATGAAGGAATCGATTTCTTTCCAAAGTAATGTGACAAGTGAGCCTCACCGGCATTCATTTCATCATTTTGATTATTGTTCCATTGACAACATTTACTTCAGGACAGAGGTGGATTGGGGCAATCTTCTTAGAACCACACATTGGTGGTGGGTGAGACCACTCACAAAAGTAGGTTGCAGCTTTTTGCAATTCAAGCCATGCAAAAGTCAAAGGTTTCTGTAGATACATCTGTCCATCCAGACAAGCAAGAAGCATTGTGACAGTTCAAGAGCACATTCCAGTCAGGCAAAATACTTGAGGAGGCTATAGAGGGATGCAAGGAACAGGAGAAAAGAAAGCCATACTTCCCACCTACTGGGTTGAGATATGGTACAAGGTGAATAGAACAAACAGCCCACAGAAAAGAAGAGGCCTCCGAGAAAAATTGTACCCCTTTAACCTGTGGAGTGGCCTCTCTCTTTCCATAACTGTCTCACAGCCCCTCTACTCTGTTCCTTCCCTCAGCATTTCCATCCTAATCTGGTGCTTCCAGATTCTGGTGCTACCTTTTCCAGATGAATCCATCTGGCATTATAATGGTCATGAGGCCCTTCGGTTCCTCCTGACCCATAGTCAGGGCCAAGCCTAGTTTTTGGCAGAGTGGAGCAGCAGGTGCTGAGAGGTGAGAAGTAGACTGAGGTGTATGTGGCGTGTCTGGTGCCTCCTTGTCTAGCCTGCTACCCTCAGGTGCAGTGGAAGACATTGTCCCATTGGCAGTATTGACTTTTAAGATTCACCTACCAGACCAGTCGAATTCTGTGCGGGGAAGAGATGGTGGCAGCCATTTTGTCATTTGCTTCAAGTAGCCCCTGCAGTCATTTTTCAGCCCCCAACCGCCACTACTTCCTCGGTGCAGTGAAAGCTCTGCATAAAAAGCTTTGTTGTTGTTGTTGTTGTTGTTGTTGTTGTTGTTAAATATATTCCTCCTCCTTTATGGCAGGCAGATTCCTCATTAGAATCAATTCCACTCTCCTGGAGAGGATTACCACGCACAGGAAAGAAAAAAAAAACCCATCTAAAAAATGGAGGAGCAATCGAGATAAAATTATGCCTGGCAGGTGTCACTGTTTTGCTTTTGAACCTGAGCCTGGCCACTGAGAGCTCTCAAAGACGCAGCTCTTTCTTCCTCTCTTCCCAGCACGGAAGTACCCTGAAAGCTTTCTTCTCAGAATTAATGAAAGGAACTGAAGGATATCCTGCTGAATCATGCACAATTAATTAGGTCAATGATATGGGTGGCTTCCTGCAAGGAACCTATTGCAGTGACATTTTTAGATAGGCCATTGCCTATCTCTTAGTCTCATTCCCAAACATTGTAAGACATGTCAAGTCATTGAACTTAATGGTATTTCTCCCACCCATCCCCACCCACAACAGCCATGGCCTTGTTTTATTTTGATTCTTTCCGTTTGCATATATTTAAGCAAACATATCAGTAATTATTCCCTAGAAGGTGGAGGGAGCAATCTCATTGAACATGCTTTTCTTTCTTTTTTCTTCATTGGACAACAGCTCCCTCTATTGCTCTACCTTTTTCTTATTTTCCCTCTTCCCTTTTCCCAGTTAGAGTCAGGATGTCAGCGCAGGTTACAGCTTGTGATTTTATTTGATATGTCAGAGCATTCATCTGTGAATGAAATGCAAAAATATTTCTGCTCAACACACCTTGGATCATTCTGGGGTTTTTATATGCCTATGATGGATTGATCTTATCAGCAGTCATGAACAATTGTCACTTGTGGAAAGGAGGCCATAAATATTCCTGAAACCAGCAGCCTCCGATTTGATCTCTCCCGGGTCCGTTGGCCATTTCACAGGTTTATGTAGGATTGGAAAGCAGAGAGAGGAAACCATTTTCAAGCAATTGGGCTATCGCTGCCCCTCCTCTCCTTTGCCAAGTTATTTATTAACTTTAGCACAGCAGGAGCCAGCTCAGCATTGCTGTTATCTCCCAAAATATAAATATCTAAACAGCCTATGGATCTCTAGAGCAAGAAGATGCATTTGTAAGCTATGTTAGTCTGTCTTTGATGGCCCTCTCTGTGGGAAAATATTCATAGAATCATAGAAATGGTAGAGGCAGATTAGACCTGAGAAATCATTCACTCTATGGGGATAGGAAAGCATATATACCCTTGAATCAATCTAGCAAAAATGATAGTAGTCGTCTAAAATATGAGAAATGATATATCAGCCACAATCCTATGTGTGGGGATACAGTCCCAGTGTCCTGGGGTTGGAACCCTTGCTCTGAATGGTCTGGAAGTTTTTCACTTGCTCAGCCACCATATACATAGGGTCCGTAGACAGTTTCTCATGTAGGCATGACCTGCTTAGCTTCAGAAAGGCTTCTGCATTGTGTCTTGGGGCTGGGAGATTAGCGAGCAAGTCATTTTAATCCAGTTGATGAAAAGCTTTGGATCTGATGTGCTAAAACAGGCATCCCCAAACTGCGGCCCTCCAGATGTTTTGAGACTACAACTCCCATGATCCCTAGCTAACAGGACCAGTGGTCAGGGATGATGGGAATTGTAGTCCAAAACATCTGGAGGGCCGAAGTTTGGGGATGCCTGTGCTAAAAGGTCCTAAGAAATACCCCTCGACTGTCCTGATTTAAGCAAGACATCCCATAATAACAGAAGCCATTCCAGGCTTCTGATTGGATCCCTGAATGTCTCATTTTTTCAGTAAAGCACTCTTGCATGAGTCATCTGGCACGCACCGCAGCACCAGACCAAAAGACTTCATTTTTTGGCCTGCTGCTCTTGTGCAAATCAGCTGCCTTTCACCAGAGCGCCAGACCATAAGACATTTGCCTTTCAGAATTGCTCCGGCATGAGTCAGCTGGCCCCTGCGAGCAGTCAAGACCAAAAAGAAAGCATCCCAATTTGGATTAACCCGGATGTTGAAGGGTATGCTAAGAAAGTTCTGTTTCTGGCACTATTTATCTGGTGTTCCATTCACATGTGGAAATCATAGCTGGAATATGGCAGCCAATTTGCATGCATTTGTGAAGCAACTCAGAGAGCAGGGGTGGAAACTGAGTGGCCTTCAAGATGTTGCTGTACCACAATTCTCATCCTTCCTGACTGTTGGCCTTGTTGGCTGGAGCTGATGGGAGGTGGGATCCAACAACATCTGGAAAGCCCCAGGTTGCTCATCCCCGTTGCCATGCATTTTGTTTTTCGATAGGGTTAGATTCAGACTGAGTCATGCTTAGAATAAACCAATTAAACTTAATAAGTAAGTTTGTACATTTATCTCTAAGTGGGGTACAGGGGACCCAATACAATAAGACTAAAATTTTGTTTGAAAATATGAAATCAGAAGTCGACATTAAAGCCTGCTGAAATAAAACCATCTCCTGTAAGCATCAGAAGTTCAGCAGGAAGGGAGTCAGTCTGCCACAGTTGGGCCCATAGTACTGAATGCAAAGTCCCTGGTTCAAGCCATGAATCTGAGCCATGGGAGACTACTAACATTGTCCCCTCTGAGGACCTCATTGATTGAAGAGGGGTATAAAAAACAAGTAATAAATGTTGGAAATGTAAAGAAAAAGAAGGGTCATTTTATCATATGTGGTGGGAATGCAAGAAAATTAAAAGCTTTTGGGAAATGATATGCAATGAAATGAAAAAGATGTTGAAATATACATTTGTAAAAAAAAAAAAAACCTGAAGCATTTTTGTTAGGCATTGTAGGTGAAGACATTAACAGACAGGATAATAAACTGTTTATGTATGCAACGACAGCAGCAAGAGTACTGATGGCCCAGAAATGGAAACAGGAAGAACTACCGACAAAAGAGTAGCAGATGAAATTAATGGACTATGCAGAACTGGACAAGATGACGGGAAGAATTTGAAACCAATGGGACCAGAGGTTCTTAGAAGATTGGGAAAAAATTGCGAACTATTTGAAAGATAGCTGTAAAAAGCAAATTACGCTAGTAGGACTGCAAGAAGTTCTGTAAGGAGGATTATATGAAATATTGCAGGAGAAAGAAAGGAAAGATATTGAGTTATGGTGCATTTATAAGTAACAGTGAGATAATGAAATGTAAGATTAAGTGAAGAAGAAGGGAAATCATCAGGCACGGCTGAGGGAAGTATAAAAAAAAACTGTATAAGATATGAATGAATGTAATAAGATGTTTGGAAACTATATGTAAAAATGATGGAAGAGGGGTATGAGGGATCAAGCAGTCTGAACCTGGCCTAGCCAGTGCAAGCTTTTGAGCAATGGGTGTCCCCATCCGCAGTCTAGCTGCAACATATTGCACAAGCCAAAACCTATGGACCAGCCTCAAGGGTAGCCCCACATAAAGCGCACTGCAATAATTGAGTTTTGACATTATGACCATGGCCAAACTACCCCTGTCTGAGAATGGCCATAGACTCCATACCAACCATAACTAGCAAAAGGCACTCCTTGCCACATCCATGATCACCCTCACACTACCCAAACTGTTCTTTCAGAGGGAGGACAACCCCATCTAGAATAGGCATTTGACCAATCCCCTGAACATGGCAACCACCGACCCACAATGCCTCTGTTCAAGCTTAGCTTATTGGGCCTCATCCACTCCACCTATATGCCCAGACAAGTTACTCTAAGGATAACTCAGTCTAGAACCAAGCCATAGTATAAAACTTTATTTTACCGCCACTTCTTCCATCTCCCCAATTACAGTATTGGAGAATATCATCCCATCTTCTCCAAGGTGATGGGGCCAGGGAGAAAAGCGAAGACATCTAATCAGTGTGTTGCATTCTATTAAATATTCAGCATTATGCTAAACATGACTCTGTAGCTCCCTTACATAATGAAGGAGGCTATTCATGCCTAAGCAGAGAAGGTATGATATAGCGGGATTTCAAATTGCTGGGCTGTGGAACCAGGAGATTTGATCTACTGAAGACCAGCCTCAGGTAATTTATTCACTTTTTATTAGCCACAGCACCGGCAGACTGTGTGTGTGGAATACATATCAGCACCTCAGAAACTCTATTCACCAAACATAATATGTAAAGGTCGTTATGAACCTGGAAAAGAGGCAGTTTAGTGCTATATAAAAATATATATATTAAAAAAAACCCCTTTTATATCTATCCTATTCAGCCACTTGGGCACTAACACAGGTAATATTATTGTGTTCAGCTAGAAAGAAAGAAAGAAAGAAAGAAAGAAAGAAAGAAAGAAAGAAAGAAAGAAAGAAAGAAAGAAAGAAAGAAAGAAATGCACTTAGATGTGATGACATTTCTTAAATCAAGTATATGTACCCAAACCCATATTGTCAGAATCGGCATGTTTTTATCCAAGAGCTTTTTGATTAAGTTCACTAAGGATGAAAACAGGCCTTTTACATAAAACACAAGTCTGGGAGCAGAGAGCATTGATTCTTCACTGTACAATAACAATGGGAGGCACATAGTTTTCAGGGTAGTGGCAGGCAGAGGTCCTCTGTCCACCGCTTTCCCTCCTGCAAACCCTCTGGTTCTTTGCCCTTGCTTAGAGTATGTGTCAAATATGCTGTTAGGAATATGGAAAGTGCTTTATACTGAGTTGGATCATCGTTCATCTAGCTCAGTAAAGCAAACACTGACTGGCAAGGGGATTTCAGGGTTTCATGCAGGGAACATTCCTAGTCCCTGAACCTGGGACCTTCTGCATGCAAAGCAGTTGCCGTTTCACTTTGCTATGGTCCTTCCACAAAGATGTGGGAGAAAAGCAACTGCAGGGGGGGAGTAGCAGATAGGGTCGTGGGTTAGGCACCTTCCCCTGCCACTTATTCCCTTTAAAAAAGTCTCTTCCTAAAAAAAAACCCCAAAGGTTTCATGTGCATGTTTTGTTGGACTGCACCCTTTGCAAAAACAGATGACAACAAACCACCCTAGAAACTTTCCAACACATCAAATCAACATTCATTTTATATACTAACATTTCTGTCAATCGTCAGCTATAAAATAATGTATAGAACAAATACTACAGATTATGGGTGATGGCCAACTGACAGTGTGATCCTAATCATGTCTATTCAGAAGGAAGCCATGTTGAATTCAGTGGGGCTTATTTCTAGGGTTAGGAGGGGTTAGGGTTGAAGCCTAATGCATCAAGTTAGAAGGTGACAAGACTTTTGCTCTGGCAAAGGAGAATTCTACACTGGCTAATTCTTTGCCTTCCATATATCTGCCATTCCTGATTACTCACAGGTATACGTGGGGTTAGAATTGCAGCCTACATCATAATACAAGCAGATCAAATAGACAGATTTAAGTTACTCAAGTGCATCAATTTCAATGGGGCTACTCTAAGTACAGCTAACATTGAATAGAACCCTATTTCATTTACTTCATAAAATTTATATACCGCTTGATTGTAGAAAACCTATGGATCGCAAGCTATCTAATACCAATAACTTAAAGGCTGGCTTCTAGTACTCTCTTATATAAAGTATGCAGCAGATATTTGACCTCAAAATCCATAGAAGCAAGTTTCTCTATAGTTTGTATCCTCTATACAAACTTCAACTCCCAAGAATCCCTGAAATGAAGAGGCTGTGTGATAAATTGTGACTCTGTGACTGTAATTTGAAGTATTCCCTGATACAATTCGTGCCCAAACTGGCTGTTTTCCACATGCCATTATAGCAACTATCACCGAATGGGCTTCAGATATAATCCATAAGGCACAGCATGGTTCTGATACCTTTCTCTCTCTAGTGTATCATTTCTGGCATCATTTGGTAAACATGTGAATCTGTGCAGGAATGTATAGGAGGCACCGTCTTCCATACGCTGAAATTACAGTTGCTGCCCTGATCTATACAGCTATAGATATGTGGGTTAGCTAACAGCTGGAATCTCTCTGTTTTTTAAGGAACACACTCAATTGTGGCTTGTTTAAGTCCAATACTGACGAAAGTCCCTGTAAACTAAATATTTCCCCCCTGCAAAGGCAAGACTCCTCTCTAAATTCCACTTCGTGCACTATCCAATTCAAGCTGAGCAGAGAAAGGCTTTAAAGTGCTGGGCTATGCCGTCACTAACCACAGTGCCGACATTTAAAAGGTATTATCCTTTGCTTTGGACTTTGGACCACCCTGGCGTCTGGATTCCCCCTTAGCTTGACTGTCATCAGTATGTGTTTTCCGTTAGGTTAACAATCTCAAAAGCTTCCTGTGATCTGATTAACAAATACAAGAGTATTTCGACTAGCAGAGCACACATATTATCTGAGTCTGGCTTGGAAAGCAATATGCAACAGGTTGTGGACCAGAATAGACTTTAAAAAGACGAATTAATGATTTTACTGGCTGGCAAATTCTGCACCAGCTGAATTTTCCAAACTGTCTTCAAAGGCAGTCCTACGTATAATGTCTTGCAGTAACCCAGCCTAGAGGTTACCAGAGCATAGATGAGAAAAGTTAGGTTATCCATGTCCAGATAGGGCAGTGATGGGCAACCTTTTGAGCTTGCTGTGTCAAAATTCGCCAAAAAACCGAGCATAACTTGGGTGGTGTGTCACTTCGAGAAAAAACCCACAATTTCACAATATTTATAGTTTAAATAACAAAAATGTATAATTGTAATATATAACTGTATTTTATAAACCCAAAACTAATTATTTAACCTAACCAAACCAAAAAACCCTTATTTATCACAAAGTACCCAGAGTTGTTGAGCTTTTTGGGGGGAGCTGCTGACCAAAGTATTGGAGGTTTTTTGGAGGGGTGCCAAAGTTGCTTTGCTTTTTTGGGGTGGGTGGGGGGTTGCCCCAAAGCTGCTGTGCTTTTTGTGGGGGAAAGAGAACAGAAATAAATGACGAATGATACCTTCGCTGGAACTAACACGCAGCACCGACATAGTCTGCCAAAGCGCCAAAAAACCCAGCACAGAACGGGTTAAAAAACGAACGCTGTTACACCCAATCATCATCTGCCAAAGCGCCAGAAGAAAACAGCACAGAAAGGGTTAAAAAACCAATCTCTGGCTACCAGCAGCAACAACAACAAAGGATCCGGGTTTTAACAGTGGAGACAAGCTGTAGCGTGAGGAGGAGCGGGAGAACAAATTGGGGGGGGGGGACAACAACAACAGCACAAATGGGCCGATGGGGCACGTGCCAGCAGTGAGGGCTCTGTGTGTCGCATCTGACACGCGTGTCATAGGTTCGCCATCACTGAGATAGGGGCACAGCTGGGCCACTAGCTGAAGCTGATGAAAGGCACTCCACATCACTGAGATCACCTGAGCCTCAGGTGATAGCAAAGGATCCAGAAGTACCCCAAGCTGCATACTCACTCCTTCAGAGGGAGCATAACATGAAGAGCAGCCAACCTCCCATCCATCTGGTCTCGGGAACCACCAAGTAACAATGTGCCAGTCTTAACTGGATTGAGATTCAGTTTATTGGCTCTCATCCAGTTCATTATCAAGGCAAGACAGCAGTCCTGCACATTCACTGCCCCTGCAGATGGAAAGGAGGAATAGAGCTGTGTGTCATCAGCATATTGCTGACAATGTCTCCAAAACTCCAGATGACCCCACTCAGCATTTTCATGTAGATGATAAACAGAACGTGGAACAAATTCAAACCCCACATTGAAGGCTCCACAGGCCCAAACACCACCCTCCAATTAGAAGACACCATCCAAGTAGAACTGGAACCACCCCTGCTGTAGAATCTCAAGAATCAGTAGCATAAGCAGTATTTGCCATAGGCCAAGTTTTCAAGGCACATTTGAAGCCCATGCATTGTTCCATAAGAAGGGACTGACATGACCGTGGGGCCACCACTCAAAAGGTCATGTCTCTCATGCTAACCAGACTTTATGGTGCTGCAGGAAAACAAATGAGGGTGTGTGTGTGCATGGGAGAGAAGTTAGTAGCCTTTAACCAACATCCAGGCTCTCTTCCAGAATATGTAAACAGTAGGGTGATGGTGATGGTGCAGAAGACTCTGCTCCCATCTAGAGCCAGCTCCAGGCTTAGGTGACCCATAGGAATCATGCCATCCTAGGTCCTTCATACCTGGGCATGATGGTGGTTGAGGCTGCCAACGGGGCCATAGACATTAGTTGAGCCTCCTACAGGTGTCTCCACTACTGTGGTCTCTGGCAGACCCAACATGTGCATATTTGTTGGCATGTCTCAACATATCTACTACACCTGTACATGTATAGGTTGACTATGTTGAGAGGCATCCATGTGCATACACTTCCACGTGTATAGCCACATCGTGGATGTGCCAATGAATATGAGAACCATGTGGCATGAAAGCCTGCCTACACCACACAACACCACACACACACACAGTGCATTCATGCATCACATAGTAGAGAGTTTGAACATCTGTAAAGAGCTATAATATCTCTGATTCCTTGGACTACTGCAATGCGCTCTACGTGGGGCTACCTTTGAAGGTGACCCGGAAACTACAACTAATCCAGAATGCGGCAGCTAGACTGGTGACTGGGGGCGGCTGCCGAGACTATAACACTAGTCCTGAAAGACCTACATTGGCTCCCAGTACATTTCCGAGCAGAATTCAAAGTGTTGGTGCTGACCTTTAAAGCCCTAAACGGCCTTGGCCCAGTATACCTGAAGGAGCGTCTCCACCCCCATGTGGCGATTCACCACTGAGACAAGACCCAGCATGTGAGGGGTTAAGCTTAGAGCAGATAGAACCCTCGGGGGCGGGCTCAGCCCAGGGATAAAAACCCCTCCCGAGTGGCAGTTGGGGGGAGTGAGTTGAGGTTGGAGTCAGTTGAGGTTGAGCTAGGAGTGGTTGGTTATATGCAGAGAGAGCTAATTTAATATATTGAGGAAGGAGAATAGGTGGTGATTTAGTCAGACGGGATACAAAGTTGGGAGATTATTAATAAATATTTACTTAGTTGACTTTAGCGGTAATAGGCCGGTAATTTATAATTAGCGGTAATAGGCCGGTATAGGAACCATCTGAAATTTAGACCAACCTAAGATTTGTACTGCAACCATTAAGCATATGAACACACAATAAAGCAACTTCGTTTTATTTTATCTGTATCCTGGTCTGTGGTGTTTTGGTGGAGGTGTTTATTTTGTAGTTGGCACATCACCAATCAACCGTAAAACGTCCAGTGGTGATGTGCAGGTCAGAGTGACCGCTACACCCCATCATTCTGCCCGGACACTGAGGTCCAACACCGAGGGCCTTCTGGCGGTTCATTCACTGTGAGAAGCAAAGCTACAGGGAACCAGGTAGAGGGCCTTCTCGGTAGTGGCACCCGCCCTGTGGAACGCCCTCCCATCAGATGTCGAAGAGATAAACAACCACCTGACATTTAGAAGACATCTGAAGTTTTTTAATGTATTTTTAAACTTTGTTGGAAGCCGCCCAGAGTGGCTGGGGAAACCCAGCCAGATGGTCAGGGTACAAATAATAAATTATTATTATTATTATTATTATTATTATTATTATTATTATTATTATTATTACAAGAGTTCTGAGAGAGGAAAGCAAGAATCATAAGGATCCTCAATTTAAAATCTGGTGACAATGCCAGAAGCTGAGAATTGCAGAACAAGCCTACCCATCTAATCTAGTATGAAAGAGGTTTTTAATAGCAAATAGAGTAGAATTGGGCAAGTCTGTCTCACTCATCATGTAAAGGAGAGTCATCAAAAGCACACTAATGGGATTGGGCTGTGGCTTAAACCATTCCTCTAAATTTTGTCATTTATTATTGGCAATTTATAATAAAAGAGAGTGCTCTTTAAAAGTGGTTAGTGGCCATTGTGAGGTTTTGTTTTTGCAGTGTCTGGTGCCCTCTGGTGGTTTCCGTTTGATACATTTAAAATTGCATTCAGCTCTCTTTCTAGACAACTGGAAGCTATAGGAGAGTAGGGGGGGGGGATAATCTCCTTTAACTACAAAATGAATGAGGATTATTGACAAATTCTGGAGGAGGGGATCTAAACCATGGACTAGTTCACAAATGTTTATGCCATGGAAACAATTTAATGCCCTTCATTTGGCATGGAATTTGTATTACAGATGTGCATTGGATTCAGACAAATCCTGAATCCGAAATCAAAACAGGATGATTCAGCAGTCATCAGAAGTGAGTCAAAGGTTCTCTGAATCAATCCAAACCAAGTCTGGTTCCCACAATGCTTCATTAACGATTCAGAGGTAAACAAGGGCATAGACCAGGCTTCCCCAAACTTTGGCCCTCCAGATGTTTTGGACTACAATTCCCATCATCCCTGACCACTGGTCCTGTTAGCTAGGGATCATGGGAGTTGTAGGCCAAAACATCTGGAGGGCCGCAGTTTGGGGATGCCTGGCATAGACAGTGTGTCCATAAACATTGAAACAGTTACATGCACACTATCACTATCTCTCAGCGGTGGCGGTCATGTCACAAAGACCTCAGGTGTCTTTGTGACATGTGGTGTTGCTTTCACATATGCAGAGGCTAAGCATGAAAAGGAAATGTGGTGGCTCCCCACTTGTGGCATGCTGCCCATGAAAGAGTTTGAATTTTACGCCTAATTTCTCTGAAAACATGGTCCTAATTTCATTATAACCAGTGCAGATGGTTCTTCAGCTACCACATAGTTTAGGTTCGTTGGGGTGTGCTGGCTATTCAGACAAGACCAGAAGACACCAGACATGGATTATATACAAAGCTTGCTGCGATAAAGATACAGAAATGTGTTGCTTAAAAGTTATCGCCAATAGGACAAAGCAGATACTTGCAACTGGTGAAATAGTAAACAATAAGACAGTAAGACGCCTTTAGGTATGTGGGAATCCAATTTTAGAACAGGTGGCTCTGAAACTGATGACACAGTCTGGGTCCTGCCTCTTTCGATCTACATAAACTGTGACACTACCCTCTGGTACAGGGGTCAGCAAACTTTTTCAGCAGGGGGCCGGTCCACTGTCCCTCAGACCTTGTGGGGGGCCGGACTATATTTTGAAAAAAAATATGAATGAATTCCTATGCCCCACAAATAACCTAGAGAAGCATTTTCAATAAAAGGACACATTCTACTCATGTAGAAACACCAGGCAGGCCCCACAAATAACCCAGAGATGCATTTTAAATAAAAGGACACATTCTACTCATGTAAAAACAAGCTGATTCCCGGACCGTCCGCGGGCCGGATTTAGAAGGCGATTGGGCCGCATCCGGCCCCCGGGCCTTAGTTCGGGGGACTCCTGCTCTGGGAACTCATTGGCTAGGTACCAAAATGGCCCCTCCCCTCCCCTGGGGGGTGTCATACCTAGTTTTGATTTTCACAGATGCTTTCAAATCTTATCAGGTCAACCCATCCCATGTTCTTTCCATCCGAATAGCTAAATATCTGACCATAATTTCTTACTCATACCCCTGTGCTCCTTGCTTATGCTCCTTGCTTGCTTGCTTGCAATTTCACTGCCCCATTCTTGCTGGGCATCTGTGGTCTTATCCTGACATGTGCACTTGAATGTACTTGCAATACCAGCTATCAGTGCTCCTATATTAGCTTTTGGAATCTTTCCATCATTCATGCCCTTTCACTCATATCCCTGTGTTTCACTTCTTCTTTTCAAACTCCATACTTCAGCCAACACAACAGTTTGTACCCATGTTTTGTGACATCTGGTCCCTCTAAGAATCCACAAATAGGACTTGCAATATCATAATAGCAGAGCATCAGTATATGCCAGGGATATTTTTGGCTCCCTAAGAAAAGCTCAACAATTTTGGCTCCCTAAAAGAAAGCTGAACAACTTTGGTCAATCCAATGGGTACATCACTGCCAGGTTTTTTTTTATAGTGGGACTAGATCGCAGTCTCTTGAAAGTTGGACATGCCTGGTATATACCATAATCAGTAGAGGTCTTAAGGTCCTGTACTCACACACCCCAAGCCATAGCACTGGATTCGGAACACGGAGAGCAAAATCGGGGCTCTCTGGTGTTCCCAGCTTCAACTGAAAGGAGACTGACTATTGTTTTCTTATCTTCACTAATGATACTACCTCCAGACATCTAGCCATTAAACTATTTACATGAAACCACAGAGAGAGGTTGTCTGGAGGTTTGGGGTTCGGTGTCACCAGCAAGCTGATGCTATCCAGTTCTGTTTCTCCTTTCCACCTAAGTCCAAGGAAGATGCCTCGATTCAAAATTTAAATGTGCCTTGCACAAAAATACCTGCATCCATCTGTCTGATATTTTACAGTGTTCATCTGAACAGATGGTGTGAGCAGGCCTGCAAATTTCATCTGATTATCCCAAACGATAAAGTTTTAGACAACGAAAAGAAAAAGAAATAAACACCCAGAACCATAGCTGCCAAGTTTTCCCTTTTCTCGCGAGGAAGCCTATTCAGCATATGCCCAGAACCTATTTGTTTGATGATTGGTAGGCTTTATCTAACCAGGAGGGGCTAGCAGGTCTGCAAATTCCATTAATTTGTAACAAAAAGCAATAAAATAAAATAAAATAGACATTTGTTATACCCCATGATAGTTAATGGGGAGGCACATTGTTACCAAAATGGCTGAAGTTAAAGCTAGAGCTGAAATATTCACAAATATTTGAAATCCATCACCATTCCCCAAAATGGAAGTTGGGCTCTGAATGTGCCATCTCTCAATTACCTGTGCAGGCATGAAATAGAATCTCTCATAACATGCTTGCTGCTAAATATTTCAAATACTAAATATCATTCCATCCCAGCTGTCCAAGACATGCCAATCATCCAATATATGAAATACCATTGCATGTCAGCCATCAAGTCCCATTACATGCCAACTATCAAAAGCTGAAAGCAAAATGCTCTCGAGTGTCAAATATAGATGTCAAATAGATTGCCTCTTGTACTTCTGCAAACTTTGGCATTTTCCTGAGCCTGCTGATAACCCTTCCCGGTAGTTGAGGCTCATTTCGGCTACATACCCAATGGGATTCAAAGCCTGAACATCAGAAATAGGATTGATTAAAAGGTTGCAGAGTAGTATTTAGTGAGCAAATTTGTTCTAGCTTTCAGTCAAACAAGCACAGACACTTTTGATGACTGAAGCAGTATTCCCCCCCCCCCAAAAAAAAAATGAAATGGATGCTGTGATGCCATGAGCCACAGAGCTGCTGCTGGTACTACCATTAAGAAAATGTTGAGTGGCAGAAGGAAGCTAAAGTCCCTGCAGCAGATGCCATCTGTCCTATAAATACTCAGACAGATGCTACTGCTGCGCCAATTGCTCATGTCTTTCCTGGTGTGTTCAAGGTTCTCCTAACTTTCCTTTGACAAATGCAAAGCTTTTGCCAAGAACCGACCCTGCCAAATGACCATCTTTTATAACACGGAAGCATTCCCCAGCTGCCAATTACGCTCAAAGTCATGACGCTGGCACAGTTTACCAACATATGCATTCCGGAGGATAACTTTAACAACCAGAGTGCAACTGTGCTGTTATCGCAGTTGTACCCATAACCCTTTATGTGTTCCTGTTAATGCGAACGACGCAGCTCAGCTAAGATGCAGCTGCCAAGGCAACAAATATTCTCTCACGTGCTGGGCCCAATAACCATTTGGATCCCATTTTAAAAGATAAATGTTTTCCTTAGTCCAAGCTAACAGGTGTGAAAATGTCTTGGCTGGGCAGGAAACAAGCAGTTCATAAAACCAGACACTAGAGGTAGCATGCAGATATAACAAAAAAATATTTAAAATTAATAAATGAATGTGTAAAGTAATACATTCAGAAATTACAGCATGGGCAAGCACAAAAAAGATTAATCATAACAAGAGTATAGTAGCACTCTAAAGAAAAGCATGCCTGGAAACTAATCCAGAGCAAATGTATGCTTAGCACGGAGGAGATAGAAGGCAATGGGTGTGATCCAACTAAATGTAAGCATTTTTGCTCAAATGGTAATACAGGAAAGTAAAATATATACTACTTAAACCTCCCACTTGGGTGGGCGATGAGAACTTAGTGTCTGAATCATGTTCAAAGACCTATCTGGCTTATGCCCATGCTATCTGAATAATAATAATAATAATAATAATAATAATAATAATAATAATATATTATTTATACCCCGCCCTTCTGGCTGGGTTCCCCCAGCCACTCTGGGCGGCTTCCAACAAAACACTAAAATACAGAAATCCATCAAACATTAAAAGCTTCCCTAAACAGGGCTGCCTTGAGATGCCTTCTAAAGGTCTGGTAATTGTTGTTCTCTTTGACCTCTGGTGGGAAGGCATTCCACAGGGTGGGTGCCACTATCTGAAGGAGTATTCCCTCCTACAAACCTGCCCAGGACCCAAATCTTCGGTGGAGGCTGTTCTCTCAGTCTCTCAGTGGAGGCACCAGCTGGGGAACCTGCAAAGGAACCGCCAGGGGAAGAAGGATCAGTGCCAGGTTGTGGGACGACGCTGAGTGGTCAGAGGGAGAAGAAGGGGCAGAATGGGAGGAGGAAGGGTCAGAAGCTGAAGAGGCAACAGGGAGAGGCTGTGCCAGATGCAGGAGAGGAAGGGGGTCAGGAGACAAAGATGAAGCAGGCTGTTGAACAATCCAGGGAGTCTCCCCCTCCTGCTGCAACCAGCTTGCCTCCCCCATGTTCTCCCAGAACACATAGAGGAATTAAGAGGGCAAAGCAAAGAGAGACAAGGTAAAGAAGTCTTAGATTGCTTTGGAAGGGCCAGGGGGAGGAGTAGTCTAAGGAAGTGATGGGGAGGCGACCTTCAGTCCTCACAACTGCCTCATTGGGGCAAGACCTACTGCAGGCATAGGCAACCTTGGCTCTCCAGATGTTTTGGAACTACAACTCCCATGATCCCTAGCTAACAGGGCCAGTGCTCAGGGATCATGGGAGTTGTAGTTCCAAAACACCTGGAGAGCCAAGGTTGCCTATGCCTGACCTACAGGGAAGAGTTGCTGTGATCACTAGGCCTGCGAAGTTTAGGTCTTTTAATAAAGAGTTAACTTCACTGACACCAGGTATTTTATTGCTAACCTAGACCTGACTCCAGCTCCTGACATCCTAGTGAGGCTAGACTGGCTCCCTGCTTGTCCTTCGCTCAGAAGGTGAAGACTGTTTTATTCTGGCAGGCTTTGGGGGACAGAGTCATTCAAGGAAAGTGTGTTTAATGGTGCTGTGCTGTTTTTACTAGACTCGTTTTAGATTGTTTTAATTCTATTATAGTTCAATTATTTTTGAACTATTATCTGTTATATACTTTTAACTTTCTAAGTGAGTGCTGTATAATTGTAAATCAGAGGTGGGGAGCCTGTACTTCTCCAGCTGTCACTAGAACACAACTCCCATCATCCCCGTTGGAAAGTGGAGTTCAACAAATTTGGAGGGCCACTGGTTTCCCTCCCCTGATGTATTCAATTTCATTTGCTAACAAATCTATATTTAACTGTCTCTTTTTTTAGAAATAAAAAACAGTGTGGTGCAATTCTCTCATATGACAGATAGCTAAGGTTTGAGGTTAGGTGTACAGAAAGATGCTCACCTCGTCCTGAACCTGCAGTGTCGTTCTTTTAATAACTGTATTTTTAAACACTTGATCCAGCCCATTAATTGACTAAAAGGTTTCTATGAAATACCTTCAGCTAATCAGTTAAGGAGTCACTACTGTTTTCTGTTTGGTACCTGTCAAGAAGGAGAACAACGTAAATTATAGCTTAGTGAAACTTCTCCACTTTGGGAACTTAGGAAACTGCCATAAATTGAGCTTGCGTTCACATGGCAGTTGATTCCATTTCCGTGACCTTTTTCCTAACTTTTAATTTCCACATGTTATATGAACTTTCACATAATGTAAAAGCCACTTCTGGAACTACAGCGAAATACAGCTCAAGTTTAACACTCACTTCCATATTATTTGCAAATGGGTCTTTTCTGGAAGCAAATGACATGGAAATGAGCACTAAACCTAATAAAGATTCTGGAATGAGCTCAAAGAACGCAAGAGTTAGGAGAAAGTCGTGAACATGGAATAAACTATCATGTGAACGCAGCCCAAGTCAGTGCTATTTTTCTAGAAAAAGAGGTTTCAGAACTCACCATGAATGCCTCACTTGTTCACTTGTTCACGTGCAATGGCACCCACCTGAAAGGTGTCAGAACTGACCTTAGGCTGAAAAAAGCCCCGCCTTTAGCCCATCAAGCTCAGTATTGCCAATACTTAGTGGCAATAACCCTCCAGGGTTTTCAGGCAAGAATCTCTCCCCCACCCCACCCCACATCAAATAAAGCTTATCAGTGAAGCTAAAGTTCATTTCCAATGGCTACAGCGTGTGGATCACTAGCTTGCAAGTATTTACAGAAGTTTGAAGTGACTTTTTTCCCCTTCTCTTTTGACAGGGAGACAGTTGTCCAGTTCTTCCAGAAGAGGGTGCTGTTCTCTTTCAGGAGGTAAGGCACCTCTGTGCCTAAAGATTCTGGAAATGCAATACTGTACAGATTATTGAAAAGACTATGGAGGAGTTCATAAGAAATCGGAGTGGCTTCTCGTGTATCTTTA
Source organism: Zootoca vivipara (assembly GCF_965207765.1). NCBI lineage: Eukaryota > Metazoa > Chordata > Lepidosauria > Squamata > Lacertidae > Zootoca > Zootoca vivipara. The sequence goes on along the minus strand of NC_142587.1, from coordinate 34,068,652 downwards.
GCCGTGTTCCTGGGAAGGAAATAAAGCTTTTTAAGACATGTGCTTGTGTTGTGGGGAATACCTAAAACAAATCCAATGTTTCTTGTATTCTGCTCTTAAAAGTATAAGGGCCTTATCCTCATTTCAGCTGGCCATCCTAATAGAATTAGGCTGGAAATCACTTGCATTTATGTAGGGGATACTGCATTAGTTTTCCTGCTTACAATGCTAGTGCATCTTCTTTCTAGCATTCATTTCAAACTGCAGTACCTGTTGTATTACAGAACTGTGGCTTTAGCAGACCAGCATGTCATGCTAAATTTCATTCACCCCAGTGGGGGTGGTGTGACACTACAATTGCCATTGGGCAATGTTGCTACTCCCCTATCCTTTCCACACAAGTATGTACTTCAGTTCCCCCATGAGTCATCCATGAAAATAGCAGAGGAAAACTATGTGCCAGTATTTCACCCACACATTTTGTGACTTCTACAATTTTGGGGGGTTGATGGGGTTACAAACTGAGTTAATGGGAGTTAAACTGCCACTATATTCCATGTTGTTCGGATGCCTGATGATCGTCTTCCAAAGCAACTACTCTATTCCGAACTTAGAAATGGAAATCGTAATGCTGGTGGTCAAGAAAAGAGGTTTAAAGACTCTCTCTCTCTCTCTCTCGAGGCAATTCTTTTAAAAAAATGTAGTATAAACACCAACAATTGGAAAACACTGGCCTCCTAGTGCTCCAATTGGTGTCATGGACTTTACCAAAGGTGTCATGGACTTTGAAGATGCTTAAACTCAGGACAAAAGGGAGAAACGTGCTAAGAGGAAGGCATGTTTGGCAAACTCTCAACTTGATCAACTCTCGCCCAGAAACCCATGTCCCCACTGTGGAAGGATGTGTGGATCCAAAATTGGCCTCCACGGTCACTTACAGACTCACTGCTAAAAACTGTGTTCATGGAAGACAATCTTAGTCGGCTATGAGTGATAGAAGAAGAAGAAGAAGAAGAAGAAGAAGAAGAAGAAGAAGAAGAAGAAGAAGAAGAAGAAGAAGAAGAAGAAGAAGAAGATATTCTACTAAATTTCCAGGAGTGGAATTGCTTTTGTATTGTGTGAAAGCTGAAATATATTGCAAAAGCTAACAATTAGGAAAATTGAATAAACTGCCGTGTAAACTCAATCTTTGTGATTTATTGTTTTTACATGTCTGTGACTGGCATTGACTTGTGCCTTGTTTAAAAAAAATGGGTTCATAAATTAACATCAGTTGGTATTTCTAAGCTGGTACTGTGTGACAGCAGAGCATTGAAGGCTGATAATTAACTCCCCTGAGAAAAGCATTTTCATCAAGGGATAGTGGCACTTAATTTCTAAAAGAAAGAAAATATATAATTTTCCTTCAAGAATTCCCATGTGATAAAGGCAATTTCTGCTCTTGGTTCAGGAGTTAAATCAACATGAGTTCAAAAGAAAAGTGTGGGGGGGGGAGACCTGCTTTGTGTTTTTGTTTCCTGTACATATTTTTGGAAACATAACCCTCGTGACTTGATGTAACCGGATTTGATAGAGGATTCAGCATGACAATGTTGCAGTTGTTCTGTGTACAGGAAAGCAAAGGGATTATTCTGAAAGCTGTACTTAAAATGAAGTCCTTATTTGGAATGCAGACACCATGTGAAATTCACGCTTGGCTTTAAGCTTCCCTGAAAAGAACACCTCTGTTTAAAGGGAGGCGCTGCAACTTGGTAGGCAGGCAAGCAAGGATCGCTTTCAGTTTCCAAACAGGGTTGCTAATTGACTGGGGAGAGGGGGTGCTGAGGTACCCAGATTAGTTTTGCCTCTAACACAGTGGTGGTAAACCGTTGGCCCTCCAAGTATTGCTGGATTTCAGCTTCCATCCTATCTGATCATGTGGGATTTCAACAATACCTGCGGGCTAGAGTCCACAGGGCCCCACGTCCTTTTTAAACAAGTATATAAAGGTAAAGGGACCCCTGACCATTAGGTCCAGTCGTGACCGACTCTGGGGTTGCGTGCTCATCTCGCATTATTGGCCGAGGGAGCCGGCATACAGCTTCCAGGTCATGTGGCCAGCATGACAAAGCCGCTTCTGGCAAACCAGAGCAGCACATGGAAACACTGTTTACCTTCCCGCTGTAGCGGTTCCTATTTATCTACTTGCATTTTGACGTGCTTTCGAACTGCTAGGTTGGCTGGAGCTGGGACCAAGCAACGGGAGCTCACCCCATCACAGGGATTCGAACCGCCAACCTTCTGGTCAGCAAGCCCTAGGCTCAGTGGTTTAACCACAGTGCCACCTGGGTCCCACTTAACAAGTATATAGGAACCAACAAATCAAAAATCATTTAAAGATGGATGCCCAATTTGTTTTATTTGCCTACCATGGAAATTTGTCACTTAACACCAGGATTTTCATACCATAGCACACATTGTATCTGTTTGATAGAGGAAAGGCGATTGCATGCTGAAGGAACAGAGTCACAGACAAGGTACTAGTATGAGTTCAAAAGAGCAAGGTGGGCAGAAGTCATGCAAGCACTGCTTCCAAAAATCTATCAGCTATGGGGGAGATAAAGCAGCTGCCAGACACCTGCCTTATCATTTAACTCAGCAGGTGTGCTCTCAGATGGTGAAGAGTCAGCAACATGGGAATTACTGTTGCACCTGCAGACACCAATTACATCAAACAAATTCCATGCCGTGTATGAATTGACCAACAAAAAGGGGAACCCAAAAGAGCAGCTGGAAGCAAACAGCAGAAAACACCGGGTTCAAATTATTATTTTTGTTACCAGGTATGAATTGTATAGAACTATCATTACTTGTTCAAACTATTGAGCAGGAGAAGAATTCTTTTTCTAAATGCCACTTACATGTATTCTAAGGAAATAAAACAATGGAAGACACACACACACTTCACATGGTAAAATTACAAAACTGGCCAAAATCACAAAAGGCTTAAAACATTTTTTTTCAGTGGTGATGGGCATAATGCACATTTAAGCATGGGTAGAGAGCTGCACATTTAACTGTTTCATAGAAGAAAGAAGTGCACTGCTTCCTTAAAAAGTTATATACTTCTGTTTTTATTCGTATTATTACTGTATTGTACCACTTATATGCCAAAATGGCCTCTAAGCAGTTCACAGCTATAAAATGAATGTTATCTTAAATTGCACAGAACATTAAAGCATTCAATTAAAGAAACCAGGTTAAAACAGTTAAAACAATAAGATTGAAAATTTAGAACATCATTTGTGTCCCTTCAAGGAGCTCTGAGCAGAATACACAGGAGCTCTGGTGCCAGCCACAGACAATAGTGTGATCAGCGTTGGGCACTATAGCATCAATCCGGGGCACTGTGTGAAATGAACATGGTATTTGGTTGGCAAACATGGTGGGTCCAGCTGTGGCCCCAGAAGATGCCCAATTGTGCAAAGAGTCATGGCTGAAGTGCTACTATTCTGACTTGGATAACCACAATGTTGCGCCACAATGTCATGTTTTTCACAGCATCAGCAGCAAAACCACGGCTGCTGCCTTGAAATCCAGGATGATCTTTCATGCTATCTGGGCCTGCTACTTTACCCTAGATTGGAAGATTTGTCATCTAGTGAATTTAGACACTGTGATATTGCTCATCTGTTTAATATACAGCTTTACTCTCCAACTTCTGAAGCAAAGTTTATTTTAGTTCCAAGCCATTGCAATCTCCAAGCTGTCGTTTTAACCTTTCTTATCGCCCTTTCCAAATAATTTTTTGTATCGGATGCCTTTGAATAATGTCACCTTATCCCCTGACTGGAGAGTGCATTGGAAAATAAATCCATATAGCTATGGCAACAAGAGAAGTATCAGATTCCACACCCTGCTCCCGCTACATGCTTCTGGTGTCAGAAAATGGAAATGCCTATGAATTGTTGCTTAAGACAGTGCTGCACATTTGAAATGCCCAAGAAAGCTAACGAGGGAAAGTGCCTCTTAGCTAAAAGCGTTACAATTCTGAAAGGCAATTTTGGCACACACACACACACACACAAAAAAAAAACACACACACCAAAAACAGGTATATTGCAGAGAATTACTGAGGGGAAAATAAAAGTGATATTTAAATGTTTAGAGAAAATACCACCCCCTCAGAAAAGAGTTTCTTTACTTGGGGGGGGGGTACACAATATTCTTCTGTTTATATCAAAGGGATACCTTTTTATAACAACAAGTCCCTCCCCCTCCCAATAATTTATTGACATAGTTTCAGCCCTTGCTCTTTCATGCTGGCTGATTCAAAGGCTGCACATACACTATGCATTTGAAGCCTCATCATCCCATTTTAAAAGGTCAATGCATCCCTCAAGAAATCCTGGGAACTGTAGCTTGTGAAGGGTGCAGAGAGCTTTTAGGAGACCCCTAGTCGCTCGCAGGTTAGATAGCTCTGCCAGAAAGAAGCAACTAGACCAGGTATCCCCAAACTGCGGCCTTCCAGATGTTTTGGCCTACAACTCCCATGATCCCTAGCTAACAGGACCAGTGGTCGGGGAAGATGGGAAATGTAGTCCAAAAAATCTGGAGGGCCAAAGTTTGGGGATGCCTGAACTAGACTCATTGTTGGGAAGGGATATCCCCATCTTACCCCTTTACAGGTTCAGGGCCGCCTTCCTGACATGTCTGCCCTACCCCCTCAAGAGGCACCCTTCTCTCTCCCTTCTCTGACTCTCTGAGACTTCTAAGCTTTCAGAAGGAGTCTGGAATTTTGCAGCATTTCCTCAGCCCCACCCTTTCCCAGCTGCCATCCAATTAAGCTGATTGCTGGTGGTGATAGACATGAGTAAGCAACTGGTCAGGCAGCTTCTTTCCCCCTTTCCTCGCAAAGATCATGGGTGAGCAACAACCCTCCTCAGACTCCCTCCCCATCTCAGAGTCGGCATTCAGAGTCATATGCTGTCTCTAAATATGGAGGTCCCATTTAGCCTTCATGGGGAATAGCTTCTGATAGGCCTATCTTTAATTCTTCTAGCAAACCCTGTTGTGGTAGCAAATTCTGTGTGTTGATTATACAGCATGAAGAAACACACTTCTGAATCCATTGCCATGGCGTGGCCAACCAAGAAATACACTTCTGAATCCATTGCCATGGTGTGGCCAACCATTGACCAATATGGCGGCGTAGACTGTCTTGCCCCAGTCCCTAAATAAGCAAATGCTACTGAATTAAAATTTACTATTTTTCTGAAACCAGGAGCCCCTGATGGGACACACTTTCTAGAAGAAAGAAAAGCAAAGCAGACCCACTTAACCTGTGGATCTCTCCTTCAGTAACCGTGGGACATTCATCCGACATCTCAGCCTCACAGAAAAACAATATGGCGCCCAAGGTGGAAAGAAGCAGGAGCAGCAGACCTGGAAAGGTAAACAAAAATCATGAACTAACTTCAACACAAAATTTAGGTTCCTTAATCAGAAATCAATTAAGCAAAAAACTGGTCACAAGCTTTTAAAGCCCCCGAGGGAAGAGAAAGTGAACTTTCACGAAACTATAACTGAAGTAAACAGAAATGCTAAGGAAGCATTTGATCTGAATGTTAAAAACAGGATCTCAGTCTACTCTCTTAAGTGCTTTCAGGCAGACTTCCAATTGCAACTGAATGCCTTGCCAATCCATCCATGCGGTATGCCCAAAATGGCTGCTGTGCTCTCAAGGGAGAAAATGGGATGTCCCAGTTTTTCCACGGCAGTTGACGGGTTTGTATTTGTAAGCGGTGAGTCTGTAGCCTATGGGCCTAGTTGCAGGCTGGCCTGCCAGACCATTTTGGGCAAACTGCACCTACTTTATCCAACATCACAATGTCAAGCATGAAAAATTGTATGTCACAGCGGCAAACAAAAAAAATTCAGTTGCACACTCTAAATGCACTCCTGGTTCTTCTTTTGAATTTGGCATCTTTTTTTCCCTTTTTTGCCAACCTTAGTAGCCACAGCCTGAGTTAGCTCTGCCCACAAAGGAACATTTTCCCCTTTGCAGCTACATCTTGAATTCAAACTGGGCTGCAACAGAAAAAAAGTCCTTTTGCAGGTGTGACTTAAATTAGCCGTGTTTGCAAGGGAACATTTTTCCTTTGCAGCTTGGAATGTGTTCAAGTCATGGCTGGAAAAGGAAGAAAAAACTTAAGTGCATTTTCTATTCTTTCCTTTAAAGTTGTGTCATTTGTTATTGTGATGTTAGCTGATTGCTGATTCACAGATGGAGAGCTCTTCCCACCTTTTGAAGTGGCTCATCTGGAGCTCAGAATCCATCTCGTTGGCAAGATCCTGTTTCCCATCCCTGGCTTAAATAAACATGCAAGGAGGGGAAAAGGAAGGATCCATGTTACCACATGTATTCAAGGCACTTTCTGTAGCAGGGGAAGTCTCCTGTACTCATGGAGTGAACCCTGTGTTGTACACAGACACTCCTGAACACATGGAGAGTGGTGGCAGACAGACATGGATGCTCATGCATGTTGTCCCCTCTTTGCATACTTATTTAAGCCTTATTTTGAACACATGACTAGGGATCATAAGACACCTCCATTTGGGATTAGGGAGTATGAAATCTCTCCTGTGAGTTCCAATGCTTCATTGTACCTCTGCATGCATAAGAACATGCTCACTTGCAAAGAACCTGCTCAAATTATTTTGAATTACTTCTGATCAATCCATTTTAATCCCATTCACCATTATCTTCATTGGGTAATCAGCACTGATTAGAAGTAGTTTCAATATACTATATACTATTTACAATATACTATTTACAAGTGGTAAATGTTGCTGGTAACACACAAATTTATTATGGAGAAATGAATGCAATGAGTCTCTCTTTGTGTGTAATGCTGGAGTAGGCACAACCCAAGCAATCTAAGGTTAGGTTTGATTCCCAAACTTACCGTAATTTGAAACTGTGGATCAACTCCTTGCTTTGTCTCGAGGTGGATTCTCCACCTAGTCAATTAATTTGCAAGTTGAAGGCGTTCAACTTCTGAGCCCTTGGGGATGCCAAGTGCTCTAACACTACAGTGAAGAGGGAGGATAGTTTTCCAAAATAAGCACACTGACGTCAGAAGCTTTTGTGTTGCTAAGAGAAAGAATGAGCATGGCTTGGGAAAAGCATGCTGTTTCAACAAATCCAGTCGAGTTGGCAGCCAAACCTGGCGAAAGATAATGGAAGCAGTTTGCCGCAATACATACCAGATTGTTACATCAGCCTAGGTTACATGAGCTAGCCACATGTGTGAGGTTATTGAGGATCATGCCAGAGAAGATGATTGTCTTCTCGTTCATGCTTGCTACAGAGACTGCAGACTTATTTAATTTTTTTCTTAAAAAAGTACCAGTTGTTCAAGCAGTAAAAGAAGGGATGGCCTACCAAAGGGTAATTATATACAGAGCACGGTGGTCATTTAACAAAAGGGAAGGAATTTCTTGATCACTTTCCTTTAATCAGCAAGTGTTCCAAGCATTCATGGTCCATTAATTTTTAAGAACTGATCAGGAGATAGATGGCTTGGTTTCTGTAATTCTGCCTAATGATTGTGGACTCTGTATTACCATTTAAATAGCATCATGGTCCACGGAGCAATATGCAGATCACTTTCACTATGGTCCCTAACTGCTCAACAGATGTTCCATTATGATTACACCTCTTTCCCTCAAACAAACAAACAAACAAACAAAAATAAGGCAACTAACAAACCTGTAGTGTAGCCTTTCTACCGAATAACTTTAACACAGCACATAAACTGAACTTTCAATGACTGGATGGAAAGCACAACTCGGCCCTGCTCTCAGGGGCAATGCCAGCGGTCAAGACGCTGAAGACTGCCCCCTTCAGAAATGTTGCTCACATGTTGCATCAATCCCAGTGTGCCTCAGCAAGTATCTGCACCCCCGGGAATCCACATTCCATCTTACCATGCCCTCTGGCGACCACTTGCACAATGCAAACATCCCTATCGGGGTCAGGTAGACCTTCCCGCGTAGGATTCCACACAGTTTGGAAAACCTGTTATCATAGCTGCCAAGTTATCCCTTTTTTACAGGGATTTTCCCTTATGCTGAATAGGCTTCCTCGCGAGAAAAGGGAAAACTTGGCAGCTATGCCTGTTATGCAGCGCTCCAGAACATGCGGGGCCCTTCACAAACACTGCTGTATGCACAAAAGCTTCTTTGCTGAAGATGTCTATGCTGCATGTGCAGATGCTTAGAGGTGTGCACAGCATCAGGGGCGGGGCTAATCATTGTGAAACAATAAATAATACTGATGTGGTACAGGTAGCTAGCCGTGTTGGCCTGACATAGTCGAAACAAAATAAAAAAATTCCTTCCAGCAGCGCCTTAGAGACCAACTAAGTTTGTCGTAGGTATGAGCTTTTGTGTGCATGCACACTTCTTCAGATACACTGAAGCAGAAGTCCCCAGACGCTTATATATAGTCATATGGTGGGGGGGGGAGGTATTACTCAGAAGGGTGGAGGGAGTGGATGATTGTCAGACTGATAGCTGTTGATGACCGTTAACGACTGCAAATGGTCTACAGGAAAAAGCAAGGGGTGAGAATTCCTTCCAGCTTTATCATGTATAATGATGTGGTAGTTACAGGTAGGTAGCCGTGTTGGTCTGAGTAGAAGCAAAATAAAAAAATTCCTTCAGTAGCACCTTAAAGACCAACTAATGATGTGGTAGTAAGTCTGCTTCCATGGCAGAAAGTCCAATTCTACTCATGATGATAGGATGATAGGATTTCATTGTAAAAGCTAGCACTTTTTAAAAATATTGTAAGAGTTTCATGTTAAATGACAAGGCGCTCCCTTATATAACAAATGACAATGGAATACTTAATTCCCAAGATCCCCTGTGCCACATGGCAAGAGGATGAGCACAGGATGACACAGTTAGAAGCATCATAAATTAGACCATGGGCAGAATCGAACTACAGTGGTACCTCTACTTACGAATTTAATGCGTTCCGAACGCACATTCGTAAGTCGAAAAAAAATGTAAGTCGAATCCCATAGGAATGCATTGGGAGAAAAAATTTGTATGTCGAAGCAACCCTATCTAAAAATTCGTAAGTAGAAAAAATCCTATCTAAACCGCATCCAAGATGGCGGACGGAGCTCCATTCGTAAGTAGAAACATTCGTAAGTAGAGGTACCACTGTAAACCGTTCCACCACTGCAAGGACTTTCAGCTGTGCAGAGGAACTTCCATGCCCTCTCTTGTCCATGTGTCCTCATATGACCCATAAATCTGTTTTAGAGTTTTCCCAAATCCTCCTAAGTAGATGCACAAAGCATGGGGGAGAGGAGACGGCAAGGAAGTTCCATTGGGAAGCTAAAAGTCCTTTGCTCTAGCAGAACTGTTTACTTCAATACTGCCCTATATACCCACCTAGTGAATCACGAGGACAGACATACAGACGTTACTTAATATTAAGTAGTTTGCTGAAAAGCAGAATTGCCCATTTGCAACAGGAGAAAATGTATATATAACCAATGGAAGGGCTTTAAACATATTTGATAGGTGACATTTCCATGTTTGTTTATTTTATAAAAATTTGCAAATCATGAGAAAGTGTCATAATAATATTTCTACAACTTTGCATCTAGGTGTGCATGTGGCTTTTTGTTTTTTAAAAAACAACAACAACACAGCTTTGCTTTGCTGTAAGAGTGCAAAACTGTGTGATATATAAATTTGAATTCTTCAATATAACTGAATGTGGGAACCTCTGCCTTCCCACTTGAATGAATTTGAATGCAAAATAAAAAAATAAAATTGGGCTGTCCCTTGATTTCTTATTATGATTACCCAGAGCATCTGTGCAGTTTTTGTTAACTATCCCACAGTCTAATTAACGCCTCGTGACTGCTGTTACATGGCAGGAAACTCAGGTTTATTATGGAGCATAGATTTGACAGTGAATCACAGCAAGCTCTGTACTTGTATAATTCACAATTACAAGCACTTGTCTGGCACATGCATACTTTTATATTTCTGCATGTATGTTTCAAGTAGTGTAGGAATATACCTTAAAGGTGCAAGGCGCAAAGAAGCCCTTATTCTGATTTTAACCTAAAGAATGAAATCTAGTCATTAACAGTGCAATCATAGGCATGCCTACTCAGAAGTAAGTCCCACTGAGACTTACTTCCAGGTAAACATGTCTAAGATTGCAGTCTAATGGGCAGTTTCAGTGCAATCCTAAGCATGTCCATTAGGGGTATTTCCTATTGAATCCCAGTTGAGTGGGGTGAGTATTGCAGCCTTATGTTCCCATCAGTGGATACTAGTCATGACCATTGAATGTTATTTCCAGACGCAGGAGGTGCAGTGGTCTAAACCACTGAGCCTCTTGGACTTGCCAATCGGAAGGTCGGTGGTTCGAATCCCTGTGATGGGGTGAGCTCCCATTTTTCTGTCCCAGCTCCTGCCAACCTAGCAGTTCCAAATCATGTCAATGCAAGTAGATAAATAGGTACAGCTCGGCAGGAAGGTAAATGACGTTTCCATTCGCTCTGACTTCCACTGCGGTGTTCTGTTGTGCCAGAAGCAGTTTAGTCATGCTGGCCATACGACCCAGAAAGCTGTCTGTGGACAAACACTGTCTCCATTGGCCTGAAAGTGAGATGAGCGCCGCAACCCCATAGTCGCCTTTGACTGGACATAACCCTCCAGGGGTCCTTGACCTTTTACCTTTGGTAGTCATGATCATTAGATGTTATCTCCAGGATCAGAGGCAACATACCTCTGAATATCAGCTTCTGGGGAGCAGCAGAGGAAGAGAGATGTTGCTTTCCTGTCTGGCTTGTGTGCTTGCCAGTTGTTCTGGAAAACATAACGTAGATGATACTTTTTTTTAAAAAAAAATATGTACACACTTGTATCTCACTTTATAAGGTGGTGTCTTTTTAAACCAATGAACTGTGAATGCCAATATTTAAAATGATAATAATCATTCAACAACAGTGTCATAAAATCAAGTCATCTATAATTGCAAAAAAAAAGCAAGCGAGAGCACTTCAAAACCTAGCACAAACACTTCAATGGAAAATACTACTAATAAAGTAAAACCAGCAGAGGCAGCGGTGAGATCAGTGCAGTACAAATATGTTTGCCCTGCACTTGCTACTGCTCACTCTTCCCATTTTCATTCCCATTCCCAGCCAGAGGGAAGTCAGGGAACTGTGCAGCACCATCATACCACCTGCTAATGCCTAGCACAACTCTTTAATTAAAAGTAGATTAAAATACAGGGCATTTTCAAAGCCTTTTTGCAACAGATAAGAACCTGCATCAGGCTCATCTAGTGGCCACCTGGATGCCTATGTGAAACCGTCTAGCAGGACCTGAGCACAAGAGCCCTCTCCTGTCATGCATTTTCCAGAAAATGGTATTCAGCAGCATTACTGCCTCCAACCATGCCCACAGAGGATAGACATCATTTCTCTTAGCCATTGGATGACCTTATCCTCCATTAATTTCCTCGTTCTTCTTTTAAAGATGTCCAGGTTGGGAGCCATCGCTGCCCCTTGTGGGAACAAGTTTCGTAGTTTATGTGCTGCATGTATAATAATAATAATCTCAATAATAATAAAGAAGGGGCTCTTGGGATGGAGACCCAAAGAGGTGGGGCCACCACTGAAGATGTCTCTTTGACTCACCAATCCATTAGGTCAGCCACCCCCAAACTTTGGCCCTCCAGATGTTTTGGACTACAACCCCCATCATCCCTGACCACTGGTCCTGTCAGCTAGGGATCATGGGAGTTGTAGGCCAAAACATCTGGAGGGCCGCAGTTTGGGGGTGCCTGCATTAGATCTTGATGGAAAACCAATGGTCTGATCAATAGGATTCTTCTTATGCTATATTCTTCTGAACCTTAGGTGCTTATCTGCAGTGACCATGGGACCCTCATTTGCATTGCGGTACCATAACCAGTGAGGCAGCAACTATAAAAATGTGTTATATGCAGTTTGATGTATGGCTTAAATAAGGAATATGTAAATCCTAGCTAAATTAAATGCCATACATCAGCACACAGGCTGCTGTGCCAAAATTAGAACAGCTCATTTTTCCTCCCCTCTGAGACAGCTTGTGGCTGTAATTCAGACAGATGTATGAACACAATGCATGCAAGCAAAAGTGTACGAGATGATATACAGATGTCGTTGCAAATTGGTCTAATCCTGTGTTTCCCATCCCCATTAAAAATATCAGTTATATCAGTGATAAATTGCATGCACATTCCTATTGGTTGTGACAACACAGTTTCGGTTTTGCCTTTATCTTCCATATATGTTGTAGATATATATGTTTAAAAACAGCTGTCTGACCTCTTATGCCCCGCACTTAAATTTGCTGATATTAACTTGGAGTCGAGTGCAGTTTCTGTAGTGGGAGGATTGCCAACTGAACATATTTCCTTTTAGGGGCAGGGGGAGATTCGAGTTCAGGCTGGAAATGCCCAGGTGGCTATGAGTTTTTGGATGGAAAGGTGTTTCTCAGGAAAAGAAGCCTACATAAGGGAAAACACCTGACCCATATATCCTGTGCTCCATTCTCTTCCAACTTGCGTAGCATACTTATTTCCAGTGAGAGAGCCATGTGGCCGACACATTCCTGCTCAGTAAAACTAGGCAGCTTGTCAGATTTAACTTTGATTTTTTAAAAAAATAAAAAAAGGATAAAAACCATTTTACTCTGCATAGGCATACATGTATTAACAAAGTTCATTATTATTAGTATTAGTATTTTGTAGGAAAGCTTTGGAGCTATACTTGCAAGACTTCAGAACTCATGCAGACAGAGGCTACATACACATCTAACAGTTAAAGCACATTGAAAGGGCATAATCCTCCCCCAAGTATCCTGGGAACGGCAAGTTTGCCCCTCACAGAGCTATAATCCCCAGCACCCTTAACAAACTACAGTTCCCAGGATCCTTTGCAGGGGAGGTCACGTGCTTTAAATGTGGTTTAAACATGTCGTGTGCGTGCAGGCTTAGATTCTGAGCCTGCGTAGAAGATCACACACTACTATGGGATACACTGCAACCAATGAGTAAGGATTATTTATGTCTCTATCAATTTAGGCTAGCTCTAGGCTGGGTGATGACTCCGTGACCCTTCAAGTGTCATGGACTGACAGGTGAGTGTGCACCAGGGGCAGGGGGCTGTAGTCTGACTTGGGAGAGGGGGAGCAGTGGTTTGTGGGGGCCTGTACCAGGCAGAAGGCGAGAATCAGATGCACAGGAAGCTTCAGAGCTGGAATGTGGAACACAGGACGAGTCAGAAGAAGAGGAGGAAGAAGCAGGTCAGGGAACTGAAGGGACAGATGCTTGCCCACCCTCTCCTGCTACACTGTCTCCCAGAACAGAACCAGGAGGGGGTTGAAACAGGATGCACAGGGAAAGTTTCCACATAGGCTACATGCGTGCAGCAGCCCGGCGGGGGAAGGTACATAAACAGGTTGAGGTCCGTGGAGTGCAGACCTGGGAATAGCTGCCTAGCCATTAGATTGGCGTGCATAGATATCCAGAGCTATAGAAGCGACTGCAAGTGTTACCTTTGACAATAAATACTTAACTCTCTGCCATGTGCATTACTCGGCTGGGAAGCCCCCTTGACACCAAGTATTGTTGGACTCCCTACTCTCATCATCGCCAGCCAGCAGGGCCAATGGTCTAAAAAAGTGGGAGCTGTGGTCCAGCTTGGCAGGTGTTAGCTCTATAGTTGAAGGTGGTATGATAGTGCAAAGTAAATGTCTGGTCACAGATCACTGGTGAAAGGAGTGACACCACGCGAGTCCCCTTTCCCACCCCAAATACTGTATATTATAAGGCAAAGTATGTGATGATGTCATTGCAGTGTACTTTCTCTCATCCCTGCTCTCCTTCCTTGGTTGTTGCTTTCTGGAGCAAAGAAGGAAACTCCTTGTGTGAGGATGACATATCTTGTCCCTTGCCTTACTGAATGCTTAGATGTGAGGGTAAGAGGAGGAGGAGAGTTGGTTTTTGCTTTGGTTTATTGATTTATCAGAATTTATATTCTACTTGATTGCAATAAAACCTCAAAGTGGCTAAGCTCGAAGGTTTGCAGAGGGCTGGAGGGGACAAGAGAGGGAGAGGGAGCTCTCATGCATACATGGAAGTCTGTTGCATTAGCAGAGCTGCAGCCCATAGAACTTGAGAACCAGCCTAATATTATTCTGTAATGTTCTTTTGGCACCCCCCCCCCCTCTGTGTGTGTGTGTTATGTGGAGAGAGAGAGAGAGAGAGAGAGAGAGAGAGAGAGAGAGAGAGAGAGAGAGAGAGAGAGAGAGAGAGAGAGCGCACCTGTATGTATTTAGTAAGCAATGTGAGATGCAAATCTGAATCCCAATAGAGTTCAGGCAGTACTCAAGTGTTCTTCTGGTAAAAGTCCAGCTAAAATAAAAGCATAGCTGCCAAGTTTTCCCTTTTCTCGCGAGGAAGCCTATTCAGCATGAGGGAAAATCCCTTAAAAAAAGGGATAACTTGGCAGCTATGATAAAAGGCATATCGGAGGAAGGGAGGGAAGGTGAGGGAGAGGGAGAGAAAAAACTCTTTTCAAGGTCAAGCTGATTATCAAACAGAGAAAGACAAATCCCATGCAATTTACTCTTTTATTTCCCTCGTATTTTCTTCCTGCTTCTAGCAGATTAAAGTTATAGACCACCAAGTGTCCAAGCAGGGAGAGGTTTGACAGGTCCCAGCATTTAACCTGGCTTTCATTTCCTTCAGAATGAGGATGCCTGAGGTTTATTGATGTTTTATAATATTTGTATTTACAAATAGGCAAGTGGCAATACAGCACTGGACGCCTCAACAGACCCCCCCCCCCAAAAAATACATATCAGCTGTTTCCATATCAGAGCTTCAGAGGGAAGGGATAATCAACAACTACAGATTCTTTCAGAAAGCACCTTTACGTGTATTTTCAATAGGTCCATCAACACTTCTGTTTGTCCTGTGATTTCAAGTCATGGGGCTGAGAAACCTTTTTTTTTGTCCTGCCAAATGTGAATCAGGCTTTCTGTGGATTGACATTTGTTCTGATTCAGCAGTAAACAGCAAATTTTCCTCTTGGATGGGACAAACAGAAGTTTGGATGGGTGTCTCTCTCTTCCAGTTTGCCCCTGGCTTGCCTCATCCTTCTGGCAGCTGTCATCTTGGCCTTCTCAGCCATTCTAGCTCTTATTTAGACACACCACCTTAACGTCATGGGTTAACAGTGTCTCCTCGAGTCTTTAAGAGATATTGCCTTGAGGCTACACACACGGATAGCTCCACTCACAGAATCCTGATAGGAAACCCATAAGACTGTGTGCTGTGAACAGGCGCCACTTAAGTCACACTTTGTAACAGTGGAAATTGCAGACTGAGCCTGAACCTGGAACAAAACAGAAGGAATGCAACCCAATTATTCGTGCAATCCTTCCGGGCTAAAACATGCAGCACATTCCACAGCACCTTCATCCCAAACCCACAAGTCCTTTCCCCATGACTTTGTTCAAGAATGCATTTGGCGTTATGGTGCTGCCAAAGTAAAATTCTTTATCTTTGATCTCGATGCAAAATAAATCAGCCATGTGGAAAACATACCATCCAGCTGCTGCAAGCTTGCTGATCATAAGTACTATGAAATGTGGTGCCTGGGAGATTCAGTTTGGATCTGTCTAGCATAATGGAAAGGAGGAATCTCTTAGGATTGCATTTTTCCATGTTTTTTTTCTCTCTCTCTCTCTCTCTTTTTTACTCTGAGTTGGAAAAACTGGTTTCTCTTCCCTGAGAAAGGGTGGGGCTGGAGGGAAAACACAGGGAAAGACTGGGGAAAAAAGAATACAGCTGGAGATCTGGGATGGCTGGTGCAGCAACAGTGGGAACTCTAAGAGCTGGAGCAAAAGAAAGAAGGAACTGAAATTGTAACATAGGATGGCTGTGAAAAAGCTCTGTACAGGAAGCCTTAAACCCAACAATCCCTGTATTTGCAAGCTCGGGTGGTGGGTGCTTAGGGGTATGCACTGGCCCTAAGATTCAACTTGTATCTGTTTTGTTTTGTTTTGTTTTGTTTTTGTTTTAAAAAAAACTGGTCTGTTTATTGGTCATTCTGTGCTCTCTCTGCTTCATTCTGTAATTTGGATTCTAAGCCGCTCTATGTAAAATAAAGCTCTGTGTACTCTATTCACTGTAACAAGAAATAAATAGAGAAATAAAGCTCTAACTTTTCCCCTGGTCAAAGTGCATGAAATTTGCAGGCACAGGAGCCCAATTACAGGCAGGCAGACACATCTGGGAGTTGTGCTGGGCATCTCTAATGTTTGATTTTTCAAAAATAAAAAGTCTACAGCTTTTACATTTTCTTCCCAAATTGGATGCAGTTTGCAGCCACAGGTAGCTTTTATGGGGGCATGAAGCCTGCCAGATTTCAGAAGGATAGCTACGGGGTGTCTAAAATACTAGGAATTACTGAAGCTACCCAAGTGTTTTGTGAGTAATCAGTCTGAAAACTGTTGGCATGAGAGAGGTGTCCCTGGTATGAAAACCTTGCAGACAGATGCATCCAGGGGTTTGGGTGAGGGAAGTAAAAATGATTCACTTTCCTCCATACCCCATGTTAGAGCCATACTTTTATTTTGCTCAGTAAAACTCCCAAATCCATTATTGGTTTTGTATTATTTGTTTATTCATTTTTTTTTAAAAAAAATAGAATTTAAAAAGAGAGATGGAAATAATATTATTTAGAAGTGTAGAGGAGGGAGATTTGTCTCTTGGCTGTTTGATACGTTAAAATGTATTAAAAAAGGAGCTTTACGGCTTCACACTAGCCTTTCTGGTGCTTTTTGATAGGCCCTACTACATGAGGCTGTCAAAGATTTTGCCTGCAAAGATGTAAATTAATTTGGAGTTTCTTTCTTTTCCTTTTTTCCCTAGAGTGGCATATGACAGACAAAGAAACCTTCAATGAAGCTTTCTGATCTTAAAAAACAACAACCAACTGTTGACTGCTGTGCTGAAACAACAACCAAAATCTGGCCCTTTTTGGTGCTCTCCAGGCAACATTTTGGACAGACAGACTCTCTTCTTAAAAAGCCCATGGGCAGGGTGGAGACAGGGACTCAAAGATAAGAGCTAGGGTTGCCAGACTCAGTAGACGACAGGACTTCTGTGCCTTTAAATGCCCTGCTCTCTTTTGAGCCTGGAAACCTTAAAGAGAAACCAGCCGACCCTTTGCTTGGAAATTACTCAAAAGAGAGCAGGGCAATTAAAGGCACAGAAGTCCTGTCTCTATTGAGTCTGGCAACCCTAATAAGAGCTGCACAGTGTGCTTGTTGGGAATGGCTAGATGACACTGAGTTGGCAGACAGAAGCCTAGTGTAAAGACTCAAACGTCTGTGATTTAAACCCAGTATAATGAGCTGTGCCCTAAAAGGGTCTACAGCAGGGTTTCCCAAACTTGGGTCTCCAGCTGTTTTTGAAGTCCTGCTCTCTAGGGATGATGAGAGTTGCAGTCCAAAAACAGCTGGAGAGTCATGTTTGGGAAACCCTAGTCTACAAACTTCCCTGCTTACTATGTTTAATCGTATGTTTATTTCTTGGCCAGGTGTGACTGTGACTGCTGGGACCCACCTGTCTAGGTAGCAATATTTATTTATTATTTATTCACTTTGTATACTGCCCTTCATCCAAAGATCCCAGGGTGGTTCACAGCAGACTATGAGAACATCCAATGCTTTTACTTAACGAGGTTGTTTGCTAAAATGGCAGCTGGAACATGTTGCAGAATGGCATGGAATCTGTGAATTAAAATTACATTAGTGTAATTTTACTATTAGAATTCCTTCCGTATAGCCCACATCACAGCTGCTCCAGAGATGCAGTGATCTACATTCTTGCTACACTGGAAGAAATTGTGTAATAACTGAAACTATTAAGCTTTTAAAAAGAAAGGGGAGGGGAAACCCCAATCCAAGTCCACAACAGAGATTGCTATTTGTGGCAATTAGCCTACCAAGAAAAGAAATCTACACCAAATGTTCACTTCTAATATCCTTGGCTTCTCTAAACTAAGGTTCAAATGAGCTCAGATGAATATATTAAAGTGCATGTATGCCTTTAGGCATTTGATGAAGTAATCCATGTGGATTGCCAAATTGTCATATATGGAACTAATCAGACAGGTTGTTGCCAGTTTGAAATGCTGAATTTGTTTGTCTTCACAAGTAGGAGGTGATTGGTTTTCAGTTGCCCGATCTCAAATATGCATCTATATCCCCATTCTTCTGAAAATGTAACAAAATGTTATGATTTCAGGCCAACACTTTTAAAGAAAGCAAACATATTTTTTTATTTAGTTACAAATGTTTGTTTTTCATATTCATAAAAACAGTTAATTTTTTTTCAAATATACATACAATATAAACAACAGCATAGCAACCTTGTTTCACATGCCCTAGCTTTCCCCAAGAGCTAGTGAGACAGGAAGGAGGGGAAACAAGAAGGAAGGAAGGAAAATATAGAGCTGCTTCAGGCATAATGTTGATTCATGACTTAGTCTTGCATTCAGAAGTAGTCAGGACAGGGGCTTCTAGTTTACCTATTATTCCATCCTTCCTATTGTTAATTATTGTTGTGGTTGTTATTTGTTAAATTTGCATACCTCCCTTCATCCATAGATCTCAGAGCGGGCCACAAGATAAAAATACAATATGTTTATGCAGTAGAATGGGAGGCATTTTTTGGTGATTTCCCCCTCTTGTTATTTATTTCTTTAAAATATTTATCCTTCCACCATTTTTGCTCACATAACTGGAGGTGGCATTTTTACACACACTTTTCCTTAGTACAGTCATACCTCATGTTGCGTCCGCTTCAGGTTACGTATTTTGAAGTTACGTCCCGCGGCAACCCCGAAGTACCGGAATGGTTACTTCTGGGTTTCACTGCTTGCGCATGCGCAGAAGCGCTAAATCGCACCACGTGTGTGCGCAGATGCTGCGCTTCTGGATGCAAACGCTTTGAGTTGTGGATGTGCCTCCGGGACGGATTACGTCCACAACTCAAGGTTCCGCTGTATATGGATTTTTGTAGACCAACACACACTGTACACACAAGTTTTTACTGGGTTGGAGTACAGCATTACAAAATTAAGATGAAGGAAGGCTGTGCTTTGGTTGTCATATTGTTTTGGAAACTGTGGGAATACAATCTGAAGTGAATTTTCACCACATCCCTAAGTGGTATAGGATTGCAGCCTGAGAGTGCCTTATTATGCCTGTTTACCAAATAAAACTGATGGCTTTCAATTAGATTTAGTCACAAGCGTGCATAGGATTGAAGTCTCCCTCCCTCTTTCTCTTTATATATATATGAAAAGAAAAACCTAAATGTTTTCAGATGTTGGCTTTGTATGACATAAAGCAGCGGCATCGCTAGCCTTCTGGCTGCCCGGGGCAGCAAACCCGAAGGCACCCCACCAGGGGGGGGGCAGGGCATCAGTCGCGCGCATCGCAGAGCTTCACGCACGCACGCGCAGGAGGCCGGCGACGCGGCAAACCCCGCGAGCAAGCCACGGAGTGAGGCAGTCTCGCTCGCATCAGGGCTTAAGTCCTCAATGGCGGCAGTAGCGGTGGCCGTCGGAGGTGGTCAGCCCCGTCCAGCCCCATCCAGCCTGCTGCCCCCCCGCCCAGCCTGCTGCCCAGGGCGGCACCCCCCCATCTTAATATGCCACCGACTTAAAGGAGATAAAAGTATTCAGTAGGAAACACACTTTGTGAATAATAAACAAAATACTAAACAGATCTCTTTTTTTTCTAAATTGCCTACAACAGAGTGTGCGAGCAATAACTGTTTTAGCATTAGGGTTTTACATTATTGTACTTACAGCATGTGGATTATAGTTCTTTTTAGAGACCCTTAAAATCCTATTGAGATGAGGATATCTTTAATCATGTAAGTAATCCACAGCTTAGAGCCTCTGCTGATCTGCGTTGCTATGAAAGACGACAACAGTAGTGAAACAGCTCCTGTGGTCTCTGGTGTCATCAGTGACTTTAGAGGCAAAATCCATTTGGAACCATTAAAGATTAATTTTCAGAATTGGAAATACATCCTGGCAGGCATGTGCAATGGCATTTTCCTTGCACTGGGCTGTTATATTACACTATTGCCTTAAACTGCTGCTTCAGTATATTAAATTTAACACCACACTCCCTCTTGGCTCTTGCCGCCCCCCTTTAGGTTGCCAGCTCTGCAAAATTCCGCGGTGATGGGAGGGGGTAAAAGTACTAGAATTTTCATTTGGAGGCGACTCTAAAAAGACACACAAATGGTCACTAAAGTTGTGGATGCAGCAATAGCCTTCCCTGGTTGGCCTCTCACCCAGAAGCCCCATTGTTCCTTGTCTCTTCTCTCCCTGTCTGCTGAGAACTCTGTCCTTAGACCTCGTGTGAAGGTTCCTGCCTCCGCCGCCGCCTCCTCCCCTTCCTTCCTTCCTTCCTTCCTTCCTTCCTTCCTTCCTTCCTTCCTTCCTTCCTTCCTTCCTTCCCACTACCCATAATTTCATTAGGCCCCTAGTTTTCTGGCAACTATCTACTCTGTTTCATTTAATTTAGACCAGGCATCCCCAAACTCGGCCCTCCAGATGTTTCAGGACTACAGTTCCCATAATCCCTGACCACTGGTCTTGTTAGCTAGGGATGATGGGAGTTGTAGTCCCAAAGCATCTGGAGGGCCAAGTTTGGGGATGCCTGGTTTAGACCCTCCCAGCTAGCCTCCCTGCCTGCTCACCTTGGCTGTTTCTTCTCCTCTTATCTCACTAGCTTTCAACAATACACTAACTGCCCTAAAATCACATACAGCTGTTTTTGCAGTTTGCTTATTACTGACCTATCGCTTCTTCAACTCCTCCTTATCTGTCCACCTGCTCCCCAGGCCCTTTTTTGTCTCTCATGCACCTAATCTCCCTTTATCTTACTCCATGGTCTGTGTTCTTTCCCCCACTTCCTTTCTTTCCTGCCTCTGCAGCTCAGCACTATGTTTCTTAGCTTTTTTTTAACCTATTCAAATCTTTTTACCTTCAGCTTTCCAACCTCCAGGCTGTCCACATACCACACAGCTGCTCCTTTCCCAGGTGCACGTATGAAATTTTAATCCCAGACAAACTGATGATTTCCTTTAGTGAAGCCCGAGTACAGAGATCCTGCCAGCCGTGTCACAGCATCTGAGCTAGAATGTTCATAAGCATTCTCTGATATCACAGTAGTTTAGCCAATGGAGGCTTTTTAAACTAACTAACTAACTAAATAAATCCAAATCCATGTACAACACAGCTAAATTAATTCAGTTTGCAACTTCTTTTGTAGATCGGATCAGATACTGTCCATACACACACACACACACACACACACACACACACACACACACACACACACCATTCCACATCATCTCATTTCAGCCTTACATATTGTATTCAAATTTCATATACATATTTGAATGTCATTTATGTCAAAATGAACCTTGTAGCCTGATTCATTCATTTCCATGCAACACTCTCAAGTGGCAGGTCGTTCTGAATTCTAGTTTATATAGAAATAGAAATAGAAATACTTTATTGTCACTGTACCACTTGTTTACAGTGAGATTAAATGACCCCCCCCCCAAACAATCACTCAGTCCTTGTTACACTCTGTGTGCTGTCGTACGACCACCAACCCCGAACGTCAGCTGCAATGTTGCTGTCTTCCATTCAGCAGCCTCATGGCCCATGGGTAGAAACTGTTCTTTAACCTATTGGTATGGCTTATCATGCTTCTGTATCTCCTGCCTGAGGGCAGGAGATTAAAAAGGTGCTGGCCAGGGTGTGAGTCATCCCTGAGAATGTTCCTCGCTCTTCTGAGGCAAAGGTCTCCCGCAATAGCATCTAGCGGACTCAGGGGACAGCCCACAATATCGTGTGCTGTCTTCACCACCCTCCGTAGGGACTCTCTGTCCATGGCTGTCAAACCAGCATACCACACCGTATTGCAGTATGAGAGAACACTTTCTATCGTGGACTGATAGAAGGAAATCATCAGCTGCTGTCCAGCCTTGTTCTTTCACAAGACCCTAAGGAAATGAAGTCTCTGCTGGGCCTTCCTAACCACCTGGGCTGTATTGACCTTCCAAGTTAGGTCTTCACTAAGATGGACTCCCAGGTATTTAAAGGAAGAGACTCTCTCCACACAGCTCCCCCAATATACAACGGGGCTAGCTCCCCTCTCTTCCTCTAAAAGTCCAACACCATCTCCTTTGTCTTGCCAATGTTTAGGTGCAGATTCTTCTCTGAGCACCATGTGGATACTTTTTGAACCTCCCCCCCTGTACGCAGATTAGTCTCCGAATCTGTATCATTAGTTGCCTCAATTTATTGGCAGGGGAATGCTTTACTTACAGTGACTTTTCTATTACACATACGACTCTTTAAAGCAAGTTTTTTTTAAAGTGCTTATTCCTTTTCGGTTCTCTATCTTATTCGCTAAAGGAGTATTGGTATGGGATGATAGAGGAGGATTTACCATTTGAAACAGCTCTCTTTTTTCCCCCTCTTCAAAAAAGGCCATCTGGTATCTTATCAATGTAATGCATGCACATACCCGGCAAAGTATCTATTATAACGATAAACTGCTAGGGAGGTTTTCCATCCTCTTAATCCAGATGGTTTGTAATAACTTAGATCCACAACATTTTATACGTCCCTTTAGCTGTAAGGCTGAATTCATTACAATTATATTACACACACACAAACACACTGCTTTCCTTGTAACAACATATTTTCACTTCAATCTTATTTTTCTGATACTCTAAATCAGCCTTCACCAACCTGATGCCCTCAAGCTGCTTTAGACAACAACTCCCATCTTCCCAAGCCAGCGCAGACATAAATATAGAGCTGAGCTGCAACTTTATTGAAGAATTTCCCGCTCGAAACATGGAGGTTCAGGGCGAAAGGTTTTGCAGAACTGTATGCCCTCTCAGGTTTTTCATGCCTACCTGTTTTCATGAGCCTCACAGCAGAGGTGATGGGGCTCATCACTGCCTTGTTAGCTTTTCCTCTTGAAGGCTTCATATACAGGAGTGGGAGCAAGAACCATTGCTGCCCTCACTCTGACTTGGCTTCTTAATTGTGCCCCTCCCCACTACCTCAATCACCAAATATCTCCACACCCACCCACCCCTCAGCTTCACAGTCTGTGAGCGGAGCAGTGAAACTGCAGAGGCAGATAGGGATTACAGCTTCACTCTGCAATAGATTCTGAAAACCTCTAAATAATAATGTCCTGCCTGAGCTGGTCTCAGAGGCAGTGTTGAGGACTCCCGGACTGCTGGTTTTGGGGGACGTCAACACCCATGACGAGGCAACTGGCTCTGGGGTGGCTCAGGACTCAATGGCTGTTCCAACATGTAATCGGCACAATGCACGTGACAAGTCCCACTCTGGACCTCGTTTTCTCAACAGGGCAGGAAGACGGTGATG
Source organism: Zootoca vivipara (assembly GCF_965207765.1). Classification (NCBI taxonomy): domain Eukaryota; kingdom Metazoa; phylum Chordata; class Lepidosauria; order Squamata; family Lacertidae; genus Zootoca; species Zootoca vivipara. The sequence goes on along the minus strand of NC_142587.1, from coordinate 34,045,082 downwards.
TGAAATTGGGGGATATTGACATCAGTCCATTCCAGGAGCTTGTGCTAAGCCATAGCTTGACTTAGTGTTTCAAGTTAGCCAGGAAGCCGAGTAGTTACATGGGCCTGTATACCATGCATGCATGCCGAAAATCTTGTTTCATTTAACAAAGTCAGTACCAGGACAATCATCTTTATGGAAATGTTTGACACCTCTGCTGATGCATTGTACCTGTTAATAGGACCTGCCATGTTGTAAATTTTACACAGCTTTGCACTCCCCGTTAGTGTTTAAGCAAATAGATGACGGACTGACTTTCCTATTTAAAGATCCCAAAGTGAATAGCCACAAAAAGGTATTAGGCCTAGAGATGGGCAAGCACAGCTGTAGATCCCTTTTGTGATCCTATAGCCAGGACTGTTCTGTGGATAATCACCCCCCTCCCTTTTTAAAGCATTCTGACCTGGCTTTGCCAAGTGCCGCAGTACAGCACCATCACTCCTGACATTCTGGCTTCCCTGAATGGAGGCCAGTCAGGGACTAATGCGATTACATGTCCAGGATCCTTTTAAGAGGAAAATGGTTTAGAAACCTGCAATTGGATTGAACCCATAATCCCTTGAAAGCAAGGTGGCTTTTCAAATCCCGATGCTGAACTAATGTGTCTAGGAGCCTTTTATAGGAAAGGCAGCAGAGGCCACAAAACCTGGTAAGGAGCTGTTTCTTTATTTTGCTTACAAGGCTGTAATATATTTAAGTGCTTATCCGTTGGGCATAAACCAAGCTGGTATTCGCCTCAGGCATCTCAGGGAGGAGGGGGGTGTAGAAGGAAAGAAACCATGCTGGTGCAGTGTGTGTGCTATCTGTGGAGAACCTAAATGGTTTGTGTTCCTTAAAATCTATCTCCCTCCTCTGCATTTCAGCAGTATTAGAAAGCAGCCACCGGCAAAGGTCCTGATAGGCAGAAGCCCCTTCTATCCCGCTGTGTGTTTGCAATGCAGCCTGGCCTCAATTACATGCATTGGAAGACTGTTTTATTTTCTCTGCATGAAGACCCAAAATATTGAGACCTGTTTCCTGAAGCCTGCTCAGCTTAACCAAGTCATTTTCACATGAAGGAGTAACTTACTTGAACTGGATTTTGCCTCTTCTCTTTCTGGGCTCGCTACTGTGCTTTAACAATAGTCTTTTTCTTTAAAGAAGTTTTTCCTGGCAAGGAGGCGACTGGGAGCGAAAAGTTCACTTGCAAATAAAAATAAACAAACATGGAGCCAATATATTACATATGTTTGTTGGCTGCTCCTTCAAGTGAGACATTTTTGTTTGGTGGCTCACCAACCATTCCAGGTGATTTTCTGGATCTGGGGCGGGGAATCTTCAACCTGGGGAACAAATGTGACTCTTAGGGTTAGATATATCTGGCACTGATTTACACCCTCCTCCTCCAGTTCTTTTGCCAGGATGGATGGAATGTGGCCTTGAACTGTAATATTGCCCTCTTGACTGCCTGGATGGTGAGATGTACATATAGAAACCTCTGGCTTTTTCATGGTTGGACTATAGCCTACTAAACAAATGTTGTTGTTGTTTAGTCATTTAGTCGTGTCCGACGCTTCGTGACCCCATGGACATAGCACGCCAGGCACTCCTGTATTGCACTGCCTCCCGCAGTTTGGTCAAACTCATGTTCGTAGCTTCGTGAACACTGTCTAACCATCTTGTCCTCTGTCATCCCCTTCTCCTAGTGCCCTCAATCTTTCCCAACATCAGGGTCTTTTCCAAGGATTCTTCTCTTCTCATGAGGTGGCCAAAGTATTGGAGTCTCAGCTTCAGGATCTGTCCTTCCAGTGAGCACTCAGGGCTGATTTCCTTAAGAATGGATAGGTTTGATCTTCTTGCAGTCCATGGGACTCTCAAGAGTCTCCTCCAGCACCATAATTCAAAAGTATCAATTATTTGGCAATCAGCCTTCTTTATGGTCCAGCTCTCACTTCCATACATCACTACTGGGGAAACCATAGCTTTAACTATACGGACCTTTGTAGGCAAGGTGATGTCTCTGCTTTTTAAGATGCTGTCTAGGTTTGTCATTGCTTTTCTCCCAAGAAGCAGGCGTCTTTTAATTTCGTGACTGCTGTCACCATCTGCAGTGATCAAGGAGCCCAAGAAGGTGAAATCTCTCACTGCCTCCATTTCTTCCCCTTCTATTTGCCAGGAAGTGATGGGACCAGTGGCCATGATCTTGGTTTTTTTGATGTTGAGCTTCAGACCATATTTTGCGCTCTCCTCTTTCACCCTCATTAAAAGGTTCTTTAATTCCTCCTCACTTTCTGCCATCAAGGTTGTGTCATCTGCATATCTGAGGTTGTTGACATTTCTTCCAGCAATCTGAATTCTGACTTGGGATTCATCTAGTCCAGCCTTTCGCGTGATGAATTCTGCATATGAGTTAAATAAGCAGGGAGACAATATACAACCTTGTCGGAAAGGAGTACTAAACAAATACAAGTCATATCAATTGCCCGACCCACCATTGGGATTATTTATTGCATAAAATTTATATAGCGCTTGATTGCATGTGGTCAGCAGAGGGTTGCCCATGAGGAAATACGCCCTGTGGAATGAAAAGTGTTCCACACCCCTAAGTCTCAAAGAGGTCACCACCAAATATTCCTCTTAACCATGTGAGATGCACTGATGGTATGAGGGTGGGGGAATCTGCCATTCCATGTGATACCAGTGACAAGCCACACAGAGCAGCCACCATGTGGGCTCAATTTATTTTTATTCATTAAATGTCATGTGACATCCAACTAGCGACCATGTTGGGTGAATGGAGCCTTCAAATACCACAGGATAAATTCTACAGAAGTATGTGGCTAAGTCCAGGACTCATAAGGGTTTTCAAGTTCGTAAAGTTGGTGTGTTTACAAACAATCGAAGGTTGTTGTTTTTCCAACTCAAAGGATTAGATCTTTTTTTCAGCTTGAGACTAGAGTCAGCCGGTAGCCTTCAGGAATGTAGTCAAATACCTCAGAAGCCTGGTCATGTTCGCTTGCTAGGCCCCTTAACAAAAGCTATCTCAATCTTTTTCTGTGTGATGTAACCAATATGGTGTTTCCCTATAGTCTGTAGTCATGCTGGGTATCATAGCATTTTTAAAAAAGCATTCCATAGTACTTGACTCAATAATATAGTTGCTAGCCCAACTGGCATGTGACCAAAACACTGGAGCTATTTTTACCCACTGCCCACACACATTCCGCTTACAGTGTCAGTCAGGTTTAAGGAACTTGTCACTTCTTGTTTTGGATATCTCGTAGGGTGCAATTCTTTGTTGCATGAGAAAACACCCACATGATTCCTACTGCAGTAATGGCTGGCTTTCAGCTGTGGTGGGTGGGAGTGGAGTGATCTGTATAATTTGATTAAAAAAAAACTGCTTTGCCTCGAAACCTCCTGCAAACTGGGATTGCTGCCGCCACAATCTCTGAGCATCAGCCAAGGGGATAGCCAGAGACCTGCCGTGTAGCAGCCAAGACAGGGGTGCTGTTCTGTCAGCACGGTTTAGGGCAGGCATAGGCAAACTCAACCCTCCAGATGTTTTGAGACTACAATTTCCATCATCCCTGACCCCTGGCCCTGTTAGCTAGGGGTGATGTGAGTTGTAGTCTCAAAACATCTGGAGGGCCGAGTTTGCCTATGCCTGGTTTAGGGTATGACTACAAATGATCACAAGCACCTCACATTGGTGTGTGTTCTTATGTGCCAGCAGCAACAACACAAGGTGTGTTGGCCCTTCACACGTCATGGACTTGTACACTGTCACCACAGCTGGGCCTTGCCATGGAGCTCTTTTCTTCCGAGTAAGGACATCCTCATTCCTTTGTTTGCCATGATCACTGGCAGCGTAAAGTACTGCCTTCAGTGTAAAGTACTGACATCAGATTTAATATGTCTCAAATAAAATTTACAGACGGACAGGCTACACTGAGGAATGGCCTATACACTGTTTAGTGGCTGGCTTTTTAAATAGTATAGTATTAAGGCTGTAAATACCTTGTTGGCTTGTACATGTCCACTAGGTATTCATTCAGCGGTAATTATGGCAAAGATCCCTAACCTATCATCTGTTATTGATCACCAGTTTCCATATTCCTCTATTTGCCTCTCATTGGTCGCATCCAAACACTTCCCAACAACCTTCACAAACTACAGTTCCGAGGTTTCTTTGGGGAAAGCTGTGACTCTTAAATTGCCACAAGAATCCTTTAAATGTATGTGGTGGGTGTGCCCTTCATTGATGGCCTGCAATTCTCCATGTGAAAATCATACAATGATTTCCGTTTTTTTTATCCAAGTATTACTGTAGTACACTAAGGCTGCGACCCTGTACATGTTTTCCTGAAAGTAAGGCTAATTGAACACTATGGGGCTCAATTCTGAGTAGACATGCCCACCATAGTAACTAAGTATGGTAGGTGTGGTTGGAAAATCAATTAAGGGAGGGGATGAATTAGGTCTTCTGTAAAAGGAAGGCATATATATCATGAAGCACATAAGCAATAGTTTTTTGGGGGGGGGGATGTAACCGGGAGAAATGGCAAGGCTCACTTTCCCCAAATCATCTCTTTTAAATTTTGTACCTTGAGAGCCTGCTCTTAAGGTACTCTGCACTTAACTACCTGAGCTCTCACAACCTTCAGGAAAATAATGTATGGCAATTGCTGGCAAGAGTAGCCAAGTTCACTTGCAGAGTTTTTCACATGTCAACCCAAGTGTAGTTGATAACAAGACAGTAGAATGCTTGAGGGACAGCAATGTTTTGGAAAGCCAACAATTATCCAATGGCAGCTTTAAAGTTATTATGATCTGACAGACAATTGCCAAGGGCAGTGCGTGCTAAAAATATACCCCACACACATTCCTGGGTTTTACTACCAGGACGTTATTATGAACATAGACTGCAGCCCAACTTCAGAGTATTTTAAAATTATTACTTCTAATCACACACACACACACACACACACACACACACACACACACTTAAGCTGTGCATTAGTTCCTGCCACCTTCATTCCCCCCCCCTGCATTCAAGGGTAGCTTTTAGTCTGATTGTGTTGATTGGAGCCTATTGGGTGTTGTTGATGTTTTGAAGGAAATCTCTTGGTTCCAGCATGCAAATGGATCTCCCTGCTAACCCACAGCTATGCCAAGTACTGGTACATATTGTCAGAGCATTCCATGGCAGGGGAGTAGCAAGGGAGGGACGTTGGGGGTGCTCCGCCCCGGGCAGCATGTGATCCCGAGGGTGCCATGGCGGTTGCTCCTGCCTGCCCTGCCCCCAGAACACGCGGCCCGCCGCCACGGGGCACACGCCTCACCCCAAAACACACACACCACCCCCAGAATGCGCACCAGCCCCGCCCCTGCCTGCTCTCCACCCCCGGTGGCAGAGCATGAAGCTACACCACTGTTCCATGGTCGATCTCCTGCATATCCTTGCAGGGAATCTTATCTTCCACACAATGCATGTAGTGCATATGTGAAAAGACACACTATGCTGAATAGAGTACCCACAGCTGGGGGGGGGGTCAATCTGAATTAGTTTGCATTTGAAGGTGAAGCTAACAAATGAGCACTTTCTGAAACAATGCACAAAGGGAAACACGGCCCTACTTTGAGATTTGCACGTCTCTGAATTTTGTAGTGCAAGTTCTGCAGCCAAGTAACATACACAAAAATGCAAACACCAGGTTAAAGTGTGCATAAAATACATATATTTATAAATGTAATATACAAAAATGCATTATATTAGGCAAAATTGTGTTACAAAATATGTATATTAGGAGAAATTCACACTAAATTACCAATGGATTTTCATGTGAAGTTTTAAAAGAATGTTCACCAACCAATATGGAAAAATGGAAAAAAATAACTTAAGACAAGAAAAATGAGAAAGTGAGAAACACCAAAATAGATTGATTTGCCCATCCCTATCCACAGCACACCTTGAAGTTTTGTATATACAAGCCTCGTGGACATTAGTCCGGGCATTGACAATATGTGGCAGGACGCTCCTGAAGAGCTGATTCTCCTGGCTCCTATCCCTTCATTTCCAGCTTTAGGATACTGCTTGTGATGGGCTATCTAAGTTTCCCCACAGCATGGGATTCTCTCCACTGTGATGCCCAAGACATACAGTTTGGGACGCACAGCGGAGGGACTGTGCTGTGAATCAAGAAGGTCTTCATTCAAATCTCTCGTTGACTGTAAGCTACTGCCTACCTTGCAAGTTTGGCATATGGGTTGTTCAGACAATGGCCAGGATTGTTCATTTACCCACCACTTTATGAACCCCTCCTTTCTTTCTGCCACACACCCGTTTTGGCACAGAGACTCTGACTCGCATAAAGATTGGGTACCTTGGAATTTGCTGCAACACCAGAACCAGGGAACTCTGGTTTAGTGTCAGGAATAAACCAGATAGTAAGTCAGATTGTGGTTTATGAAGCTGTGGACAAATGCCCAAATTCAGTCAACGCATAAGAAGAGGGTGGTAATCTAAAGTGTTATTTAAATGTGAACTATTGGATACATATTTTCAGAATGAATACTGCACCACATTGTGTTTATTGGGAAGCCAAAATTATTACAAGGTTCTGCTTTCATTGTCAACATTCATATCTTCCTCTTTAACAAATGCATTTCCTGAGCACAACTGAATCAGAAAGCCATTTCTAATAAATATTCATGATAGCCTCTCGCTACCACAAGTACCTGTGTTGCAGCAGCCAAGAGGGTGAAGAATGAGATGCTGAAAAGTGATCAACAAATGCGCTCTCAGTAGCAAAGGAAGAAGGCTGCAAAATCAATTCAGCTGTAGAGCCAAGGTGGGATGGCTCAGCAAAAGCGAAGTGCTTAGGGTTGTTTTGGGAAATCATTACTGCAGCTTGTTTTGGAATCTAAAATGCACAAGCTTAAAATGCCATAATAGAAATAATATTCTCTTTCAACAGTCCCAGAAGAAAAAAAGTGTCCTCACTGTGAGATAATCAAGAGGCATAATGAACAATTTAAAACAGAAACACTCATGGGGGTGGGGGTGGGGATAACAAATTTTAAAGATAAATAGCCTACAACCATATACCAATGAAGTTCATTGGCATTTACTCTTGAGTAAGGATGTTTAGCAGGCTTTCCGAAACTGTGGTCCACAAACGTCAGTCAGGTGATCTGTAAATATACAATAAAAACCATACACCAACTAACAGAGAACGTGATAATTGTGAAAAAAGCAGAAAAATAAGTTCTGGTGAGTTCCAGCTTAAAAAAAAAAAAAGCCCTGGGATTCCAGCCTAAGAGGATTAATCCTAGATAGGAGTGGGGGAGAAGCACATTGAATAGCTAAGGGTCTAGAGATTCATAAAGGAAGATCCAGGTACAATGTGATTTGATATTTAGATAGATAAATTAAACAAATAGTTGTATCCAGTATAAGTCATACTTACAGTGGACCTCAACTGGTGATATTCATTAATTTAAATGAGTCTACTCTGAGTATGGCCAACAGTTACAACCCACAGCTTATCTGTAAAAAAAAAAAGAAGTCCATTCTATAATAGTTGAACCCTTTCTATGAGCTGAATAGGGAAACAGGAAAAACACTGGCAACAAGCAGATTCCAGCCATTAAGAATCAAGTATGTTTTTCTCTGTTTGGTCTTATTCTGGTTTGTGTTTCCCGGTTACTTTAGAGCCATGAGAAAAACAAGAAATGTGAATTTTACCTTTTTAGTGGCACCTAGTTTTTGCACACACCCCTCTCTTCCCTCCATCTGGGCAAGCAATAAGCAGCAATGAAATATTCCAGCCAAGGGAAAACATCCCAGAAGGGTGCAAAGTAGGACTGGTGAGGAGTATGGCTTGAGAAACGTCCTGAGGGCCAGAAAGAGAGGCTGTGGGCAGGCACATTTGGACCCCAGGCCTGAGGATCGCCATCCCCACGCAAAGTGTGATAGAACAGAAGTAGCTTTTAGATGGATTTGTGTCTATCTGATAATTTACTTTGGGGTGTAGGAGCAAGCCAAGGATGTCCCAGCTACTCAGCTGGGTGGCATGAGCCTTTGATCTTAGCTGACAGAAGGTAGCACCGCACATCACCATGCCTTCTTCCAAGACCCAGCAATTCCCAAAGAGAATCTAAGGGAACATTTAACGATGCAACTGCAATGAGCTGCTTTAGAACACACTTGCACTGTGTCGGAATGAGGATGGTAATTACCTTCAGCTATCTAAGGAGGTGACACTGACACAAAGCAAAAGTAAATATTTAATACTGAAAGGAGTGCATAAATGTTAAGGACTAAGTACATTTCTAGATCTGCAAGGGCAATTAACTTTTGGCCTGTTTAGATGTTGCTGGAACTGTCTACATTAATAGCCTGATTTATAGAGGATGCCTTGTAAGCTTTTTGCGCTAATGCCTCTTTGATTGTACAATTGTTGGAACTATGTACGCTTGCCAGAACAATAACATTTGAAGGGCTGGGTTTTAAAGTTCACAAAAATGCAAGTGCAGAATTCGTCTCTTGTGCAACTCAGATAGGACTCTCCATATTTTGCATGACAGACCCAGAAATGATTTTCTTTTGCTGGGGTAGGATGTTTCTGTTCTAAGTGATTGCCCTGGAGTCAAACCTTGATTCTAAGCTACAACTTAATTAACCACAATCCTAAAAAGAACCTGTTTTGCCAGCGCTTTAAGCATGACTCAGTGTCATCGTGAGCAAAGGATGCCGTGTTCAATGCAGAAACATGAAAGGGACTGTCTTTATCATTAGAATATGCCATCTTATGTAGATTTACTTCTAGAACCGGTATGTCCACCAAATGGTGGAAATGTGAGCATCATCTTACCATAGGAAGGCTTTCACTGGGAGAGCAAGTTGCAGTCAACATTCCTCTTTCTAACCAGTACTGACCCATCATCCTTCCTCTTGATGTTTTATACGCCAAACCTTTGAGATCCCATACTCCTTCCATTTCTCCTTTGCTACTTCCCTCTCTTTCCTGATTTATCTTCTCTGTTCCTTTAGACCAGGAGCAGGCAGGAAACTTTGTTCAGCCCAGTGGCCACAGTCCATCTTGCACAACCAGCCAAGGACAGCATGCCAGTAGTGGGGAAAGCTTGCAACAAAAGTGAGTGGAACGGTGAGCGCAACTCTTATCTTTGCACAGTCAGCTATATTCGGGTGTGCAAAAGTCAAAGATTTCTATACACACCTCTCTCCATCTAGACAAGCAAAGAGCACTGTCACAGTTCAAGGACACATTCCAGTCAGGCCAAAACACTTAAAGGAAAGTGCAGAACAGGACTTGTGATGGGCTAGGGAGAGTCTCAAGGGTCAGATAGAAAGGGCTGAAGGGACACAATTTGCCCACAGGCTATAAGTTCCTCATACCTGTCTTCTATCTCTGTCTCTTTCATCAGCCTCCAGTTATTCATATCCCCCCTTTCTGTCTCTTACCCTTCTGAATCCTCTGCACTGCTTTTCCTCCCTGCTTTCTCCTATCACCTTAGCTTGGCATCTTCTGTGCCAATTTGTCCAGCCTAATTTCATCCCTCTGCCTCTTGGCATCCCTGTCTTCAACCCTGCTCAGCTGTTGCCACAGAATTTAAAGATTTGTAATCATGCAAATAGGTGATGGTAGCAGGACTGTATAAGACAGTTGTTGTCGCCATCTTTTCTGTCTTGGGAGACAATGGAGGAGTGCACCTTTAGGGGTGAAGTCAAACTGTCGGAAGGTTTAAGCACTGGCTGTGGCTGTAGAGAGAGATGTGGGAGAGATATGTTTTGTTGCAGCTGGGGCAGATGGAGGCAGCTGGTTGTTTTGACGCAGATGCACCATGGCGTTTCTTCTCTCTGTGCCCCTCATAGTGGTCATTCCTCTTCTGGTCACTGTTATGGATACACAACCTGACTGCCGTTGGTACAGATACTTGCAGGCCTGCTTATTCTGTCACCTATGCAATTTTTAATCCACTGCAGTTCTTAATAAGGGAAGTTGAGGACGTTATTCTTGGATGTTAAATATTCCCTCCGGACTATTAAGTCTCCCTTCCTTTCAGATTTTTGATATCATAACTTTTCTCTTGTTGGGTTGTGTAGACCCCACATGCGGAACTCAAATCTGCATGGTTCACCTAGTGCAGGGATAGCCAACTTCCAAGAGACTGCGATCTACTCACAGAGTTAAAAACTGGCAGTGATCTACCCCCTTTTGGGGGGTTCACGTAAAAGTTGTTGAGCTTCTTTAGGGAAGAGGAAAGCGACATTGAGCTCTTTTTTTTGAAGAAAAGCCCTGTTTCTGGTGGTTCAGGTCATTTTAGGGGTGCAGGGCAAAGATGTTGAGCTTTTTTTAGGGGAGCCAACATTTTTTAGCTTCTTTGGGGGGAAGCCACTGACCTACCAGTGATCTACCACAGACATCCAGTGATCTACTGGTAGATCACGATCTACCTATTGCACATGCCTGACCTAGTGCTTACTTAAGGCCCTAAAGTTTTTTTTTAAGTACTTTTGAGTAATCACCTTCTGCTGTTGTTTTATGCTGTTTGTTTTTGCTGATGGCTGCACTTTGTTTTAATACACTGCCTTGCAATAGATAATAAAGGGCAGTATAGGAGTTTTCCCCCCGAATAAAGATTGCTCCAACCTGTGCTTGCAAAGTGGTTCAGTAGAAGAGGGCATACAGTAATACAGCATAGCTGCCAAGTTTTCACTTTTCTCGCGAGGAAGCCTATTCAGCATAAGGGAAAATCCCTGTAAAAAAGGGATAACTTGGCAGCTATGTAATACAGGCATACAGAACATTATATAGATATGTGTTCTCAACTCACTCTACAAACCCACCAAAAACAATTCTTACTAGACTAGCTATTTCTTTAAAAAAAGAAAAGTCAGTGCATACTGAGATGATAAGTAATTGAAGAAGTTGCCTGTGCCGGCATATCTCACGAATATTATATCGTTCAAAGTGTTAGTCCTTTCACCCTAATTTACACATGAACAAAATTTATACCATAAATATGATCTAAAATGAGGAAATAGTCACAAGAAATGTTATAAAATCTATCTTCATTTTTGTCAACGTTGAGGCGGCTTTAAAGCAAAATGAACACTAAATTAGAAAATAAAACATGAATAATTGAAATAATATGTAAACTCTGGACTAGCACAATTGCCATCTGCAGAAGAAACTCTGACTCATTAATCTAATGTGTATGTTTGAACAAGGTCCAGAGTCTAGTGGATGTGTTTATATGATAAATTGGATGGTAAACTTGACATAACTCATGAATCACAGAAGTCAAACAAGGCAGAGTCACAAATAGAAGCACCATACAGTCCGCTCCCCACCCTTCTTCCTTATATAATATATGAAAAGAAACTTCACCATGGTCCCCACGTTGTACAATCATGTGAACCTCATTGATTTCCAAACAAATATCAGCCTGTTTGGCAATGAGTTCAAATGTCAAGACAGGTCCATTGGCCTGGATGCTTCACTGTTCAACTGGGCACACAGTCAGAAAAGGACAATTCAATGAATCCCTCATATACATAATTATTAAGAAATTGAGATGACATTTCTCTTTCATTTTCAATAAGAAAGCAAATGTAACTTTTACAAACAGTAGCAATATGGTTGGTGTAGGTAAATAAGCAGATAGGTTTTGAATAATGTATCCCTGTTCTTAAGATATTTGAATTGTATGCAATCAGAAAATGTATGATATTGAAAAATAACGTTATGCCTTTGAAAATGACAGGCAGGAATCCAGGAGCTAGGGAGGCTCACAACTAGGAATGGAAGGATCCGCCAATTTCCGTTCTCCAGTTTCTAATTTTTCCCAATCTTAAATTTAGTTCTTCACATTTCTACAGCAACTTTCCATTTTTAAAAAAGTCATGAACATTCATCAGCACTTTAGTTTGACTTTCTCCTAATAAACCCAGTTTTTTATGCAATTTTGACCAATATGCATATTTTTGCTAGCTATTTCCCTGTGGACTACAAACATTTTTGTATGCTCTTTTGAGTGATATATTATGTTTATGCATGCTTTCTGCTAATACATACATTTTGTAAATACTGGTTTGAAAACTGCATTGAAAAAATCAGATTAAGTCAAGTTTTGGAGGATGACTGTTTTGATCTTCATAGTGTTTTGGAAAGTGTGAATTTGACAGTTACCTATAAATGTGAACTGCATTGAATTTCTCCCCATCTTCACACAACACAGTATCTAAGCTTGTGACAGACATCAGCCTCAGTCAGTGGCATAATTCTCAGCATTGGCAGGTATGCCCACCCTCACTAGGCATATCTAGTGGTGACAGAACTGTCCCACCCCACAGATTACTTTGTACAGATGGATGGCTCATATGATATCAATGATTCCATTCAAAGGAAGAATTGGGAGCACACTCTTAAGAGCGTTCTCCCAATTGTTCCTTTCTTCCTTTGCAGTCATGGCTTGAATTCAAATTTCTACTCCACAAATTCCTGCCAAAAGCAAAATGTAACTCTTGCTTTCAGCAAGGATTGGTTCCACCCAAGAGATGCTAAGTGGAGCCGATCTCAATGGGACTTGCAACTGGCACAGAAATAAATATGATGCAGAACCTCCTGCGTAGAACCAATCCTGGCAGTGCTTGCATTTGGTACCAAATTCAAAGGGTGCTGAATGCAAACTCTATGCTCCAAATGATGCCATATAATGCCAGCTGTGGGGCAGATGGATGTGGTGAGGGAAATTGTCTCATGGGCCAAACTCGGACCACTGGCAGGCTTTATTCAACCCATGGTCTGGAGGTTCCCACTTCCTAGTTTATGGCTGCCATTTGCATGTTCAAATGCAAGGCTGAGTTATATATTTTATAAAAATGCAGCCCAAAGTTCATGTTTTTTACCTGGAGGTATGACTGACCCACTGAACTCAGTGGAACCTACTCTTAAGCAAATATGCATAGAACTGCAACTGTGCAGCCCAGTTCTGTGTTTGTTTATATAGAAGTAAGCTCCACTTTGTTCAGGAAAGCTTACTCTCAAGTATGTACTTAACAGAATTGCAGTGCTAGCCTTGCAGTTAATTATTTACTTGGGACAACTAGCAATTCCTTCTGGGCAACTAGCCTGCTATGCCTGCTGCGCAAGCTTCTGTAAGCTGTGACACATGGGCACATGATCTGGTCTATGGAAGGAACCAGCATATTATCATTCTTATTTGTCTGATGAAAAAAGATATTGTAACAGGATGCTGTTAGGACACCACATGGAGACCGAAGGCTCTTCTATTGATTCATTGCAACTATTTGGGCTTCTGCCTCCAGTTCAGTGGAATGCAAATGTCTGTGTCATAGAAGGAGGCTTGTTAAAACATGAGTCATACTGGAAAACCATTACGTATGAAAAAGAAAAAAAACAATTTTGAAAATTTCCAGCCAGAAAAGTCAGACTGATAAAAACAAATAATATTTTATTGCCTTTATATAAGCGACAGCATCTTTTGAAACGAAATACACAGAGCACAATCTAACCAAAATAAAGCAATTTTAAGATTATTACAATAGGAAATATTTAATCAGGTGGTTAACTCTGCTAGTTGAATTCAGTGGCAGTTAATAGTACTACACTTTGGCCTGGCTTGCCCGTAGCAGTTGGCATTCTTGAGCAGTGCTCTTCCTGTTGACTTCAGCTAAGTGTGATTTCACACACGCAGAAAAGCTTTTGCATACTGAATGTTTACAATAGGGCTAGTTGCAGTTTTTTTATTAGATCATAGCATCTCGGGCAGTAGGTCTCCTTAGTGGTCTTGGGAACAATTGTACAGTTGTACACACAAATGCCCAAGATATCCAATGTTATGGTTGTAGTGGGTACAAGCAGACCCAGCAAAATCAGTAGTAGTGAACAAATAACTGAAATAATTCCTCTAAGATCTTATATGGCCAGAGAGGAGTCTGTGAAACAGAAATGGTGTTGGTCAACACTGCCTGTAGTTGAGATGGCTGGATGATTACATGAACTGTTAATGTGTCTTAGAGCCCCCCAAAGTGCCATTTCTAATTTCACTTGGTATGGCATCAAGAAAAGTCAGAGGAACACATTTTGTTCCTTGACTGGCTGAGCCCCACCTAAACTGGGAGCAGACCATAACAACCTCTTACCCATTTTCCAACTCAAACTTAAGTTTTCAATCCAACACGTCAGAAGCCAGCAAAGAAACCCACTTTATTCTGTCTTGTCTGGTATTTTACATACTGAGATTACAGGGTGAAACACAGTGTATACGGATGACTAAAGGGAAACTAGGAGTTATCTAGTAAGTAAAGTAAACAGAAGTTATGTTACCAGAATAAAACCTTGCCGAAGAATGAAACATAGCACATCTTATTCTTTTATTTATCCGTAGATTTAAAATGGTTCTGTTATTTGCCTATTTAACTGTGATGTAATTCAGGCACCACTTCCTGAAAACTTCTTTGCTGCAATCCTGGCTTCATCCTAGTAGTTGCTCATTAGGTACATCAATCAGTTACTAGGGTGAGAGGCATCTTCAAATATTTATGAACATTTGCATTATCAAGATTACTGCTGCTCATGAAAATTGTATTAGCACACAACAACAACAATGCATAGGAGATTGTGTGTGTGTGTGTGTGTGTGACTGTATAATACCCAACCAATCAAGATTTTCCCCGCCACACTTTTGCAATATGGAAATTTGGATGGAGCTTAGGGCTTACCTTTTGTTCTAGGTTTCAAATCTACATTAGGAGCATGCATAGGTTGAGCAAACAGGACTGAGCAAGCCTGTGTGCAGGTTTTCAGACCTAACCTTCAACCCTATACTTCAAGCTTTGGAAAACATGGTGCTGTGTTTTTAAATTTCATTTTTAAATAGCTTCATTTCCTCCCATTGCTTTATTTTTGTTGCTCCCTACGCATTTGACCATTCTATCACTATCCCTCCCCAAAAGTATATTGAAAAATCTGTGGCTGTTAAGCCAGTGGCCTTGATTCAAACATTTACTGCTAATAGCCCCAATTAACAATAATTCTGCCTTTAAATAAATAATAATTCACTGCATGGCAGCTGTAATTCGGGCCTAATCCTCATGACCATTTTCTTACAAGGTGAGCAAATTGTTGGGTGAAATTGCCCCTATTAAGCAGCAGGCAAATTTATATATAATCTATTTATGAACCCCTGTTTATTATGCCAGTCTTCCAGTATTGAAGCTGGCTTGAGCAGTGGAAACACCCAATGGACATCCAGAAAAATGGGTTTGAGAATCAAAATGCAGAGCTAAAATAATTGTGCTTTAACACCTTCCATGGGTATAACCAGGTTTTATGTTGGGGGAAGCAGAATCTCAGTTTAAGTACGGTACTTTTATTGATTTACTTGATTGGGGAGGGGAGGCAGTCGCCCCACCTGCCTCCTTTGGCTCCGCCCACGCACAAACCTTTGTCCAATAGCTCCCACCCTCCCAGGGGGGCGGGAGGACTGCCTTGAAGACCAATCAAAGAAAATGCAACTGGAGGCGTCTAAACCTAAGGGGAAGAGCTGCTCAGGAATTCCCACATCTCCTCCAAAGCACCGAGAAAGGTGCAAGAAAAGGGCCGGTGTGTGTGTGTGTGTGTGTGTGTGTGTGTGTGTGTGTGTGTAGGGGCACACCCCTCGTCCTTCAGCTTCTGACAGGATTATTTTAAAAGGGGGGGGCAGGGGGAGACCGCGTCAGCAGCTACAAGAGCCATGTGCAAAAGGCAGTCAACAGCGTTGTGGCGTGTTTTCGTTGTAAATTCCAAGCAGCAGCTCGCTCGCTCCAGCAGCCGGTCGCTTGTTGCTCCTCCTCCCGCTTTTCTCTCTCGCCTCGCCCGCGCGCCCCGCCCTCTCTCCGGCTCTTGCCGCAGCTGCAGGAAGCCAAGCCCCGCCCTCTCATCCCCGCGTGCGACCGACCGACCGGCTGGCTGGCTGGCGGGCGAGTGAGTGAGGCAGAGAGCGAGACTCGGGCAAGCCCATTGTCTGCGCCGAGGTGCCGGCGGGAAGCGAGCGAGGAGCGAAGGCGCACAACCGGTCTCCAGAGAGCGAGGCGAGCGAGCGCGCGAGCACAACACACACACACACACACACACACACACACACACACACACACACACACACACACACACAACCAGGCAAGCCAACCAAGAAGCTGCGCCCGGGCGCGATGCGGGGCGCCAGCCGCCGCTTTGCAGCTGCCGAGAGGCTCCTCCGACACCCGGGCCGGGCTCGGGGCAGCGGCAGCTGCTGAAGAGGGAAGGAGGCCGGGCCGGCGCCGGCGCCCCAAACTTCGCCCTTTTGCCTTGACAGGGCGCGCCTTTTCTTCCTCCCTCCCCTCGCCGCCCCATGGAGACGCTGAGCGCCGTGAGGGCGAAAGTAGGGGCCAGGAGCCCCGGCGGCTGCGAGGCGGGCGGCACCGGCGAGCCCCAACCCGCGCCGTCCTCGAGTCCTGCCGGTCGAGGCTCTCCGGCGCACCCGGCGCCGGACTCGCCCGCTTATCGACTGGAGGATCTGGAGACCTTAGCCACTG
Organism: Zootoca vivipara; assembly: GCF_965207765.1. Classification (NCBI taxonomy): domain Eukaryota; kingdom Metazoa; phylum Chordata; class Lepidosauria; order Squamata; family Lacertidae; genus Zootoca; species Zootoca vivipara. The sequence continues at coordinate 34,028,458 of NC_142587.1, read as the reverse complement.
TCGGTGAGTGAGGCTGGGCGCCAGCCAATCAAAAACAAAGGATGGGGGGAATAGAACGTGCTCGTCTGTAGCCGCCCCCCCCCCCATGACCACCCACCAGGTTTAAGAGGCGTCTCTGACTGGCAAGGGACACCCCCCTCCTTTTTAGTGCCCTCGCCATACATAATTCTGGTCACCTCTCTGTGCTCACAAATGCCATACCTCTGTGCGCTCCCTAGATCAGGTAGTGAAATACAACCCTGCGGTGTCTCTCCTTTTGGAGATCCTTCTCTCTGAGAGTCAAGGCAACCGGAAAGCTGTTGCTACCGCTTTTCTTCCCCAGGGCAGAGCCCCAGTGGATGCTGCCATCTGCTAACACTGTGCCATCTCCACAAGCATGGATGGGCGCACCTCATGCCCAGGAAACAGTTTGTTTCTTTGGCGTCTAGGCTCACTTCTTAACATGATCAGGGTTTGGTGTCTTCCTTCCTGTTTTCGTATCCGGAAAGCTTCGCCAGTACTTTTTATCAGAGAGAAACAGAACAAGCTTTTTGCAGATGGCAGTTGAGAAGCAGGCAGGTGCCCAGCTGTGCTTGAGAACTGTCAAACCCAATGTGGAGAAGTCTGCTGTTTGGTCTCTGTTTATTCGCCAGTAGTCTGGATTTTGCCCAAATCTGTTTGGTGGCAAAAAGCTGAACTGGTTTGTAAACAGTGTGTGGTCCTGTTTATCCCAGAAACTACTCTTGAGTTTGCAATCCACAAACCCTTTGAACAAAAATATTTGCATGTAAATTGTTCTGAGTCCTGGCGACATCATTGAGCGTTCAGCCTGTTTAACTGAATAATATGCTGTTTAAGCAGTGCATCAGTCATAACCTTATGTTGCAAGTAACTTTGATGCTTGCTTTCACAAGTGTTGTGTGTGAAGTAATTATGTAAGTTGATGTATGTTTACAGCTCTTTATGCTTATACTTTATGCTTATACTGTGCACTCTTCCTACAGTTCGCTTGCAAATTCCATCCAAGCTCCTGTTAATATTAAACATGGCTTGCAACTGTGGGTTTGTTCTTCTGTTCAGCTACTTGGGTTTCATGATATCTAAAGCATTTTAGTATTGCTCACGTGATGAGCTGGAATGTATATTCCTTTTTAATGGCAGATAATCTGTAGAATCTTAAACAGGACCAGGACCAAGGGAGTCCTTCACTTGGACATGGCTTTCTTCCCCAAATGTCCCCTCTTGAGGGATGTTTGCATCTGATCTGCGTAAATGGTTTTGTTAGCAGGCATTGGCTGCAGTGGGAGAGGAAGGAGAAGGGACACAGGGGAGGAGAGGATATGATTGCAGTGCCATATGACACATGGGGAAATCTGACGTGAAATACTTCGTAAGAGAGGGCACATGACATAAACAACCGCTGCCATTTGTTTCGACTTAAAAGGCACTTTCATACATTATTCGGTGTGTTTCATAGAGTAGATCCCAACCTCTTGGTGCCTATGCGCCGCTTAGGGTGGCTAACAACAATTTAAGCCTGCCATCAGATAAGTGCAGATTTATAAAAGTACATAGGAGTGGGAGGGGCAGAGTTCCTGGTTACACGGGTTGTATTCAGTATGGCTCTAAGGTGATATCTTCTTGCACAACAGAATGTTCTGCTTTTCTCCTCCCCCCACCCTTTGGAGCCCACCCCACAACTGCTCAGGATTTCCTCCCAATCCTCTGGAGCGGATTTGGGGATGGCTAGGGTGCATGAAGGAGGAGAGGGGATCTCGTTGCATTGGTGCTAATACTTAAACTAGTGCAAAAATGCTGCCCTTGGAGAAAAGTTTGCAGTATGTCCATAGTGTCTTTTGATATGGTAAAATGAATTGGTGTAGGTTTAGTGTCACAGCCAGCCATATTGAAGATACCCCATCCCACATATGTGCATTTGTTTAGTGACAGAGTAACATCTGGTAGCCATAGGAAACAAGGCATTCATACAGGTGAATAATCAGGCTGGCAGCGAATGGGTGTATCTCTCTCCCCCTCTACAAGACTATGGGCAGGAATATAGCTTGCTATGAATCTAGTATCCTTTCTGTCTATAGAGAAGGGTAAGACAGTAGCACACAGCCACAATGGAAACACAGGGTACTAGGGTCTTTCCCGGCTAGTAACTTTGGGGTTTATCTGCAAAGTTAGCCCATAATCTTCCTGCTACAGCTCTTGGGAAGCTATATTAATTTTATGTGCCAGTGTTGTTCTGATCACTTTGGGTCTCAGCTGGTGGATAAACTGTCTTGCCTTCAAATTAATGAATTTATAGCATGGCTTGATTGGCCTGCTAGGCACATGGTTTTCATGTAAGGTGAACCTCCTGAAGAAGTTCTGGCAGCTAGGAGGGAGCTGTAAACTATATGTGTTGAACGGGTCAAGAGGCAGGATCATTATTGGATACCCTGGGTCAACTAAGAGCGTCTGTATTAAGGGCATCCCTGGGGGGCATGTGATAGGTTGCATCTTTCCCTCTGACATTGGAGAGGGAGTTCTGATATCTGTCCCAGCTCCTTGTCCAACTGGCATTGATTGCAGTAGAGTCAAAAGGGGTGTGTGCTAGGAAGTGGCTTGGATCTGAATGATAGAATGCCTAACATACCAACACACATACCAACAACACACCACAAACTGGTGGAAGATTTAAACACACTTCTGAACAGGCTCTAATCCTTTCCTTCCATGGGAAACAATGGGAGAGAAAATGAATACTATTCATATGATATGTGAATGGATATAGGAACATTCCTCCATCCTTGCTTCTGCCCTGTGGGTAGAGCCAGGCAGAGCTTTGGATGGGCTGCTAAGCCATCTTTGTATTTCCTGCCGCCAGTTGTTCATGTATTGTGTGTATACCTTCTACTGACGGTGCTGAAATACATAACGACAGTAGCTCACTTCAGACATACCATCAACATGTTGTGACTTCCATGACTCTATTTTTATCTGTAAGCTAAGCTACCTTGAGTTCTGTCATGGACAAAGTTGGGGTAGCAGTGCTAGAAACTCAAATATATAAGCTAGGTGCTAAATGGCTCCTTAAACTAAGGTGACAGTCGCCAAAACGAAATGCCTCATTGCCATTTTGGGGCCAGACGGTTCGAAAGTCATTTTCAATACAACATTTAGGTTCCTGAAATTCATTCTGATTGTGGAGATAAAATATAATGGATAGGATTCTCCAGGATGTGTTGCTAGTGTGTGAAAACAGTCAGGATCCAAGGATCCCCATGCATGCACCTCCAGATGGTGGAGATGCCCGGTACCATCCTGGTGCCTGGGCATCTTCACTTGTTCACGAGTGGCTAATAAAGGTAAATGTAAAGGACCCCTGACAATTAAGTCCAGTCGACTCTGTGGTTGTGGCGCTCATCTCGCTTTACTGGCCGAGGGAGCCGACGTTTGTCTGCAGACAGTTTTTCTGGGTCATGTGGCCAGCATGACTAAGTGCTTCTGGCGAAACCAGAGCAGCGCACGGAAATGCCGCTTACCTTTCCGCCGGAGCAGTACCTATTTATCTACTTGCACTTTATCTATTTATCTACTTGCACTTTGACGTGCTTTCGAACTGCTAGGTTGGCAGGAGCTGGGACCGAGCAACAGGAGCTCACCCCATCACGGGGATTCAAACCGCCGGCCTTACACTACAGGTATAAATTGCGCCTAGTGAATTTCAAATTCTGTGGGGTAGGAATAAATAAATAAAGGCTCTGCTACATGACATTCACACATTAGAATTGGTATCTAAGCAATGGAACCCCTTGCATGGTCAGCTTGCTTAGATGCCCATGAGCAAACATAAAGAGTGAGAACTAGGAAGCTTTGTGGCATTCAAGGTTGGACCAGCAGGATGACTTTCAGTGTGTGGACCCATTTCATATGTGTAATGTGATTATTGGCTCATGAGTTGGCGCGTGCCTTGTTTAGAATCCTAGGATTTTGTTTTTGCATCCAAATATTTTTTTCAAGATATGGAGGACTACTTGACACTTTTAAAGATGCAGTTAAACATACTCAGGCAGACACTGACTGCACATAACAAATGGAAACATGACAAAGGCAGAATAACACATATTTTTTTGATGGGGCAAAATGAGCGTTTTCCAAACAAGCTTTTGAAATTCTCCTGAATGCTTTTTTTTTTTTTTGCTGGAAGAAAAAGATGGAATTATTACTTAATTTGACTTGCTTCTTCATGTTTTTAAAGATAATCATGTTCACACCTATGTCTTAGGTTTTCATTTTTATTTCACCAAAGTTTTCCCTTAAATCATCAGTTTTATTATCCTGCAGAGTGTTATCTCACATGAGTGGGATGGATATGCTGAGAAAATGTGTTGTGCTCTATCCATTTACTGAACATTTCAACTAGGAAACTGTCATCTTAAAGTGTAGATTTGATCTTTAATTCTCTGAGCACTTGGGTGTCCTCCAATCGATACCAAAGGGAATTTATATAAAGTAGCTTTGTGTGCAGCAAAGGTAACATCACTCCTACATAGCTAGTCAGAAATTTGAATTCTGACATGTGTTACACTAAATGCAAGCATAACTACATATCTGCATTCATTTTGATGCTTGGAGCAAGTTCTCACATTCATTTGATAAAACAGTATTTGTGACTGCACAAGAGAATTGAGGGTGGAGGAGGCATACTCTTGGATTAATTGAACACATACACATACACATAATCTTAAGTAGCAGTGTTTTTTCTGAAGTTTGGGATTTATCTCTTCAAATATTGTCATTATTTATGGTTCTTTTTAGTGGGTGTAACATCTGGACTGGAAACAAATTTTGCTAGCTATGCCTCAAACACATGGCTTTTATTGGCAGTCAGAACTTGCAGAATAAGTAGGATCACTTACTAGGGTTATTTGCATGATTCCCCTATGAAAAACATGGCACACTTATCTGGCAATAAACTCTCTTGAACAAAGTGGAACTTAACTACGAACAAACATACCCTGGATTGCACTGTAAATTTGTGACATAACCAAAAGATGTTATGGTGTTGACTCGCATACATTATAGGTTCAGCCAATATAAAGAAACAATGGCTACAATCCTGTGGACAAGTTGTTTAAACCCCATGGATTTAAGCGGGATTGAACCAGCCCAATTATGTATGCTTTAATCTTCCAAAATAAAGATCCTATTGTCATTCAGGAATCCCTGTGAATAGTTAGGAAATAGAAAATTGGCTGATACAATCCTTAAACAAGGAATTATAAAAATAGTGAATTGGGTGATTGTTTCAGCTATAGAATAAAGACAGAGACTTTTCAATTCCGCAACAGCATACTGCAAAAAAGTCTTTTTCTAAGGTTCAGGCAAAGGCAATGAATCCTTATGTCTTGTTTTACCCATATACAGTGGTACCTCGGTTTAAGTACACAATTGGTTCCGAAAGTCTGTACTCAACCTGAAGCGTATTTAGCCTGAAGCAGACTTTCCCATTGAAAGTAATGGAAAGTGGATTAATCTGTTCCAGACGGGTCCACGGAGTACTCAAACTGAAGCGTACTTAACCCGAAGTATGAGTGTAATTGGTTCCGGAAGTCCGTACTTAACCTGAAGCGTACTTAACCTGAAACGAACTTTCCCATTGAAAGTACTTAAACTGAAAGTACTCAAACATAAGCGTACTTAAACCAAGGTATGACTGTATTTCCAACACAACTGCTTTCAAGGTGCACTGCGTTACACTAGAATAGAGTTGTACCTTGGTTCTCGAACAGAATCTGTTCTGGAAGTCCATTTGATTTCCGAAACATTCAAAAACCAAGGCACGCTTTCTGATTGGCTGCAGGAGTTTCCTGCACTCAAATGGAAGCTGCATCGGACATTCGGCTTCCAAAAAAAGTTCAAAAACTGGAACGCTTCCAGGTTTTTGGCATTCGGGAGCCCAAACCTATGAGTACCAAGACATTTGAAAACCAAGGTACAACTGTATTATTAATTACATTTCTATCCCACCCTTCCCTCATAGAGCTCAGGGCAGAATACATGGTTCTGCTTTTATCATTCTTTGTCTTCACAGACCTGTGTAGTAGGTTAGGTTGAGAGAGAATTACTGGTCCAATTTCACCCAGTACATGATATATCTGAATGGGGAGTTGAACCTGGGTCTGCCTGATCCTAGTCCAAGGCTCTAAGAACTACTGTATGTTGAAGTTTAAACATGCTCTGATAGGTGGTACAACCTTGAGCAGTCTTTCTCAACTGTGGGTCCACATTTGTTGTCGGACTACAAGTCCCATCATCCCTAGCTTGGAGGATCAATGGTCAGGATGTGGGCTGTAGTCCAACAACATATGGGGACCCAAGTTTGAGGAATATTGTGGACTACAACCGATACTGAGCCAATATTGTGGACTACAACTCTAATGCCTAACCACTTGCCATGCTGGCTGGACCGGATAGAAGTTACAATCCAAAACACGTGGAGGCCACCGTGTTGGCTACCCTGATCTTGAAAGTGCAAATTTGGCTATAGATTGGTCCACAAATTTTGGCTATGCTATGTAGCTAGTTGTTTCTGACTTCTGCAAAGTCCCTCTTCTCAGGGGAAGAGCTCTTTTATGTCTTGCTTTGTAGCAGGCATTGAAGGAGGGCAAAAACAGCAAGAGGCTGACTGGTGCTTACCTTTTCCTATGCCAGGCATGTGAAGTGGAAGAAAAGATCCACATCTCCACTGATAACCCTGAACCATCTGGCAGTGAGTAAGATCTTATCTGGCACTGAGCTTTTGGATGCTGGCTGAAGCAACACTAGTCTCTCCTATCGCTTGTGCCTTTCTAAAGTTTAGAGCAAAGTAAAGACTTGACGGAGAGAATCTTTAGAGTTGGGCCATGTTGGAAAGGAAGTCTCTCCTAGTGGCCATGTTTGTGGCCCTGTGTTGCTATTGTTTGTCACTATGGTATATATTTTTGACTTTCTATTTTGTAAACTGTCCTGTGATCCTTGGATGAAGGGCAATATAGAAATTTAATAAATAATAATAGTAATAAATAATGTTACTGTTTACATGCATGTATTGTAATTGTAGACTTCAGCCGGCTAGTTTTTATGCCTATAAGATAAGAGGTCCATTGATTCAATGGGCCTTAAGTGTTGCTAAGTCCTCTTTTCCCTCAGTGGTCCTGCAGTCTCTGGTCTGAAATGCACCTTTCTCTACATGCTTCCACTTTTTTTGATGAAGTGAAGTACTGCTCTGCTTTTAGAGTTTGCTGCCTGACTATGTTTTCAAATCTCTTTGTGATATTATCCCTGAACTGTCATAGACTTCTTATCTGCTTTTTCTTGCTCTTCCCTTGTTAAAAAGGGCCTTGTATAGTTGCTCAGGGAGCAGATTGCTTAAGGGCATTGACCAAACCTTTGATTTTCTGTTCAAAGATCCTTCATCTAAGTGAAATTGTGCTGGAGGATATTTACATTATGGACTCCTGAATGATACCTTATGGGTGCAGTGGTCACAGATCTGTAATGTTATGGCTTTTTCTTAGGACAGTGAAAAGCATTCCTAAATTATCCATGCTATTTGTGGATGACAAAATTTAGAGGGGCCATTTTTGCTGAATATTCTCTAGGATTAGGAGGTTGAATTCTCCAACAGTTTGCATAGGGAAAAAAAAAGGCACAGAAAAGGCATCCTGCAATAACCTCCCCCCACCCACTTAATGTTCAATGAAACACTGTTGTTTATATCGATAGATGAAGGACTCCATGTTGTAAGAGGAAGACATGAAGGAGTAGCATCAAACCATAAGTGCCCAAGCACCCACAAAATTCCCCATGAAGGGGCCAGGCACCCACAAATTTCAGTGCCAGGGCCATGGTCGCAGGGCCAAGCTGACACTGCTGCATTAAATCCATTGTTTTCCTTCAACAAATAGTAAACTATATTGGGCTGGATATACAGTTGTACTCAGAATTCCCCATCCTACCTGCTAGGAGATTGTACCAGCTCTGTGCATATCCTAAATATCAAGGCAAAATGCAGTGATTTGGGGGCAAATGCACATATTCCCATGTTGGATTGTGCTGCTAACATGGAATGTTGAGATGGACCCTGGAGTCCCAAACCTTTTGAATAGTTCCCCCCCCCCAAAGTTGCCACATCCCCCCACATTTTCTGAAAAATGAAACCAAGCTGACCAGGGAAACTCCCAAAGCTTGAATGGCAGAGGAGCTTGCAGATATAAGGTGAATCTTGTAGTCACTGCACACATCTAAAACATACTCGTGGAGAAATCAGGAGGACTATTCTGCTGGAACATCCTTTAACATATTTGGGTTTCTTTTTTTTGCGGGGTGTGTATGTATTGCGTTCCAAAAAAGGATATTACCAGATAATTCTCAGAATGTTCCTTTTCTGATATATTTATCAGAGTTCAAGCCTGGTTTTCAGCCTTTTAAAAAACTATTAAATTGCCACATCTTTATTTTCATAAGTGAAATTTTATGCTATGTTGCAGGGCATGTTCTAGTAAAAGAGAAGAGGTATCGGAAAGGACACTCGCAGCAGAATCCTATACTGTACATAAGAGCTTTCCAAACTGTGTCGCGACACATTAGTTTCAGCTGCAGTGTGTACAGTAGTTGTTTCATGCAAACAATCCCCGCGCTTCTTCCATGGCTCGAAAGGGATTAGTTTAACCTCTGGTTTGATAGTAAAACTGAATTACTATGTCGCAAAATGATGCAAAACTGAATTACTGTGTCGTGAAATGATGCATGTCCAAAAAGTGTGTCAGCAATATGGAAAAGTTTGGAAAGCTCTGCTATACATGTTTATTCAGAAGTTAGTCACATTGATTTCCATGAGGGTTACCCTCAGTTAAATGGATATAGAAATGCAGCCTCAGAGGGAGGCTGGGCTTTTATGAGGGGGGGGGGACTAGTTGTGTTGCAAGTTCAAAAGGCTCCAATGCTATGGAAATGTAACTTTTCTTCAGCAGGAAGCTAGCATATTTATAGCCTCATCCTCTGTTTTATGTTTGTGATACACAGTTGCATCATTTCCTTACTCCCTTATGTCCTGAGATTGAATTTTATTTATTTTTACCTCTCTTTATTGTCCCTTGTCACAGATTCACTGATACAAACTATCATAGTCTTGTGTGTTTAGTTTCAATAAAACTCTTGTTGCCTTTTGTTGAATTGTTTTCTTTTTTGTCACAGTTACCTCCTAGCATTGCTTAGGTTGCCCTGTGCTCACTCTTGAAAATGCCCTCTGGAATGGGAATTGTGAGAAGCATGTGAGCTTGAGCATGTGAGCATGTGAGCTTGAGACTTTAAACAACACACAAACACACCATCCTGTTTTCAGTGGCTGTAACTAACAAACGGGGCAAATAACAGTGGAATAAATAATAGTTGAATGGTTTTATATAATTTATTGTTAACTAAGTATTTTAATACCTAACCTGATCCAAAGGATTGAGCAGGGATAGAAACAACATTAATAATAGGGAGTTGCTTTCTAGAACTGTGAATAAACACATTATCATCTCTCTACTCCTCAACAGCTGTCGCAATGCTAAAATCTTAAGACTGCTTTTTTGTTCTTCTTTTGTATAATTCATAGGTTGACAACGTCCGGCCCATGGAGGCCACGTATCCGGCCCACGGACTGCCCGTGAACCAAGACGCCCGCTTGGCAGGACCCCCGCGCTGCGCTAAACCGGTGCAGCGCGGTGCGGGGACTCGCCGAGCGGCGCCAGAAATCGCATCTGCGCAGCTGCAGAAGCGATTTCTGACGCTGTGGACATTTTGGACATGGGCACCGTGGCACTGGAAATTGCTTCTGCGTGTGTCCAGATGTGATTTTCAGCTTCCGAAAATTGTGTCTGGACATGCGCAGAAGTGAATTCTGGCGCTGCAGACATTTTGGAATTGGGCACTGCAGGCATCGGAAATTGCTTCTGCGCATGTCCAGGCACGACTTTTCAGCTTCCGGACATGCGCAGAAGCGATTTGTGGTGCTGCGGACATTTGGAAATGGGCAGCGTGGGTGCCAGAAATCGCTTCTGCACATGCCTGGTGCATGTGCGGCCTGTGGATGATCGACCGTCCATGGGAATGATCCGGCCCATGGCCGGAAAACGTTGCCAACACCTGGTATAATTTATCCCCACCACCAGCACTTTAGCTAAAGATCTCTCAGTAAGCTGGTCAACACATTAAAGCCAAACCATAGAACAAGTCTTATGTTCTTCAGCTAATAGTAATTAAGTTAACAAAGTTGAGATATGGAAATTCTGCTTTAAGGTTAAGAAACAAACTGAAGCATGTGTTTCACCTTGCAATACTGAGTTGCTTCCTTTTTATTCCGAGTCTCACACTGGTTTCTTTATGGTAACTCAATGGTTCATGTTCCAAAGTTCTACTAATGCCCTAAATAAGAATAGTGTTAGTGGATATCTGGCACAGAAAATAAAGCTGGATTGTTATGTACAATTGGTTTTCTTTGTGAGCATGGGTAATACTGGGTTCAGTTTCCCCAACCTAGAATGAACCACTCTTGCATGATATTTTTTAACCATCAATGACCTTGTCTGTGGAGCATTCCTTGCATTTGAGGAGAGTTATTGGCTTATATACTAATTCTCATTAAACCTCGGGTCAACTGTAGAGAAGTTGTGTGGTTATCTTTTAACGGAATGGTGCTGGAATGGAACATGTTCACAATAGCTCCATATTTTTTTTTTTCTTGAGTCACTTTCAATGCAACTCAGTATCAAATATTAATGTACCTATTCATTCTGACAAGCTATAAATAGCAGAAAGACACAGCAAACACACAAGTGGGAAGAAGGCCTCTTCACACAGAAGTCTTTTTTTAGTAGCAAACAAGTAAAATTGGGTATGTTTCTATAGCATGAAAAATACAGTTGTTGTTGTTGTTGTTTAAAAGCATCTGTCTTTATAGACTGAACGTATGTGTAAGGTAAGGGTAAGGATGATCCATCTCTAAAGGCTGTGGCACTCCAGAAGTCTTCCAGCTCCCATTATCCCAGCCTATTGCCCTTGCAGGCTGGGGCTGATGAGTTACAGCTTATCTACCCCAGGAATGAGGTTGAGCAATGTGTTTCTAGTAGCCAGCCAGGCACCTTTAAGAAGGTTACCAGCAGGGCAGTGGAGGTGATTGCTTCCTTCCATCCCTATGATCTGACATTCTGCAAGAAATCGCTTTTTAACATTTGTGCTGTTGCTTAATGGCTGTGGCTGATTTATGTCTCAATAGACCTGCTCCACACAAATTTGCCACATCATTTTCAAAAGGCTTCTAGGGTAGCAGCTATTGCCATACTTTGGACTAATGACTTCTCCAAGTTGGGTCTACTTCCCTCAAAGTCATCCCAGAGTAGATCCTAAAATCAGAAGAATTCTATAGATGTGTGAAGATTGTTGTTTAAATATTTAAAACTAATGTCTGACGAAGGGGTTGTGTTGACCATCCTTCCCCTGTTCTGTCAGTTAAGATTTGGTAGGCGAAAGGTCACAAAGTCTGCTTGCATTTAGAAAGGAATGGATGGGTGAATGTTTTGCCCCTTGGCTAAAGGCAAGAGAGAGAAAACAGTTTTGGAAGGAAACATGGAACTAGTTATATGTTCCTTTGCAGACCAACTTTATGCTAGGAGAAATGTGGCTGTAGAGGGGACATGGGGAACCTTTAGTTCTCCAGATGTTGCTGAATTACAGTTTCTATAATCCCTGGCTACTGGTGACGCTTGCTAGGGCTGATGTGAATTGTAGTTCAGCAACATCTGGAGGACCAAAAGTCTCCACTCCTGCTCTAGAGGAACAATGACATCTGTATTTTTCTTGATTCTTGCCTTTTGCAGGGCAGGAGATAAATTCAGTAAATAAAAAAAAAATAAGTTAGATTGTGTTGTATGCTGGTAAACTACATAATGCTAAACTGCTGAACTTCAAATGATCTTTCTTAACCACATTTATTTTTAGTATTTCTCTTTCTGCAATGACTTGTCAATCTAAAGTGCCTGAATTAAATTGGAGTTTTGAGCTCTGTTGCCTGTTACTCAGGTTCTCCTTCCTGTTGCTCCAAGTGAAATAGCATGTTTAATATGAGTTTGAAGTGGTATTCATTCAATTCTTCCACAGATGAAATGTTCTCTGTGATATTCATTTATACGTTGCTTTGAATTAAGCTGCAGCCCAGCCCATAATTATGTGCAGCAACTTCATTAAAGACAGTGGGACTTTCATTTGCTTACTTCATGCATGGGATTGTAGCTTTGAACTCTGCTTAGTTTTGCAACGTATTTATAATTTTAATAACCGGTGGACTTTGGATCATTTGCCATGGAACTGAATATTGCTTGTTGGCATAAGAAAGCTTGCATAGCTCTGACCTGTATTATCCCTGCTCTTCTCTTGCAATGTTTCATACTGATGGACAACTTGTGCTCAAAAGACCAGTACATATCAGACAATTTTTGTCTGCATAACTACATTTTAAAAAAGTAAGTACGGTAACTTGGCAACTTAATATGTGTGGTCCAATCCACTACCAAACCAGTTCAGCAGCATTTTATCATGAGTTCATGTTCTGCAAGGGACAAAGCGTGGCCAGTGTTGCATTGTGGTAATATCAATGACACAACTGCAAAGTTTACCCAAGGTTTGCTACTTACGGTAACTTCCTCCAGAGTTCTCATGCAATTTAGGGAAATACAGCCAGGTGTCTCTCTGTGTTTTCAGTTATGACTGTGGAACTGACACTGCAAAGCATGTGCTTTCTTTTGTAGAGGAGACAATACGTATTGCCCAGTCTTGCCAATAAAACCACAAACATTACGAGCCCCCAATGTTTTTACTTTTTCATTTGATCACATATAACAAATGAATTCATATGTCTTTTTAGCACAGTTCTTGTTATCTGTGAGTTGCCTTGAGTCCTGTGAGGGGAAAAGGTGATAAATTATCATCATCATCATCACCACCATCATCATTACCACCAGTAGTCTTAAAAGGTGAAACAAATGGCCCACTTTGTCTGGAGGCAATTCTTACACATGAGTAGAAGCCTGCTGTATGCTGAGACCTTGCACTAGGGGCCCCCACATATTTTCCTTGAGATCGGTGTGCCCAGTTAAAGCTCCAGCATTCTGCTTTCAGGCATCTTCAGCTGAGGTGTGTCTCCAGAGAACACACGTGTAAAATGGCATTGCCACTGTTATGAAGGCTTCCATACTGGATGCTGATGATATTAGGTACGTTTATCTCTTCATGATATCCTGGTTGCATTGCCCATCCCCACCCTGGTTTGGCTATGAAGAACATTTTCTTCTCCCATTAAAAAAGCAATATGAATGAGATGACATGGCTTTCAGGTATTGCTTGCTGATAAATAATACTTTATGATAAGGTGACCAATAGCTACTAATCATTTGGTTGTGTGATCCTTCCGGTATCTGAGGCAATATGCCTCTTAATAGTTGAGGTGAGTGCTATTGCACTCGTGTCCTATTTGTGTCCTTCTCATGGGCATCTGGTTGACCACTGTAAGCACAGGATACTGAACTAGATGACCTTTGATCTGACCCAGTAGGCTTTCTCTTACGATCATGCAAAAGCACAAGAAGTTTGAAATTACAGAGATTTCTAAGCATGATATTTCTTGTCCTTATGAATTAGAATATAATGCTGGTGGTGTCTGGGAACTGTGGTTTCCTTTCCCTTTCCCATATCTTCCAAAGCACTTCCCAATTTGCATTTGCAGGTGAAACATTTTTATTGGTTTAGCAACAATAAAATATTATGTTTTAATTGGTCTGGTACTAAATGCATTAGGTCACAAAGGGTGTCTGTGGAGTATTTTGTATATGTCAATCCTGATAGGTTTCAAGTTCCATGTGCCCAAACAACCATGAGTAAATTCTAAATCTCCTTCCTGTTTAGCTGAACGAGTTCTTATAGGCTTACAAAATTCAGCAAAGCTGAACTTGTTTGGAGTCAAGGGCGTACCCACCATGCGGCAAGTTAGGGCAGCTGCCCTACTCTAGAAGCAGAGCTGGTGGGCAGAGGCGGAGCACAGCCCGGCGGAGCGCGAGTTCGCCATTCCCGCCGCACTGCGCCGCACCCTCCCTCCAGCTCCCCGGCGCGCCCTCTGGCAAGGCCAAGCGCGGCGGGGAACCAGAGAGCGCGGCGCGGCGGGCAGGAACGCTGAACTCGCGCTCCGCTGGGCTGGGCTCCGCCTCCGCCCACCAGCCCTGCTGCTAGGGAGGGGCACAGCCCGGCGGAGCGCGAGTTCGCAGTTCCCGCCCACTTTGTGGCCCCTCCCCTTCCGTGCCTTGGCCCCTCCCCTTGCCCCCCCCTAGTTTTGATCCTGGGTACGCCCATGTTTGGAGTGACGAACATGCTTTACTTTTGGAAGATCATAGCTTTGTTCCATATAAGAAATAGAATATCGTTGATGGAATCATGGTTTGTGGTGAGTGAATTTAAAGGAGCAGCTTTGAGCTGTTTAAGTACCTGTCACTATGTTTTTGCCTTGGCTGTTACAAGAATCGTGTTCTGTCCCATGAGAGTAATTCACTAATTATGTCTTACTGAATTCTGCACTGTTCTCCCTAATGTGAGCCAAGAGTAGCAGTTCGACAATGAAGGGTGTGTGTGTGTGAGAGAGAGACAGAGAGATACATACCATTGTAATCTTTTTTATTTTAATGCCACATTTATTTCTTATGCTACAGATGTGCGACCAAGATTACAAACACAAAAGTAATACTCTTAATAAAAATTTAAAGTTCTCCAGTAATGCTTCAGGGAATACGATCAAGAGGCTCTTGACTGTACTGAAGAGAACAGGATCATACACTTCTTCCCTTGTGAATGCCTAACCAGTTATTACAGTATAGTGCAAGGAATTTTAGCTTGATTGGATACAATAGCACCACTAGTAATTTGGGATACTCTTTTAAAACGTGTGGGACTCCTCTGTTTTGGAATGGGCAGAACTTGTTTTGCCACATTCAAATTAGGAAAGAAGGGTGGAGAGCAAGGCATAACTTGGAGACACTTAGCTGCATCCTCCTCCAAAGGGTGCAACAGCCTCCTTTCTTGCTGTGCACTTTAATTACTATAGCATGCACTCATTAGATGGACGAGGTGTGGAATGTCTTGCTTCACACGAGACAGGCTTGAGTAGGAGGTGGGGGAGATTTGCCTTAGATGATGGAGAAGGGAGGAAGATCCCCTGATTCCTGCCTTAAAACTGTGCAAGTGAGGTCTGTCAGTTTCACTTCTGCTGTCAGAACTGGGAAGTGAGACTGACAGGGTTTGACTTCCTTCACAGCGCGAAGTGGAATTTGCAAATCTCAGTCAGTGCTGTGAGCCAGTTCCCTTCCTAAATTAAGTTATCTAGCCAAGACAAAATGAAACTAAAGGTTTCCTATGTATTTGCTTTTAAGTAACAAATCAGTAGAAAAACAAAATGGGAAGCACAGATAATACAACCAAACATCAACCAAATGTTCACATAATGATATAAAAATGAATGGGAAGATTGTTGCTCATCACAAGTGACAGAGGCCAGTCACATTTATACAAACATGTCTTCCATAGCACTCATAACTGTAGTGGACAAACAAGAGGAGAAGAATCACATCTTCCCAGGAAAAATGAAATACCTTCTGTTGTTGTTGTTATATCCCATTTTTCCTCCAAGGAGCTCAAGATGGTATACATAGTTCTCACCTGCTCCATTTTATCATCACAACAACCCAATGGGGTGGGTTAGGCTGAGAGACTGTGACTGGCCCAAGGTCACCCAGTTAGCTTTGTGGTTGAGTGAGGACTACAACCCAGGTCTCCCAGGTCTTAGTCTAGCAATCTAACCACTACACCACACTGTAGCATGAGTACTTGTGGACTGCTGCAGCTGGAGCACTGGTATGAGTTTAAGCCTCCTTGCAACTAATCTGTATATTTTTATGCTGGAAAAAGAATTGATTGAAAAGTCCTAAAGAACCACCTTATACTAGTTCATGGTGTTGAATGGAATGGAATGAAATGAAATGTTTGATGTAGTTAATAATGTACAGGCATTAAAATGCACTCATATAATGATACTTTTAAAGTGTGAAAGCGAAAGAAAGAGGGAGGAGGATCGTAGCATAAAATGTGGCATACGTGAATGTACACACAGTGGAATGTTGTATGTACTTGCGGGTTTCTGGCAAGATAACACCTGCAGCACTTGACTGAGATGGAATTTGTCCTAAGGTGCTTGCCAGAGTTGAACAGGTACATACACTCTTTCTAGATATGTCTACCAGATAAGAGGCATTTTAGACTACTTATTTGCTGCTGGAGCAGAACAGTAACATGGAGTCCATTATGTTGTGTTGTGGCCATTGATAATACCCCTTGTCTTCAGCTGTTCTGTGTGTAAGTCTGGAAGTGCATTTCAGATTTTCATAATGATTTGAACTCCTGAACAGGAAGTGAAGGCAGAAAGCGATGGCTATTCTTGTCTTGTAAGATCAGCGTGTTTGATATAGTGCCTACAATAGTTAATGAACTTTAATGTTCCCTTCTCTACCTTTTATATCCTGCATAATGCACCAAATAGGATGAAGACTTCTAAGAGAGACAAGAGAAGTGTCACTGTTGGCATATGGCTGCACTTAATTCTAGAATCAGTTACTGTGTTCTTCTTTGAATTTTGAACTTTACAAACCCTGTGCAGGTAATCACTGTGCAGATAGTATCTGAAAGAATGCACAAAAAAATGTTGTTTGTGTCATAATCCCATGCCATAATGAAATCCCTTGTCAAACACTAGCCAAAGCTGGGAATTAATAAAACCTGATCTTCCAGCCCCCATATGTAGTAATATTGCTAAGGAACGAACATTTAAAAGAGAAAATTATTCTAAATTCTGAAGCATCCTAGAGGTATTTTGAGTCATCAGGATGTCAAGTTTTTTAGGAAACTGGAGATTGCCAATTCACTCACAATATGACAAATTTAGAACTTTCCAGACTAGAAGTATTGAGATATGGAGACAGGAAGGTACTTCAAATATTAAAATGTGTGTGTATGCATGATGGCAGGCTGGCTTAGGTTCTAATTTGCGTTTTCCTGCTAATTCAAGTTACCGGTACTTCTCCGATGTACAGGTTCTTCCTGTTTTGCAAACACCTATTGGATAGTGCCTTTGGCAATCAGTTACAAGAGTAGGTCTTCTCCTGAACACCTGCCTATTCTGAAAAAGATGTTAATACCCCCTAAAGCCTCCAATAACTCACGTTAATACCCCCTCAAACCTTAGTGTGACAAAGAGAAACCATTTCCACAGCTTAAAGCTAGGGAGGAGGGAAGGGTTTGACCTATTATGTAAGAGGTGTTTGGAGCATCTTTCAAAAGTGTAGAGTGATGTCACAATCAAGAGTCTACCTTTTCCTTCTTGAAGGAGAAACATGATTTGTGGTAGCACAAATTATGGCTTGGTACCAGGCTTATCCACAATTTTTTGGACTCTTGGGGAACACTTACTATCTTTCATCCTAATGCCTGTGCTTTGTTTTATTTAAACCAACACCCCCAGCAGTGAACACTTCTCTACTGCAGCATATAAGCATTTACGTAAAGAGAATGAAAAGCTGCCCATGAGCACGACTGCTTTGTTCTCCCTTCCCAGGTGAATGTTTAACCTCTCTGATGTTCACATCCTATTGGTTAAAAGGGGAGTGGGTGGACATCCTTATCTCCGCAGTATGACTATAGCTCACTTCCGTGTTACTGTGTGAGTCTTCAACTACTAGAACTTAATCAAGGTTACAACATAAACTTTAAAGTCCCTGACAGGAGTTGTAGCATTCGATCAATCTGTTCAGTTTCATGATCTCATCAGTCAGAATGTGTGTGAAACTGTTATGGCATCATGTCAATTTGACCAATAACCGAAGAGCTTTCACTGCCACTACGTGGGAATTTGCAGTATACTTTGAGATGCTTGAGGAGAAAAGAAATAGTACTTTTATACTGCTATGGTGTTGTTGTTTTTGTTGTTTTTGGTGTGTTTATATATTACTATCCAAGCAGATTGCCAAGAGTTTGATTAGCTTGCTTCTTTTCAAAAAATATTTGCAAATTATTTTGTAACCTTTTCTAATGTAAAGAAAAGGAAGATGACTCATTAAGACTGGGGGAATTCATTTGCTATAGTGACAAAAGGGCACACAATTAACACTTTTTTTACTGCAATACATGCTTTGCAAATAATTACTTCTCAAATACAGCAAATTTGGCTAAATTTATGTGGCTAAATATATCTCATTCAAAAGAGTGTGAAAATGCCTTCATCTTGATATCTAAGCTTTTACAGCTTTAAGAACAAAACCTTAAGAAGTAAAGGTCTGTTTTCAGTTGAACGCATGCTTCAGGGAAGTGGTTTTTTTAATATTTATATTTTATTAAGGTGATTTCAGTTAAAAGAAATAAAGTGATACAGAAAAAGAAGGAAAAGTGAGAGAGGGAAAAAACCCCAACAAAAATACATATAAATTTTCCAAAAAAGAGAACAATATACGATATTCCCCTATATTCTTGTATAGTGTTATTGTCCTAGTGCTTATGTAGATGTTAATAGCCTACTACATTTTGTATAAACTCATTCCAAATGTTATATTTATCCATACAGGCTGCGCCTGTAAGCAGTCCATTCATAAACTGTGAGTGATGCCATATTGTCAGTTCATTGATTGGAGGGTAAAGGTAAAGGGACCCCTGACCCTTAGGTCCAGTCGTGACTGATTCTGGGGTTGCGGCACTCATCGTGCTTTACTGGCCTAGGGAACCAGCGTACAGCTTCCAGGTCATGTGGCCAGCATGACAGAGCCGCTTCTGGTGAACCAGAGAAGCACACGGAAATGCCATTTACCTTCTTTTGACTTCCTCTACAAATACGTGTTCAGGGGATTTTACAGGGGGCTGGCGGTGTGAGGGATGTGGGCATTTGTAGCAACCCACCCTTCCAATATGTGAAATGGATGCTGTGTACTAACACAAGATCCTAGCACATGCCTGTTTGAAAGAGGCACTGATGATCTAGCAGCTCCTCTCTCCTAACTATATAAAAGTTGCAAGTTGTTAAACAACCACAGATGGTCAGGGTGAAGGTTTTAAAACACACACACACAGACCCCAAATCTGAACAGGGAATTTAAAAGTGCAAAGTATGAAACAGTTGATGAAGAAGTGACACCCATAAAATGGAGGTACCCCTTTCATCCACACATCTGTCTCTTGTTACAAACCTCTTGTAGCACACGCACGCACGCGTGCACACACATACACACACAAACAAACACCAGTTTGGGTGCAGGTTGGATGTATTTTGCCCAAAATTGAGCAGCATTTGAAGTGAAGAAGAGGTGGTGAGGAACCAGTCAATAACTTGTCTAAAGTTACTGACATTGATTCATTTTCCCTGGGTTTACCTGGAGCATTCTTCATTAGGCATCTCCCTCAATTCCTGGTGTTGGTGGGGAGATTTTGAAAATGAAATCAATAGTGTTTGAGTGGGGGAATCTGTACTATAGTTGTGGACCCTGGAAAGCACATTGTTTTTAGTAACATTCTGAGTTTCTAATCAAAGTCTAGCTGTTTCTTTTTTTTGTTAAATGTTGGACTGATACTATTTAAGAGTCTGAAAGCACTGTTGTATGACTTTGCAGATGACGATAGGTTGAGGTTTTTTAATGGCCAGTTTTCCTCCTTTGTTGCTATGATCAAAGGGTAAAACAAATATTTTATTTTAGGAACGTGTGACTAGCAATGCCAATCAGATAGGACTCTTATGGAATGAATGGGTGTGTAACATGGTGAGTGAAATTTAGGGATTAAAGAATTGCTCGTGCATTAGTGTCCTGGCATCTAATAATGGTTTGTGTTGACATCAGTCTTCCAAGAATTATAATTGGAATGAAACTCAGCATCACACATGCTTGTCATATTACTGGTCACACTTTGCTTATGTTTGATATCCTGTTTTCATATCTACTTGTCACTTGTCACAGGGAAGAATCAGAGTTCATTTGTCTAGAGAGCCATTTCCCACATCTCAGCTGTTGTGAAATGAGACACTAAAGAACAATGAGATGGCAATATACATGCCACTATTTTGCTGGGTTTGAACTTATGACTTGTAGGGGTGGAAATGTATACTCTGGAGCATTGTATACTCAAATTGTGGTTGAAGATGTTAACATGGAGAAAGGTGTTGACAGATCTGGTCAACAAAATGAAACATGGCCATGAAAACAGATGTCAAACATAAGAAAAATGTGACAAGCCATATGGCAGCCATGCATGATGTCTGTGAGCTCATTGTAGTTGCAGTTCCAAAAATATCAAAGTGAGGTGAATGGTTAGTGAAGGTAAGAATAGGATTGAAGCATGGAGAGGAAGGGATGATGTTTAGGAGAAGATACATGTCTGGTGTTGAGCACTGTATGTTATGGTGGAGTTACTCAGAATGCAGAGCTTACAACATCCAGAAGATTTACACGAAAGAAAAGAGTGTGCTTCTGTAACATATTAGCCACATGACCTGCAGATTCACCATACTTGCCGCCACGTTCATAGGTGCCAAGTTCCGGATTGAAAAATCCGGGATCAGCAGCGCCGCGGCACCGGAGGTCGCTTCTACGCACTTCCGGACATGTGTAGAAGCGACTTCTGATGCCGCTGTGCCCATTACCAAAATGTCCGCAGCGCCAGAAGTTGCTTCTACGCATGTCCGGAAATGCGTAGAAGCGACTTCTGGTGCTGCAGACATTTTGGAAATGGGCACAGCGGCATCAGAAGTTGCTTCTACACATGTCCGGAAGTGCGTAGAAGCGATTTCCGGTGCCGGCGTGGCACCAGAAGAACATGGCCGCTGGCAGGAGCTCCGTAATCCGGGGAATACAGGGTATTTTGCCATTTGGGACACCTGCGGGAAACGGTAATAAAATATGGGGGTTTCCTGGGGAAAATGGGGTTCTTGGCAGCTATGGCCAAGTTCCCAGAGGAAGTTTGGTTTTTTTTATTATTATTATTCTAGGCCTCAACTAAAGACCTGCTGGTAAAGAGACTAGCCTGTTCCCTATGGATTAGGATTAGCAAACCCTGTAGCAGCTGTGATGGTTGTCCTAAATATACTTGTATTTTAATACAAACTCCAGGCTGTGAAAATTGTCCTCAACAGTTATATTGCATGGCCTAAAGAAGATGAAGATTATAGAAATTCTACGGTCATCATTGCACAAATGAAGCAAACAAAAACAAAAACAAAACACATCTTCTGTAGAGTAAAATGCACCATAGAATTGGTTGTATCTCATGGAAGCTTTGGGCTTCTACTAGTGTAAGGTGAGTCATCTCTTTTTCACTAATTCCCCACACAATTTGCAGCCCTCTGCCATACCTCAAACTGTTCCAGAGGACCCTCCCCCTCCCTTAGGAAAAGTGTATATTGGGAAGGGAGGTTGGTCTGCATTGGATAGAAGGGATCATGGAAAATCAGGTGCCATGCCTTTCACAAGTGGAACCACTTCTCCATAACAGAATACCACCGTTGGATACAGCCCCCCCCCCAAAAAAAAAATTAAATGCTGCTCTATTTTTAGACTTTCTGAATTGTTGTTTGTCAACAGAGCATCATCCCCCAGGAGGTTCGCCGCCACTGGCACACCCCTGCGGGCGGCTAGCCCCACCCAGCATGTGCACCGCTCCGGGTGCCGGAGCAGCTAGCTCCGCCATTGCATATAGCAAAGCTCTGGGGTGCAGTTGGCCAAGGTCTTGCAAGACTTGGATGTCAGTTGATATAACTGACCCCATCTAGCCACTTGGGCAACAAAGCCTGTGACTAATCACTCTGCATAAAAGATGGGAAGGGTTTTTTAAAAATTCTTATTGGCTATTAGCCTAGTATTGTTTCTTCCAGGAGGTATTTGTGGTCTGGCTTCTGCCAGCTTCAGCTGAAGGGCCAGTCTGGACGGGAAAATTGCCCCCAAGTTAGCATGAATAGGAAGGTGTCTGTGAAGCCCAACTTGGTTGAGACTGGGGGTGGTTTCCAAGGTTATCAAGAGATCGTACGACCATAAAGTTTTAGGACCTGCCTCCCCTTGCAATGGAAATAGCTTACAGTCCATCAGGCATAGTTTAGGCTTGAGCTTTGAAGCAGTAGTGGGAAATTGCAACTGACTATCCATGCCACTCTTCCTGGCCTACTGTTTGTGATCAGGTTAGAGCTACCCCCTCCACATTTAGTTGAGAATGATGTATGAAATATTATTTCAGTGGTGTGTGTTCATTCCAG
This sequence comes from Zootoca vivipara, assembly GCF_965207765.1. Lineage (NCBI taxonomy): Eukaryota > Metazoa > Chordata > Lepidosauria > Squamata > Lacertidae > Zootoca > Zootoca vivipara. The sequence goes on along the minus strand of NC_142587.1, from coordinate 34,006,095 downwards.
CTATTTGTGCATAGTGCATACGCCTTCCTTTTTTTACATTCTCACTCTGTCTTGTTTGCACAGCACTTTGCTTGGTATATCAAAGGGGACTGTGTGATGACCACTCCCTCCCCCTGCTGTGGCAGTCGCTTCTTCATGCACTCGCATATCTGAAAGCCGAGTGATTAAAGTAGTCCTGAATGGCTTCATAGTGTTTACAGTACATTATTTTTCTTAGTCTCTCCACTGTTTCCTTTGGCTCTTCAGAGTACCATAGCACTGTTAGTTTGTTCTCACCTTTAGAACTATGTGATCACATGTGACCATGTGACTGCATCTGTCATTCCAATGAAGAAGCACTCGGTGAAGTTGATGTTCAAATTTGTGTTCCTTTTCCATGTACTAGTCTCTTCTGTAGGGACGATTTCCTTGCCCTTTAATGTAGAGCTACTCCAAATCTCCCTTCCTCCTCCTCCTTATCTCGGTGACTCCAGTGAGAGCTGGACCATAAAGAAGGCTGATCGCCGAAGAATTGATGCTTTTGAATTATGGTGCTGGAGGAGACTCTTGAGAGTCCCGTGGACTGCAAGAAGATCAAACCTATCCATTCTTAAGGAAATCAGCCTTGAGTGCTCCCTGGAAGGACAGATCGTGAAGCTGAGGCTCCAATACTTTGGCCACCTCATGAGAAGAGAAGAATCCTTGGAAAAGACCCTGATGTTGGGAAAGATTGAGGGCACTAGGAGAAGGGGACGACAGAGGACAAGATGGTTGGACAGTGTTCTCGAAGCTACGAACATGAGTTTGACCAAACTGCGGGAGGCAGTGGAAGACAGGAGTGCCTGGCGTGCTATGGTCCATGGGGTCACGAAGAGTCGGACACGACTAAACGACTAAACAACATTTTTTTTTCATTATTGAAGGGGTATGGAAAATTTGCTCCAAGTTCTGGAACCATGTTGGGCCAGCAGTTTTGTTTCGTTTCCTTTAGTGTGTAGTGCTGCTAAAAACGTCCATAACCACCCCACTCTACTAGTACACCTCTGAAAGATTTAGTCATGGATCTTCCCCTGTAGTGTAATAGTTTGGCCCTCAAAGGCAGCTCAGTTAGCTCAAGACTGTGCCTGGAAAACAACACCACTTGGTATTTTTCACTGAAAAAAATGAAAATTGCAGCACTCTTTAAAATTAATAAGGCCATTCCTCCTCATTTTTAATGTAGGTTCCTAAAGCTAATAGTAGCTGCCCCCCCCCCCCCGGGTAGTACAATCACAAGAGGATTTTACTCATTAAACACATTTGAACTGTAGTAGACAAACTTGACTACTGAGCTAATGTAAACCTGGATGACAAAGTGACAATTCTGTTGAGCAAAGCATTTTGGGCTCACTTGTTCAACTCAAGGTGTATCTTTCAGAAGTGCTTCATGTCTGTTCCAATTTATTGCAGTATAAATTTGTCCATGTTCTTCAAATGTATTTTGGAATCTTCACCCTGAGCGATGTGGATTTTAAAAAACAGGTGGCAATTATATTATGGTTGCATATCCCTGGCTTGCTTGTTTTTTGTAACTTAATGGTTTTACTTCAAATTTGTTCCATTCTTGACAAATTAAGCTGGCTGCATATATCTTGCTGAATTGTGGATCTGGTCAATTTTTCCTGCAGATGTTTTGTTTATATCCAGAACTTGTAGTTACATGAGCAAAGGCTGGACACATTGCAATGAGCCAATTCTGAACACTATTATGTAAACTATCCACACATCTGAAGTGTTTGAGCAATAAAGGAATTACGTTCCGAGTACATAATTAAATGACGTTGTTCGATATTGCTGGAATAGTTGAGAGCTGTCAACATTCATTAGTTTACAAAGCAAACTGAAAATAGCAGTAGTTCCTCATTAAGTACTAAATTAAAATACTTGTGATAGAACTTGTTTCCCATGCTTGTACTTGATTAAAATGAAGATAATATTTTAAGCTGCTGCTTCTTTTTTTAAAAAAAGATTAGCTTCCTTATAACACTGGCAAAGCAGAACATTGTTCCCATATAATACAAAGTGGTTTTTTATTGCTCTTCAGCAGTAATAAAAAGCCTTTGTACATTCCAATACTTGTGTTTGCTTTCTCAAGGACCCAGTTAAGATTATTAGGTCAGATATTCTGGTGTAAAAATAACTATTCTAAGAAAGGATTCTTCTAATTCAGATGAGTTATTGATTTCAGATTTCTAATTCAGTTTTCAGTTCATTGAGCAATTTTTCCAATCTTAATATGTGCTGTAGACAATTTGCATAGTGGAGGATCTTACCAATTTATCAAGCTTAGGAGCTTATTTCTCTTTAAGGTTCCTGAATGTGGCAACCATATCAATCACATATTTGTGATCACATATCAGCCCTGATTTAGCTGAACCAACATTATGTCCCAGAAGGTACTTTCTAGCAAAAAGACACGCACACACACTGTTCATAGAAATTTCAAAGTAGGAAGGGAAATGTTGACACTGACTCTAGGCTGGAACTCTAGAGAGGAACACAGAAGAGAGGAACTCTAGAGAGGAACACAGAAATAGTGCTCATAATAGGAACCTTGTGGAATGGAGAGAAGCAGCGGAACATAGTTATCTCTGAATACAAACTCTATAGAAAGGATAGGGTAGTGTCACTCTGTTGGAATCCCAACAAGTTAAAAAAATCCCCAAAGGGGCACGCTCTACCACAGAATTGGTGTGGGTGGTAGTACCAGGCCCCAGTGCAAATCATGTTCCAATAAGGAAAATGAAAGTTACCACAAACTTTGGAAAAAGAAATGGAAGGAGACAATAAGGAATGTCAAACAGAATAAGAGAAGCATGAAGACCACCAACAAAACAATCTTTATTTACTCTATATTAGCAAGAGAAGAGCTAGGGAGACCTTTATTTACTCTATATTAGCATGAGAAGAGCTAGTTGTACCTTTGAATGATGAGGAAGTCAAAGGTGTGCTAAAGGGGATTGCAGAGAAGCTGAATGAATTATTAGCCACGTTCTTCACAGGGGAAGATGTAGAGGAGATCTGTGCCTGAACTAACATTCTAGGAAAAGGAGTCTGATCAATTAAAGCAAATTGTGGTGAAGTTCTAGAATTGGCAGTCAGTCCAGCTCTCTTTGCTGAGGGGTTATATGATGTTGAGAGGGTATCCCAAGGGAAGCCCCATACAGAGCAAATTAGAGTAATCCAGTCTTAAAGTTACTAGTGCCAGGACCACGGTGGTTAAGCTGTCTCAGACCAGGAATGGCTGTAGCTGTCTTATCAGCCAAAGTTGGCCAAAGGCACTCCTAGCCACTAAGGCACATGTGCTTCAAGTAATATTAAAGTTGGGTTCAGGATCACCCCAGGCTGTGTACCTGTTCCTTAGTACTAGTAATGCATGAAAACTTTATTTGGCTTAGTTTATAATTGCAAGTAAGAAACTGCATTCTAACATCCCACAGCACTGTGAACCTAATCAGAGTCTGGCTTCGTAAGCATATGACTATGCTATGCAAGACAGTCCCATGGAGATTAGAAATTTGAGTGCTGGGTGGAGGGGGAAGGCAAGGTGAGTAAAAGAAGGCATGCTAAATGCTTTCAGCATAAATGCCTTGCATATTGCTGTGAGCATCAGTGCTGTCCACTTAGCTAAAATGGTTATAGTATGTTTAAAGGGTGTTTATTGCAGCATCCTCTGTAAAAGTAAAAAAATAAAAATAATGACACTAATGCTTGAGGCTTTCAACAAGCATACAATTAAAATCACAAGTTTTGAAAGGTGTGTGAGGGACTATTGTTGTCTCCTACTTTGTAGCCACTTTGCTGTAGGCAAATTTAATAACTTCTTAGGTGCATTTTCCTCAGAAGAAAATAGGATTGAGTGTAATTGGCTGGAGTCTTCAAGATAAAACTGAATTGTGTACAAAAGGGTTTGCTTGTTATATGCTTTTCTGTGTTAATATTGGCTCAGACACAAACATTTTTTCAGTAGTCAGTATAGGAGTAATAGGTTTGTTTTCAAGACCATGACCTTGTTTGGTCTCTCACATCAGGCAGAAGGCTGCTTGGGATGGTTGTGCATTCTTGCCTGGCTATTGACTTCTCTTCTACCCTAGAGGATAGAAAGCAAGGTGGTGTGCCACGTGTCTGAAATAACATGTCAAATTGTTTCTGCAGATTTATAAATAGCAAGGCTACTTTTATTTAATAGAAGGGTATTAGAACCTTGCTTGGAGCAAGTATTTCAGTATCCATCGTTCAGGAATGCTCCGCTGGAAGGATGGTAATATATAAACTAGTTGCAAAAGCAAAACTTCATGCCACGGGACTTGTCACAAACATATTGCTATCATGACCATCCCCGAGGGAAGCAAAGGCTGGCATTTCAGTTGTTAGAGCATGAGAATCCTAATCTCAGGATCATGGGTTCAAGCCCCATGTTGGGCAAAATATTCCTGCATTGCAGGGGGTTGAACTAGATGACCCAACGGAATTGTTGTTCTCACTTTGCATGAAGTGCCTGAAACCATTTTAATCAACATGAGAATTATTGGTTTGCACATTCAGACTCTTGCAAATTAAGAGGCTCACATAAAGTGCCTTGTTTTAGTGTTTCCCAAATCACAGAATCCTGTAAACATCGGACTGTTGGCATCATTTGACTTTCAGAAATGCACACATATTTTTGCAAATGCTTCTGTAACAAACCTATTTCTCCTATAACAGCTTCTTCACACTGCTTTGCTACTATGTAATGATTTTTTTAAGTGTCTACTTAACAATTGGCAGCAGAACTATGTTTAAAAAGTTGAACTCTTAACTCTTCCACTATTTAAACCTGTAAATGACTCACAACTGCATAGATAATTGTTTCAGTTGTGTTACTCAGGTACAGTGTTGACCGAATTAATTATTATTGTGTTGCAAGCCCACCGTGAAAACAAGGTTGTTTACTGGTATCTGCATGCAACGTGACAACAGTACAGTATTAAGGGATTTAATCACATGTTCAATTTCCCAGGGTAGTTAGATGACATAGTTGAATATGTTAAGAAGCCTTTTCTGAACGCTGTTTATAGTTTCTATGTTTAAAAAGCACTGTAGCTCAAGAAGGATGTGATAAGGCAGCTACTGCTGTCAAATCAGTTTGCATTTAGAAGGCTTTTTCAGTATTTCATGACTTTTCATGGCTACAGTTTCCCCCTGTTTGGTTCTTGACAAGTGTGTTAAATAACTCTTTAGCAGTTCTGCATAGAGGGCTATACATTTGTGTGGTCCTGATTATATTATGGTTGCCACCCCACTTTCTTTGTGACACCCCATTTTCCTAGCTACCATCACAAAGCTAGACCCAAGGGCAACATTTTCTCCCTGGGACAAGGGCGTACCCACCATGGGGCAAGTTAGGGCAGCTGCCCTACTCTAGAAGCAGGGCTGGTGGGCAGAGGCGGAGCACAGCCCGGCGGAGCGCGAGTTCGCCATTCCCGCCACGCCACACCCTCCCTCCAGCTCCCCGGCGCGCCCTCAGGCAAGGCCAAGCGCGGCGGGGAACCAGGGAGCGCGGCGCGGTGGGCGGGAACGCCGAACTCGCGCTCCGCTGGGCTGGGCTCCACCTCCGCCCACCAGCCCTGCTTCTAGGGAGGGGCACAGCCCGGCGGAGCACGAGTTCGCTGTTCCCGCCCGCCGCGCTGCGCCCTCCCTCCAGCTCCCCGTCGCGCCCTCTGGCAAGGCCAAGCACGGCGGGGAACCAGAGAGTGTGGCGCGGCGGGCGGGAACGCTGAACTCGCGCTCCGCTGGGCTGGGCTCCGCCTCCGCCCACCAGCCCTGCTTCTAGGGAGGGGCACAGCCCAGCGGAGCGCGAGTTCGCCATTCCCACCCACTTTGTGGCCCCTCCCCTTCCGTGCCTTGGCCCCTCCCCTTGCCCCCCCTAGTTTTGATCCTGGGTACGCCCATGCCCTGGGACCTTAGATTGTACACCTCTGTTTTAAAGCATAATGACTTATTTATCGGGAGTATTTGGTATACAGTATAGACAACTGTTTTATCATGCATGCATTGTACCTCATTGAAAACCATTTAAAAAGTATATAACTGAGAGAAGCGAGCTAAAAAATTTAAGCATGCAGATTCATATAGCAAATCTATCTAAGTTGTAGTTACAGGTAGGTAGCCGTGTTGGTCTGAGTCGAAGCAAAATAAAAAAATTCCTTCAGTAGCACCTTAAAGACCAACTAAGTTTATATTTTGGTATGAGCTTTCGTGTGCATGCACACTTCTTCGTGTGCATGCACACTTCTTCTGAAGAAGTGTGCATGCACACGAAAGCTCATACCAAAATATAAACTTAGTTGGTCTTTAAGGTGCTACTGAAGGAATTTTTTTATTTTGCTATCTAAGTTGCATAGCAGGAAATCTTCACCTCAGGATCAGTCTGTGGTGAGATTCTGTTTAATCTTTTAAGTTGAAGAATCTTAATCAGAGTTATGATTTGACTTCATAGGGTGGAGCTTTCCACTTAGGGCTGAAAATGCCACAAGTGTTAAGCTCTTATCCATCCATCTGTGCAGCTTCACATAGATGTTCCCCCTCTATGTACTTGCATTATAGCTATGATTAACCAATGATGCTGTATTTTTAAGAATTAATATGTGGGTGTGGTGGAAGATGGATGTGCCTTTTTTAACCTTGACGTTTGCCTCAGAGAAGCTTCTGCTTTCAGCTTCTGTCCTCCTCATTAATTTGAACTACCTTATTTTAGAGAACAGGATTTTGATGTGCTTCAGAAGATTATAATCACTAGTTTAAATCTTGCATTCAGCATTAATACCTTAAAAAAAACTATTATAGATCTCACTCTGTGTAAGCATAAAAATACAGTATGACAAGTGTAAAACAAAGAAACTTCCTAATGAGGTAAACAATGGTGTAATAATTGGCTGCTGTATTCTCAGCTATCAAAATGAAGATGGCAAGACAGGAAGTACATTATATGACATCCTTTTGTGTTATAATGGGTGCTATAAGTATAGAATGCATCCATAATTTCCTATGAATTTATTTTCAAACCAAGACTTTTGTCCTCTGTCTATTCCATCTATTTTAGGGTTTTCAAAAGTGGTTGATATTGACTCCCTGGGGACAGTGGGACTGGGCAGGGGATGAAATGGGGGTGTTAAAAAGGGCATGGGGTAGAAAAGAAGTACAGTGGTCCCTCGACTTAGGAATGACTCAACATCCGTAGGTTTCGACTTACAAACGGGACAAATGGCCACACGCTTACAAATTTTTCTACATCCGAATGGAAACCGTTGGCAGCTTTAAATGCGGTTTCCTCGACATAATGAATTTTTCCGATTTTTTTTTTCCTTATGGGAAGCCGCATTTCGACTTACGAGCTTTTCGACCTACGAATGTGCATTCGGAACGGATTAAGTTCGCAAGTCGAGGGACCACTGTATAGTGTGAAAATTTAATTATGAACTTTGAGCCTTGGAAACAGAGAGCGTGGACATGTACAAAAGGAACCTCTGTCTACTATCTCATTAGGGAAAATGAAAAATACGGTATCATTATTTTCACTTGTTTTACTTCCATATATATGTGCATGTGTATGTATAAGTAATGAACCGTTAGAAAGGGTACTCGAGGAGGTCTATTATTGAATTATGAATTATAAGACTATGAATTGTTAAATCTTTTATTTTTTTATTTTTTTCTTCCTTTCATATACATATGTTTGATGAGGTTATATACAGTTGGAAATATGTTTATTACTTATTTTATTATTTTTCTGTTATGTTTGAAAATCTTAATAAAAATATTTTTTTTAAAAAAAAACACCCACATTTTTATTGGTGATTAATAAATGTTGATTATAGATACCATAGATAGATGGATAGATATTTCTTGACTATTTCATGTACATTCCTAATAATTTGGGTTGAGGTTGATGACAACTTTACAAGCTCATCAATGGGTCATTGAGTCTACGAAGTTTGGGAAGGCAGAACTAGGCTTTATTTCCGACACATTGCTACAATCCAAGAATAGAGATGGCAGTATTTATTTATTTTATTAAATTTTTAAACCACCCTTCATCCAAAAATCACAGGGCAGTTTACAGCATAAAAGTACAGAAATTTAAATGCAAAAGATGTTAACATAATAAAAACAAGCAAACAGAAAAACCAAAAGAACAATTCCACAAACACATTTAAGAGGCCATATGATTGTTTAATCAGTCAGAGGCCAGATTATGGAGGAACATTTTCTGCCTGGTGCCAGAACCAGGTGCTGAGTCATTTAATGTGATCATGTTTCTGCACAGAGCAGCTTGTCTGTGGTTCCACATAAAAGCGCCACTACATTGCTATTCGTATGAATCAAGGTTTACTCTACTCATAACTAGGAAACATACCACATTGTGATATGGAATCTCAAGTGCTTTTAAATTACAATGCTTAAATATTGCCTGCCATAGCTGCCAAGTTCTCCCTTTTTTTAAGGGAAATTCCATTATGCTGAATAGGCTTCCTCACGAGAAAAGGGAAAACTTGGCAGCTATGTTGCCTGCTTCGCTCCCAGTTTGGTTTTGTACCTCTTCAACTGATAACCTTATCCTTGGTATTAAGTGCTCTGTAGACAGCTAGCTTTTTTCAAATGGAATGCATCTCACTGCAGAAGCATGCCTCTTGAGTTTCTTAGCTAGCGAAAGATAGTTGTAGGCTGCTCCGTGTTTATAACAGTGTGCTGCTCATCTACTGGAATGCTTGCTAACTAAATCCAACTGCAGATTTTCTTTGTCTCTCTGTGTGTCTTTTTAATGCTGGTGTACAGAAGCTGTTCCATCTGCTCCTCCTTAAATTAATTGGATTTGTTGAGAGAATTGTGAAGAAAGTGACTAATAACCAAGGGATATTGTTCTGCAAGCGATACTGAGGGTGGATATCCAATCTATGGGCAATATATGTTTGACATGGAATATAAATGGTCTGAGGACTGTGAAGAGGGTTATGGCAGCTTGGCTCCCCAAATGTATTGTCTGCAGCGCCAATTTTCGGAAGCTGAAAATTGCGTCTGGACACACGCAGAAGCGATTTCCAGCGCCACGGTGCCCGTGTCCAAAATGTCTGCAGCGTCAGAAACAAATGTATTGTTCAGCTGCCACTAGGGCCAGAGGCTGTGGAAACCCTGGTCTGTGAGGGATTAACATCTGGCTGCTGGCCCATCTTGCAGCAATAAGAAGATAAGAAAAGCCTGCTGGATTAGCCAGTGGTCCATCTAGTCCAGCATCCTTTCCTCGCAACAGCCAACCAGATTCCTGTGTGAAGCTCACAAGCAGCACCTGAGCTCAGCAGCATACTTTCCACTGGTGGTTCCCAGCAGCTCATATTCAGAGACATGCTGCCTCCTTATTCAGAGACATGCTGCCTCCTTATTCAGAGACATGCTGCCTCCTTATTCAGAGACATGCTGCCTCCAACAGTGGAGGTATTTCCAGGCCAGGAGTTCCTGCTGCTGAGTGGCAGTTCGACTGGGAGGAAAGCTTTTACATGCATTTGCCCTGCATTACTAACAGTTGTGCTACTAGCTGTTTTCATTGTGTTTTTAGATATTTTGTAAGCTGCTGCAAGGACCTCTGTAAACAAGCAGGGTATGAATATTCCAGTGCACAATGTCCTGCAATGCTTTTTTCCATTTTACTTTCTCATATATATATATCAGACTCCACAAAATGTTTAATTCCAGATAAACAATATAAAATATATGCAATGTGCAACCTTACTCTGAGCAGCAATTTCTAGAGTGAGGGAGAAAACATAATGGTTGCATCTAGCTCTTCCCATTTCCGATCCCTCCCTGCTGCTGCAACACAGAAAGAGGAACACAAATTTTTGTGCAGACAAAGCCACCCTGTGTGCTTGTCAGTACAGTGGAACCTCGGTTTACAACTACCTCTGTTTATGAACGCCTCCGTTTACGAACGCCGCGGACCCGGAAGTGTTTACATCCAGGTGCCGCGGAGTCGGATGCGCAGATCACTTCTGCGCAGCTCACAGATGCGCAGAAGCGCTCTATCAGCGCTTTGCGCACGTGCAAAAGCATGCCTTCGGGGAGCAAATGCCTCTATTTATGAACGCCTCCATGGAATGGATTGCGTTCGTAAACCAAGTTTCCACTGTATGCTGATAACTAGCCTGACCAGAGAGAGAGAGTTAAAAAGCACTTCAGGTACCTCTTCTTAGTATGAACAGCAAGCAACAGAAATATGGTTGGATACATTCTGTCTATTATAGAGGTCTATAGCTCACAAACCCAGCATTTAAAATGCCCCAACATCTCCAAGGAGGACTAGGAATGAGTCCTGTCAAAAAACCTGAAGAGCTGCTACCAATAAGCGTAAATTGGGGCTATAGCCAACTTAGTCCCTTCCAGATGTTTTGGACTACATCAGCCCCAGTCAGTACAGCCAATAACCATGGGTGATGGGAGTTGTAGTCCACAACATCTGATGGTCTACTCCTGATGTGGATGCACCAGTGGTCCACCTTGGTATATGGTTGTGTGGCGTTTGCCCATTCCTGGGGAACTACAAATGTGCAGGAGTGGGGAAAGGGTTAATAAGAAGCAAGAGGCGGAGCTTAGGGGCTTTAAAAACCCAGTCCAGAGGCAGTTGTGTTGAGAGTGGGTTGGTGTGTGGGACTTGGTGGTGGTGAGGTAGAGTGGTGAGAGTGAGATTATGACAGAGTTAAGATCGAAAGTAATGTGTAACAGTGTAACTAATACCTGAAGCTTGCTAGTATTTAAAATAAACACTTGTTTCTTCATTGATCTTAAAATCCTGACTGTGACTCAGTGATTTACCAGGGGGGGTCCTGGTTGGTGGCAGTGGAGCAGTGGTGGCACAGGGTCAATAGTCTGTGAAAAGACCGGGGCCCCTGTGTGATCTCCATAGGTAGCTTTTTAGGTAACTGATATGCTCACATCCATTCACAAACCCAAAACCTAGGGAAGGGCAGTGAGCAGTAGTGGTATCTGAATGAAGGGCTTTAGCCACTGTTGATGGAGGGGGGGGGGTAAAGAGTTATTTGCCTTGATTTCTGTAGACGTGAGGTGGAGCGGACTGTTTAGCCTGTTCCCTGTTAAAATTGCCATGAAGTATTTAGAAGGGCCAAAGCTATGAAGGAATATATAATGTCTGCCACTTGCTTTTATATTGATTTGTTCCATTTATACATTCCTTATACATCTTAACTGCAAGATAATGTTCTTTGCAACTGACACATTTTGCTCTTTAATTTTCAGGGACAGGTACTTTTGGGCGGGTTCATCTGGTGAAAGAGAAATCGGCCAAATGCTACTTTGCATTGAAAGTAATGAGCATTCCAGATGTCATTCGACTAAAACAAGAACAGCATGTGCACAATGAAAAAGCGGTCTTGAAAGAAGTGAATCATCCATTTCTGATCAGATTGTAAGCTTTCTTCTCTCCCACTCCCCCCCCCTTATAGCTTTTGTGGCATAATGTTCAATTCTAGCATTCAATCCCTCGTCAGTTTGGATTAATTCAAAGTCTTTTGGGTGGCAAATGCTACACTTGTTCTATCCTTCTTTTGAAGAAATACTTTAAACAATATTGTGTTCATATTTTTAAGGGGGGGGGAATAATCTAGAAAAGCTAGGAAACAAAATGTGTTACGGAAAATGTATTTGATGGAGAACTGTTCCTTGGAGCATGCACAACATGATGTAGTAGTCGTGCCTGCCTGTTGTGTGTTTTATTCCACTTCTGTATGTTCCATTGTCTCTTTCCTAAGGCACACAAACTGCTCACAAACTGTACCAACAGCTGACGTGGTTAAACAAGCAAGCGAACAAAAACTATAGTAGGGGGGAAATATGCCAAAGCTGGTGACATATTAATGGAAGCTGCCACCCTTCAAATTAGGGTGATTCCTATAGCTATTAATGATGTGGTCTTGTATGCTAATTATTCAAATATGTCTACTACTACAGTGGTCCAGAGATCTCCCAATCATCTTGAACATATTTTGGTGGGGTGGGGGGTGAACAGAGTGCTGCAGAAAGAAGGGGGAATCAGTGCATTCGAGGCAGAATTTTATTTATCTCTCACAGTCTTTGATGCATCTCTGACAAATCATGAGCTCATTTTTGGCCATGCATCCCTATGTTCTTTCATATGTTTAATAGTGCAACCTAAGAGTTGTTGATAGCCTTCATTGGCAAAGAAAGGACTTTGGTTCTACCCCAACCCCAGAGGAAATGTGGCAGCAGTCGATGGAGGACTTTAATATTGACCATTGCACTTGCTGGTGGTACAGTGGATTTAACATGCCACTCTGTTTCCCTGCGTTTGAAAACTGCATGAAATATGATCCCTGTGTGTATGCTTGCTTGCTTGTTTTGAATATCTTGTGGTGTAAAGGGTGGAGTAATGCATGCAACCGGAAATGTCAGCATTTCACTGAAAACTGATAGGAATAGAAGGGGTGTGGGCACGTATTGCAAAAGTAATTTCGACATAGCAAAATCGCTTCTTGATAAGGCAAAAGGGTAGGAAGAGAATACAAAGCAAACCCAGTTAAAATGAAAGGTCCTGTCCAGTGTTCAAGTAAAGACTTCCAAGTTAATTAAACCAGGGGGAAATGAAGGCATTAATTCTGAGCTCACCACAACTAGTTTTTCACGACAACCTATTAAGCAATTATGGGTGAAAGAGTTTTGAAAGAGGTACAGTGGCAAGAGAAAACATAAAGCAGATAAGCGCCTGGTGATTGAAGAGTTATAGGATTGTTTCTAGTGGGCAGCTTTGTGCCAGCAGAAAGCACACCCACTAGGAACTTCAAGCAAACAGAACTCCTACCAGGTGGTGCATCCTGTTTTTACTAATTCCCTTTATAGCTGCTGCACCCCTGAAAAACTGTTCCTGAAGATTGAGAGACCATCAAACAACAGACTAGGGTAGACCACAAAGCGCTACCATAGGTTGGTAGGACCAGCAAAACCAAGTGTGTCCTACCTTGCGCTTTATGCTAGCAAAAAATTGATATAACCTGTATCGGGTGCAATGAACTTGTATCTGCTTGCTTTCTCTCCCCTCCCAGTATATAGCTTTTTATTTACATGTCAGTAAGTTTCCCAGGTTAAACTGCAGCAAGGATGAAAATTACTCCTTAATTAACAAAGTATAGAAATTCTTCAGGCCAGAAAAATAAAAATAAACAATCTTTTCTCACTGATCTACTCAGATGATCTACTACTAATAATAATCCATTTCCAAGTGTTTGCATAAAGCAGGCATCCCCAAACTGCGGCCCTACAGATGTTTTGGCCTACAACTCCCATGATCCCTAGCTAACAGGACCAGTGGTCAGGGATGATGGGAATTGTAGTCCAAAACATCTGGAGGGCCGAAGTTTTGGGATGCCTGGCATAAAGCCTCACAAAACAAATTTTGGGATGGCTCACACAAGAAGAATAAAAGCAAACCTAAAAACAGATACAGTAAAACAGATTGATAGGCTAATGTATACAGTATACACAACATAAAAACAAGTCACAAAAAAATTGGAACTAGAGCAGATTATAATGAAATGTTAGAGGAAAGAAATGTGCATTGTCTGGGTGTTGTGACTGAAATGCCCCTTCTGCTGTAGCTGCTGCTGTTACTGTTTTTTGTTTTTACTTTTGCTTTACTTTTATATGCAATTTATATGCCAAAATGGCTTATAAGCAGTATACAACAACATGATCAATTCCTTGGCAATGACACCTGAAGTATGGCCTCAGAATTCCTTAGCAGTCTGTTGCTTTTAGGTCTTCCCCCTGTTTATACGGGTGTGGCATTTCATTTGTGATGCCAAAATGCACAGACGATTAACCCATAGCTGTAATTCAACCCTGTCTAAACCAACTTAAAATATTCACAGAGCTGCCATTTGTGACGTTTCCCCCAAAATCCCCCAGCTGCTTTTTGCTGTGGCTGTGGGGAGCTTCTCTTCTGTTTTGAGCTGTGATGTATCCATCAACCCACAGGAGCTCCATGAGTCAATCGAGGTCTAGTGTCGGGACCTCCACAAATGCCGAAAATATCCTGAGGGGTTTCAGGCCTTGGGTGGCAGAACAGTTTCTCATGACCACGATGCTGAGATTGGGCTTCACTACATCTTCTGTTTTGAATATTGGAAGTTCTTCATTCATATTTCGGACCCGTATTAAAAATAATAATCATTTTATACTTTTCTGGCGAGTTGTTCTCTTAGTATTTTTTTAAACACGTATCTCTTTCATTGCAGATTTTGGACTTACCATGATGAACGCTTTCTATATATGCTGATGGAATATGTACCTGGGGGTGAACTTTTTAGTTATCTGCGCAACATGGGACGCTTTAATAACAGCACTGGACTGTTTTACTCTGCAGAGATTATTTGTGCAATAGAATATCTTCATTCAAAAGAAATTGTTTACAGAGACTTAAAGCCTGAAAATATTTTACTAGACAAAGAGGGGCATATAAAACTCACCGATTTTGGATTTGCTAAAAAGCTGGTTGATAGGTAAGCTGTTTTTTTTTTAACTGATATTTTATTTTACTTTATTATTTTGGGGGGTATGCAAGTATGGTGGGAAGAGGGCAGAGAATGAAATTTTGAACATGACTACTGTATTAACATTTTCAGTTTTCAGTCTGGTTAACTGCTATACATACATGCAACATACATTAATATATATGTATGTATATTTATTAAGAAGGTTTCACATAGCATGAGAAAGATAACAAAGTAGGCTCCAACAAACTTTCTGCGGCAGAGCATTCAGTAATCCGGGTACCACTAGATTAACATGTTTTGCAAATTCCCAGAGAGATTTTCTTAACTTTATTTTTTTTAAAATAAATAAATTATATACTACACTTTCTGCCAAAGGAGCCGAGATTAGTAAGCACATCTGTGATACAACAATTAAAATTAAGATGTATTTAAAAACATAAACATCTAAAAGCAATAAGCACAGTAAAGCATTAGATGTATGAGGTGTTGTTGTTGTTGTTGTTGTTGTTGTTATTCACATTTAAAGTTTTCTAGGCTTGCCCTCAAGCTCACATATCTTACCTGGCAATGCTGAATAGGCTCTTTCCCTACAATGTTAAAGAGCTGTTGGCACTCAGGGTACATATTTACTGTATTAAATAGAGCACTGGTTAGACTTAAGATGTTGGTATAAAAGACTTAAGATGTTGATATAAACTGGTACCTTCTCCTCATGTTGTGGAAATCAAGCCTTGGTTCTTGTTCTTGTTCTTATTATTGTTGTTCCTGAAAACCAAAAATGCTTCTATTCCCATCTAAAAACTTCTAATGCACAAGCCAAATATATTTGTACGTATATGAAAACAGCAATTATTGTAATTTGTGGGTGAATAAGAAGTAGTTTTGAACAAATGATGAGGGAATAGTAAAGGGAGACAAAAGAGGCTGCAGTACACAAGATAGGTGTTTTATTTTGTGCTTACAATTGACCTCCACAACTGTTTTATGTAACAGGGAAAAATATAAATATCTCTCTTGTGAAGGTTATCCTGAGACTCTCTCTCTCTCTCTCTCTCTCTCTCTCTCTCTCTCTCTCTCTCTCTCTCTCTCTCTCTCTCTGTGTGTGTGTGTGTGTGATCTCCACACTGTCCAGCTCACCTCTTGTGAGCACATGTGCTTTAATGTATACTTTCCCTTCACCCTAAAAATCTGTAGAAGAGCAGAAGCTCTCCCTGATGAAATGAATTGCTGTCTCCCAACCCCCTCTAAGCCTTCCTCTCCAGGTCAGGGTTGGGAGAAGGGGTGATGAGCTTGCCCTCACAATCATGTTGGGTCACAAATGTCTCAGATGCTTAGAGAAACATTGCAGAAGACCAGCACCTGTCTTCCCTTCCTTGGTGAGAAATATACAGGTTTGCTCTCCAGGCCCATCCATTAGCTTCTATGGATGCAGGTTAAAAATATTAATTGACCAACAATTTTTGCTAAAGCTTAGTGAAATTGGCTCACCTACCGGTAGTTAATTTAATACCTTAAATATGCAATCCTACAA
Source organism: Zootoca vivipara (assembly GCF_965207765.1). Classification (NCBI taxonomy): domain Eukaryota; kingdom Metazoa; phylum Chordata; class Lepidosauria; order Squamata; family Lacertidae; genus Zootoca; species Zootoca vivipara. The sequence continues at coordinate 33,989,994 of NC_142587.1, read as the reverse complement.
ACTACACATTTTTTTCAGCCTTGCTTCTTTCCCTGCTACTGAAATCAGTCAGGGTAAAGTGCTTTTTCTTATTCGTATTCTGGATAAGGCAGTGTGCATATGATTCCAGGTTTTCTCCTATCCAGACAATATGGTGCTTATCTTTGGCAGTAGCTTGCCCTAAAAACACGATATGAAATCTAGATGTTTTTCAGTCTGATTTGTTAGGCAAAAAAATGATATCTGACTCTTTAAATTTTTAACTAGCATTCTTTTTTTTACGGAGGAATGATTGGTATTGCCGTGCTAAGCTAGATGGAATGAGAAAGAAAAAGGTTTACATACTGCAAATTACTTTTTACATACTGGACAATCTTTTGGAGTTATTTGGGAAATATATGTTGCAACTGAGTGGTTTGATCTGTGTTCTCTTGTTTGTGTCTCTGAAGTTGGCCTTGCAACTGCAGAGAGTTTTAATGTTTGTTTTTAACTGTTGTGCAGAAGTCACAACTTGTCATCAGCTTCCTGGAATGTTTGCATTCGGATTTTCAAAGTATTTTGTATAAACATGGGGGGAAATCGCTGCACCTTCCATAGAAAATTGTGTTGGTGCTGGTTACAATATTACTTTTAGTAGTTGTGAGCAAATAATGCCTTCCTTAGGAAGTCAGTTTAACTGTTGACTCCAATGCATACCAAACAAGGCTTGTAAAATATCGTCAGGTTGCAGGTAGCCAGATTCTGAGTCAACTTGTACTCCAGAAATGAATGAAGATTGCCTCTACAGTGGTACCTCTACTTACGAATAACTCTGCTTATGAATGTTTCTACTTACGAATGGAGCTCCGTCCACCATCTTGGATGTGGATTTTTCCTACTTACGAATTTTTAGATAGGGTTGCTTCGACTTACGAATTTTTTCTCCCAGTGTTAGTGCATTCCTATGGGATTCGACTTACAATTTTTTTCAACTTACGAATGTGCGTTCGGAACGCATTAAATTCGTAAGTAGAGGCACCACTGTATATCCTAATGAGGAGGCAGCAAGCCTTCATAAGATAGATTTTTTAAAAAGTAAAATACTATCCTGGTATTAATCTACACCCAGATATACTTGAGGACAAGCATTGCTTACAAAAGGTCTGGTTAGAGATGGAGGATATGAAGCTGTTGGCTGTGATCCATCCAGAGTTGAGCATTTATAACCTTCCCCCCCCCCCAGTAAGAGTCCCTTTAATCAATGGGACTTACAAGGGCTTAATGTTTGGCTGGATCACAGCATTTGTGGGATGTTGACAATGCATGTATGCTGCTCAGTGTTAACCACATTCAAAATGGAAATATTCCATAACTCCTGTCCCATACTCTATAGGATGTTTTGTCTCCCATGTATGATCAGTGAGCTTAGAAGTATACGATCTGACAAGGGAAGATCTAAAGTGAAATACTGGGTGTTTTGTGGAACTCTTAAGTTTACTTGCAAATTTACCTTCAGTTCTTCTAGGAGAAGATGAGCATTACAGGCATACTTACCTAAAAAGCAGACTGCCCACCACTACTGGTCCTCTTCAGCAACATGAGGCTGCTGGAGAAAACTCTCATAAGACTACCCTGTCCTCACAGTGGCCAGCTGCATGCTTATGGGAAGCACAGTGGGAGAACCACAGTTCAGTAGTACTTGTGATTCCCAGAAAACTGGTATTCACAGGCATCGTTCATCCAACAGTGGAGGTGGAACATAGCCATCATGGCTAGTAGCTTTTGAAAACCTTGTTTATATATTTAAAAATACTTGCATACTGAGATTTCATTTTTTGGAAAAATCAAGGCAGTTTACAACAACTGTTATACAATTAAAAAAACCACACAAAGAGGATCACCAGATTACTATTATGGGAAAAGTTTTTCTCAATTTTCTGCATCAGCTTGCCAGTAGAGAAAAGTTTTCAGCCAAAGTTTGAAGGTTAATATGGAAAGTTGCTGCTGGATCTGTTTTGGAAGAGCATTCCACGAGAGTGGACCACTAGCATTGAAAGCTGGATTTTGTGTTGAGGTCAAATGAGCCTCACCAATTCAAGCAATGCTCCTACAATTGATCTCATTGATTCAGCTGGGATATAATGCCTATGCTCTATGTGCAAGGATTCTTCAGCAGCCCAAAATGTTATGCAAACTGCTACTTGAAAGCAGAAAGTTTGAAAATGACTTCTGTAGTTTTCAGTTTGAATGTCAATACACTCTTGATTGGAGACTATATTAAACTTTAGGTACAATGTGAAAGTTCCACACCTGTGGTTCACATTCTTGCCCACCCTCTCGCCAGAGTTGAGTGTTTCCATAGCCCTCTGGTGAGGGCAAGGAGAGGACCCCTGGTTTTCTACTGTAGCTTGGTGCTGGAAAAGGAACTTCCTGTGGAAGCACAAGGTCTGGCAGTGGAGCTAAATGGAAGGCTTGCTGTAAAACAACTGAAAATGAATCTATTTTAGTCCTATGTGATAAAGAGCCACCAACTATTAGGTTGTGTGTGCATTAAGTAAAACCATTGCTCATTATTACAAGGTCAAGCTCCTGGATAATCTGCCTTGTTGTGTTATCCTTTGTGCAACAGTCATGACTCAGTGTCTCTTGGGCATCTTTCGTCTCTATGCTTAGTGTGATTTACTGGGGAACTGAGGGGGATGAAGTAGGAGGGCAGATGACTAGAGAGCAGTTGCTGCTTGATTCATGCTGATAACATATTGCAGTGTGTGTGTGTGTGTGTGTGTATTTTTAAGGTTATGAGTGCCACAGTGTTTACAAAGCAAATGAAACTTTACTCTCTGGGTGAAATGCCATCCGGCAGATCGGCCTTAGGTTCTGAATGGCCTGTCAACAGCTAAGGTGTCTCTCTACCTGGAGGCTGAAACCATCACCTACTCACTGTGATAGTTGCCCGTTGCTGTGCAGAACACAGCTGCAGTCTTCCATATATTTTCATGAAAGTAAGCCCACTAAACGCAGAGAGACAGGGTTATTAGGTGAACAAGCCAGGGATTGCTCTATTAATCATTGATGGCTGCTGGTTGAGACACTGGCTGAAGATTGATAGAACACAGAAGGGGCCTGTGTGACACATTCACAACACTGCAAGCCCACCTTGGCAACAGATGCAACCAAGTTTTGCTCACCGCTGCCACTTCTACACATGGGAAAAGTTCACAAGGTATTATTTTCCTATGATCCAAGTCCTGCAGTGCTGGCTACCCAGCATCTGGCCATGAGAATGGACTGGATATGGGACGGTTTAATCCATATATGGCCAGCTAGCAGGTTTTGGGACTTGCAGTGGTGGCTTCAGCCGATGCAGAACATAATGTCCTCATTGGCTTGGATTGCAGAGCACATTGCACCAGCCACCTGTTAATTGGCTCCCCGTGCATGCATACACATGCCTGCCTATGAACTGCTTGTGTACTAAATGCTGCAGATACTACCACCTCTCTTATTTTACATTGCAGGATTTTAAAGCTAGCTGATTCTTGACTGTAGATGAAGATATGTGGGGGTTCACATTTCCGTTTCCCCTCCTTGACACGGCAAGTGTTTTAGCATCCTCGGGCAAAAAGGATGAGAGGGAGCTCCAGCTCATCCTCTGTAGAGGAAGGTAGTGGGTTGGGGATTGTGCCTATAGTTGCATGGAGCTTCAGAGGGCTCAGTGGAAATATGAAAAGGACTCCTCTCCCCCTTCCAGCTGCAAGCTACAGAGGAAGGGTGCGGCTGGAAGTTTTAGTAACAGGGGGTGCAGAACATCTCAATGCTCTGTACATTAACCTGGGAGAATGCCCCACTGGACACAATGGGAGTAATGTTTGAATAGACTTGTAGTCAAAACCTATGGACCCTTGAAGACGGATGTGCTTAATGACTGTCTTGGATTTTTTTATTTTAAAAAATCCTAGAGACTTGCTAAGTTCAGGATTTGAAACTTGTTGTGATGTGGGGTTCGTCACAAGCTCTCTTGACATAATATGCTGGAGACAGTTCTCTAGTAACATTTCTTTATTAAAGCAAACAAGACTGAGCTCTGAGGAGAGGAAAGCTACATTTATAGGGACGGGGGACTAGCTAGAAAGGGATCCATTTTGGAGGGAACAATATCAGGCAATCACAGTGCTGCCTTTTGGAGGAAACCTATAAAACAGAGGATCCAAATACAGCAGCTTAAATGAACCAATAGTAGCTGTACCTTCTGGAACCAAAAGGCAGTTACTTTACCCTAATGCAAATACAGACAATAAAGTCCTGTGACTCAATACACAACAAAACTATATTTAAGTGCTGCAGAATGCTTTGTTTTAGTGGGCATGCTTTTTTGGGGAAGAGGGTTTGAGCAGTGATAGGGTGATTATAATCCTGATAATCTATTTTGGTGTTTAATATTTTATTGATGTACAGTGGTACCTCGGTTTATGAACACAATTGGTTCCGGAAGTCTGTTCATAAACTGAAGCGTTCATAAACTGAAGCGAACTTTCCCACTGAAAGTAATGGAAAGTGGATTAATCTGTTCCAGACGGTCCACAGAGTACTTAAACTGAAGCGTTCATAAACTGAAGCGAACTTTCCCATTGAAAGTAATGGAAAGTGGATTAATCTGTTCCAGACGGGTCCACAGAGTACTCACCCTGAAGCGTACTTAACCCGAAGCATGGGTGTAATTGGTTCCGGAAGTCTGTTCATAAACTGAAGCGTTCATAAACTGAAGCAAACTTTCCCATTGAAAGTAATGGAAAGTGAATTAATCCGTTCCAGATGGGTCTGCAGCTTTCGTAAACCGAAAATTCGTAAACCGAGGTATTCATAAACCGAGGTTCCACTGTATTGAGTTTTGAATTTACTGTTGCTATTGGGCTGAAGCTCTTAGGATGGAAGGAGGTAAAAAAAAACCAGTAAGAGAGATTTTTTTTTAAAAAAAAGGTAATAACATGAGGAAACAATGTATCATAATTCAGAACACTTCATTCCTTCTAATTTGAATATACAGTTTTCCAGGATGGATGGATTTTAAGTGAAGGGTGGTTTATATCCAGATTTAAATTGCCAAGCAGAAATACTCATCTAAATACTGTACTTGATTTAAATCATTTTTTATTTTCATTTTTGCAATATCCTTATTTTATTTGAAACATGTTACTAGCCGGTTGCTGTAATAACTAAAACATGATTGTTTGTAAATAAATACTGTATAGCCTAAGTACAGACATTTTTTAAAAAAACAAACAGCAAGCATTTTAAGTAAACTTTCCTGGATTATGGTTAATTTTAACTCATTTTTAATCTTTTGCATCTCTTTTATAACTTCTCTGTACACAGCTTAGAAACTACAGTAGTAAGCAATATATAAAATTGTTGAAGCAAATAAATGCAACCATGCAACCATATTGTCCATCCCTGCAGTTCTTCTTAAAGTATCCTACCCAGTGTGCAAGCATTAGTTCTGCTATGATTTCCTGTTTTCAAAAGTTGATTGTGCAGCACTTCATATTGAAGAGTGATATTAAGTTCAAAAGTGCAGAAGTTGGTAAACGTCTAGTCAGAAGTTGATGTTGTGCCCTAAAAAGGTAGATTTGATCATTATCATTCTCATAAAGGAGGAAGAGGAGACCCACCACAGAGTATATAGATGGTCTTTTCAAAATCTGCCAGTTACCTAGAACAGGGAGTTTCCCGGAGCTTGGTCACACAAGCTCAAGGATTTCACAGATCCTTGTTTCCAGTTTCCTTGAGCTTCCTTGGGTTTGTCCTTGGTTCACTATACAGTGGTACATTGGGTTACAAACGCTTTGGGTTACAAGCGCTTCAGATTCCGCTAACCTGGAAGTAGTACCTCGGGTTAAGAACTTTGCTTCAGGATGAGAACAGAAATCGCGTGGCGGCGGGAGGCCCCATTAGATAAAGTGGTACCTCAGGTTAAGAACAGTTTCAGGTTAAGAACAGACCTCCAGAACGAATTAAGTTCTTTAACCAGAGGTACCACTGTAGCATTAAAATTATCCTTGTTTGCACAACTTTTGTCTGGGACTGAAGTAAATTGAACCTACCAGCAGAAAAATGCTCTCAAAATCTGTGTGATTGGCTTTTCTATTCCAGTAAAAGGATTCTCCCTCATTAAAACAGACCCATGTGCCTAAAAAGTAGCTTTTGTAAGTGGATTTGCAGAATCTTGGTGTATATTTTGAAGTAGAGAATAACATCAGGTTTTTGGTTAGTCTCATTTTGTCATTCATGCACTCACTGTCAACGGGACACATTCCTATTCCATACTAGATAGTTACAAATTTGGCTACATCATTGATTAAGATATATATTTTCTTCTTGTGCCAAGTCAAGGTCTTCTCTCTTTTTTGTAAATTGTGTTCAAAATGCCTAGCTTAATCTATTCAATACTTACTAGTGTAGCAACAGGTTAGGAACCTGATTGGAACGAATGGTCTGGTGGTCAAAGGTTTGGTAAATACCACGTGAAATCCCTGGGATAAAATCAGTACCATTTGGGTCTGGGTGCACTGTTATCCCTGAGCTGTGACCAAGCATTTGTGGCCATTTTGCTTAAGCCTCCTGCTTCAGGTGATAAAGTGCTCCTCTTTAACGTGCTCCGCTTAATCTGTGAGAGTTACTGCTCACTGGCTTTCAGTGTGGAGTATAAACATTTAGGAGCTTCCAGTTGTCTTACATTAAAGGAAATTCTAATTGTATTCACTTCATTTATTTATCTTTTTGTAATGTTTCATATACTGTCATCCATAACAATACCAAGGTGGTTTACAACCTTTCTTTTAAAAAATCAAATAAACAAAAATGTTAAACTTATATAAGCAGCATTACAATAAATACAAATCACCATAAATTCCGTAACCAGAACAGTTCTCAGAGCCTCATCAATTTTATAAGAGGTTATGCCATATATATGGTATTAGAATGTGGCTGTGATTGTCCTATAACTTTAAACATGCTGAACTCTTTCTGATTACAAGCCTTTAGTTCTTGGGTAGCCCATTTTCAATGAAAACTTAATCCATCACAAATATAAAATGTAATTTTAGCTTCCTGTTCCTTGTTATTATTTTCTTAGGACATGGACGCTCTGTGGGACCCCGGAATATCTTGCCCCAGAAGTCATACAGAGTAAAGGTCACGGAAGAGCTGTAGATTGGTGGGCCCTCGGCATTCTGATATTTGAGATGCTGTCTGGGTAAGTTGAATGGGGAATATAGAATTAAGTGAAGTACAGATATTTTTCGTCTTCTCACAGTGAACTAATATGGAAAATCTGGTTCTTTTACATGTCTCAGCATTGCTTGCGTGTTGTGTGGAAAAGCAATTTGGGAGACCGAAAAATCAGACTGTTCTGCACAACATCAACATATTTAACTGCACAGAATTCCCGTCTTCTAAAATTGAGATGATAAATATTTGTTTCCTTGTGAGAAAACAGTGCCTTTTAACATTCAGTCTCATGGTATTACGTATCCATGGGAGACTCCCACACAACTGGAACGACATTGAGTGACCTAGGCATACGGTTGGGACTAGATGTGTGTGCCTTTCCCATGCAATAGGTAGTGGCCCCTTCCAGGCAAGGTGCCAGTTTCATAGGATAAAAAGGTAAAGGGACCCCTGACCATTAGGTCCAGTCGTGACCGACTCTGGGGTTGCGCGCTCATCTCACATTATTGGCCGAGGGAGCCGGCGTATAGCTTCCAGGTCATGTGGCCAGCATGACAAAGCCGCTTCTGGCAAACCAGAGCAGCACATGGAAACGCCGTTTACCTTCCCGCTGTAGCGGTTCCTATTTATCTACTTGCATTTTGACGTGCTTTCGAACTGCTAGGTTGGCAGGAGCTGGGACCGAGCAACGGGAGCTCACCCCGTCACAGGGATTCGAACCGCCGACCTTCTGATCAGCAAGTCCTAGGCTCAGTGGTTTAACCACAGCGCCACCTGGGTCCCAGTTTCATAGGATAGAGCCATGTCATTGGTGCCCTCATATGGCTGAATTGTTTGTGGCAGGAGTAGGGGGCCTGTGGCTTTGCAGATGTTGTTGCATTGCAGTTCCATCATCCCTGATCATCAGCCATACTGGTTGGGGTTGATAGGAGCTGGAGTCAAATGACATCTAGGCCAGAGCTTTCCAAACTTTTCATGTTGGTGACACACTTTTTGGACACACATCATTTTGTGACACAGTAATTCAGTTTTACTAGCACACCGGAGGTCAAACTAACAGCTTTCCAGCCCCGGGAGTGTGGGGAGCATTCATGTGACACATCTACACACTGCAGCTGACGCAGTAACAAGTTGCAACACACAGTTTGGAAATCTCTGATGTAGACAGTCACAGGTTCCCCATCCCTGTTTTAGATATATCCTGTAGCCATGTTGTAGCCACCCATAGACAAATGCAAGAATATTTCAGTTGGATGATGATTCAGGGGCACATATATTAACTTGGAATTCAAAAAGAATCCCATGTTCAACACTTAGATCCACTTGTGTCTTTGGGTGGTAGGTTTCATGCCTTTGCTAACAAGTTTGAATAAAAATAGATCACACTTTTAATTTTTTAAAAAAATCAATAAATCTTTTAGAAACATTCTCACATTTTAAGAAGTTTTAACTCATCGGGCATGCTATTTGCAAAGTGAATCTGTTTTGGGAAAAGAGAACAAATCCCGTATTTCCATTCAGTTTTTCAGAATGAGAAGATGCATCTAATAGTCTTATTACAGGTAGGTAGCCATGTTGGTCAGCCACAGTTGAAACAAAATAAAAAATTCCTTCTAGTAGCACCTTAGAGACCAACTAAGTTTGTCATTGGTATGAGCTTTCGTGAAGTGAGCATGCAGTTGGTCTCTAAGGTGCTACTGGAAGGATTTTTTTATTATTATTCTGATAATCTTATGTTTCTATGCTAGATTGGGGCTCATGCTGTTTGAGTTTGTTGGACTTCTTGCTGGTACCTGTTTAATCAACATTTTTTGCTGCATGTACACATCTCTCTGTGTTTTATTAGAGCGAGAATACTGTATTATAATTCAATATCCCATAAATCCATAAATATTTGAATCCACTAGATGGCAGCATTTTCAGAATAATGCATAGATGATTTAACTACCTAGCTTTGTTGCAGAAAGGCTTTCTTAGAAATTTCCTACGCTAGTAAAAGATAAACTTGTTAAGCTGGCATTCGGATCAGATCAGATTTATCCCAGCGAAGTCAATAGGGTTGGATCCAAGTTAGCTAAACTATATTCTCATTGAGAAATCATGATTTCAGTTAAGCTAACTTAATCTAGATCTAATCCTTTGCATTTTAAAAAAAGATGGAGGTGCTATTATAAAAGAATTGTGTAAAGTAACATTGCTTAATGTTGCATTAGTTGCAGAAATGTTATGCATACCAGATAATTTATCCATGCATTTTCCCTTCAACTCTTATTATCTCTTAGAGGTAACTAGTAAGGCACTTCAAACATAGATCTGTGTCCTAAATGTGCACACCAGTTTTCATTCCTACAGTTCAAGCGATGTTGGGTTTTGTTTTGTTTTTACAAGCAAACCAGCTAAAAATATGGTCAAATTTAAGGCAGTAATGTACTTAATCAGTTACAAACAGTTCTCAGGAATCAGTGCAAAAATCTGTTTGGTCTTAAATATTAAGAATAATTCCACTGAATAATATGGATTCATTAGGTTTCTGACAGAATTGCATGCTTTTCATAAATGGTCTAAAATAGAGAGCCTGTGCAGATAAGAGTTAAATGAGGCCTGCAGTCTTTTACTTTCCTTTTTCCTTTTTCTTTTTTACTGGCTTTGTCTTTCTTATAGAAGAACTTTCTATAAAAAGATAAAAACAAGTCAAACCAACATGTGGTTTGCTAGTATCAAAGTACTTCCTGCAAAAACATTACTGTGAATCTGTTATACAAATCAGCTAAAGAGGCACATACATGTTTTTTTAAAAAAATAGAAGCAATTTCCTAAGTAGTATTTCTAACACACCCACACGATGTTGCCTGATTAAATCCACATCAAAAGAATATTATACCATAGGCTTTTAAAGCTGATCTGAGCTGTATCTTACTCTGAATTATGTTTAAGGAATCTGAAAAGCTTGCTTGCTGGAATCTTCCATTAATAAAGAAAATTCCACTTCTGCTTTGGCTCACAGGTCCCAATACTGCAGTCAGAAGACGGCACACTAAAAAAAAACCAATTCCTAAACTCCAGCTGTGCTTGCCTGATACCAAACTTATGTGACAAAGGAAAACATTATTTAAAGGGAAGGGCAGGCTAGAGGGACTTGTTAAAATCTGGAGAACTTCAATTTTTATTTAATTTGTTAGCTCTCTCAATTGCATCAGAATGTTTCAATGCGTGACAGCAACCTTTTGCATGCATTATCCCTGAACTGGAAGATACGCTAATGATATTTTGACCTGTAGGCAATACTAGAGCAGAGTTGGGAGCCTTTTTGGGGCCAGGGGCCACCTTTCCTTCTGGGCAGCCTTTTGAGGACCACATTCCAGTGATGAGTGAGGCCAGAGGCAATACAGTCATACCTCTTGTTATGGACTTTCAGCTTACGAACGCGGCACACACACATGTGCAGAAGAGGCGCTCTAGTTGTGAACTTAACAGATTAAGTCCACAACTAGAGGTACCACTGTAGTGGATGGAGGAGCAACAGATACACATTCCCCCCTTTTTACAGTAGCCTGGTTTCTACAGACACCAACATCCTCCTCCACCCACACAAGGAAAAGGCATTAAGAGTTCAAGGATACATTTCAGCCAGGCAAAAACTCACCCACTCAGAGTACAAAATGAGCATTGAGGGGTTTGGCTTGGGCATTTTTGCAGGGCAGACAAGAGAGACCTGTTGTCAGGGCCGTCTTAAGTATATGCATGCCTGGTTCCAAAGATCTGCCTGCCCCCCCCCCCCGGGTTGCCCAGAGTTGTCAACCGAGAACGCCACCTCAGCAACGATAGAGGAGCCCGAGGTGGCGACAGCAGAGCAAGGCCAGGGCCGGGCGCCTGAGGTGGGTGGGCAAGCAGAGCCCAGTACAACAACAGTCGAGCCCAAGGCAGCAGCGGCAGCGACTGAGCGAAACCGGGCACCTCGTGTGAGCAGCATGCACTGGGCGGGCCTCTTGACGGCCCGCCAATCCCAGGCACGCAGGAGGGTGGAGCTTGCTGGCCCCCTCAGTGCCTTGCTCACCCACAGCAGAAGGGCTGTGGCGCTCTGACGGGCTCTGCTCAGCTCAGCAGCCGCTGTCGGCTCTTCCCAATCCCCGGACTCCAAACCTCAGCCCCGGACTCTCAGCCTGCTGTCCCTGAGAGCCCAGCGCCTAGGTGCCCCGCACCCCTAGCGCCTATGGATAAGATGGCCCTGCCTGTTGTCCTGGGGAAAGAAGTGGCAATGTGCCTAGTGGGGCATATTTGGCCCTCAGGCCTGACGTTCCACACCCCTCTGCTTGAGTTCATATATGGAAGTGAAGACATGAGCACTTTGTAACATTCCATATCATAGAGTTGGAAGGGACCCTGAGGATCATCTAGTCCAACCCCCTGCGATGAAGGAATATGCAGCTGTCCCATATGGGGACTGAAGCCTTGGCTTTATCAGCACTATGCTCTGACCAACTAAGCTCTCCATTCGTATCATTTTCTTTTGCTGTTTTATAGTGGAGCCCTAAATTTGATGACTTGTTTCACAATGGTGGTGTTGTTTTGTTTTTTAAGGTGGTAACAATCTAGCTCTACTCATTGTCACATTGTGCATTTCTGGGGGAAAATGCACACAGTTATCTTGACCTACATTCTCTTGTCCCTAACTTGTTGTGGTGTTGTATTAGTATTACTCATAATAGGGTGGTAAGGGAGGAGAGGAACTATGGAACTATATCCTCTCTAATTGGAGATGACACACACACTTTTAATCCACCATTGTGTTTCCCATGAAAATGCAGCTAGGCTATACTGGAAGTAACCAAATTACCACGTTGGCATGGATGACTTTTGTCTGTATATATACAGTCGTACCTCGGAAGTTGAACAGAATCCGTTTTGGAAGTCCATTCAACTTCCAAAACATTTGGAAACCAAGGCACAGCTCCTGCGGCCTATCGGAAGCCGCAGAAGCTGCGCCAGACGTTCGGGTTCTAAAGAACATTCTTAAACCAGAACACTCACTTCTGGGTTTGCGGTGTTTGGAAGCCAAAACGTTCTAGTCGCAAGGTGTTCGACTTCCGGGGTACGACTGTATAAAACAATTCCTTACAAATGCGCTCCAATAAATTATGCTTTTTGCTGGCTACTCCATTCTTGCCTGCTTCCCAAACCAGCTTTTCTTCTTCACCTTACTTCAACAGTGTTCCTTCAGAGAAAAGCTTTTTTTAAAAAAATATGCAACAATGATCCTTGTGGCTCCAGAAATAAGGATTAGGACACTTTGGTTCCAAGTCACCAGCTAGGCTTTATGTGGGCTTTTTCATTTTTAATGTTTAGTTTTATGTAATTGTAAGAGCTATTCAGAGCTTTTAGAATGGAGCAAAGATACAAATGTCCATGATTAAATAAGCAAAAAGACAGAATTAGCTTTACAAGCATTCAGTTGAGCCTTTCCATTCTAACTGAAGAATAAAAAGGTAAAGGTAAAGGACACCTGACAGTTTAGTCCAGTCGAAGACTAAGGGGTAGTAATATTTCAACACAATTTATTCTGGTTATTAAGTAATTGTTTTGCACTATCTTCATTTTGGAAGAACGGCTGAGATTAAAGGACAGTGGCAAAACTATTGAATTAGCATATTTGCTTCATGCACATTCACTAAATGTATTGTCTGTTAACTTGGAAATGGTTAACAGAGCTACTTTAGGCAATCTTAAAGGCTTAGGTATGGTCAATGCGATTTCTGACCTTTTCTTCCTTTAAGCAGAAGAAATCTCCCCCCCCCCCCGCTTTAGCAATGCATTGGAACATGCAATTGGGGGGGGGTTGCTGTTTGAAGAGGCATACCCCGCGTTCTTTTGACCATGAGGAATTAGTTGAAAGATACTTTCCAATTCCACCTAACTGATTTGGAAAGAAAAGGTTTTTCCCGCCCCACCCCCACCCCCCACCCCAATAGCTGGTCTTAAAATAGTGTTAGCCATTAGACTGGAGTCGACTTCTCCAACAGTAAAACCAACATTTTCCATTTTTAACTAATCTATTACTACATAACATCAACCATTCCAAAATACCTATAAAGTTGATTTCTTAAATTGGAACAGCAGGAGGAATTATTCCCAAGATGGACAAAAATTACAAGACACATGAGGATCTATGGCTTAAAAACATGGTGTTTTGTTAGAGCTCCTTTATACTTCAGTGCTAAATATTTGTTCTAAGTTTATTAACTAAAGTAATATCCTCATGGCATAGATATGCTGCTTCACCAGTATTTAAAACATGCCACCCCAGGTCTTGCTAGCATAGTAAGTGTGAGGGACAGGGGATATCGCGAAGTCCCTCCCCTCCTGAGTTCAAGCCCGTCCCCGAGCAAAGGGGAAAGCAGGGAGAGTTCCGATTCCAGTGGGGAAGCAGGAAGTCGTGTCCGAGGCTCAGGCAAGGTAGAGGAGCCAGGGTCCCAGGTGGGACAGGAAGGGGCAAGCAAGGGGGGAAGACCCATCCCCCCAACTCCAGAATTACGCAGGAAGAGGAGGGGCAAGAGGATGGGTCTGCCAAAGCTTTTGTGTTGGAGAAAGACGCGCCAAAAGCCATTAGGAGGTTCTGAAACCGACTGACCACATCACTCCGTGTAAATAGCAATGACTTGAGCACTGTAAATACGCAGCACCAATAAAAGAATAAAATGCAGAGCTGCGTGGTGTCGTTACTCTGAAGTAGTCCACTCCGGCCACCGTGACAGCAACCTCCTAATCTTTTTTTGGGCTACTTTGGAGTTGCCGGGATGAGCGTGTCAGAGGCGGAGAAGTGGCGGCAGATCGCGGAGCAAGCCCAGCTAGAACTGCAGCAGCTATCACTGCAGGCGCAGGGAGAATTGAAGGCAGCTAAAGAGGAGACTAAGAAGGTCCAGGACGACAGGCTACAACTTGCGGAACAGGTGAGAGAGCTTCAGGAAAAAGAGCAGCAATTAAGGGCGGTGGCGGTAGACCTCCAAAACAAGCTGGATGCAGAGAAAAACAAGGCGGGAGGGGCACCCCAAGTCCAAGTGCTGCCAGGAAGGAGAGCTGGGACCCTAGTTAGCAAGTTCAATGGAGACCCGAAGGAATTTCAAGGCTTTGAGACTGAGATTGTGTATGCTCTTGAGCTGCACCACGATGAGTTCCCTGATGATGAGCACAGAGTAGCGTTTATTGTGGAGCACCTTACCGGGGCAGCCAGGGAGTGGCTAAGACCGTTAATTGCAACAAGGAATCCTTGCATGAAGAATGTCAAACTATTTCTAGAAGGTTTGAAAACGATGTATTCGTCCGATAGTCATATGGACCAGACTAAGGAGGAACTTCATAATTTACGCCAAGGAAATATGACAGTTCGCGCGTATTGGGCGAAATTCACCATGCTGGTGCACAGATTGGGGTGGGAACTGGGGTCCCCCCCAATGCAAGCGGCGTTCTACTTGGGGTTGCATGAGGAGGTGAAGGATGAGCTCTCGAGAGGTCCAAAGCCCAGTGATATGGATCAGCTGAGCAAAGCGGCTCTGGCGGTGGGGGTGAGACAGGAATCCCGGTGGAGCGACAAACAAGCAACGCGCGCAAAGCGGGCTTGGTTCCCACGGTCGCAGGAGAAACCACTCCCCCAACAACCCTTTCAAGCCACGCCTGGGGCCAGCCAGGACCAGGAACCCATGCAGATTGATAGCGCGCGCGCGCGGGCTTTTCAAACCCCAGCGGCGCCAAGACGCAAGGAGGGAAAGGGCGGGAATTGCTTTCTCTGCAACTCCCCACAGCATCTCGTCAGAGACTGCCCACATCGCAGGGAGTGGCAAGGAAGGGCGGGAACGGTGGTGCCCTCCCCCACTGACGCAGCACCACAGCAGGGAAACGGGAAAGCCTGGCTGCAGGAGACAAGGGGCAGCAGCCAGGCACAGTCAGCAGACAACAGCCCCAGCCCACCCACCCGCACAGAGAGGAGCAGAGCCAGCCCACCCCTCCCAGAGCAGGAGTGGTTCTAGAAGTCACGCTAACGCTCCCAAATGGCTATCCCCTGACAGTCCTTGCCTTAATTGACAGTGGTGCCTCAGCGAACTTCTTCTCGAGAAACTTTGCAGAAGAGCACCAGATCCAGCTTCTGCAGCTGGATTTTCCCCTTCACGTGGCAACCATTGACGGCAGAGAGCTGCTGGGGGGAGCCATCACTCATCAAACCCCCCCCCATGAGAATGACGGTGGGAAGGCACTCAGAGACACTGGCATTCAACGTCACCACCATCTCAGACCCCCCCATCGTCTTGGGCATGAGCTGGCTGGCGCGCCACGACCCCTCCATCAGTTGGCACCAGAGATGCATCACTTTTGGATCGGACTTTTGCCTGGAACATTGCATGCAGCACCAACCAGGGGAGGGGCCTCCGATAGCCACGGTGGCCACCATGCACGTCAAAGGGGGTGAGGCGATACCCAAGCCGTACTGGGACCTGCAGGAGGTCTTCAGCGAAGCGGAGTCCGACCACCTACCCCCACACAGGCCTTTTGACTGCCAGATCAACCTGGTGCCAGGGGCAACTATACCCCCAGCCAAGCTGTACGCCATGTCAGACCAGGAACTGGAGGATCTGCGCGCTTTCATCGACAAGAACCTCAAGCGGGGGTTCATCAGAGAAAGCAAGGCAGCAGGGGGCAGCCCGGTCTTCTGGGTGGACAAGAAAGACACGCAACAGCGCCGCCTGGTGGTGGATTTTAGACGGCTGAATTCGGTGACAGAGCCAGTGGCTTTCCCCATGCCCAGAGTGGATGATCTCCTGACAGCAGCACGCAGGGGCAAGATCTTCACCAAGCTAGACCTGAGGGGGGCGTACAACTTGATCAGGATCCGGGAAGGCGATGAATGGAAGACCACGATGTTCACGCCTCTGGGCTCTTTTGAATATCTGGTGATGCCCTTCGGGTTGCAAGGGGGCTCAGCCTGCTTCCAGGCCTTCATGCACCACGTCCTGGGGTCCCTCCTCTTCAAGAACTGCCTGGTCTTTCTGGATGACATCCTTATCTATTCCAATGACCCAGTGCAGCATGTGAAAGATGTCAGGGAAGTGTTGCAGCGCCTGAAGGAGAACCACCTGTATGTGAAGCTGGAGAAGTGCAAGTTTCACACCAAGGAGGTGGACTTCCTGGGCTACAAGCTGTCAGACAAGGGGCTGGCGATGGACAAGGACAAGGTGCAGGCCATCCTGGACTGGCACAGCCCCAGGACGCGCAAAGATGCCCAACGCCTACTAGGCTTCGCCAACTTCTACAGGAAGTTCATCAAGAACTTCTCTCGCGTTACGGCTCCCATCACTGACTGCCTGAGAGGCAAGCAGAAGTTCAGGTGGACACCAGAGGCGCAAGCAGCGTTCGAAAGCCTCAAGAGGGTGTTCGCCTCGGACCAGAACCTGTTCCACGTGGTCCAGGACGCGCCCCTACGCATTGAGACAGATGCTTCTGAGAAAGCTGTGGGCGCCATTTTGTTGCAACTGGACGCCAACAGGGAGTGGAGACCCTGTGCCTTCTTCTCCAGGAAGTTGACACAGCCCGAGCGCAACTACACCGTGTTTGACAAAGAACTTCTTGCGATCCACGCTGCGTTCAAACATTGGAGACACTTCCTGGTGGGCGCCAAGCACCCCATCCAGGTGTGCACAGACCACAAGAACCTGGAGTTCTGGAGAACTGCCAGGGTGCTCAACCAGCGGCAGATACGGTGGGCAGAGTTCTTCTCGAACTTCAACTTCTCCATACACTACATCCCGGGAGAGCAGAACGTCAGGGCGGATGCCCTCTCCCGCAAGCCAGAGTACATGGAGGAGGAGGAGCCACCAGCCCCAAGGCACATTTTCCCCCCGTCGGCATGGTCCTGCGGAGCAGCAGTGGTGAGCGAGGCAGAACTCACAGCACTGACGGCAGCGGATGACTTTGCCAACCGCATCTTCAGAGAACTGAGAGGGGGGAGGGAGCAGGCAAAAGACTTTGCAGAACGCAGAGGGCTGCTTTTCTACAAGGGTGCACTGTACCTGCCCACCACCCAGCTCAGACGTACGGTCCTCAAACAGATGCACGACAACCCAACGGCGGGGCATTTTGGAAGGGACAAGACCACTCACCTAGTCATGAGACACTTCTGGTGGCCAGGGGTGAGGGAAGATGTTCGAGACTATGTACGGGGCTGTGACACCTGCCAGCGGGCAAAGGTGGTCAGGGCAGCGCCACCAGGGTTGCTGGAGCCCTTAGCCACGCCACACAGGCCGTGGGAAGTGCTGTCCATGGACTTCATCACAGATCTGCCTTCTTCCCGGGGTAAGACCGCAGTGTTGGTGGTGGTGGACCTCATGTCCAAAATGTGCCACTTTATACCGTGTGCCAGGGCAGTCTCTGCAGAAGAGACAGCCAAACTGTTTGTTGATCACGTTTTCAGACTGCATGGATTACCTTTAAGGGTTATTTCGGATCGTGGCCGCCAATTTGTTTCCAGGTTCTGGCGGCGGCTCATGAACCTCCTGCAGGTGGAGGTCAGCTTGTCGACGGCTAGACACCCGCAGACCAACGGACAAGCGGAGAGGGTCAACGCCATTCTGCAGCAGTACCTGAGATGCTACGTCAGCCAGAGGCAAACGGACTGGGTGGATCGCCTGCCACTAGCAGAATTTGCCTACAACAATGCAGTGCACGTCTCCACAGGGGTGTCGCCCTTTAAGGCCAATTACGGGCGCGACCTCAGATCTTTCCCAGAGAGGGAGGGGGAGGAGGAGGAGGAGGGCCCACAGGCTGAGGATTGGGCAGAGGAACTGGAGACGGTGCACCAGCAGCTCAGAGAACACTTGGAGAGGGCCAAGGAAGCGTACAAAAAGGGGGCAGATCGCCACAGGCGACTAGGGGAGGTCATCAGGGTGGGGGACAAGGTGTGGTTGTCCTCGGAGGGCCTTCCCACCAGAGGGAGGTGCAAAAAGCTGGCACCCAAAAGGCTGGGCCCCTTCACGGTCACGCAACAGGTCAACCCGGTGGCATACAGGCTGGCACTGCCAGAGGACATGAGGGTGCATCCAGTGTTTCATAGATCGCTGCTGTCGCCGTACAGGGAAAGCAGCAGGCTCCGAGACAGCGAACAAACCCCCGAGGGAGGGGGGGAGAGGGAAGGCAGGGAGCAACTCAATGAGGCCACGGCCATCCTGGATTCAAGGTGGGGGGTGGGGGGACTGGAGTACCTCATGGCATGGGAGGATGCTCCACCGTCCCAGAATGAATGGGTCCCAGCCACTCAGATACAGGAGGAATTCTTGGTGGAAGAATTTCACGCCCTCTTTCCCCACAGACCCAAGCCCTGGCACATGGAAAGGGAGGGGGAGGAGGAGGAGGCACGGGAGAGCAGCTCACCATGGCGCTGGGAAGCGGAGTTTGAGGAACCAGAGGATGAGGTATGGGTGTCACCGAGATCCACCCAGTCAGAGGAAGGAGCAGATTGGCAGAACGTTTTTACCCCCACCAGCTCTGACGCCACGGACTTTTTGGGATTCCCGTCCGCCCAGGCGGAAGGGGGGGGCTCGCAGGACTGGGGGGAGGTATTCACACCAACGGGCTCGGAGAGCACTGAGTTCTTAGGCGTCCAGTCGTCACCGACACATGGGGGGGGCCTGGGGAGGGGTGAAGGAGAGCTTGGGAGGGGGGTGGATGTGAGGGACAGGGGATATCGCGAAGTCCCTCCCCTCCTGAGTTCAAGCCCGTCCCCGAGCAAAGGGGAAAGCAGGGAGAGTTCCGATTCCAGTGGGGAAGCAGGAAGTCGTGTCCGAGGCTCAGGCAAGGTAGAGGAGCCAGGGTCCCAGGTGGGACAGGAAGGGGCAAGCAAGGGGGGAAGACCCATCCCCCCAACTCCAGAATTACGCAGGAAGAGGAGGGGCAAGAGGATGGGTCTGCCAAAGCTTTTGTGTTGGAGAAAGACGCGCCAAAAGCCATTAGGAGGTTCTGAAACCGACTGACCACATCACTCCGTGTAAATAGCAATGACTTGAGCACTGTAAATACGCAGCACCAATAAAAGAATAAAATGCAGAGCTGCGTGGTGTCGTTACTCTGAAGTAGTCCACTCCGGCCACCGTGACAGTAAGCTTTATGATCAGACCCCTATTCATCACAAGCTAGCACTTAATAAATCAGACCTATTTCTTTAACAGATGCCCTGTACCTCAATTGTGAGGAATGCATACACCAAGGCAAAAAAAACCCCAGCCTGTTAACAAGAGGATTGACTTCACTGTGACGCAGGGTGCTTCAGAGGGCAAAAGTGAAGGCTGCAAGGCAACCCAAAGTGTTTTTAAAAAACCCATTCATAATTTTGTCACTCATTGCATGGTATAAGTGTACTGTCATTCTCTATGCTTTATGTATGTTTCTAGAATGTGTATTCTTTGGTTTACACCACGCCAAGGGACAGCAGAAATAGTCAATATGTGTATGCGTTTAAGAAGTCACTTTTCTGGATCTCAATAAGTACATAAATAATTACAGGTCTAATATTGGGAAGCAGATGGTATTTAAAATTTGTTGTTGTTGTTTAGTCGTTTAGTCGTGTCCGACAGGCACTTCTGTCTTCCACTGCCTCCCGCAGTTTGGTCAAACTTATGTTGGTAGCTTCAAGAACACTGTCCAACCATCTCATCCTCTGTCGTCCCCTTCTCCTTGTGCCCTCAATCTTTCCCAACATCAGGGTCTTTTCCAAGGAATCTTCTCTTCTCATGAGGTGGCCAAGGTATTGGAGCCTCAGCTTCAGGATCTGTCCTTCCAGTGAGCACTTGGGGCTGATTTCCTTCAGAATGGATAGGTTTGATCTTCTTGCAGTCCATGGGACTCTCAAGAGTCTCCTCCAGTACCATAATTCAAAAGAATCAATTATTCGATCAGCCTTCTTTATGGTCCAGCTCTCACTTCCATACATCACTACTGGGGAAACCATCACTTTAACTATATGGACCTTTGTTGGCAATTTAAAATTGTTGGTATTTAAAATAGGCTATGGCTTTTGCAATATACTTTTAAATATTTTTAAACTTATAGCTGTGTGGTTTTGTGTGTCTTCCTCCTCTTGATTAGGTTTCCTCCATTCTTTGATGACAACCCTTTTGGAATATATCAGAAGATTCTTGCTGGTAAAATAGATTTCCCCAGGCATCTGGATTTATATGTAAAGTAAGTGCATTCACCTTAATCACTAGGTTTATTCTGTTTAGGTTCTACCTTAGCATTACTTTAAAGTGCCATTCAAAGTACAGTGTGTGAAGCTGCTTGTCACATGCAGCCACTATTTATTTGTACAGTGCGCACTGTCTATGGATTCTGGGGAGAGAACGCTCTAATTTATATACTTGACATTAATTAAATTCTAGGGGGCTCTAATGTGAATTCAGAAAGCTTGCTCAGAGTTTTAAATATTTAACTTTAATTAGAGCTGAGCCTAATTAGTAGCATTAGTTCTGGTTTTCATATAGCAATTTGCATGTTTGATGAAGATTTCCACCCAACAGCTTAGCAAATCTCATAAAATCAGGGATTACTTCGCCTTCTATAGCTCAGACATAGCCTGTTTTAAAGACTCCAGGGAGCTGTGTCTTCCCTGAGCTAGCATATAGGGCACAGCTCAGGGAAACTGACAACCCTTGAGAACAAGGGAGGCGTAGAACCCCTGAGCTTTTCTGACAAAGCTTTGGGAAGCTTTCCAGTGTGAACTGAAACCTGAGCAGGATCTTTTTATCTATACTTTATGTAAGCAATCGGGTCATAGCCCTACTCAGCCAAATGGTCTTGAGAGTAGGGCTTTACAGAGAATATCTTAAAGGTGTCTGCCTGACCTTCACCAATTGCACAGTTCCTTTGCTCCTAAACCACTCGAGCAAGTATGGGGACCTCTCTGCAGGAAATGCCTCTCCCAGACCATGCCCCTCCCCAGTCTGCTGCAAGGATTAATAGAGTAGGAACTATATATTACATGGCTGAAAAATGATACAGCTATACTAGTTCAGCCGGTGGCAGCTGTGTGCTTAATATGTATTTATAAAGGGTCACTTAATCAAACTGGAATGCTGACTAAATGGTCTGAGTAAATCAGCGAAGAATTTAGTAATTGTGAAATATGTACCTGCCCTCCCCATATGTTTTTTTGGCAACTCAGTTTTCAGTTACTCTGTCTGCATCCCTGTCAAAGGTGTGTTGAAAGGTGGATTTATTGCTCACCTTCCCCAGCTGCACCCCAGTTATCTCAACTGGAGTATTAAGCATTGGAGGTTTGTTGCTCAAGCTACAATCTCTCTCCATTTGAAAGCTGACAACTGCAGGGAAAATGTTAGCCTTATTACATTACTACTACTACTTTCACTATTATTAGATACCTTTATATATTTTCTGTCATCATGAACTCAAATACAACTTCAACAATTGACTAATTTTTCCCCACCCCTTGTCCAGGGACCTTATTAAAAAACTTCTTGTGGTTGACCGAACAAGACGGCTAGGAAACATGAAGGTAAGCTTTAAATGCTACTTTTAAATCTCAGCACATCCTAACCATTGGCATAAAACGTTTTCCTTATTTTCGGTTTCCAGAAATGCTCTTTTTGCTTAAAACCAAATTCCACTACATTCGATTTATTTTGTGGAGGGGGGGGGGGGTCCTTATTAATGTATTCTTAAGTGTGGGAAAGCCATATCGTTCTAGAGTTAGCGGTGAGCAGTGGGGCTCAAGGCAGTGCTATTTTTCTAGAAAAAGAGGTGCCAGAACTCACCATGAATGCCTCCCTTGTTCTCTTATAATGGTAATGGCGCCCACCTGAGAGGTGCCGGAACTGAGTTCCAGCAAGTTCCGGGTGGATAGAAAGCCCTGATTCAAGATCCCTAAAAGAAAAAAATGGATTGCAAAAAGTTCCAAATAGGCATCTCCAAACTTGAGTGAATAGGTAGTAAATAGTTACAGGTAGGTAGCTGTGTTGGTCTGCCGTAGTCGAAACAAAATAAAAAAATTCCTTCTAGCAGCACCTTAGAGACCAACTAAGTTTGTTACTGGTATGAGATTTTGTGTGCATGCACACCTCTTCAAATACACTGAAACAGAAGTCACCAGACCCTTATATATATTGAGATGGTGGGGAGGGGTATTACTCAGAAGGGTAGTGGGAATGGGTGATTGGCTGATAGGTGTGGTAAACCTGTTGACGACTGTAGCATGTGGGTCTGCTACTTAAGGGTAAAAGAATCAAAACCTTACTCAGTATATGCTTTGTAGAAATCAGTCACAACCTCACAATACTACTTGCATTTGGTGTGTAAAAAAGGATGATTTGTGACCAGCAGAATCCAAATTGGTACAGGAAAAGCTGCTGGGGAATCCAGTTTTTAAGAGAGAACCAGGGAAAAAAATGGGGCAAACTGGAGTGTGTGTACTACAGTGTGCCCTCAAAATACAGATGGCAGAAATATATATGGGTCTGCATAAAGTGTTTGCTAGAATATATTTTGGCATATCCTGTCAGTGAATAAACATCTAACTTGATTTTTCTTCCAAAGAATGGAGCTGATGATGTGAAGAGGCACAGATGGTTCAGGTCTGTAGACTGGGATGCTGTACCACAGAGAAAATTAAAGGTGAATTGTGCAAAAACAAATGCAGCTTTGAGATAATTCATTATACTTCTGCTTCATTTGATTCTTTTTCAGCTTTTAAAAAAAAATCTGTTTGGAAGGTTGTCCTAGAATTATAGTGAAGGTCATATGCCTGAGTTCTTTATGTTGAAATCCCAGAGCCATCACACCAAACATTTCCCAAACTTACTACCAGTTAGGTTTCCAACGGGCAAAAACAAGTTAGTGATAGGACTCCCAGAAAGCAGGTAGGATACCCACCCCGCTGGAGCAAAGCAGATTTGGGTTCCAGTCAGAGCCTAGATAGGAACATAAGTTCCATAATGAAAGAAAGGTGGGATATAAATGTACTGTAATATATATAAATAACGACCAGGCCAAGCAGTTATGCTAAAACTGTGATAATGAGCCAACTTTATGCCGTGCAAAAAAATTGGTGAGGGGGGTGAAAAATTCTAGACTACTTCATTTGACATGGGGTTTAAATTTATTATTATTTTCCTTTTTTAATTTAGCCTCCTATAGTTCCGAAGGTATCAAATGATGGTGATACATCCAACTTTGAAGCATATCCTGAAGATGACTGGAACAAAATGCCTCCTGTACCTCCTAAAGATTTAGAAATTTTCAAGAACTTCTAAATGCGAGACACAAAATGTCATTAAGGTATTGGATACTCATCTTCCCTAAGTTCTACTTCCTATTTATTCCGTTATAACATCTATAGGAAAACTCTGGCACATGACCTAATTAGTCCCACCTTGCCAAGCCACACCTATCATATATGTGAGGCAGGTAAAGATGCAGCTGAGCCAAAAGGGGGCTTTGCAGGCACACAAAGTGCCAATGATCAGCTGATTGTCAGGGCTTGCAAAGCACTGAACCTTTGCCTTCATGGAGTTATTTCAAGACACATTGGTGAAAACAGGTCACCTGACATTGTGATGTCACACAATTGGCGGGTTGGTAGGCCCACTCACTTGTCAAATTTATCTGTTAGAGGTAAGGTCCAGTATACCTGAAGGAGCGTCTCCACCTCCATCATTCTTCCCGGACACTGAGGTCCAGCACCGAGGGCCTTCTGGCGGTTCCCTCGTTGCGAGAAGCCAAGTTGCAGGGAACTAGGCAGAGGGCCTTCTCGGTGGTGGCGCCTGCCCTGTGGAACGCCCTCCCAACAGATGTCGGAGAGGAAAACAACTACCAGACTTTCAGAAGACATTTGAAGGCAGCCCTGTTCAGGGAGGCTTTTAATGTTTAATAGATTACTTATTTTTCTGTTGGAAGCCACCCAGAGTGGCTGGGGAGACCCAGCCAGATGGGCGGGGTATAAATAATAAAATTATTATTATTATTATTATTATTATTATTATTATTATTATTATTATTATTATGAAATGAAAAGGATCAGATCCACTTCCTCTGCATTGTAAAAGCATCCATGATGATCTTGATGTTTTTATTCATTCCTGTTGCACTTAGGCATTTTTCAGCAGATAGCCTTTATGAATGTCCACTCTCGTACTTTATAGAATCACCTTGATACTGATTTTTCCTTTGGTAAAAAGTAATTCCTTGAGATAGGAATTAGGATAGGAAATAGGATAGTGGTTATTAGTGATCTTTCCTTGCAGAGATTTTCTTGTGGTTATGTCTGTACAGTGCATAAAGTCCAGAACTTTGAATAAGGAAATTCAAGTATCTACTACTCTGAAATATAAATTAATCAAACACTTGTTTTTATTTACTTTGTAGAAACTGGAAGATTATTAATGTGCTAGTTGGGAACTGGCAAAGAAGAACTTGAAAAAAGTTATGAAGAATTTTTTTGAAATGAGTGAAAGAATGTTACTTCATTATTCATAAAGAAATAATGTTAAAAGTTGGGAAAGGGTCAATAAGTTTAGTTGTATGGATTTGGCATTAGTTCAGTAAACTAAAATACTGAAGCGCCTACCCTGAGATGTAGACTTTGAAACTGTTATAGTTTTTTGGGATTTTTTTTTAAAAAAAGAAACAGTTATTTTTAGTTTTGTTTCTTGCTATGCCCAAATATTTTTGCATAGTTATCTCATTGACTAACTTTATAAGTTTATACTAAGATTGTCATTTAAAGCACAGATTAGAATATGTGTATATAAAGAAATCAATACAGAAAAAGGCACAGAAACTGTGCTAAAATGTAAATTTTTGTACTTTACAGAGTCTATGGTTTTTATTCTTAAATGGTTTTTCAAGATGCCCCCTAGAAGAAGAAAATATTAAAATGATCAATAGGTTTTTCAGCATCTTCTATACGTTTTATAATTCTTTGTAAAAAGAAATATACAAGAAAATTTTGAGAAAATTGTAACATTTCCAGCGCTCCACACCTGCAGCCCTACTATTTGAAAGCTGAAAGATAACGGGCCTGTATGTTTTGTTTAGATTGCATAATGTTTTCTTTATGAAGTTGAGTTGAAATTATGTCCATGCAAATCATGATTCTTGATTACTGCAGACTATGTAAAGACTATGTAAAGTGAAATCATGGCAAGATCGTACCTGTTCTCTGAGTTTAGGTTTAGAACTGTTGCACTTACAGGGACCTGAAGATCATCTAAATAAATATTCTGCCGTATGCACTGTTTCATACATGAACTACCATCACTGAATAACTGCAACCTAAGATGATAGCTTGGTGCATGAAACAAACATTCACCACAGATCAACTGCTACACTCAGATTTCACATTACATAAGTATCATTTCAGAAAACAAGGCTATTCACATGGTCTTCTGAGTCGTCATCATGAAAATTAATGAACATCCTTGTGTGTAAATGAAGATTCTACAGATTCTGAAGTAGAATCTTCTACATGTCAATTAATGCCATTCATACTGCTTGAAATAAACCAGAATATGTAGAATTAGGACTATATATTTACAAGATTCCAAGGTTGAGCTCAACAGGCAAGGAGAACCTGTGGCCTTCTAGATGTGGCTGAGCTACAAGTCCCATTCCTTTGATCATTGGCCATATCAGCTGTGACTGACTAGAGTTGGAAACATATGAAGGGTTATGATGTGTCGAAGTTCTTTGAGCTGTTCAAACCTAGTACCACTACTAAGATTTAAGCTTACTTATTTCTGGCAAGCTTAACTTTGAACTGGCATGTATGTTTAAAAATAAAATTTCAGCAGTTGCGCATTCCGAGAAATATTTGTTGTATGTGAAATTCTCTCCAATGATGGCTTTAGACACCTATCAAGGTTATAGATGTTTGGTCTGTACATTTGAAGAAGTTGTTTACAATAATCAATGACTGATTCTTCTCCCCATAGTCTGCAGATACTTACTGTTAGGTGGCTCGTGCATATGCGATTTAAGACTTGTCCAGTTTTCTGGTCTCTCCCGATCAGTTTTCCCCACAGACCTTTACTGTGACTATTTGAACCTGAGATGCTACAAGAAGCCCATATTTCTCTTACTGTACATAAGATCACATTTTTTTAGACCACATTGTGGGGGAAACTGACTCCAAAAAGAGAAGATAGTATGCCTTACAAGTGGCAGGGGATTGAAACTTTTCACAATTTCCTGTCACCTACCCAGTATCAAATGAGTTCTAGTGCTGTTCCTTCTGTTCCTTTCGCAGTTAGCACAATTTATCTGCCAGCGAATAAGTGACTGTTTTGCTGTTACTACATATGCTGATTCTGAACACACAGCGTTTGTGTGTCTTGCATAATTCTTCCGAGATAAACCTTCCAAATCTTGACTTCCTGTGTTGCAGAATCTTGGCATTTGATGTGCAGTAAATTAAGGTGCTTGCAAACAGAGTACTTCTGTTTGTTTCTAGCTTGCAGCAGTTTTAACAGTTGGAACCATGTTAAGCAAGAAAAACAGTGGATACAGGAAGACATGCTGCTTAATTCGCACATCACACTCAGCCAAACCACAACTTGGCAGAATGCACATGTTCCTGGACAGGAGTTTGTGAGCTGTAAACCAAGAACAAACCTTGGTGCAGCTCATAATTTGTCTGAAGCAAAAGAAACAATGAGCCCAGGTTTGCATGGCACACTAAGCCCAAACCATGGGTAGCTCAAAACAGGAAAAATGGAGCAGCCTCTTCTGTGGGAGAATGCATGTTCATGCTAAGTCATGATTTGCCTTATTGTTATATGCAAATTGAGCCAATGTATTCTATGAGTTGGTTTCCTATTCCATAAATTTATATCCTCTGAATTCAGTTATACTATTACAACTTGTTTCTCAAGAAAAAAAAATACTGAAATTGTGCTTCCAATAAGTAAGTAGGACAGTAACATTTCCTTAGCTGTGAAAGTTATACCCGAGAATTGTGGCTTTCATTTGGCAAGCTAATCGTCCATAAAAGAAATCAATTATGTATTGTAAATTAAATTCTGCACAGGAAGAAATTGAATCTTCATTTGTATGAACGACAGGTGCATTTTAGAATGTAGCTTCCCTCAGCATAAACAACAATATAAAGGGACTGTTCTGGTGCATCTGTTCACAAGGCACTGGTAATGCTTAGTAAATATTGTGCACTGAAGTCTGAAGCCTGCCTTATGGTGAATTTAGCAGGATACCACCAAACTGGAAACAGCAAAAGGCTGCCTCGAAAAGTTATAATTCAGTATGGGTGCTGTTCTTTTATCTTCCAATTTTCTGCTGTAAGCTGCCCTGGGGAAATAGTTATTGACAGTTTATATAAATTAAATGAATAAATTAAAAATATCAACTGGAGCTGCAGACACTGGGCTGGATCCAGACTGAGTTAGTTGAACTTGGTCCAGTAAATTGAACAATTTAGCTTTGACTTGGTTGTCATTGAAATCAGTGGGTGTCAAGTTCAGCTAAACCTCTGTTCAGGCATTATAGCCCCTATGAAGGAGCAATGCAGGATCAGTGAGTATCTATGCCCCTTGTGTCTGCACATACAGCATGGCATCTACAGGGAAGTGTATCTTTTCAAATACAGAGGTGCGCACAAAAGCTTCCATGTGATCTGGAACCACAGCCCAGTTTTGCTGCTCCCATGTTGCTTTATATGGGAGCTATAATGCCTGAAGAGGGCTTAACTTAGGCTGCAGTCCTATATGCCAGAAAGAGGAAACCTGTTTCTCTCCAGAGGTTGGATTCCAAATTTCATTAGCTGCAACCCTCATGCCCAATGATCAGGAATGAGAGGGTTTGTAGTCAAGCAACATGTGGCAGGCCACAGATTCATTTCACAGCCCTAGCTTCTCCTAAATTGCACTTAAACTTTTTCATACACCTATTGATTTATTTTTATTAGAATTCTTCATGCCTTATTTTTGTAATGGTTAGATCTTTTTTAAGGGACTCGAAACAAAAATTCCCCTGTTCACATCAACACACAGCTTTCGTGATATGGATGAAACCAAAACAAATCGCCCCTACAGCCTTATCTGTATTCAATTATAAGGTGAGTAATGGGCATAATCTTGTAACCAAACATGATGCAGTATAATTGAAATGGGGGTCATGCCTTAAATTGCCTAGATGTACTTGCTTGCTCAAATGTTTGTGCTGTTGTTGAATTTAACAAAGGTGATCTGCTGTAGAAGAGCAAATTTAATTTATTGAAATGTAGGTACTAAACTGTTTAACTGGATGGACAGATCTTGCAAAGTGGAAAATAGCAAGCCAGTCATCTTGCCATCCTGGAAAATTGAGATTCAGTGATTCCTATACTACAGAATTTTTCAGCTTTCAAGAACTGTAGCATAATTCCTTTGTACTGTACTGTGTACAGATTTCCTATGTTTTGCACTTTTCTATGGCAAACATGACAGCTTTATAAATACTCTGTTGTACAGTAAGTAAGGGATAGTTACATTTGTGTACAAAACCAAATTGAACAGATTTGACTTCCAACGCTGACTTGGACTGATGTCGGAGAAGTTGCTTGCTTGTTTGAACTCATGTGTATAAGCACTGTACAAATCTATAAGTCAGTCCTCATTGCACAATGAAAATCACTGTGATCTGTAAATAAAACTTAGTCCAAAAATTCTTCAGCTCTTTAATTGTATATCAGTTCTGAAATTAATTATATTTGACCTTTGTAACTTCCAATAGGTTAAAAAATGTCTCAGAAGTGTTTTGAATCTCTTATAAGGTTGGTGTTTCACTTCTTCGCACAAGATGTGGGTGTGGTCTCATATTACTTTTAAAGACTTTGTTGCAAACATTTCTTCTCTTTCCAGCCAGCACACAGTAGAAGGCCCAGACAGGTTGTGTTGTCCTTTATTGGATGATGAATCCTTCTCAAAGTATTAGTAACTGCATTTCTTGTAGACATGAACCTTTTAGACAAAATCAAGTGGATAAAATAGATAGAGTTCAGCTTGTGCGAGCTGCTTTGGTATGTATGACCTTAGAATAAAACAGACCCTGCAGGCAGATTCTCCTTCGCCATCCTCTTAACCTCAAAGAAGAAACAAGATGACGGGTGCAGAGAAATTTGCTCACTGTTACTGGGAGATCTACAATTGTAGCAACAACAACCTGCTCATGCAACATTTCCCTAGCAGGAATTGGTTGCTTGTAATTGATTGATTGATTGCAATTGGTTTCTTGCACTTGTGAAAATTGTTATGCAACCCATGGCTTACTTGTGCAGTCATTTCCACAACAGTGATAATTCTCCAACCTCTTGCACTAGTCTTGACATTGGACCTCACCCACTGTATTTATTTGTTGAATTAAATAAAAATAAATAGGCAAATATACATCTGTAGTACAGTGGAACCTCGGTTTTAGAACACCTCGGTTTACGAACGCTGCGGACCCACCTGGAACAGATTAATTCACTTTCCATTACTTTCAATGGGAAAGTTCACTTCAGTTTATGAACAGACTTCCGGAACCAATTACACCCATGCTTCGGGTTAAGTACGCTTCAGGTTGAGTACTCTGCGGACCCACCTGGAACGGATTAATCCATTTTCCATTACTTTCAATGGGAAAGTTCGCTTCAGTTTATGAACGCTTCAGTTTAAGTACTCTGCGGACTGTCTGGAACAGATTAATCCACTTTCCATTACTTTCAGTGGGAAAGTTCACTTCAGTTTATGAACGCTTCAGTTTATGAACAGACTTCCGGAACCAATTGTGTTCATAA
This sequence comes from Zootoca vivipara, assembly GCF_965207765.1. Lineage (NCBI taxonomy): Eukaryota > Metazoa > Chordata > Lepidosauria > Squamata > Lacertidae > Zootoca > Zootoca vivipara. Next base: position 33,959,996 of record NC_142587.1, on the reverse strand, counting down.
ACCGAGGTACCACTGTATGTTGAACCAAGAGGGGGAAGGTAAAGAAAGAAAAATTGTCTAATGATAAAAAGAAAAAAATGAAGGCATGGCTTTAAATCTGCAATCAGACCATGTTTCCCAGAAGGAATATAGGTCATAATTTCTTAAATGTTTGACTGCATCTGTATGCTTTTTCATTTTTCATACACACTTTAAATTAGAGTAGATTCATTGAAAGTAATGAATGCAAGTTTGTCATATCCATTGCTTTCTGAATAGAACTTACACTGGAAACGACCAGTTTGTTTTGAAATGGATATTGAGGGTAAATTCCATCCAGTAGAATGTTTCATAGGCAATGAAAATGGATTCTTAGAATGGCTATTCCTGGTGGCCTCATTTTAACCACCCCACATAAAAAGCAAAAGCCACATCCTTTTCTTATTCCCTCAATATTCTTAAGACAAAATCTGCAACAATAGGGAGGGGCGGGGATGATTGTTGGCATGATATGGCATATTCTTGTCACATCACTCCATTTAGCCATTATTTCCAAGTTATGTGGAACAGAATGAAGAGCCCATTCTTGGCAGCTTTCCTCCTGGGTGTTTTTGGAAAAGCTACATTTTGATGTGAACCCCATCAAATGCATTACTGCAAACCATTTGGCTAGGAGCTTTGGGGGCCGTGTCTGCTCTTGGCAACAGTCCTACTCGTAATACGCATGGCCCACAGATTAAAATAAATCAAAAGTGATGTTTTAAATAACTTCCAGAGCTTCCATGTCAGAGCTAGATGCACTTATCTGGCATTTCTCAGCCATGTCTCCTTCCGTGGCAAAGCCACCTGATAGCATTCTACAGCTCGCATGCCATGTCCATTATCTCTTCCTCTACCCTGTGCTACTGCAGCCCTGGCTATTATTAGAAATCTTATGCTATTCATAAATGCAACATTTCCATCAGAACTAAAGTATCATGGAAGCCAAGTTTCTTTGGAAAGGGGCAATCGGCCCTGTGGAATTGCAAATTTATGTACACAATGGTTTGCTCTGTGAGAAACACAGTGGCATGGGTGTTGGAAGTGGTGTAAAGGTAAAAAGCACACCAAGGCACTGGCACCGCAAGCAAACTTGGGGGACCTGTGGCCCTCCAGATGATGTCAGACACCAACACCCACATCCTCAACCAGCACAGTCGATAGCCAAGGATCCTGGGAGTTGTACAGTGGTACCTTGGTTTAAGAACAGCTTAGTTTATGAACAACTTGGATTAAGAACGCTGCAAACCCGGAGGTAGGTGTTTTGGTTTGAGAACTTTGCCTTGGAATAAGAACATGTTGAGTGTGTTCCATTTGTAAAGTGAGTCCCCTGCTGCTATGGGAAAGCACGCCTTGGTTTAAGAACGCTTTGGTTTAAGAACGGACTTCCAGAACGGATTAAGTTTGCAAACCAAGGTACCACTATACTCCGATGACATACGGCACCTTCTTATGACACGCTTCAGAAGTGCCCCCTTCTACTGTGTTACGATGAAGGGCTTGTTGATGTGTGAGGAAAGGTAACGATATAGAAACGCACTGCATGCTTCAGCCATATAGTGCAGAACTACTTCTATACAAGTATGCATTGCAGAACATGCTCCTTACAACCTTTCGTGTTAGAATATTCAGACTGAGAGATTGGTGGCTACTGGAGTGGATTGATGACATTGTATGAATGCTCCCTGTGTAGGCATTCACTTTTGTTTATTTCTACACTGGTCAGAAGAGGAAAATATGAAGCTCAGAACATTGGGACACAACTGGTGTGCAACCATCGGATGTTTTTGATCTGCTTGGAATATAGGAAGCGTCTTTCTACCTGACCAGATAACTTCTTTGGGTAGGTCAGAATGAGCTACGCCAGGCATCCCCAAACTTCGGCCCTCCAGATGTTTTGGACTACAATTCCCATCTTCCCCAACCACTGGACCTGTTAGCTAGGGATCATGGGAGTTGTAGGCCAGAACATCTGGAGGGCCGCAGTTTGGGGATGCCTGAGCTACGCTAACTTGCAATGGTTCTACGCTCCTGGGTCTTTCATATCATCTCTTTCTCTATCCACCATCATCCTCATCCAAAACATAACTTACATATTTATACTTCCAATATCCCAATATTCACTCTTTGTCTTCTGACATAAATATGATTTCATATATTCTATATTCTCCATACACTTTCATTTAATACAACCTTTTATTACATACTATATACTGAGGAAGAACATGAGGAATGCCATGCTTGTGCTGTTTGAGGAAAGTGATAGTATACATGTTTTTTAGGGTATATTGTGAGAAATAAGTGTGGTATAGTGGTTAGAGCATCAGACTAGAGTCTGGGAGACCCGGTTTCAAATTGTGAGTCATGAATCTCACTGGGAGACCTTGATTTACTTCACAGACTCTCTGATTTACTTCACAAGGTTGTTATGAGAATAAAATTAGGATGCGGAGAACCATAAGTGCCAGCTTGAGCACCTTATAGAAAAAGTGGGATATAAATGTAAAGCAAAATATATAAATATTTCTCATTTCAGAATACCCAATGTACACTTTGGTCCCAGAGGGTTTGGGGGCCTTTTAAATTCTGAATCTGAGAGCTTCTCAGTGGCTGCAATCGGATCATGGAACAGTTCACCCCATAAAGTGTGGTTGGTCCCTAGCAATCTTTTTGATTACCAGAGACCTTTATATTCCAGCAGACATTTATTTTACAAGGCGTAAAATGTCTTACTTGATGTTTTTAACTGCTGATCCTGGCTTCTTTGGCCATTATTTGACATTGTTTTATTGAACTGTAATGTTATATCTCTGAGTGATTATGCTACAAGGGTGGAATATAAGTGCTTTAATTGTGTGTGTGTGGTTAAACATTTCCTGAATTTAAATTTCATGACTGCTATTGGTATTCATTCCTCATATTTTTTTTAAAAAAATATAGATGCTTATAAATATCTCTGATTTTAACACAATTCTCTAATGCCTTTTATTCACCAAAATACAGTATGAACAGCAGATAACTATGAAACTTAAAGCTGCTCCCCCCACCTTTTTTTTTGCTTGTTTCTATTAAAAATTGCAGGAAAATATAGTCCATTAATAACATCTTTAAAACGTCTTGGCACACTTTGAAACAACTGAAAAGACAAAAGCTTCAAAAAGTGAGTGGAAACAATAAGTGAGTCTCAAAACATGTGTTGCCTAAAGTTTTCCCCTCTTGTGAGTTTTGTTTTACTAGCTATAACCTCCTCGTAACATCCTGTACCTTGAAAAAAGCCATGTGGTACGTATGTCTTGATAATCGGATTGCCCGTTTTTGCACCTAAAATATATGTGTGACCACAGTTATTACTTCCCCTTTATGTGGCTTCCTTTACGAAAATCAATACTTCATTGTTCCCCTTTCGTTTGGGAAGCGCCTGCTTCATTTTCATGGTTGCCCCCCAGGCTACACTCAGTGACGTTAAGTTCTGCTTGTTTGATCAAGAAGTCCTTCATCTGCGCCTCCTCACAAAACTAGTCTGACAAGTTAGGGGCAAGAAACTTCAGAGTGAAATCCTACTTTGATATTGTTGTGCATCCCGTTGAAGTGATTCAAAAAGGAAATGGACCGCAGCGTACCAAGATTGAACAACTTATGCCAGTGATGTTCTTCTAACGATAGATTTCCAACCATCACTTAAGGCTAAGATCTCTAAGAATTGGGAATTTCAGTCATCACACTTGAATCACATTCTTATATGAGGCCAGGGTCCCAGTGGTTATGCTGCATTATCTTCATAACAGCTCAATGCAGTAAATAATGACTTTTCCAAGGCTACACATTGGGTTCCAAGAGCAATCCTGGGCCCCCATTTGATGGTGCTATATAAATGTTAATCATTGTCATCATCATCTAGGCTCATAGGTGCCAAGTTCCGGATTGAAAAATCCCGGATCAGCAGCGCCGTGGCACAGGAAGTCGCTTCTACGCACTTCTGAACATGCGTAGAAGCAACTTCCGATGCCGCTGTGCCCATTTCCAAAATGTCCGCAGCGCCAGAAGTCGCTTCTATGCACTTCCGGACATGCGTAGAAGCGACTTCTGGCACTGCGGACATTTTGGAAATGGGCACAGTGTCATCGGACGTTGCCTCTACGCATGTCCGGAAGTGCGTAGAAGCGACCTCTGCTCCTGGAGCGGCACCAGAAGAACATGGCCGCCGGCAGGAGCTCTGTAATCCGGGGAAATACGGGGTATTTTGCCATTCGGGACACCTGCGGGAAACGGTAAGAAAATACGGGGGTTTCCCAGGGGAAACGGGGTACTTGGCAGCTATGCATCTAGGTGCTGGGTTAAATATAAGATAGAGTTAAATAAAAGATAGCATAAGCTATATTGGGTTAAATATAAGCTAGGTGCTCGGGTGGGAAAAGCTAAAATTAGAATTTAGAGAGGATGAAAGGGAACACATATTTCTGCGTTCCCTTTCATCCTTGTTTGGTTAGCCAAGTAGTTTAAGAGTGCACTTCCGTATCAAAAATATTATCTTTCCGCTGTAAAAGATTCCTAGATGAATGGGGAAAGCATTTTATGGGGTAGACATGAGTTAATATTTGAATATTTAAACTCTGGGCAATGCAATCCAGAGCCTAAGTAGCTTCCTTTCAAGTTCTTTCAGTTTAAATATGGTGGTGACCTATCTCAGCTTGAGGCTACTTAAAGCTAGAGGAAAGAGTGGGGACGTAAGGCCTTCTTATAGCAGCGCAGATGATACCATTGATTCTCTCCTGTGCTATTAAGCATGGCATCAAAAGCAATTGAGTGTATCCCAGGTATAGAACAAACATAGAACTATGCTTCAAACCTACATGTCACCTTTAGCCAGTGAGCACTGCAATACGGAGCGTTATACTGAGTCAGAAGATGGGTCCATCTAGCTCAGCATTGTCTGTGTTGAGTGGCAAAGGCTCTCCAGGGTTTCAGGTAAGGAACCGTTCTCAGCTCCTACTTGGAGAGGCTGGAGATTGAGTCTAGGACTTTCTGTGTACTAAGCAGATCCTCTGCCACTGACCTATGTCTTTCTCCAAGATAACACCATGAGCTTCTGTTACTGATTATAGTTCAGCATCTAGCTCTGCATACCTAGCTCCTAGATTCAATCCCTAGTATCAGCACGGGGAAGTTCCCCATCTGGAAATCCAGAAAGCTGCTGCCATTCAGTGTCAACCATTCTGAACTAGATGCACCAATGGCCTTGCTTGGTATGAAAACAGCTTCCCATTTCCCAGTGTTCGCTAGCAAAATAGGGTGTGTGAGTTTAAAGCACAGTTCTGAAACAGTGGGTCTCCTATTTTGTTCACCCTACTGTGTTTCCCTTGTATAATGTGGATTGTAAAGCCCTAAATGGCCTCGGTCCAGTATACCTAAAGGAGCGTCTCCACTCCCATCATTCTGCCTGGACACTGAGATCCAGCGCTGAGGGGCCTTGTGGTGGTTCCCTCACTGCGAGAAGCAAAGCTACAGGGAACCAGGCAGAGGGCCTTCTCGGTAGTGGCACCCGCCCTGTGGAACACCCTCCCATCAGAGGTCAGAGAGATAAACAACTACCTGACATTTAGAAAATACGGTACTTAAAGGCAGCCCTCTTTAGGGAACTTTTTAATCTGTGATATTTGATGTATTTTAATGTTTGTTGGAAGCCGCCCAGAGTGGCAGGGGAAGCCCAGCCAGATGGGTGGGGTATAAATAAATTATTATTATTATTATTATTATTATTATTATTATTATTATTATTTGGGGCCCCTTGCGTAAAGTGGACAAGACAAAATATACTGCTTTTCTGCATTATTAATGGCATCTTTTGACAAAACTGGAAGCTTTTAGATTTAATAGCAGGTGTGGTAAAGTCTTTTGTTGTGTGTTGCAAAGATCTCATGTGCTCTGAATACTGTTGCTTGGCAGATATCATCTCTAGACACCTACTACACCTTATTTGTAGCCATGGCCTATGTGTAATACTGTAGTAAACCTTTAAGTTTATCAACTTTTGTACTTGCACAGCTGTGACTCATCTCTCTCATTACTTTGAAAAAGTAACTAAACTGCTTCCTAAGGGCTTTAAATCCCTAGGTTCTGATGCCTTTTACTCTAAATCTTAAATGTTTTCTTTTCCAAAGGGAGTATGAATACCCTTTTGTATTCCCTTTTGCATACCTCAAAGAAGTGTCTATGGATAAATGACATGATTTTGTATGCATAAAAGCAGCTCCTTTTCCACAGGAGGAGATGGTGGCATTCAAACATGCATTGTTAATTTTCTGTTCAGTTCGTGTAACTCCAGGCAGTGACTTTGATCTCTTTCCCTCCACTTCTTAACGTTAAATCCATTTATAGCTCAGCTAAACTAGGATGCATTTTAATTTGGGCTATATTGAATGATTGCCTGCAAACAATTTAGGGCTGAATATGGCTTTTTCAAGGCTATTTTTCCCCTTCAAAAGCCTTGGCTCCCTCTCTTTGGAGGTGGCATCATTTGTGGTTGTTTTCAACCTGGGCTGGATCTAGACCAGGCATCCCCAAACTGCGGCCCTCCAGATGTTTTGGCCTACAACTCCCATGATGCCTAGCTAAGAGGACCAGTGGTCAGGGATGATGGGGATTGTAGTCCAAAACGTCTGCAGGGCCGAAGTTTGGAGATGCCTGATCTAGACACATCAAGGAAGCGTTTCAGTTAAACGTGTTGTAATCTTTGTATGAGAAATCAGGTTGGCAAAAATGGCCATCTGGTTTCACAGTGTTACATAATGTATAACACCTGTATAATACATTTAAAACACATATAAAGTGCTCTTTTTTGCCAATGTAGCTGAGTCCCTGGACTACAATGGTCAAGTATGAAATGTCAACTGATTTCCCCACCCCTTATTTGCAAAATGTCCTAGAGACCAGGGAAGCTACAAACATTTTTATCCCTGCTGTGTGTTCCTTAAAGACTGCTGAAACAGAATACCCATTTCACAGTGGGTGTTCTCCAAAGCTGTCCCCCAGTCTTGAAGGTAAAGGGCCCCCTGGGGTTGTGGCGCTCATCTTGCTTTACTGGCCGAGGGAGCTGGCATACAGCTTCCGGGTCATGTGGCCAGCATGACTGAGCCGCTTCTGGCAAACCAGAGCATCGCACGGAAATGCCGTTTACCTTCCCGCTGGAGAGGTACCTATTTATGTACCTGCACTTTGACATGCTTTCGAACTGCTAGGCTGGCAGGAGTCTTACTCCTTCATAATTTTAATGCTTTAGCTTCTAGGATTTCTTTTTTGTTTCCATTTTAATTTTCCCTCAGGCTATCAACTTGGAAGAGTCTTTCAAAGCTTCTGGCCTATCTCTTCAGCCTAAACTCACGAGATACAATGTTACTTGAATAATATTTGGTAGGTGAATGAATTACAGGATGCATGATGTTCGTAAAGAGAGCAAAAGGATTCCCATGAACCTTCTTTTTACTGCTCTTTTACTGCCGATTGTAAATAACGCGGGGTTTTGAATGTGTACTGGTGATCCCAAACAGTTGACACAACAGTGCCTCACAATTTCCATTTTTCCTCCTGTCTCAATTTTCCAAAGGGAGCACCAGGAAGTGAAGGATTTGTTATGATTCATAATATGGCTGCTACTTGACATGACCTCATAGAACAGAAAAGCTTTCCTAATGCACTAGGTATTTTTTCATATTCAGCTTCTGTATAAAAATACTAAGGAAAACAATTTTGGATTTAGCAGACTAAAAAAATGCATCCTCCTCAAGGATGCTTTTATTTTTTTATGTCTAAAACCTCATCTTCTGATTTCATCTTTCCCTGCCATCATGTCCTAGAAGATGTAGATTCTAAAATGAACTTTTCAGCCTCCGGTAACCAATCAGAACACTTATTTCCAAGGGACTTAAGAGCTGAAAGCTAGATCAGAACATTTTAGAATGTCGCTTTGCATGCATCTCAGTTACTCCCACTGGATGGAGTTCTGTGATAAAACTTTTACTTGGAAACTTTTTAATGTTCTGTTTTGGCTAAGCAAAAACACAAGCGTAACTGAAGTGGTACGGCTCTGTGCCAGAAGAAAGTACACAACTTAATCCAATTCTTCTGAAGCTTCTCCTGCTGACTTAGAGGGCTTCCAATGAAAGCTTTAATATGCAATTGTCATGCCTTTCTCCTTCAGATATTTTTTTTTTGCAGGGGGGGGGGGTCCAAATTATGCTGTAAACCAATTGTAAAACCCTACTGTGTTTTCCCACTGCTTCTTTGGCCTTTGTTTTCTGCTAGGGCATTTCCTGATTTTCACTATTTTCAGGTGGGATTCAATCACACGCTGGACAATTTGGCTTGTGCAAATTATAGGAAGCCTTGTGCAATAAATCCACTTCCCTAAAATGATGGACTTTTTGAAATAAGGAAAGTGCACTGGAAAGAGAACTGTAAAATGGATCAGAATAAATACTCATTAAATGATTAATGTTGCCGTGTTTGGCTGCAAACAAATTAGGAAGCATGCTCAATAAACAGGTTGTCTGAAAGCACCCTTACTGTAGAAAGCACAGTCTAGTTAAAAAGAAGGAATCACTGCAAGTCCCAAGCAAGGCAGTGTGATGCAGCAAAATTGGTGCAAGCTAAGTAGCTGAACGGGAGACAGTTTTGAAAATGAATGTATGAAACTTTGCTTTCTGCAGAAGAAACAGAAGAGAAGATTATTGGTTTGTCTTTGCTTTTATGTTGTGAACTATCCTGAGATTTATGGGTATATGTCGGTATACAAATTTTAATAATAATAATAATAATAATAATAATAATAATAATAGTCAGTACCTAAATTAGGTAAAGGTACCCCTGACCTAGTTACAGGTAGGTAGCCGTGTTGGTCTGAGTCGAAACAAAATAAAAAAATTCCTTCAGTAGCACCTTAAAGACCAAGTAAGTTTTTATTTTGAAGTGTGCATGCACATGAAAGCTCATACCAAAATAAAAACTTAGTTGGTCTTTAAGGTGCTACTGAAGGAATTTTGTTATTTTGTACCCCTGACCGTTCGGGCCAGTCGCGGACGACTCTGGGGTTGCAGCGCTCATCTCACTCTGTAGGCCGAGGGGGCCGGCGTTTGTCTGCAGACAGCTTCTGGGTCATGTGGCCAGCATGACAAAGCCGCTTCTGGCGAACCAGAGCAGTGCACGGAAACGCCGTTTGGAACCTAAACTAGAAGAAATTTTTCCACCTTCACCGTGATCAGGGAGAAGATTCAGTGGAAGAGGATTGGAAGAAGTTTAAAGTTTATTTGAAAAAGAACTGTAATATTGGAAGTGTTTAATTTAGATTTGGAAGTACATAGAGGTTGTAGAGGAAAGATATATTAAGGTTAATGTAGTTTAAGATATAGATAGAAGTGTTAAATAAGATATGAAATGAATGTTAAAAAGATAGAAAATGAGTGGAAGTATGATAAACAAATTACTAAAGATGATATACAAGAAAACACACTATGGGGGGGACATGAGGAAGTCATAAATGTTAAGAGATAAGAGCTATAATTATGAATTTTTTATTTCTTTTTCTTTTTTCTGTTGTGGTTGTTTTTGTAGTTCGGTTTTGTGTGTGTGTCTTATGTTATTTTTGTGCTTTTCTGTATTTTATATTATCTTTTTAAAAAATGAATAAATATTATTGGGGGAAATAGAACATACCTGCCAAGTTGCTGTTGGAGAAATAAGGGACCGGGCCGGAAGTAGCAGACCGGAAGTAGCGCGGCGGCCATTTTGGAATTGGGCGGAGCATGCTCAGAAGTGACTTTTGATGCTGCTTTGCCCAGTTCCAAAATGCTTTGCCCAGTTCCATAATAAACCGGGGGGGGGACAAAAAAATCAGTTTTTTCAGCTAGGAACAGCTGGAAAAACGGGGATTTCCCGGGGAATACGGGAGACTTGGCAGCTATGGAAATAGAACCTAAATTAGAAGCTGGCAAAAGAGGACACAGTCCTCTTACATTTTTTGGTAGATACTTACCTTTTTAATTTAAAAAAGCCAAGAGGCTGGGGGGGGCAGAGCAAGATGTAACTAAAATTGGGGGAGTTAGGCCTGAGGTCTATGGATTCCATTCCATTTGCAGGACTAATTAGTTGCATTGGGCGCAATGATACTTTCTACCACTAGGTATCCAAGGAGTTCAAGGTGGTATGCATGCCCACCCTCCCGCTACATCATAACAACCCTGTGGTTTTGCAGAGAGAAAGAACTGGAAAATTGCCACTACTTGCTGAAGTAGAAGCAGCCAGTATAAACCCTGGTGCTCAACACAAAGGGCGTTATTTAACTTCTCTCTTGCCTTCAGCTCTCTACTGTATATAATTTCTTTTCCAGCTAAAGCAGTTCTAGATCATCAATTTCTGCTGTTCTGTGAAACCAAGCTGAAATCTTTCAGAAGGGTATATCTGAAGAGTATCATGGAAAGATAGTGGTCTCTGACATTTCGCACAAGACTCGTGGTGCTTGGGGAGGTGCCAAGTCGCCAGTGGTGTGTCTCCTCTTCAGATTCACTGGGAAGTTTCTTGCTTGAGTAAGCAGCAGTAAATTTGGTCCAGGGGCTGGAGGAAGTGTATTACGGCGAAATTTGAAGATATAGGAAAAGAGTGCCAATAAGACCCAAATGCTTCAGGATTCTTTTAAGGTGAAATGCAGATGCAGACAATGGCTCAGGGAGTGTTGTTGAACGTTCAAAATAGACAGGAAATGGGGGGGGAGGGCTGAGCAAAACACTAAAACAGCTGGAGAGGAGTGGAGGTTTGATAGAGGAGCAGTGAAAATAATTAATCTTTAAAAGATATTTGCAGTGCCCAGGGCTCAGTTTGCTCAACATCAAGGTAAAGCAAATTCTGTGCCAAGAACAGCTGAACTCTGGAGCCTATTTAAAGCACGTGCATTAAGCATATTTGCATAGTTTTGCTTTTGTTAGCCGTAATGAAGGGTTTGAACCATGCAGGTCATGGGACGCCTGCCTGCTAACCATGGGAAATATTACTCAGTCCTTTCTCTGGCTTGACATTTTATCCAGGCATTGGTTACACATAGAATCCATAAAATTGTAGAGTTGGAAGGGACCCCAAGGGTCATCTAGCCCAACCCCCAGCAATGCAGGAATCTCGACTAAAGTATCCAAGACAGATGGCCGTCCAAGCTCTGCTTAAAACCTCCAATGTAAGGAGAGTCCACCCCCTTCTGAGAAAGTCCGGGTAACCATTTTTATTTTGTAAGCCATCCAGATAACTTTACAACTGGGCCCCAATACATATGCATTTAATCATAACCATTCACATAGACCCCTGCACATTTAGTAACATCGTTGATCGCAACAGTGAAAATGTTGTGATCACACTAGAAGCAGGAAACCACCAAGCATAAACTTCTTTGTGAAAATTAATCAACATTACAGTGGTACCTCGGTCTAAGTACACATTTGGTTCCGGAAGTCTGTACTTAACCTGAAGCATACTTAAGCTGAAGTGAACTTTCCCATTGAAAGTAATGGAAAGTGGATTAATCCGTTCCAGACGGTCCGCGGAGTACTCAACCTGAAGCATACTTAACCCGAAGTATGAGTGTAATTGGTTCTGGAAGTCTGTACTTAACCTGAAGTGTACTTAACCTGAAGCGAACTTTCCCATTGAAAGTATTGGAAAGTGGATTAATCCATTCCAGACGGGTCCGCGGAGTACTTAAACTGAAGCGTACTTAACCTGAAGTGAACTTTCCCATTGAAAGTATTGGAAAGTGGATTAATCCATTCCAGACAGGTCCGCAAAGTACTTAAACTGAAAGTACTCAAACCGAAGCGTACTTAAACCGAGGTATGACTATATAGTGTGGATTTCTCCTAATATACACATTTTTTGTATGTAGCTTTGCCCAATAAGCATTTTTGCAAAGAAATTCCCCTAATCTACCGGTAATGCCTTCTGTACACTATTTTTTGCTAAGATATGCATTCTCATGCACACTGTATCTTAGAATATGCAACATTGCTTGGCTGGAGAACTAGATCCTGGCTAGTTGGGGTTGATGGGAGATGTAGTCCAAAATACCTGTAGGGCACCAGCATGAAGTGTGTGTGTGTAGACTAGCTGATGTACTTCCCAGCTCACACATTTAAATTTAAAATTCAGGGGAAGTGTGAATTTCAGAGATTGGTTGTATTTTGGTCCGCATATTGTTTTGGAAAGTGTGAATTAGCCGGGCTCATATTTAGAAGTCAACTGAATCAAATTTCTCCCCAACCCCCAAGGTAAATTTATTTTTATAGCCATGGAATGAGAACTCATGCCTGCCTCATCAATGAACTGGACGTGGAGCCTCCATTTTCTCTTTCCTTCTCTCGTACGTTGCATCACTGATCTCATTCCTCCTGTAGGAAACAAAGGGATTTAGAGAAATGGAAGCAATGCATCAAGATGAGATCACTTTTTGGAAAAGCAGGAACATCTGTTAATTCCAAGTAGTGCAATGCTTGGATACATCAGCCAAGAAGTCATAGTCTCTGCTAAGGATTACTAGAAGGTGATACTTTGATCAACAGGAAAGTTGAAGGAAATAAGATGTATGGATAACAGAAACTTTCTTGTGTGAACTAGGAAAGCAACTGCTTTTGCTCAGCAGAAAAGAAATCACTTTGGGGCTGTTGAACCTCCATTTGACTATACTGATGGGTTAGCTTTTTGTGTAGAGTTCTGGGTTTCATTCATGGATGGGATGTAACTTCATCAAAACCTTCACCTGCCAAGATGTTTGACAGACACATTGTGTTGATGGTTACAAGCCAATGCAAATGACGAATGGTTTTAATTTTGCTCTTAACCCGGTTCATATTTTTTGTTGTGCCTCCACCTTCCAAAGTAGGGATAAGCTGTTTGTATCCATGAAATACCGCATTTTTCCGTGTATAAGACTATGATTTTTTAAAAAAACACACACCCAAAAATTAAGTTTAAAATAGGTAGTGCTGCTGAGGGGTGTTTTCTTAATTTGGAGTCCCACAAAATAGGGGGCGTCTTATACATGGGGGCATGTTATAGGCAGGAAAATATGGTACTCTCCCTATTAGACATGAGTGGTGGAGAGAGATACTCTTGCACTTTGACGTTTTTGTCCTCAGAGTGATTCCCAGTCTTCATATAAATGTCCTCAAGAGTGTGGGGTTTAATTTGTATGACTATCTTTTCAAGGACTTGGAAATATCAAAGTTTTGTTTGTTTCTACCAAATGCTTTCCCATATATGTTATGGGGCTGCATCTTCCTTGGCATTTATAGCAGGAGAAGCCAAGATGATCCAAAAGGCTCCTATGATATTTTCTAGAAATTGTTGACCCCACTGTGAATCATTATGGATTCCGTAGAGATGGGCACCTTTATGTTTCCCCCTAGGGCAGGAGTGGGGAATTTCTGACCAGAGGGCTAAATATGAGCCTGCTCAGGACTGTCTTTCCAGGCCTCAGGACCAGGGCAACCCCATCTCCTCAAACCACATCCCACCCACCACCCACCCCGGTCTCCTCTGCATTCTCCTTGAATGTTTTTGGCTGGCTCAAATGTGTCCTTGAACTATTAACACGCCTCTGCTTGCCTGGAAGAAGCTGTGTGTGTGTGGCTTTTGTGTGGGTGCAATGTATCTTGTTGTACAAAGGTTAAGACTCCTCCTATCTGTTTGTCTAGCCACTTTTACCTCTGACCCCACTGCCAGTGGCATATGGCCCCTGTAAGGATGCCGATGGTGAAAAGTGCTGCTCACGGGGGTTAACCCCAGTGCCTTGACTTCAATCACATGGCCTTTCCTAGCCTTTCCTTGCTAAAAAGCTGCAGACTGCCTCAGAAGGCAGGGAACTCTCCATCGATGGATGTTTTAAAGCCTGTTTTGGACTACAGCTCCCATCAGCCCTGGCTAGTTGGGGTTGATGGGAGATGTAGTCCAAAATACCTGTAGGGCACCAACATGAGGTGTGTGTGTGTGTTTGTGTGTGTGTGTGTGTGTGTGTGTAGACTAGCTGATGTACTTCCTAGCTCACACATTTAAAGCACACAGCTCCCCCCAAAGAATCATGGGAGCTGTGGGTCTGGTGACTTCTCTTTCAGTGTATCTGAAGAAGTGTGCATGCACAGGAAAGCTCATACCAATGACAAACTTAGTTGGTCTCTAAGGTGCTACTGGAAGGAATTTTTTAAATTTTGTTTTGACTACGGCAGACCAACACGGCTACCTACCTGTAACTAATTTTATCCCTGTGAGGGAGTAAACTGCAATCTCCAAGATTCTTGGGGGGGGGGGAGCCATGCAATTTAAATGTGATTTAAATGTATAAGAGCATAAAAAGGACACAAGAAGAGTCCCTGGTTCAGCCATTGGTCCATCAAGTCCATCGTCTTGTTAGCGACCAACGAGAGGCCAGAGGAAAGCCTGCAGGCAGCAGATAAGCTCAAGAGCACTCTCCTCTGCTATGGTTTCCAGTAACTGGTATTCAGCATCATTACTGCCTCTGACTGTGAAGGCAGAGCATACCTATCCTGGCTTCTCCTTCTCCTCCATGAATGTTCGGTTTCTGATAATTGGTTCTCATGGGAAACTTACAGATTCTTGCTTCACACAATTAACTAATGCAGTGTCAATTTACTCTTGGCAGAAAGCCAAGGTCTGCCTGGCCTGGCAACAACTCTCTCATTGGTTAATGACCAGCACTGAACTCTGTTATCTAGGAATGCTAGCACAGTTGTTTTGTGTGGGTGTTAGGAGTATTAGTGCTGCATATGGTTGGGGAGAGAGAGAGAGAGAGAGAGAGAGAGAGAGAGAGAGAGAGAGAGAGAGAGAGAGGATTTATTTTGCTTGCTTTGTATGCAGAAACTCTGCTGGTTTTCTTTTCTTTTAATAAATCCTGTAAATAGTTATTCTGTGTCTAGCCGACTAGTCATTTCCACCTCAACTAGCTTCTGCACTGTGCAGGAAAACTCTGCTACATTTTTCTCTACGCCGCACCTGTTGAATTTCCTTCTGGAATCTCTGAGAATCAGCAAACTGGTTCAAGAGACAGGGCTGGACACAAAGGACTCAGCTATATTAGTAAAGATGTAGCAATTTGAATGCGCTATAAACATGCAACACCAGATGGCGCCAGAGAGCAGGAAACTATAAAACATGGTTTTCCATAGAGGTTTCTTTCTTTTGTTATAACGATCTAATTTCTGACTTATTTATAGCATTCCCCCCCCCCCCCATGTCTAGATGCTTTCTGGTGAAAATGTAGATGTGGGAAATCTTTACTATTCTAGACTTTAACACACACACAAAAAGCTTGATATTTGATACTTATTTCTGTATACTGTTTTTTCTTTGTTCTTTCAAGTCTTAATAATAATAATAAAGGATATAGACTAAAAGTTTACCAAAGGAGAACGGAGATAGAAGGGAAACTGCAAGAGAAAAGTATCATGAAGTGGAAGTCAAGGGGGAAAAACAACTTTTGAGAATAGGCAGGAAAAGATCAAAACAAACATGTTTTAAATAACAAATGCAAAAGCAGTGGAACAGTGTAAAAATATCAGTATCATATAAATCGAAACTAAATTAAAAGGCCTAAGCAAATAGAAAAGTGAGCCTCTTTGGGGAAAGTTCTACAGGTGCTTTGAACTTTTCCCTGGTTACCTCCGAATATAACTACCCAGAGAAAGGTCCCTAAGACTGTTCTCAGCACTGGAGCAAAATTGGTGGGGGGAGAAGGAACTTCCCTCGATGTTGAGGTCCAGGGCCACATAGTCTTAAAAAGTTAAAACCAGCACATTGAACGCTGCTCTGAAATGAACCAGCAGCCAGTCAAGCTGTTGCTTATGATGGGGTGAGATGTTCTGCTCAACAATCTAGCAGCTGTTTGGGGGGTGCTAAAGTATCCAGTTTGGGCTGATTGAGCTGCCAAGCTCTTTTCTAGGATATAAAATTACGGGTGAGCAAGATTTCTTTCTAATTCTCCACTGCAACTGAATAATAATAACAACAACAACAATAATAATAATGTGTGCAGTCATTTTTATTGTGCAACCACTATGGTGCCATGGAAGGAAATGTGTGAAAAGGTTAGTATAGCCCTCTTCGGCTTGTTCTAATTTGCAGTGCTTTGGCTCAGACCAAGAGAAACACTTCTTTCATCATGCTGACAATTTCCATGCTCTCTCTGGATGCTGCTGCATGTGTAAAAGATGAAGCATTAAAGTCTTTATAGAGAACAGCAATTAATCGCTTAGGATGCTCCAAGAAACAGGAAATGTAAGTGATGTTGGCAAAAGTCAGCAGCAGTAATCCCAAACATCTGAAGATCTTTTGTGGGAAGGCTCAGGAATCCTCCAGGGGACATCTGAATTAATAAACACAGCTCAGTTAAACTCAGATGTTCGATAGTTTAATGGTTACATCATTTAAACGATAAATTGCCTTTATCGCCTAAATTTATACAGTGCTCACCAACAGATCGTGATTAATGTGACACCCTTTTGCTCCGTGGATCAGTTCCCATAATAGCAGCCAGAGTTTTGCAGTGCTAAATGGTAAAAAAAAGGCTTGTGCTTAGTTCTTAGCTCCCAAATGACAAATGTAGGTCAAGCATCTTAAAAATATAGCATGCCTTTTCCTCCTCTATTCATAGGGTGCCTATAGATGTATTTCTTTGGCAGTAGAGAGAGAAATGTCTGCTGGAAGTTTAGGGATGGGTGAGTTGTTTTATAGCTGGACGAGCTGCTCTATAACTCCATAAATCTGGTATACAAAACCACTGGAGGCTTCCTATGGCAGTCTGTGGAGTTTGGTGGGTGTCTTGTCCATCTCTAAACTGCCAGCAGGCAATCATATCTCGAATGCTGCTAAAGTTTTAAATAATGATCCTTGACACACCCCTTGTGCCTTTATCACCACCCTCCTGTCAGTTTTTCATATGTTGAATGAAATGTTCGGAGGGGTGGGGAAGGAAAATCTGAAGAACCCATTTGCCAAATAGGTTGGATTCAGTTGCACAGCAGGTAGAACAGCAAAAGCTGTTAAGGGTTAAGACAGGGGTAGGGAATCTTTTTAAAACCACATGCCAGAAGTGAGCAGGGTCATAGGGAAAAGTGGTGGATGGAACCAGAATTGTGACAAGTGACAAGAAAGGAGATTCCGACTAAACATCACGAAAAACTTTCTGACAGTAAGAGTTTGACAGTGGAACAGACTCCCTTGGGAGGTGGTGGACTCTCCTTCCTTGAAGGTTATCAAGCAGAGTTTGGATGGCCATCTGTCTTGGAGGCTTTACGTGAGATTCCCACATTGCAGGGGTTGGACCAGATGACCCTCGGGGGTCCCTTCCGACTGTGATTCTGTGATTCTATGACTCCTTACATTTTCCTGGTGTTGTGTAGCATTTGTAAGCAAGACATCACTTTGGAAACTCTACCCACTCGTCAGAAATGACCGTGCCAATTCATTGATCATCAAGCCACTGTGGCTTTTGCTAGGGGAAAATCACAACAGTGAACATGCAATTTCAGTTGAATTTGGTAGAGCCACTTGAAGCATCCGTTGGGTTGAGCTATTTCAATTGCTTTTGTTTGATTTCCTCATTGCAAACAGCTGAAAGTCTGTAAATTTTGATAATAAGCATGATTTGCAATTGGAGTTGAATAATTTTGATTTCAACTGTGTGTGTGTGTGTGTGTGTGTGTGTGTGTGGAAAGAGAGAGAGAGAGAGAGAGAGAGAGAGAGAGAGAGAGAGAGAGAGAGAGAGAGAGAGAGAGATTGTCTAGTTTGTCAACGTATTTCATAAGATAACACCCCATCTTTGATTCAATTGGTAGTTCCCATTTGATAAGATGCTCCTTTCAACCCAACTCAGAATTGCACATACCGTGTTTCTCCAAAAATAAGACACCATCTTATATTTATTTTTCCTCCAAAAACACACATGGTGGCTTATTTTCAGGGGATGTCTTATTTTTTATATTAAGTATGGTACAGTTTAACCTACAAGGTTAAACTGCCTATCACTATGGCTTATTTTGGGGGGGGTATGGCTTATTTTCGGGGTATGGCTTATTTTCGGAGAAACACAGTATATACATTTGCTGTATTACAACTGTTTGATTCATTCAGATGATCCATATTAACCATAGGTTACAAGGCCATAGGTTACTGGGATACGGGTGGCACTGTGGGTTAAACCACAGAGCCTAGGGCTTGCCGATCAGAAGGTCGGCAGTTCAAATCCCCACAATGCGGTGAGCTTGGTCCCAGCTCCTGCCAACCTAGCAGTTCGAAAGCACGTCAAAGTGCAAGTAGATAAATAGGTACCACTACAGCGGGAAGGTAAACGGCATTTCCATGTGCTGCTCTGGTTCTCCAGAAGCGGCTTTGTCATGCTGGCCACATGACCTGGAAGCTATACGCCGGTTCCCTCAGCCAATAACGCAAGATGAGCGCCGCAACCCCAGAGTCGGTCACGACTGGACCTAATGGTCAGGGGTCCCTTTACCCCTTTTACTAGGTCAATATGTTGCTCTCTAGATGTTGTGAACTACAGCCCCCATCAACATCCCTGACCATTGGCCATGTGGACCGAGGCTGATGCAAGTTGCAATCTAAAACATCTGCAGGGCACCATGCTGGCTGCCCTGGCCATAAGCAATGCTGACACCTTCCACACATCATATCTAAACTCATTTAAATTCTTTTTTTTGGGGGGGGGAGGTTTAGCCACCTCTCTCACATGCATGTAGGTCTGGTCTCAGAATTTTCAGTTAAGAAACTTATGGTGGAAATCAGCAGATCTCACTTTCTTATCACTGAGAAAGTTTGTTCAGAGCTGGAAGAGTAAGAATGTTAAAAATTCAGAATTTCTAAAAGTCCTTAGCCAGGCTTTTATAATGAAATGGCACCTCATTCCTTGGTGATTATATTCAGATGTATGATTTTTCTAGGAAGACAGTGAGATAAACCAGGTGGAGGTTGTTAAAACAAAAACTTTTAGAGTGGATATGTGTCTATAGAGGGAAAGATGCTCTTAGCTATATAAAAGCTATAGAAGAGGTCAAAATGTCATCCAAGGTTTATTTATGTGGAATATAAAATAGTACTGTATCATAAACCAGAACAATACGGGAGATGCTGATTCAAATTCTGGATTCGATATTTGCAGCAAGCCACAGACTGTTTTATCTTTACCACTTGAAAAGTTCTATATGGTCATTAAAGTAGATAATCTATTGTCTTGAAATAATGAGTCATGTATATTTCTCCTTGTGACTTCCTCCCTCCTGGGACAGACATTTTGAACCTGAATTAGCCACTGCATTTGATATTGTATGTATGTATAGCTGGAGGTGGGGGGAGAGAGATTCAGACGCATAAACTGCAAGAAAGAGCTCCCCAGTGACAGATCACATTTCACTGGGAACTGCTGTGTGGGATTAGGAGGCGTACTGCAGAAATGCAGAAGGGCAGAAAACAAACAAACTGTGCATCGTTGTGTCCTGAGGCAATGTCTGGCAGTCCATTCTAGACTTCTCTGAGCCCAGAGGCACAACCTAGCAGCATTTGAGACACAATTTATTAATCAACCCTTCTGAAATTTGAGAGACTCGAATATTTGCAGCTAGGTTTGATAGCTGCAGCTGTGGGCTGGGGCTCCCTGATGCCATAGAATAAAAAGGAAATGTTGAGGAAACAGGCCTTTTGTGCAATTGCAATGGTTATACGATGGCTTCAGGTGAACTGTGACTATAATAATAATAATAATAATAATAATAATAATAATAATAATAATAATTATTTTATTAATCCCCTTCTATGCAATTGACTCAAGGTGATGTACAATAAAAACAGCAAAAACAATTAAACACACAAACAGCACATACATTTAAAACAAAACTAAAACCACACAAAATAGACACTCTTGGCAAAGACCCAATTATCCGGCTGGGAAAATCTGTGGAACAAAAAATATGTTCAGATGTTTCCAGAAAATACAGTTAGGGGAACCTGTTTTATCCCGAAAGGAATTCTATTCCACAGGATAGGGGCAGCTACACTAGAAGCCCTACTTTGAGCTAATGCTGAGTAACCATCTATCACTTTTTAAACATTTTTTTTTTGCAAAATTGGCTGATGTTTGCAGGCGTTCTGGGGGGGGGGGGTTGAGCTAGTCTAGGAACCATTGGAACAGGTGACAGCATCATCTCTGCAACAGTTCCAGGCTGACACAAGGATCTGCATATATTCTACCTTCTGGCCCTCCCAGGCTGTAGCCGGTTAGGATTTTCCCCTTAATCCTTCTATTTTATTGGATAGAAATGGAAGACAACATTTTCTGAAAATATATTGAATCTGTAGATGAACCCTATAAAGAATCATTTTCCTTAAATCAGAGACAAGGAACTTGCAACCTTTGAAATGTTGATGGACTCCAACTCACATCTGCAATAGTCTGGACCTTAGTCAATAGTCAGGACCTTAGTCCAAAACGTCTGGAGAGCTGCAAGTTAGCCTAGCCCTATCCCATACATGCCAACTCCTAGGGACCAAGGCAGTTTTTTAAAAAATAAAAAAGAGGGGCAGCCCCCCTTAGTGTTTAGAGGGTGTTCAGCTCCGCCCTCTGGCTCCTCACAATATCACTAAACAGGGTTGGGTTCCCTCAATCAACTTGTGAAGCTAGCTCCTCTGCTCTGCCCTACCTTAAATATTATTCTAGCCACGGTGTTCTGTTGTTTGATCCAAAGAGATGGTCACATATGAGGTTTTATCTATGTGTCAGCTAACGGTAAACCATAGATAACTTAATTGTGTTCTTTTTTCCACAAGCCAACTTTGGTTGCATCTCCACCCACCAATGAAACTAAACATTTTTCCCCCATCTCTGGCAGAACTTCTGGGACTGTCTGGGAGATCTTCTAGGACAGTAGAGCACAAAGGCAGCAGGGTTTGTCAAGAGAGGAGAAACTTGAGAAAAAGTCTTCTAAATCCTGTATTTCCTGTGTGCTTGCCTCTGCACCCCATAATGCCTATTCAAACTGTACATTTGCATTTGTAAATGAGCTTCTTATAAATATTCTATAAGGAATTGGACCTTCTACTTTTGGAGAAGATATGGCAGGAACCATTATATGCATATGAGAAAATGGAAAGTTTCAGGCTATTTTTTTGGAACAATGGAAGACAGGGAGAGAGAGAAATAGACCAGTAGCATCACCATTCTTTTCAGAAGCTTTTTATACCCTTTATTAGAAATGATTCCAGATGCAGTTATCCCAAGTAAACTTAGACTATTGCAATAGGAATGACACAGTTGCTATATTTAATGCTAATCCAGAGCCTTGAAATTGTTAAAGGTTTTAACTGACAATGTCTTGTTTCTTAAAATATATGAAAAATGAACCTTGGTTTCACATAATCATAAACAAACCCATGACAAAACACAGTGTAACAAAACGTTATTCTGTGTGTGCAATCGGAGAAGATCTGGAATTTGTAAGCAGTAGCTTGGTTCAGTTCCCTCCTTTAAAGCAAAGGCTGAATTGCTCAGCTATGGATGAGAACAATGGTGGCTTTTAAAAGAACGATGTGTGGAACATTGGCTTTTATGTAGCGCAAGATGCAAGTCTAAAGTGGCTGAGGAGCTGGGCCAGTTCTCTGCATTGTGTAAATTTCAGCTTCAAGCTTGCAGAAAGCAGACCACTGTAATGGCTCCAGTCCCATGCTAATCTAAGACAGGCAAGAGACAAGAGTTCCCCTTCACACACATGGCACTGTGCTTAAAAAAGGGTGCCTGGGTTATAAAGCACGTTGAATAGATTCCATTTGGCTCAGTGGAAAAGCCCACCCTTCTGTTTTCCCTTTTGTTTGTCACATGAAGGTTTTAATTAAAGGCAATCTTTGGATCCAAGTCCTACCGCTGGTGATGTCTGTCCAGCTTCCTTATGCTAAAAGATGCATGATGCGAAGTTTCGATGGAGTGGGGAGAATGCTATGGAGTCAATTGGAACACTGAAAATATAAAATACAGAAGAGCAACAGAAGTACATTGTTGAGTTGACTGACAAAAATAACTGCATCTGCTGAACCGTTTAATGTGTGCCTTAGTGGAAAATCTCAAATGTGTAGGTGGGTACACAGCACTAAGGATATAGAGGCAACAGTCAAAGAATGCTCAGAACTTTCAGTTATTCCAGCAAATGCTGAACGGGGATCAAAGTTGTATGAGGACACCGTTAATGTCAAAGCCTCCTCATTATATAAGATAAAGAAGGTCAGCCAAAGAATATTAAATATGTACAGCACTGGGAAACCTTTATTACTATTTGCAATACTAGAGCACATTTCTCGAAAGATGGAATATATTTATGTTGTAAACTTCATACTTACTAAATTATATGTAACTGTATAGATTGTTAGGCTAAATATATGGAACTAAAATTATTTGTTAACAAAAGAGATGTGAAATGATTTATCTTAAGGGTTTTTTTTAAAAAAAAGTTTATATTTTTGTACTTTTTTGTTGAAACGGTAATGTTTCATAATTTTTTTTACACAACAGCAAAAAGGCTCCCCCCACTTTTGTGCACTTGAATATTGCAGATGACTCTCTAAATTTGTAATATCTCTCTCTCTCTCTCTCTCTCTCTCTCTCTCTCTCTCTCTCTCTCTCTGACATGTATGTGTGTATGGAACACTTACATCTGTCTCAGCATGTGACGAATACTCACGGTCACTTAGGACCAACAAGCACATTATCTGAGGAAAATGTGACTGGATCTTAGAAACAGAATTTGGGGATAGCATTATCCAGCTGTACTCTTCACTCAATCTATACCTCCTACCACTCCACAAAGCTGCTGTTTGCCTCACCGGGGAAGGCATATATAATGGTGCAAACAACAATCTGGGAAAGGGCAATTTAAAACGGAAACACCAGGAAATCATTAATTTCCTGCCTAATGCGCTGTTTAGTCTTGAGTGTGGATTAGTTGCCCTTTTTACGCCCTTTAACTTGTCTGCTTTTTTCACAGTAAGTGGTGATTCTAACTGATGAAGCTAGCATTCCAATTTGCATTTAGTGATCAGAGCAGCACTTAGTTCCAGAAACTTAAGGACTTAATTTAGTAGTTTGCATGAGAATTTTAAGGGTGCTTAAGACCCATTTTAGATCTGGCTCCAGAGTTGTCTGGGTCTGATTCAAAGGGCAGGGAAAGAAATCGAGATCTATGTCCTGGTTTTGGATCCCATACTATCTTTGCTGTGAAACTGATTAACTGAAAGTTAATGTTTCAGAGACGTGGATGGCACTGTGGGTTAAACCACAGAGCCTAGGGCATGCCGATCAGAAGGTCAGCGGTTTGAATCCCTGCGGCGGGGTGAGCTCCGGTTGCTTGGTCCCAGCTCCTGCCAACCTAGCAGTTCGAAAGCACGTCAAAGTGCAAGTAGATAAATTGGTACCACTCTGGTGGGAAGGTAAATGGCGTTTCCATGTGCTGCTCTGATTTTGCCAGAAGCAGCTTTATCATGCTGGCCACAGGACCTGGAAGCTGTACACCGGCTCCCTTGGCCAATAACGCGAGATGAGCGTCGTAACCCCAGAGTCGGTCACGACTGAACCTAATGATCAGGGGTCCCTTTACCTTTACCTTTAATGTTTCTGTGCTGCGGAGTTATGAAAAAATGCAACAGGAATCAATGTTGCAATCCTCTTGCGTAAACTTTCAGGATATCTTTGGGGTTTGACACTCAGTTTCTGGCAGAATTCACTTATATATTTAAGATGGTTAGCACAAACACACCACAGCATTGCCAAGAACGAAGACCATAGTTGTGTTTGAAATATTTTCTAACTCCAAGATTGCATTTCTGTTCTTTGTTAGTCCTGTGAAATCTGTAGAAGCCATTTGGGTCAGACTCTTGGCAAGAAATATCCAGACCTTTATAATATACATTGCTCCATTGCTTTCACTGGACACTTACCAGGCCCAAACAGAGGCATTCAGGGAAAACTATCCTTCACCTACCGCCTGGTGAGAGCAGAAGTTTTGTCTGGCAGCATAGCTGGGTTTGAAAACAGGGAGGTCAACTTGGTGATTCATTGTAGGAAGCTGAACTGCTGTTCTCCTTCATGGATTACTGTCTTGTCATTGCAAAGGGGCTTCAATAACTCAGAGAAGCTATGAGCGATGCTGTGCAGGGCCACCCAAGATGGACAGGTCATAGTGGAGAGTTTTGACTAAACGTGATCCACCTGGAGCAGGAACTGGCAAGCCACTCCAGCATCCCTGCCAAGAAAACTCCATGGACAAAGACAACAGGCATATGCTCACTGGAAGGACAGATCCTGAAGCTGAGGCTCCAATACTTTGGCCACCTCATGAGAAGAGAAGACTCCCTGGGAAAGACCCTGATGCTGGAAAAGATTGAGGGCACAAGGAGAATGGGACGACAGAGGACAAGATGGTTGGACAGTGTTCTCGAAGCTACGAACATGAGTTTGACCAAACTGCGGGAGGCAGTGGAAGACAGGAGTGCCTGGCGTGCTCTGGTCCATGGGGTCACGAAGAGTCAGACACGACTAAACAACTAAACAACAAACTGCTGTTGAACCTGGAACAGGGGAATCAATGTGTGTGTTTTTTAAAATGTAAAAGGGCACTCTACTCATCCATACTACTCATCCATTGTTACAGCCAACATATTGGTGTGTTTTGAACTAAAACCTTTTTAAATAGTTTAACAATCATGTGTTTCCCCAAGGAATTTTGGGAACTCTTGTTTTCTTAGGGCCCTCACAATGAACTACAGTTCTCAAGACTTTATTTTTTTTTAGTGTAAACATGCTCTCAGATTCCTAGTTGACAAGTGCCACCTTTATAGATTTGCATGGGTTGTAATCCAGCACATAGTTAAAGTCATAACTGACTGAGAGTCACTGGAAACTTCCTGCAGTCGTGTGTTATATAGGGAGGTCTTTGCCTGAGATTCTATTTTGTACTTGTGTCATGTATCTCTTATTTGGATACTACCCCTTTCTTTGTCCTCATTCATTGCATTTGGATGAGATTTGATGCTTTGGACCTTGAATCAAAACTTGTAGGCATATCCCACAAAGCTGACATGTCATTCAGATGCTCATTTTTCTTGCACGGTGATAACCAGTTCATAAGACTGAGCTTATGGCGTCATCTCTAGAACAAACAGCATACTCCTACATCTCTAGCAAACAGCATACTCCTACATCCAAAGACTTGCTGGAGTTTCTTGAACTCATTTCTGCTCCTTTCCTCTGTTTTTGGCTTTAATATTTTCTTCCGAATGATATTTCAAGCAAGCTGTTGGAAAGACATTCCATGAAAATTATGTAAAGGTCAGTTCCTCTCTCTCAGATCCTTGTTCTTGAGTCTTGCCTTGATTTCTCTTTCAAATGATGAAGTGATGTCCCACATTACCTCATCTTTTAACCTACTTTTACATAAAGTTTGAAACCTGTTCCTGGAAAGTACACATTCAGCTATATGGAGCATGAGAACATAAGCATGAGAACATAAGCTGGATCAGGCCAAAGGCCCATTTAATCTACCATGCTTTCCTCACAGCCTTTGGGAAGCTCACAAGCATGACCTGAGCTCAAGCACTCTCCTCATTTGTGGTTCCTAGCTACTTGTTTCAGAGACAAAAAACCAAGATATCAACACCTCTCTGATCTCGTTCTCCTCTGCTTCATCCGTTTGTTATCAGTGCTGGAAAGGACAGCTCCCCATTTTCGGCCAAATCTTCACCACCCTGCAATCATTTCTCACAGGGACTTTGAAGAAGGCTTTATTCTGCTATAACAGGGATGAGGAACCTCTGGCCCTCCAGATGCTGTTTGACAAATTTCCCATTATCCCTGGCTATTGACTACGCTGACCGAGACTGATAGGAGTTGAATTCCAATAACATATGGATGACTAAAGAGTTCCCATCCCTGTCCTAGAGCCTTTCATTTTCTTTCAGAGTACAGAAGACTAAAGCAAAAATTCAGAGCATGATGCTGGTACTGCTAGGTCACCTGAATAATGTTTGGCCCCAATTATCCTACATGAAGCCTGAAAAATGACTTTGTCAACTTGCAAAAGCCTCTCTGTGGTGAAATTACTTGTCCATGCTAATATGAGAAAACAACATTATGATGTTTGGAATGATTGTTAAATAGAGTGTTCTGCAAAAGAGTACATGTATTGGACACACACACACCCCAAAAAATATTCTATTGTGAATGGAAATTTTGAACACGGGCCTCAAGGTTACTGGATGGGTCCAGAGAAAAGTCATGCAAACAAGCAGGGGAGTGGGTGGGTTTCAATACAACAGGAGGTCCAATGTGATGTAATGAGAATAGGGTTCAAATCCCCAGGCAGCCACAAACTGCAGTTTATGATCTTGAGCCTGGAAGTGAGCCCATTTGAAGTCAATAGGACTTAATTCATAATAGGATTGCACTGTACGAATATTTTAATATTTGAACAAAAACCAGTGTCTTGATTATTTAAGCATTTTATACTTATCTGTGTGAAAATGAATCATGCACTTCTGGAGGCAGACTACTATGCACTCTATAATATAAAGAAAACCACATCGTCTATGTTCCTCCTTGGTTTCAACAGCAAATATTAAAAGTCTTGGTAAGTCCGCTCAGAGAGATGTAACCGTTTGTTATTTTTTATTATTAGATGGATGACAAACCAGAAACAAAGCAATGCCACATTGATGTTTCTATTTCCAAGCATTTTTGTGTGAGAGAATATCCCCACCAACATCAAATGCTGGGTACTTTCTGATGATATTTGTGGTTTGATATTAATATAAGATGCTAGATCTGATTTATTTCCTTTCTGAACATTGGAATGCATCCACAGAGTGGAGCAGAGAGCATGAATCTGATTAAAATATGAACTCAGAAAGGATTTCTGCTGTAAGGAATGCTCTTAAGCTTTGGGTGTTGTGGTTAGTGATGAGCTTTGGCACTGAATCAAGAGGGGAAATGGGTTCAAGTGAGATGATGCTGATTTATCAATATGCACATTCAATATGAAAACAAATAAAGTGGCACTCAGATAACAGTCCCCTGGATCTAACAGAGCAATTCGTCCAGGATTAAGGTTCAGAACCTATGGCTCTCCAGACTGACTCCATTTCTTATCATTGCCCATGCTGGCTGGGGTTAATGGGAGCTGGAGTCCAAAGATATCTGGAAGAATACACGTCCTTGATCCCTGAGCCAGAAAGCCCTTATTCCTCCTATTAGAGTAGTAACAAAATACTTCTTGTTATGCTGAAGACCTGTCAATCATCATCATCATCATTCTTTATTCGACCGTCAGTCAGAAAAGATACAATTCTCAGTACAAAGTTAAAACATCTAAGACATCTAAAAACTAAAATAAAACATGGGCAGCACTAATAAAGGCCATACAGATAAACCCGCATCAATGCAGTCAATTTTACTCTTACGATGCTTGAGAGCTAGGAAGAGAAATTTGGCCACCAAGAAAGCTGTTTTCCCAGTGGGATTATTCAACAAATGTACAACCTGACTTTCTCTGGATAGACAGCTAAGCTGAGATAGGCATGGGGCTATGAGACATTGTCTTAACTCTACATAGAAAGGGCAACTCAGGAGGATATGTTCGGTGGACTCTACCTCACCCAAGGCACAATGGCAAGTTCTCTGATCGTATGGAACTCCCCTGTACCTTCCCCATAATACCGCAGATTCGAGGACGTTCAGTCTGGCCACAGTGAGGAGTCTGCGGTATTCCACATAGTGGATTACCGCGAGATAAGGGGCTGGTGTAACCTGATAGATCTGCTCCCCCAGGAACATCCCTGGTTTCACGCAGGCTATGTCCTCTTGTCTAGCAATATCACCCAATCTCTGGGCAATCAGGTCTCTAGCTTGACTGTAATGTCATAGACTCCAAGTAAAGATGTGGATTTGTCAATCAAGAAGTGCTCTTAAGCACTTTAATGATGATTTTTATCAAGCCATGCTTTCCCCTCAACATCCGGAGGATTTCAGTATGACATGTAGCACAAAGGATTTCAATATGGCATGTATCAAGACTGAGCCAAAAGGAGGTTGGTTTTTTTAGGGAAACTGTTGCCTTGAAATTGGTGGGTTTCAGTGGGCAAAAGGTTACACAAAACCATCTCACCTTTTTCAGTTGCTGTTGTCTCTGCCTGTGCCATTGGTCCAGAGAGTCTAAAATTACCTACTGTAAGTGTGCCACTGGTCTCTCAAGCCTTTATCTGAATGAAGCTTGTATGGGAGAGGGATAGCGTGAACTGGCATGTCCACAGCTACAGCTACAACCATTCCTGCAGGATGCACCATCTAGAACACTGGGTGTCATTTTATTTTGGCCCAGAGGGGATCCTGAGTTATGGGACCAATGCCTAATGCAATGTATGTGAACTCTATTAAGAAAATATGCATGTGTCCTGTGTTTAAATTATACTGCTGGTTGGGGAGGGAGACCCTGGCTCTCAGGCCAGTAGACTGGTGGATTAAACTAAATCCAGCCAGGAGAATTTAAAAAAAAAGCATTTGGAACATCAAAAGGCATGTTTGAAGCCAGGCTGTTCATCTATAAGCCTTTATAAATGAATGGTATGTATCCTCTCCATCCCTGTTCTTGGAACTGGAACTAAGATTCTTGGTTTGTGTAGTAAATACACGCGGCGGGTTATCTACTGAAAGGGTGTTGAAAAGCAAGTGGAGCATCTACAGCTGCTGGTGGAAAAAAAGATGAAACAAGC
Organism: Zootoca vivipara; assembly: GCF_965207765.1. Classification (NCBI taxonomy): domain Eukaryota; kingdom Metazoa; phylum Chordata; class Lepidosauria; order Squamata; family Lacertidae; genus Zootoca; species Zootoca vivipara. The sequence goes on along the minus strand of NC_142587.1, from coordinate 33,931,130 downwards.
CAGTTTGATCTTAAATCCGAGCAGCATAAACTTCCCGGGCTGCAATTAAATGGTAGATGAAGTTTATTAGTATCTGGAAAAGATGCTGCTGCAGGTCTTTAGTTTATCAGTGACATTCTCTGGAAAAAGGAGGAAATATACAAGGAAAGACCATATTCATTAGTTTTTAATCATTGGCAAACTTGTAATTGCCCCCCGCATTGGGGGTCTTAATGAAAACTTGACAAGATGTATAATGAGTTAAGGTTTTTAAAAAAACCTACAATCCTTTCATTGCAAGTGTATCACCATTAGGAATGCACTTTCCTGAATATCAAATTTTATCTGGTCATGTGCCTGAGCAATATTAATCAGAATTGCATGATGCCCCCCCCCCCAATCAAGTCATTTTGGGCATGGTTGGTGGGAGATTGGCTTACCAGTTAATGGGAAGGGGGGAATATCTGCCTCCCTTAATGGCCCTTCCCCCAGCTAAGGTGACATGGAGCTACTCTGTCAACTTGATCTGCAGCAATGCAGTGCTGCTGTTCAATGCCGGTCCTTAACAGAGCAGCTAGGAGTCTATCTTTGCATATGTGAGTCAACCTGGCTTGTCTCACTATGAGCTGAGTATGTGAGCTGGGTCGACTTAATGCCCATCTACTCAATTCCACATAATTTCTCGGTGCAGCACCAACTAGTGGTGCCTGGTGCTGGAATCTTATCTCCATAGCCAGGATCTCTGTCCAGGTGTGTTTGCATCTAATATTAGGCAATCATATCAACTTAAGGATTTCACTGATGTATCAACCATCCCACAAGCCAAGAGTTTACCTGCCTGAGCTGATAAAAGTGGTCTCAGATTTGGCCCTCCTTTTTCAATTTTGTTTTATGCTTATACTAAGGTTACCAGATGTCCCCGTTTCCTGGGGACAGTCACCGGATTTATAGCTTTCTCAGCATTCACATGTACGTAGCAAACAACTACGTGTTGAATCCTCAGTGTCCCCGGATTCATTGAAAAAAATCAGGTAACCTTAGTTTATACCCATTTTGCAGTGGAGGGATTATCATTAGTTCTAAAAGATAGGGAAAGCAACAAACTTAAATTCCAAATATAAATGTGCTGGCTGACAAATTGCCTTGTTTTCTCCCTCCGTCCTCACAACTGCATTCGTCCTCCCCATTAGGGGAAAAAGAGTTATCCTTGGAAAATTGAAAATGTAGGTAACAGAAATGTTGAATCAGATTCTAGGTCATACTAGAATTCCCTAAGCGACTCATTGAACAACATGGTTTTGTCCAGCTAGAATGAGTCATAGGAAGGAAACATTGTCTGTCACTTTGGTGTGCCACACCATGTTGTGGCATTCCCTTTCAAGACTGCTGGCAAAGGATGGGCTGGAAGAATTAGAAATGCAGGAGTTGTGCAGAGGGGATGATGTAAGCATTTGTCTGCCTCAGATCTAAACACAGAGAGGTTAGAAGGCACAACTCCGAACCAGATGTGATCTTTCCAACCCCTGAATGTCCCCCAAGAACTGGAAATCTGAGTAGGAGAGAAAGTTCTCTGTTGCCCACCCATCTTTATTGCCCACCTATTACCCACAAGGCCTTCTTGACCACCTCTCAGCAGTCAAATATACCTCTCTTATCCTCCTATACTTTCTTAGTAGAGCAGGACCAGGGGCAGTAGCATAGAGAACATGGGAGAGACAAAAGGAATCCCCCTCCCTCTTTCTCCTTCCCATCATTGCCAAGATGGGATGCCTAGGGGCAGTAGACTCTGGGTAGGCCATTCAAGAATTCCTGCAACTTCAAAAGATGTGCTTGGGGTACCTAAGCAAGGGGTACTGGTGATACACCAGTTTGGGGTATTGTAGTGCTCGTTACAATGAGGAGGTGAGCAACAGGGCCATGATTTCTTCTCTGGCTCAGATTAAAACCTGTGTTGGAGAAGAATTCCAAGTTGGCCCTTCCCACACACCCAATCCCCCTCATTCCCCAATCTTCCTCTCTTTAAACCCTACTTGCTAACTATGCCATGGGTAGCTGGAAAAGCACCACTGATCACGCTTCAGGGAAAAGAAAGGCAATATGTCTCCCTCCTTACCCTTCTACTCGGTTTGCTACATGGCAATGTGCCAGCATAAAGAGCCCCAGTGGCCCTTGGGAAATGTAGTTTTCCTAAAGGCTGCTGGAATGTGTGCCTTTTCAAAGGCCAACTGTGTCCTCATGTCCTGGTGCTAGGGAGGGAATAATAATAATAATAATAATAATAATAATAATAATAATAATAAATTTTTATTTATACCCCGCCCTCCCCAGTCAAACACCGGGCTCAGGGCGGCTGACACCAACAGAATTACAATAAAACATAAAAACAATTAATTAAAATACAGATTAAAATACAGTATTAAAATTTAAAGTGCAGGAAGAAGAGAAACCTTCTTTTCCTTCAGGTGGAATGCCACCCTTGCCATTATTCCTGCCAGCCCAGCCATTAAGTAGCATTTAAAAGCAAGGGGGAAGGATTGGGGGGACCTGGTGGCTAGACTATTGGAGAGGGGACAGGAATATCGGGTTTCCCAGGTAGATGATTTAGATTTGAAATAAGCTAAAACTGACCACTTTGCCCAGGTTTCTCACCCATTACTAGTCTAGTCTACCATGAGATCCATCTTTTCTTCACCAAGTACCAAGCTACAGCTTTTTCTAGCTTTAGGGTATATGCAGATTTACAGTGACCCCTACGCTCAAGAAGAAGAAAATGGGTTTTCCTGTGAAGCTAAAATAGTGCATTCCAGCCAGCCTTGCCCAGTTCAGCCTTGCCCAGTCCTTGAGAAATCACACCCTACAAGTTTCAAAGGGGTTTCACCAGTAATGACTACAGCCTATTTCCCATAAACATGAGCAATGATTTGGCTGAATTGTGAGCTGTTCCCCTTCCAAGCATCATTCCTGAGTCATTGGATTGGGCAGAAATGTAGAAACAGCAAGGCACACGTGCAAAGGCATAATTTAATAAGTGTGACAATGTGGCAGGGAGGTTATTAGGTAGCATTTGAAAAAGAGATTTGCTCTTCCAGCAGGCCTCCTTGTAAACAAGGCTCCAGCATCTGTTGGACTCTAAATCCCATCAGCCTCAGCCAGCAGGGTCAATGGTCAGGGATGATGGAAACTTTGGGCTAGGGATGGATGGATCTGTCAGTTACACTTCTCTCAGTTTGACACCTTTCCTATCCTAAATTCAGTTCTTTATACTTCTGCAGCAATTTGTGAATTATTATTATTTTAAAAAGCTTCATGAAAGGTGCCCTTTCTCCTTATGAACACATTTTTGTATGCAATTTTGCACATCCCTTCTAATGGATTTTATGACGCATTGAGTAATCTATGCATTCTTATGCACCCTTTGCCCTAGTCATACATTCTTGCATTGCAAAATTTGGAGAAGTGCAAATTTCAAAGGACAGCTGTGTTTGGGTTCGCATCTTGCTTTGTTGTTGTTGTTTAGTCGTTTAGTTGTGTCCGACTCTTCGTGACCCCATGGACCAGAGCATGCCAGGCACTCCTGTCTTCCACTGCCTCCCGCAGTTTGGTCAGACTCATGTTCGTAGCTTTGAGAACACTGTCCAACCATCTCGTCCTCTGTCGTCCCCTCCCCCTTGTGCCCTCAATCTTTCCCAACATCAGGGTCTTTTCCAGGGAGTCTTCTCTTCTCATGAGGTGGCCAAAGTATTGGAGCCTCAGCTTCACGATCTGTCCTTCCAGTGAGCACTCAGGGCTGATTTCCTTCAGAATGGATAGGTTTGATCAGGCACCACCAAACTTCAGTCCTCCAGATGTTTTGGACTACAATTCCCATCTTCCCTGACCACTGGTCCTGTTAGCTAGGGATCATGGGAGTTATAGGCCAAAACATCTGGAGGGCCGCAGTTTTGGGATGCCTGGGTTTGATCTTCTTGCAGTCCATGGGACTCTCAAAAGTCTCCTCCAGCACCATAATTCAAAAGCATCAATTCTTTGGCGATCAGCCTTCTTGATGGTCCAGCTCTCACTTCCATACATCACTACTGGGGAAACCAAATCTTGCTTTGGAAAGTGAAGATTTTGCAAGTTCACCTTTAAATGCAATCTGAACTCAATTTCTCCCCCATCACTGTTTTAATCCAGCTCCATCTGGAGGGTCACCAGCAACCCACCCTGTTGCAGATGTTTGCTTGTTATCTAATCTGAGTTCAAACTTGTTCAAGTAACTTTCCCACAAAGCATCTTGAAATTAATTCACAGTTTCCCTTGCTTTAAGTGATTTACCAGCTTCCTGGTATATTTTCCATACTGGCAGATTTGGATATGAACATAGTATCGTATTGAAGTTATATATGCGTGCATGGCCCTCTGCTTTGCTCGTTTGTTTCTTTGAAATAGAATTCCCTTGGCTTCCCTTTGAAATTAAGTTCTTCCTTTGAGTAGTTGTTTGGTTCAAAGGAAGGATAAAGCAGTTCCAATATGCAGCCTAAGAATCACATTGACTTAATCCTCTGTGGAAAACCTCCATTGAACCAAACTTATTTGTGGTTTACGATGCATCTAATGTTAATTCCAATCTGGTTGCCTTTTTGCCTAAAATAACTTTGGTTCTGTTGTTGAATAGTGCTGATATTTCACTGGTTATAATGGAAACAATTTTTCATAGTTACGTGCAGTGCGGTATGCACCACGATTTGCTAATTATGGGTCCATGAAATTACACTTGCAAGATGGGGGCTCTTTTGTGAGAGGAGATGATATATGTCCTACTCATGATATTTCCATCCCTCTGGCACCTGTACAACCTCTTAGCAGCTCCCTCCACTACTGATCCCTTCATCTTGAAAAGTGCATAGAGCTGAAGGAGGAATTTGGAAGAGTGACACTCTTTCCCGCTTCCTGTTCAGCTCTATGGGCTTTTGAAGTCTCAGCCCATCCAGCTGCTGAGCTGCTGATCTGAGCCTTGAAAAGCACACAAAGAGGATGAGCTTCCTCTTTCAGTACTATGGGGAAATGGATGAACAAAAAGCAGAGTAGATCAAAGGGTATGAGGCAAAGGAAACCAATCTGGGAGACTTGGAGGGAAGGAATTGAAGCAGTCATTGAGGAGAAAGTGGTGTTCCCTAGGAGTAGGGGCAGGGAGGAGGAAAAGAGAGACAGGAGGGAGAGGGAGGGTGGGCAAAGCTACAAATGCACATGTTGGATCCAGTAAATGGATCTTCTGAAATTGCAGATTTGTATTCAGCTCAGTCATTGAATCCCAAATCACCTCTGTCTCCGCTGACTCTGGTATTGCCATGGTGCAAAAACATGGCTCTGAGTCAAAAGGAATGTTAGAGGTGAGAGAGGTGTGTGTAGCAGCTGTTTTGTTTGGTCTAAGGTAGCAGCATTTGGGGGGCTAATATGCAAGATAACACATTTGGTCAAACAACTGTAGAAAGAAAATGCTGGATGAAATCCTTCGGTTTGTTGTTTTCCACATAGACCCACTGAAATCAATAGACTTAAGTGCCTTAAGTGCATTTGATCTCAATGAGTCTACTCCAAATATGAGTTAGTTGGGTATCACCCAATAACTTCCAATTTAGGTAACATTAAGGATTTCATTTTATCTAAATAAAGCATACATTTTTAACACACTGCCATGACACTTGGAAGCACAGCTTACCTTAAATTATTATTAAATTTTTCTGACATGAAAAGTTGTTTTGAAAAAAAATTTGAAAATATACTGTTGTAGCAGGAACTGTTAACAGTTATATGTACATATGCAGTGCAGTTGTTTTACAGTGTAACTATGCTCACCCTTCAACACATTGTGTTTTTTTGTCTAAGATCATTTCATTGAAAGTAATGAAGTTTCCATTCAAAGATGCCAAAAACAGTTTTTAATATGCTTCTAAATATAACTTAATGGGGTAATTTTTAATTATACTTTGGACCTTGGAGCAGAAACATTTTCCTCACTCACTTGTCTGGACACTTTATTTTTGCATCATTAATTTCAAACTTGGATTTATAAGAATGTTGAAAATACTGTAAGCTGAATGGCTTTGTATAGAACTAAAACCATTTCTTTAATTTAGAGTGTGCTTCTTATGATGTTTCATTTACATCTGAGCACTTTTGTCTCTGGGATTTCTCATTGTTGTGGATCAGTTCTGAGCATGGGAGTCCTGCCAACTTACTGGCTTCACTCAAGGGATGTCCTAAGTCCCACTTTCCTTAGATACCCAGTAATTTGTGCTGTCATGAGATGCAGGGGTGGGGAAAGTGACCCATTCACTCTAATGGACCAAATTCTACTGACAAGCAAGCATGAAAGGCAAGAGCCAGGGACAAGTAGCTGTTTTGTTTTGTTTTTCAAAAAGCAAAGAGTGTTCAATTTCCCTTGCACTTGCTTTTTTCATAAGCAGGAGGAATATGGGGAATAGAGTCTGTAGGCTGTCTCTGAAGTATGATGCCTCTGGATGCTTTACATTTTTGTTTCCTCCTTTCAGATAGCGTTCTTACATACTCTGAAAGTAATGTGATTTTTTTTCTTCTGAAAAATGAAGATTGATCCCCAGAGTACCTCTACATTCCAACCAAGGTTTCACCTTAAAGAGGAACCTCCAGTTTCAGCTCCGATTTCTGAACTTCAAAATCTCTGTGTCACTTCTAAGATTGCCATCATGTTATGAAAATGCTCCTGATGGTTTTCAAAGGAATGGTATAAATATTTTGCCAGACTTGTACATCCTCGCAATGAAACTTTTTGGCAGTCTTTCTGACAATTCTTGGTTCCGGTTTCAGAAAAGCATAGTGGTTGTCTAGCCTGTAGGGATGTTTGCGAATTCCTATGAAAACAGAAATAGAAGTGGGAATTCCTATTGTTTGCTTATTCATCCCATGGCCAGGATGAAACTCCATAGAGGGAAGAGCGATTGAAGGCTGCTGTGCTCTGCCTTCACAGTTGGGAGCAGTAATACTTCTGAGTACCAGTTCCTGGAAAACACAGGAAAAGAGAGAGCTCTTGTGCTCATGTCGTGCTTGCTGGTTTCCCACGGGCATTTGGCTGGCCAGTTTGAGAACAGGATGCTGGGCTTGATAGGTCATTGGCCTAATCCTGAAGGCTCTTCTTATATTATTTTGTTCTTAAGCCAGCGAATACGATCTGTAGTCACTGTTGCAATTGCTTTCAGTCCACAAATAATACATAATTGAGTACTTCCCACCCGCTTGGGAATAAGTTACGTAAGTTGTGTAGCTTTGCCACAGCAGTGAGACGAATAATGTAAATTTCAGCAGAAGATGAATGGCAGTGGAACAGAAACGCTGCAGGCTTGTGACAAATGCAAGGCAGAATGGGAAACGATGCCTTCTTACATCCCGACTCTTCTGTTACCCTTGAAGCCATAGGCTATGCAAGTTTACTTGGAATAAGTCCCAATGAGTTCCCCAAAGCCTACTTCAGGGTACATAGGATTTTACTGTTGATCTTGTTCATTATATTTTTAAATTCTCAGGTCAGCTGACAGTAGCTGTATTGAGTTTCTATACAAAGATGAACCAGTAGAGGCTACCACACTCCTAATCAAGTAAAATCCCTCCCCTGGGGAATAAATTACCGTAATCTGTCTTTCATGTAGTCTCTCCCCCCCCCCAAAAAAAAGTGTGGAAAGGATCTCCATTCAGTTTTCTTTTCTTCTCCATTCATCCCATAATAGTTCAATTTAAAGCTTCAGCCATAGCCATGAACTGTGAAGACAATGGATTTTGGAAAGACTTCTGGGAGCACATGTTGAGTGGGAAACCCTCCCGCCAACATATTGAAAACAATAAAGTTTCAACTAAATTGCTTACTTATGCAAATGTGGCTGCACATGCATTATGTATATATTGATTGTAAATCCCCGCACACACTTAAAAAAAAGAAAGCCGAAGGAATTAATTACATAGTGACAACCTTCCAAACTTGCCTATTAGATTATATAGAAATACCGTAGACCGAAAAGAAAAGAAAGAAAGAAAAAGTGCTGGCTATTGTTTTATTAACTACATCTGATGTGCTCATTGGAGAAGTGTCCAAACTGTGAACTGAATCAGCTTGAAAGCTAAATATTTATCACGGCACGTTATATTTTTAGATTGTCCAAGTGAACGTTTCCAGGTGTGTTTATGTCTCTCATGGAAATCAGTGCTTACCTTTGGCTGAATTATGCTCTTTGTGCTCAGGCATATGGAGTGAACTAAACTCTTTAAGGGGGGGGGTGTGCTTCAGTTTCTATACATAGCAGACGCTGGCTTGCTCTTCATACAATCTAAACCCCATGGTATGGTCCCACATACAAATGTAACAAGATAACGACCCATGATAAAGCCTTGCTGTGAGGGACAGGGGATATCGCGAAGTCCCTCCCCTCCTGAGTTCAAGCCCATCCCCGAGCACAGGGGAAAGCAGAGAGAGTTCCGATGCCAGTGGGGAAGCAGGAAGTCGGGGCCGAGGCTCAGGCAAGGTAGAGGAGCCAGGGTCCCAGGTGGGACAGGAAGGGGCGAATAAGGGGGGGAGACCCATCCCCCCAACTCCGGAATTACGCAGAAAGAGGAGGGGAAAGAGGATGGGTCTGCCAAAGCTTTTGTGTTGGAGAAAGACGCGCCAAAAGCCATTCGGAGGTTCTGAAACCGACTGACCACATCACTCCGTGTAAATAGCAATGACTTCAGCACTGTAAATACGCAGCACCAATAAAAGAATAAAATGCAGAGCTGCGTAGCGTCGTTACTCTGAAGTAGCCCACTCCGGCCACTGTGACAGCAACCTCCGAATCCTTTTTTGGGCTACTTTGGAGTTGCCGGGATGAGCGTGTCAGAGGCGGAGAGATGGCGGCAGATCGCGGAGCAAGCCCAGCAAGAACTGCAGCAGCTGTCGCTGCAGGCGCAGGGGGAATTGAAGGCAGCTAAAGAAGAGACTAAGAAGGTCCAGGACGACCGGCTACAACTTGCGGAACAGGTGAGAGCGCTACAGGAAAGAGAGCAGGAATTAAGGGCGGTGGCGGTAGACCTCCAAAACAAGCTGGATGCAGAGAAAAACAAGGCGGGAGGGGCACCCCAAGTCCAAGTGCTGCCAGGAAGGAGAGCCGGGACCCTAGTAAGCAAGTTCAATGGAGACCCGAGGGAATATCAGGGCTTTGAGACTGAGATTGTATATGCTCTTGAGCTGCACCACGATGAGTTCCCTGATGATGAGCACCGGGTAGCGTTTATTGTGGAGCACCTTACCGGGGCAGCCAGGGAGTGGCTAAGACCGTTAATCACAACAAAGAATCCTTGCATGAAGAATGTCAAACTTTTTCTAGAAGGTTTGAAAACGATGTATTCGTCCGATAGTCATATGGACCAGACTAAGGAGGAACTTCATAATTTACGCCAAGGAAATATGACAGTTCGCGCGTATTGGGCGAAATTCACCATGCTGGTGCACAGATTGGGGTGGGAACTAGAGTCACCCCCAATGCAAGCGGCGTTCTACTTGGGGCTGCATGAGGAGGTGAAGGATGAGCTCTCGAGAGGTCCAAAGCCCAGTAATATGGATCAGCTGAGCAAAGCGGCTCTGGCGGTGGGGGTGAGACAGGAATCCCGGTGGAGCGACAAGCAAGCAACGCGCGCAAAGCGGGCTTGGTTCCCACGGTCGCAGGAGAAGCCACTCCCCCAACAACCCTTTCAAGCCACGCCTGGGGCCAGCCAGGACCAGGAACCCATGCAGATTGATAGCGCGCGCGCGGGGGCTTTTCAAACCCCAGCGGCGCCAAGACGCAAGGAGGGAAGGGGTGGGAATTGCTTTCTCTGCAACTCCCCCCAGCATCTCGTCAGAGACTGCCCACATCGCAGGGAGTGGCAAGGAAAGGCGGGAACGGTTGTGCCCTCCCCCACTGACGCAGTACCACAGCAGGGAAACGGGAAAGCCTGGCTGCAGGAGACAAGGGGCAGCAGCCAGGCACAGTCAGCAGACAACAGCCCCAGCCCACCCACCCGCACAGAGAGGAGCAGAGCCAGCCCACCCCTCCCAGAGCAGGAGTGGTTCTAGAAGTCACGCTAACGCTCCCAAATGGCTATCCCCTGACGGTCCTTGCCTTAATTGACAGTGGTGCCTCAGCCAACTTCTTCTCGAGAAACTTTGCAGAAGAGCACCAGATCCAGCTTCTGCAGCTGGATTTTCCTCTGCACGTGGCAACCATTGACGGCAGAGAGCTGCTGGGAGGGGCCATCACTCATCAAACCCCCCCCCCCATGAGAATGACGGTGGGAAGGCACTCAGAGACACTGGCATTCAACGTCACCACCATCTCAGACCCCCCCATCGTCTTGGGCATGAGCTGGCTGGCGCGCCACGACCCCTCCATCAGTTGGCACCAGAGATGCATCACGTTTGGGTCGGACTTTTGTCTGGAACATTGCATGCAGCACCAACCAGGGGAGGGGCCTCCAATAGCCACGGTGGCCACCATGCACGTCAAAGGGGGTGAGGCGATACCCAAGCCGTACTGGGACCTGCAGGAGGTCTTCAGCGAAGCGGAGTCCGACCACCTACCCCCGCACAGGCCTTTTGACTGCCAGATCAACCTGGTGCCAGGGGCAACTATACCCCCAGCCAAGCTGTACGCCATGTCAGACCAGGAACTGGAGGATCTGCGCGCTTTCATCGACAAGAACCTCAAGCGGGGGTTCATCAGAGAAAGCAAGGCAGCAGGGGGCAGCCCGGTCTTCTGGGTGGACAAGAAAGACACGCAACAGCGCCGTCTTGTGGTGGATTTTAGACGGCTGAATTCAGTGACAGAGCCAGTGGCGTTCCCCATGCCCAGGGTGGATGATCTCCTGACAGCGGCACACAGGGGCAAGATTTTCACCAAGCTAGACCTGAGGGGGGCGTACAACTTGATCAGGATCCGGGAAGGCGATGAATGGAAAACCACGATGTTCACGCCTCTGGGCTCTTTTGAATATCTGGTGATGCCCTTCGGGTTGCAAGGGGGCTCAGCATGCTTCCAGGCCTTCATGCACCACGTCCTGGGGTCCCTCCTCTTCAGGAAATGCTTGGTCTTCCTGGATGACATCCTTATCTATTCCGATGACCCAGTGCAGCATGTGAAAGATGTCAGGGAGGTGTTGCAGCGCCTGAAGGAGAACCACCTGTATGTGAAGCTGGAGAAGTGCAAGTTTCACACCAAGGAGGTGGACTTCCTGGGCTACAAGCTGTCAGACAAGGGGCTGGCGATGGACAAGGACAAGGTGCAGGCCATCCTGGACTGGCACAGCCCCAGGACACGCAAAGATGCCCAACGCCTACTAGGCTTCGCCAACTTCTACAGGAAGTTCATCAAGAACTTCTCTCGCGTTACGGCTCCCATCACTGACTGCCTGAGAGGCAAGCAGAAGTTCAGGTGGACACCAGAGGCGCAAGCAGCGTTCGAAAGCCTCAAGAGGGTGTTCGCCTCAGACCAGAACCTGTTCCACGTGGTTCAGGACGCGCCCCTACGCGTGGAGACAGATGCTTCTGATAAAGCTGTGGGCGCCATTTTGTTGCAACTGGACGCCAACAGAGAGTGGAGACCCTGTGCCTTCTTCTCCAGGAAGTTGACCCAGCCAGAGCGAAACTACACGGTGTTTGATCGGGAACTTCTTGCGATCCACGCTGCGTTCCAGCACTGGAGACACTTCCTGGTGGGCGCCAAGCACCCCATCCAGGTGTGCACGGACCACAAAAACCTGGAGTTCTGGAGAACTGCCAGGGTGCTCAACCAGCGGCAGATACGGTGGGCAGAGTTCTTCGCGAACTTCAACTTCTCCATACACTACATCCCGGGAGAGCAGAATGTCAGGGCGGATGCCCTCTCCCGCAAGCCAGAGTACATGGAGGAGGAGGCGCCACCGGCACCCAGGCACATTTTCCCCCCGTCAGCATGGTCCTGCGGAGCAGCAGTGGTGAGCGAGGCAGAACTCACAGCACTGACGGCAGCGGATGAATTTGCCAACCGCATCTTCAGAGAACTGAGAGGGGGGGAGCAGGCAAAAGACTTTGCAGCACGCAGGGGGCTGCTTTTCTACAAGGGTGCACTGTACCTGCCCACCACCCAGCTTAGACGTACGGTCCTCAAGCAGATGCACGACAACCCAACGGCGGGTCATTTTGGGAGGGACAAAACCGCTCACCTAGTCATGAGACACTTCTGGTGGCCAGGGGTGCGGGAAGATGTTCGAGACTATGTACGGGGCTGTGACACCTGCCAGCGGGCAAAGGTGGTCAGAGCAGCGCCAGCAGGATTGCTGGAGCCCTTAGCCACACCACACAGGCCATGGGAAGTGGTGTCCATGGACTTCATCACAGATCTGCCTTCTTCCAGGGGCAAGACCGCAGTGTTGGTGGTGGTGGACCTCATGTCCAAAATGTGCCACTTTATACCATGTGCCAGGGCGGTCTCTGCAGAAGAGACAGCCAAACTGTTTGTTGACCACGTATTCCGACTGCATGGATTACCTTTAAGGGTTATTTCGGATCGTGGCCGCCAATTTGTTTCCAGGTTCTGGCGGCGGCTCATGAACCTCCTGCAGGTGGAGGTCAGCTTGTCGACGGCCAGACACCCGCAGACCAATGGACAGGCGGAGAGGGTCAACGCCATTCTGCAGCAGTACCTGAGATGCTACGTCAGCCAGCGGCAAACGGACTGGGTGGATCGCCTGCCACTGGCAGAATTTGCCTACAACAATGCGGTGCACGTCTCCACAGGGGTGTCGCCCTTTAAGGCCAATTACGGGCGCGACCTCAGATCTTTCCCAGAGAGGGAGGGGAGGAGGAGGAGGAGGGCCCACAGGCTGAGGATTGGGCAGAGGAACTGGAGACGGTGCACCAGCAGCTCAGAGAACACTTGGAGAAAGCCAAGGAAGCGTACAAGAAGGGGGCAGATCGCCACAGGCGACCGGGGGAGGTCATTAGGGTGGGGGACAAAGTTTGGTTGTCCTCGGAGGGCCTTCCCATCAGAGGGAGGTGCAAAAAGCTGGCGCCCAGAAGGTTGGGCCCCTTCACGGTCACGCAACAGGTCAACCCGGTGGCATACAGGCTGGCACTGCCAGAGGACATGAGGGTGCACCCAGTGTTTCATAGATCGCTGCTGTCGCCGTACAGGGAAAGCAGCAGGCTCCGAGGCAGCGAACAAACCCCTGAGGGAGGGGGGGAGAGGGAAGGCAGGGAGCAACTCAATGAGGCCACGGCCATCCTGGACTCAAGGTGGGGGGTGGGGGGCCTGGAGTACCTCATGGCATGGGAGGATGCTCCACCGTCGCAGAATGAATGGGTCCCAGCCACTCAGATACAGGAGGAATTCCTGGTAGAAGAATTTCACGCCCTCTTTCCCCATAGACCCAAGCCCTGGCACATGGAAAGGGAGGGGGAGGGGGAGGAAGCACGGGAGAGCAGTTCACCATGGCGCTGGGAAGCGGAGTTTGAGGAACCAGAGGATGAGGTATGGGTGTCACCGAGATCCACCCAGTCAGAGGAAGGAGCAGATTGGCAGAACATTTTTACCCCTACCAGCTCTGACGCCACGGACTTTTTGGGATTCCCGTCCTCCCAGGCGGAAGGGAGGGGCTCACAGGACTGGGGGGAGGTGTTCACACCAACGGGCTCGGAAGGTACTGAGTTCTTAGGCTTCCAGTCGTCACCGACACCTGGGGGGGACCTGGGGAGGGGTGAAGGAGAGCTTGGGAGGGGGGTGGATGTGAGGGACAGGGGATATCGCGAAGTCCCTCCCCTCCTGAGTTCAAGCCCATCCCCGAGCACAGGGGAAAGCAGAGAGAGTTCCGATGCCAGTGGGGAAGCAGGAAGTCGGGGCCGAGGCTCAGGCAAGGTAGAGGAGCCAGGGTCCCAGGTGGGACAGGAAGGGGCGAATAAGGGGGGGAGACCCATCCTCCCAACTCCGGAATTACGCAGAAAGAGGAGGGGAAAGAGGATGGGTCTGCCAAAGCTTTTGTGTTGGAGAAAGACGCGCCAAAAGCCATTCGGAGGTTCTGAAACCGACTGACCACATCACTCCGTGTAAATAGCAATGACTTCAGCACTGTAAATACGCAGCACCAATAAAAGAATAAAATGCAGAGCTGCGTAGCGTCGTTACTCTGAAGTAGCCCACTCCGGCCACTGTGACACTTGCCATCTCATGGAACTGTGTGCAAGCCAGTCTAAATCTGCAATTCTACCTTAGTGATTGCTGTGTAAACATTCTATATTGTGCCAACATCCCTTTATCTGGCTACTGGAACAGAGATGCTAGACTTTGCTCCCTGCCAAAGAAAGCAACTTAACTGGCACCAGCAACCCACTTCAGCAGGCTGGAGTGACCAGCTTCAAATAACAAGGTGAAAGTGGGTGAGCAAGAGAACTGGGGGAAAGCCCTGATTCAGCAGAAGAGCATCTGCTTTGCCTGCAGAATGTTCCAGGGTCAACTCTGTCATTTCTAGTTAGGGTTCCCACCTGAAACCATGGAGAGATGCTGCCAGTCAGTGCAGACATTACTGAGCTAGATGGGCCAGAGGTCAGATTCAGTATAAGGCAGCTTCCTGTGGTCCTGTGACAGCAGGATTTGGTGTCTGAATGGTGCAGCAAGTTTCTCACTCCCTCCCTCCCCCTCCCTCCCTCCCTCTAAGTGTCATAACAAGGGTGTAGCATTTGGGCTGCGCCAACAGTTTTGTCATGAAGTACCGCAAGTACAGGGACGCGGGTGGCGCCATGGGTTAAACCACAGAGCCTAGGGCTTGCCGATCAGAAAGTTGGCGGTTTGAGTCCCTGTGATGGGGTGAGCTCTCATTGCTCGGTCCCAGCTCCTGGCAACCTAGCAGTTCGAAAGCATGTCAAAGTGCAAGAAGGTAAATAGGTACCACTACAGCGGGAAGGTAAACGGCGTTTCCGTTCACTGCTCTGGTTCGCCAGAAGTGGCTTTGTCATGCTGGCCACATGACCTGGAAGCTGTATGCTGGCTCCCTCGGCCAATAAGGTGAGATGAGCGCCGCAACCCCAGAGTCGGTCACGACCGGACCTAATGGTCAGGGGTCCCTTTACCTTTACCCCAAGTACAAATGGCTGTGCTTAAGTTTCGGGATCCAAATTTAGTTGAACACTTTTTGTGTCCTCTTTGTGCACAGTCCAGTTGTGGCCAGGGAAATAATTTTTTCGGGAATATAACAGGTGAGAGTTTTCCTGCAAAGTGGCATATAATGATAATGATATCAGGGTCTAGGACATATTGCAGCCAGACAAGAACACTTGTGGCATAAAGCAAGGCCTGTTTTGGGCATGGCTTGAGGAAACTCCTGAGGGCCAAACAGAGGGGGCTGGAGGCCGCAATCCTGAGGTTCCCCACCTTTTCTATGTCCTTGTTTGAAGTTCTCCAAGCTTTCTCATTTACTACTACTATCTTACTTCAAGATCTGCTTCTGGCCCTTTATCTAAACCTATAAGCTTCCAATTCTATTTTATTCCCAGTTTTGATGAACTTCACTTTCATCACAGTGCCTTAATAGGTGCCCCAGTTTCCAAGGCTGCAACCTCAGCAGATGCTATATTTTATTCTTTCACAAACTCTGAGTCACCATTCGGAGAAGCCAAAGGGAACGCGATGGGGAGCAAAAGTTGTTCCAGATTGTAGGAAACATTTGGCTAACAGATATGTTAAGAATCAGACTTTCCTGCAATGGGAGTCTTGCCCCCTTATGGGTTCCCTCCCCTTTGCCTATCAACACAAATAGTTTTGTCCAACTTCTGATTATTTCATCACTTCTTTGCTGTGTTTGCTCAGCTGTGCTGCCACTTTGCTTTGCAAAACTGGGTAGCTACCAACTTCAGCTAGCTTGCATAGACAAGAGAAGGTCTAACATAGTTTTATATCATACTCTTGCTATGACAATGACATCCCTAGGGCATGGTACACATATTAGCTGCACACAAGCATCCAAAATGCCTCTTTAAGTAACATTTATATTCAAGTAGACCAAGACCAAAATAAAAACAAAAACAACCAATTTGATATGCTTATTGAAGAATGGTGCAAACCATGAACTGATTCTGGTCGAAAAGTAAGTATTTATTAAAAACAAAGTTCATTGCAAGAAAAACACATTTTAGTATATCTTGTGGTTTTGGATTTCTAGGACATTATAATCTGTAATTTGGACATGGGCAACAAAGAGTGTTATGAGGTATGTATAAATCCCAAAGAGTTTTTACTTGGTCGATTGTCTTTTGTTGACGGGGACCCCATCAGTCAAGCAGTGGCCATATGGTTTGATTGCATAAATATCCAGGTTCAGTCACTGATGTTTCTACTTAAAAGTATCAGAGAACCAAATGAGGTAGGAAGTTAAATGCAAATTTGCACTTAATGTGTGCAAGATGCAAATGATTTCAGCTGTGGGTTCGGGTGGTAATTGTAGGGATCACAGTAAGTGTGTATGTGTGGGTGTGGGAGTTTAACACTTTCCTCTCCTGCTGTGGTCCTTGCAAAGCTCACTCTCTTAAGCTGGTCTTTCCATTGCGAGGATATTCAAATTTAGCAACAAAAGGGAATTCCTCTCAAAGGGGCAATTTTCAGGGCAGCATAAGGGAAGGGAAGGGTTAAAGCTCCTTCCCCACTTCTAGCACTCATGATAATGATTCCCCAGCAGATTCTACTTGCATTTTTAAAAGAAATAAAGAAAACTGTTAACATTATATATAAATACACAATTGAAGTTTCATTTTCTAGTTTGGCCATTCACTTATTCATGCTCTGTAAGAGCTCTGAGATTCCCATATTCTTTATTTAAAAATGGAGGACTGATTCATCCTTTTACATCTTCAGTGTGTATCTTTGCTAAAAAACATAGTGTGTGGTGCTGATATGAGTACATACCATGTGTGGCTCCTAGTTGTGGGGATTAAAAACATATCCACACAATTCTGGTCAGATTATTCCATGTGCACCTAGTTGCTGTAATCCACATCAGAAATCTATGGGCTCTGACAGATTACGAGGGTAGCTTCTAATCCAGAGATATTTAAACCCATTTAAACAAGTGTAACTTACGCTATTATTTTATTCATTTAAAATAGTTCTGACTCAATTTCAATAAGATGTCAGTGCTAGCTCACTTTTTTCCCCTGGCTTGAGCGCTCACTGTAGTTTATGCAAATGATTTCTGACATTGTTAGTGGGAATTTTGCAAAGCAAAATGGTGGAAACAAAAAGGATTCATATACACACCTATACATTGTAGTTATATTTCTCTCATTTGTTCCCCAATAAAAAACACCCAGTAAAATCTTTCAGACATACCGGTACCTGAAAGATTCCAGTTACTATAAACGTTCATAAAACAGTCATAATTTCCACATTGTTTCCCAATTTGGGGCCTTGCAGTGTTTCATTGTTCTTTTGGGGATGTTGCTTTGAACCATAAGTTTTCCATTTCTTTCGTACTTACTTCAGAAGGAATGGCCTTTCCAAAACTTTATGTCAGTATCTCCAATATATGACTACCATTTCCACTCCCAAAGGTGCCATTTTTTTAAATAGTCCTGCAAGTGTCATTGCTCAAATCTACACACACACATACTTTGTTTCAAAGTTTGCCACAGTTTGCATTAACAAGGATGAAATAATTGTGGGACTAGTGCTTTCTCTTTAGATTTAAGACTTTCATCCATAACTACAAGGGGGAGAATAAATGAAAGAGAATGGTTTTTACCAAACTAGATTAATATATGAATAAATAAAAATGTTTCTTTCTGTTCGTTTTAGGAGTACGGTGAAGCCAACCTTGATTGATTCCAACTTGCCATGTTTAATACTTGGTATCCGTCTCAGATAGACCCATGCTTTCCTACCTCTTCCATCCCTTTTCTCCATATGTATAAACTAAGCATAATGTAAGTGGAGTGGTTAATATGCATAACTACCGGCCCTTATGCACATTCCCCATGGTCACGCATCATTCTCATGGAGAATGTTCACGCAATCTATCTACAAAGATGTAATTGGTTGATATACATATGGAGAGCTGCTACCAATCCAATACCAATACTGAGCTAGATGGTCCAATGGTCTCAGTATAAGGCTGCTTCCTGTGTTGTGAGGAAACCAATGTTCCCCTCACAGACCTAAAATTCCCAGAGTGGTTTACCCATCAACCCAGGGAACTCTGGGAACTGTAGCTCTGTGAGGGGAACAGGGGTCTCCTACCAACTTTCAGAACCCTTAATAAACTACAGTTCCCAGGATTCTTTGGGGGGAAACCATGTTTGTTTAATGTGAATGGATATGTATGTATAGAGCATATACATCATCTAACCTCCCCATAAACAAATACAAATAAATTCTCATTAAATAGCCAGCATTGTTGTATCTCCCTGGAAACAAATCAAGATGAATGCTCAGTAAACAGGTCATCTGGAACCACCCTGTGCTAGATATGTTCTAGATTTAGCATCTAAAGAATGAGTGGCATATATATGAAGATATGTCTCCCATAGTAGTAGATACACTTAGTCTTATATGAGATGCCTTTTTCAAATGTTTTGGTTGCTTGTACTCGTGGTGATCCTGAATACCTACCCAAAGAATCTGAATTTGATCTATCTGCTCAACCACTTTGCACTGAAGCTGCTACACAAATATGTGGCCTGCAATATTATTGCCCTCTTGACTGCCCTTTTCGCTCACATACTTGTGTACTTACTATTGGAATACAAAGGGATTTTTTAATAGTATCTTTTGGGGTCCAGCATTTGTTGGATGCTATGAAGCGGGGGGGGGGGCACTTCAGGTGCTTCCTCTTGTGTGTGAATAGAGTACAGGAGCGGTTGTGGGAACCACACAGATTAACCTTGTCCCTGGCACACATTTGTGTGTGAAGTAGCTGTACATACATATGTTGGTATGTGCCTTGGACCTCCTCTCATAATCACCAAATGTGTGGCCTATCACTGCAGCCCTGGATCACTCACTCCATGTGAAGCTGTTTGCTTGAATGCTAACATCAAAATGATCTATCTATCTGATAATGATTTAGGTTATGCGATTGGGATCAAGTACGAATGTTAATGAGATTACGATTGGTAAATAGAGGATAATATAAGAAACATTGAAGGGTAAACCCCTGTGTATAGCGCGGTGGAAGTGACAGAGGACGAAGTGAATTAAGTTGAAAGACGACTGTTGAATCAGTCTGAATCGCCTTTCTTTTCTTTTCTTCGTTCTGTTTTTTATCTTTTCTTTTTACGACTTTATTCTTTTTTTCTTTTTTTTCTTTTTTTTTGTATTTCTTCTTTCTGATACTTTCAATACTTTCTTTTTCTAAACTGAAAGGTACATTCCATTGGTCAGGCCTTAGCTCCCGTTTATCGCTCTTTTCTTTCCTTATCGAACTTTCCTTGCAAAGGAATTCCTATTGGACTTTTAAATTTTGATAAGAAATTCGAATATAATAAATATTAGCAGTATAAGTAGTGTAATGTGCGTAGGTAAGGTATGTTAGTGTAGGTAATTGATTTTTGTATATTCTTTGTATGATGTATGGTAAGAATGTATGTGTATGTACTATTCTTTGTTTTATCTTTGTGCAATAAATAAATAAATTAATTAAAAAACAAAATGATCTATCTATGTTAGAAAAAAAGAATATTTGGACTAACTTTTCTCTTCAAAATAGTTGTTGTACTTAATATAGGTTCACGGTGGGCTGAACAATAAAAGCAATGAGAGTATTTTTAATGTAAAATTGCTTTTAATCTGGTATCACTATGTCATCTGCATCGGAAAGGTAAAGAGTTCAATGGCATTGTCTTTGAAAAGAATTACATAGCTCGATATCAAATTTATTGGCTAAGTGTTATTAACAATAGTCTTGAGACCAGATCTGTTTAATTTCTGTCATATAGGAATCTGAATACTTAAAGCCTACTGTAAGGCCAAGTGGACTACCCAGTGTTTAGAAATCGTCTGACACAAATCTAGCAGCTGGGAATAATCAGATAGCACTGTGGGCTGAACGTGCGTGTAACCCTAGTTCTCCCAGGAGAGGTACTTCTAACAGGGCTACTGAACGCATGAGTGTTAAAGTTGGTTCACTTTTCTTTAAAACAAAATACATTCCAAATATATGTCAGACCCCCAGCTGTTTTTTTTTCCAGAGGGAGACAGTTGAGTCGACAGGCAAACAGAAATATGAAAAGAATAAGAGTGATGGAATGTTATAATAATATCAAGATGCTATAGATGTGTGTTGCTCGCAATTCTCATACTAAACTGCATCTTTCTCCATTTCTGTTTCGACAATAAGCTTTGCATGGCTGAGATCATTCTACGGTTGCTGATAAACTCTATAAAGAGTGCCACAGGCATGGTTGAATCAATCTATAACAAGGCTAGGCCATTTTGTATGGGTCCACAAACCAGCCCGTTGCATCCTGTTTCTGCATTGGGTTTTTGTTTTTTAAAAAACTGCATAGAAATTCACATTTAAATTCTTTTCTAAAGATGTGTTTTATTTTAAATCAGAAAGTATTGTTTTAAATTGTACTTGGATATGCTGTTTTTCAGCATTAGATCTGCATCAGAGCAAACACCAGTGGATAACTAATCCAGACAGAACATTAATCCAAGAAGGAAGGATCAGGTAAATTCAGAATTTTCAGAGCTCAAATTACACCATTATCTGTAGGATGAAGCTACAATGGGCAATTTCCACTAGCAATAAATGGGTTTGATTATTATTCTTTAAGCTTTGCAGTGAATAGGAATAATATGAGGCCGCTATCTTGAAACACATTCAGATCCCCACTTCCCGTGGCTCTACATTTCTTTCCAGTGTTAACAGTTTGGTAATAAAGAGAACATTACATGAGTTGATGCCACGGTGATGCTCTAACTCCCCATCTGCTGTGGGGACAGGTGAGTGGGTATGGCAGTGCAGAATTTAGGCTTCTGCAGCACCATGGCGCATGCACGCATGCATACACACACACACACACATTTGTAGCAGATAAAAGTAAAGGCAATGCACACCTGGCCCCTTTCAGGATTTCCACATGGATATGTCAAAACATGAAGAGAAAGATCACCCACATCATATCTCAGAAACCCTGGGCTTTGCCTTCCTATTTGTATGTTGACATAGACTGCCCCAAGGAATAAGATCACATCAGAAAGAGCCAGCCCTAAATACGACAAGCTTAATATAATGCGGAATGAACAATACAGCTGCTGAAGGAAAAGCCTGAAGCTTGAAGTCTTAGGCAGGGTTACGTTCTTGTCTGATGTTTAAGTTTGAGGCAGGCATTCACATCTGCTGTATTTGTTGACGTTGCTTTGAGATGAGACAAAAGGTGTTTTGTCTCATCACTTTTTAGTTACATGAAGTTCATGTCACGATTAATTGAGTGATATCCGGCATATGTCTAGTCATCTTTCCTATGTATGCTGAAATGGTACTTAGTTCCAGTGAAACCTATTAAGGTATATGCCAGTGTAGTCAAAATAGACTCCCTAAGTGCAGAAATGTCTCTAACTGGGTTTTGTTTTGCTCTGTAGATCCCCTGCTGAGTATGAGGCAGAACGTGGCATTAGTTCAGTCATGTTTCAGCCCAGATTCTGAGAAATCAGCAAGTAACTAACTTCGGGTTCGAAATTTAAAAGATGTACTTTAGAAATTAATAGATAAACGGGAAGATGGGTGGGTGGATGGATGGATGAATGGGAATCAAGAGACTGGATGCTGGAACCTCAAGATTGAGAAGAGCTCTTTGCATGGAGATTCTTAAGCAAGGAAGCATTGACTTTGCAGTCACTATAGCAAATGGCTTGCCAGGAACTTTGCTGATCTCTGCCGCTTTCCCCCTCCCGGCTAGTGCATAGGAGAAACAATCCACAATCCCTGGCTTAGTGATATAACCAGAAAGCAGATTTGTTTGAGTAAAACAAACCGCAGCCTGTTAGCCAAGAACAAACATTGGCTACAGGTCATCATTTGTTTGGAACGAAACAAATCATGAAACCCACATTGGGCATAATGGGTTCCTTTTCCCTGGGTGCTAGCAAGGAGGACCATTACAATGGTTTACAATGAAGTGCAAGCAAGGCCATTAATATACAGCTCAAACATTTTTGGACCCATTCAGGTTCTAGCTGCAAAAGCAATCTTTCTGAGAGCCTTTTAAACTACTTTGTCCTCCCCTTAGATGTGTAGTGGTGTCTTCTCTTGAGACTTCTAGTCTGGTAATCTGTGTTGATCCATCGGTGGCCAGGACACCCACAGCTCTCTTCAAGCTCAATCAGGAACAGGGACTTTCAATGTCAGTATTCTTGATAAAGATCTTTGGATTGACCAAGATGGTTGCTAGAGAAATCTGAAACAAGACAAACGTACACCTCATGCTCAAAGCCAGGAGTCAAGAACAGTATTCCATGGCCCTGCTTCTGCCTGAGCTGAGCAACAGCAGCCAGGGACACCGGAGGAAGATGGGGGTGACGCTGGGCTACTGGGGATTGCCCATGCAATCCGGCTTCTTCTAGAATACACAGGGACCGCATTTGAGGACAAACAATATGCACCTGGAGATGCTCCTGATTTTGACGCAAGTCAGTGGACTAATGCGAAGGAGACGCTGGGCTTGGACTTCCCAAATCTCCCTTATCTAATTGATGGTGAGACAAAGATCACACAAAGCAACGTCATCATGAGATACATTGCTCGCAAACACAAGATGAGTGGTGAGAGTAAAAGAAGAAATGATCAGAATAGATATGCTTGAAAACCACATTATGGATCTGAGAATGGCCTTTGCGAATGTTTGCTACAGCCCAGATTTTGAAAAACTGAATCCTGAGTATCTGGAGCAGATACCTGGAAAACTGAAGCTGCTCTCCCAGTTTTTTGGGGACAGGAAGTGGTTTGCAGGAAAGAAGATCACCTATGTAGACTTTCTTGCATATGACATATTGGATCAACACTGGATGTTTGAGCCAAAGAACTTCAATCAGTTCCCAAATCTGAAGGATTTCCTTGACCGCTTTGAGGCTTTGGAGAAAATTTCTGCCTACATGAAATCTGGCCATTTCATGAAGACTCCCATCTTTTGGAGACTCGCCAAGTGGAGCTATGAAAAAGTGTAGAGGAGACTGTGAACCTTAAAGCCTCTGCAGATGGGTGTTAGCGTCCGTGATGGCCCCTGAGTGAATCACCATCCCTTCATGCTTTTAAACATGTATGTTATGCTGTGACCCTTAATCCAGACTGTCATTAATAAAAACTATTGGATACTGGGGGGGAAAAGATTAAGGTCTTTTATAACATGAACTACAAAGCTTCTGAGGCTAGGGGAACACACTGTACTTTCATTTATGATGGGACTGTGCACATATTTTGGTCCAAAGCACAGCACAATTTTTTTTAGATTCTCAAGATTACAATTTAGATGAATTCACAGCTATCATTTGTAAATCTATGGGACAAGGAAGCAAATGACTATACATTTAAAGGAACTTTGAGCTGGCTGTTGGCAGCAGCTAGCATTTCTCTTGTGCAAAAGTGGAAGACACTGCAAAGTTTACAGCTATCATTGTGGTACAAAAATGTTTGGCGTTTTCAGAAAATAATAATGCATACTTGGGAAGTCTCAGATGGATTGGCAAACCTGGAACATCTTAATGCCATATGATGGGACTTTATTACTTACACCACTACAAAAGCTGTGCATAACTCTTTAACTCTACCAGTGCATGAAATCTGGGCATCACAATAATACTTTTTGTTACTGGGCCCCTTATGTTAGTCTCATCTGACTGCGAACCAACCATGAGAATTTGTATGTTAGATTCCTCTGTTCTGTTTTGGTTTATAATATATAATTTAATTAAAAACACTTTTAAATGATCTAGAAAGCTAAGAATCAGTACACATGTGGCATAAGACGTCACATCTACTGGAAATGTCTAAAAATTGGTTATTGTGTGTCAAAATTCGCGGCTTTAAGCATACTTCATGGCAGAGATCAGCACTCCAGCACAAGGTAAAATACAGCGGATGGAATATGTGATAGTTCCAGTCTGACTACCATAGGTGAACATGCCAATGAGAGAGAGGGGTCCAGCAACAACAATTGGTTTGTATTTATAAATGCTTGACAAATGGTATATTTATTTTTGTTAAATGAATGTTGAATTTACTAGCTTTTATGTGAAAATTCAATAAATGAAATAATAGCTCTTTTTGGGGGCTGTTTTTGTACCACGAGAACTTTTCTGAAACAGGCACCAATTTCCTTTTTTGCTTCTATGGCTAATGCACCAGTTTTTGTTCATCCATAATGGGATTGTTGCCATAGCAGTGGCCACCCAAAAAGACTGCATTAAGCTCTTCTTTCATTTCCCTCTAATGTTCTCTGTAATGTGATCAAAATTCTATTAGGTGCACAACTAATACCTACAAAAGAAAAGCATGAAGAATGTTGTCATTCCCCTCAAATTACTTGCTTTGCAGTCGTATTGATTTTAGTGAGACTGCTCTGGAGTCCCTTGTGTCCTCCTGATGTAACATCTTCTGGGAAGTCTG
Organism: Zootoca vivipara; assembly: GCF_965207765.1. Taxonomy (NCBI): domain Eukaryota; kingdom Metazoa; phylum Chordata; class Lepidosauria; order Squamata; family Lacertidae; genus Zootoca; species Zootoca vivipara. The sequence continues at coordinate 33,906,506 of NC_142587.1, read as the reverse complement.
CTCTGCTAGACTAGGCACATTTATTCTTAGATTTAACTCCACTTGTGGAAACTACGGCGTCATTTATGGCTTTTCATCCCCCCCCCCTTCTGCATTTATACCACACCCTACAAAGTGAGATATTGTCCAAGAATGGAAAATCTCCATTCTCTAGCATGCTGGAAATAGTTGAGCTTTTGGCAAACATGATAGCCCATCACTCTCTTCCAGAGAGCTATATTGCGAAGTCCAGGATGAAAGGTTGCCAGGGAGGAGATTTCAGAAAGCTTTATTTCCTGATGCAAACAATCAAGTTCATCCCATTTGCCGAAAAGAGTATAAGTATTAAGGGCTCAACTTGCATGTTACACATGAATATGTGCAATGGACAGCCGAACAGTGCACGCCTTTTCTGAAAAGCAGTGTTGGGAGGGGTGATTGGAAGAGGAAAAGCAGCAGAGGAGAGATGCTTTCTCATTTCCCCACCCATTGCTTTACTCCTTAAAAACCTAGGAATGTAGGTGGCGCTGTGGTCTAAACCACTGAGCCTCTTGGGCTTGCTGATCAGAAGGTTGGCGGTTCAAATCCATGCAATGGGGTGAGCTCCCGTTGTTCTGTCCCAGCTTCTGCCAGTCTAGCAGTTCAAAAGCATACCAGTGCAAGTAGATTAATAGGTACCACTGCGGTGGGAAGGTTAACAGAGTTTCCATGCCCTCTGGCAATTGTCATGGTGTCCCATGGCACCAGAAGCAGTTTAGTCATGCTGGCCACATTACCCAGAAAGCTGTCTGTGGACAAACGTCGGCTCCCTCAACCTAAAGCAAAATGAGTGCCGCATCCCATAGTTACTTTTAACTGGACTTAATTGTCCAGGGGTCCTTTAGCTTTTTACTGAAAAACTTCCAAGCCAAGGCACCCCACATTTGCAGGTGTGTGTTCTATCTTTCAGAAACATGTATGCAACCTTGTGGCTCTGGAGGCAGATGTTTTGCTCAGGCACGGTGTAAGGCAGGCACCACCAACCTTATCAAGCCCATTGGCGCACCTGCAAATGAAAGCATGTTCCATTCAGTTCAATGTGAAAAAGAAAAACATTGAATTGATTGATTGTTTGATTTCCACACTGCCAAATACATTTGAAATATCTCTAAGCAGTGTGCAGAAAACTGAAGCAACAACAGACAACTTAAAGAAAATACAGTATGGCAAAATACAGTGTTACATATAAAAGCATTACAATAATACAAAGTTACTAATATACTTGTAAATCAATATTGATTCATTTTCCTTCCGACACACCCTCCCTCTCAGCCTCTGGCTTCTCACCCAGGGTCCAACAAACTTTCAGTTCACCCACAAAAGTTTCATGAGAAGAGTTCCTAGAAGCAGCAGATATCACCTTGGCATCTCTAGACTTGCTTTTTATGGACATGCCCAAGGTGGATGGTTCTTCCTTAGGTTGTCCACAGATGTGTCCCATTCAGATGCACTAGAAAGCACAGGTACCAGCTGCTTTCAGCTTGTCCCATACTTCTAAGGCATGGATCTGTGCAGTATTTGCCACACTGCTTTCTCCAGGAAAACGAACTCTTCCTATGGAAAACCTAATTGATGTCTGCTCCAATTCAGCTTTCAAGATGGCGTTTTCCCAGGGGAAAGTGGTGGGACAAGCGGAACGAGCCCCTAGTCTAAGATTACAGGGACACTCTGAGAGGGTTGCGCTACTCAAGGATTTCTTCAATGTATGTGCTTTTGATCCCTAGGTGTTCTTCTGGTGCAATATACAGGGTGAGTCCTTTAAAAGAGGCCCCGTGGATACAGAGTACACATGTTCCATGGGGCCTCTTTTAAAAGACTCCTCCTGTATATGTGTGTGTGAATGAATTCCTGGATGCCAAGATCTGAGTTTGGGGCAAATACTCTTTGGTGAGAGAACCCCACTATCTATCACGATGGTGGACATTTGCTAATACCTCACAAAAGACCTAAAGGACATGTTTATTAAAGCGAAACATGCAACTTGGGTTGTATGTGTTTAGGGATTCATAAGCAGACATCTTCAGATCTAATAATAGAAAGCAACTAACAAAGTAAATTTAAAGGTTAAACCTACTCCATCCCTACCCATTGCCTCTTTCTTCCTATTCTGGCTATCCTTCATCCCTTTGTCTGTTGGTTCATATCATAATTACCTGTCTATCATGAGCACAGTGATGTTTGTCTATTATGGACGTGGCAATATTAGAAGTTCTGTTTCATTGTTTTATGCTTCTGTTTGGATGACCGAAACTTATTTATGCAACCAAAAAGTAAAAAGGTAGATACACCAGTGTAGAAAACAAATCTTTCGGACATGGTGCTAGGCAGTACATGAAGCAACATCTGATATCTCTGTCAAATTACCCTTGTGATTCTAGTTTGATTCTGGTTTTATTTCCACCATTTTAGAAAAATGTTTGACTGTGTTCAATTATTTTTTCTTTGGAATTCTGAGCCATAGGTGGGACATATGGAAAGTTGAATAGATCAGTGCTCTTGGCTATTTTCATTAAATCATTCTCTTTTAAGTTCCTAATTTTGTGGGGGGGGGAGTATTTTGTTGCAATTAGATCAGAGCCACTTGCTGGTCATGTGGCATTTTGATACAGATTAATCAATTACAGCTGCGTCCAAACAGCATGACAGCTATATTGACGGAAGCTTAAAACCTGCATCTCATCGAGTTCCACAAGGAGGCATCAATTTCTGATTGCACCATTCATTTTCTCCCTATTGCTTGAGGCCTCTCATGATTTACCATCTGTAAAGCCTCAACTGACATCATGTAGGAGAGAATGCAAGTCATAGGATCACAGTTACTATTGTCAATTATGCATCAAGGCTGCAATGCACAACCTCCTTCCGTCAGGTATATAGCTTGCCCAAATCTAACACTTGAGTATCATTGAAGCATGGCGTGGAAATGAAACCATCCATACCTGCCCTACATGCCTGTCTAGTCACCTCCTTCCCTGCCTGATTGGTGCACATTTGTTTTAATATTAAATGGCATGCACACAAGGGATTTACATACCCAGCAACCCATACATTTTGCACACACGTGAGTCTAGTTACTGGGTTCAATGGAACTTGATTTGCTCAAGTGTAGTTGCAGCATCTTAGAATGAGGTAATAAAAGGCATGTGCTGCTTACCACCATTATGAGTTTTTCTCTCTCGTCTTCTTGGTAATCACAAGTATAACACAGTGAAGGACACAGAAAAATGTCATGTTGTATGTAAAATAAAAAAAGGAAGAAACTGAAAGACACCACTTTTCATATTCACATGTCCCTGTTCTGAAATGATTCTGTCTCATACACACACACACACACACACACACACACACACACACACACACAACTGAACACTGAACACATGTCAGTTTTCTGGGCTAAACAAGTAACTTTTATTAGACAGAAGGACTGGAATAACTTCAACTAAATTTTAACAGGATTACGGAACAGTCATCCAGAATGCTACATTAAATATAACTATGAAAGCCAATTTGACAGGTGTTCAGATTTTGGTTGCACTAATAGGCCTCAAATTTCCATTTAGTAATACTTTATATACTGAATATCGTAGGACTTTGGCTAGGCGGTTTTATGTTTCTGACTTATTTGGCTTGGCTCGTGTTACATTTAAAATACTCTATCAATTAATAGGAATGAGCAAGAAGTAATTTTCTTCATTCTACACCAAATATTGCCTTTTGACTTGATTGGGGGAAAACAAACAAACCCAGAAGCGAGGTTGTATGTTATTATAGCCTTCTAGATAAAAATGCAGTGGAGCATAAAGGATATGGAAATACCTGAAACAGAGAGCCCCCAAGCTCTCTGCCATCAGGGTTCACAGTCACAGAAAACTGCAAGCACATTTAGCTGGATGGTCTTACAATCCACCTCGGACCTCCCCACTCAACATATGAAGGTTGTAGTGGTGTGCACAGTCCAACAGTACCTTCATTGATCTAATCAATAAATGCTTGAGCAAGGTAGCGAGATAACCAAGTATCTTCTATCAACTCCCACTAAGAAAATATTGGCCATCCATTCTAGGTTATGAACTCCTAAACAAAGGAAAAGTCAACCAGCAGCCATAACAATACTCTATTTTTATGTTACCTGTTCAGAGACAAAGAGATAAACAATTTGACCTCCTCTTTACTACTTCTTTGTTTGTAATAGATACCAACTAGTAGAATAAGTTAGAATGTCAGAATGTGAATCATAAGAATGGGTCCTCAGATTAGGAGAAGACCTAAGGTATTTTCAGATGTGGGGATTATTGTGTTAGTTTTCTCAGTCATAAGGCTAGAATTTTTATCCTGGCTTTACCTTCCACTTACCTGCTTTACCTGGTATTTTATGGAACTGTGGCTTTTGGACTGATATAATGTCATTTCACACTAACTTTTAAATGGCAGGAAAGATCTGCATGCCAGAATACTGCTCCCAATTTTATCACATGAAATTACAATGCAAAACTTCTGTGATTGTCTGGGTTAACTGGGTTGCAAATGGATTTCTTTCTGGAAGCAAATAACACAGGAATGGGTGCTAAACTTCTGCTAGATCCTGCTATTTTTTTCCATAAGTAGTGTTTACATTCTCTTAGAGATTATATAAAATGTGGAAATTTATCAGGCAAGGAAATGTCTGGAAAATGGAATAAAGTGCTGTCTGAGTGCAGCCCTAACAAAATAGATTCAGATTTTGCAGGCGGGGCTTAGCATAAAATAAATAGCACACTGGAGAAAACCTCCAGTTATTACTTTTCCTAAGAAAGGGACTCTGGAAAGAAAATGGAACTGTGACAGTTCATTTGTGAGTCGAGGACCCGCCACCCGCTTGAAGAAAGAAAGACACAAGGACACGATGTATTTAGGTTAATGGGCGAATAAAGGCCACCATTTTTATTAGTTACAGCATGTGAGTGGTATTGGCTTAGGAACTGGATCAAACAAACTATACATGACTCCACCCCACTCAGCGGGGTGTCATTCAAGGGTTAACAACCAGAAGGTGGAGCTTGTTGATGCAAATACAACTGGAAGCTCTCCCTGATGTCACCGGGATTCGTGACCACTGCTCCATAGAAGGTGTATGTACACTGGGTTGTATACTGAAGACTATGTCTAAACACTGCGATTATCCGGATCACTGTCTCACCGGATGAATTTAGTTACATAGATTGTACAGCTGACTGTTGCTTCGCTGCGGTTTATAAAGACATATATTTTGCCCTTTACTCATCGGTCTACTATCGGTCTTTTGGATCATGGCCCTAGCCACCAGCAGGGCATCGGACAGGATCCACGACCGCCAGATTCCTTTAACGGAATACCAAATAAGTGGAGGGGTAGGCGATAGCCCGGATCTGCCCTCCACTACACCACACATATTCCAATGCCTAACCGCCAATACCAGAAAAGTTGTGACTATTTGCTACCAGGAAGGTGAAAAAGCAAGAGGCTGGAGCCAATTTGCCAAATGGATACAAATTCCTACCAAGGTAACCAAGTCCATAGCAATGTCATAGGCATACAAATGACCTAAATGGAGGGTGGGCAGGAGATCTGACGCAAACCGGGACACGATGAGGGCTCAGGGCTGCCATGTCTGCTTAAGTGCGGCTAAACCCCGCCCCTGAGCCAGCCCTATTGGCTGGTTGCAGGAGGTGTGGCACGGTAGCCGGGATAGCTGATGCAGGGGGCCAAAACAGCCCCCTGCCGATGCGGGAACCGGCTCCAGCTCACAACTCCTCCCCTCTGGAAGGAGGAGAGGCTTTCCCAGACAACTATTGTTTTCAATGCACTGTTTCTTGCAAGTCTATGACAAAATCATGACAAGAGATGGGAAAGGAAATCGTCATTAATATTTTTCCTAATGGAAAATGATGTTATGAAAAACCCTCTTTTTCTGGATGCAATTTTGCTAAATGACATACAGTGTCAACAAAGCAAGAAAATGAATTTCAGACTGCTAAAAAGGTGTTGGAACATACTTCACTGACATATCTGAAACTGCATTCCTATGTCCTAACTTGGGGTAGAAACTGTTAAAATAGTCCCATTCTCAGACTTCAACAGAATCAGACCTAGACTGTGAAATTTTGTTTATTTTTATTTTATTTTCAAATTTCTCAGACAGGCAAAGGGCCTTGAATCTAAAAATCTACTTCTAAGAGTACTTCATGTTTGAATTTACTTATGTACAGATATGTCTAATTAATCAAATGCAGTGGCCAAAGACATTCAATCTGTTTTTCTTCAGTTGGCTTGGCTCTGCTGTTCAGATGATGATCAAAACAAACCATATCCTCCCTGTGTGGAAAATGCATTTATATAAGGTATGCAAAACAGGATGTGACAAAATTCTGGAGAGAAAGCACAACACTGCCTGCGCATGGGGTTCTGGTATAAATCAGTCTTCAGCACTGGGATTCATGCTGGAGGCTGCACCAATTGTTTCATTCAGCAAATGCTAAGGGAATGGGGCAAGCACAAAAAATGTGGGGAGATGAATGACATCATGGATTTACATTGTCAAGGAATGACATCATAGCTGCTTTCAGTTAAGCAAAAATATTCCCTGCAGTGGTTTGTTCATTTGAGTGTTTCCTTGATTAATTAACAGCAGTAATGACTTGTTTAAGGTGTGTCCTTCTATACTATTGTGGTGCCAAAACATATATCCAGCATTTTGAAAAAGCATTCCCTATCAATTAATGAGAAAAGAAATTACATTTTAAAACTATGGAAGGGGAGAGGGAAAATGTGTGAAATTCTCATGGGTGAGGTGCAGGTTTCTTCAGGCACTGATCTTACTTTTGATGTGATCTAGTAGATTTCTAGCAGAGTTAAATCATCTTTCCCATGGTGTACACTCTGCAGCCTCCCCAGGTGCATGCACTCCCATTAAAATCAGGGGAAGACTTCATGACTTAAGTCCGCCCATGGGATGTTTTCAGATCAGGAAGCCAAGGAGGCTGCAAGAGTGCTGGAAATGTGTTTACTGGAAAGAAATAGGCTTATGCCGCCCTTGGCTACCTTGTGCTTGTAAAGTCTGCACCCACTGGAATTCTAAAGAAATTCTACAATGCTCTGAGCATTTTTTTTTAAAAAAAATGGAAGCCTCTTTCATAGGGGGAGGAAGCTTTTGAGAAATTTGAGGGCAAATTTTGGCACATCACTAGTTAAAGAACATGACAAGGGTCCCAGGTTCATTTCCAGACAGGGCTCAGAAAGGCTCCCATGTGAAATTGTAGGGTGTGTTTCTCAAAAGGATTGACTATGCGCTCCCCTTTGATGCAAACTCTTTTCTCATTAAGTGATGGAGGAAGATAGAAAAAATGCAGGGGGGCTAAATCCAAAGGGCAGGAGGGGCCAGAGGCGGAAGTGAGCACAGCAACAAAGGTAAATTTTACCTTTGAGCAGTAGGCTAGTTTCTACCCACACCTCTCTTGTTCTCCATCTAGGCAAGCAAAGGGCATGGTCAGAGTTCAGGGGCATGTCCCAGTCAAGCAAAAACACTTGAGGATGCGCAGCAGGGCTGCTGAGAGCATGACCTGGGGAGGCAGAGCATTGCTGGGAAGTGGGCGTGATGTGGGCGGGGGGGTCTTGAGGGCCAGACAGAGATGCTTGGTGACCTGCATTTGGTTCACTACCCCTGCTCTACAACCTGCTACCATCACAGACTCTCTCTCTCTCCACAACTTGTCACTGACTGCGAAAAAGGGCTTACATGAACTACAAAGCTTTGAAGACACCTACACAGAAGTGCTGTAACATTAGCCCTTTCACTGAAATTCACACAGATTTCTATTAATTATACAAACAGATAATCAACAATGAGCATTTTGTTTCACGATAAACTTCTCCATTTGGGTCAATTCTCTCTATGATTACTTGCAAACATGTTATCATATCCCCCACACAGACCAAAACCAAAATCATCCCTCACTCTCATGTACTTTACTGTGGGAGTGGGAGATTGAATTCCCAAGTGGCTTTCCACCATAACTAGGCCTGGGCATTAAAAATTCTGGAGGACAATATGATGAGGAGCATAGATGAGCCAGCAGCAACAGCATGAACCAAACAGGAATGGATAACACTTTCCTGAATGCTCATAATCAAACCAAGAGAGGTTCTCTCATCTGTCCCTTCTAGAATTTGATCCACTTCCTAATGTATTCCATTATCACAACTGGAACGGAACCTGGAAAGGAAGCCATTCCTTTTTAAATATATATATGGAGATATAGTAAGATTTCTATCCTACTAAAATACCACTGTTAATAACAATAATGTTCAAATTTGCATTCTGTAAGGCAAATCTCCCTCATTGTGAATAGCTTCCCAATATTTGCATCCATACTGAAGGCTAGTCCATTTTCTCTCACTGTCTTGGTTTCAACAAGTTGCAAACATACCTGATTCTCAAGTCCCCTCGTTCTCTCAACATCTGTAGAACAAGTGCAACTTTGACTAATGGTGCGTGCCCTACACAATGCTGGAGACATTAGGGTATTGTTGAAGGAACGCTGGGGATTGCAGCTGGCAGAGGAAGGCAAATCTATGTGAAGACAATAGAGAGAGAAAAAAGACCCTGTAAAACAACTCACTTGAGAGGTTATTCATAGTTCTCAGAATATGAATCCTCGGGTGTTTTGTTTCAACTGTTAAATTAGTAGTGTTTTTAATAATTATGAGTAATGCAAGTCAAGCAAATCCTTGAACACATATTGGTGCTGGAACAAGGTCCATATTTGTCAAAGGCAGCAACTTCCAGATGTGTGTGCGGTACATTAGCCAGGATTTTTCCATCTTGAGATTGTACACTATCCCAATCGCTCCTTTCTTCATAGAGCCATGATAATGAAAAAGTCTGTAGAGCTTTCTAGGATTATATTTCCAACAATAATATTTAAATCAGCTGTCCTGAACCTGGTGTCCTCCAGATGTTTGGAGTATAAGCCACATCAGCCCCAGCAAGCATGACTGATGGTCAGGGATGATGGGACTAAGGGAAGTACTGTAGCTCAGTGGTAGAGCACCTACTTTATGTGAAGAAGGATCCAGAGCTGGAAAAGATTCCCTGCCTGAAACCCTGGAGAACTGCTGGCAGTCAATGTGGACAATATTGAGCTCCACAGACCAATGGTCTGATTCAGCATAAGACAGCTTCCTGTGTTCCCGGAGTTGTAGTCTAAAATATTTGGAGGGCACCAGGTAGGGGAAGGTTGCTTTAGACCCTTAAAAAATATTATTGAGGGACTATTTCTCTGCACATGTTGCATTGACATTAGCATCTTAGAGTGTGCTTGAGAGAGCAGGTTGAGCACAGGAACACTTTTCCCTGTTGGGATGACTTCATTTATGGTGAAAGCACCACCATATGTAGTCCTTAAAGACGTCAGAGCCCATCCCATCCATTTCTTTTCTTTTTCAACCAACAAGTGGCAATGCAGTTACTAAATCAAACAGCTTGGAACATAATGGAGAGGAGAAATCGTATATGAATCCGATTTTGAAAAGGAAGCTTGAGAGAATACTAAAGGTTAATCTTTGTCAACTTCTTCCCTGGAATATTTAGCTACTCTGCAATGTGCTCATGCTAAACCAGATATCTCTTCTCTTAAAAAAGAAAGAGCTACAATCTACTGACAGCTATGTATGGCCTAGTAGGTGAAGGATGAGAAACTGAACACACACACACACACACACACACACACACACACACACACACCCTTGTAGATAAGGTTTGGCCTTTTTTTGGCCATCTGTAACAGGTCTTGGGACCCAGGTGGCGCTGTGGTTAAACCACTGAGCCTAGGGCTTGCTGATAAGAAGGTCGGCGGTTCGAATCCCTGTGATGGGGTGAGCTCCCGTTGCTTGGTCCCAGCTCCTGCCAACCTAGCAGTTCGAAAGCACGTCAAAATGCAAGTAGATAAATAGGAACCGCTACAGCGGGAAGGTAAACGGCGGTTCCATGTGCTGCTCTGGTTCACATGACCTGGAAGCTATACGCCGGCTCCCTCGGCCAATAATGCGAGATGAGCGCGCAACCCCAGAGTCGGTCATGACTGGACCTAATGGTCAGGGGTCCCTTTACCTTTACCTTTACCTAACAGGTCTTACTTCTGAATAGGCAGGGCAAGACAGCGATCTTGGTACATTTTCATTCTGCAGCTCAGTTGAAATGCTCTTTTATATCATACTCTCTTTTTTAACCATTAAAAAGTGCTGAGGTATTGCTTGCACACTTTGGGGGGAGCAAATCTTTTATTTTATCTTAGCATTTAAAGTTTAGTATCATTTTAAAATCTCAAATGATTTTAAAATCCTAGGGCACGATCCTTGGGCAGCAGTGGGGCTTACGTGAGCACCACATCGGAAGTGGGGAGAAGGCAAGAAAATTACTCGAGTTTCTTGTTCCAGCTTCACGCTGGTGCAGCAAACAAGCCTGGATCAAGTCTTCACCACAACCTGCCAGTAGCTGAATTGGCTTGGGAACCAGCAGATCCTTGGCTGGCTCAGCTCTGCCGCCAAAACACCCCATTTGGTGGTTTCAGCCAACCACCCCTAGCAGAGAAAACACTGGTGGTAGCTTCTGCTTGCCTGTGCTTTGGGCCAGGGGAGCTCCCATGGCAAGGGAGCCTCTCTCCCAGTGGAGCCTGGCACACTCAGTGGCACAGCCAGGCAGTGCTGAGCAGAGGGACAGCTCTGCCTCATCCAAATCCACTCCAGCACTATCTCTCTGTGTCTCACCTTTCTTCCATCGCAGAACTCAAAGCAAGATATATGCAGTTCCCACTCGGTCTCCTGTCCAGCCACTGAGCAGTTCCAGACCCGATCAGCCTCAGCAAGATGGCTGCATCATATAAACACATAAATCTGAAAACAGAACCACAAAGATTACAGTCTTCATACTGCTTACCCCAAAATATTGCTGATATACTATCATGCACTCCCCACTTCCCCAAATGGTGAGAAGTTCCAGAAGCAGCATGACAGCTTTTAGCTTCCTTGGGATTAGAGCAGTAGAGACATACAACATCTTTGCAATATTTACTTTGTTTACAAACCCAGCATATGTGGAGGTCAACAGGCATTCATATATATGCAGACAGCACAGCCTACATCAATTTTCCAGGGAGCAACTTGCTTTCCATCCTCCATGCCCCTTGGCTCCATCCCAGTTTGCCAGAATTCAAGGCAAGGAAATTCTCAATTTCAGCTTATTTCAGCCAGAAATTCTCCTCTCTCGTTTATTTCCCCCCCTCTCTCCTTGTTCAATCATTCCCCACTTAATTATCAATGGTGCGAGCGGAAGACTAGGGCCACACTATCTGGCCCTGACCACACCACTGCATCTCCATCAACACTGCCTCCCTGCTGTCTATGCATTAGGGGAGAAGCCTCTGTTTTATGTTCATAGGCTGATCCCCCTTGGGATGTAAATCACACATCATGGGAGAAGCCTAGGCCCATAGAAAAGGTTCCACTCTACATAATTTCCTCCCCAACATGTTAAACTATGGAATTCGTTCCCACAAGATATAGGGTTGACCACCAACATGGATGGCTTTCTCTAAAGAAGATTAGAGAAATTCCTGAGGATAAAGCTGTCAATGGCTACTAACCATGGTGGTTGCCGGTATGTTCTGCATTTGCTGTTGGAGGCAGTATGTTTCTGAATATCAGTTAGTGGAAACTGTGGGAGGGGACACAGTCACCTATTGTCCTTTGATTCTCTCAATGAAAGAAAACCCAAGCAGGAATGTTGTTGTTGTTTTTTTTTGGGGGGGGGGACGGGACGGGACTGAGAATCACTCTGAAGAGATGGGAGATACCTACAGGGAAAGGATTGCATTTCCAAAATATGGAATCTGCATTTGTGGTTAACAAAATTTGGTTTAACGTTATACCAGTTCCAAGAATCTTCAGTTTGCTTAAATTCAAACGGCTGTTTCTGAATCATGTTTGGTAAACGAAGAAAACCCAAGCATTCTTCTCTGGCCTGATTAGAGCACTGAAGGCATGGGGCACATTATGGCCATGAATTGTTTTCATTCCCCACATTCATATGCAAATTATCCGTTTATCATCGTCTCAGTCGAAGAACACATAACAGATGCCTAAATGTTTCTTATCATGTACACAATCTGAGCATTCAAACTTGCGGGGGCGGGGGGGCGGGGTTATGTGCAATACCTTGAGATTTAGAAACTTTTATTGGATTTATAAGCAATGAAAATTGCTTGGAGCTTCTTGCATTTAATAAGGTTCTTATTTAAGACAAATGCCATTTAAGTCTGTTTTTCATTTTTGACTTGGAATAGATGACACTTAAGTTAATAGCTTAAAGGACGTGGGTGGCGCTGTGGGTTAAACCACAGAGCCCAGGGCTTGCTGATCAAAAGGTCAGCGGTTCAAATTCCCGTGATGCGGTGAGCTCCTGTTGCTCAGTCCCAGCTCCTGCCCACCTACATAGCTGCCAAGTTCTCCCTTTTTTTAAAGGGAAATTCCCTTATGCTGAATAGGCTTCCTCGTGAGAAAAGGGAAAACTTGGCAGCTATGCACCTAGCAGTTCGAAAGCATGCCAAAGTGCAAGTAGATAAATAGGTACTGCTCCGGTGGGAAGGTAAACGGCGTTTCCGTGTGCTGCTCTGGTTCGCCAGAAGCGGCTTAGTCATGCTGGCCACATGACCTGGAAGCTGTACACCGGCTCCCTCAGCCAGTAAAGCGAGATGAGCGCCGCAACCCCAGAGTTGTCTACGACTGTTAATAGCTTATACATTTTTTCTCCTTTTGTGTGCCATCCAAACGACTTATCCTACATATGTGCTTGTGATTACAAATCAGCAAATAATTCATAACATATTCCATTGGGGGCATATCTAAAAAGAGACCACATGAGTCTCTGATGTATTCATAGCAACTTAGTTAAGCAACTTTAGCAAATAATCCTTTATGTCTAGTTTACAGGCATTTTTCTTGAGCAAGTTATTAGTCATACATTGAGCAAGCTTGATAGCATCGACAAAGTCAGCTGGTAATGATTACCCCCCCCCCCACACACACACTGTTTTTACATCAGAACAGGGTTCTATATAAAAAAGCAATAGGATTTCACTGATAATGCCATAGATTTTAAGCACTTCACCGAGTGGCAGATATTAAAGGCCTGACACATAGGGATGTAAGAATGCTGTTTCTGTTCTGTCTTTTATTAATCACTATAATCACTTTTCCTCTTCTGCCGCAGTTTGGTTTCTGCCAATTCTACATTATTTGTCTTGCTAGCTTATTTTACTTTTTAGACATAACCTTTTTATTAACTTTTCAAATTTTACAAATTATTTTAAACAACCCTCAGAATAAATCTCTCATATCCGTTGACTTCCCATCCACCCTTCCATGATGTTCTTTTCTTACCTTATAAAGCTCCTGTGCTACTTATATTTTACCCATTATATGTGTTAATTATCAGTTATTAAACTGCAAATCTCACCTGCTCCTATACTTCAAATCCTGCATATGTTTAAACATAACCATAATATTTTAATAGCATAGCCACAATATTTTTTTTTGCCAATATTCCATTCTTCAAGAAATTTTTCTGCATTCTGTTCTTTAATTCTCATTTGTTTTAGTTTTGTTGGGTTAGTGTTGGTTAAATGTTTAGTTGGGGTTGGCAATTATTTTAATTTGGGTATAATTGTAAACTGTCTATTGTTTTTATTGGTTTCTATTGGTTTCTATTGGTTGGTTTGTTGCTTGTATAGGATATTCTGCTTTTTGATGTTTGATGTTTTTTTGTGCTTTTATATATGCTGTAAGCCTCCCAGAGTGGCTGAGGAAACCCAGCCAGATGGGCAGGATAACCCCCCCCCCACACACACACACACAATTATTATTTTATTATTATAATATTCTGTCATCTTCATAAGCCAATCTTTCATTGGGAATTCTTCTTTCCATTTTTGCACATAAACTATTATTGCTGCCGCCGTAGCATGCATAAACAAATCAAACAATTCTTTCGGAAGCTCTGGTGTGGTTTTTCTTCAGATCATATAAAGCTTTCACCTTTCACTATCTTATTCTGCATAAGTTACTGCCATGCGCCCTGGCGAGAGCGGATGGTCAGAGCCTGAGAAATTAAGGAAGAAGCTTGGAGAGTTGGAGCCAAGGCATCCCGCGGAGGGTGCTAGCTGTTGTCAGTCAGAAATGATGTCATTTTAGGGGGGGGTTCACTTCCTTCTCAGTGTTTCTAGAAGTTAACAGTGAGGGAAAGTCTATGGCAGCAGGACCACCAAACCCTGAACCCTGGCCATCATGCCCCAGCCAGGTCAGAAGGTGTTTGTGAGAGGACAGCAGGAGGGAAAAGGAGTAGTCTAGTTCCAGGGTTCAGAGTTTGGGGGGCTTGTTTGTTTTCCTCTCCACCACTGGAACCCTGATGGCAAAAGGGCAATTGTGCTTTACATATTGGCCATGAAAGGGTTTCCGAGGGCAGGCAGCAAGCAGAGAGGAGAAACTGCAAAGCTCCAATGTATTCAGAGCACCTTCCAAGGTTTCCTTCGTTTTTAGTGAAACTAGGCATATGTCATGTGGTATTGCTAAACTGTCAGGCTGAAGTCAGCCCAATTCTGTTTGTTTGTCTTCATTAAAAATAATCCCAGCGTGGTGGACAACAAACAATACACAATAGAACCAGTTACATAAAATCAGCAGAGCATAAACTCATAACCATATACACACCCATGAAAGCAGGCTAACCAATTCCACTATATTACAGACGGAAATCTGATTTATTGCGCTTCCTCAGTGGAAACTAGATGCTTCTCATCTTTCTCTCTTCTTTTTTTTTAAAAAAACTAGGCAGTAACAATAGCTACTGGCCTCTGTTCTCTCCCTGACCCCACTACTGGAGCTTAGATTTCTCCTTCTCCATGGAGAAACTACAGTTTTGCCTGTTACAAGATAACATAAAACCATGGCCTCCTCTACATCATACATTTACAGCACTCTTGTACCACGTTAACAGTCAAGGCTTTCCCCAAAGAATCCTGGGAACTGTAGTTTGTTAAGAGTGCTGAGAATTGTTTGGAAACCCCTAAGAGCTACTACTATCAGCAACCTGTCAGTTCCTTAACAAGCTATTCAGTCTAGTGTGTCATAGAACTAGCATTCTTTTGCCCCAAACACAAGTGCAGAAGACTCCCATTCATGGTGTCTCTATAAACATTATCTTAAAATAGGTGATATAGCCCCTCCAAGTGTCCCTATTTTCCAGGGACAGTCCTGGATTTACAGAAGCCATCCCATTTTCTGATTTGCCCTGCTCTTCCTTGGGATGTTCCTATTTACAACGGAGAACTGTTGGAAGGCGTGCCTCTAGTTTCATCAGAGAAATGTTGGAGGATATAGAATAGGACGCCCCTATTTTCATCGGAGAAATGTTGGCGGGTATGTGATATGATTGTTATGGTAATGGCTGATTACGGATCCTGAGCTGAGCATAAATGCAGCTTGATTAACGATCCCTCTGTAGATCCCAAGCATTCCTTGGGGCGCAGCCACTTGGAGGAGGCAATCCCTGGCCTAGTCTGTAGTGCCCACAGTTACAAGGAGTGTATGTTGGCAACAATTTGCTTGCCTCCACAACTTTAAAATGTGCTGCCAGTTCTATGTGCATTGACCCTGGAAATGTGGCAGCTATATTGAGGCATGCAGTGGGCCGGAAGATAGCTTTATTCATAGCCTGCATCCCCAGAGATAGGCAGATCATTCTGTGTGAGTAGATTTCCAATGAGATGAAATGAGCCTACTTTTTGTTTTGAATCTTGTTCCTTTATATATTTCTCTGTGCCACATTTACATGTCCCTATACGTGTAATCAGCTGGTTTTAATTTGCATTGATTTCTATGGAATAAAGAGCCTTGAGCTTGAAAGAGAAGCATATAACTGTGTGGGAAATTTCTCTCTCTCAACTGAATGTGAGTACACAAGTGAAGATTTCAAAAGAAAACCACCCTCTTTCAAAGGCTACAGAAATAGTTGGGGAATGACTTTTAAAGCTGTCATTTGAGTTCTCATCAATCCACACAGTGCACACTTACGTTCTCTGTGTGATAGTCTGACATCTTCACACATTTTAAAGATCATACACTCTAGCATGCTTTGCATGGGTTTCGTGGAACCTACCCAAAAGGAGATTTCCCCCCACCCCATGTGCTGGAATTGACACCGGTCTTGAAAGATCTTCATTGGCACCCAGTAGGTTTCTGAGAACAATTCAAAGTATTGGTACTGACCTTTAAAGCCCTAAATGGCCTCGGTCCAGTATACCTGAAGGTGCGTCTCCACCCCCATCGTTCTGGTCGGACACTGAGGTCCAGTACCGAGGGCCTTCTGGTGGTTCCCTTGCTGTGAGAAGCCAAGTTGCAGGGAATCAGGCAGAGGGCCTTCTTGGTAGTGGCTCCTGCCCTGTGGAACGCCCTCCCATCAGATGTGAAAGAGAAAAACAGCTACCAGATTTTTAGAAGACATCTGAAGGCAGCCCTGTTTAGGGAGGCTTTTAATGTTTAATCAATTATTTTATTTTTCTGTTTGAAGCTGCCCAGAGTGGCTGGGGAAACACAGCCAGATGGGCGGGGTATAAATAATATATTATTATTATTATTATTATTATTATTATTATTATTATTATTACTTTTATTATTATTGACAACTTGGAATCAAGCTTCACAAAGTTAGCCATGGTATGAGGACCCACTTCAGTACAAGTGAACTGACAATTGTTGTTTCTGTGCTTGTTCTGACATAGAATTGTTTTTATGTTGGAACTGTGCAATGGAGCTATGAGAAATCTCAAAGACAAAACATGAACAACAGTTGTTTGTTTTATTAATTTATTAATTAATTGGTTTATTATTCCAATTAATTTATTAATCAGGTTGAACCCTGACAAGACTAAGTACTTTTCTTGGGGGACTCCCTGGTCCTGAATGGGGTAACTGTGCCCCTGAAGGAGTAGGTGTGCAGCCTGGGAGTCATTTTGGACTCACAGCTGTCCATGGCGGTTGCCTTACTGTGAGAGGTAAATTTACAGGGATCCAGCACAGGGCCTTCTCGGCGGTGGCATCCTCCCTTTGGAGCACCTTCCCATCAGGGAGATAAAGAATTACACAACTTTTAGAAAACATCCTGGTTTAGGGAATCCTGGTTCAGGGAAGTTTTTAATGTCTGACATTTTATTATTTTTTTATATTATGCTTGAAGCCACCCAGAGTAGCTGGGAAAACCACCAAGGCAAAACCATCTCTGTTAAAGACCTGCCTGGTTTAGACAGAACCACATAATTGTAGAGTTGGAAGGGACCCCAAAGGTCATCTAACCCAACCCGCTGCAATGCAGGGATCTCAGCTGAAGCTTCTATGACAGATGGACATCTTGATGCTCCTTACATTTTATACCAGGAAAAAGAAACATCTGAGGAGAAAGATTTGACTAGTGATGCAAGTAAGATGTTTTATTTAAAGGATTATTTTCCTCCATGCACAGTTACATTGAGTATACCCAACTTGAGCTCTGAAAATAAATAGATAATCATCAGCCACACATCCAGCTCTTATAGTTCACAGACACCTTGTCCAAGCAGCAAGCCCTTGTGGTGCTAGAATATGCTAGATCCTGCTTTGATGCGGAAGGAGGGGTTGTAAGCAGTAGCCTCCTCTTGTGTAGAATCATTGAAGCCCAAGTCTGTTGTGAACTGCTTCAACTATCCTCTTATGTGACTGGCCACATTTATCACAATGAAGAAAAGGCACAAGGACCTACAAGTGACAGGGGCTATATCATCACCATTATTTTGATAGTTAAAACCATGCTCAAGGTGGCTTACGACAGGGAAAGATTTACATAATTACAAAAGTGGCCATAAACAATGGATTAAAAAGTGCACAACAAAATTGAACAATTGGCATGTATATCATAATAAGATATAAGAATAAAGATACAAAAATTAACATCAATGGTAGATGCTTCCCAAAAAATACTTAGCTGTGTGAAGGCCCTAATGTGACTGATGTTTTAAAAGTTCTTAGTTGTGGTCCAGTGACTGATCCACAAAGGCACACAATGTTGGGACAACAATCTCTGTCAACTCACACCTTGCTGGAGTGCAGAAACTCTCTGCTTGTGGACCATTACATGGGCTAAAAGCCTTTCAAAGTGACATGAACCATGTTGAAATCCTACCCTTTTAAGTGCTTTCACACAAACTCCATGTGGCTGTTATATTGAATCTGCCTTCCAGGTTCACCCGCAGTGCTAAGCAATATCTTAGCTCCAATTTGTAATATGTTGTACTTTTCTTTTCATCTTTTTCAGCACACACATGTGGTCTATTCATATGAGCAGTGCAACATGCAAATCAGCAACTCATTAAAGACAGTGGCAGAAATTTCATGATGAAAAGGAGCTCTGCAATGCAGCCAATGGAACGGAGGCCTGTGGCTGTTGCTGCTGTATTCCAGGAACTGCCAACTCACGTTTTAAGCTGCCTAGGCAAGTAGGACAGTCAGATGATCCACAGATTTGTTAATTGTTTCATTCTGTTTGAAAGAACAATATGTGGAGGAAATGGGAGAGTCCAAAATCAACCTCGTTCCTCTGACAGATCATGTTTTCTGGCTTACAATCTGAGCCAGGTTTATGTTATAGGATGAAGCTTGGAAATAACTACCAGCCATCATTGCCTTTTCACCCCAGATGTGCTTCTGCCATGAATAATACTTTCCCCTCTTATGGACAACGGTGTGTCTGTGCGAGTCCACATTCGTGGGAAAGTGCAGAGAGGGCAATGGGATGCTGTAACAGCATCTCGCCAAATGTCGCTGACAGATTTGCAAACAGTTTTTCTCTTTTCATCCTCGTCGTTGATAAAAAACAGAGAGAAATGAGTCATAATTAAGAGGGTTCGCCGCAATGTTCTCAACATACACATCTGCAACAGACCCTTAAGAAACTTCTGTCCTGTCCTCCCTTACCCATCCTCATGGACTGCCTAACAACGTGGATACATTTTTCTCCCCTCTTCTGTTGCTAGGTGATGGATGTGCTGGGAGAGCATGCATGCCCCCCATGCTACGCCCATGGTCAAGGGCCAATGGGTGTGGTCTGAAATTTAACATAGACATTAATTTATATAAAATGCTATGCAAAATATTTCATTATGTGAACTGTGTTTTAGAATTAGTAATCTTAGTCTATTCATAGACTATTAGATGGATCACTTATTATTAGTGTCCATAAGTTTTGTATGGCTTGTATATACAGTATTTAAAATAGTAATAATAAAAAACCAAAATCTGTTGGGGGGGGGGGACTGGATGAGAATTTCGGAAAAAAATCACCCAAACAAATTGCTGTGAAGGACACATGGTTATTTAATCCATCTTTTTGGATCACATTCTGTTCTTTCCTTCCATGTGTTCTTGTTAATTTAATCATTGTAATTGTAGGCAAGGACTTTTGATACATTTTTGCTTTGAACCTCAATATTTTTAGGCAAGATTTTCCAATGTTTTGTCTGTTTTGTGTTGCTGCATGAAACAGACTGGATGCTGCCCTAATTAGCCACCAAAGCATTCTTTCCCATAGATTGAACCGTTGGGACAAGAGCAAGAGCGCGGTGGTTCCTCCTCTGCCTTCTCTGAAATCCCCCCGGAGGGTGGAGATAAGCAGCAATCCAGGGCTCAGTCTTACAGTGAATGCTATTAGAACAGGTGCAATATTGCAACATTGCGACATGCTTTAGACATCACAGTGAGTAGACTCGTGGTTCTTTCAAGTCATATGAGTTTTTGTGGAACAGCCTTTAGGTTAGCTGCATTCTTATCTCTGGTCTGCCCCCTATTATGCTCTTGTTGTAACATGGTCATAACATTGACTTGCTCTTAATAAAGTACAAAATCCTGAGCTGTGCTTCAGTGACTCTGTAGGAGCGCAAGGACATCTAAATGAAGGCTGCAGTCCTAAATTCATTTAAGGAGCTGGTCCTATAGAAGTCAATGCAAGCTGATTAAATTCATATATGTATGGGTACACAAATGCACACACTGTGATTTTAGTACGAGAGAGAGAGGTGGGGAGGGAGAGAGAGAGTTTTGTAAAGAAATCAGGGCTATGCAAAAGTGTAGAGATTTTTTTTCTTTCAATTTTGTTGTTCTGTATGGGACAATGACAATACAGATTATCTGTCTATCTAATTGCTCAATCCCAAATTTGCCACCCCATCCATGTGGCAAAAATGAAGATGCCATTTCAGCTGATTTTTCAGAAGATGACAAAATTCCTTGGGGAGAAGAACTCACTGCTGGTGGTTCTTGAAGCTCCTCCTGGTGCCACCAGCTAATAGTTAGCATAGTGTTGTTGTTGTTTAGTCGTTTAGTCGTGTCTGACTCGTCGTGACCCCATGGACCATAGCACGCCAGGCACTCCTGTCTTGCACTGCCTCCCACAGTTTGGTCAAACTCATGTTCATAGCTTCGAGAACACTGTGGACAGTTAGCATATACTTTCCCCCAAAGCCCCAGGACTAAATGATTAATGGTGACCCAGCATTGTCCTGACAGGGATGAAGCTCCAATTTTGCAACTCCACCTCCCACATTACCATGACGTTTTGGGCACCTTCTCTTCCCACCCACACATCAGATTTTGAACTAAAAATTCTCATACATAATTTTTTGGCTGTGAGCGCTAGAATAAATCTTGTTAAATGTAATATGTGTGTCTCCGTTATATGATATAATATTGTGGCAGTGTAGACAGTTCTTCTGCCTCTCAGCCAAGCAGAAGCCATTCTTCAAAGTCTGAGGCCACACCTGTACCATGAATTTAAGATGCTGTTACACCACTTCAAGCCCCATTCCCCTTAGAGTTACAATTCTCAGTGCGGTTTAACAACCCTTCTTCTCAGGGAACTCTGGAAATCATAGCTTTGTGGGGGGAATATGGCTCTTCTATTCCCAGCACCCTTAACAAACGACACTTCTCAGGATTCTGTGAGAGGAGTCATGACTGTTTAAAGTGGAATGGTACTATTTTAAATATGTGGTGTGGAATTGACCAGAGTGCACCTCCAATGGCTATCATTGCCTGGATTTAAGTGCATGACCACTGCCTGTTTGCATTTAATTAGAGAGGTTTTCTCCATTAAAAAAGCATGCACTGCTTTGAAGCTGAAGGGGCAATGTGTATTTTACACCATTCCTCATGGAGATAGTAAATTTAATGTGGTGTGTGTGTGTGTGTTTAATGCCAGAAGTGAATATGAAGCTAATTACTACAAATTTCACTGGAATGAATGGAAACCCACATTATAGTTTATTTCTGCTGACAAATGAATTTATTAAAGATCAGAATCTTTTGGCAGGGAGGTGGAAGAGCTGTGCCTTGCATAAGAGAATGCTTGGTACGTTGCTTGTAGTAAAAGATCTGTCACTTTCCAATAAAAGCATTCAAAATAAGAGTTGTATCCGGCTCCGTCACTGAGTAGACTTTTTGAAACCAGTGGACTTCTTAGTCTTGTCCATTGATTTCAACAAGTCTACTCAGAATGTGTGTGTATTTTGCAACATGTCTTTGATGCAATAATAGTGCATTACCTTGGGGGGGGGGAGTTGCCCTCACTGCTGGACAAAGAACTCAAACTCCCAGCTCTGTTTCTGCCAAAGGCTTTAATGCACAAATTGGATTGGTACATAGACAAGGCATAGGCAAGGTTCACCAGGTACATAAGAGGTATGGACACATATTTAAGCAGAGGGCAGAACATTCCTCTGCCAGCCTACTTGGTCCCTCCCTGGATCCAGTCTCTAAATGACCAACACCCTCCCCAAGCTTAGACACCTGTTGGAGTCCTGATTATACCTCTCCCATCCCATAAGGACCTTCCCCAGGGTTGTCCTAGTTCCAACTACCCAGGCACCTCCCATTCTTCCTCTGGATCTGACCATATGCTCCATGACATCTTCATGGACTCAGGAAAATGGATTTCTCTTCAACTATCCATCCATCATTTGTCTTTATTAATTGTTATGCAATGCGTCCCCAGTGTCATCATATTATTGTCCTTTAGAGTAGCAGTCTTGTGCTATAGTGAAGTGGGATCACACACACACACACACCATTCTGTGGAACATTCATGGTATGAAAATAGGATTTCAGCAGGAAGATACAGGACATGCATTGATTGGGAAGGAAGCAGTATATCCACCCCAAAACGTTGCAGCGACAAACAGTATGGAAAATGGGATCGATTACGAGTCCAAATCATCAGGGATAACAATAAAAAGGACATCTGGAGGGGCCCACTGATGCCACTGACATTTATGTATCATGAGACATTCCCATCTAAAGTTGTAATGGCAAAAGAAATAATCAAGCCCTCCAGCCAATATAATGCATGTGTGACCATGTCTATTCTTGATTCGAAAACAATGGACTGCACCTTTTCTGAGCATGAAGTCCCTCGAAAAGCAGAGGTGAGAATTCTTCTCCAAATAATCCCCAGCGTGACAAACACAAATAGCTGCTGATTTTTCGCATTCCTCGTGACCGCTTTCAAAGTCCGCTGACGTTACCCTCCAACCATCTCTCAGCGGAGGGCCAGTGATTAAAACCGCAGGAACACCCTCACTGTTTCCTTTGATGAAGAATCATAAAGACAGGAGGAAATGGCATGACAACAGTCCAAGAACCGCCGGAGCTTCTTTTCCAAGGTCTGACTTTTGTTATGGCATTTGGGTGAACGGTTATGTAAATAAATATCCTGTACTTCCTCTCATTAAGCTCACTTTATGTCGGAAGCCGCAGCTCATGAGACACTTTGATATTGAGAGCGTCAAGTCTAGAGTGCTAAGTATGATTATAGTTCAGAGTTGTTTAGCTCTGCAAATGACAATAACCTTTGCTGGCCTCTTTGACCCCAAAGTAGCAATTAGGAAAGCGTACTGCATGGTATATATCACATAATTATCCTTTCCCCACCCAGACACTAGTTTGATGCCTGTTATTATTACCATTTACTAAAATTATACTCTATCTGACTAACACCCTGTGCAACCATGTCAGCATATTGAAATGTTTCACTTAGAAGAAGCTGTAAATAGCCATTAAGACAGATTGCCCCTTTACATTTGCTTTGTGGTCTTCTACTACAATATCAGAGCCCGTGGTTCTGGAATAGTGATGCTCCCATGCCCCTTTTATTGTGCATTAATGAAGATTTGGGCTCATGGTGGTATTAGGGAATATGCAAAAATCCTCTTTTTGCAAATTGGTATGCAAAATTCTACTTTTAACACTGTTTGTCCCTGCAAAGGTTTTGTGGCCGACATACTGCTTTGTTTGTGATCAGTGCATGTCCTGTAACATTCTGCTGAAATCCTGTAACTGTTCAGGCTTCTGTCCCTCTGTTTATTTTGTTATGAATATTGCAAATGTTACAGATCTTCTCCATCATGAACCAGTGGATCACATCTACAGCGTGATCAGGGTCGATTTAGGTTGTTTCAGTTGGCAATCTGAATGGGTCTGCTAATTCTGGTCCTACTCAGAGTAGACCCATAGAAATTAATGAACATGATGAACTTCAACCTATTGATTTCAATGGCTTCTGAGTAAACCTTAGTTGGAGGTAACCCAACATATTCTTATTTCCAATGGATTTGAATTCTGAAACTATCAAAAAGTATTTCAGATCTAGCTACTCTAATACAAAGAGACAGTAGGCTGCATTCAAAGGTTCCTTGCATTTAATGGAAGAATCTTCATCCAAAACTCAGTACAGGACAGTAATAACTCAAACTATTGTTGCTAATTATTTGGCCCCAGAGAAAATCCATACATGGTTACAGTTAGGCATGACTTAGCCCACTGAGGTTAAAAGGTCACAACATGTTGCAAATGGTTTTCCCCCTAGCAGGAGTAAGTAGGACATACCCTCCAATAGGACGTGGCCCAAATCTGGGACACCATCTAGATCAGGAATCCTGAGCGAGTCACTTGATTGTAAGATCGCAGACCAAGGAAAGCACTTTTTCAGGCACAGTGCCCCAAACACACACATTTTGGGAGTTGTCCAAGTTTGCAGAACCCCTAAAAATGCTTTTGGGGGGTGAAATCTGGACCCAAAGCTATGCGAAAGCAAGGCACCCCAAATGGCTGCCATGCTCTAGCTTGAAAAACAGGATGTCCCAGTTTTTCCAGGGCACTTGACAGGTATGGTAAGGACAGATTTATCACATATCCAGTTATCTATCCCTTCCTTTCTCTAGTATAAGTGAATGACTATTAATCGCTAATATGGGAGAAGGAAGGGCCTTGCTAAGCAACAACACGATAACGGTGACAAATCTGCTTACCATTCCTGAAACATGTGGCTTGTCCTCCCCTAGCAATGATGGTGTGCAAGGTTTCTGTACAAAGACCCTCTGTTGCCATCCTACCTCTCACTCACTTAACACACAGAGGTTTACATATACAGCCCATCAAAATGACTGGGCACCTCACCGGTTTAAAATAATTGCAAGGGGTTTTGTTCTAATTAATGAAAGTGAGAGCATGATAACAGTAGTTAGATCTACCCAAGTGCAGGCAGACACACAGCAAGCTTCAAAAACACTTCTGACCTAGCAGAAATAATTGCCCTATTATCCCAGACCTGGATCTTTGTTAAGAAGCTTATGAGGATACCATGCCAAATTATGTGGTGGTTTTATATAACGGAGGGTAGACAGATGTTTACTTGGAAAAGGTTAAAGGGATAAAAACTCCACTTGCTTGTGATCTGTTTGGAACTGAATTCAGTCCCCCGCCCAGTGATAGCAAAATATCTGACTATTATTATTATTATTATTATTATTATTATTATTATTAACTACTCATTCTTCACCTGGTTTAATAAAATGTACAGAATATACTTCTGCCCCTCTTTTACCCAGTTGGTGCCACAAGACCTGTGTTTGCAGTTCAAGGGGATTATCTTTAATAAATGCACTGAGTCTATAGTGCAAAGGGGAATATTCAGTGAAATAGCTGTTCATGAGAAAATAAAAGAAATCCAACTTTTATTAATTTGATCCTGACATCATTCTCTTCATCTGAACCCTATGGTATGGTATGGTATGGTATGTTGTTATGTTATATTAGATGATCTGCCTCCATTTTGCGTATACTTTAGTAGATTTGGGAGCATTATATTATAATAAAAATATGTTCATACAGTGGTAATCTAGGAAAACATTGACATGTCACTTCTCAAATTTCTATCGTTTTTAGTTTTGTGAATTGGGAACTTTTGGTGAGTATGGGGAGGATGAAATGGTCCTGTTAAGTTTGCTTGCGAAAACAAGGTGCGGATACAGTTCTCCTTCTTGTGTGGTTTCAGCTGGACAAAACTGCATAAGACACTCTAAAACAAATAAAGGCAGGAGATAAGTCGGAACCCCGATAGCATCAACATTCTTAATATAAACTAATGTGCATAAATGCCTCGTTTCATGATTCAGGCTTCTACTTACCCCAGGATAGGATAGAAATGCCTCAGAGGATCAGGATCATTCAAGAAGAGTTTCTTTGTCTTTTTGCAATGTTCTTTGTATTTCTTAAAGAGTTGAGGGTGGATATTAGTGGGATATGGAAACAACATATTAAGCCCAAAGTGGCATCAGCAATCCTCAGAGCAGCTTCTGCCAGCCCCCGTAAGTCTTAGTAAAAAGAAATTTATTTTTTTATTAATTTTTTGGGAATTATTTAGAACATCCGAAATCCAAACTCAGAGAAGTTGAGGGTGGTACAAAGCATGGTAGTTAGGACAGCAAGAAGCAGAATGGACTCATATGTCATTTTGTTCATGCTTCTTAAGAATGGACTCATATGTCATTTTCTCCATATGTACGGAATTTCCTTAAAAATAGTTCTTTTGAGATTTTGCAGAAGAAGCTCAACAAACAACTTTGCCCCCCAAAAGCTTTTGTGTCCAGATTTTTACTTTTTGAAATAGGGCAACCCTACTTCACACTTCTTCACAACTAAGAGCTCAAACTAGCCAGGTGCCCTAACTGTTTCCATATTGGGATCTCATGCATATCTTTATATGGGGATCTATGAAAGAGCCATTGCTTTAATTGCAGAAGGTGCAGGCTCATTCCATTCCTCCTGCCACAATGAAATTCCTTTTAGGTTTCTTAGCATACATTGTCTTCCTCCCCTCCCCCCCCCCAAAAAAATCAAACTGGCTCCACACATTTACTGGACAGGTTGGTTGTTACTCCTTTGGACAGATAGTGGCTCAGTTTTCCCCCATCAGACCAAACAACTTTGTATTAGAAGAGCACGTAGGCAATGATATAATGCCTGTACATTATATGCATATAAGAAGGCGCTCATGGGGTATCATGTTATTTATTGAATATTAGTCCAGCATGTTTGGAAAATTGGTATGTATATTGTTTAAATAATAAATAAAGTATCTCAGTGAGAGATTTTACTTTCTTGGGTTCCATGATCACTGCAGATGGTGACAGCAGTCACGAAATTAAAAGACCTCTGCTTCTTGGGAGAAAAGCAATGACAAACCTAGACAGCATCTTAAAAAGCAGAGACATCACCTTGCCGACAAAGGTCCGTATAGTTAAAGCTATGGTTTTCCCAGTAGTGATGTATGGAAGTGAGAGCGGGACCATAAAGAAGGCTGATCGCCGAAGAATTGATGCCTTTGAATTATGGTGCTGGAGGAGACTCTTGAGAGACCCATGGACTGCGAGAAGATCAAACCTATCCATTCTTCAGGAAATCAGCCCTGAGTGCTCACTGGAAGGACAGATCCTGAAGCTGAGGCTCCAATACTTTGGCCATCTCATGAGAAGAGAAGACTCCCTGGAAAAGACCCTGATGTTGGGAAAGATGGAGGGCACAAGGAGAAGAGGACAACAGAGGACGAGATGGTTGGACAGTGTTCTCGAAGCCACCAATATGAGTCTGACCAAACTGCGGGAGGCAGTGGAAGACAGGAGTGCCTGGCATGCTCACGAAGAGTCAGACACGACTAAACAACTGAACAACAACAACAAAAATATCTCAAAACAACTATAGAAGACTGTGGCTTCCAAAACCAATTCCATGTCTGAAACATGGAAATCAGGAGTCCTCCTTTCCCTGAAGTGGGACACAGGATTGCCTTTGCTGGTATGTTTGTACTGCACTGACCTCCCCACCTCCTAACCACTACCACTGCCAGTAAGCAGCAGCTCACCTGCCGAGAAGTTGGTACAGCATCTCCACCCCAGCCATTTAACCCTTGCCCTTCCTAAATGATACACCTCTCTGAGGTTTTCTGCAGCTTCAGAATTATAAAACAGTTCATATGATCCGAATGCTTATCTTTAGTATAATGTCAGAAACATGCTTACAATGCTAAGGTTAATGCTGTAAGAAGAAGAACTTTCACACTGGTCAACCTGACTTCTAAGAAGTTTAGGCATTGTAATAAGCATTGTTGTTGTTGTTTTAATGTGCTACTTTCTCAGATGTTAAGATTAAAAGGGGAGACTAACCGACTCAAAATGAATACCTACTGACTTGGCCTGGAAAACTTTTAATCAGAGCAGTCAGTTAGATGATAGATTTACAGTGTCTGGTTTCAGGAATGAAGCAGCTGACAATTAACATAAAGATTCAGTGCTTCTTCTCTTACAATGCAAGGGACTGACAATTTGGCCAGACTCATTGTGTCTCCGTTTCTTGCATGTGAGACTCAGTGAATATTATACCTTGTAAATGTGAAAAGTTGCAAAGATGCTGAATGATCTGCCAGTATTTGAGGCAGGAGAAGTAGGATACCTCGCCAGATGGTTAACTAGCATATTTTATGTTTTACAATCACATTACCGAAGGTTTCTTGCCTTTTCTGAAAATAATATGTTTATAGCATAACCTAAATTGGTCTGAGCTAGCACACAAGTTTTGAAAGAACCCTAGCTCAGGAGGTAGAGCAGTATGTCTTGCAAGCAAAAGTTCCCACGTTCAAACTCTCCTTTTCATTCTGCATTTTTCGTGATGATGATGATGTCTTGGGGTCCTTCTACATGATCCTGCCAAAGGTGGCAGATATACTAACAGACTTCCAGTCCATGCATGTTTGATACTAGGCTGAAATTCTCCAACTTTTTATACTACAAATGTCCTGGTTTATTATTATTTTTGTCCCACTTTCGTCGTGCTATAGTGCAAGAGTATTCTTCCAGATCTCAATAATGCAAGAGCACTGGGGAAGCACTGCACAACAACTACGGTAATATACAGTAGTAGAATTATGAGTGACCAGTAAATATCCCTCACCGACACACTATTATTGTGTCATGTTGCAGAAAAAACCTGATGGGCCTTTGTTCGGTATACGGCAACTTAGGATGGGAAATTAACATGAAGTTGAATGAGATAACAAAATCTCATCATGCCTGTGTTTAAGTGCCCATATTTAGGACTGCCACACTCAGTAACTAACTTAAATTTGGAAAATCTTCCATCTGGGATGAATTACTCCATCGGTCTTATTTAATTCTTCATCAAACAAAATAAAAAGAAAGAAGAAATATGTTCTTTTGGCACCTCCATCTCTTTATTAAATCAAATTGGAGGCTTCACAGTAGCTCTATTTTGGTGAAGTGCTTTTGGATTCCCCCACACTTTCAGGATGTCTGGAATTCAACCTATTCAGGATTCTTGATTATAAAAACATTAGCCGACAAACCCAGACAGGAGTTACCAGCAGGATATTTAAAGGGGATCAAAAAACAGACTGGGAGGTAAGGCAGGCAAGCAGCTGATGACAAGGATACTGTTCATGGAGATATATATATATATTCATTGTTGAGAAACTTTAAATAGCCAAGGACAAAAGCCCAGTGTTATTTAAGAACCTGTGACTGGAGGTATCTATGTCTTCCCCATAGTTGACACCTATTGCGTTAGGTTATTGTGTAAGCCCTACTAAGTTTTTCTTCCAAGAATTTATCATCCCTCCAAGAAACAGCTTTCAGTTTCATTTGACCGTTTTGAGTTCAAAGTGGCAGGTTAAACTGGCTGGACTTCCCCTCTTATTGAGCCAGTCATTTTAATTCTTTAAAATCAATTTCACTCAGTGCTGAGTAATTGGCATTTATGGGTGGAATTCAGCTTTGTGATAATACAATTGTTCCAGTTTTGCTTGCCAGATGGAATGATCAGCCCTCCCCTTCCGCCTCCAGGCATTCTTCTGCGGGTTCTTCTGTTCCTCCAGAGAGTACAGAATAGAGTACAGTGGTGCCTCACAAGACGAATTTAATTCGTTCCGCGAAAAAATTGTCTTGCGAATCGCGGTTTCCCATAGGAACGCATTGAAATTTCTTTTTTTGCCCATAGGAACTCATTAATTAAATTTCAATGCATTCCTCTGGGAAACCGCGATTCGCAAGACAATTTTTTCGCAAAACAAATTCGTCTTGTGAGTCACCATCAGATCGCAAGACACATTCCTCTTGCAAAAAAATTCTTCTTGCAGGGCATTCGTCTTGCAAGGTACCACTGTACAGATAAAGCAATGGGGAACCTTAGGACTTTCTATCCATGACCCTTGAATTGGAACCATATTTCCTATCTCTAGGCCACACCTCTCACTGGCTCTCTTCATGAACTCTTGCATATCTGTAAAGTAAACTACAGTGGTACCTCTACTTGCGAATAACTCTACTTACGAATGTTTCTACTTACGAATGGAGCTCCGTCCGCCATCTTGGATGCGGTTTAGATAGGATTTTTTCTACTTATGAATTTTTAGATAGGGTTGCTTCAACTTACGAATTTTTTCTCCCAATGCATTCCTATGGGATTCGACTTAAAAAAAATTCGACTTACAAATGTGCGTTCAGAACACATTAAATTCGTAAGTAGAGGTACCACTGTATGGTGATTTAAACAGTACTAGTAGAGCTCTGACCATTCTTATGTGTGTACATAACACTTTTTGGGTTCCAAAGTTTGTGTGTGTTTACAGTATAGTGATTTTGAGATTGCTCCCATTGTTAAGAAGCAGGGGAAATGCCCAGTGAAGTGTATAAAGTTATTTTAATCACTGTGGTGTTCTGAAAGGTGTCATGTTATCTTTAGACAATCGGGGAAAGACTAATCCTTCAGCTTAAGGAAACATTAGGTACTTGGCACTTCTTTTCAAGATCTCAGCTTGTTTTCTGCTACATGTTAGTATTAAATTAAATCGCCAAGCAATCTCAGGGCTGACAAGCAGAAGCAGAAGAAAGAAGAGGCTATGAAATCTTCAAGCTTTTACAAGTATCCCCCCCCCCACTCCCCCAGTGACTAATTTGCAGGGTACATTTACTACTTTCAAGGTCAAATTACACATTTGGAAGTGATCAGAAGGCAGCCCTGTTTGGGGAAGTTTTTAATATTTGATGAATTATTGTATTTTAATATTTTGCTGGAAGCCGCCCAGAGTGGCTGGGGAAGCCCAGCCAGATAGGTGGGGTATTAATAATAATAATAATAATAATAATAATAATCTTTTTGCCAGCCTGTGACATCTGGGCTACTATACCATGCAGATTACCATAACAATCATGATTCGTCTTATAAGTAATATATTAATGGGACAATCCAAAGACAGCCGAGTAGTGGCAGGGCAAGGTTGAGCCTCTGCTGCACCTGCCAACCCATTAACCCCCCTGGCCAGGGTGGGAAGTGGGTGGAAGCAAACTGCTGTGCCAGCATCGAGCTAGTGGAGCGATTGGGCCTAGCTCAGTCCTGATGCCATCAAGTGAAAGCAGTGGAGGCAGCTAAGATACCAATGGCTCCCAAAGCCAGCTTAATCTCTCCCT
Source organism: Zootoca vivipara (assembly GCF_965207765.1). Taxonomy (NCBI): domain Eukaryota; kingdom Metazoa; phylum Chordata; class Lepidosauria; order Squamata; family Lacertidae; genus Zootoca; species Zootoca vivipara. The sequence goes on along the minus strand of NC_142587.1, from coordinate 33,875,532 downwards.
ACCCCAGTACTTCCTGTTTTGAGGCTTCCTGCAAGCAGAGGCCAGCTGAGGCTGGCAGGGCTTGGCACACGGCCACTTTGGTGCAAAGGGGGTTTGGATTGTAGCCTCATGTACTCTCATTAACATTGTCATACTTTGCATGGTTAATATATCATGCGCGTTTTTAGTTCTTAATCATTTTATTGCTTTAGATTATGTTTTAATTCTTTTTGTTTTGTGAGATGGCCAGAGAAATTATATTATGAGGTGGCAATATAAATTCATCTAATAAACAAAATGTCATTTGACTGTTCCCCACCCACAGCCATTCCACCTGACTGTATCAGAGGGGAAAGTGAGTCAGCCAGGCTCCTTCCATCAGTTTGGAACATATGTCTCCTCTTCTCCACAGTACTTGAATTTGCTTCTTTTCCTTTTCCCTTCCTAACCCATTTCTTGAAGGCCATTTATTTGCGGACTGTCTCCAGGGCATTCTAAAATCTGGGAAAATAAAGGGGGAGGGAGGGAGGGGAGAGAGATTTGGGGCATGTAATTTCAGATTTCTGACATTACCAGATGAGGATAGGTAAGTGCAGCAGACGGAATGAATTTAGGACACAATCCTCTCACATGAAATTCTAGTTCTCAGTTGGGTTCATGGTTGCTCCTCCCTTTCCTCAATAGTTCTTGCTGGGCTCACTGTTGTTGTCAATTAATGATATTGTTCCCTGCTAGCCCTTGTTATGGATGAGTGAGATGTTTATCTCACAGACCCATGGTACAAACTGAAAGTACTGTAACTCAACTGCTGTGCCACAGTGGCAAGTTTGCTATGCTATGTCACAAACTGTCTTTCAAAAATTTGGGATCTGATCCCATGTGAATTACCTTTCGGTCCCATCATTGGTGAAACTCTACATTCTTAACTCCAAGTACTTTAGCCCAGTAGTAAATTGTGTTGCCAATCTGTATTTCATGGAAGAGTATTGGGGAAGAGAAACAGATTCAACAGCAAACTGGAACTTACACAAGGAACACAGATGGTCTTGAAAAGTTTTTTACATTACCTCTGAGTCTTCAAAGTACAACCATGATTCCACAAACACACTTTGTTCTACTCACGATTAAACACATATGGTAACAAAAGGTATTAAGATTTTTTTCCTGACGTAGGAAATCATACTCTGCTTTACTATTGCGGTAATAACAACTGGTCTCAAGGGTATGGAGATTGCTTGGCTTAGACACTAACCAGATGCAGTGATATCAAGCCCAGAAAACACACTGGAGTAGTATTGCCAAAATGCTCAACAATGGGTTTTAGGTAATGCAATATATATGCAATGTGTGTTAAAATGCTGGAGTCTGCATGATGCAGGCATTGTTTGGACACTTTGAGGAAATGATAAGATTGTATCTAACTGAATTACAGAAATTATGTGGGAAAACAGTTGGGGGGAAGTGGTTTTATTTACATGGAACCACGGAGTCTCACTTAAAACAGCTAAATGGTACATTCTGCTATTCATCAGAAGGATATTCTGCTATTGTCAGATGCAGAGTATTAATCTTTTTTTCTAAAACGATTTCATAGATCATTTACATCAGAAAAGGAGCCAGTGGGGCATGAGAGTCCAACAGAAGTAATTAATCATGTTACCATTAGAGCACAGTAAGGAAATTTTTGTTTCCTTACTGTCCCAACAAAACTCCTAGGAATGAAAGACTCTGGGTTGGTCCATATGCTTACTCTAGTAGTAGATTACATGGTCAGGTGATTCTGCTTACCTAACCTATGGGTGGTCATGTCACTGCTCAAAATAAGATATACAGTGGAGGGAGAAGCAGTGTTGAGGTTGGCATGGTGCAAACCCACCGGCTGAGACAATTCAGTGCTCTTGCTGGTGTGTTTGCATTGTGCTGACCTCATCAAAACATCACCTTTCACCCTCCCAGTAAGCAGCAGTGATGTGACCAACCAGAGGTCAGGTGAGCAGGTTATCCACTAGTGGCTTACTCTCCTCCTTGCTGACCACTTTCTTTCTTCCTTTGCAATAATTCTCTCTCTCCCTCCCTCCCTCCCTTTCTTCCAACGTGGAACCCAAAGTGGTAAACATGTCATTCTCAGATGGCTTTCCATGTAAGAAGAGAACAGACCAGATCCAGATCTGCTTATCTCAAGCAGGGTTCTGGCCCCCTGCACCTTCAAACAGTACCGTGGACCATACTCTCAACAACAAAAAAATTCCCCCAGTCAATCACCACATACACAAGTCAAAATTTTGCTCATTATTGACTCATCCAAGTTCACTAGCATGCATAGATTCTGTAGCAGCTGGGATGGTGGGGCAGAGCTACTGAGCTGCCTTCCCAAAACTGGTGGCACTGTAACTTACCTGGATGGGAATGGGGTGCAGAGGAGCAGCAAAATATGAAATTAGGATTTCTAATATTCTCTGTCTTGTCATAAGGTGCTTTTACAGAGTAGTTTACTCTGGACTCAGTGAAACTCATATACTGTATGCCAGTTTTTCTCAGGTCAGAATCCATATGGTATCACCCACATCAAAATGCCATTCCACATTTCGCCTCCTGTCCTAAATTTAATCTAGATTCACCATTTCCACAGATTTCTTTCTTTCTTTCTTTCTTTCTTTCTTTCTTTCTTTCTTTCTTTCTTTCTTGGCTTTTCTGTGAAAATGGGAAATCTTGATTAATTGGGCAAATAATAAGTGGCAGCACTTTGGTAAGGAAAGATATCACTGTGCTGATGTAGTGATAAATGGCCTTGTAGAAGTTCCCAAATGCTCATTACTGCAGTTATATTGACTGATATTTCTGAAGACATTGTGTGCTGCAGTTCTATCATGGCTTTGCATGAAAATTAAGCACAATAAAAATGCAAACTTATAACAACAAAAACTGTGTTATCAGTCAAGAATCACCAAACCCAAAATATTTCTGTTGGTGCAAAACATACATTGCATATCTAGTCTACATGATTTATTTTCAGACCACCTTGCATTTCTACCTCTCAGAGTCTGAATCCATGAAAAGTTTATTATTATTCTTTCTGTTTCCTGAGGCAATACAATTTTCTCTTCACACCACCAAATGTAGCTTTTAATTAAATCAAGACCTCGAGCAGAGCAATAACACTAGACACGTGTAAACTATTGGAATGGCAAATGCAAGTGTTCTGTACTTTCCATTTGCCTGCTGGTTGAGGAAAAACAACAACACTTTCCTTTTAAATGCTGGCAATGCACATCCCTCCATATGCCTAATGTGCAAAACGAAAAGCCACATATGTCTGGGTTCAATAGGTCTGAGCTCACTTTTTTGTGTGGCAGAGCCAAGCCACATATACGTGAAATACAATGTGTACAGATTTTTGCCCAGTATTGATTCCAGCCGTTGAGTAATGAATGTTACTTATAAAACTGTAGCCGTCTAATAAGAAATGTATTAAGAACCCTTTCTAGGTTCCCGCATGGTCATAGCAGCTCACAAATGTCTAAGCTTAAATCTACACCATACTTTTAGAAGGAAAATCCAGACAGCTATTATTATTTTTCCAGGTTGTAATGGAAATGTTTCAGCAATATATGCAAAACTGGTGTTTGTCCCAGTTTCAGAATGAAAAATCCAAAGGAAATCCAATTCTTCCATTCATTTCAGTCCAAATCATTAACTGTTTCACGTTCTATGACAGGAAAGGGAAATTTCAAGCCCAGGGGCCAAATGCCCTCCAGGTCTCACTATTCAGTCCCTATAAGTCTCCTTAGGCTCACAACCCTCCCAAACCCTGTGTCGAGCATTTTTGCCTGACTGGAATAGGCCCTTTATGCTTCTTGCATAAGTGAGTAGGAACTATTGTACTGTACAAAGGTAAAATTTACATTCGTTGATCTTCCCACTTTTGCCTGTGGCCCCACCCTTCACTAGCATGTGGCCCTCAGAAGGTTGATCAGAATGGAATGTGGCCCTTAGACCATCCAGCTATCCTTTACCATCCCTTAAACCATCTACCACAACTTTTTTTAGGATTCAGCCATAACTACCCACAATGGTGACATATGAAGCTTGGGGCAAGCTCAGGGACCTATTGCAATAGCAAGCCTTGATGATCCTACCTTTTTTGAGATTCACCTATTATATTGGATAGTTGTTTAAAAGAAGGAGGGGGGAAAGCTTTTTCCAGTTTTTGAACTTCACGCTGTTGCTGAGAGGCTGATACAAATTGGCACTCATAGAGTATCACTTGGATGAGGTAAGTGGCTTTTTCTGCACTCTTCCATTTCTTGAAAGGATAACACTGAACGTAAGGTTGAGAGTCCTTAGCTATGCTTTAAGGAAGGGTGTGTTTAAGCTCTCTAGGCCCAGTTTCTGAGACAAGATGTCCAGGCAATCGAATCATTCTGTTCATAAAATGGGCAATCTGGAAACATCACCTGTCCAGCCTGATCCCATTTCCAATAATAGGTAAAGTCAAGACCCATTCTCCTTAAAAGAAGGGAAAGAAGGAATGTGGATTCATGTTTCCTCTATTCCTGTTTCCACTTTAATGTCTGAAGTGAGATTTCTGGATTTCACTTGGAAGCTATTTGTCCATTCCCCACCCCACCCCCCATTTTTGCTTCTTAGTACAGTAATGTATTGTATAGTAGTTTATTTATTTATACTTAAGGTTATTTAGAAGCCAGTTTTCCACCATAAATGCCCTCAGAGCTGCATCCATGATAATTAAAAGAATGAAACAAACATAAAACACATTTAAAATTAATTTATCAACACATCTGATGTCTAAAACAACAGATTCATCAAGAATAAAACAGTGTGGACTAATCTTTAGAGCAGACATCCCCAAACTGTGGCCCCCAGATGTTTTGGCCTACATCTCCCATGATCCCTAGCTAACAGGACCAGTGGTTGGGAAAGATGGGAATTGTAGTCCAAAACATCTGGAGGGCCGAATTTTGGGGGTGCCTGCTTTAGAGTATGGCAAGATTTTCTAATTTATATAATTTAGCATGGATTATTTATAAAAAGGCAGGACATTTGCACCAGATTTCCCCCCCCCCATAAAATAAAGCTTTGTGGGAGTGCATATGATTACATTTGATCTGGTACAGAACACAATTCTTCTATGAAGCCATGGCCTGGTTCACATACAACGCTGAACCAAATCATGGCTAAGTGTGAATGTGAGAGTGTGCAGGTTCTTACAGCAAAAAATTGTGGCCATTTCACTCCTCCCCAGTCTTGCGGCTGTTTTCCTACTCAGAGCTAAGATTATTTGGCTTTGTGTTATGCCTGAAACCAGGCTCATGGTATTATGAGCTATAGCTTAGTTTTGTCCTTAGTTCACTGCTCTAAGGGCTAGGTTCAATGCAATGTTAAACCAAACCATGGCGCTTAGTTCCTGGAAGCACAACAGAACTGAGGGAGAAGGAAAAACTGTCACTGTTTTTGCTATTGAGTACAAACATGCTCACACGCTCATACTTCACCATGGTTAGAACATGGATAATAAAAGATAAACATTATGTTCTGAGGTCCACAGCTACAATTCACTTTCCTTATGCATCTTCAGATATCTGTCCTCTATTTCTTAAAAAAAAAAGGTTTAGTAGAATGAACGGATGAATTAAATATCCTGCCAACTGAAAGACAGTAACACTGTGCCACTTCCATTCAATTAATTTGCTAAACATATTGTTGGAAGCAGAGCTGGACCAAGTATTGGCTACCCACGCCTGTACAAAAAACTGTCTGACTGCTAATTTAATCAGGAATTATTTTCCTTCAGGCCAGTCTGTGTGAATGGTGCTGGACACAGTAAGGACGAATACCAAACCGAGCCTTGAAACATATTGTTTCTGAAATGTATTACTGTCCTTTGTCTGTGTTCATTCAGCCTGGATGTTTTCCTGAGAAAATTTTCCTGAGCCTCCTTTTTTCCCAGGTCACTCATAGACCCTTTGAGTTGTTTGACTTCCTGCTGGTGTGAGACAAATATCTGGGGAATACCATATTCTACATTACCCAGCTTTTCCCCAACCCCATCAGTCCCTTTCCTTAGGTCTACTGTCCAAGCAGTACTATAATTATGTGTACAGGGCGAACAAACACTTCTTTTTAAATTTAACAGGTTCATACCTCTGGTTTCTGTCCCTAGCTAACAGGCTCTCAGTATGGAACCAGGGAGCTATCCAGAGATATAGTTGCTGCTGGGTTATAATCATCACATATGACCGGGAACATTAACCTATCCCGAAATGTCTAGATTTTGATCCACCGCTATCACCTGTGGCCCAGAGGAAAGCTCTCGCAAGCTGGCAGCTCGCTTTGGCTTCTGCACTAAGTTCTGTCACAGGTTTGGGACAGTATGAGATTAATCTGAAGGGGTTAGAGTTGATATGTAGGCATACCATTAGATTTACTGCGTAAGCATGCCTGAATGGCCGTTTCCCACTGTTGTTCTAGATACAGGATGGAGTCCTTGTGAGCCATGTGGGCTAGCTAAAGTATTTAACCTAATCCCCTAAACCGGGGATTTCTGTCTACTCTATGTCGGCTCCCTACAAAAGCACTTTTCTTCACTTTTACTCATTCAAAGAAGTAAAGCTGAATCTCTATGCTGAGGTGCAAATGAAAATGCGGTGCAAATAGACCCCCAGAGGAATCTGGGTTGAGTGAATGGTTATGCCTCATGCTGTTTGTACAACAGGATATTCCACACAGTCTCCAACACCATGTGCAAAGAGGTGATTTTGTTGGTTTCCCCTAATACAGTCCTGACTAAGGAGGTGATTGCCTTTCAGGACAAACAGCTACAGCAACTATGGTGAAAGGTGATTAAAAAGTACTACACCGAGTAATGTTTTGGCCTTGATCTGGTGCCAGCTGGCATGGAAGCTGCAGAACAAACCTTTGCTTCAACTTCTTCCCCTCCAGCTACTAAAATCTTATCAGTCTCTCTTTTTTTGCCTCAAGAAAGGCATTTTTGCAGATGTTTCAAGGAGGATACATTAGCCCTTTTCTATTGTATTTGTAGGGATGTTAGGGCTTCATTCCGGAATGAAATAACACTGCTTCTCTTGGGACTATTACTCAGCCAGAGAGAGGGGTGTTCTTCAGGAGCTTGTTTGATGGTTTTGCAAAAGGATGAATGAAACTGTTTAAAACAGGAGGACATCTCAGAGCTGGGGCTGGGTACCCTCATGATTCAAGAGACGTCACATTGCAATTGGGCCATGCCACACTCATAAAACAAATTGAGATCCATGTGGCATCTTCTGTCTTTCTCTTTTCAAACTGCAGAAAGTCTGTCTTTTTCCAGAACACAAATGTAACCTCAATTGCCAGAGTTGGAGCTGCCTGTAGGATTCTACTGTAATCTTTTCAAAAAAAGATTGGGGTGGGTGGGGATGAAGTAGACAGAGGCATAAACTTATCACAGCTCAGCACATGTCCACTGTAACACTTATGGTACACATCATTTTATGACCTTGGTTGTTATTGTTATTTTTATTTTTGTTGCATTTTAATTTTTGTTGGAAGCCACCCAGAGTGGCTGGGGAAACCCAGCCAGATGGGCGGGGTACAAATAATAAATTATATTATTATTATTATTATTATTATTATTATTTAATTTTAAAAAACCACACACAAATGATTAAACATGATACTGGTAACCATCAGTTTAGCAACATGGTTCGTGACAGAGACTGGAAAGCATGAGAGAGAGAGAGAAGAAAGAAAGAAAGAAAGAAAGAAAGAAAGAAAGAAAGAAAGAAAGAAAGAAGGAAGGAAGGAAGGAAGGAAGGAAGGAAGGAAGGAAGGAAGAAAGGTGAATCATAATGGTGTAATACTTGTCTTTCATAGGAAAGTTGCCTCACAGGCAGTAGCTGAAGAGTGAAACCATGGAAGACCAAGAAGAAAGACAGGGAATCTGTTATTTCATTTCCTGATAGTACACTTTAGTGTGACTGAACCATACAAATCTTTTGTCACTTGCTTTGAAAACTTCTTTGGGTTATAAGGCAGGATACATGTATTCTAAATAAATTAATAAAATATCTTGCTATCACAGTTACTGAAAGACGATGGATGCTGATTTCCCTTTAAGCATTGTAGAAACAAGATGCCCACTGGTGCTTGTGGATGCGGTGGAATGTGGATTGTGAAACCTGTTTCTGGATCTTACATCCTCTACAAAGTCATGTGCAAGACTTGGATCTATAAATGTTACCATAATAGACTGCAAAAGAGGTGGTTTAATAAAAGCAAATTGAAGTTGTGGCTTATGCTTTAAGGCAGCCAAGCCAGGTGATTCCCTCTTGGCATGCTTTGATTGCAAAACTGTATGCATTTTTTATTGTAAAGAAATGTTATAAAGGTGTCATAACCACTTCCAAAATATTATGAGTGCTGGCTGCAAGCTACTGAGGTGTTTCTCAAGACTGTGAGTGAGATTTTCTCTAAAGTTCAGTCAGGATTTTCTTGAGTTGGGGTATTTTTTATTCTTTTTTAAAACAACAACAATAACAACTGTGCTTAAATTGGATGCTTATACTTTGAAGGAAAAGCAGCCACATGGGACCTGATCTGAAAAGCATTCTTTTAAAAAAATCATTTTCAATTTTTAAACAGTGTTCTATGCATTTAAATCATTTTCAATTTTTTACACATCTGAGATTACTTTCCCCCACGCCCACCCCTGGTTTCCAATATTTATCTGTTCTTTCTGCTGCATCTAATTACATTTTTCAAATTCGTTTTATATCCATTTTTAACTTTTGCCTTATTACATTATGAATATTATAACAATCCTGCTAATGTGTTTAATATCTACAGTGATCTTTAATGTACTCTATAAATTTCCCCCACTCTTTACTGAATTTCTTATCATATTGGTATTTTGCCATTTTGGCGTAGTCCAGCAACTTGCTTATGTGTTCTTCTTTGGTTGGGACTTTATCTTCTTTCCATCTCTGGACAAAAAGCATTCTTGCATCTGTCGACGCATAAACAATTTTTTCAAGTCCTTTGGTATTTCATCTCCTATTGTTCCTAATAAGAAAGCTTCTGTTTTTTGGACAAAAGTTATCTTAAACATTTTTTAAAATTCATTATATATCCTTTCCCAGAATTCTTTTGTTATTTTGCATGTCCATCACTACTCATATTGAAATACTGCCCCTCAATGTGGTCAAAATTAGATTCACAGAATGTTCAGGGGTATGCTTACCCCTGCATACCCCCAGAAAAAAAGCACTGCTTATAGGAGTCAAGTAGCAATGATACATAATTTTCATATAGTTCTCTTTCAATGTACAACAAGCTGATCTGAAAAACATTCTTGATCCAGAAAAGGGAGGGGGGATATTGCTGTTTTCCCCTCAAAATAAAGGTAGCCAGTTTAAGCCATTTCATACTATGTAGGTTTTGGGTTTCCAAGTTCCTTTGTATCCAGGGTGAGGGCCAAATACAGCCCTTTGGACCTTTCTAGCCAGCCATGCAAGGCCCTGCTCCATGCCCTCTTGAAGCACTTCTGCCTGGCTGAAATTTATCCTTCAACTAATAATGCCTTTTGTTTGCCTGGAGAGATTTTTGCTTAGAAAGCTTTGCCAGAGTTGTTCCATTGGCATTTGGCCCCATGAGGCAATGTGGCCCTAAGGCTGAAAAACATTCTCCCACTCCTCTTTTTCATCTTCATTTGGGGCTACGTTATATATCAAACGGCAAGATAACATCAGGCTGTCAAATTTCAAGATATCCTTTGAATCCTTGTGAGGTTTTGTTACAGCCAAATGAAATTCATTTATTTATTTAACAAGAATTATACACCACTTTCGGGACGCAGGTGGTTCTGTGGGTTAAACCACAGAGCCTAGGGCTTGCCGATCAGAAGGTCGGCGGTTCGAATCCCCGCAACGGGGTGAGCTCCTGTTGCTCGGTCCCAGCTCCTGCCAACCTAGCAGTTCAAAGGCACATCAAAGTGCAAGTAGATAAATAGGTACCGCTACAGCGGGAAGGTAAATGGAGTTTCCATGTGCTGCTCTGGTTCACCAGAAGCAGGTTTGTCATGCTGGCCATATGACCTGGAAGCTGTACGCCGGCTCCCTCGGCCAATAATGCGAGATGAGCGCCGCAACCCCAGAGTCGGTCACGACTGGACCTAATGGTCAGGGCTCCCTTTACCTTTACCTTTATCCCACTTTATAACCATTATAAACCACAGAGCCTAGGGCTTGCTGATCAGAAGGTTGGTGGTTCAAATCCCTGTGATGGGGTGACCTCCCATTGCTTGGTCCCTGCTCCTGCCAACCTAGCAGTGCAAGTAGATAAATAGGTACCGCTACAGCGGGATGGTAAATGGCGTTTCCGTGCGCTGCTCTGGTTCGCTAGGAAGTGGCTTAGTCATGCTGGCCACATGACCCGGAAGCTGTATGCTGGCTCCCTCGGCCAGTAAAGCGAGATGAGCGCCACAACCCCAAAATCGTCCGTGACTGGACCTAATGGTCACGGGTCCCTTTACCTATACACCACTTGGTTGTAAAAAGAAAAGGAAAACCCCTCTAAGTGGCTTACAACTTTGTAAAATAAGCATTAAAAGCAACCAACAACAACAATAAAAAGCCACAAGTTGTCAAAATGGTGGCTCTTTGCCCAGGGAAACAAATTAGTCATATTTCTTCTCCAGATATCTGGAGAGTTTTCAAGCGTTCATTAGTCTGCCTATCCTTTGAATAGCTCTGGCTCTAATTCTCTTACTCTCCAGACAGGACATAGAAACCCTAGAATGATTTGGTTTAATTTAATGAACTCCTGGAGAGGTGAAACAGTTGCCCTCAGTCCCATCTGGTCTCAGGGTATTGAAGGAAGAAATCCGACTGGGATTCCATCCTCAGATTTGTGGATGAAAGGCCAGAATGTAGCAGTCCTCTCAAATGTTACTGGTTTTCTAGTTAAAGTAACACTGTTTTGATTTGGAAAACTGATCATAGTATAACATTGTTCAAATGTGATACATCCACCGATTACTGTAAATAAGACAGAGAAGAATAATTTTGGCAGTTTTGAGTAGGAAAAGATGGGTCAAAATTGTTATTTTTTTATTTCATTAATTCATCCAATCAATCAGTGTTTTTTTCTGGGGGGGACACAGAGGTACACATACCTAAACATTTTGTGAATACAAATTTAACAAATACTACTACTACCACTAAAGAGTAGCAGTCTAGAGTCATGACCCAACTATCTTTCATGACCACCTGCTTAACCTTTGCAGATGAGAACATCTTAAATGGGATTTATTCAGATGATGTCAGTGCATGTTCAGACCTGTGAATACACAAATGGTCCCTGAAAAACCTGAGCCTTATAGGTCAAAATTAGTACTGTGCTGAAAAATTATCCCACTTTTCTTTGTTTGTTTACCGCTGGAAATTATCAATGGGGGAGGGAAATTTTGGTAAAATTCTCATGGGTGGTGCAGAGCTTTCTTGTGCCTGCCTTGCTTTCAAAGTGGCAAAGATAAGGGTTCTTCCTTTCATTCAGCAAATAATCTCTTTAGTGATCTGCACTCTGCAGCCTTCCTGACTGCATGCCTTTACTTTAAAAAAAAAAAATTCCACGTCATTTTCAGCTGCTGATTGTTGTTATTTTTCTTTTAAGTGAAACTTTCTTACTTTTAAAGAAATGAGTGTAGAAAGTTTTTCTTTGAAGGTTAAAAAAAGAATGGACTTCTCATAAAGACAGCATCAGCAAGTACACTGATCTCAAGCATAAGTTGGCAGGCATGCCCAGCTTTCCCATGCTTGAAATTTATGAAGTAACTCCTCCCATGTGACTTTTTCAGATTAGGAAGTGCAAGCAACAAGGGAGGCTGCAGAGTGCTGCACAAATGCTAAACTGAAAGAGTTGGGGGGGGGGGGGACACACCATCCATAGCCACCTTGCAACAGTAAAGTAAGTTCAACTTTTCATCCCCCGAATACTAAAGACATGCTCAGGAAATTCTAAAGCATTCTGGGCATGAGTTTTAAAAAAATAAAGCCTCTTTCACAGGGAAGCAACACTTTTGAGAAATTAGGATGGGTTTTGGCAGAGGACTACAGTAATTAAAATCAACACTGAGTCATGCTTAGAAACGTACGTATGTGAACCCAGGTAGGCTGTTTCAAAAGTGATGAAGTACATTTCAGGCAATTGTAACTATCAGCAATCTAGCAGCTATATTTTTTATTTAAAAATATATATATCAAAGTTTGAGCCTTCAAAACAGCCTAAAACATCACCCACTGCAGTAGAATACCACACCAACGTGGTACCAGATTATGTATTTAGTGAGTACAGATCTCTGTTCCTCAGTTCTCAGTACTACTTTGGATGTTACGATGCAAATTCTGCAAACCACCTCCACACTCATTTCTCCATTCCAGGGCCAAGGCTTGTATGTGATGTCTGAAGGTTTTGCACATTGCACATTGAGGTATGTGAGCTGTAGACATGACTTCGGCCTCTGCAATTTTCTTGTAGAGATCATTTCCAGACATAACAAGCAAGATCACCAGTCGGTTGCAGAAGAGACATCACAGAACGTCAATGTCTCATGTTCAGAATGTCAGAAGCCGCTCTCTGTCTCCAGTGGGATTAGCAACAACCTAGCTGGCAAGACTGCTTAAAGAGGAACAAAAACAAAGCCCCTTATAGCCTAGCGCCTCTGCCCTGTAATGTGAAACACAGTAATGTGTATTTATTACAAAATTGTTTAAACTCCCAAAGTTTATTAAACGTAAATATATAATATTACCAAGGCATTGTTTTGAAATGTTAATTATACCTTCTTTACGATTTCCCCGGGTGGCCCTGGTTACATTAATGTTAGGGGCAAAACAAAGAAGTTAAAATCTAAAGAGCACTTATTGCTACAAGTAACAGCATGACAAGAAACCTGCCTTCCACCAGAATGAAGTTCATTCCACCCCCTAGGCAATGGCTGTTAGGCTATCAAAGGGCAGAGTTCTATTGGGATGAGATTTTAAGTATAATAAATTGTCTGCCGACAGGCTGAAATGCCACACAGGGATAGACTGTCCATTCAAAGAGCAGAAACCTCACTTCTCCGACACATAAATGGGGAAAATGTCCATATAACATGCCAACAGGCCTCTTCAATTCAACTTTGTGTCCCTGTGGAGGGAACCCAATGCATGTCCATCCATATGTACTTTTCCATATGTTTGGGAAGGGTTGTAGCTCCAAGATAGAACAACTGCCTTGCATGCATAAGATCCCAGGTTTAATCCCTGTCATCTCCAGGTCAGATCGCCGAAGAATTGATGCTTTTGAATTATGGTGCTGGAGGAGACTCTTGAGAGTCCCATGGACTGCAAGAAGATCAAACCTATCCATTCTTAAGGAAATCAGCCCTGAGTGCTCACTGGAAGGACAGATTGTGAAGCTGAGGCTCCAATACTTTGGCCACCTCATGAGAAGAGAAGAATCCTTGGAAAAGACCTTGATGTTGGGAAAGATGGAGGGCACTAGGAGAAGGGGACGACAGAGGACGAGATGGCTGGACAGTGTTCTTGAAGCTACGAACATGAGTTTGACCAAACTGCGGGAGGCAGTGGAAGACAGGAGTGCCTGGCGTGCTATGGTCCATGGGGTCACGAAGAGTCGGACACGACTAAACGACTAAACAACAACATCTCCAGGTAGGCCCTGCCTGAAACACTGGAGAGTTGCTGCTGAGCTAGGTGGACCCAAGTCTCTCGCTCAATAGAAGGCAGTTCCCGTTGTACCTAGGCTCCCTTCAAATCGACACCATTGCACATCAGGGAGTAGCATATTGGTATCTAGGAAGTAGCAAGCTACACCATCCAGAAACCCTATTAAACATTTAGTACTCATTGGTACCAAATGACTGAACAGAGCTATTGTTAACTGTTCCAATGGTGTGACCACACTTGGAATACTGTAGACTATTCTGGTCACCTCACCTCAAAAAGGATATTGTAGAGCTGGGAAAGGGCAAGCAAAATGTTAGAGAAGATGGATCAATGTTTGCAGCATTTAGGACTTTTTAGTTTAGGGAAAAGGCACATGATAGAAGTTTATAAAATTATATCTGGCATGGAGAAAATGAAAAGTTTCACTCCCTCTTTTATAACACTAGGATTCCTGGACAACCAATGATGCTGAATGTGGATGATTCAAGTCAGTCAAAAGAAAGTACTTCTTACCACAGTGCATGGAATTTGCTCCGACAAGAGGATTAGACAAATTCAGGTAGGATAAGACTATGAATGGCTGCTAATCACGGTAGCTGTATTCTACCTCCACTGTCAAAGGCAGTATGCTTCTGAACACCAGCTTCTCTAAGCCACAGGATGGGAGAGTGCTGGGCTCAGGTCCAGGCATCTGGCTGGCCATTGTGAGAATAGGATGCTGAACTAGATGGGCTGTTGGCTTGATCTAGCAGGCTCCTTTTATGTGTGTTTGTGTGTGTGTGTAATAGCTTTCTAGCGCAATGGGAAGCCATGGCATTCTATATGTTGTTCAACTCCAACTCCTGTCAGCGTGATGCAAGATGGTTAAGCTACTCGAGAGTAGCATCATTCATCTCATGGTACGTTGGATATCACCGTGGGCTAATTACAGCCTGCTGGGCAAGAATTTGAAATCACGGCCCACCACAAACAAACAAAAGTGATATTAGTTGAGATGCAAGCTGGGAATCTTCAGCCTAAAAGATTGATACGGTTTGACTTCTTATTTGTTGCAATGTACCATTGTTAGCCATGTTGACACCACACTCTTGCATTAGTTGACAAGACGTCACAAGACACAATAGCTACAAATTGTGAGGCCAGATTATTTGCATGATAGACTACACTAAAAATAGGAAGCAGAAGGAAATCTAACGAGCAGTGTTGACAATGGTTATGGTGGGAAGAAGTTTTGTAATATGACTCTTGTCAATTAATATTTAATTCTATGCCTTAGAAAACACAATCAAAGTTTTTATGCGTTCCAAATTGGTTTGGCCTGGAAGACTGTTGTGTGGTTTAAACACTTGCATGACTATAAACACAAAGCAATGATGAACCATACTATGAGGAATTGGAAAAAGCTGTGTACTGGGATACCATCAAGTTTGCTGTTTACTGTCTTCTATGGATTCCTCTTTTTTTTAAGATAAACAAATCCAGACATAGATCGGTCCCTTAGGTCTGTTTCTTGCACATAACAGAATGCGGGGAGCTGCCTTTTACACATAGATTTCTTTTATTACTATTCTGTAGCATTTCAAATCCACAGAAGAGATAAACAGAGCAACAAATACTTAACCAGTTCAAAGTAAGAGCCTGTGCACTCTATCTGGGGTGACATTTGAGGATGCTCTGGAATATACATTGAATGCAAAAAGCTGTAGCTAAAATGGAATTATAAAGCACTTTACATGTGATGACAATGCGTGTGAGGAGCTGCATTGCCTGGGGATATACTACCCAGGTAGGTTCAAGTTTCTTGAACTGATTTACAAAGTCCTATCTTGGAACCAGATTCTCTAAGGGAACACCTTCTTCCATATAACCTGGATTAGACACTGAGGTCAGCAAGTGAGGGCCTCTGTAATGTAACAGAGGTGCATCTTGCAGAAACCAGGAGGAGGGCCTTCTCTTTTGTGGCACCCTCTCTATGGGACCAACTACCTCTGAGTTGCGAAAGGTGTTGATACTGATAATATTTCAGCACCTTCTGAGAACTAATTTTTGGCAAACTTTTTTCTGGAAGTTAATAACAGTTGATTCTAAATTTGTTGTGGTATGTTACTGCAGTTTTTTTAATCATAATTGTATATGTGCTGGTTTTAATTGTAATATATTTCTTCATTTACAAAATATTTATGTTCTGCAATCTCATAAAAATAGTAGAGTATAATAAATATATATATAGTATAAAACCACATTAAAAAAACAAAACCACAGTTCACCAGCTAACTGTAACAGAAATATACCTTGCTGTGCTATCTTCATAAGCCGGACAGCATAGAAAAGTTATCGGCAAACATTTAAAAATTAATACTGAAGTCACCTCCTGAATATCTATTGGCAGGGCCAATAACAATGAAGGATCAGTTTCGTGTTAACATTAGATGACCCTCAGCAACCTGGAGGACAACATAGCTGTTCCTACAGGTGATATCAGTGCTATTTTGTTTGTATGTTGTAGACCACTTTGCGAATTTAAAGAAAAGCAGTATAAAAATTGTTTGTTTGTTTGTTTGTTTGTTTGAATGAATGAATGAATGAACGAATGCTTTAGAAATTGCAGTCTAAAGGAATAAAACAATAAAAATACTCTTAGTGGCACATTCTCTCATATATATATATATATATATATATATATATATATATATATATATACCGTTTCTCCTAAAATAAGACGTAGCCATAAAATAATCCATAGCAGGATTTTAAAGCATTCAAGGAATATAAGCCATACCCCAAAAATAAGCCATAGTGATTGGCAGTTTAACTTTGTAGGTTAAACTGTACCATACTTAATTTAAAAAATAAGACATCCCCTGAAAATAAGCCATAGTGTGTTTTTTTGAGGAAAAATAAATATAAGACGGTGTATTATTTTTGGAGAAACACGGTACACATACATACACACTACTGAAAAATCATTGTCTTTGACTTCACTGAGGCTTACTCCCAGGTAAGTAAATGTAGCTTGGAAGGAAAATATATAAAGCCACACTAAAATTCAATAACAGAATACTAGGTACAAAACCAAATCTGGAAGCCACGTCTCATATGAGCCTAGCTTCAAAAGAACCAGTGATAACTCATGCCCTCCAGTGGCTTCACCGTTCCCTGAAGCCATGTTCTACCTCTTCCATTGGAGGCAGTATGGTTCTGAATATCAGTTGTTGCGAATCACAGCTGAGGAGAGTGCTGCTATGCTCGGATTCTGCTTGCAGAATTTCCATAGGTGTCTGGATGGCCATTGTGAGAACAGAATGCTGGACTAGATGGGCCTTCTTACGGTCTTATGAACCATGAAGTCATCAAACTGCTTGATGTCAATAAGAAGATGACATGTGATGGGTTTTTCCTGTGTGTACTTCAGCAACAGTTATCCATCACTACATGTCAGGAAGTTTTTTTAAAAACCTACCTGAAAATTCCAGAGAGAACCTAACCATCCATCCATCACCTAACTGTCATCTTGTTTATGGGAAGCCAAGAGCTTTAAGTCAGCCTTGACTCAATTTTGGCAATGTGAAAATAGTCTTTAGGCTTGAACTTTGCCACATGTGGCCAGATTCTCCTCACATTCAGAGAAAATCCAGTGAGGTCAAAGGAGCTGCTTAGTGATTTAAGAATATATACCAAATGCCCATTCTTGTGATTTGCGATCCACAGTAGGCAACTGATCATGCATGTGATTTTCAATGAAACTCTGACCACTAAATCATTTGGTTACTCCTTTGTATTTCACCTTGTAGCCGTTGAGCATCTCTTTCAACCTGGGCAGAGTGTCCCTTCATTAAATTTCCTCAGTATATGAACTATATACAGACATTCAGTCCAGATCAAAACAATCATAAAACAATGTCTTTGTAGTCTCTACCAAGCTGTTCTAATATTTCTTCTTTGATATCCGTTTTTCCGAAAGCTGCACACTCCCACGTGCTGAGAGATATAAATGCAATTTCCTTCTAAATTTCTTCCTTTGTTTCCAAGATCTGAAGAAAAATATTTTAAGCCTTTTGATAACAGAACTTGAAAAGAAGATTGCATCAATCAGGACATAGTATGATATTTCAAATAAGGCAATATAAATTGTGCATATGTTGATTTTACAGATGGTGCTTACAAAAGGTGCCGATTAGTTTGGAAGGCTACATGGAATTGTGGGAGATGGCACAACTGACTGATTTCAACAGAAACACAGTGTTGTTTATTTATATTTCATTATCTGTTTGGAGTACTGTAGAGGGGCAGTCTTAATCCTACCCTACAAGCCCATCACACAAAACTCTCTAACCAACCTGGTTGCATGTATCTGGCTGGCTTGCAACACTCAATATTTTAATACGGATAAATGTATTGCCATATCATGTAAGACAATCATAATCTTGAGGAAATTAGGGTGGTGCCCAGCAATTGCCCCCCCCCCTCATGCCTGGATAATACCTGCAAATCCTGCGGATCTGGGCCTTTGAGTGGTTAATTCTATTTATTCCATAAAGTGGTAGCATCTCATACTTAGTTATGCTAAGACAGCACTCTGTAAGAATTGTGACCTTCTAGATAAGTTTCCTCAGGGATCTCACGCTGACACCTGCTATAGGGAGTATCAGACAGGCCTGGAAGTTATCTATGTTGACTTCCTGCCAAGGATTAACATTTTACTCTGATGAGAAACCAATGCGTCATCCAAACACCAGGTGTGGCTTATGTAACCAAACTGTATGAAATGGTCTTTCACTTTTGTGGGAATGGGCCGCCTGTGATTTATGTAAAGGGATAAAAGAAAACCTAGAACATCTCTGTCAGCTGGAACCTCAACACAGGCTAACATCCAAACCTCCAGCTCCTTATTCACGATTGAATAAGGGGTCCTCTGGCATTGTAAAGAGACATAAGATAACGGCAGTGCTTTGTAGCTTTCTTTGGGCTAATGGAATTTTCATCCCATCTGAGTGCTCATTGTGCTTCACATTCATAAAGAACCATTGCCCCTTGGGTAAATACAATAATAATACTAGAAGCTGTCTTTCATTGAGCCAGACTGTTAGTCCATTTACTTCAGTGTTGCCACCTAATGGTGGAAGTGACTCTCCAAAATTTCAGACAGGATTCCTTCCCAGTCCCACCTGGAGATTACAGTCTGACCACAGAGTTTAAATATGAACATTCAGAGTGCTGTTGCATGGGGCTAAAATTGCAGCTGCTTTGCTTTCACTTCTGCTGCTTCTGTACTGCCAGGACCTAAGACCTTAGCATTACGTTCTCTCCTTGAACTAACAATGAGCTGTAACCAGTGTTTGTTCATGAACAAGGTTAGTTCCGGAGTTTCTGGGTTAGGGTGATTTTCCTCCCTTTAATCTTTTGTTCCACATTTTTCTTTGTGTTGATGAGGAGGCAGGCAAAACCACCACTTTCAGAGTCTACCCTGGTAAGCCCTTGACATGCCCATTCCTCACCACTACTCCCAACGCCACAAACCTGAAAGTAAGTGTTCTGGTTTGAGAACGTTTTTCAGAAGCCAAACTTCCGACGGGGCTTCAGCGGCTTCCGATTGAGTCCAGGAAGCTCCTGAAGCCAATTGGAAGCTGGCCTTGGTTTTCGAATGGTTTCGGAAGTCGAACAGACTCCCAGAATGGATTAAGTTTGAGAAGCAAGGTACCACCGTGTCTGTGTGTCTATATCTATATCTATATCTATATCTATATCTATATCTATATCTATATCTATATCTATATCTATCCTGACTATCTGGCTGGGTCGCCCCAGACCTCTGTTTCCAAGTGGACTGTGTCTCAGTCTCCCTAGAAACCAGAACTTTATTTTTATTGTTAGGGCTTATTGAGAGTTAAATGCTTAAAAATCCATCCAAATGCATTCTTTAGATTATGCATTCCAGATATTTGTTTTGATTTCCCATAATTGATCTCACATTGGTCTTATCCTAATTGGTATCACATTAGCAGGGTTTTTTTTTTCCAGCTGGAACTCACCGGATATCATGTGCCATGTAAACGGAGATGTATGTCCACACTTGAAGCTTATACATCATGAACAAGACGTACATTACACATAATGTGTAATGTACTTTTTTACTGCATTTTTGTACTCTTTGCTGCTACCCTCATATGACAGCAGATTTTACTAACTCCATTGAAATGAACACATGGAAGAGTTCTGGAAAGTTCTTTAATAATAATAATAATAATTGCAGGATCTAGCAAACCAGAACTTTGGCATAGTTAGCCAAATCAAGAGTCTCTTACTCTGAAGTAGTCCACTAGGGCAACTTGTTACTGAATTGGCTGTTCAGTTATTCAGATGTAAACGAGGGCATCTGCTTAAATCATCATAGTACAGGGAATGACACGCCTTTGTAATCTCTTTCAAAACCATTCTTGGCAGAGCAGAAATGTATTTACTATCTTGCTTGACTACTGTAGGCTGGTGATCTTAAAATTATCTTTATTGCACAGTGAATAATAATAATAATATAATAATAATAATTTATTATTTATACCCCGCCCATCTGGCCGAGACTCCCCAGCCACTCTGGGCAGCTCCCAATTGAATATTAAAACAATACAGCATTAAATATTACTGTAAAAGCTTCCCTAAACAGGGATGCCTTCAGATGTCTTTTAAAATTAGAATAGCTGCTTATGTCCTTGACATCTGATGGAAGGGCATTCCACAGGGTGGGTGCTGCTACCGAGAAGGTCCTCTGCCTGGTTCCCTGTAACCTTACTTCTCACAATGAGGGAACCACCAGAAGGCCCTCAGCGCTGGATCTCAGTGTCCGGGCCGAACGGTGGGGGTGGAGACGCTCCTTCAGGTATACAGGACCAAGGCCATTTAGGGCTTTAAAGGTCAACACTAACACTTTGAATTGTGCTCGGAAATGTACTGGGAGCCAGTATAGATCTCAGGACCGGGGTTATGTAGTCCCGGCGGCCGCTCCCAGTCACCAGTCTAGTTGCCACATTCTGGATTAGTTGCAGTTTCCGGGTCACCTTCAAAGGTAGCCCCACGTAGAGCGCATTGCAGTAGTCCAAGCGGGAGATAACTAGAGCATGCACCACTCTAGCGAGACAGTCCGCCGGCAGGTAGGGTCTCAGCCTGCGTACCAGATGGAACTGATAGACAGCTGCCCTGGACACAGAATTAACCTCCGCCTCCATGGACAGCTGAGAGTCCAAAATGACTCCCAGGCTGTGCACCTGGTCCTTCAGGGGCACAGTTACCCATTCAGGACCAGGGAGTCCTCCACACCTGCCCGCCTCCTGTCCCCCACAAACAGTACTTCTGTCTTGTCAGGATTCAACCTCAATCCGTTAACTACCATCCATCCTCCAACCACCTCTAGGCACTCACACAGGACCTTCACTGCCTTCACTGGTTCTGATTTGAAAGAGAGGTAGAGCTGGGTATCATCCGCATACTGATGAACACCCACCCCAAACCCCCTGATGATCTCTCCCAGTGGCTGCATGTAGATGTTAAAAAGCATGGGGGAGAGGACAGAGCCCTGAGGCACCCCACAAGTGAGAGCCCAGGGGTCTGAACACTCACCCCCGACCACCACTTTCTGAACACGGCCCAGGAGGAAGGAGCGGAACCACTGTATGACAGTGCCCCCAGCTCCCAACCCCTCTAGAGGGGAATGAAAGATTCTCCATAAGAGTGCTGAGTTAGAATATAGCAGGTGTCATGCCTAGGTGCCAGACTCCACTGTTGAGGGTGTGGATGTGCACTGACAGTAACCAGTATATGTCCCCAAAATAGGGTGTTACGGGGCTTGGGTAGAGCAGAGTCAGCTATGAATCTGCTGAATCCTAAACTAATCCATTCCCCTTAGAAGGAGCAGCAAATTGTCCTCCACTTTGCCCTGTCTGTTGTGAACAGGTAGGCCTTCAGATGCAGCAGTCAAAATCCTGCTCCATCCTGGTGTTCCTGGCTGAGAGATTCCTCTCCCTTACAACTGTATGCAGCATCTTTTTCAACCTGAGGGCTGCATTCACTTCCAGGCAA
This sequence comes from Zootoca vivipara, assembly GCF_965207765.1. Classification (NCBI taxonomy): domain Eukaryota; kingdom Metazoa; phylum Chordata; class Lepidosauria; order Squamata; family Lacertidae; genus Zootoca; species Zootoca vivipara. The sequence continues at coordinate 33,853,741 of NC_142587.1, read as the reverse complement.
CCACCATGCCAGAAGCAAAAGTGAGTGGAGAAACAAATGTTAATTTGCTCACACACCCCTCTCTTTCCTTCATCCAGACAATGAAGAAGCAATTTCACATAGTTCAATGGCATATTCTAGGCAGGCAAAAACACACAAGGGGTGTGAAAAGCAGGACAAGTGAGGGGTGCGGTCTGGAAAGAAGGGGCACGGTGAAGGAGGGTGTGTGGCCTGGGAGAAGTTCTGAGGGCCACATAGAGAGGGTGGGAAATCAATATTTGGGCCCCAGGCCTGGGGTTCCCTATTCTTGGTATATAGGGTTGCACTGCTCCTGTTTGATTTAAAGTTGAAGAAAAGATCAGCAGAATTTCAAACCTCACATGGCTCAAGTAGCTTCAACAATCAATATCTGACAGTAAAAAAAAAATTCCATGTTTGCATTCCTACTTCAGTCATTCCTGTTTCCTGATAGAATTTCCAGAGGGTTGAAACAGGAACTATCTGACTTATTGGCCACGTTAGCTGAAATGTTCCCAAGATTATTTTTAATATTCAATCTAACTGATTTCTGGAAGAATACAGTTAAGTACCTGCTTTTATGCAATAGTTGACATAGCAAGGCTTCGTTGCGGTTTGGCCACAATGCCAGAATAATGAAGATGGAAACCTGAGTCTGCTGCCTGAGAGATTGCACTGCTTCTCAAAAACACTGAAGTGGCTCTTTAGAGTACAATATAATATTGACTTTTAATATAATGTTCCTATTAAGAACCATTTCTTACAGATGGCAGATAATCATGAACCTGGGGAGTCCTGAAAAAAAAAAGACAGAATCCAGCTCTACCAGTCGCTTGGTGCTTTGGTCACAGAAACAAACTGCTTACCTTACAATCCAATGTGTGTCTGATTGGAAATAAACCTCATTGAATTCAATGGGACATTCTCCAGGTAAGGGTGTATAGAACCGCAATCTTAAGCACTGTTCTTGAGTAAAGTATAATAAAAGGGGCAAGGCTTTTAAAAAATGTGTTATGGAAGGGGTTATTTGGTTGTTGTTGTTGTTGTTGTTGGACTTTGATTACCATATTGGCCCAAATATAAGCCGCACCTGCAAATAAGCCATGCCTTGTAAATTCATTGGGGGGGGGCAGAGAATACCCAACTACGGGTACCAATCCCCCACGCTGCCAGACTGCTTCCTCCTTTTTCGCAGCTCGGAGAAGACTTGGGAGTGCCGGGTGGACTGGGTGCCATTGCCCCACACTCCCAGGCAGCTTTGCCACGCCGCTTTGCCTGTGGTGTAAGGTTGCGAATGTGACCCTCCCTGAGACCTGCGGGTATAGGGTGGTATATAAATTCAATCAATCAATCAATCAATCAATCAATAATATATATGAAAATGGTGGCAAATAAATAAACAAACCATTGCCCATTACAATTATTGTGCTTTTGTGTTGTTGTAGTAGTAGAAGAAGAAGAGTTTGGGTTTGATATCCCGCTTTATCACTACCCGAAGGAGTCTCAAAGCGGCTAACATTCTCCTTTCTCTTCCTCCCCCACAACAAACACTCTGTGAGGTGAGTGGGGCCGAGAGACTTCAGAGAAGTGTGACTAGCCCAAGGTCACCCAGCAGCTGCATGTGGAGGAGCGGAGACGCGAACCCGGTTCCCCAGATTACGAGTCTACCGCTCTTAACCACTACACCACACGGGGAAATAGTGATCCAAATAATCTATTTTCTGGTGGGGGTGGGAATAGAGATTATTATTAAAAGATGCCCTAAACTAAGCACACATCAGTGAAGGTGACAGATCAGTGTTTTTCTTTGCAAGTAGAGATTATTATGATTTTTTTATTTTTTTTAAAAAAGACCATTCTCCAGCGGATTCATTACCTTAGCTTACCCCAATCCCATATTCATTGACTGAGCTAGTGAAATGTACCAGACTGGAAAAATACGCACACATTTATTTTGCTTAACTGGCTACTGCCGCTTTGCTTCTTACTCACCAGGAGCCAGATTTGTCTTGAGGCAACGTCTATTCCTATTGAAGGAGCCATAAAGTTTACTACCGCCAAGCAGTGACTTGCTCCATTTAAACATGATTCATTGGGAAGCCTGTTTTGCATCAGTTAACATGCAACATTCACACTTTTTGTTGGGGGGGGGGCTTCACTGTTAAGTTTCTTAACTGTCTCACTTTGGTGAGACAGTTTCTGGAGTCACGAACCTGTTCAGGCACTTAACAAATGTGTGAAGGTATACAGCACCTAAAGGGGCACTGGGTAGTACACGGACTGTCCTTAATGTCCTCTTCTACTCCACCTGACCTTCCTTCACTGAATGAAAAGATCTGAAGAGGGATTCCAAGCAGATACAGCTGCATTGACTCAGAAGACTCCCCATGACCGTGAACCCTGGTAATGCAGGGTTCCTGGCCATGGGGAAGATTCTAAGCACATTCACCTGAGTGGGTGAGGAATCCCTGCTCAGATATTCTCACTCAGTACTGGAACATCTGCAGAGCCACAATTTCTACATCCATGAAACAAAGGATAGCTTTTCAGAAATTCCTACATTGTCTATAGGCATTGTTAAGCTTTTCTTCCAAGCAGTACAGGAACCATTTCTCACAATGTTTGCCAAGACTTGCTGCCCCAGAAAAGAAAAGACTTGGATGGGGTGAACCAACCTCTGTGCCAGTGCAATGTCACAAGGCATGATGTTCTGCCCCACAGGAATGTTACAACAGCACTGCAAGCAACAGTGCCTAGGTCAATACGGAAGACCAGCATGTGCAGATTCTGTAGTTGCACATGGCTCATGGAGAAGAATTCATTAAAATGTTTCCTCGTGATTTAGTTGCATCCGAAAGGAAAGGCACAGGAGAGCGTTTTCCTGGCTCAGACCCCCATCACCTCAGGTCCCAGAAGAAGAAAAGTATATAGAGCAGACTGTTCAGCTGGTTGCAACATGAACAGGAGTGATGCAACATGAATCAGTATGTGTGCCTACAGCCTATGGTGAGAACAACGGATGTGGTGATCATGAGGAAGCATCAAGTCAAAAGAAAATGTGACCGACAACCAGAAAAAGTGGGGAGCAGAATAGGGACAGTCTGGAAAAGGCTGAAAAAGAAAAGAAGAAGAGCAGATTCAGGGGATTAAAAAGAATTTCAATCCATACTTGGGAAAAGTCTTGAAGCTTGCACCTTGCTCTAGAACAGATTCCTTTGGAGACTTAATAGTCCACAGCAATAACCTTCCAACAGAACAGAACATTAAAATGCAATAATCTATTCAACATTAAAAGCTTCCCTAAACAGGCTGCCTTCAGATGTCTTCTAAAAGTCAGGTAGTTGTTTATTTCCTTGACATCTGGTGGGAGGGCGTTCCACAGGGCGGGTGCCACCACCGATAAGGTCTTCTGCCTGGTCCCCTGTAACTTCGCTTCTCACTAGAAGGCCCTCGGCTCTGGACCTCAGTGTCCGGGCAGAACGATGGGGGTGGAGACGCTCCTTCAGGTACACTGGACCGAAGCATTTAAGGGCTTTAAAGGTCAGCACCAACACTTTGAATTGTGCTCGGAAACGTACTGGGATCTCAGCAGTTCGTCATATTTTCCCAGTAACTTTGATATAAGAGACTCTCCTACAACATCTCCACCTTTCTACTGATTGTGTTCACTTCTGCTAGCTTCTTTGACTGAACAGACAGTGCTACATATTGAGGCTAACTTCTGGCATCACCATTAGTAAAGGTTAGTGAAACACTTAGGACAGCATTTACAATCGTTTCCAATTTCATATATGACACATACTGCACATCCCACCCATTACGACTACTGGTATCTCCAGGGCCAGCCACACTGTTACTCAGTCTCCTCCCATGACAGATCCCAGGGGGGCAGGGGTCAAGAACTGGTGGAGAACAGAGCTTTGTGTGCCACATAGCCCGGCCTGCCTCTCCTAAGACAAGCTGCTGTCTGTAGGTGCAGTGAGGAACAATGCCCTCTGGCCAGCACTGAAGTAAGGCCCCATCTGCACCGTACATTTGAAATGGAATGGCAGCACTTTAAATAGTCATGGCTTCTCCCTTAGAATCCTAGGATTGCAGTTTGTTAAGGGTTGAGAGACTCATAGAGAATTGCTAGGTGATCCCTATTCCCTTCAGAGAGCTGCTTCTTCTTCTTCTTCTTCTTCTTCTTCTTCTTCTTCTTCTTCTTCTTCTTCTTCTTCTTCTTCTTCCTCCTCCTCCTCCTCCTCCTCCTCCTCTTGTCATATTAATATTCCTCCTTTTCCCCAAGGCAGTTCAATAGTCATTCAATTTGTTCAACATTCAATCTGTCTTGCTAAGGAACTCTAAGAATTGTAGCTCTGTGGGTGGAATAGAGAGGTCTCCCCATAACTCTCAGCACCCTTCACAAACTAAAACTCCCATGATTCTTTGGGTAAAGTCATGCATGACACCACCTTCAATGTATAGGGCAGATGGGGCCTCAGATTCAATGCCCTGTCTAGTATGTGGAATGGAAGGTGGAATGCCATCTTGTCCACCTCAGACAACAAAATGGCTTGACCTGGGCTGCTCCCGGCTGCCTTTCTCTAGCTGTCTTACTGTCATATAACAGAAAAGGCCTCTCCTGAAAGCATGTATAATTAAGCAGTTTCTAGAGGAATGGAGAATGTTTTTCAAATCATTTCTATTTCAATGACAGCCTTTAAGCGTATTGTTTCAAGTCTTGATATCCAGCAGGCCAACTGCGGTTCCTATGGCCTGAAATGATATACACAGATGTGGCTCCTCCAACATATTAGTCAACCCAAAAAATGTTCTTATTTACAGGAAACACATTTTATCCAGGGAAGCAACAGGGAATAAAAGAACATGCCGAAGTTCAACGCTATGAAATGGGAGGAGACACACAGTAGTTGTTTATGGGGAACATGCTGTGAGATGTAAGATATATATATCTTTTCAAGGAAGGCAGTTTTTCTTCCTCCTTTCCATATCTCCGCAGAACTAAGAAACATTGTTCCCTAGTTCTCTGAATAAATTACTATGACTATGCATGAAAGGTACAGACAGCTAGCTCATTGCCTTTTGGGATTTGTTTTTCCTGACGTGCTTTTTAACCAAATGAACATGTGGCAACAGCATAAAAGAGTAAGTTTGAATTCCAGAGATTTTGTTAAACCAACTGATCTACTTAGATAGCTTGGAAAGGTACCAAACTGACAGATGGGTTCCAAAACAACAGTTTTTAATTTGATTAATTAGATCACTTTTGAAAAGAAAGGAGGGGAAAGGCTGCTCAAGTTAATTTCCTGATTTCCAAAATCTCCTCTCGAATAAAGGAGGACAATTGAGGAGATAGCCTAGATAAATAGAACAACTATGATGCAATATTGTAGCAGAAGAATGAGAGGTCAGATTTGTGGTGCATTCAGCCTTTATGAGTTTTTGTTTTTGTTTTAAGCGGTGAGCACTTGTTTCAGAAGAGGTGCAAAACCTACTGAATACATGGATGCTTGGAAACATTTCAGTAATATCTGAATGGCCAGGGGTTCACCATCCCTGTTGTAATGGAAATCAAAGCATCTTTAAGAAGTGATGTCAACTAGAGGAAAAGAGTGTTTTAAGTATATCCTAAGAAGGTGTGTGTGGCCGGCTAGCTTGGGGAGTAGGAAGCTGAATGAAGCTAGTTTGTTGAAAATGTTGACAAGAAAATGGGACTTCAGCCAACTCACCAAATCAGAACTTATTTCCCTTGCTGCTATCAAAGCTGTCTCTCAGTCTTGCCTGCAAGCAGTTGTGCTGAAGACTTAATTTGTGACCTGGGCTCTCCAGTTATAGAACTGTAATCGTTGGGATGAAATATTCCATGTTGATAGCAGCACTTTGAGATATTATACTCCCAGGAATTGCTGGCAAGTTCCTGTCCATGGGCACTCCCAAGTCACACAGCTAGGGATGATTCAGTTTGCATTTTAAGGGGGACCCGCTTAATTCGTACTTTGTGAAACAATAAGTGAATGAAAAACGGTGATCTATCAAATCTGAATTTTGCAGTGCAGTTCTCCAGTCAAGTAGTGTGCACAAACCAAAAGTCCAGGTTGACATACAAAGCCAAACCATGGCTTAGCACAGAAGAGGAAGAATTACAGAAAGAATGGAGAGTCCATGAGCCTTTTTAGGAACCCTCATGCTGATCTGTTTGTCCTAAGCTATGGTGTGGCTAAGTGTTACGTGCATACCAGTCCTACTGTATGTATTGATTTCATTATTCATGGTATTATTGACTCAGCTACCATTGTCAACATTTGTGATTTTTATCTGATATCCATTCATTTCACTTCTTCTGGAGATTCGGCACTGGCTATCTTTGCTGTTGACAACTCAGCTAGAACATTTCTGTTTGAACCAGGGAGCACATATAAAACAATGAGTGCATTTTCTGGTGGCTCTTTAGTGGGTAAGTTTAAACGAGAAAAGTGTTTGGGCTGAATCCATATTACATTTTCTTTAAAAAAAAGAGTTTCTAGATGATCCCTTTTTTTGCAAAACATTGTTCACTGGTTGTTTCAGTATTTCAAAATTGTAGCAGTGGTTGGAATCAAATGCCTATTGGTTGGGTATACCCACTGGGACTTTTGGGTCTCCGCCTTTGAACACCTGACTTCCCTGGCTGCCATGCCACAAACTGCTTTTCAAAGTCCCCTCATTTTCAAAGGTGGTATGAGGTTGGTATTTGGGGCTTTGGCTTTCAATTGCTGCCTTTCTCTCTCTCGTTCCTGCCCAGTGACTTTTTTATTTTATTTTATTATTATTTTTTAGAAATGGGAGAGTACAAATAAGGCAGGAATTTCTTTAAGGAACTAAATGAACAAAATTGAGGCTGTGCCATAGCACCATGGGCATGAACAGAAGATATTGCAGGTGAACCACAAGCCTAATGTCAATATTTAAAAGGGGCAAACAAGTCACTCCTACTCAATCAACAGCATAATTAATTCAGAAATCTGTCAACAGAAGTATAAAAGGAACGCATTTGCCAAATCTAGTTTGCCAAATAAATGTTTGTTTTCCACAGGATATGGACAATAATATTTGTACAGGATTTCGCGTATTAGAACCCTTAATGTTGAAATTGCCATCATAATCCAAATAGCTTAACAAACAAAAATGGGGAAACAGAGTAATCGGGGGATTCTAGTGATAAAATCCACTTTGAATCTGCAATAAAGGGAGAGAGAAAATAAATATGGTCTTTCATGAGCAATCCTTTACTTTACACAAACTAAAATAGTTTCTACAGTATTGTTAGAGGTAAAGGGACCCCTGACCATTAGGTCCAGTCAGGGACGACTCTGAGGTTGCAGTGCTCATCTCGCTTTACTGGCCGAGGGAGCCGGCATACAGCTTCTGGGTCATGTAGCCAGCATGACTAAGCTGCTTCTGGCGAACCAGAGCAGCACATGGAAATGCCGTTTACCTTCCCGCCGGAGCGATACCTATTTATCTACTTACACTTTGACGTGCTTTTGAACTGCTAGATTAGTAGGAGCAGGGACCGAACAATGGGAGCTCACCCCGTCACGGGGATTCGAACCTCCGACCTTCTGATCGGCAGGCCCTAGGCTCTGTGGTTTAACCCACAGCACTACCCGCACTGTATTGTATTGTACACCTAATTATTTCCCCTGTTTTATTTGTCTTCACCTCTTATAAGTTGATCTAGGAGTACTGAAATTTGCAGGCTAAGAAGTCCACACTCATTTAAATAGGACAACCCTACAGTCTATGAGATCATTGCTGGTTTGGAAAGTAAGGTAAATACGATTTCTGGATTTGTGTGTGTGTATGTATATATATATATATATATATATATATATATATATATATATATATATATATATCTCTTCTGTCTCTTTCCTTGTATTTCACAATTCCTTAGGGTCTTGTTTTACTATGATAGCTACACATGTCCTGGGGTTACTAGCACCATAAATTATCTATTTTCATTCTGACATCTGCCCTGTGGGCTTGGTTGCTGTGTTTAATATCTTCCTCAGTGCCAGATGGCTGGCCTTACTTTTTCACCATGCCACTATAAACCATCCTAAAAGCAGAGATGGTTTTAGGGTAGCGTGACTGGTTTGCCTGCCACTAGGCCAAGCCAAGCAGGCACTACAGGAGGTGCCACGACAAGAATGAACAATGGAAGGCGAGAGGCAGGAAATGCTGGATTTTTGTGTCACACAGGGTGCCACTGAAATTTGAGAACCCAAAGTCTGCCACTGCTCCAAGGATCTGTGCTCCTGACTTATCTAATGGAGCAGCCTTGAAGACAATACATGAAACAGTTTTGCTGGAATAGAAGCATGATGGAACTACTTCAGTGGTCTGTTATTTACAGCCAGGTTCAGCCCAAGTGACTTTGAACAAGTCGTTCTCTCTCAGGCTCAATTACCTACATGTAAAATACATCCAATGTGAACAGTAAGCTCCCATCTTATAGAGGTTTGTTAGGCTACAGGGCAGAAAGACTCCAATAACTTCTATGATGAATGTGTGCTGACTAACAAAAACAACAAGCCAAATAAACGTTCTTCGTGATACAGCCTCTGTCCACCACAACCCTCAATCATAGAAAGAAGCTACTGTAAGCCGTACAATTTTACCTTTATATTTACTGATTGCACCTTAATTTTTAGTCTACAATGAAGATGCTCATTACATCATTTTTACATGCTTAAGTGATCCTGAATCAGTTGCCTAGATATACAAGGCTGGATGGTTTAAGATTAAACATATGCCGCATTACTTTGAAATATTCTAATGACTTCATTTAAATTTTTATTCTGTTGGCATGCATTGTTGTTGTTGTTGTTTAGTCGTTTAGTTGTGTCCGACTCTTCGTGACCCCATGGACCATAGCACGCCAGGCACTCCTGTCTTGCACTGCCTCCCGCAGTTTGGTCAGACTCATGTCGGTGGCTTCGAGAACACTGTCCAACCATCTCGTCCTCTGTCGTCCCCTTCTCCTAGTTCCCTCCATCTTTCCCAACATCAGGGTCTTTTCCAGGGAGTCTTCTCTTCTCATGAGGTGGCCAAAGTATTGGAGCCTCAGCTTCACGATCTGTCCTTCCAGTGAGCACACAGGGCTGATTTATTTCAGGATGGATAGGTTTGATCTTCTTTCAGTCCATGGGACTCTCAAGAGTCTCCTCCAGCACCATAATTCAAAAGCATCAATTCTTCGGCGATCAGCCTTCTTTATGGTTCAGCTCTCACTTCCATACATCACTACAGTACTGGGAAAACCATAGCTTTAACTATACGGACCTTGGTCGGCAAGGTGATGTCTCTGCTTTTTAAGATGCTGTCTAGGTTTGTCATTGCTTTTCTCCCAAGAAGCAGGCGTCTTTTAATTTCATGACTGCTGTGCCATAATTGCCTTGCCATAATTGAGTATAAATGGAAATTAATATGGAGGCAATTATTAAAATGAAGTTTGTGTCTATTCACTTTAAGGTAAGCAAAATACAGATTGACAAGTTAAAATACAGATGGAACATTGTTTTCTTGTACTATAAATTCCAAGGTGTTAGATTGTTTGAAAAGTAGGACAACAAATTTGTAAGTTGGGTGTTGGGGAGAAGGAGATCTGGCCTTTTAAGGGGGGGGAGGGGACTATAAGAATTGGCTTACTGATACTGATTCTTCCAAGTTGTGAAATAAATCCAGGAAGAGGGTTTCTCAACTTACTAGTAGTTGACAATTCCAAATATATCAGACTGTTTTGTTTTTCTTTGTTTACCCTCTCTGCATTTCTTTTGCCATCTTTTTCAAAAGCAGAAAATATACATGTCAGCTCCAATTACTGCTGCTGTCAAAAAATCTCCAGTTGCAGCCAGTTGTAGATTACTTTCTTATGGCTGTGGGATCAAATTCTAGATTAATAGTAATGGTGTGATATCCCAAGTCACATGATTCCAAGGAATGTATAACAAAAGCCATAATCACACACAGCGTCCCTGCCTTTCTATTCTGCTGCAAAGTTTCAGCTCCTGGTCATAATGGCACTGAATTTCATTCAAACATTTGTATACTAAATGTCACAAATCTCTCTCTCTCAAGCCTGTTTCAAATTGTGATCTTCTGAAATTTGGACGTGAGTCTGAATGGACCCCAAAATGCCCAGCTCCTACCATGAGCCCTCATCATCCTATCTTCTTCCTTCAACATTTATTTAGTGGTAAAGGCTAGCAAAAGGTATTGCTGTAGGATCTCTGTGGAACTGCAAGTGCTCAACAGAATGCAGGGGCCACTGAGAACAATGTGAAATGCTGTTAGTTTTGGATGCAGAGATCACTAGATCACATTACACTGCCTGTAACATGAGAAGCATGATGGGACCTGTGCTTAACATGCCGCCAATTAAAATGACTCATAATTTGAAGATCAGTTACAAAATAAATCTTTTTAACTTTATTCACTCCTTATCAGGCTTGAGGGAGTCGTCAGGAGAGTTCTAGAGATACTACAGAATTCTGTGTATTAAAATCAGTAAAGGTTTTTAAATGCCTGAGAAAGCCTGCAACTTGTTAACTTGACAGCTTAACCTGAAAGTGTGAATTTTCACACAAGTCTGCGTTCAAATTCTTCAAATGTAAACTAAGATGGAACAGTTCTATAATAAGACTATACCACCTCATTCCAAAAAGGTTTGGCTCACTCAGATTCCAAATAGATAGTATTGTGATCCATTAAACAGAAATGAAGCAGATCTTGTTTTAGTAACCCCCAATCGAATTCAAAGGCATCTAGTACAACACCTTTTGCACCAATCCATCTGAAATTTGACAGTATCCCTCTACATATAAAAGGCTACTGTGCCTGCAAATTTCATCAACTTATGACAAAATATTTATAATGGCATTTACCTTAAAAAAAAACCTTCAAAATTCAAAGGCTACTTGCACATATGCATACAACCCCCTCTGCACCTATTTGTCTGACATTTGACATGCTTCATCCACTTGGGAGGGGATATTAAGCCTGCAAATTTCAGTCAATTTTGCAACAAAGCAAAAAGTCCATAGCTATGTGCTGATTTCCTCTAATAGTCAATGGGGAGACAAGTGAGGTTCTGATTCAGACCCAATGTGAAGCTATAGTCCACCATATGGGTCTGAGAAGAATCAACTCACTTTTTGGAGCCCTCTAGTTTTTATTTGCTCGCATTTATGCATTTTAGGCAGCTTTTTTAAATGTTCATGGTAACAAAGATACGTAACAAGCTTGCAATCTGTAGCTATTCAACAGGACAACCATTCCATGCACAACATGGAAGGGTTTAACATATGTGGCTATTCCATGCACAATCATGGAAGGGTTTAACATATCCAGGCTGCAAGGTGGCAACCTTAAGAACCAACCATAAATTTCTATCTATTCAGAGAATACATTTAGCTAGTGAAGCTGAATTCACACCAGCCAGTTGTGAAGACAGATGAAAATGCTAACAGCTGTTTGAAAATTCAGGGAAGCACATGTTCAAGCTTTGAACCACAACTTGGTTTTTTGCCCACTGTGTCCCTTTTAATTGACGAAATGACACATTTAGAATTTAATTCCAACATCATTTCTGTAGCAAGAGTGTAAAAATAAGAACAAGTTGTTCCATAGAAGTCTGTGACATTAATAATAATGTGTTAATTCAGGAAATAGCAGAGGCAACATTACACTTCTCCAGAGGGAAACAGCTTGAAAGAAAGGCATGAAGGTAGAAGAGAAGTGAAAAATCAACATTATGAATAATATGAGTTTTCTAGACTTTGAGACTCCCTGCCTCAGGATCAGGCTGCATGCATAGATCTAAGTACAACTTCCATGCTATAGAGAAAATACTGACCATGTGTTGGAGAAGAAGGAGAAAAGGGGAAACATTTCCTCATTCCTGTATCATTGACACTGGATTAGATCCAGAGTTGCATTTCCAATAATGGATGGACTCATTGGATTCATGGAATGGATTGATATCCTGTAGAGGCAATTCTTGCAGATTTCCCTTCCTGGCTGCAGCATCATACAACTCTCCAGAGTATATTTTCATGGGACTGCAAGGAGGATAGAGGAATCAATATCAGCTCCTTTCCTTCTTTCCTAGCGAGAGTGCCCCATGAGTTCAGTTTCACTCACAGGAATTCTGGATCCAAGCCACTGTCCCTAATACTGCCAACCATTTGTTTGCCAGTGTGTATGGTGTGCAGAAGTGTTCCAATGTCCCTTTGCATGCATGGATCTAATTTAGAACAGTGGCCCATAAGCAGAAGCCGGTTTCCATGCACAGATCTCTTTTGCTGCACTGAAATCTGACACAGAATTCTTTTTTTTCTTTTTTTGAAAGACTAAAATGCAATTCCACCGTGACTTAAGTTAATTCAATAAGGTCCAGGATCAACATATTCAATACTTTTATGCTTTGTTTCTCCTCCCCTGTCCCCAACTTCTTAAATCCAACAGTACCCATTACTTGGGAATGCTATAAAATCGATCGTAAGAGAAAATGGATTTATTTTTTAACAAGCAAATTGAAGCTTGTAGAGTTGGCACTATAGGCAGCTTTGGTAGGATTAAACAAAGACAGTTGCCTGAAAAGTGTATTGGTGTTGAGTGTTGTCTCTCAGACTTTCATATATGTAGTCTAAGTGGTTTGTCCATAGTACCTGATTTGCCAGCCTCTTTGAGTAAAATATTAGAAGTGTGGGTGGCATTAGATCTTCCAGGGATTTGGATAGTGGGGTCACCACAGTCCATAGCTGCCAAGGGGGCAGCTTTTACCAGTCTCAAATCCTCATATAAATGTGAAGCATCACTGTAGTATTTTATATTCCTTATCTAATCAGGACTCCAAAGTTGCTGTCTTTCAGAACATCCCGTCTGTCAGGACCTCTGCACATACTCTGAAACCCAAGACTCTGCTTAAGCAAGTAGATTGTAAGTTGCTAATTTAAACTGAGCTTTGTTTCTCATTTTCCAGCCTATGTAAGTGAAATTTTGATGCCTTTCCATTTCCTTCCTCCCCCCCTTTCTTATTCTCTAGTAAAATTCCATATGTTTTTACATTTGCCTTTATTGGTTTTTAAAAGGCTATTTTCTGGAACTTCTCACCAAAATCATCCCCACATGCTAGATTGCATGCTTGCAAATCTACCTCTTTGCATTCTAGGGGTAGTTCACAAGCTTTTCTTAAGTTCTGGCTTTGAGAAACTAAAGCTCTTCTCTTTTTTCTCTTCCTGCTGCCCCCACCCCAAGCTGGACTGAGGCAAATTATTGGCAGTAAAGACACTCTCCAAGCAACTGGATCCTTTAACTAGAAGCTGCCTATCATAATTTTTGGGGAGGGGAAACCCTCGCAACAATCTGCCCGCATAAGAAGAACCAGATCCGTCACAAATGGAGGTCCATTTGGAACAGATTTTCACTTGCAAGGAGGGGAAAAACCTCCTTTGCCAATGGTGATGGCCAAAGACATACTGTATGTGTTATTTTAATCCTGTCCTCCAAATCAGTACGATGAAGTAGCCAAGCACCAACCTGAAAATATAAAGTTGCAGATCAAGTGATGCTTCTGCAGGAAACCAAGGGGGGTGGACCTTTTGGGAGCAGACAGGGGCCTCAAAATGTGGATACCAACTAGCATTCAGAAGGACAACTCACAACTTGGATTGCAAATCTGAGGCACCACTATTATTGCCTTCCAGACATTTAAATAGGATTTATTCACATCATAATTTTAAAATTAAGATTGGCTACTCTTTGTTGTGACATTTCCTGAATGAATGAAATGTGTTCATATGTCCAGAGACTCCAGACATGTGCAGAAGGAGCCTCCCCGAGCCGGTAAGAATCTGGGGGATTTACGGGGTGTTTTTTAATCCGGGTGCCAGCGGGAAACGGCTGGAAAAATGGGGGTTTCCTGGGGAATATGGGAGACTTGGCAGCTATGGCTCAATGAGAAGACCAGAAATATAGGGCAAGTACTGATCTCCCTATCAATGTAGAGCCACAGAGTTTTCTGGGTCTATTCCAGAGTGTGTTCCCTGTTCACACGGGGTGACGATAAACCCATATGCTTTGCCAGTGCTTCATGTGAATTCTCTACGTCTTAGAAGATGCCCTAGGATCTTCTAGGTGACACAAATGTTCCATGGTCAGCCAATGTGAATAGTTAATGAAAAATTACTTTTGATTCTGCAAGGCAAAGTTTTATACTTCTTTGAAACCTTTATTGTTTTCAGGGGGGAAACAGATAATTCTAAGACTTGCCCTTTTTCCCACTTTCTTGTCTAAACAGAAATATTGGATAGTGGATTAAATCTATGAAAAATAAGACAGCATTTTAGATCTTCTTTCCTAGATACCTCGGGATATCAAAATATGATACAATAATGCTAATGATAATGTGTTGGCTGGGTGATATATCAATCATCCTGGTAGGTGAGAGAAAGATGAGTAAAAGCTGGCTAGGGTTCGTTGATTACATTCTTCCAATATTAAAGCACTCCAGCCACACAAAACACGAAGGAGTAAGCCCTAAGAGGATAAACAGACAGGCACACCAAAACATTGATATGCTGACAAGCTCGAACCTGTCCATCATATCTGAGCTTTACTCCTTCCTGAGAAGTACTGGGATACAAACCAGGGTCCGGAAGTTATTAGCACTGTTGAAGAAATCCCATGGGGGGAAAGTCAGTCTACCTTCTCCGCAGACACAGGGCATGCCTTGCCTATATATATATATATTGGAGAAAAGACATAGTGCAGACTTATAGCTGATGAGAACTGAAATATTAGAGGCATTTCTGAAAGCCTGTGAACACATTTTGCTTGCTCCTCCTCCATATTTATTTATTTGCATGCTTCTTAATACAGCACAGGATTAAATAATTAAATTCAGGCATATCCCTTGTTTCCTTGATATGTCAGATGTGTGTTTCTCCACCCACAGCATCCAATGATATGGAGCAGGGAAATGTTCAACACAAAGATATCTGGAAAGCAGGGCAAGTATTACTGCATGCTCCAGAGGGAAATAATTTAGGAACATAGGGAACTTCTTTTCAACCAAGCTAGAGACCGTTGGTTTATCTCACCAGGTACCATCTACAATGCAACTTTTTTGATGCATCAGCTTTATGATGTCCCAGAACAAAGACAGCTGGCCTCCACACAAAGGGACTATACTACTCATGTGGGTGAGAAGCCACAGCCCCAATGGATGCACTCTGTCCACTAGTGATGATAGGCGAAGGTAAAGAGACCCCTGATCATTACGTCCAGTCGTGACCGACTCTGGGGTTGTGGCACTCATCTCGCTTTATGAACATATTCATTCATGCATTGGAATATTTAGTCATAGAACTGAATGTCATGGTCTGGCTGGGTGCAGAGGAGTAGGCGAATCCCTATGGAACTCCCAGAGGATGAAGGCTCAGAGCTAGGGAATTGGTGGTGGAACAACAAAGAGTTATTAGCAACATCCTCCCAGGGTTTCAGACAGAGAGAGATTCCTAGCCCTACCAAGGAGACGCAGGGGATTGAATTATTATTATTATTATTATTATTATTATTATTATTTATATCCCACTCATCTGGCTGGGTTCCCCCACTCTGGGCAGCTTCCATCATATATAAAATATAATAAAACATCAAACATTAAATACTTCCCAATACAGAGCTGCCTTCAGATGTCTTTGGAATGCTGTGTAGTTTTTAAAATATGTTTGACATCTGATGGAAGGGCATTCCGCAGGAAGGGTGCCACTGCTGAGAAGGCCCTCTGCTTGGTTCCCTGTAACTTCACTTCTCACAGTGAGGGAACCACCAGAAGGCCCTTGGAAGTGTACCTGCTGGAAATTGTGGGACAGAAGGCAAGAAGGTAAATGGAGTCGGAGCCAATGACAGGAAGAACCAACAAATTCTCGCTTTATCCCCATCCTCCCTCCTGCTGAGTTCTACAAGGCCAAAACTGAGACTAATGAGGAGGAAGCTGACAAGCAGTGCCACCCCCTGGACAGGAAGCAGCAAGGCAGACAGGTGGAGGCTGGCTGATGGCGGACTGAGGTTGGGGAGCAGTGCCCCATTCGCCCAAATGGCCCAGCCTCTGCTGAGTATTGGAGCCCTTCAGCACTCACTCACAGCTAATGTGAATCTCTGGGCAAGACAGTGCATTGAAAGAGGATTTAGAATACCCCTCTGGGTAGGGGAGGAGATCACCTGACATCATTGGGCAACTCCCTGTCAAATGTGGCCGGGATGGGGAAATTAATGTCCTGGCCCACCAGCCAGATTCCATTTCCTGCTTTAAACTTTTAAAACAGGTAATCCTGTTACCTATAGTCTGGTGGAGCTAGCACACAGTTTGACCAAAATGCAGAAAATTTCCCCTGGGAGCAACAGGATTTGATGTTCTCTCAAACTCAGGGGGAATTGTACAGAAAAGAAAAAGAAAAGCATGTCTAGCCCCAGGTTTGTTTGTTTGTTTTCACGGGGGCAGCCATGTTTTCTTGTGGCTGCCTGTTTTCAAAAGGAAATAAATATCTTAGGAGGACCAAAAGTAGTGCTGCAAACTTCAAACCACTTCAAAAGTACATTTATTTGTTCATTTTTACCTTAGCGCTTCAGCATAGATTTTAAAAAGATTTCCTCTTAAAAATCCACAGGATGGATTTGGTGCCATCCTTATGTTTAGCTAACGATGCATGATGTTGAATCTCTTTATAGTTCAATCTAACTCTGAGGGAAGCAAGGGGCTGAACTTTGGGAGTGTTTAAAACTCTCCACTGCCCTTAGCTGTGTTGCCATAACTCCTAGCAGCCACAAACTGGCTGTCGTCATTTTTCTCCCCAAAGCTCCTGTTACAAGTCTGAGTCCCTACATATGTGTCTAGCACTCACCTAGGCACACTCCCAAGAGGTTTAGGATCTTTTGCTGGAGTTAATCATGCATCCATTATGAATACGTGTTATGCTCCACAAAGTTCACACGCAAGAGAAATAAAGCAAGCTTGGTTTATTACATGAACTGAAAGAGACAGGGTACCTGGATTTCAGCAGCAAGGCTAGAATCTAAGGGAGAAGCAAATCATACAGCATAAACACACCTTAATCTGAAGAGTAAAAAAAAAGAGAGAAAGAGAGACCCCTAACTATCCCCAGAGCCTGGAGAGTGACAATTTGCCACAGTACCCATGCTAACAAGAAGAAAAGAAAGGGCTCAACTCAACTTTGAAGCCTCATGGATCAAAGTGAGGGTTGCGAAATCTGGACCTCTTTGCAAGGGTTAAATTCTTCCCTTAAAATCCCATACAAACCAGGCAACAGAGATCTCTCACCCATTCTTTTGGTCCAGGTCCAGTGGGAGTATAAAGCTGGTCCTTTTTTGCAGAGCAACCTAGCCATTGAAAATCTAGGGTTTTGGAAGTCTTTTAAATCAATGCAACCTTATGAAGAAGAGAGGGGTATTTGGGGGTGAGTGCTAAAATATATTTATTCCTTTCTACCATTATTTCGTACAAATTCCTGTTTCCTGTTTTGCAACCTCTACCTAGTTACCCTGTTTTTTACCTACAGGAGATGGTAATTAAAGTTGGCTGGTAGTGCAGGATTGCTGATCTTTCCTTTAGGCATTAGCTCAGGATATTTACTCATAACTGCCAGGATATGCAGAAGATAAGAACTAGTACCAGATACAGTAATGTGCTCCTTATTTTATATCCGGTTATGCCAACTGCTCTATCATGATCTATGACAATGAACCATGGGGAAAAAAATCGTATTTGTGCACACCCTTAGACTATCTGGTGCAATGATACATAGTTGCTTTGGCAGGGACTTCTGTGGGGAGCGGGGATGGAATGGTGGCAGACAGCCAGGAGCACCAAGACGAGTTCTAGTGGCACATGGCAGGGGTTGGACTAGATGACCCCACGGATCCCTTCCAGCTGTACCATTCTGCGATTCTATGCCCCTTGGCAGGCGGCGTGGCCCACGTGGGCGCATGAATCCCTGAAAGGCGGGCGCGCAGGAAAAGGGACCGCAAGTTAAGTTGCGCTTTTGCGCGAAAGGGGATCTCCCCACGCCGCTCGCGCGCTCAGCCAATGGGCAACCGAGGGGCGCCCCTTCGACGTCTCCTCCCGCGAAGCTCAGTCCGCCGCGCGCTCCCCTCCGCCTCCCAGAGCCGCCCACCAGGCAAAGGAGAGCCGCCGCTCGCGCCTGCTTGCAAACGCGCCGCGCAAGACGCAGGAGGCGGAGAGCCAGCGCGGGGCATGCTTGGCGCGGGGCGCGCTCCTCTTGCTCGTCCCGAGACACAGCAGCTGCGGAGGGAGCCGGAGGGGCAGAGTCCGTCCCCGGGGCAAGAGTTTGGCTGCGGAAGCCCCTCGGTGGGGAAGTAGAGAGAAAAAGAAAGAAAGAGAGCCTCAAGCTCGGTGGTGCCTCTTGTTTCAAAGTGTTCAAAGAGAGAAGCGCCGAGAGGATAGAAGCGCTCCAAGTTCCCTGTTCTGTTACCCTGCTTTCCATTCCTTCGCTTTTCACTTGGCTCTTCAATAAGAGTTCCTGGATTTACTGCCTAACAGGGGTGAGGAGGAAAACAGAGAATAGATCTTTTGGAAGGATTCCTGAGCTCCCGTTTTGTTTTGTTTCCCTCCCTATTTTTTTTAAAATCTTAAGATGTATATCTATTTTCCACCCCTTCTTCTCCTCACACCCCCACTTCCCCCGGATTGATGCATCTCAGAACTGGGAGTTGCAGAACCAGGAAGGAAGACTGCTGAACTCGGCACAAAGCGCGCACCTTCGGGGTGGGGTGTGAACCACGTTTGCGCGCAGCTCTGGAGTCCACGGAAGAGGAGACCCAGAAAGGCGCTCGAGGCGGGGGTGGGGTGTTGCTCGGGCAGGCAGGCGAAGCGCCCGCCCGTGGCACTAGCTGTTCTTTGCTATTCGTCGACAGGATGGATCCTGCAAGCAACAGTATCTGACACTCTTGGCCAACAGTAGGTAATCTATCGCGCGCTCTCCATCTCTTGCATGGCTTGCTGCGCCTCCCGAATGCAATCTTGCCGAAGTAGACGCCTCCTGCCCCGGAGTCAAACAACCTCAACTGCTTTTGTCATTATATTTTGTTTGAAAGAGAGAGAGAGAGAATTGCACAAGCTAGTGGACTTGCAGTTGTTGCTTTGGAACTATTAGAAAGGATTGGAAACTTGTCTGGCTTAGTTTGAGTTGCACAATCCCCCCTTTGTTGTTGTCGTGTTTGAAAGGTCGGGATGAAATGTGGACTGGAAACTCACTTTCTAGAGATGGAAGTGGGGCTTTCTCCCTCCCCCCCTCTTTTTCTTTCTCTCTCTTTCTTTCCTCTCTCTTTCCCCGAGGGATATATCGCTGTAATGACTCAGTGAATTAAGGACATTCTTCTCTAATGGGAAGCATGTGCCCTCCAAATGAAGCTAGGAGTGGAAAGCACATCCAGCTCAGGTATCCCTTAAACAGCGTAGCTCTCAGGCACATCACCTTCAGCTGCCCTGAGAAGGGCTGGGGAAATAATCAGCCTGCCTTCCTTCACCACCTACTCGTTCTCCCGCCTCCAGGAGGAAACCTGAGGCCACCTTGGGGGATAAATCCTTGGACTTGATCCCACCAAAGCCCCTGCCCAGACAAAACGCACATGCAGGATGGAGTGTCATGAAATCATCTGCAGAGGGATCGGCACAAGAAGGTCCTTTGCCCTTCACCCTGTCTGGTCTCCCAGATTCAATGTGTCTTCCTTTTCATCATCAGCACTGTGTTTATATAGCCCTTTAGAGTATTCAGAGCCTTCCTAGCACCTCATACATCATTTCAATAATCCTGCTTTCTCGACCCTTAAGGTCTCTGCCTAGGTAATAACTCTAAACAATCCCTAGGGGGCGGTGGGAAACAGTATGAATGCTGAGATGGAATGGGGCAAGCAAGATTTCAAAGCAATTTCAAAGCAGTAGTTTTCCCTCCTGTCCTACATTTTCTCTCTTTTTTCTCACCCTTTCCCCCAACTTCCCTGTTCTAGAGAGCAAGGAAGATGTTTGGAGTTGCAGACTGTCCCCTGCAGGGATGCTTCTGATAATCCAATTCAGGCACATCACCCACCAGTTTGTACCACTTTGCCAAAGTTTTCTACTGTTGGGGCACACATCTAGGGCAGTGTTTATATGTGGCCCTCAGAGGGGTGGATAACTGTCAGTGTGGCCCTCAAGCTGAAAATGGAGGGTCACCCCAATCTAAGCCAAGATCTCTTTATCCCTGTCACAGCCTTTGCACATCGCCATCACCTATAGGCCACTTTTAAATAGGAGAGCTTTGGTAATTAGATCCAAGTATTATATTCCTTCTGGTTTTTTTAGTACCCTTAGAATTGCTTGTTCACTGCTTCACTGGTTTTATGGAGTTACAGGCTTGGAAGAGATCAAAAGTCATCTAGTTCAAACCACTTTCCCTCTCCACAGAGCCTACCTCCACAGAGCTTAAATTAATATTTCAGTTATTTTATTTATTACAGTTGCATCCCACCAGTGTAGTGTATATAGATCACCAGCTTGCGAGGGCAATTGGGGGGTCCAACGTCATGAGGGTGACATCATGTGTGATGCAACCTCCTGATGTGACACATGTGGCGTCTGGAGGAGCTGGGAGCAGAAGCAAATGTGGCAGCTGCAAGGCTTCAATGGCCAGTCGCTCCACCTCCTCCTGGCTCCACCACCAACAGAAAGCTGCTTCCAACCTCATTCTCTTCCATGGGAGGAGGAGAAGGAGTTTGCCCCTGGAGCTGTGCCACACTCAGCTCATCATTGGGCAGCTCTAACCCCCTCCTAAAAGATATTAGGGGGGGGGACAAAACAACTTGGTCCCCAGGAGCTGGCACCCCTGAGCCTTTGAGTTCCAGTGACTTGCCCACTAATTAATCTTTACAGGCCAGAGGCAAGTGAGAGTATACCAAAGTACAGTTGTACCTTGGATCCCGAATGCCCTGGAACTCAGACGTTTTGGCTTCTGAACACCGCAAACCCAGAAGTGATTGTTCCGGTTTGCAAACGTTCTTTTGGAACCTGAATGTCCGACGGGGCTTCTGTGGCTTCTGATTGGCTGCAGGAGCTTCCTGCAGCCAATCAGAAGCTCTGATTTGGTTTTTGAATGTTTTGGAAGTCGAACAGACTTCCAGAATGGATTCCGTTCGACTTCCAAGGTACGACTGTAAAGCTTTCTAACTAGAACGGTGGTTATTCACTGTTGATTGTATTTTACTACCACTTGTTTGTGCCCTGCTCCCTTCTAACAACAACACCCCCTCTGATGAAGACTGGATCTCTGCTTGTGTCATAATGTGGTCTGCTGTTCTTCAACCCAAGACCTCTCTTTACACATCCTCTGTTTTTTGCTCTCCTGTGCACCAAACCCAGATTCCTAGACTTGACTCTATCTAGCATGATACTTGGCTTCCTTCTATTGACCACCACTTCTCAAAGTAATCACCAGGTTGGCTAGAAACAAAGGGGAAACAGGCTCCTGTAACTCTTAAAGCAGAGCATTCCAAATCTTTCATGTTGGTGACACATCTTTTAGACATGCCTCATTTCATGATACAGTAATCCAGCTTTACTAGCAAACCGGGGGCTAAGCTAACCCCTTTCCAGCCCTGGGAGGAGCGTGGGGTGCATTTGCGCGACACACCTACACACTGTAGCCGACACACTAACATGTCACGGCACACATTATGGAAAGCTCTGCTCTAAATGCTACATAAACATGCGGATTTTGGCAGGGGCTCCTTTTCTTACTCATGTAACATAATAGCATGACAAGCTGCCTTTGCTGAAATTCCTTCTTCTGTAGGAGGGTTAAGCACCCTAGCAGTCACCAACCACCAAACTGCTAATTAAAAAAAAAGGGTCCTTGGCCCCTTCCATGCTGTTTATATCCATTGCAAGCCACAGAAATTTAGGAGAAGTGTTTTTACCTGCCAAGCACAGTGCAGGTATAGGACAGGACACAGTGCAGGTACATTCTTTCTGCCCTGTGATTATTAAAAAGTGCAAATTCACCTTCAACCTTACTAGAAACTCAAGACAGAGCAGCCTCACTGGTCACTCACATCCATGAAGCAGGTTTCTCTGTGCTTCCCAACTACTGAGTAGCAGATTCCCATAGCAAATGATATCAAGTGCTGCTGTTTATTGTGGACTTGGTGGTGCTCATGAATGCATGTTTTGTACAACGTTCACTTGGCATTGTCCTCCTCAAATTCCACCCTACATTATTTCTCCATTTAAATCAGATTTTCCACAGAAAACTCAATTAAGTAAACAAACAAACAAACAAAAACCACCCACAAAAGTGTTAAATTCACATTAAATTTTTTTTTGGGGGGGGGAGCTGAGATGGTATTTTGATGAGGACCCTGCAAAGTCTTCCACTTATGAGCATCAGCAAATCCTCAATAAACTGCTGTATGGAATTGTCCTGTCATTTGGCTCATTTGAAGCATTTATATGTTATTGGCTTTGAACCAACTTCCAGGGGGCTATTCATATCCATCATCAAGGTACGTTTAGGAGGCATGGTGTTGTCTCTGCTGACCCTACACCTAACATGCACACCCCCTCCTGCTCCGTCCCCAACCTTGTCCTGTTGAGCCGGCACAGTCTGAATGAGACTTGAACTAGAGTTTGCTTGAAAGCGAGTATAAATCTCTGTGTGATTGGGCACACTGCTTCATCAGGAGTCCTGACAGTTCAAGCAAATATGGGTAAAAGAAACCCCCTCAGACCTCCCCTGCTCAACAAAGGAAAGGATCAGGGAATGAGCAGGTGCATCAGAACTCACCTGGACATTGGGGTGAGGCATTGTGTGTGCATCCCTCACCATCACCACTCCCAGACCCCAACTTGAGCATCTCCATGCCAATCTCTGCCATCAGAGACTGGAGTGCCACTCTTCCGGCATGGAGCTCCCCATTCCGATTCCCAAATATGCAGTCAGAAGAAAGTACCACCTGTGGGATCCCCACCTGCAGAAAGTCCCCAAATGAGGCATTCTGGGGGAAGGGGTGAACTGGCCTCACTGCTGTCACTCATCAGCCTTGAGCCTGATCACTGTGCAAGCTCCAGGTTGGCACAACAATTCCCCTGTATTCCGCCTTCCACCCTGACTGGTGAAAGCAATAGGGGTGCAGAGGTGATGGTGTCTCTGCTTCCCATCTGGGATTTAGATGGTTCTCTCCACTGGTAATTGTGTTTTTGAATGCTTGAATAAGTTGCTTCTTTTTTATCATACATCTTCTTTAAAAAAAGAAATAGATAAGCAGCATATTACAAATAATATTAAGAGAAGGCACCAATTAAGAAACAGAAATACCTCTATGTAGTCCCTGTGTGATTCAACAATTATTCTCACTGCAATCATCTTCTAAACCCAGAACCAGTGCAAATGTCAGCATTTATACCCGGCACCCCCAAACTTCGGCCCTCCAGATGTTTTGGACTACAATTCCCATCATCCCTGACCACTGGTCCTGTTAGCTAGGAATCATGGGAGTTGTAAGCCAAAACATCTGGAGGGCCGCAGTTTGGGGATGCCTGATTTATTCTGTGATGGGGTTAGATAACATCACAGAGCTCTCTGGTTAAATTAGTAGTTGATATCCTGCTACAATTGCTAGTCTTCATTTTCCACTTAGAGGCCTGAGCCCATGGTTTTGAGTAGGAAGTCCTCTTTTGATGTTGTAACTGCTGTCTGCCTCTAAGCAGGAATTATATGAATAGAAGCAGATGTTTATTAGTCCTCTAAAGAAAAGAAAATATGTGAAATATTGATATGCATTAAAGAAACACCGTGTTAAGTACGAAGTTCTTTGACATGCTGTGGAGTTATTTTTTAAAGAAGGGGCAACTATTGTATTAACCTGACCACAGACATTTGAGAAGCCCCTTCAGCCTCTTGAACCACTGCTTTAGAATCGTAATGGCTTGCATAGGATGCTGATAGGAAAGGAATGACAGCCTTATTGCTTGCAGATCTAAGAACTTTGGAGTATACACAAAGAAATAGCTTTGTCAATCCCATGAGCCATTTTTTTTTCTGAGGATGCGGCTTGTAGGGATCAGGAATGAGAATTCCAACACGGGTGTGAGACTATAACTCGACCAGTTGCTCCAGAGCTTCCAACAAGCTTATGGCAAAGCTGCTCTTGTACTACTCTTTAACTCACACACAGCCATGTAAGGATGTCTGTTGTCGGAAAACAAACCAGGTCATGGATGGCATAGCAGAATCAAGGGAAGGGCAAACAGGAAGGGAACAAGTAAACAGAAACAGGCAAGAGTCATGGAGAATTAGATCAAAAGGGCCTGGGGTGAGCTTACATCCAAAGAGCGGGTGGGGCTAACTGGTGAATAGGAGGAACTTGAGAGGCACATAGGGGGTAGAGCTCTGATTTAACTCAGATTTGGCTCAGAGTAAGCAAAGCCGGTGGCTTATTGTTTGAAGAAATAGGTCAGATTATTCTAAGGAAGTTCAAGGAGAATGGGGGGGGGGGAGTTTCCTTCCTTGCTTGACATGCCATCAGTCTTTTTGATACTTTGCACCAGCCACGGGTAGTATTAGGAGCTATCCATCCATACAGTCATGCTTCAGCTGCAACAGAGCAAGTAAATGCTTGCAGTACTTTATCTAAACCTCATTCATTGGCTCTAAATGTTTAAGATCTGCCTTTTGGTTATTTAATGGGTGTGAACTTGTGTTAAGTCTTAAGTATGTGGGGCATGTTCTGCTCCCACTTGTTACTTCCTGCGTGTATGCTTATGAGAAGAGTGCTTGTGGATGTTTTCTTCCATGTTGGGGCCAATTTGGTAGCAGTGTTTAAGTGTGATGGACCTGGGCTCTTCCTTAGCCGCCTTCACATGTTACTCCATGAAGGGATTCCACACACTTAAGGAAGTAGTGAGGTCATCAAACTGGCCACATGAAATGCTGAGTATCTAAATTGTCATGTTTGACATCTGTTTAAAAATTAAACTAGTTCTCTCTCTTTTGAATTAAACAGGTATAGTGAAATGAATAAATTGGTGAAATTGGTGAAGATGCTAAAGCAAACATATTTGGGGGCACTATCCGTGGTGCTGATTCTCTCTCTAGGACTTCCGGAAACTACACTTGCTTGTCCTCATCCATGTGCCTGTTATGTTCCCACTGAAGTTCACTGCACATTTCGGTCCTTAGCAGCTGTGCCAACAAGAATCTCTAAACATGTGGAACGAATCAATTTGGGGTTTGTATTGCAATTTTACTGCGACATTTTACATTCTTTGAGAGTTCATCCCACTAGTTTGAAGCATTGCGCATCACATGAGCTGCAATGTGATACCATTAGTGTACAGATTAAAAGACTTCCATAAAGAGGAGTATTTATGGGAATCGATCAAAACTACTGTGATCTACCTACATTTATAGTAAATATTTTTGTGAGACCCAGATAAATCCTACTGATTTGTCTTCAGTATATGACCAACACAATGAGCCAATGGTGAATGTGCAATAGCATTTGCTGTCCCTCAGTCTTGCTACAAACCTTTCTCCTGCCCATATCACAATCACGTCATTTTCAGAGGGGAGATAATGATTGTTGTAGCACTAATCACTTCTTATCCTTTTTGGAAAATAGATCTTCCTGCTTCAGTTGAACTTGCTTTCTTGCTCACTTCTTACGTGCCAACCCTACCAGTCTTGTTTCTTCTAAGCTCTTAAACAAAGACCTTACCCAGCTAATTTTATATTTACCACACCTGTCCCGGTCGTGGACTATTTGATAAGCTGTACTCTCTCTGTGTCCATGACCCAGCAATTTCCTTCCTTTGCTTTGCTCCAGAATTTCCTACTTCCTCTAGAGCAGGCATGGCCAAACTTGGCCTTCCAGCTGTTTTGGGACTACAACTCCCATCATTCCTAGCTAACAGGACCAGTGGTCAGGGATGATGGGAATTGTAGTCCTAAAACAGATGGAGGGCCAAGTTTGGCCATGCCTGCTTTAGAGTACCTGCTCTTACTACCACTATTGCTTTCATCCTTTCTTCTGTCTCTGTTTACCTGGGTTGTGACTCTCCGCCTGCCCACACTGGGGTTGTCCCCAAATCAATTGCTGAATGTGTGCACAGACTACTTAGACAAGCAGCATCACATTTTGCCTACAAGACTCAAAATATACAGAAATAATTGCTGTACTACGGTCCCTGATGCTGCTTCCCTAAATGATGCCATATTGTAATGGTGGCCTACAAAACCCAAGAGAATAACCACAACCCTCCACAGTGGCTGTTGTATAGCATTCAAGGAGAGGAACCATAGAAGTCAGGAGAGCATTTTCATGTTTCTCTTCATTAGTTGTTCTGCTGTGTGTGATTGGGACAGAGGTTAATAATGAACCATGACTTTCTTTATTTAATATGCTCCCTTCAGTAGCTGAACAAGGCAACTGCAGCAAAACCTTAGTAAAATGCAAATGTGCTGTGAGTTAATTGATCAGTCTGTCAACTAAGCATTTTTAAATCAGTTTGCATCCTGAGTTTCTAGATTCACCGTTTTGCAAATTCAAAACCACATATTTATCTTAACAGTTAAATACCTAATTACATGCTATATGTGCAAATCTAGCAGTTTAGCTAGTAGCTGTGGTTTTCTGGTTCCAGAAACTGCTTGGCAGGCATCCATGTGTAAATGTGCTCTGCACAAAACTTTATTCTTTTATTGTTACATGTTCTGTTGGCATCCTTGTGGGCCTACTG
Organism: Zootoca vivipara; assembly: GCF_965207765.1. Classification (NCBI taxonomy): domain Eukaryota; kingdom Metazoa; phylum Chordata; class Lepidosauria; order Squamata; family Lacertidae; genus Zootoca; species Zootoca vivipara. Next base: position 33,826,887 of record NC_142587.1, on the reverse strand, counting down.
GTTGCCAGTCTCCATATCATCATACGTTGGATCCCTGCCACTGACTAATATATCCAGCACATGGAGAACACTGTACAGAAAAGCCTGTTCTAATTGATAATTCCATTAATTTAAGCTCCGACTGAATTGTGTGTGTGTGTGTGTGTGTGTGTGTGTGTGTGTGTGTGTGTAGCCAAAGAAGCATAAAACTGACTTTTAAAACTGACTTTTAATACGTGCAATTACCAAGTCTTGTTAAAATGCTTCATTAACTTTGTCAGGTTAGGTGTATGATTTATGAATAACCCAAAGGTGCCTAAAAATGTCTGGTTTACTCAATGCAGAGTGATGATTCAACACAGATTATACTTAAATGTGGTTCTCCCCACCCCCCTTCCAGGTTTAACAGCATACAGGCAATATCTGGAAACTCATTTGCAGGCCTTGCAAAACTGGAACTGCTCATGCTTCATGGGAATGACATCCAAAACATACCTAACGGAGCCTTAAAAGATCTGACATCGCTACAGGTTGAGTCAAAATGTTTCTTCTTAAAGTAACAACACTTTCAGTCTATTATCTGCGTTCCCACAAAGCCCAGCTGTGCATACATGGGGAAGGAGTAGAGCATCTGTGTTGCATGCAGAAGACCTGCAGGTTCAACCTGTGACATCTCCACACAGGGTTGGGGATATCCATTGCCCGAAACCCTAGAGAGCTGCTGACTGGAAATGTTAACAATACTGAGCTGGGTTAACAGATGGTCCAAAGGCAGCTTTGTATGTTTCTATGGAATTAGTATAAACAGTGACTGCCTGGTTGTTGGTGGCATTGGAGAAAGCTATATAAGAGACATGATCAAAAGCTCCTGCATACACTCACCCACCCACAAAACCCACCCACCCAAACCTGTAGTCTGTATTATTGAACCATGTTTGTTAGTGGGCACTAGGGTGATGACTTTTCATTTTTTTCCTCAAAAATTATTTCCTGTAGCACAAATGGACGAACTTTTGCCTATTAATGACTAAAATGAGGTATATTCCATTGAAATATTTAAAAAGGTTACGCACAAACCGTTTAAATTTTTTGTATGCCATTTTACCATTTCATAAAATTGTATTAACAATTCTATATATATTTCGTATCAAATTTGGACACAACACCACATTCCACAATGGGAAGGGCTCTTAGCAACATAGGGTATACAAATGTCACACCTGCGCAAGGTGAAAGCCCCTTTTTGGAACCTCAAAACTCAGCCAGCAGACCCTGCCGGGCATGCTGGGAAAAGAACCTACAGGAGAGGTAGTACTGTTACTTCAGCTAAAAAAAGGTTCCTTGTGTGTTTGGTGACCCTATATAATGTTGTATATCTGTGACTCTAAAGCTTGGGTTCAATTTTATTTCTGCTTACAGTGACTTCAAAAATGGTCAAAAAACTGATAAATATATTTTTTTAAATCATTTTGTGCGTGAGGTTTTTTAATCAAATCTCTTTGAAAGTAATATTTTAGCAAGCTCATCAAATTATGATACAGGGAAGTGAGTTTGTAAAAAAAGTCATCACCCTAGGGCACACACACACACACACACACACACACACACACACACACACACACAGTAGAGCAGTCATTCCTTGTGTATGTAGAAGTTGCTGAATCAGATTTACAGTTCTGTGACTCCAATCCACATAAAGTCAATCATACTGTATGTCCATCCTACTGAAATCCATTTTGTTGTGTCTTAAGTAAATCCTGCTTATTTTGATGGGACTAAAGTGTGGCTACATTTGTCTAGTCTGGGCCACTATATTCTCCTGTGTTGCTTTATGTGTGCCTCTTCTGCAGTGCCATGTTACTATTACAAAAAGTATTAACCTATTCATTTTACCTGGCCATTTAGGTGTTCAAAATAAGCTACAACAAGCTGCAGGTTATAACTGGTCAAACCCTCCAAGGGCTCTCCAGCCTTATGAGATTGCACATGGACCACAACCGAATTGAATTCATCCACCCAAATGCTTTTAATGGATTAACTTCCCTCAGACTTCTCCATTTGGAAGGAAACTTGCTCCAACAGCTTCACCCCAACACGTTTTCTACATTTTTGGTCCTTGATTATTTCAGGCTGTCGACAATAAAGCACCTCTACTTGTCTGAAAATGCCATTAGAACACTGCCTACGGGCATTTTTCAAAAAATGCCACTCCTAGAGAATGTTTATCTTCATGGGAACCCCTGGTCTTGTGACTGCAGGTTGAAATGGTTCCTTGAATGGAATCAGAAGTTTTCAGGTAAGGGAAGATCATAGTTGTTGTTTTCCTATGTTGGAAATAGACTCGGGCAGAAATTATCCCAGAAATATTGCCTTCCTGTGTTGGCCTATACTCGGGGGCTGGGTTACTTATTTATTTCTAAACCTTAAAAACTGCCTTTCCATAATTCATAAGAACATAAGAAGGCCTTGCTATTTCATGCCAATAGCACACATAGTCCAGCCTCCTGTTCTTACAGTTGCCTCTGGGAAGCCCCAGAGCAGGACCTGACCAACCAACCAAACCAATGGAAAGTGTTAAAAATATAGAAGTGAATACGCCTGAACTGGTCCTGAGATATTCCTCCAAGCTAATTGGGCACTCTTTGAATAGCAAAGTACAGTATAAGGGCCAAACTACACATTATGCTAAATGCATAGCATGCCATTCTGTCTTCCCTTTTCTTTAATTCTATAGATGCAGACAGAATTCAAATGTCAAAATTCCATCTGACTTTTAGATTATTTATTTATTTTGTCTTCCAGCTGTTTTAAAGTGTAAAAAGGACAAAGCCTATGAAGAAGGCCAGCTTTGCCCTAAATGCACCTTCCCGAAGCAATTCCAGAAACAAGACATTCAAAATGTGAAAAATGTTTCCTGCTCAAAGCCTATCATACAGTCTCCGCTAAAACAGAGCATTGGCCTCAAGGAGGAGGAGGAGGAGGAAGAAGATGATGTCTCTGAGCTTCCCATGGAAGAATTTCAGCTGTCTCCATGGAACATTACTTTGAACCTGACAGATGAGCATGGCAACATAGTGAATCTGAAGTGTGAAATCAAGAAGCCAACAAACACCACCCAAATTCAGTGGAGCCAGAACTCGCCTCAAGAAATTGAAATCAACGCAACCATTTCCTTGGATCTGGAATGCCCAATGAACCGAGACAACTATGAAAAATTGTGGAAGCTCATTGCTTATTATAGCGAAGTGCCTGTCAAGTTAGAAAGGGAGCATGTGCTCAGCCATGAACCCAAATTAAGCTATCATTACAAGCAAGGTTCTGATTATGATGCTCTTTACTACACAGGTGTCAAAGGGAGAATCCTAGCTGAGCCTTCCTGGGTGATGCAGCCGCTGATCCATATCCAATTGAACAGGCGCCAGAGCACAGGGGAAAAAGTAGTGCTCTCTTTTTCTACCCAAATTTCTCAAACACTTCAGATTCAAGAAAACAGACATCAGAGAAGCAGCTGGGTTATGATAGAGCAAGACCAGCACACAAAGGCAGCTCAGAGTGTAGTGGAAGGTTCGGATGCTCAGCTGAGTTGCAATGTGAAAGCATCAGAAAGCCCCTCCATCGTGTGGATGCTTCCAGATGGGACTAAACTAAAAGCTCCATTCAGAATGGAAGACAGCAGGTTTTCTGTCCTCAGCAGTGGTCAGTTAGTCATCAAATCCGTGGCCTATGCTGATTCTGGTGTGTACCACTGTGTTGCTCAAGTGAGGAGTGATGCAGACACAATGGCCTACAGACTTCTGGTACAACCCCCAGTCATCCAGCCAGCTGACTCTGAGACGGTGAAAATCGAAAAAAATGTGGGGGATTCCATACTTCTGCCCTGCAGTGCAGTGGCTGTTCCAGATGCTCACGTAAGCTGGATACTCCCAAGCAGCCATGTCCTTCATGATTTATCAAACTCATCCAATGAGTACCTGTTAGACAATGGCACCCTCTTGATTCCACGCAGCCATGTCAGTGACAGTGGGTACTACAGGTGTGTGGCTATAAACCAACAAGGATCAGATCAATTTGCTGTTAAAGTCACAGTAAATAAAATGGTCTCTGACAGATCCTCACAGAGGGTGAAACTAAAGAAACGCCTTGGTTCAAGAACCTCCGTAAAAGCAAAGGGGCGGGTCATAGAAGATGATGAGGGATCAGGTGTTGAAGAGGCCCGTGATACTCGGAGCAAAAAAATCCACCTGAAGGACCGTGAAGTGCCCCTTAAAGAAAAGAATGGCAATGTTCCTCAGGTTCAGGTTAAGAGGGACAAAAAAGGAAAGCACAAAATGAAATTATGGAAAGGCATGGAGAGGACTGAAGAGATCAATGTTGCAGAGGGCCGTAGGGTATTTGAATCCCGAAGGAGAATCAATATGGCCAACAAACAAATTAATCCGCAGCACTGGGCCAACATTTTGGCAAAAGTCCGTGGGAAAAATTTCCCTAGAACAACAATGGTACCAGGCGCTTCCTTCAGGACTACAACAGAGACACCATCCATGCGCCAAACCACCAGCGCTCCTCCCATTATCAGCCCTCCACCAAACACTGCCGTGGAAGTCAATGGAGAGGAGTCTTCTGCAGATGCGTTGCAGCTAGGTGAGGCAGAAATGTTCTCAGTCACAATTCTTCCCACTGTCAACACACAGAATAATAACCAAGACCACACACCTTCTACAGCAATGAGTGCTGAGTCTTCCATAGCAAGTGAATTGTCAAACACGGGAGAAACGCCTATTAGAGGAGATACTCTGATCTCTCCAACTGTAAAGACACAGGTGTGGGATCATAGTGATTTGAGGAAAGATGATCCATCCGGAGGACAAAAAGGCATTGTTAGCTTCACCCAAGACCCTTCAAATGAAGAAGTAACAAGCAGTTTGCCTTATCCATTATCCTCTGTGGAACTATCACCTAAAGCACCTGTCCCTGCAAAAACTGAAAGTTTAGGAACAAATTTACAGCAGATAAGTATGAATAAGCTACATCATGCTATAAAACATCCCACACATTCTCAAACTGAAAACTACATTAATTCAATAGCCTCTACTACTATTTTTGCTTCTGTAGCTACAGAGAGTGGTAGTATAGAGCACCAGCAAGGAAGAATTTCTTCTGACCATTTCAGGGGTTCTGAAGGTATAATACTTGAAGAAACAGATGCTCAAAAACCCAAAGCCACTTTTCTTGTAGAAAGTACCACTGCTCCGCTTAACAAGAACGGCCAAACAATGACTGCTTCTGCCAGGAACAAATTGACGACAGTGACCATGATTACAAGCAAAACAACTACCTCTAACTCACAGGTCATCCAGCATCCCAGAAGGCGACCATATGGGAGAAGGAGATTAAGACCAAATAGGTTCAGAAGACCAAAACTTATCCCTCCTACTGCCTTCACCATAGAAGAGACACCTTTTATTAGAAAAATATCTAAAACGGAAGCTGCTACCCAAAGTTTGCAGAGTTCCATTTTTAAAGGTCATCATAAATCTGATGCTGAAACACAACATGGAAATGAATATAAGCCTCCGGAAGGAAGTTCTCTACTAGCTACAAGTACTGCTGCCTTAAGGAAGTCTACTGGGGCCCAAGACACAGAAGAAGCTTCATTTCTTCATCTTTCTACTTTGCCACCTAAAATACCTGTAACTCTTTCCAATGCTGCCAAGGACTGGAAAAGTCACATGGTGACAACACCAACACCGGATTCTCTAACTACAGCCCCTGGTAGACAACCACATTTGTCTCACAGCTCAGGACATATGCTTACAACATCTGCAGGCAATGAATTCATCGAAGTCTTGGGAGGTAATACTGCTTCAGCAAATAACCAAGTTAGAAACACTCCTACAACAAGCATTTCAGTATCTCTAGAAAGTATCACTAGACCAGTGTCACTTTCTGAGCTTAGTTTCTCAAAGATTCCAGAATTCAAAGAAGAAGCTTTTCTTACTGGCTCATCAGCTTCAAGCAATGAAGTTGACCTAAGGGTAGCTCAGTCAAGAACTTCCCTGGTACAGCGCTTGAGTACTGCTGATGGCATTGGGGAACACTTTAAGGATCCCCCAACTGTAGATGAACAGGAGAAATTTTCAGACTCTCTAAAGATAAGTACAGTGGCAACATCTCATCAAGGAGAAATACTGACTTCATCTCACCATGGTACAGCGGGTGATCACATTTTCACACCTGCAAAAACTAAACAAGTGATCAGTCCTTGGCATAATAAAACACTTATACCACCATCTTCAAGGCACACAAAGGGAAGTATTACTCAGCTGCATGATCGTCATGATCAGACTAATGCATATAGAACTGGGGAAAACTATCCCCCAGTATTACCCATTCCATCTGCACCATTAGCCACTACTCTTCCTCCATCAAAGCCAAGCACTCCTAATTTGTCTACAAAAGAAAACGACACATCTGGTCAACTAGCACTTCCGGACATCAAAAGATTCAGTCTCGGCCCACGACAGAATGAACTTTCCACCACCCATTCAAACTACAACAGAATAACCTCACAACAAAAGCAACCGAAAGAACCATATGGTGGTAGGAGATACAATACACTGAATCCAAATATTCCCAACCAGCCAATTGGCATTATACCCATTTTTAATCAGGCACCTGCTTTTGCACCTCCAAAACAGATCCCTGCAAGAGGGACCATGAGACCCCCATATCTCATTGCACCAGGTCTGTATCACCATTTTGTAACTCACCAGGCCCCCCTTCACTATACCAATAAGCCAGAAATTACAGCTTACGCAGCACATACCACACAGGACAGAAGAACCCCTTCTCCTCATACAGAGACCTTTCCCACCACACCTGTTGCTCCATTATACAGACCTAAGTTGCAGACCCCCAGCAGATTTGGCAACCAGGGAGAAAACAGACTCAACAGCCACTCCAGAGTTTTTGCCAGTAACTACCTTCCTGACACCAGAGACAAGCCTGGAAGAACAATAAATCAAGCTGTACCCTATCTCCCCAATTCCAGAATACCATTCCTGTTGAACAGAACTAGGGTATTCCAACAATTGGGAGTAAACCCTAAACCTATAGTGCCGAATCCGCTTTACCCAGTTAGCACAACCGAGAAGAAATTTGTCTCTCCAACCAGGGTGATCACACAAAGCACTCCTCTAAGGGCTGCAGCTACCCCAGGGCCTCCTGTGCCCCTTGATACTACACTGCCATCTGAGAGTACTGCTCCTAGCATTAAGCCACAAGGGACTTCCTCCAGAAACATCCCCTACAATAATCCTAATGTGTTATTTGTGCCTAAAATTGGAGGAGTGAAGGCACTTAATTCCAGCATAATCCATTCTTCAGCACATTTCAAGATACAAGGAGAGAGGCCTAAGATTATAACAAATGGACCTAACAGTCTATCCATCCTTGCTGAATCAGATGCTGTTATCCCATGTGATGCCATGGGAGAACCCAAGCCTTTCCTTTCTTGGACAAAAGTATCCACCGGTAAGATATTTAAACTAGTTAGAATTTCTCAGAATACGTTTTTTCTTAACAACAACAACCTGGTGTTTGTCTTCTTTCCCTGCCCTTAGAAAAGGCACGTTTACAGAATTTTCTTTAAATATTATGAACTGTTGTTTAACTTTTTGTGACTGCTACTTTTTTTCTAAAAAGATGTTTAGGGGTACTCTCATTTTCCTACTCGTATTGAAATGCTGCCCCTCATTGAGGCCAAACTTTGAGTCACAAAATGTTTAGGGGTATGCGTATCCCTGTGCCCCCCCCCCCGGAAAAAAATCACTGCTGCTACTACCCTTTCTCTTGGAATGATGCTAGGACCAGAGAATTGTGGAGGATGCAAAATGGTGACCAGGCTGCACAGCAGTTACTGCTGCCACCACTTGTTATAGAAACCAAAATAAGTAAATAAGGAACATGAAAGTTGCCCTACTCCCACCCCTAGTGGTGAGTCCTGCCCCTGAGAAACTGGTGAAGAATTTATCTTCCCCTTTGGAGAAATTCAGTCCCACCCCGCCCCCCACCCCACAATTTCTCTGCCCTTAAATAGAGCAGATAATTTTTAGAGACCATTTTCCCACAGCTCGTAATTAAAGCATTTAATTTTGATCCAGTCACAATAAGGCAGAGACCGCCAACCATTGTTAATTTTGAGAGCTGGGGATGCCACTCACAATATGACTGTCATGAGGGTGTGGCGCAACACAAAATGGGAAAAAGTACATGGTGGAAAGTACAATTGCGGAAAGAAGACTTATCCTATTGAATATCTGCCTAGAAGATTAGATGGAAACAGGGAAAGTGCATTAATGGGGAGAGGGGAGTTAGTTATTCAGGATCCCAGGGATTCCAACAGCTCATTTATCAACTGCAGCTTTGATGTCAGTCATTAGCTAAAAACATTGCCAAGAAGCAGCAGCCAGGACTGCTAGTCTCAGAGAAATCACATAGAAGGGTACCTGCATATTTTGCTTCATGCCTTTCTTTGTAGGAGGACTAGAGACTTGCTTTTTAAATGCAAAGTCAGAGTCTGGGGCTGCTGCCCATGGCACCCACAGGCGCCAGGTTGACAACCCCTTCAGTAAGGCATTCTCTATATTTCTCCCCGCCCCCAATGAACAGTATGTTTTATGTACACTAAACATACATTTCCCTTCCCTTTAGGAACCTATTCGGAGGGTACAGTGTCCATTTCCCCATTGATTTAGGTGTGCCATGATTTATTTTTCACCTAATAATAGGGTTTGACTGGACCTGTTTTGGCACAACTGTTGTGCACCCATCCAGTTATACTCTCTGTTTATCTGGATGCCCATTCTCATCTGCACTGTGATGAATGTCTGTTGGTAGGGCCAGAAATTTCTTATGATGCAAATAAGGACATAAAACTGCATCTGGGACCACTGGGTGTTCTGTCATGACTGACTAGATTGGATCTTGATATCTCTGCTTCTTCTAAGAACCTACCAGAGTATTATTGTGCAGCAAAAAAAGGAATGAAGTGATGTTTCTAGGTCTTTTCTAATTCATTTAAATTTTATCAAATATACAAGATGCATATACTAATGCATAATAAAATAATAAAAATCTCGAATAATAATCTTGAATACAGTTTCTATGTTCCTTTTCAGAAAAAAAAGGGTATTCCCAAAAATGCTTTTCTTCTTTTTCCTTCCTGCTTTTCCTTTCAGGAGCTGTCATGACAACCAATACAAGGATACAACGATTTGAAGTCTTGAAAAACGGTACATTCCTCATTCGCAATGTTCAGCTTCAGGACCGTGGACAGTATTTGTGCACTGCTCAGAACCTGCACGGTGTTGATAAAATGATCGTCTCGATGACCGTCTTAGCTCAGCAGCCCAAAATGCTGGGTTCCCGCTTCAGAGATGTGACTGTTTATTTTGGAGAAAAAGTGAGCATGGAGTGCCAAGCCAATGGCATTCCAAGTCCCCATATTTCTTGGATTTTTCCCGACAGGAAAATATTACAAGCTGTGAGCACTACAGAGGGAAGAGTGACGCTGTATGAAAATCGAACCTTGTCCCTCAAGGACACTAACTTCTCGGATCGTGGAGTATATAAGTGTATAGCCAGCAACGCTGCAGGAACCGACAGCCTTGCCGTGAGGCTTCACATCGCTGCCTTGCCGCCTATTATCCAGCAAGAGAAACAGGAAAACATTACCCTCAGCGTGGGGCAGAACATTAACATTCACTGTAGTGCCAAAGCAGCTCCTCTGCCTGGCATCCGCTGGGTGCTTTTTGATGGAACCCAGATCCGCACTTCCCAGTTTGTCCGCGGCAATCTGTTTGTTTTTCCAAATGGAACTCTTTACATACGTAACGTCTCTCCCAAAGACAGCGGGAGCTACGAATGCATTGCAGCCAACATGGTTGGGGCTGCCAGGAGAACTGTATGGCTGCATGTCAGAAAGCAGTCCACAAATGCCAAGATTACGGGGAGCTCTCCTCAGAGAACAGATGTGACCTATGGCAGCACCCTGAGACTGGACTGCAGCGCATCTGGGGACCCCTGGCCACGGATTCTCTGGAGGCTGCCTTCAAAAAGGATGGTGGATTCTCTACAAAGGTAAAAATAAAATAAAAATGACCATAGATATATGTATCTAATTGTCATTTTTGATTAGTTTAAATATAGCAACTCTTCAAATTAGCACTATAACTATAGTCACTTCCTTTAGGCTACAATCTTCTACACACTTGCTTGGGAATAGCTCTCTCTGGGCTACTTCTGAGTAGAGTGCAGTTTAGCTCTGTACATTGCCCATGGTTTCAGAATGTAAACCAGCAGCAATGGTGTTATACCCTTTCACAGCATTTCAATTCTCTTGCATGCATAGAATCCAAAAATAGTAGAGTTGCAAGGGACCTCAAGCACCATCTAGTCCAATCCTCTGCAATGCAGGAATCTCAACTGAAGCATCCATGACAGATGGCACTGTAATGACATGTTGGACTTAAGTGCTTGATCGTACACCATGGCCAATCAGAAACAAATTGCACCGAGTTCAATAACACTTCCTATGAAGGATGTATAGGATTCCAACCTAAGACCATTTGTTTAGAATTACTGTTTTATAAATAATCCCAAGGTTCCTTGCAGTCTTTTGAGAGTTTCCTCAATGGGAAAGTATCCTTGAAAGACAGGTGGCCCACCACTGTCCATCTAGCCGCCCAGAGTGGCTGGGGGAACCCGGCCAGATGGGCGGGGTATAAATAATAAATTATTATTATTATTATTATTATTATTATTATTCCCTTGCTTTGCAAAGGAGTGGCAGGGTGTTTTGCTGTGTTGTCAGGTACACTCTTGTTTATGCATATGAGCAGTGAAATTCAAAGTGTCATACCATGTAGCTAGATTATGCTTTTGAATGTCTTTCTTGCAGTGCACAGCATGCAGGATTCTGCAGTGAGCTATATAGCACTGTGGAAAAGGTACCTTAAAGGCAGAAATTTTCATTTAGACCAGTATAGGTCACAAAGAAATTCCTCTGGATATGGATGGGTTAAATTAAGGTAGAATGCCTTGAAATAGTTCTAATGAAGAGTGTAGAGAAGCTAAAATTGGCCTGCATAGTTATCCACATTATTTGTCCAACTTTTCTCCATCTGGAAAAAAAAAAAGGCTGTAGTGTATCCAGAGTGAAGCATTATTCAGTGCATTGGCTTGAGGATAGATAATTGTGCGGTGAACTCCTCACTTAAACCAACAATCATTTATGTTTTCCAAGAGGTTCAGGTATGGCCAAATGCTTGGGCTTGATTTATATTTATACTAATGCTATTTCACATTGGTTTGCAATTGCAATGTTGTTTAAAAATACATAGTTGTATGTGCAGATATTTTGCACTGACCCTGCCTTACTGTACAAAGAAGTTATGTAAAAAATGTTAGCCTTAAGAGAAGGGCATTAAGCATCTATGGCTATAAGGTAATTTGTTCAGGAATGTGAGTTTTATAAAGGAGGCTTATCCACCCATCATTAATGCACCCATGCATTAATTATACCTGAGGTCATGGAACTATGGATTCTATAGGACTTTTCTATAAAGGTACTGTGGAATTAGATATTATAGGTGTGGTATCCCTATTTCTTCCCCGTTTCCTGTAACATGTAAGGAGGTCACAATAGGTCATCATACTGCAAATTCCCCCAACTTGTGCTCTACTAGTGAGAGTGAAGACGATCACAGTGTGATTGTATCACACATGTACAGACTCTCATTAGTCTTTCCTTACAATAGATGACAAGATGTAGGGTGCCTTTTTTTTTGCTGCTGCAGCAGCAGCAGCAGCAGCAGCAGCCGCACTAGACCTTCCATAACATCTTGTTCCACTTTTAGGCTCCTTGGTAGCAGGGATGAAAAAGATCCCTTAGTTTAAGATAGTTTTGAGAGTGGTTTGCATCTGATTGGCAGTGCTGGTTTTAACATTTGAAGTGGAGCATGCATAGGATTTAGATACACCACACACAAGTTTTCCTTTGAACTCTGCCTGAAGCTCCTTGGTTCAGTGAATGCAGAAAGGACTACACACCAAAATCTCTGAAGTCACTCAAAGTTTGCAATTCTTCCATCTCTCTGATCTGAGAATAATGGGAGTACCTCCTGAATTGGTCATAGCTAGAAGGACTACCATAGGTATTCCTGCAGAGGAGCATCCCAGCCAAAGATCTTATTTTTAGTGTCACTGGATGTTTATAACCATTTAAAACAGATTGATCATACATTTTACTGTTTTACTGTTGCGGAGAGGATAAATGCCCTTATGCCTTAAGTAGTTAGGCTTTATAAACTTTTTAGATTGCTCCATGTAAATATTTTGCATCATGTTAGTGAGATCCAAACAACCATTATCTTCTGATCCCAGAGGCCCCATGGTAACTATTTATTTGGGAATCTGGCAGCACAATCCTAGGCGTGTCTACTCAGCAGTAAGCCCCATTAAGTTCTGTGTGGTTGACTTTCAGGTAAATGTGCATAGGACTGCAGTCTGAAGGTGGGCCACTCATATGTACAATAGAATAGGTAATATATCTATATAATATCTATATAATAGATAATAAATTCTCTGGTCTGTTTCATACCAAAGCAATGTGTCTCTCTGTGGAATAAGTGTATGTATATCTTGCCATATGGAGTATATTGTCAATATCCTGTTCACTTTATAAACATATGTATCCATGCATATAAGCTTACATGGGATTTATCTGTGGTGTGTATATATACAGGAGATTCCCCCACCTCCTTTGTATTTCCATGTCTAAATGCAGCATAGAATACTGTAAATAAAATCTGGATCTTCAGAAGAAGTATAATGATGTAAAAACATCCTTCCACCAGAAGAAAGTCAGTTGCAGGGTGGAATTATTTGATTGCAAATGAAGATAATTGTTCTTGTTTGTTTTCTGGCTCAAAATATGATGGTTTATGAACATAAACTTAAAACACATGTTTTGTTTTCTTTCTTTTTTCCTAAATTAGTTTGGACAGCAGAATCAAGGTATTTGGCAACGGAACTTTGGTTGTTCATTCCATCACTGAAAAGGATGCAGGGGACTATCTGTGTGTGGCCCGCAACAAGATTGGAGATGATTACGTGGTTCTTAAAGTGAATGTAATGATGAAGCCTGCCAAAATCGAACACAAGAATGAGAACAACCACAAGGTGATGTACGGAGGCGACCTGAAAGTTGACTGTGTAGCTACAGGTCTGCCGAACCCTGAGATCTCCTGGGGCCTTCCAGATGGCAGCATGATCAATACCCTCATGCTAGCAGATGACAGTGGGAGCCGAACAAAGAGATATGTCGTATTCAACAATGGGACACTGTACTTCAATGACGTGGGGCTGAGAGAAGAGGGGGACTACACCTGCTACGCCGAAAACCAGATTGGTAAAGATGAGATGAAAGTGCGGGTCAAAGTAGTGGCCGAACCTGCAACAATTAGGAATAAAACCTACTTGGCTCTCAACATCCCATATGGAGATGTGGTATCTGTAGGATGTGAAGCAAAAGGAGAGCCCACACCCAAAGTGATGTGGTTGTCTCCAAGCAACAGACCTATCCCACTTTTGTCAGATAAATACCAGGTGTACAGAGATGGGACGCTTCTCATACAGAAGGCCCAAAGATCTGACAGTGGCAACTACACATGTGTAGCCCGGAATAGTGCTGGGGAAGACCGGAAAGTTGTCTTGATCCATGTCAATGTTCAACCTCCAAAAATAAACGGGCACCCCAGTGCCATCACCTCAGTGAGAGAAATGGCCCTGAGGGACAGCCGAAAGCTCATTGACTGTAAAGCTGAAGGCATCCCAACTCCACGGGTCATGTGGGCTTTCCCAGAAGGAGTGATCCTGCCTGCTCCCTATTATGGGAACAGAATTACTGTGCACCGCAATGGCACACTAGACATCCGAGGAGTGAGACAGACAGACTCGGTGCAGTTGGTGTGCATTGGCAGGAATGAAGGGGGAGAGGGCAGGCTGATTGTGCAGCTGCAGGTCATGGACCATGTGGAAAAGCCAGCCTTTCGGGATCCAGTCACTGAAAGGATCACTGCGGCAGCAGGACACAGTATCAATCTGAACTGCTCAGTGCATGGGACTCCTCAACCTGCCACAGCCTGGATCCTTCCCAATGGCACCGAGCTGCAGAAGAGCAGCCATTTGCACCGATTCTACCACAAGAGGGATGGAATATTACACATAAGTGCCTTGTCTGCGGCAGATGCTGGGACTTACCGCTGCACAGCCAGGAACCCAGGTGGTTATGCAGAAAGGGTGGTCTTCCTCAAAGTGGGGTTGAAACCGGAAATCAGCAATCAGTATAACAACTTAGTGAGCATCATCAACGGGGAGACCCTGCACCTTCACTGCATCACCCAGCCCAGCCAGCAAGCTCGCATAACCTGGACTCTACCCAATGGGATGGTGTTAGATGGTCCCCAGGCTGTTGGGCGATTTTCCCTGTTAGAGAATGGCTCTCTCACAGTGCGTGAAGCATCCGTGTTTGACAGAGGTACTTACCTGTGCAAGGTGACGACCGAGTATGGCTCTTCCCTTATGAACGTCCCAGTGATTGTGATAGCCTACCCACCCCGGATCACAAGCGAGCCAGCTCCCATCATTTACGCAAGGCCAGGCAATACAGTGAAGCTGAGCTGCATGGCCATTGGGATCCCTAAAGCAGAAATAACGTGGGATCTCCCAGACAAATCGCATCTGACAACAGGAGCTCAATCCCGTCTGTATGGAAACAAATTCCTTCACCCTCAGGGCTCATTAATCATCCAGCAGGCTACACAAAAGGACGCAGGCTTCTACAAATGCACTGCTAAAAATATACTAGGCAGTGATTCAAAAGCAACCTACATACACATATTCTAAAGTTTTTTAAAAATGCCTTTGAATACACAAAAATATCCAAAGTCCCTGCCAAGTGAGCACAGCTAGGAAAATACAGTTGCTAAATGAAAACAGTTGTACTGAGAGAAGAACAGGGTTGTGCCAGAAATGGTGGATCACAGCTTTACCTTCATGAAATTCCAAAATACTACTCAGGCAGGTAGCAAATCTGAGAAGCCATCTACACTCTCTCCGTGATGTAAGAGGGCTTCTTGCCACTTGTCTGAGACTAGACCTAGGGGGCTGCGGATTTAATAGCCCACAATCTTTCATCTCAATGTGGTGAACTTTAAGCATTTTTTCAGTTTTGCTTTTGATTTAGAGCAGTGTGCTTGAATCCTGCCATATACCTATCTGGGGTATATAGTGCAATTCAGCCAAAGTTAAGTACTTTCAGGACTCATTGATTTCAGTGGAAGAGTTAACCACTGTGATCAGTGGAACCTAATAAGTGGCTGGATTGTGTAGCCCAACCTTAAGGTCAGGAATGGGGAACCCCACTGTTGGACTCAGCACTGCTCATTGGCCCCAGCCAGCACAGTCGGAAATGATGAGAGGTATAACTCAAGAACATCTAGGGGGCCACGGAGCAGGTGGGGAACCTATAACCCTCCACATGTTGTTGGAGTGTAACTCCCATCATCCCTGACCACTGAATTCCCCTGTCAAGTTCTTCTCTCCTGGATAACTTATCAGAACACTTACCCTATTGTGAGTTTCCTACTCATTGGGTGGTATTGGGGAAGAGGAAAAATACTTGATCCAGGAATGCTATTCTCAGAAGCAGTCTTGTAGGGCATGTAACAAGGAATTCTGTCCTAAGTATAGCATTAGCTTGACAAATTAATATTTTCACACCTTGTGCTATCTAAAAACTCCAGTGGCAGGAATGGGAAACGTCTGGCCCATCAATCGTTGGACTCCAACTCCCATCAGCCCTGGGCAGCATGGGAGTTGTAGTCCAGCAACACCTAAAGGACCACATGTTCCCTTTCCATGCCCTGTGGCTTTATTTTGAGGGAAGGGAGAAAATCGGAACATAAATGTGCATCTTTTTCAAGAAAGCTCAAACTGAGAGAAACATGTTGATAATTCTTCTTACCCCAATCATTTTTGGTTCTGCCTATGATGTAAAGTACTATGACCACTGATAGTGCAAATCTGTTCCTTTATGCAACATGCACCTTAAAATATACCAAAGTAGTATTAAATATAACAAAAGAGCTGATGCAAGAGAAGTTATTTCATTATTCTTTTTGTTGGACACAAAATTATTTCCATAATCCCCTGCAACGCTTTGGACATAGCCAAGCCTTTATAGAATATGATTACTAACTTACTCTCTACCCATTCTTCTATCAGCTCTCTGGGATCAACTCTTAAGTTAGCAACAACCCTGATTTTATTCCACCACAGCACAGCAATAATTACTGTAACAATGCAAATGCCTCACAGCGAGGGACTCCCTGGCTGAATTCAGTCCTTCTGTATTTTGTATGATGTTTGTTTCAGACTATGAGACTGGAAGAATACAGTGACCTGTGTCTCAGTGTATAAATTATTGGTCTTTACAAGACTCTGATACTTCTACTGTGTTTTATATAAATATTAAGATCAGTATACTGTATGTTTTATAATAAAAAAATATTTTCCACAAAGCTTCGTCACAGTGGTTTTTCCTGGTAAGAAAACCGCTCCATGGACCATGTCAAACAGTGTGTGGTTAAAGAGTAGACAATTCCAAAACACTTTAAAAAGAAAGCATTTTCTTTAAGGACTCTGCCCAAGGTAATGCTCTGCTGCTTGACATGAAGGAAAAGATGGCAGTTCTCCAGTCCATGTACTAAGCCTGACAGCATTGGCGATTGAGTCCTCCTTCAATACTGGCAACAAAATAGCATCCAGTGAACCTGAGAAGGCAGTTTAATGGGTGTATGACAACCCCGTGGCAGAAAGAGACGTGGGGGGGGGGGCTTAGTTCATTTGTACTAGCAGTGCAAGAAGAGAAATAGTCCTCTTTTCTGATAATCTGATCCTGAATATTGCAATGCAGCTCTCCAGCCAACTAGTGTGCCCCATAGCACATCTGCTGGGGCAAAATGTGCATTAAAATACATCTATTCATGACAGCATCATGCAAAAATGCATTGTATTAGGAGGGAAGTGCTTTACAAAAATGTGTATTTCAGGCAAAATTGCATATAAAAAGTGCATATTTTAAGAAAGATGTTCTAAAATGCTGGTGAATTTTCACAAGGACTTTTAAAGTTTAAAATTGGGAAACAGAAACAGAGTAACTAGGATTGACATCCTTAGATACACATAGTCTGCTCAAAGTATTGGAATGGCTGGCGGCTCATAGAAAAAAGGTTTGTAGGGACTGCTACTGTTCTCCACCCACCCACCCACAGTATTTGTTAGCTGAGGCAATTGACTTATTCTGTCTAATGGTAGGGCCAGCCCTGACTTGATCAAAGATGCACAAAGCTGCCACAGGCAGAGGTAATCTATCCTCCTTCCCCAAGGTGCTTCAGTGCTCAAGACTCGTGCCTTTGTGACTGAGCAAATGCTATTAACTGCTATGGAAATGCTAGGTAAACATGGCAATTGTGAACTGTAGCAAGCTCCACAATGCTCACAATCCTTTCTGTCATACACTGATCCTGTAAAATGGGTCACTGATAATATACATCTCTTACAGATGGGGAAGAGAAGCTGAAAAATTGTGACAGTTGGTCAAAGTTACACAATCAGTCCATGTCAGGTGTACCAAAACTCCTGGGTAAAATTACATATCTGCTGTCTGATCAGCATCAGTTCAGGCATGAAGGGTAGAGAGAGCAATGGACCTTTAATATGATATCCTATCATGGGTTTTAAAGAAGAACATAGCTCCCTTCCCCACCACTTGCAAGCTGGCCTAAAGTCTTCATCCAACTTGATTTTAAATCTCCAAAATGTATTGTTGGGTTGGGGGGGGGACCCTCAGAAAACGTTTTGTCTGTCTAGGTCCTATTTATAACCAAATGAAGGGTATATGAAATACTACTTTGTTCCACCACTGCTTAATTTCTTGCTCTTTGATAGCCACTTAAAGAACATGATGCTAAAAGTTGACTATGATTTAAAAGACATGTTTCTATTTTTAAATGATAGGGCACCAACATCTGTGAAGCATGATGCAACATCTTTTTAAAGACAAAAAGAAAGAAATGAAATACAGTTTAAAATGTCAAGCCCACTTCAGTTATTATACTGAGAAATGCATTATTTATTGTTGTTGCTGCTGCTGCTTTTGTTATTGTTATTGAATATTAATATTGTTATAATTTCTATACCGCCCTATACCCAGAGGTCTCAGGGTGGTTCACAGAACAAAATCAAAATATGAAACCACAAAATATATAATCAAAATAAAAGCTAAAACCCAATAACTCCCTCCCTCCAAAAAACAAAAACAAAACACATTTTAAAAGGGCAATTAGCTGTATATGGATTCGTATTCTGAAGACTAAGAACAATAGCACTTTAAAAGACTGCATGATTAAAGCTGGCTCCATACTTCAATATCATATTAAATTGGAGTCTTGGGCAATCTCTTACCAGAGAGTCAGAAAATCCATTAACATCGACCATGCGTCGCAAAGCAAATCTTTCAATTCAAACAGTTGTGCATAATGTGGCATCCAGAACATGCAGTGGTTCATCTGAGGACTCAGTGGCATTTGCCCAGTTCCACTCCCCCCACAACACAGAGATGCTAATTATCATTTCAAAGTGTTTGCAGAAGAATACTGCTAGGTTAGATACTGACCTCGTTTGCGCATAACAAGTTAAAAAACAACAACAAGTTAATAAGTTGTCTCACAGAGCATCAGACAAACCACGGTTTCTTTTGCCAAAGTTTGGTTTGTTCTCCATCTGCTCTTGCCTCATGCCTTTTTAATTTAGTGAGGATGCTCAAACAAGCCATAGTCGGGGAAGGATGATTGATTTGCAGGTAATGCCAAACCATAGTTAAACCATGGCTCATACACCAACAACAAAACACGGCTTCCGGCTGGTTCGCTGGCAGTAAACAAGTCATATTTAAGTCACTGGGCAGGGCTCACACTTAACACTAAGCCTTAGTGTAATCACTCAGCCATAATTTAATAAAACAGTAATGCCAACACGATGCCACATCCTATGATGGTATAGAGGTGTTAATTTATTCATTTCAAAAACAAAGCTACCCACTTTTAATAGGAGAAACATTACGAAGCATTACGAAATAGTAAATATGTTTTGAGTACTCCATAACTCCATCAGGCCAGCTGTTAAGCAAAGCACAAAAGGCAGGCAAAACATATGCTTAATGTTGAAACTATGGTGTCTACATTTAGGGCTAATCCACACTTACCTTTTGCCCCACACGTTCTAGGCACAGGCCTGCACTTTAAAGCTCTATGTGCCCCGTCCCAACACACTCTTTAATGTTGAATCAGAGCAAATGGCAATTTGAGTTCTCCACAGATTGCCCCTTGATCCAATTCAGCAGTAAAGAGTGGGCTTTTGTGGGGAAAGTGCTGGGGCGAAAAATAATAATAAATAAAAGCACTCAGAAACAGAGCTTTAAAGCATGGACCTGTGCCTAGGAACACAGCATAAAAGGAGGTCTGGATGAGCCCTAAGTCATGGTCTTAAGATGAAGAGAGGATGCTTACTACATGCAACTGTTCTCTAAGAAGATCTGGAAGATCGGAGGGGGGGCCCTCAGTCTTTCTCCACCCCCAATGAGAGGGATTCATAGAGCAGGCTTGTTCATACAGAGAAGCTGTTGTAAGTATGCAGGGACCCACCACATATAAAATGAGACAATCATGCAGCAAATAGCAGAAATACCTAAGAGAAAGATATCTGTTTTCAATCATAAGGAACCGTTTCGCCTCCCACAGAACAAAATGGCATATAATATCTTCTTCAATCAATCACAGTTAATTTGTAACACTTGAAGGGGAAAGCTGTCTTCAGCTAAATTTACACAGAATTACTTGACTGCAACATGTGAGTTGCAAATCCCTGTGGAACTTATCAAAGAGATTAATTATCTGGAGACTTTGTGAAGACACAAGGTAACTTGCAGAAAGCGAAAGAAGAGAAATAAATGCGAATGTTAAAAAAGGAGGGGTGCCTTTTTCTGAAGTAGCAGTTTGAGGTTCAGTGAGACTTCAGGGAGGGGGTGGGGGCCTTATTGAAAAGCCTGACAAAATGACCAGTTTTGGAGGAATAGTTAGGCACATACATGGGAGCAAAGCAAGGAAGCATGAATCTTCGACCAGTGTACACAAATATAGTTAGAAGATTTGTATAAAGAAGGAACAGGGTCATGGAGCTGTAAAGGCAAGACATAAGTCCAAGGACCCACTCAGCTTTCAGAGGGCCCTCAAACACTGTAGGTTTGGCTCATATTGAGGTGAAGTAATACACTTTACCATCTAAAAGTGCAATGTGAGACCATAAAGTCCAGAGCCTGGAAATATCTAACTGCACCACTGGGATAAAGTATGTACTTGATACAATTATTGTTGTCAAAACTGCTGCTGTCAACATAACAGTTTGGGGGGGGGGGAGGAAAGAAGCTCAGAGCATGCAAATACAATTATGCAATTCCATACCAATATAGATCCCCTTAGAGTTTTGCTTAACGGTTTCTCCAGAAATTCACAATAATGATTGGTTTCTATGGTTATAATACAGATTTCCCTCCTGTCAGAAACTGTACTTCTATGTTTAAAAAATATAAAATGAGCTTTTTCAATACAAGCAAATCTGACTTCCTATATTTTTGAGTACATTAAGCATCAAGAAAGGATTATATGTTTTAGTTTTTTTTTTTTAAGCAGCAGCAGCAACAAAACAACAACAACAACAACAACAACAACAAATTTGTATATTATTTGAATGGCCCATTTCATAATACTAAAATATTCTGAGTTCATGAAGATGTGAGAGGCTCATGACTACATATACAAATTCCCTCTGCAAAGAATGTTTTGGGTTTTTTTAATAGAAACATCCAGATTTTAATTTACTAGCATTTCTGTTTCAGGAGAGAGAGACATTTCTGTAAATTGAGCTGTCAACATTTTTGTACATTATTATGATTAAGACATCTCATGGGCTCTGAATGGGGAACCGTTTGAACTGCATGCTCTGCAGCTTTTGAAAGGAAGAAGGGAAACTATGGAATTATTAATCTTCTTTCCTTTGAATGGCCCAACCTCAAACCTACTGTATCCTCGTCAATTCTCATAAGCTTCCAAGACAAAAGAAACGTTAATCTAGATTCTGTACCCGGGGTCATCTCAATACACTGAACACGCAATTACATTAAATCACCACCGCAGAGCTCACAGCAATTGGAATGGCCAGCATGTGAATAAATACTCATTTCCCTCATTACTGGAAGCACGGAGTGCCTTGGGAAGTACTGTAAAGTGCCACATACAACAA
This sequence comes from Zootoca vivipara, assembly GCF_965207765.1. Taxonomy (NCBI): domain Eukaryota; kingdom Metazoa; phylum Chordata; class Lepidosauria; order Squamata; family Lacertidae; genus Zootoca; species Zootoca vivipara. The sequence continues at coordinate 33,805,428 of NC_142587.1, read as the reverse complement.
AGGAGCACTTGGCCTCGTGAACCTATGCTGTATGTCCTGCTGTTACATTGCTCATTGTATTTTGATTCAGATAAAGCGGTTCTCGCTGCGCAGAGGGCTTGGGTACAATAAAAGGTTAAACCGTGAGGCAGGAATGCTCGCGTTGGCCTGTGCTTGCGTGTTGATCTGCCACCCATGTGCCATCTGTAAGGTAATTGCACAGATTTAAGAGGCATAAGCGGTCTTGCAAACCATTTAAAAGTTTCTATGTGACCTACAGCATGATTCATAGGTTAGCTTGAAAGGAAAATAGAAATTTAAGGGCCGTATAGTGAATTCAATTAAGAGCATTGCTATAAGAATGATGTATTCCTGGTGATTCACACCATAGCTGCCAAGTTGTCCCTTTTTTTAAGGGAGTTTCCCTTATGCTGAATAGGCTTCCTCACGAGAAAAGGGAAAACTTGGCAGCTATGATTCACACATACTGTATATGCAGGAGGAGTGAGGCGCAAACAAGTAATGTGATCTCCTGTTACATCCAGTTGTGGAAGAAAACCTTTCTTCTTCTTCTTTGGTTTCTTTCTTTTCTTTTGGTAGGAAGAAAACCTTTCTTGTGGCTTTGTTTGTTGGAAAGGGATGGAAAACTTTGGTAGATGTTTTAAAAGTTGCTGTGATCTATTCCTTTTCCAACCCCTCATATCCTGTTTAGGAGCTTCCCAGAGGCATCCAGTTTCCACTGTGGGAAATGGGATGGTGAGCTAGATGAGCTGCGGTTTGATCCAATGGGACTCTTGCCCCCAGACCCCTGAAAAAGACTCAACAGCCAGCAAACTGGTGGAATGATTAGGTTTCTTGAAATCAAGGTTTCTGCAAATCAAGAACCAATGAATAAGTGTGGGCAGGTGAGTTAATTCATTGTAATTCAAAGGGCAAGCACACATGATATTTCCCATGTGCCTATAAAGCTGTAATAGGCTGGTGAAATGTGGCCAGCAGATACCCTACAGATAGCTTTCAGGGAGCCAGGATTGGACACATGTTCACCTGATGAGACACCTGTGTTTCTGTGCCCTGCTGGTGGAAGAGAGAGGCCGTGGGTCTCTGAAAATCTGAGTGGAATTTCCCACAGTTTTAAAAGGAAAGAGGGACTGTGAAATTATTGGTTTCATTTGGGATGATTTACCCTCAGACTAATGGTGTAATCATAGCCTATTCTTATAACATCCAAGACCAAAGAAACATATCGAGTTCTGTCATAAATTTGTGTTATTTGTGCTATGTCCTCAACTAGCGCAGACTGTTTCAATAAACAGGTTGCCAAGACCTGCTCAAAGATTCTTCAGTTTTTGTTTCTTCTACTCATCGGTATTGACCTCCATTCCCTCCCCCCCCCCTTAAATGTCCTTTAGGAACAAATAGTCCTTTTTAGGAGGAAGGAGAGGGAACAAACTGACAGTTCTGCCAAAACCAACAACTAGCCTAAGTCAGAGTGAGCCACCGATTGTCAAGCTCCTGCAGGCTTTGCTGACTTGGAATATTTGCACGGCATCCTTTCCTCCTGCTTTTAAAGTAACCTGAGCTCTAGGTCGGGAATCTTAACAACAAAGATGACAAGACAAGACATGCTTTGAAACCATCCAGAGAATTACGGCTGCCATAAGACTACTTAATGGCAGACTCAGATGAGGGGCCAAGTTCTCTGCAGATCTAGAGTCAGTAAAATTATCCAGACATAAATTTGCACAGGATATGCCAAAAGATAATATTTAATAAGAAGTTGATAAACAGGACACCACACCTTAGGGAGGAACAACCTCAAACAAGGACAAACTTACGTTGTGAAAAGCAGCTACCTGGAGAGGTGGGGGAGCCCTTTCAGACATCATATTTGATGACTGCTACTGAGAAAACGTGATATTTACCCTTATCATTGCATCATCACTTTAACTCATGGGATACACCCTGTGCTCAACATAACCATGTGGCACACCTATCTCTTCTACTGCTGAGCATTCTGGCCTCATCTTGCAATGACATTCCACACACACTTTCTGTCGGTACCTGTGGTTGGGTGTGTAACTGTCAACTGAGGATAACTCTTGGTGTATCCTTGTTTCAGACTAACAAGCTGCATCTCTGGAATTTGTCGCCGTGCAAATGGTACTGGTGTTCAGTCATGTTTCTGCCTAATGTTTGATCCCTGTACATTTAGAAGGAGCCCAATTCCTTCACCATTTCCTGTTGCAACAATGAATAAAAAGTATCTCTCCTAGACCAAAAGCAAATACACAATAATACTCACTTTCAGTAAACCTGAGGGCAGGGTCATTGAGAGGGTTTCTTGTTGAATGCCCTACAAGTCCCTTTGGAAGTTCATCATATCCAGAACGACATTTGCAGAGATAGTATAAATGTTTTTTATTTCCATTGGCTTTCTACAACTATTCCCTCTTTCTCCCCAGCCCCCATATCTATGACAAGAGGGTCTCATACCAAATGTAAACAACCTGTGAAGAAAGACTCTATGAATTGAAAGTGGAGACACTCTATGTACTTTTCCTTGTTTATTTGTTTGTTTTGTATTACAAAAAAAAATCTTTAATAGAAACTAATTTTAAAAACTTCCTAATAACCCAATAGGGAATTATTCTCCATAACTAATTATTTTTAATATTCTAATTTTCTCTCTCTATTTTTTTCTGCAAATAGGATACTGTTCTGAGTCTTCAAGATGGACTGCTTATTTTATTTTTATTTTATGTATTATTATTATTATTATTATTATTATTATTTATAGGCTGATGGTATCATGATGCATTGTACACAATGGATGCAAAGAACAGAACACCTTCTAACACCATCTAACATAACACCATCTAATAAACATCATGCCTAGGGAAGGCATGTATTATTACTATACATGCAAGCTCAGAGCTCCCCTTCTAAAACTTTCACAAATAAAGAAGATTAATGAGGCTATGTCAGGCACATGGAGAAGCATGGCTGAAATTACATGGTCTAATCATAAGTAATAAATGGATTGTTTGATCATATGAGTAGTGCAAATTATGTGGATACTTCTGACACCAGTTGCAGTAACCCCAACAGACAGTAGGATGGAGACATGATGAGAAGTATTTGTCTGAATTAGGCTACTCACCCTGTCAAAATATCCGTATCTTCTGCAACTTTTGAAAAACTTGTCTCCTTGCATAGGTGTTCCCAGATCACCGAGGTCAGCTTTTAATGGATCTGTATTCAACATTGTGGATGTTTTATATTTTATGATGTTGTTGCTTTGTTTTTTTATCTTGCGCTGTTGCCATTTGATTACTCTTTTTGTAAACTGCTTTAAGATTTTTTAATGCAAATGCCTTTTTAAAAAGTTAGCTGGTCAAGGGCAACAGAAGACAATGTCAGTGTTGTAGGCATTGGCCAAGTCTGTTTTTTATTACAATGCTTTTAGTGCCAGAGCAAGAGTCCAGCTCACAGTTAGAGCAAATGGGAAACATATGAATCATTCATTGCATTTGGCACTGCTTTATGAATTGCACTACTGTATATGGCAGAGCTTGGTGTGTGTGATGACTAAAAATCAACACTACAGTTGTCAGAGCATATATAAAGGAACACACCCCAAACAAAGCAATTCTGATACTCTCTGGGTATATCCACAAGTAACACTACAAACCCTTTTAGTGCGAATTAGGAATACAGTTAATGCAAGATTAAAAAGCACAAGAGAGGGATTTTCTCATTTTAAAAAACTTAATAGTCAATGCCAGTTTTAGACGCAGGCAATGCAAACATTCGTTTAAGCCTCACCTCCGAAAACAGCTTTGAACTTCAATGGATTTCTGTACGCTGGCACTTCCCACAAATCCCACCCTCCAACCCAATCTACTTATATGTAGTTTTTCTATCAATCTGTTATCAACCTGCCTTCAGGGACATGATATAAGTCATTTGTAGATCCGCATTTGTGTGTAGTATTGCTTAATCCTCCCCTGTTGACCAGTTAACCATAATGCTAGTCAAGGAGACATGGCTGTCAATGATCACCTCCAGCTCATCTCTCTGTTGGGCATCTTCTGATGTTGATTCTAACCTCCAATGAATCTTCAGGGTGCTCCTTTTTTTAAGTTCCCCTCGTATTTTCTATCAGTTACCTCTGAGATGCTCCCAGTCAAAGCAGAGAGAGATCGGAATGGGATGAGAGATTCTCAGGCTGAGGTCTCCCTGGGATGCTCAAAGCGTTTTTAAGTTTATATTGTGGGCCTTCCTGTGTACTCACCATCCCCAAAGAACAGCCCTGCTGTCAGCAGTTTTGAAGCAGATGTTATTTTACTCCCTATGAAGTCCTTTGTGCTCATCATCTATTTATTCTCATCTGAAAATTTCACCAGTGGTTTTCTTTGAAACTTGTTTGGATTTCTTCTACAGTAGCCCCCCTGGAACTGGTAGCTCTTTAGGTGGCCAGTGTTTCAATGGCATTGTTTCAATATCGCTCGGGAGGGTGGTAAAATGTCACATAACTTGGTTTCAGGATTTCATATTAGAGAAATCTTCCAGCAATTACATCAGCATTTCCTTTTTATCAAACATAGGGCCAGTGTACCAGTCGGTGTCCATATAGACTGAGGATTTATATTGAGCACCAAGTTGGTGAGCCCCACTCTAGAATAGTGTTAAACTCTTGGTGAAACTTCTTGTTGTTAACATGTACAAACCTGAAAGACCACTTCCCCATATACAAGGCCTATTTGGCCACTTAGAGGGTCAGGGAGAACCTTCTTGGTGACACTGTGTCCTACAGATTTTTGCAAGGTGTTTTTCCATGGTTACCCCTGTAGTCATGCTACAATTCATAAGACGCCATTAGTTATCTGTTGTAGTCACTCCTGAAATCATTTATTTTTACCCAAATCTTTCCTGACCCTCTATTTTAATATTTGTGTACCTTTGCTATTCCATTTCACTACTGATATCTTTAGGAGCTATTTAATGATTTTACACCATGGGTTTTTTTAAAAATAAAAAACAGCCATCATGAAAATTCATCAGCATTTTGTTGTGAATTTCCCCTAGTATTGAAGTATTTAAAACCGCATATTGGTAGGCATTTTTGCCTAATGTGCAGAGTTTTGCAAAGCAATTTCCTCTTAAAGAATCCATTTTTAAATGTTCTTTCCACCAATATATGCACTTCTGCAGATTTTAGTCCAGTAAAATTCAGAGAAGTGTGCATTTTGAAGAATGGCTGTGGTCTGGCTGTGTATTGTTTCAGAAAGTGTGGATTAAGTAAGTTCTCATTACTGAACTGAATTTCTCCCCTGTGGGTGTTTATCTTTCCATTCAACCTTTATCTCATACAGTACAATCTCCCCAGCTATCCTCACTTCCTGATGTGAAAACAACAAGCGGGAGCAGTTTTCTCATGATGTTACGTCTTGAGAAATCAGGAAAGCTGGCTACCAAGTGCTTGAGATTGGTGTGACCACTGATTTTGTTTTTTTCAGGGAAGTTCTTCCTTTTACCTGTTTTCCTTTTCTTTCTTTCACCAGTAAAAGGACTAATCACTACCATCATCATCATTATCATCATCATCATCTTTCGGGAACACATGGTAGACAGCCTCTCCAGCTGCCACAAAAGGGATGCTCACTTGATCATCTTGAAAGAAAGCTCTCACACAACATGTAACCCATCTATTGACACTGACTTTCACCAAACAATTTTCCTCCTCTTTGAAAACTTTTCAATGCAATTTATTATCTCATGACGTGATACAAGAGGGTCAACAAATGTTCAGTACAGCACTAATATCCCAATCCAAAATTGATGCTGGTAACTGTGAGTCCCCAGCCAAAACCAATCCTTTAAAAAAACCTATATCCTTCTCATGAAAACATTAGTTTAATGATCAAAAGATCACGCACAAGTCACTTCAGCCCCATTAGTGATTGTGCCTTGAATACTATTTTATTTCATCACACAACCACTGCATACAGATGCTTTTAAAAACCTTTGATATAGTTTCAAACACAGATGTTATCTGCTTGCCTGGGAAAGGTTTTACCATGCCAGCTATAAAAGAAAATGCATTCACTATTTCTTTTTTTAAGCCTAGCACTCAAAATATATGAAATGACCATCAATTCTGGCAGGCACTGCCGAAACAGGATTGTTGTTTTTTAGATATCTTTGATGTTCAAAACAAATAAGCATGTGCCCATTCTCTGTTGTTGTCATCTTCACCATTCCTTTCCAACCTATATTTGATGCTAGGTACAGTCATACCTCGGTTTAAGTGCGCCTCGGTTTGAGTATTTTCAGTTTAAGTACTCCACGGACCTGTCTAGAATGGATTAATCCACTTTCCATTACTTTCAATGGGAAAGTTCGCTTCAGGTTAAGTACGTTTCAGGTTAAGTACAGACTTCCGGAACCAATTGCGTTTGTAAACCGAGGTACCACTGTACAAGTCATGACACTGACAACACATGCAAGACTTTCTTAGCCATCTTTTAAAACTTCTTGCCTTCTCTTCAGGTTTCTTTTTTCCTATAAGAGACTGGAGTTTATAAAGAAGCATATTTCAAAAGCTCACGGTTCACTTCACTTGCAAAACAAACAAACAAACAAACAACCCTGCTGTTGCTTCCCTGGAGCTTTTTAGGTGGCATCTAAGTTTCCTAAATAAGTAAAATGCTGAGGCTCAGTTCATGCATGCTCCTTGTCTAAACCAAAGGCAGGAATTATCCAACCTGGAGGCCAACTGTAGCCACCCAGGTTTCTTTATCTGGCCCAAGTCACACTCTTCTTCAGTGCTTTTGCATGGCTGGAATGTGTCCTAGAACTCTGGCCATGCCTCTCGCTTGCATGGATGGAAGGGTGAGAGATGGATATGTGCAGGTGTGCAGACACTCATGATACAAAAAGGTAAAATCATTGCTCAACCCACTTTTGCCCTGCCCATCACTAGCATGTGGTCCCTGAAATGTGGCTCAGCAGAAAATGTGACCCATGGGCTTAAGAAAGGTGTTCACAAACTCACTTAAATAACTCAGGCGGAGTCCAGAGAGAAAAGAATTGATAACACTTTACATAGCAAACAGAATACAAACAATGTAAAATTTGAGGGGAAAGGAACAGAGAAATTTCTCTTTCTTGCATTACATCTTTTACATAGTAGAGTGGAAGGACAGATCGTGAAGCTGAGGCTCCAATACTTTGGCCACCTCATGAGAAGAGAAGAATCCTTGGAAAAGACCCTGATGTTGGGAAAGATTGAGGGCACTAGGAGAAGGGGACGACAGAGGACAAGATGGTTGGACAGTGTTCTCGAAGCTACGAACATGAGTTTGACCAAACTGCGGGAGGCAGTGCAAGACAGGAGTGCCTGGCGTGCTATGGTCCATGGGGTCAGGAAGAGTCGGACACGACTAAACGACTAAACAACAACAACAAAGCCATGCATACAGAGGAGAAACTCCTTCTGAACTACACAACCAATCAGGACACATGCTGCTTAAGCAAACATCATGCCATTCTGCCTGGTTGCTAAGCAATGCCTCCATCATTGGTTAGCTGACTTACTGAAAGCAGAATTAACATTTAATTAACCAACTGAATGATCCCTGCTATTGCACTTTGGAAAAGGGGTTCTCTATCCCTAGCCTAAACTGAATTGCAGCCACATAGCGCTTCATATATTAAGTTCTCTGTGTGAAGTGGTGCCATATGCAGGACAATGAACTATAAATGGGTCAACATGTTCTCCAAAAGAAGGGTTGCAGAAAGACCATCCTTGGTACTTTATTTTACAATGGTTTTGTATTCTACAGCAATTTTCTATATAGAAAAATATCCTGGTCTCTCACTTCATAACAACCTTTCAACAACAACATTGATGGATCGTTTGCCCCCAAACCCCATAGGATTTTATGCTCTTTTAGGCTTTAATTTAAATTGTCATCATAAGTTACAATCTCTAAAGTGAAACGAGACCTTAGATATTTTACTCTGTTATCTCTCTTAAGGTTCTTCTTTCTTTTATCAGTGCCAAGATTACTTGTCAAAATAAATCTTCCACTAGACCAAAACAAATTTTTAAAAGAGCATGAAAAGTATTATTTAGAAGGATCATCTTTGGCTAATGTTCAAGTCCTATTGCACAACGAGAATTTTTATGCATTTAGTTGCTGCATAATTTATATTCATCAAGTTTCTATAACGAAAAGTGCAACATTTTCATTATGATCTGTTGCTGGCCTGTAGCCCATAGCTGCATTTTTATAGTCTTTAGCCGAAAATTACAAATGTAGAAACCTCGCAGTAAACAGACTTACAGTGCAATCCTATCTCCTCCCAGCACAGCACTACCATGGGGAGAAAAACCATCTTCTCTCCCCTTAGCACAGGGGTCAGCAACCTTTTTCAGCCGTGGGCCGGTCCACCATCCCTCAGACCATGTGGTGAGCCGGACTATATTTGGGGGGGGGGAGGAATGAATGAATTCCTATGCCCCACAAATAAGCCGGAGATGCATTTTAAATAAAAGCAGAAATTCTACTCATGTAGAAACACGAGACAGGCCCCACAAATAACCCAGAGATGCATTTTAAATAAAAGGACACATTCTACTCCATGGACCAGATTGAGAAGATGATTGGGCCGCACCCAGCCCCCGGGCCTTAGGTTGCCTGCCTTAGCACATCACTTCAGTGGGAGCGGAAATGCAGCAGAGACTGCAATTTTGTCCCCATCACAATGCAGTGCTAGGGTGCTACTAGCATGTGAAAAGATCTTGAATGAGAGCCTGATTACTGATTGACATTTTTTCATAGGGATTTATGTACTGCACATAGGGTGACAAGGTTCCCAGGAGGCTTACAAATATAAAAATAAAACTACAACACCAGCTGACTTTAGGAAAGCCAACAATTAGATGCCAATATTGGTCCCATCACCTCCTGGCAAATAGAAGGGGAAGAAATGGAGGCAGTCAGAGATTTTACTTTCTTGGGCTCCTTGATCACTGCAGACGGTGACTGCAGTCACGAAATTAAAAGACGCCTGCTTCTTGGGAGAAAAGCAATGACAAACCTAAACAACATCTTAAAAAGCAGAGACATCACCTTACCTACAAAGGTCCGTATAGTTAAAGCTATGGTTTTCCCAGTAGTGATGTATGGAAGTGAGAGCTGGACCACAAAGAAGGTTGATTGCCGAAGAATTTATGCTTTCGAATTATGGTGCTGGAGGAGACTCTTGAGAGTCCCATGGACTGCAAGAAGATCAAACCTATCCATTCTGAAGGAAATCAGCCCTGAGTGCTCACTGGAAGGACAGATCGCGAAGCTGAGGCTCCAATACTTTGGCCACCTCATGAGAAGAGAATCCTTGGAAAAGACCCTGATGTTGGGAAAGATTGAGGGCGCTAGGAGAAGGGGGCGACAGAGGACGAGATGGTTGGACAGTGTTCTCAAAGCTACCAACATGAGTCTGACCAAACTGCGGGAGGCAGTGCAAGACAGGAGTGCCTGGCGTGCTATGGTCCATGGGGTCACGAAGAGTCGGACACGACTAAACGACTAAACAACAACAACATTTTCTCTCTCTCTCTTAGGTTGCGAAATTGGAATCAGCTTTTCCAATTTGGAAAAATTGGAATCAGGAGGTTATAGTTTTTCTCCAAAAGCATTTACCGGCACATAACAGGCTGTGAAGATCCTTCTCACAATTTTACTCAGAATATACTCTCAGAGGAATCATACTCAAAGCATTGTGTTTTTACATAATTAGTTTCTGGCTTAAGTTATATACTAACCCTTCTGCTGTTTCATTTTATCTGACAATTTCTCCCCTAGTTGGGGAATTGCTCTAGATGTGCAACTATCCACACTTTGCCTTCACCCCATCTCTACTACACCTGGAGCCCCTGAGAGCTAAAGACACAATGAAACAATGAATCTGGGATGTAGCCTTCCAAGAGGATAAAGCTCACACTGTGTGTTACTCAGCAGCTGGAAACTGTAGCAAAAACCTAGCTCCATCTTACTATTTCTATACCCCCAAATTTCCCAAATATAGCAGCAGACCTTTCACTTTGGCCTACTTTAATGCCATACTATCTGTTCCATTGGAAGAGAGGTATTCACACATCCTTTATAACTTGTGTGTCTGCTCTTGTCAATCAGGTATTGGAACAACGGAGCATGCGCTACTGTACTGCTTGTTCTATAAAGACATTCATGACTTATATATGACACCTATTTTAAGGAAATTTTCAGGCAGATCTGACCATTTTTACAGCTCCCTCCTTTTGTCAGTCTCCAATCACAAAAAACAATATCTGGCTGGCAAAAGTCTGTGCTTCCTTCAGCGTGCATTCCCAGGAGCCAGTTGAATACATCTCCTCGCCAACCATACTAGCATTCAGCAACCTGTTAAAAGTGACTGAATGTGCAGCTAAACACACACACACACACACACACACACACACACACACACACACACACACCTTAGCCCTTTGTTGTGCTGTTAATTCCTAACAGAATTCTGCAGCTCTGCAACTTGCAGATTTAAACTATTTGCAAGCCATTTGCAAGCTGCAACTATTCCCCCTGAAAATAGAGACATATATTTCATGCTTAGTAATTCCACTCTAGTTTCACATTCTATCTCTTCCAGAGAAGAACTAATCTTAGCTGTGTGAGAGGAGGCTAAATGTTTGAAAAAAAACTGGAAAGATCAGTAAATCCAAACTGTTGTTAAACATGAAGAGCTGATCCTATGCATCTCTCCCTGAAAATGAAAAAAAAAATAAATGCTATGATTTCTGATATTTGCCAAGATATATACATATATCAAATTGCGTGGGTGCACAAGTTAAATATAGGGCTTGCCTCCAAAGGCCATAGAAATACATCTGTTGCTTGAAAAAATAAAGAAGAGGCTTTACTTTAGATTTTGAAATGTCTTTGGTCATAAGAAGGCATATACAGTAGAATAGAGTCAGCTAACGGACAATAAAGTAGGAGCTTCTCATGCAAACTTGAAAAGATAAATATTTGTGCTGTCCCTGCAATGAACACATGTGGTGATGTATAGGCAGCCCTTTGGGGGCTACACAAATAAAGCTTTAAGTGTGATTGAACTCTCTGGTGTATGGTTAGGATTTCCTGCCATTAAAACACAAGTATCTGAAAAGTTACCATTTCTCTCTCTGCTCATGAAAGGACCCATTTATAGCATTATCCTCTCCTATATGGAGAGGAGAAATTGTGAGACCAGAACAAGATGTTTTTATCTGTTTCCACAGTCTGATATGTTATTTTTAAGGTTCATTCAAAACAACTGATGATTTCAGAACGCACCAAACAGTATTACCGGTATTTACAAATGGGGAGCACACCAGTTGGTTTAAGTGAACTATTTACACAGAGCTAAGCCTCCAAAGGATTTGTTACCCAACCAGAGCCTTTCACCCAGCTTAGTCACAACTGTTCCACAAAAGCAAGACCAATGTGGTCTTTTTCTTTAGCAATTCTTTAAGACTAACCAATTCAGGCTGCAATCTTGCACATATTTATCAGGATTTTAATCTTAATGGAATTCACTGGGGTTTACCTCTGAGTAACGTACAGTTTCTTTGGCATGAACCCACACTAGGAATTCTAACAGCAGGGACCCTTTCTGAACCAAGGTAAAGACACTTAAATACTAAATATTAACACAACTTAAAGGAGAAAGTTGGGGAGAGAACCAGAACGGATGAGGTCCGCAGAACTTTTCTTCCAACACAGAAGCAGCTGTGAGGGCAGAGGCCCTTTCTGAACCAAAGTGAGACACCATTCATTTAAGTGATATCTATTTGTAAAACTGCAATGCTTAAGCATCCACAGCCACTTTGCAAAGGAGGAAGATGGGGACAAAATTGGAACAACCTGTGACTGCTCATTCTCCATGACCCTGTAACCTTCCCAGAGGCGTAGCAAGCCCAGGTGGTACCCGGTGCGGATTTTTTTTTGTCACCCCCCCCCCCCCCCGCAACGCGGCTCTGGCGAAAAGTGAAAAGCATGAATTGCAAAAAAAAAACCCTAGAGCTTACAGAACAAAACCGACTTCAGATATGAAATCAGCATTGAAAGAATAAATAAGAACAGTTGAAAAATCTCATGCAACAGAAAATAAATAAATAAAATTGTTCCACAGTGGGGGGCGCCGAGTGTCACCCCCCTCCAGGGTGGTACCCGGGGCTGACTGCCCCCATGGCCCCCCTTGCTACGCCACTGCTTCTAGCAGTACCACTTGCTGTCACAGCCACCAGCCACCACTATTTGTACAGTTGTATTAGCTCACCCACTTTTCCAAGGTTTGGTAAGATAAATCCACTCATGATACAAATCTCCGGTGAAAGCCTTGACATTGCAATCACTTCATCAGCAAAAGGTAACCAGGGAGATACTACATGTATCCCTGTGTCAGGATCCAAACGGGTCATAGATTATTGGTGTTTATGGTGTAAACAGACTATCTCTGCAGGCAACTTGATTTAAGGGGGTACCTCTGGTGGGAAATAAAATAAGACACCTTCCTCTCTGCAGATCCTTGCTAAATATTTTGGCTGAAGCAGAGGAAACATCTGGATTAAAAACATAATTCCCAAATTAGATCACTACCAATCAGTAGTGAAGGACTGTGTTCTTTTCAGTGGCTTAATGACATAATCATTTACAGCAAATCCTGCAAAGGAAGAATCTTGTTTCATATGAATGGAATGTCTTGCATTAATTCATTTTATTACTTTTCCCTGCCTAAGGTTTGGCTTGGACTAAAATCATAATTTGATGTGCACTGTATTGTAAGGACCCCTTGAATAAGCGACTGAAAGGATAAATCACTGATGGAGAACAGACTTTCAAAACAAGACTTCTAGCTATGTAAGCAACAGTTCACATCTAACCGAACACATGTGACTGAATGCTTATGCCTTCAAGAATAGGATATTTGTTTGATTCCTTCACATTTGTTGAAATCTAGCAGTAAACATTTCCACAGGACCTCCTGTCACTAGAGATACTATTGTCCTTAATTATTCCTATACTTTCCTTAGTAGTTGCCTCATGCGTGAGTGATCAGAGGTCTGTCGACCCAGAAACTTTGATGGTTCTCTTTAGGTATAGTATATGAGAGGTTTTCAACCTTTTTGAGTCCACAGCTCCCTTGACCAACTACCTTCTTTCTGCAGCACCCCTGTGGGGCTCAGGAGCCCAGTTATGTCACCCCAGAGCTGGCAGTCACATACACTTTTTCAAACACCTTCCCCTGGGGAGTGTTCCCTCCCCTCTCCTTGGAAGTCCTCTGGGCAGCCACCGCTACTCCCCCTGGTCTCTGAGTTGCCCCCGCCCTCTGCGCTAGAAAGAGAGGTGCCTTCTTACATTGTCCCACAGGGGTCTGGGACTTTTCCTGTACCTTGAAATAAGAGGTTCATGAAGGTCTCTTCCAAAGTCTCTGTCGGGACTTTATAGCAGTAATACACAAATTAAAGAGCACCAGGTTTGTCTCTAAGCTCCAAACTTAGCTCAATTAGAAATTAGGGTGGAGCCAATATTGCTAGTTTTCTTAGCCCTTGTACAAATCAGAATGTGATTACTATTAAAGATCAATTGATTTTGGTACACAGTAGTTGAATGCTGATATGGCTGAACACACATTTTGTAAACTAAACATTTCTCTGAAAATGACAATTTTTTGGCAGTGAGGGAGACACTTTATCAGGTGGCCACATGGAAAGTTGAATAGCACTTTGGATTAGTTCTGGTTGGAGCATTGACTAAATTATATGTGTTAACCTGGCAAAATGGTCCAGGGATGAACTAGCTTTCTTGTCAAACATCCCTCGTAGTACAGATTATCACGATTAAATTCTGTTGCTGCCGGGCCAACTGAAAATGGTGTGTGCAAATTTGAAAGCAATGAACTGGATGCTTTCCAAGAAACTCAGGTGTTTTTTTCCTCCTCCAACATTGTATATACATGTCTGAAATAGATTGAATAGAACATGTTGACCTAGTAGGATAATGGTTACCAGACTGGTTACCGTAGGAACCTGGAAAAGAAAACCTGTTCTGTTTGGGGTCTACCTTCCAGTCTTACCCCCTTTTAGACCTTTCTTGCAAATGGACATTCCACTGCTAGTCATTGTGCTTCATCTGGGTCCTGGGGCAGGAGTTCCCTATTCCTTTTCTATGTATGGAAAGAAAGAAAGAAAGAAAGAAAGAAAGATATTAGCAAAAATAACAGCAACAAATGTCTATATTAGAAGAAAGTTGCACTAAAATGCTGAAGATTTTTTGTGAGGAGATGCAAAGTAGCGTGGAAATGTGAAGAACCAAATTTAAGTTTGCAAAAAGTGAGAAACTGCGAGAAGGCAAAATGGGCAGATTCACCCATCCCTGACTGGAAATGATGACAGATCATGTCCAACATTTGTAAGGCCACAGATTAGCCATCCCAATACAGATAATATTTTATATCATTTGCCAGTTTGAATATTCACATACACGCCAGCTTATGTACATGGCTACATAGGCAAGCGGCTCACAGGCAGACCATGAGTGGAAACTGAGGTCTATCTCTGTGTTGCAACTTTCTCATGCCAGAGCATCAGAAACTGGATTCATGCAAAGAGGAAGGAAGGACTAGATGGGGGTATTGTGGGTGGCATTGACCTCCAATTCTATGTAATGGTTCGCACATATGTAAGTGTGTGCATGTGTCATGAGAGAGGAAATGGAGTTAACCTTTGGGGACCCTCCATACATGAGCTCTGCACTCATAATGGGTTTCATTTAGCCTTATTTTTTCTTCCTTGTTCTGAAGCAAGGCTTCTTTAATAAGATGTTTGCAATGAGTCCCATGGACTGCAAGAAGATCAAACCTATCCATTCTGAAGGAAATCAGCCCTGAGTGCTCACTGGAAGGACAGATCGTGAAGCTAAGGCTCCAATACTTTGGCCACCTCATGAGAAGAGAAGACTCCCTGGAAAAGACCATGATGTTGGGAAAGATTAAGGGCACTAGGAGAAGGGGACGACAGAGGACAAGATGGTTGGACAGTGCTCTCGACGAGATGGTTGAACATGAGTTTGACCAAACTGCGGGAGGCAGTGGAAGACAGGAGTGCCTGGCATGCTATGGTCCATGGGGTCATGAAGAGTCGGACATGACTAAACGACTAAACAACAACAACGTCTGAACGGTGAGCATGAGAGATGTGTATCAGGCAAAGTGCCCCCAAATCAGTTCATGCATCTCAAACCTATGCCTATTACTTGTTTCTTCAGACGTGTTTTGTGACATTTA
Organism: Zootoca vivipara; assembly: GCF_965207765.1. NCBI lineage: Eukaryota > Metazoa > Chordata > Lepidosauria > Squamata > Lacertidae > Zootoca > Zootoca vivipara. The sequence goes on along the minus strand of NC_142587.1, from coordinate 33,790,074 downwards.
GTCAAGTTTTAGGAAAAGTCTAATGTGCCTCTTGGCCTTATGCCTGAATAAGATGTTCATGCTTTGGGGGCTTTCAAACAGATAAAAGCTGATGCAGATGAATGTAGCCCAAGACTATCATAAAGTGATTAAGGATGTATTTATATGAAACAAATTACTGTTCCCGTGGTTGCCAAAAAAATGAAGAGTGGAGGGATTAATTTTGTTTTTGATGTAAGCATTGGTGATTTTTTATTTTTTCATTAAAAAAAACACAATACTTTGGCCAGTTGTAGGTTTGAATTTATCTTAGCGAAACTGACAATTGAATAATGATAGTCTTCATCTCTCTATCATCTACCTACCTACACACACAAACAACAACAACAACAACAACACGGGATCTGGTGTTCAAAACACTTCATCAGATTAAACATACTGGTCTAAACATGCCTGTTCCTAATTTAGTAGTGGTGTACAATGTACAGACATACAATTCTCACTGGGACATACAAATCTAAGTTAGTGATGTGAGGTGGAAGATTTTCCTAATTATTTTCCAGATTACTATTATTTTTGCAGTGTGTCATTATTATGCAAAAAACAACAATCTGTTTCACAAGTTCATTAGTAACAGTGAATGGATAGCAACTGCAAATACAATACCTGTATTGAGCAAGTTTAGGAATTTAAACATTTTTAGCTTTGTTTATACAGGTGAAATAAACATTCAGAGCACTTTCTGATTTGAAATTTTCTGAAAAATCCGCACCACTAGTTTCATTCTGCTGAATGTTCTAAAATTAAATTCTAATCTGTTATCTCCTGAAATATTTAGAGCTATTTTTCATTGCTGATATGCTTTAGTAAAAGAAAAGAAAAAGTACTTGGCAATGATTTTCTGGCGTTCAACAAGGAACGCTGGACAACACATGATTAAGTGGGTCTGTAGAAAAAGCAGAGAAGGAGAGACTTAGGTGCAGTTTGACAACTGGCAAATAAGTTGTGATTCTTTCATTGTGCACTCAGCTAGTCTCTAAATTCATATATTTACTGCTTTGAACTGTGGGATGTAAAAACAGGAGCACTCAAGTCATAACATTTCCTAGAGTGATCACATGGAGGGACACCTGACCAGGTCAGCAGCGGACTTCCTGCCACTGATCTGGGACGGACTTCCTCTGCATGTAATTGGGATGGGTGTAACCTGTCCAGGCAAAATATAAGGACAGGGCAGCGGCCATGTTCGCTCTCTTTTGACTACACTCTCAAACTGACCATATCTTAGTGAGAGATCCTCTCTCGGCTTCCAGCCAAGAGAGGAGAAAATGGAGTCTCACTCCATATGAGTAGACTCCACATGTATATATTACATTTTCTAAGCCAGCCTGCCTTCTGAGATTGTGCTGTTAACTCAGGATGTCTGTAAGTAAACTCTTTTCATACTTTTAAAAGAGCACTGTGTTGTGTCTCTTCTTTTAAGAGGGATAAAGGGGAAATATACCAGGAATATATACTATTTTAGAGGCATTAGCAAGCCTGCACAACCGTTTCTGCTGTGTTTCAAAGGGGAATGTAACTCTGCTAAGTTTGAAGCTTGTTAACACAAACTAGGATAGGATATATTGGACAATATCTCCTCATCCGCATTCCTGAACATTCCCACAAGAACCACCACTACAAGCTGGTGGTATTATATAAAAACTTCAGTACACCACCTATAGATTTCATAGTGCTATTTACTGGGTAGGATTTTATATATTTATAGACTGGGTAAATTATGGGTAAATTAAGATGACAGGTGGCCACCAGGGATGGGAGATGAACTTGAGTACCATTCAAAAGTGCCACTGCCTATTGCTAAAATGCCACCCTGGGGATGGCAAGGGTGGTGGTGGTGAATGGTATTGCTGTTGCCACTGCAGTCACAGAAGAAGAAAAGTACTGTGAAGTTGTGGCCATTGGAAGGGGTCTTGGGGCACCATGTCAAGGGTCCCTCTGAAGTCTGGCACCAGCCCTGTCCATACTAAATGAGTCGATGTGCCTCTGCAACACAACCCTTTTATTTAATTATTCATTTTACCTTGCATGCCAAGGGTTTGGGGAACAAATTACTCCCAAGCAGTTCCATTAGTACAGTATTGTCATTTTTCAGAATGTGATGTACTGGGGGAGAAATAATTGCGATGCATCCTGAACGCAGCACATCAAACAGCATTTACTGTTGAAAGACATGTGCCAGGTTTAAAAATGGTTCATCATTTAACACCGGTACGTTTTAAGAACATCGACTTAATTTGACCTGACATTCTTTGGTAATGAGAGCAGGGTGTATATTCTGGCATGGGTCCTATTAACAGTAACGGGATGAGCTTTAGCTACTGGAGCCAAGGAATTAAGCAAATCAATTTTGGTAAGTGGAACATTAACATCAAGGCCTTATTTCAAGATTTATTCGCTTTTTAGCACTGTAAGGAATGGAAAACAGACTTGCAAAATGCTTCTTATGACAGGAGGAGGTGGCAGCAGACCTGGAGGAAGAGGGGAAGGACACAAAGCGCTTTATATCATTAAATATAAAGCAGATTGTGGAAGGGCTGGAGAAGCATTCGTGTGATAAGGAGCAGCCCTGCGAAGTTACCAATTCCCTGACGCAGTCACCCTCTTGCCCAACAGTGACCCCACATGTTCCCATGAACTTCAAATGGGGGACACCATTGTACATCAACCATTTTGTTTTCCCCCATCCCGTTCTCAAACAGAGCTACTATCGATGTTCATTCCGTATGAAAGCAGTAAAATAAATAAACGAAAAATGTAATCTGCTGTATAAACTTTGGCAGGTTTGAATAAAAATGCTGCTGAAGCCTGTAAACTTCCATTTCTTGGAAGGAGACCCATTTAATTCTAATCCCAGCTGCATCACAGAGAAAGCTACACCCCCTCCTTGAATACTTTCATTGAAGCCATTTGCACATTTTGAAACCTCTTGTTTCCTGGAAGAAGAAGAAGAAGAAGAAAACAATACTTTAAATGGTTACAGCTTCCTAATTGGTGTATAAAGCTTATGAAATCCCCTGTAGATTTGTGGTGTATAAATTATGGATCAGCCAATATGAACTTTTTTATTTTATTTTAAAGAAAGGTTCGACTATATTCTTTTGTCTGCAGTGATTTCATCCACACTCCCTCCAGAGACTTTGGCAGTAAATCTTTGGGTGTGGTCAAACCAGAGATGCACAAGGGATATGACATGATGGGATCAACCTTAACTGTCACACCTCATTCTGTCACACCGCATTGAATATATCCAAGGGCAAGCACTTACATCAGGCATCCCCAAACTGCGCCCCTCCAGATGTTTTGGCCTACAACTCCCATGATCCCTAGCTAACAGGACCAGTGGTCAGGGAAGATGGGAATTGTAGTCCAAAACATCTGGAGGGCCGAAGTTTGGGGGTGCATGATTTACCATAGCTGCCAAGTTATCCCTTTTTTAAAGGGAAATTCCCTTATGCTGAATAGGCTTCCTCGTGAGAAAAGGGAAAACTTGGCAGCTATGCTGATTTACATCTTTCTGAGGTGGCACCTCCCATTATGAAATGGTGCCCCAGATCAAATGCTTGATGAGAAACCAAACGGATACTTAATGTCTTGTTTCAGACACATCTCCCATTGATCACATGCATATTTGAACTGGGATTAATTGAGCCTTTGGTGCAATTGAACATTATAAAAGAACAATGCCAAATCTGTGGCCCTCCAGAAGTTGCTGGACTACAACTCCCATCATCCCTTGCCATTGGCCATGCTGCCTCTGGCTTATGGGAGCTGCATCACAATAGCATCTGGATGCTAGTGTTTTCCCTCGTCCATCCTGTGGAAAAGAACTGTTTAATGATGGGTGTCAGTGTCCGCTCCTTCTGCTCTCGTTCTTTGTCCACTATTTGTGTTCATATATTGTTAAGCCAACACAAATATACATGCCAGCCCTATACAACAACCCAGGCATCCCCAAACAGCGGCCCTCCAGATGTTTTGGCCTACAACTCCCATGGTCCCTAGCTAACAGGACCAGTGGTCGGGGATGATGGGAATTGTAGTCCAAGACATCTGGAGGGCCGAAGTTTGGGGATGCCTGAAACAACCTGAATAATAATAATAATAATAATAATAATAATAATAGGTAATAATAATTTATTATTTATACCCTGCCCATCTGGCTGGGTCTCCCCAGCCACTCTGGGTGGCTTCCAACAGAAAAATAAAACACAATAATCTATTAAACATTAAAAGCCTCCCTGAACAGGGCTGCCTTCAGATGTCTTCTAAAAGTCTGGTAGTTGTTTTCCTTTTTGACATCTGTTGGGAGGGCGTTCCACAGGGCAGGCACCACCACCGAGAAGGCCCTCTGCCTAGTTCCCTGCAACTTGGCTTCTCGAAACGAGGGAACTGCCAGAAGGCCCTCAGTGCTGGACCTCAGTGTCCGGGCAGAATGATGGAGGTGGAGACGCTCCTTCAGGTATACTGGACTGAGGCCATTTAGGGTTTTAAAGGTCAGCACCAACACTTTGAATTGTGCTCGGAAACGTACTGGGAACCAATGTAGATCTTTCAAGACTGGTGTTATGTGGTCTCGGTGGCCGCTCCCAGTCACCAGTCTAGCTGCTGCATTCTGGATTAGTTGTAGTTTCCGAGTCACCTTCAAAGGTAGCCCCACGTAGAGCGCATTGCAGTAGTCCAAGCGGGAGATAACTAGAGCATGCACCACTCTGGCTAGACAGTCTGCAGGCAGGTAGGGTCTCAGCCTGCGTACCAGATGGAGCTGAGAGACAGCTGCCCTGCCTGCCCTAGGTTTCTCCACCTGTTATGTAAGCAGTAAGAAAGGGGGCAAGGTTTTAGTATAATGGTATAGCCCAACTTTTCTTTGTAGTGTGTTGAGGGTTCTATTATCTCAAGAAGTCTTTTTTTTAATGGTAAGAAAAAAATGCAGTAGGCAAGCGAGTAAAATTACAGAATCACCTTGATCTCAGAGGACGGACTTTGATCTGAATGCAAAACTTGTTACTTTATGCTGGCGTTTATTAAAATTCGAGTTTATACTTAAACATTGGATTTAAAATTTCCTCAACACCACCATTTAATGTTATTCAAAATATCACTTTCCCTTTGAAGTTGAATTATACTAAGCCAGGGGTAGTGCCATGTTTTAATTAAATGCCCAGAGCTACTGTGGTATCAAGGACTACATTTTAAAATTATACCCATGTACACCTTCGAAGTGTTTTTCTTTCTTTCTTTTCCTGTCTCATTGAAGCAGGGCTTTCAATAAAACAGCACTTTTATGGTCCCTGAATCACAGTAAAGCAACTCCTTTGTATAGCCCAATTACCTCTCTCTACCATTTTACACTGAGTTTTTTCCTACCCTCCCACTGCATCAAATAGAGGTTCGTTTAAGGACAAAATGTGCCAGATGTTTCGTGGTTTACTTTTCTCCTTAAGAAACGGTTTTCATTTAAAAGAAGGACAGGTAAATTGCTCCAATCACAGATGTGTTTCAGCATGTTACTCTTACACAGGTTTCAAGCTGAATCTAGGAGTAAGATTTTATACCACTTATGTCAGGGGGAATTGTAACCATGCTTTTTCAAGGGTACACCTAAATGTACTATATTTTTGTTCGAAAGAACAACAGCTAAGCAGGATCCTGATCACGCATGGCAGACCAGACCTACATTGAGGCCCAGTGCCAGTTTGCTGACGGAAATTGCCCTCAAATCTCTGGGAGGAAATAACAGCTAGGAAGATTTGTGTGGGAAGCAGTTGATGGAGGCCCCTGATTCTGAAGGGCTGCTTTCCTTGAAAAATAAAAGTGGCATCTTTAAGCACTCTTAAAACAGTGTGATGGGTGCTCAGTATACTTTGGTTCTTATAGCATTATGGGCTAACGGGAGTGGGGGGTCATGCACACTATCTTGAGCTCCTTGGAGGATGGTGGGATGGAAATGAAATTGATAAACCTGGCCAGAATTCTACCAAATTATTTGGCCTCTGCAGCAGCTTGCAATTTTAAAAAGGAGTGCTTTTTTCTCTCTGGAGAAAAGCAGCGCTATTGCTGTGTGCCTCTGAAGAGACTGAACTCGCTCCTAGTCCTGCATTTTCATTTTCCTCTTCTAAGCAGCTGAGGAACACCACTCCCCCCCCTCTTTGTTCTGACTCTTTCTGCTGCCTTCAAAGCTGTTGAACCTTTGCTTGTGGGAGAGTATGAGTTCAGCCTTGTTGAGCTGCAGCCAAGGAGCAGGTCAGAGAGTTCGCTTCCCCTCTCAGGTAGGCATTCATCCAGTTCGTCATCAAGAAGATCATTAAATTCTGCCTGCCCTGGATTCACTCAGGTGGACATCATCTGCCTGATGGAAGATTCAAGGTTAATAAAGTCATCCCTCAATAATAAAATGCAGCTATGAGTGCTGGCAGCAAGGCTGCTTTTGAGTAACTGGGTGGAGCGCAGTAGCACCGGGTCTCTACAGAGCAGCTCATGGAAAACTGCTTGGATTCCTCAATGCATCACTTATGTTCTCAATGCATAGCAGGTTTTACTAATCAGGTACAGACAGTTACTATGTGAGGAGTTACTCCTTCTTTAAAATGTCCTTCATCGGCACATTTTTTTAAAAAATAAAGTTGCTTAATTAGGAGTGGAAACAGAATCACAGGTTGTCTCCAGACCGTTACCAGTTTGTGGGAGGGATTCAAGTACATACCATAAATTTATATTCGTGGGTTAAAGCACACTGTAACTCTAGCACAACACATTCACTTTTTAAAAAATAATGGGACTTTTTTATGAATTTGAAAGGAACGGACAATTGCATTGAAAAGTGTGGGATAGATGGGTGGCTAACGGCAAGGTGTATAAACACCACACAAGCAAATGCATGGCAAACATTCATTGTCTTATACCTGCCCTACAAACAAATCAGACCAAATGTTCAGTAAATACCAGATATAATCACTGGATCAGTTTTGTGCAAAGGAAATCAGGATGAATGCTCAATGAGCAGCTCATCTGGAGGAGCCTACAGACTTCTACTGCTATTGGGGGCCCGGACACCCTGAATTTTTGTTGTTGTGGATGCCTGACCTCCCCCTCCCTGCTGCTACCACTGTGTGCCATGCACCACCCCGACCACTACTGTGCCCAGCTCCACACTGCCAATGCCACCCACCCACCATTCTATGTGTCTTTAAAAAAACTCCACATGTATTCATTTTGATAAATACTTCCCATGCTGTTTCGTAATCCTTGTGGTTTCACAAATTTTCATGCCTCTAATTTTCTAGGTAAAGATTGTTGGCATTTTCAACTCGTGAAGTTAGGGGTGGAGCACCTCAAGCTTGGGGTCCAAATTCAGCCCTCTAGCATCCTCTACCTTGCCTCTCCTCCCGATCCTGCTCCTCATCTTCTTTGAGTGCTTTTGCATGGCTGAAAAGCGGCGATGCCTCTTGTTTGCCTGGATGAAAAATGGGTTTTGTGTGGCTGGAATGTAGCCTTCTGTACAAAGGTTGCACCTGTCACACTGCCTCTGAAAAATTGCTTGAGGGAAGGTGGTCTTCAGGCTTATAAAGATTCTCCAGCCCTGCCCTAAAAGAGTTAAGACACTTGGTACCTTTCCCCCTTAGGTTAGTGGAAGTTTCTATGGAAATTCATGATTAGGATCTCTTGCTGGACCTTCTGACAAATTCATCCTGAGCAGAATGAAAAGGAACCTTGTCCATCGTCTACAATGCATAGGGCAAAAAAGGTGTGGAAGACCTCCCTGTAACTGACGCCCATGATTCTTCGGATAGTTTTCTTAGAACACATGCTTCTTTCTGGCAATGATTCACACTCAGGAAATTATTTCACACTTGAGACCTACAAGATCAAGGAACACACTGTTCCTGGAAGAGAGCAGAGAGTAGTGAAAATTTTAGAGTTAGGTGGCTTTAAGCTATTCTAATTGTTGCCTAATTTTGCAATGTAAACCGCATTGAAAACTTTTTTTTTGTTGAAAGGCAGTAAAAATATTGTGAATGAATGAATAACAGAGTCTTAAAAAATGCAGGAACCAAGAAAATAACAAAGTTGTGGTTCCTTCAATAATTGATTCTAAAGAAGATAAGGTGTCATTTAGCATGTTTTATTTTACTTGTGCGGTTACATGTCAAGAGCCAGAGTCGGATGTAGGTCAGCAATAAAAGAACGCCGGTGTCAGCAAAGTTAACTCTTTATTCAAAAAAACCTAAAACAGTGCAGGCCTAATCCCAGAAACTCCTCCCAGTAGGTCTCCCCCCCCCCCAAGCAAGTGGAGACTGTGTCTGTGCACAACCAATCTCTCCAATGCTCTGTTCATTTCTCTGTGTGTTCTGGGAGACCAGGGGGAAGGAGAGCTGGTCACAGCAGGAGGGGGAGATGCCCTGGCTTCTTCACCAGCCTGCCTCCTCTCTGGCCCCCTCCTTTACAGCCTCCACTTCTGCCTCGGATTCTGGACTGCTCTCTGCCACAGACTCTTCCTGTTCACTAAACAGTGTTGCCTCTTTAGCTTCTAACACCTCCTCCTCCCAGTCTGCTCCCTCTCCTACCTCTCATCGCTCATTGTTATCCTACCATCAATTCCTTGGCTCTGAGCTTTCTCACCTCCCACGAACTCCTCTGCATCCACTCAATCCATGACATTACACTAGTTATATTCACTTACAGCTTTACAAAACTTAGATCCTGATTAGTTCTCATATCAACGTATTAACAAAACTAATTAGCTGCCTTGGCTGTTTTAAATGGAGTAAACCTATTTCAATAATTAAATAACATGCAAAGAAAAGAACAAAAAAATTCCCCACTTTTCAAAAATGTGATAAAATGATTTAAGATGATAAAGGAAAATTGCTTAATTTGGATTTAAAATTGGACCCAGTGTGGGGGGAGTCGAGGAAGTCCACAATGTTAACTCAATATAAGAATTGATATGTTTTTCTTTTTCTTTTCTTTTTTCTTTATGTTTTATTTTTTGGTTTTTGTTCTTGCCAAATTTTGTATTTTGAATTGTTTGAAAATTAATAAATATTATTTGGAAAATAATTTCATTATCCTAAAGAAGGCATGAGGTCACCGGGTGACATCACAAGGTTGCTGTAAGGATAAAAAGAAGAGAGGGGGAACCAGGTATTTCACCTTGAGCTCTTTGGAGGAAATGTGGAATATAAAAGTCAGCTGTCTTTTGGACACTGGTCATAATTTTAAAAAGTTATATAGATGAGACTTCTCTATTTTCAAACAAAAAAAACCCAAACTACATTAGAAGAATTTTCAAAAGCAGGTTTGAAAGCAATGAAGTGCCTTGCTGCCCCGTACAACCCCCAAAGCAGCATGCTAAATCAACCACGACTTATTATGCTTAATTCCAAATGTCCAAGATAGAGACTCAAATAGCTAGTTAAGACTACAACTGTGATACATTTTCTAAGCTGTCTATGTATTCAGGCTATGGCCCTAAACACATTTCTTTGGAAATTAGTTCCACTGAAATCAGTTTCCAGGTACATGTGTTTAGGATCAGTGTGCTAAAATAACGATGATGATTTAATGACTTCACTCTTTAGTAGTTGAGCACCATTATTTATCGCCTTCTACATCCCAAATTGATAGCTATGGTCAGCTGACAGGAAAATATGCCAAATCCCAGACCACATCTGAAATTGTGTTTTGAGCAGCGTCAACATTTACTTGGTCCCTAAGATTATACTGTTGCTTATCAACAGCCAAATTTTCATAGCAGATGTGACCATTATTTAAGACCCTTCGTAGTTGCCAAAATGCACATTTGGCGGAAATCTGCCTGTGGGATTGCTACAATTGGGGGTGGGGAATCTGAATCAGAGCTATGCTGTGCAACTATGGGGGTTTTCCCTTTTATATTTATTCTGATTTTCCTTGGTTTTAAATTCTTCTTTCCCAATAGGTTTTTTTAAGCAGTAGAATACTGCAGTTACAAGATTGGCACCATCTAAAATTATTGTTAATGAGGGAAAGTGGAAATATGTATTAAGTGGGGGGGGGCACAATTATTTAAGAGCATATGAAAATGCTGAGAAGAGAATGAATGCCAGCTGACTTTATCCTCAAGGAGATTATATATATATATATATATATATATATATATATATATATATATATATATATTTGCAAATGTATTTAATAGGGAAGGAGGTATATTATATGTTTTGCTAAATAGTCTTAAATGTGTCTACTCAAGTCAGGGGGAAAAACATCACCAGCAGCCAGAGAATTAAACTCCTGTTTCCCAGTCTTTTGTATAGTAAAGGTAAAGGGGCCCCTGACCATCAGGTCCAGTCGTGTCCGACTCTGGGGTTGCGGCGCTCATCTCGCTCTATAGGCCAAGGGAGCCGACGTTTGTCCGCAGACAGCTTCCGGGTCATGTGGCCAACATGACAAAGCTTCTTCTGGCAAACCAGAGCAGCACACGGAAATGCTGTTTACCTTCCCGCCGGAGCGGTCCCTATTTATCTGCTTGCACTTTGACATGCTTTCAAACTGCTAGATTGGCAGGAGCTGGGACCGAGCAACGGGAGCTCACCCCGTTGCAGGGATTCGAACCACCGACCTTCTGATCGGCAAGCCCTAGACTCTGTGTACAAGTAGTAAATTCAGCCTCCCCAGCCTGAAAACACTTGCACAGAATTAATTGGTATTCCAATCATTAATACAGTTTTTTATTTGAATGTATAGAATTGGGGTTAGAAAACATAAGCACAGATGAACTAGTTCGTTATTTCCCATGTTCTGTAGCTGAACTTTTATGACAGCCAATGAGGTGTAGCAGCTAAACTGATCATCCTCAGACTGGGAAACCCGGGTTCAAATCCCAATTCATTGACAAAGGTAATTAGAAAAGGTAACCTTAGGCAAATGAACAGTGAGGGCCCATCCATCCGCATGGCTGAGACTACCTGCTGTTTATCTCCTCCCAGAATTGTCTCATGGAGAGTTCCGAGTACTGGGGGATTAATCCTGAAAACACACTAACAAAGGAGAAAGCTGTCTTAAACATGGTGGGGGTTGAGCAAACATGCATAGGATTCACATTGCGGATGTGCTTCTTTTCTTCCTTCTGCCCTGCCCATTTTACTTTTCATATTAAAATCATTATTTTAAACTGTGAACCATTCCAAGGGCCTTGGAAGAATGGTTGTATATAAACAAAGTAACTCAGCCAAGCCTCCCACTCAAGGTTGTTATAAGGCGCAGAATAAGGCCAGGGTTGTTTGTTTGTTTGTTTGTTGCTTTTAAAACAGATATTTCATTACCAACTTCTGTGGCTAAGTGCTGGTGAATCCTGGCACCAATTTAAGCAGCAAGCCTAAAAGCACTTTTTAGGGAATAAGTGTCATTGAACACCCTGGGACTTCCTTCCCAGTAAAAATGCATAGGATCATGCTGCATGCTATTAAAAAGTGGTAGCAAGGCAGGGCAGGGAGATTTGAAGGTTGTATTATGAACAGACTGGAATCTCACACTCCGTAAATCCATTGCAAAGCCTTAAACGTGCAGTATTTAACTGCAGAATAGCACTCAGCAAACACCAGGTGCAATCCAGCCAACGGGAAACTTAGGGATGTTCTCTCTTTTCTGCTGAACTCACTGAGGCTTAGCTTTGGCTCTCCGCAGAAGTCATAAAGCATTTGGACACCTGAAAGTACTTTATAAAATATTCATTTAACAATCCTCCTGACTGCTTAATTTTCCTCACGATTGCTTACAGTGAATACAAAAAAGTGGCTAAGCCTCATTATGCATTTGGCTTGGCTCATTAGGTCGGTCCAAAGTTTGCTTTCTCTGGCTCAATTTCCCAAGTCCTGTTTTGCATCAGGCAAAGAATTCTATACTTTGCATCCATCCACCGGTTTGTTTAAGAATTCATTTCGATTGCTTTTCCTTGTTTGTGGTCATGCTCATGAAGAAAATGGAAATGCCATTTTTTGACATATCAAGCAAACCAATATCTTACACCTGACAGTGACAAGTTGATATTATCTCTTGAAGACCCTTCCTTTGGGGTGCTTAAATGCTCTGACATGGGGTCCATCAGCAGCTGATTGTGCCAGGTTAATTCTGTAAACAAGAGAAGTGATTGCATGACATCCTTCTTCCTTCTGGTGCCTCTCCAGATGTTTTGGACTACAACTCCCATCATCCCTGACCATGAGCTGTACTGGGTGGGGCTGGTGGGACAACTGGAGGATAGCAGGCATACCCGCCAACAAACTTACCACTGGATCCGAGGAGGAGCCGTGGTGGCGGCATAACTGCACTTAGAATCATAGAATCATAGAGTTGGAAGAGACCACAAGGGCCATCCAGTCCAACCCCCTGCCAAGCAGGAAACACCATCAAAGCATTATTGACATATGCCTGTCAAGCCTCTGTTTAAAGACCTCCAAAGAAGGAGACTCCACCACACTCCTTGGTAGCAAATTCCACTGCCGAACAGCTCTTACTGTCAGGAAGTTCTTCCTAATGTTTAGGTGGAATCTTCTTTCTTGTAAAAGAAATCCATTGCTCCGTGTCCGCTTCTCTGGAGCAGCAGAAAACAATCTTTCTCCCTCCTCTATATGACATCTTCTTATATATTTGAACATGGCTATCATATCACCCCTTAACCTTCTCTTCTCCAGGCTAAACATACCCAGCTCCCTAAGCCGTTCCTCATAAGGCATCGTTTCCAGGCCTTTGACCATTTTGGTTGCCCTCTTCTGGACACGTTCCAGCTTGTCTGTATCCTTCTTGAACTGTGGTGCCCAGAACTGGACACAGTATTCCAGGTGAGGTCTGACCAGAGCAGAATACAGTGGTACTATTACTTTCCTTGATCTAGACGCTATACTCCTATTGATGCAGCCCAGAATTGCATTGGCTTTTTTAGCTGCTGCATCACACTGTTGACTCATGTCAAGTTTGTGGTCTACCAAGACTCCTAGATCCTTTTCACATGTACTGCTCTCAAGCCAGATGTCTCCCATCCTGTATTTGTGCCTTTCATTTATTTTGCCCAAGAGTAGTAATTTACATTTCTCCTTGTTAAAATTCATCTTGTTTGCTTTGGCCCAGTTGTCTAATCTGTTAAGGTCATTTTGAAGTGTGATCCTGTCCTCTCGGGTATTAGCCACCCCTCCCAATTTGGTGTCATCTGAAAACTTGCTCAGGATGCCCTCAAGCCCATCATCCACTGCTGGGCTCCAGAACACGAGGGAAGCGAGGACAACCCCTACGGAGACATCATCCGCACAGCCCCAGCCCTGTTGGCAGCTCCTGCAATGGGTGCGCCAGAGTTGCTGGTTCTGGCCCATAACCGGGGGTTGGGCTTCAATGGTGGCAGCCTCCCCCTCTTATGCCTGCTCTCCAGCAGCCACTATAAGATGCCAAAGGGAGGAGCCCGGCAGCAGTGGCTATGGAGAGGCTCATTCGGCTCATCCTCCTCCCCAAGCTTGGTGGTGGTGATTGGGGGCGGAGAGAAGCAGCACATTCCTGGATTGAAATGGAAGCTGGGAATGGTTCTGTGAATCCAGGATGTCCTGCTAAAATTGGGGCAGTTGGAGGGCATGAGCAGGTTCGGGAAGGCTAAAAAGGTAAAGGTAAAGGGACCCCTGACCATTAGGTCCAGTCGTGACCGACTCTGGGGTTGCGGCACTCATCTCGCGTTATTGGCCGAGGGAACCGGCGTACAGCTTCTGGGTCATGTGGCCAGCATGACAAAGCCGCTTCTGGCAAACCAGAGCAGCACACAGAAACGCCGTTTACCTTCCCGCTGTAGCGGTACCTATTTACTTGCACTTTGACGTGCTTTCGAACTGCTAGGTTGGCAGGAGCAGGGACCGAGCAACGGGAGCTCACCCCGTCGCGGGGATTCGAACCGCCGACCTTCTGATCGGCAAGCCCTAGGCTCTGTGGTTTAACCCACAGTGCTGTGAAGGTAATCACATGTGTACAGCACACAGCAAACAGGCTGCAAGTCTGTACCCGCTTACCTGGGATCAAGTTTCATTGAACTTTGTGGAACTTACTAGAGTAGACATACACAGAAATGCACTGTTAGTCCCTGTCATGCACTGTGTTTTCAGAATGCAAATAGCAACAAAATGAACGAAATGAGTTGGGAAGAAATGTATTCCTATTCTAGCCGAGAACAGTGTCCTCTAGATTTCTGATATCCGTAGAATGCCTGGCACCTCAATAGTCAACGTTTTTGAGAAAACTGTCTGTAGTGCTACGACAGCAGTATAATGTAATAGAACAGGAAGTCACACAGTTACAGCTGTTGGCATTTCAGCCCCATCCTGTAACACCCATTTGCAGGGCAGCAAATTTTTGGACTGGGATAATTTACTTTTGTTTCATTTGGACTGGATGTAGCATGATGTTTGATGCAGTTCCAGAAATCCCTGGTTCATGCTTTATAACTTAAATACCGGTATGTTGCGCAAACTGCTTCTACTTGTTCCCTTCCTGAATGTTTTCATTTTGCATAATTTTAGGAATGCAGTGGAAAATAATAGTCAATATTAATGCTGCCATTGTTATTTCCAATGATTATTAAATTTAAGACTTGCACTTTATAGCAATATTAAAGTGATTGTTTTTTAATATATATATATCAGATTATTCAATCTTATATTTCTGCAGTATAGCATTTATGTAAGTGATATTGTTGACAGCACCTGTTCTGAATCTTTGTTCGTATGGATGTTGCTGCTGGCTGCAACTTTTTGCATAATAACCTATTTTCATTCAATCATCTGTTGAGGTGCTATTGCTTCCTCTATTCATTTGTGCTGATTTCTATTGTGTTCTTCAAATTTTACATAAACCATGACCTTGCTAGGTTACCTTAAAAAAGAGAAATAGGCGCTGTTCTCAGGAGTATTCTGCAGAGAGTGAACATGACTGCTCCCATGTGGACTTGAAGCGGTTGAAGTGATGACAAGGTTCTTTCTTTCGATAAAAAAGAAAGAAGAATGTGAAGGACTTCAGCCATATTATACTCATTTTCAGGGCTGGATTAAGACATGCAGAGTGCCTGAAAAGTGTCATATTCAACTGGCCCCAAAGCATTTACCAAAAACTGTGTATTCTTATGTACTTAAGAATTTGAAATTCTTTTTTGTTCAGGTTTCTCTTAATTGGTTCTCTGGGAAACAATCAGACTCTTGCTTCTCAAACCAATAACTCTGGGAAGAAGAAGAAGAGAAGAAGAGTTTGGATTTGATATCCCGCTTTATCACTACCCGAAGGAGTCTCAAAGCGGCTAACAATCTCCTTTCCCTTCCTCCCCCACAACAAACACTCTGTGAGGTGAGTGGGGCTGAGAGACTTCAAAGAAGTGTGACTAGCCCAAGGTCACCCAGCAGCTGCATGTGGAGGAGCGGAGACGCGAACCCGGTTCCCCAGATTACGAGTCTACCGCTCTTAACCACTACACCACACTGGCTCTGGGAGTCAATTAAGACTGGGCAGAAAGCCAAGTTCTGCCAGAGACATAGCAACAACTCTCTCATTGGTTGAAAGTCAGCACTGAACTCTGTTATTAAGGAATGCTAGCACATTTGTTCTGTGTGGTGGTGTAGGTGAGAGTTAGAAGGAGACGTGCTGTATCAGATAGTGGTGTGTGAGAAAGAGAGAGTGTAAGGATTTATTTTGCTTTGCTTTGTATATAGAAACTCTGTTTTTCTTTTATTTAATAAATCCTGTATATAGTTATTCTGCGTCTAGATGTCTAGTTATTGAAACCTCTGGAAGTTTCCGTGTTGTGCAGCGATACTCTGCTACGTTTGGGCTAAAGCCGCTAGAGCTACGCCTGACACTTTATCAAAATTCTAAAAAAAAATGTAGCTGACTTGGCTTGCGTATGAATCTGCTACTGCTCATCTTATGTTTTAAGGTATGATCTCCATTTCCTGAGAAGTCTTAAAAATCTGACTGTTGACTAAAGATTAATACAAATTTCAGGAAGCCGTTTTTCCCTATCTACCCTTCGCCCCCCCCCCCCCAAAAAAATCCAACTTACCAAGCATTAGCTGTGATCAAGACTCATTCAAGGTCACAGCGACCTTGTTATGCCAAGCTCGTTCCACTATCAAAGCAACATTTTATCCCCATAATGTAAAACATATAGACTGCATTCTGGCCTTAATCTGTCATATATATATTTTTAAAATAGAAGTCCTATGTTTGAGAGCTATTGGAAGCCATGCATAAATTGTGAGCATTACCTCAGATATGGCTCATAGCCCTGGAGTGAAAGGCTCATTTTTTCAGAGAATAAAGACTTGTGAAAGGCAAAGCGAAGGGGTCTTCCAACCACCTGCTTGCAGCACATTCATCAAGTTATAATATACACTGTTTTGGGGTGGGGAAAAGCTGACCATATGAAGCATAAGTCAATATCCCGACTAGACTTTGTCTCATTTGGGTAGGACAAAGAGAATACGCTCAACTCTTGGCAAGTAGCAGCCGCCATTACAACCTACATATATAAATATTGCCTAGCCATGCATGGGCCTAAAGTTAACTGGATCCACAAAACAGGTTACATATTTTCCTTGGCATTAAGCATCTTGTTCCACACTTCCATGTATAATCAAATGCAGTATTCACATTTAGAAAAACACATGCTCATTCCTGTCCAGATCCCATCTTTTAAGTTTTATATAAATAAAGCCTGGTGTTTAGTTTGAAATCAAAATCAGGATTCCTGTTAATATTAATCCAAAGTGTGTTCTTGGAGCAACAGAATGGAAAACTGCTGGAATAAAATCTTCATAATTCAGAATTGGGGATCTTTGGCTGTGATCTGCATCCACAATCCCTTTTCGAAATGGCTTTGGGGTGTGTTTACATACGGTGTTAAGATTTGGATGTGCCTTTTTCTAAACCATCATTTGCCATTCTGAATATCACCAGTAATGAAATAATGGTCAAATGGCAATCATACATAACTTTTCTTTTAGCACACACAGATGTGATTATAGGCAAGTGTTAGTTCTGCAAATATACCTTTGGGGGGCACCATGAATATCTGATATGAAAAACGGAATAGAGCAGCTCATTTGGGTATGCAGCCATTGACAAATTGAACATTCATTTAAAAAAAAAAAATCTGTTTGAGGCTCTAGTGCCTCCATTTCAAAATTATTTAAACATTTATTGGCTATTATTCTCAAGTAAAATATACAATCTGTCATTTTGTGGGGGGAAATCATACATAATGGTTTTGTTGTCATTGGTGCAGGCCATTCAGCTGCTCTCAAGACTAGCAAATCGGGTCCTCCTTCAAAGAGGGCACGTGTTGCGGTGAGGCCTGGAAACCGACAGCCTGTGTTGTGGGTGGGTAAGATTGGTCAGCCACAACACCCAATTGGTAGGTCCCTCAATGTTGGGTTCAATCTGGCCAATGGGACACAGTCCAAACGGATTGAGGGACATATATATGCCCATGCACGTGACCCAGAGCTTCCTCTTTCGGTGCGTGCATTCGGAACCCGCCCAGCTCTCCTTACTTTTAGGGCTTGTTACGCATGAGCTTGCTATGCCGTCGTGTGTCGTCGGTCGTTGGGACAGGGGCACGGCAGGAATTTTCCCCACTTGGCTGATTGGTTGGTGCCATTTGGGTTTCGCCTGCTGCGTAGCAAATCGTCACAACTTGTAAGGTTGCGGATAGGCTCTGGTTCAGGTGATAGGGATGGGAGAACGCTCTCGCCATCCCTATGTGAAGGGTATTCCATTAAAGGAATCCAGGGACTCAAATGGTTTGGTCAACCCTGTGAGGGGGTTGTGCCCGTGCCAGAGTCCAGGGGGACATCTGGGTGGTGGGTATAGCATGTCCCTGGATTTCCACCATTCCAGGTGTTCACCCTAGGCTGACCTATGGTAGTGCCCTGGGTCAGCGCTAGTCGAACCAGAGCCTATGCAACCATTCACTTGCTGTAATCAATAAAGTTGTGGCCTAAATTCTGCCAAAAACCAAACCAAAATTTGAGTCATGTGTGAATTTATTTGGGGGTGGTCTGAACACGCAATAGAAAAGTCAGAATAAAATTACAGTCTTGGTTTTCAGGGTAGGTGGGTGGGTAGACTCAGTATACAGTCAAACCTTGGTTCCAGAACAAAATCGGCTCACGAACGCCGCAAACCCAGAAGTACCGTAAGTTTTCTGGTCAGTGCCAGATTTATGTATAAGCTAAACAAGCTATAGCTTAGAGCCCCACTCTCTTGGTGCCCCCAAAACAATTTAAAGGAAGGAAAAAAACTGGATGTACATTTCCAAAATATAAGATAAAAAAAACAAATAAAATAAAACTGACATACAGCAACAGTGTTTTGTGTTGCGTAGGCTCCTATTTGTTATGTGCAAATGGCTTTAGATACCTATTAGGTCCATAAATTAAGATATAGCCTATATTCAACACAAAAACAGCAGCAATTTATTGTTGACAAAGGACAGCTGGACATATAAAGGGCCCCATTACCTTCAGTACCATAGCTTAGGGCCTCATCAAACCTAAATCTGGCCGTGCTTCCAGTTTTTAAACATTTTTTCAGAAGCTGAATATCCGACGCAGCTTCCGCTTGAGTGCAGGAAGTTTCTGCAGACAATCGGAAGCTGCACCTTGGTTTTGAAACAGTTTCAGGAGTCGAACGGACTATGTTCGAGAACCAAGGTATGGCTCTAGTAACCCCAGTTTCATGGTATAATTTTGAGAGATAGAAACATATTGCAGCTTTTGAGTTATATTATTATACCATGGTAAAGGTAAAGGGACCCCTGACCATTAGGTCCAGTCATGACCGACTCTGGGGTTGCGATGCTCATCTCGCGTTATTGGCCGAGGGAGCCAGCGTACAGCTTCCAGGTCATATGGCCAGCATGACAAAGCTGCTTCTGGCAAACCAGAGCAGCACACATGGAAACGCCGTGGTAGCATAAGGAAATAACACAATGTTCTCTGGGCAGACACCTACACAAAAATGATGGTTGAGCTTTTTGCTGAGAGGTAGTGTAATAATACCCAAATGAAGAATAAACTCACCATTAAATAACTGCTGCTGAGTTTTGGAATCATTTTAGCATTCAAATTTTGGTGCCAGTATATCCTAAAGTATTTGACATCTTTTTTAAAAAAATTTCCCAGCAAGCGAGCAAACAAAGAGGAAAATTCTGACAACAGGAGTTAGATGGAAACAGCAGCTTCTTTGTAAATCTTAAATGAGGTATTTCCAGGCTTGATCTGCATAGTGTTGCAACAGCCAAGTTTAGACACCAGTAGGTCAAAACATAGGCATAAAGGAAAATGAAGAGTGGGATAAACGTAAAACCCTCCAACTCCAAATACCATTTGAAACCCAGGTTTAATTCACACAGACCTACCTTTAAAAAAAACAAAAAAACAATTTCCCATACATTGCAGATATAACTTGTTAAGCCTAACTGGCATCTCAACAAAATGTGAACAGATGGTACTAGTTTTAGGAGTGCCTGGAGGCTCAAAGTTGATACGAGAGTATTTATTTCACCAGAGAAGAGGCAGCAAATGTCTATTACCAGTCTCCTTTAGCTCCTGTAACTTTACTTTGGGAGGGGTTTTTGTTTTTTTAGAACCTTACGTATTAAACACATTGAGATGTTGAAGCCAAGGACAGTCATATCTTTGTATAAAAGAAACCCTTCTATGAGCACACTGTGGGACTTTCATTGGTTGAAAAGTGTCTCTGGAATTGAAATAGTGCAGAAAATTCACATACACACAGTTTTGTATTAAATACAGCCCAATATTATTGTACCTTTGAACAATGTATTATTTTGCTGAATAATCACTTTGAATTCCTTCCCCCCAGTATGTAGTTCCTTTGAGTTATGAGTGCTGAGTTATGGGGACTTCAACAGAAAAACTAAGACTATATTGTGTTATATTGTCACCTAAAATGAGTTATATAACTCACACATGTTTGTTTGGAGGGCAGCTTAACTATCAACATCCAGCTTAATTACTGAATTCAGTGGTTACAGCTTAGTATAGTAATCACAGAAGTTGGGGGCAAAATACACACAGCCCTTTCAGAGAATAGTATTCTCCAAAAATGACAAACCCTGGTATACTGGATCTTCAAAATATTTTTTTTCAGAGAGCTGCTTCCAACAATATGACATTCTTACACAGGGCTGTTCCCACAAACCATTCATGTGAGGGAAAAAATTCAGAATGTTCCAAGGATATAGACATCAAATCAAAAAGAAATACATTGTGAATCTAGGGGTGGCTTGGCATACCCCTGTCTGACTTGAGAAGAAGCAGGTGTATATATTTTCCCCCTCTACATGTAAATTGCACTAATGGGAATATTTTTGCAATAGCACTCAACTGAATGAAAATCATGTGTGATGTAAACTTAAGGAAGCAAGACTTTTAAATCACAAATGGGCATGATCCAAAATCCAGGGAAGTCAACCGAAAAACTACACTTTGACTTGCTCTGGGCTTTGGATCAAACCCAACGGTGAATTATATATTATTGTAAATTTCAATTGTGCTTTGCATATGAAGGCTATTGTCAAGCCAGCTTTTGTCGAGCCATGAAAGAAATCCCACAAAGGCCATTGGGAGAGTTGTGTGGGATTTGTGGCTTCCACATCTGAAGCGGGAGACTGAGATTGCTGTAACAGATGAACAAAATCTCCAGAGCAGAGCCAAAATGGAAATTTCAATAAAATGCTCTTGGAGAATATAAGTTAATGGAATGCTTGTAAAACTGAATCAACTGAGGGCAAGTGCACTGTGCATTCAACTGCAGACATAGTTTTAATTTTATTTTGTGCCTTGACTCTATTTATCGCCTATATTGCTGCTGCTGTTCAAAGCTTGCATAAATGGAACACCACAGGTTGTGCTAACAATAACATGGGCATTTACAAAAAGCAGAAACCGGATAAAACATAGCATAATTGTTAGGCTCACATACCTTCAGGCCAAATCTGATCAAATAGGCACAACAATTATACAATTATAAAGTATTTTCATTCATCTTTTCCACATAAAAATTCTCTGCTGCCATGTGATGTTATCTCCATGACACAACCATCTTTGCCTGGCAAGTTCTGCAATTTTTTTTGACCACTTATTTATTTATGAAAAATATTTATTTGCCACTATTCCTTTTAAAAAATCACAGCAGTTTACAACAATCATACCTAAAATCATATCATAAAAACCATATAAAAAAATTTAAGACCAGAGATCAACTACCACAGAAGGATATAAAGCCAGAATACTTTTGACCAGCTGGCAACTCATATCATGACATTTCTGTTCTCATGACCATTTCTTCCCCAGCTCCTTCATTCAAAGCCACCCAAAGATCTTATAAAACTTCCCCTATCTTTACATCAGGAACTGCCCCTCAGGATACCTTTATGGTGCCAGAACTCTTACTTTCTTCAAAACCCATCATGTTCCTGGAGTCTTTACCAGCAAAACATCTTAAACCCTACTGGGGATTGATAGATAAGCTTATTTTCATTCTATTTCAATCATAAAACCATCTCATTCCATTCTCAGGGGGTGCTTTTTGAATCATGGGAATAGGTATTTAAAATATACACATTTTTGCATATGCAAAAATTTTGTATGCATTTCCCCCATGAAATATGCATTTTTATGTGCTTCATGTGCAGAGACTGCGCCACAAAATTCAGAGAAGTTCACAATCAGTTGGTAACCATGTTCTGGTTTACATATAAGTCCAGGAACTGCAAATTACAACAGTTTGCTTTAAAATGTTAAGTGAACAAAACTCCCCTCCGGCCCTAGTCCCTACGCCAGGGCTGTGAATCCTGTGGTCCTCTGGAGTACAGTCCCCATCACCTTTGACCATTTTCCATACTGGTTGGGGTTGATGAAAGCTGAATTCCATCAACATGGGAGGCCCACAGCTTCCCCAACCCTGCCCTGCTCCCTACAGTAACCAACTCTAAGCACAGGAAAATGAAATGTGTGTGTGTGCTTCCCCTTCTTACTCCTACCTCTAGTCCCCATCCTCCTTCTGTGCCACTCCCCTGTGCCAAATTTTATATTGTTATCCTCTTAAGGTAGGAACATGTCCTCTTGTAATAGGTAAAACATCATCCACACTGATGGTGTTCTATTGACATCCTGCTTAGAAGGTTTGGAGGACCTGTTAAAAGTCTGCAGTGGCTGTTCATTGCCTGCACCACATAAGGCGCTGAGACCACCACAGTCTTCCAGAAGGGACAGAAATATTTAATTTGCTCCTCTCAGCCTTAAAGCACTTGGAATAGAAGTGTGGGGCTGGTTGGGAGGTGTCTCCCCTAGTAACACATACTCTGACTATAAACCATTTGTTCCAAAATCACAGAGCCAGGAGGTCTGCATATGTTGGAATTTTTATAAGGGTTGTGTTCTTATGGTAGGATATTTCTAGACGCACATGGCAATTTAACAGATAAAGCATAAATTGGGATATGCGTGTCACTTTAAATAAACTAAGGACTGTGGTAGGGATAAATCTTCCAAGTGCTGGCTTCTTTGTAAATTCTGTTGCGTTTCTTTAAACACCTGAACAGAAATAGACTTCCTCGCTGATGAATGAGGCTATTGTGTATGTTAATCCTCTGTAGTTTTCTTAAAATAATCTAAATGTCTATTAGCCTTGGCTGTAAAATGACGTGTGAATCCAATAGTAACCTCATGCAGATAATTCTTTTTCCATGAGAAAATGATTCACTGTGGCTTTTAACTGCTTTTGCTGTACGTAGTTCCACAGCCATGTAGAAGTACTTATTCCAAAAACATGCCCATGCTTAAATGGTTTGCTCTGGATTAAGTTATGCAAAAGAGGCACATTGTTTTGTCACCACTAAAAAAGAATCAGGCACTGCAGTCTTTGAATAACCCTGCCACATTTCTTGCTATATCATTTGCCCAATGTTTACATTCCCGCATTTCAAAGCTACCCTTCAAAATACAGCTTCATCTTTAAATACTTTATGGCTTGCAGTTCATTTCTCAGTGAATATTTAGAAGCTACACACACACACACACACACACACACACACACACACACACACACACAGCCTCAAGCTGCTCTTTCTCAGAGCCTGCAAACTCCAAGAATTGTCTTGATGGAACAGAACGGACTCCATCTAATCTGTTTGCAGCAAGTGCATCTGAGACGCTCACAAGAACCCAGCGAAGCTGATGCCTTTCTCTGTCATTTGTCCCTATAATCGGATATTCAAAGCTGTAATTCAGAAATGGAGAACCTCTGGTCTACAGGCCTACTGAGGCCCAACAGGGGTCTAACGTCAAATGTGGGGCAAGTCTGACTCCTTGGGGTGATCCCTTAGCATGAAATGCCCTATCAAGTGATAACTGACTGATGGCAGTCAAGGCTGAGCAGGGCCGTCTTAAGCGTATCTGGTGCCCTGGCGCCGTGGTGCGAAGATCCCCCCGGTGTCCCCCGCCCCGTTTTGCAGCACAGCTGCTGCAGGCACAGCAGCGCGGTGCCCCCTGGCGGCCTGGCGCATTGCGCCACCCAGCCTTGCCTTAGAGCCGGCCCTGAGGCTGAGCATTCTCTGAGCTAGCAGCCACCCAAGAATGCCTGCCTATAAGAGGTGTGTAAGGCCCTGTTTTTATCAACAATTTGAAAGTTTTCATAGAGACATAGAATTGTAGAGTTTGAAGGGACCCTGAGGGTCCTCTAGTCCAACCCCCTGCATTGCAGGAGTATGTAGCTGTCCCTTGCAGGTTTGATCCCCATCAACCTTGCAACCTTGGCATTATCAGCACCACACTCTAGCCAATATAGAAGCTACATGTGGTTTATTTCTTTTTTGCAATTGTTGATTTGGATCATCTTCCAAATATATTTGTTTTGAACTGTTTTTATTAACAATTTTAATGCTTCGTTTTGTATATTCTTGTAACCTGCTTAGATAGGGGGTTTTTTTACCCCCTACAGTCAAGCAATAAATGAATTTTGTTAAACTAAAAGAAGGAGAAGGAGAGGAAGAGAGAAAGAAAGAATGACCAGGGATGTTTGGTGCTCCTTGGAACTGGTAGGTTGAAAGGCAGAAAGACCAAGAGAGGACAAGCCAGAGAGAGCAACAGGCAGAGACAACTAATTCTACTTTACTCTCCATCTTCTTCCCTTCTGAGTACTATAAGGGCAACACTGAGACTAAGGAAAGGAAGCTTACAGGGAGTACAACCTACACACATTTTTTTTTCTTAATGCATGCTGTGAAAGTCAGAAGAAAATTTGCTGTAATGAAACCCTCACCTTTACCAGCATTCTCCTTCAACAATGACCCCTTAATATGCATGGACATATCATGCACATTAAATCCTTCAGCAAGCATCCGGTTTTTCTATTTGTATTTCTGGCTAAGGCTGCAGAGACTGGGCAGAACTTTTCCTTTTGCATGTAGCCAGTCTCCTTTGCAGCATAGTTTCCCACCTAGAGAAGCTGGACATTCTGCCCATGGCTGTATACTGGCGAAACATTTCCCTTTCCCTTTGGGTGTGAGCTTTTTGGAGCTCTGTGAGTTGCTACTGTGCAGCAGAAAGTTGTCCAATTTAGTTTCATTTGACACACTAAATGCCCCTGTGTGTTCTAATTTGGCTATTCTGAAGTTGGAATCTATCCTTGACATTAATTTGTGCAAACGCATCTGTCAGGGGGCAAAGGTATTGGGTTGGTTTTGTTTTGTTTTCCACAATTGGTTTGTTCTAGAATAGCAAACATTTGAGTGAATTGCCTTTACACCTGCCTGTCAACTGGGTGTGCTTACGTGACTAAGGTCTACCCATTGATTTGATTGGGCTTAATACATGAGGGCAGAGCAGACACATTCCACAACACATGATCATTCATTCATTCATTCATACCCTGCCGATCTGGCTAGGTTTCCCCAGCCACTCTGGGCAGCTCCCAACAGAATATTAATAATAAAAAGTGACAAAACATCCAACTTTAAAAACTTCCCTAAGCAGGGCTGCCTTCAGATGTCTTCTAAAAGTCAGATACTTGTTTATTTCCATCACTTCTGATGGGAGGGCATTCCACAAGGCAGGCACCACTACCAAGAAGGCTCTCTGCCTGGTTCCCTGTAACTTCACTTCTCGCAAGTGAGGAAACCACCAGAAAGCCCTCGGAGCTAGACCTCAGTGTCTGAGCTTAATGATGGGGGCAGGGATGCTGCTTTAGGTATACTGGACCGAGGCCGTTTTGGACTCAGAAACGTACATTAAGGGACTGTGAAGACCTGTCATCAGAAAACTGGTTAGGCAGCATGGGCAATATCCAACTACCTTAACTTTTCCCCTCACATCTCTCTGCACACACCCTCCCCAAATCTGTTCCAGAGGGTTAAGAGAAACCCTCGAACAGATTTAGGCAGGTGCAGGGAAGGAAATTGGAGAAATCCACAAAATTTCCTCATGTTCAAGCAGGACTTAACTAGAAAAAAAAAGGTTTTCGAGATGTTCAGTTCCAATAGTCAAGATCTTATTTCAGCAGTCCGGCTTCTAATCCCAGTATACTACATCACAGATACAACTCTACTGTCTAGAATTTGCTCTTAATTCTGCTGGATCCAATTTCAACAATGTTTCATTAACGATGTGTGCGATGCTTTTTGAAGCAGAGTGGGGATGGATATGCCATTGAATTTTCTGCCCTTGTGCTATTTTACAATTACCTTGCTCCAAAACACTGACTGTAATCCACCATGTTTGTTGATTTTAAGTCAAGCTGCACCTGGTAAATATTCCCCTTCTCTAAAACACGTGAAGGTAGTGAAGCCTTGCCTGGGTCTATAGCCTGCACGCAACTAGTTATATTGTCATTCCATACCAGAGGTCACTCAAAGGCTAAAGTGATTTCTTGGAACCAACCTCTCAACACACTCCTAAATCCCATCCCACACACATTCCTTTCGTTAGTATGGCAGAGATCCTAAGCGCATGTGTTTGTGCCATTGCATTTACTAGTATTTACTTCCAAGAAGATGGGGTTAGGTTTATGGTATAAACTTTATACTATAAAGTTATACTATAAGCATATTCTTTACATGCTTACTGAGGACTTTTACGTTATTCCAGCAGGAACTTTGATTTTATAGTTTTAACTCATTTCTAGCCTTTTAAAAAAACCTCATTTTTAGTCTTATTGTATTGGGTCTCCTGCATATTGCTTAGAGACGACTGTGATGAAGCCCTATACAAAGTGTTAAAATAAAGTGAAGTCTGCAAGCAGAGAAAAGTTCCCCTTCCGTGCCCCCTCCCTTCTAAAATTGTACTTTGACCTATGTCAAATCTACCCTAGCTAATGGTTAAATGAAATGCTCAACTACTGAATTCTTGCCAACAATTCCTATCTTGCAGAAGCCTTCCTAAGATAGTAGAGCTTTATGCCTCCTAGCCATACCTCTTTACTCATTGGACTTTTGTTGAATTTCATAACTATTTTTATAGATCTCCCCGGCTCGCCCCCCTCAGATATATATCTGTGGGAACTCTTTATTTGCTATGCTAAAGCAAAATCAACTTTCCTCTGAACCGAACACCCATCTAGCCGGAAAGCTGGGATGTTGTTGAGACAGTCATAAATGTGCTGGAGCTTATTTTTGCAAGACTTCTGCATGTTTAAAATTCCCTTCCTGGGCGACTAGGATAACAATTAACACAGTCAAGAAGGGACACTAAATCATTTGCCTCGATACAAGCTGCCAGAATGCTTCTGGTTTCTGACACAAAGGATTCTATTTTTCATTGTATTCCTTGTAACACAAATAATAAGAATAAATAATAAGAAGCTGTTTTACTGTAGTCCCTGCCATATCCAGGGGCTTTCACTGAAATAGTGGGTTATATTAGGAGAATAATGACAGCGGTGCTAAGAACATTTACTAATATGTAAACTTCATGGGGCTTACTTCTGAGTAAGAAAAGACAGAGAATGATTTTGTAATGCCCTTTCTACAAAGGGCAGCTCATTTTTCTTTTGGCAAAATTGTGGCTTTTTCTTCTTCTTCACGCTTGAACATAAAGTAGCCCTGCATTTTTCAGTACAGTAATTTACAGATATTTCACATTAAAAATGAAGTTTGTGGCCTTTTTTTTTATCACTGATATTTCTTATCCACCATCCTAAAAGCAGAGTGGGAAGCAGAATCTGGACAGCTTCCCACCCCCTGGTCCATTTTGACTGTTGAGTGATAGAGGTTATAAAACTATTCACGTTATAGAGAAAATGGACATGCAGTGGAACCTCAGTTCTCGAACATCTCTGTTGATGGTTCGGAACCCGAACACCCCAAACCCAGAAGTAATTGCTTCTGTTTTCGAACATGCCTCGGAAGTTGAACGGCTTCCGAGGCGCGCTTCTCCATTTTTTCAATGGATTTTACCGACTACCCATTGATCCTCAGTTTTCAAACGTTACGGAAGTCAAACGGTCTTCCGAAACGGATTACATTCAAAAACCGAGGCTCCCCTGTAGTTGAACTATAGAATCTGATACCACAATACATCCTAATTGACACCAGCTTGGACAGTGTTAAATTAGATAAATTAAGACAAATTCATGGAATATTAGACTATCAATGACTGCTAGTCATGATCACTACATTGCCCCCAATATCAGAGGCAGTATGCCTCTGAATACCATTTGCTAGCAATAATGGGAATAAATTGCTATTGCTTTCATGTATTCATATGGGCTTCCCACAAAAACTGAATGATGGACTAGATCAGCCTTTGGTCTGATCCAGGATGGCTCTTACAAAAATATCCAGAAGACATTAGAGCAGGCTTCCTCAAACTTGGCCCTCCAGATGTTTTGAGACTACAATTCCCAATTAAGAAACAGAAATACCTCAATGTAGTCCCTGTGTGATTCAACAATTATTCTCATTGCAATCATCTTCTAAACCCAGAACCAGTGCAAATGTCAGCATTTATACCCGGCACCCCCAAACTTCGGCACTCCAGAAGTTTTGGACTACAATTCCCATCTTTCCCGACCACTGGTCCTGCTAGCTAGGGATCATGGGAGTTGTAGGCCAAAAACATCTGGAGGGCCAAGTTTGGGGAAGCCTGCATTAGAGGTTGTTTGGAGGTTTACAATTGCAGTAGATCCTCCAGTAAGTAGACTCCAGTAAGCTAACCACTGGGGCTTTGAGGTCAACACCAACACCTTGAAATCAATGAAGTTCTTTCAAAACAGGGGGCATGTGCTCTCTGCAGATAATAATAAGTCTTCAGGTTGCAGACATTCAAAATTTGCCTTTAGGTATGACATAGCATACAAGAAAAACCTTTTCCATCCCTTTATCTCCAATATCTTGCCTGCTATATTTCTGTTCCAGGGGGATCTTAAAAGCATGGGAAGAGGACTAAAACTGGAAATCCTAAACTGGTGTTTAACAATATATAGATAGAAATCTATAGTGAAAAATATAGATCAGTAGATGTAGAAATTCTGGGAGTCCTACATAGGCTTTTTGTTTGGTATAATGTAGCAGCCAAAGCTGCATTTGGCATTAGAGAAGTGAAGCCTCTACTGAGAAGGCCTAGTAGCCTAGTGAAGGTAATAGCCTTCACTAGTAGCCTAAAAGGTAAAGGTAAAGGGACCCCTGACTGTTAGGTCCAGTCGTGGACAACTCTGGGGTTGCAGCGCTCATCTCGCTTTACTGGCCGAGGGAGCCGGCGTACAGCTCCCAGGTCATGTGGCCAGCATGACTAAACTACTTCTGGTGAACCAGAGCAGCACACGGAAATGCTGTTTACCTTCCCGCCGGAGTGGTACCTATTTATCTACTCGCACTTTGACATGCCTTCGAACTGCTAGGTTGACAGGAGCAAGGACCGAGCAACCCTAGTCGTCCCCTATTTCACTTCCCTTGAGCCATATGAGCCATTAATATTCAAAATTATTGTGTTATGTTGTAAAATGTGCCATTAAAAAATTCCTCAAGGCTGTGGATTCTGTCCTGTTAATATCAGATAGATTGTTAAAAGAAGCAAATATCTATATTCATAAAGGAAATAGGAAATGGGGAGAGCCAGCATCATCCATGCTAGTGCTTTTAATAAAAAGTGCATTTGACTCCGTTAAAATGGCCAGAGCACTCTGCTTTTCCACTGAGACAAGTTTCCAGTAAATATTAAAAGAATCCACATGTCTGCATGTGCCATTCCATCTCTTTTATATTACTATTATTTTTGACAATTGCTATTTATAAACAGAGGTCCTATAATAGTTACCAGAAAATAAAAGGGAAACATCTGACACACAAGCCTAACCTCTTCCATTTCTGGTCAAGTGCTATATATTTCAAAGTTCCTTCATCTTAATAATTATCAAACTAGCTTAACTACATATTTCCAAAGCTATATCCATTCATTGGCCATGTGAGAGAAACAGTTTAAGGCAGCTGTTGTGTATGCTCTGGGGCGATGTGCTTCAAAGTTGGTGCTTTTGGGGGGGGGGGACACTAGACTTTCCACAGTTGTGTTGCTTCAGTATACTTTTTCAGTATACTTTTTCCAGACATGTTTATAGCCATGAAGTACAGTTGGGTTAGAATGGATTACTTGATCCTGACCTGTTTTTCTGCTATCCTGACACTATAGGTGCAACCTACTTGGAACCACATCCCCCCCCCCTGGAAGTCAATAGGGCTTACTTCTGGGTAGACATTGGTAGAATTTTATCATAAGCCATTTTAAAAAATAACTTCACTTTGCTACTTTTGTGTTTGTGTATGTATAAATAAGAAATTATTATTAATGTATAAATAATAAATTATTATTATTATTATTGTGTGTGTTTTCTTACTATCAGTGCAGCACTCCTATATTACAGATAATGACTATCACTAGTTCATCCAGTTCTAAAGTCTGGGTTCCTTTATTGAGAGATTAACACCTCTGTTTTACAACACCCCGAAAATGTGTCTGCCAGTGTTTCACCCAACCCTCTTCCTGAAGATGCTGGCTTATTCACAGATGTCTAAGATTAATGGTGGGATAGGAAGCGCCCTTAGATTTGTACTGAAATGAGGCTGAATTGAGCTAGGTAATTTGGTATACTGAAGGAATAGAGAGATTGGACAGGGGTATCATTCTCCCAGTGCAAAGCTCCCTCTTCCTCCCACCAAACATATGGATGGGCAGAAGTGTTGCTGGTGGGATCTCCAACATACAAAATGCATTGTGTTAGGGGAAACTGCTTGCAAAAATGTGTAAACTAGGAGAAGTGCACACTAGCTTTCATGTGAACTCTCTGTGTGTGAGTATACATACATAAATCAAACTAATGTTGAAATGTGGCAAACTGAATTTTAGAATGGAAAACTGAGGCGCTGAGTCCAACCAAAATTGACAGATTTGCCAGTATCCAGCTGTGTCTTCCCTGATTATTTACAGCTGACTCTATAGCCGCCGTTCTGCTCGCAGAGGCATCTTTGATCAGTAGTAGCTGATCTGCTGACTATGATCAAAAGAATGTCCGAAAGATACAGCAGTCTAATGGCCATGAGAGATAACTACGGACCATCTGTTCTAGATGTGAAAAACAAAGGAAGGAAATAAAGCTGTTGTCACCTGTGCATAAATTTAGTCACAAAGGCTTATGATTTATCATCAACATGAACCGCTAGCTGCGCCTCTTGACTTCTCAATTTCTGTTTCCAATTATTAAGGTTCTGAAGATTGGTAACTGCCGTCTAATGTTGCACTGGCAGTACTTCAGTTCAGCTAGAGTTTTTATCAGGTTTTCCGTTATTAAGAGCTATTTTCAGAAGCCTACACCATCGCTGAAGTGGAAATAGGAGCCTTGTGGGGAACGAGAGTTGGAATCCAGGTTCTTAAATGCAGAACATCACAAATGAGCATGGGTCGTGGGTCTTGGATATATGAAGAATATATGTTTGAATCCCTGTGATTCAGGTTCCACAAAAATGGGTCACTTTTTCTAAGGTAAAAGAAGTGCTTTAAAGTAAAATTGACTACCATTAGAAACAGAACTTTGCTGGCAGAGGTCCCTTCGTTCTGGAACTCCTTCCCATTAGAGCCTCTCTGTTGACCCGTTTAAGAAGGCATTGATAAAGCTTCCTGTTTTGGCCAGGCTGCTGGGATCAATATTGTTTTAAGTAGTAGGTCTATGTCAAATGTTCTCCCCCTGCCCCCCAAAAAGGCTGAGCAAATCAATTATATGCAGGCAGTAGGTACAGGACAAAAGGTGGGAGGGTGGCTTTTTGTATTTTTTCCTCACCATCCATTGCCGCCTTATTATTTTCTAATATTTATTTGTATTTTGTTACAATGGGAGGGGTGGCACACTCCCCACACAGAATGCTCCCCGGTGTGGAACTGGGAGAGTAAGTTCTGATGTAGACGCAGTCATCTCAGGTGACATCAGCAGCAGTTTCCAGCCAGATCTCATGAGATCTCATAAGACCTCCACAAGATCTCACTGGAACCCACCATTGCCACTGCCAAACAACCCAGCTAAGGGAGGCTTCATCAGGGTTGGGGAGGCAGCAAGCTGAGGAGACCCCTTCCCATTTTGCCTCAGGTAGTGAAAGGGGAAATGCCAACCCTGGTTTAGAGTCAAAGGTGATTTATTAATTTCATCTATTCAAGAACTCTGAGTCACACGATGCATTCATCACACATGCTGCGCAGTGATATACTTTTTTATTAATCTTATTGTATTGATCATATTGACATTTTTGCACTGTATTGATCTCCGTGTCATATTGTGTTGATCTTCTTGTCATTTCTGTTAAGTTGTGTACCGCCTTGCTGTATTTTTGCTGCTGAAGAGTGTTCTATAAATATTGCTCTGTCCCAGCTTCTGCCAACCTAGCAGTTCGAAAAGACGCCAGTGCAAGTAGATAAATCGGTACCGCTGCGGTGGGAAGGTAAACGGCATTTCTATTCCATCACGGTGTTCCGTTGCACCAGAAGTGGTTTAGTCCTGCTGACCACATGACCCGGAAAACTGTCTGTGGACAAATGCCGGCTCCCTCGGCCTGAAAAGCGTGATGAGTGCCGCAACCCCATAGTCGCCTTTGACAGGACTTAACTGTCCTTTACCTTTTGTTTTTTTAAAAAACCTATAAATATTTAAATAAATAAATATTTACCAAAGTTATAACTAGATGGCCAGTCGAGTAGCACAGAGGAATGGTGAAGTGGGATGATGGTGGAAGCGTCCTGCTGCTCTTTGGAGTGCTGCAGAGGCCATTGCCCCAAAATAGGTCTGTCTCCGGGGTTCTTATACTCTCTTATCACATGACAAGTAGACTGATGTGTTGGCTGTGTGTCTTCTGGACTGCGTGCCCCTTTTCTGGCTATTTGACTCAAAGGTCATCATCTCATGTCATTATCACTAGGTGTCACTAGGCAAACGGACACAACAGTCTCATACTGGAGCATTCCTTCTTCCCATGAATATTGTTTTTGAAAGTCCTGTTTAAATGAGATTGCTGTCATCCAAAGGGGCTTTCTTCTCCTCTTGCAGAAGCTGTCCTTTCAGTCCAAATACCTGTTCTGCCTTTTCAAGCATTGCATTTTGAACTGATTCTATTTTAAAGGTCAGTGAATACAGGGATGCCATTTTTGGCCCAGGCAGCCAAATGTCCTAGGAGAACTCTCTTTTAAAGTCCATCATTCACACACTAATTCCTGCCATCATCTGCCCACATCCATGGTGCCAGCTGAGGCAGTTCCCTTCATCCTTCTGCAAGAAAGAAGCTTCACCCACTTGGCTACAGGGGAAACCATCAATTTATCAACCAGAATACAGTAAATACATTTTACTCTAATGTGGTGTGCTCGCTAATTACAATCCCTTTGCTGTATTTGAGGTAATGGAATTTGGATTTCCCAGAAGATTCAGTGGGATATGACCCAAGACATGCAGATTCATTAATGGTGACTATAATCCAAAGTAACTTTGGATACAACAAATACATCTGGATTTCACATAGCTTTCAGCTTAAGGCAGCAAAAAAAGAAATACATAGTTGACTTCCTCACGGCCACATTTTTGTGTCTTTCAAAGCCCTATAGAGTGCAATACAATTTGGAGAAGGTAAGGTAGTGCTACACCATAACATAAGCAGAAAATCACTTAATATTATTCTTAATAAAGCCCATCTGGTTGTGATCTAATGAGAACCACATTTAAGTCACTTTTTCCGCCTTCAAGAATGTCATACAGTTATAAGCCAGTAACACTTTCAAGATTATTTATGCTGCTCTATTAACAGACGGGAATCCCCAGGCCATTTACTTTTATTTGGAGTGGTTCTAGTATAGTCCCACCAAAGTCACAATCAGGGCTTCAGCGAGTTGAATAAAGAGGGACCTGTGGTCTGACACAGTATAAGCTTCCTATGGCATCGTGTGCCTTGCCAAGATGCAAGGGGTTCTTGTTTGCTTGCTTGCTTGCTTGTTTCAGGCAGACAATAAAAAACACCAAGGTGGTTACTTTAACAAAGTCTATTTGCTATCAAAGAATACAAAGTAAAGCATTGAAAAATCGGATTTCTCATGGCTGGGAAAGCACCTCTAGAGCAACAGCTATTCCTCTCACTCCTTCAGTCTAAGGCAATGTCTTCAGTGTCTTCAATCTTTAATCTTAGCAGCACTCCAGTCTCCCAGTGGTCAGGTATGATGGGAATTGTAGTTGAAAACATCTGGAGGGCCGAAGTTTGGGGATGCCTGCATTAGAGAATGCCACCCTCTCCTTATAACATAGCTCCTGCATATCTTCCCTAACACTATGTTCCTAACCAATCCTACACCAATCTAGGCGTTCAAAAGAATCTCATGTACAATATATTGGAAGTAAATGTAGGGTTTGCAAAGCCTCTGCTTCCGGCTCTCTGTAATAATGCTAATGGAATGGGTTGTATTTTTTTTAGGAATGCTGGAGACTTGGGGAAATGATCTCTCTCAGCGGGCCAGCTCCTGATGCTGAGGAAGTAAGCAAACCCAGCAGCTTCTCAAAGCTTTCCTTCAGGCACAAAAAGAATCCACGTTTTTAAAATATAAAACCACATGTTACTTATGAAGGTCTCAAGTAGTGTTGAAGCCCACCCCCACCCCCACCCCTCTTCCAACAAGATTGGAAGTGCAATTTGAAACATTTCTTACCATCGTTTTGTTCATGTCTCTTACAATGAAACATGTTGGGGGGGGAGAGAAATGTTTTTAAGGTTTGGAGCAATTTAATTGTGGTTTCCTTATAATACTGGAGCAATTATACATGTCACTAGTTGAAAAGCAGAATTACTTATTACGAAACACTAGCAATAGCTGACACCTTGTTCCCAGTGCTATTAACCATTCCTGAAGTGCTCGTGGCAAGACGATTTTTCAAAATAAAGAAACACTAATTCCAAAGAAAGTATCATTTTCTCCTACTTATTTCCATGTGTTGATGGTCTCAGGTTACAGTCAACTAATTTAAACCTGCTTACACCAATAATTTCACACCATGGTCCTCTTTTTTTTCCTGTGGGCATATCAATCATCCAAATTAGTTCAGTTTTGTAATAAGAGTATAATTGAATCTTCCTTTTAAAAGAGCATAAGCAAATTTCACCTGAGCGTAATGACACCCTCATATCCGTTTCTTTCCTCAAGGTCCTCAGAAGTTATTTTATATACCAAACATGCATCAGAGGCCCAGTGTTTACCCTTTGGGAAGTATATTGAAACAGATGGTACGTCTGCCTTAACTTGTCCCAACATCATAGCTGCCAAGTTTTCCCTTTTCTCGCGAGGAAGCCTATTCAGCATAAGGGAAAATCCCTTAAAATAAGGGATAACTTGGCAGCTATGCCCAACATGTGAATGTGGCTCCCCACTCATCCACTCAGTGTTCCAGCCCGCAAGCACATACAGGGACAAGATACATGAATGCCATCTGCATATGTCCAGTTCAACATACGAAGCAGAAAACTACATGGATGGTTTTCTGAATTATATCATATAAGCAATTTGTACCTTGGTACTTGGAACTGCTGTGGTCTAAACCACTGAGCCCTTTGGGCTTGCCAATCTGAAGGTCAACGGATCGAATCCCCACAGTGGGGTGAGCTCCCGTTGCTCTGCCCCAGCTCCTGCCCACCTAGCAGTTCGAAAGCACGCCAGTGCAAGTAGATCAATAGGTACCACTGCAGTGGGAAGGTAAACAGTGTTTCCATGCACTCTGGCTTCCATCATGGTGTCCCATTGCACCAGAAAGGGTTTAGTCATGCTGGTCACATGACCCGGAAAGCTGTCTGTGGACAAACGCCGGCTCCCTTGGCCTGAATTGAGATGAGCTTCGCAACCCCATAGTTGCCTTTGACTGGACTTAACCATCTTGGGGTCCTTTACTCTCTTTTTTTTTACTTGGAACTGCATTCATATAAGTAGAATTCACACAACCTATCCCAATATGTACATGTGGGCCAGTGCTAATGCACTGGGTGAGCAAGATTCTACATTGGACCTCAGTGAGGGATATTGCCCAATATTATCCAATCTGACCCAATCTGGCCCATGGATAAAGCAGAACAAATGATGACCTAGTTTGAACCAAATGCTGTGAGATTAGAGTACACTTTGGAGAATAGACATTTTCCCTCCTTGTAAAAAAAATGAGAAAAGCGTCACTCAGCTTTTGATGCTCAAAAAGAAGGTGCACACAGAAAAATATGGACAAATGTTTAGGTGCTCATGTGTTATGCTAAACTTTCTTTTTGCGCTGTATTGTATATTAAGAGTCTTTATTGCATTTTATGCTTCAGTGTGGGAGTGTTGTTTATTTCTCATGTAGGGCCTTTGTGATGTTCCCCAACTACATTGAAGACAGACGTCTGGATCCCACACAACAAATGAGTAACACAACTGGACATTTATTTCCTACAAAATATGATAATCTGGAAATGCCCTTTAAATGCTACTAAGGATCAGAATGTTTTTCTCTGTTTCAACACTCGCATTCTTTCCAGAATTAACGGGGAGCAAATTATCAAGTGACTAGTTATATTTGGTCCCACAACCTTTGTATGAGGTGACTTAGTGCTGGACAGCTCAGTTTCAACCCACCTTCTGCAGGAAGTGAACGGAGCCATTTGGCACATAAATTAGCTGAGCTGGGAATTTTCTATCCCTTAATGAACTTTTCCATTTAACATTACCAGAAAAATACACCAAGGAATCTTAAGAGCTTCATCATCCTTGGAGCTGCAAAGTATGGTATGTGCATTAGTGAAGGTCACTGATTAATTCTGTCTCCATCTAAATAAAACTGGTTGCAGTAGTCTGAGCCAAGGATAGCTACAACATCAGCTGTTGTGTGCTAATACCATAGAACTTTTTTAATGCCAAGCAGAGCAATCCTAATTCTGATGGCGGGGGGAGCCTGAACAGCTGCCATGTTCTAGATTTTCCCAGTCTACAAGCGCAGGGTGGGAAACATGCAACTAGAAAATAAACTAATGGCATAAAAATGAGAGGCGCATCACAGTGACCCAGGAAACACCACCAGTGGCAATCAGGGACTCGATTAACAATGATGTCTACATTCTGCTCACATTTAGATGGAACCAATGATGGAGCCATGCCTACTGCACACTGTACACACACCAAGTACAAAGATGTCATAGCAACCCTATTTCTTCAGCCTCAGCGTCTGAACCAGCAATAGGGACCCCTACAGGCACACTTGGTATCCTATTATGCTCTTTACAACCACTGCGTGGATTTTCTCTATATATTGCTGCATATAGAGGGAGAGGAGGGGTGGTTACTGTTGGCATGGAAGAAACTGCCCACATCTCTGGGAAATGATAGATATGCTATCATTTGCCAGCAATGCCCTTCCACCATCTACATGGGACAAACAGGCAGACCACTACACAAAACTGGTGTAATTCTGACCTCAGAAGAGGCAACAGTCAGAAACAGTCAGGACACCCT
Organism: Zootoca vivipara; assembly: GCF_965207765.1. Taxonomy (NCBI): domain Eukaryota; kingdom Metazoa; phylum Chordata; class Lepidosauria; order Squamata; family Lacertidae; genus Zootoca; species Zootoca vivipara. Next base: position 33,752,977 of record NC_142587.1, on the reverse strand, counting down.
GTTTCTGACCTGAACGTAACTCCTTACATGTCAGCGCCTTCTTTTTAGGAGTGGAATGCAGGACAGAAAAGTTGACTGGAAGTCTGGAAGTTAATTTGAAGTTGGACTGAATTGTGCTTAGTAATTACTCATGGTTCTTCAGTCTGCTTATTTCAGACTTGACCAATGTGTTCTTCTGAAGATCTTGTGACAAAAAATGTCACATCATTACAGAACTGAGGCAAAAATCTACAATGGTGAGAACAAATTTGATGCTGTGGTTAAGTCCCTGAGTCAGCTGCAGAAATATCTGAACTGGTTCTTAGGGTAGCAGCTGCCTCCGATCATGGTGTAAAGTGGGATGTGTGGGATCCAATTTAAACCACAGGAGGCATGTAGACAGGAGTGCTGTATCCTTTCCTACCTACTTCTCTCCCTCTCCTCCTTTATCTCTTATATAGCCATGAGAAGCTGCCTTCACCAAGTCAGACCATTGAACTATCTAGCTCAATATTGTCAACACTGACTGTGCTTCAAGCAGGAATCTTTCTTGACCCTACCTAGAGAGACATGAGATGACCTGATGTTCTACTACCATGCTGTGGTTCTTCACACACAACAACAACAACAACAACAACAACAACAACAACAACAACAACAACAACAACAACACCTAAAGTGCCTCACCTGGGAGAGACATATTAACATGACCAAAAAGTGTTGATGGCTCGTCTAAGAGGACTCTTGGGCCTGGGCAGACAGAGACTGTCATGGTGATTGGGTGTATGAAGAGAGGTGACACGAGAAGAGTGTCTTTAGCAAGGTGTAGGGACACAGGTGGTGCTGTGGTCTAAACCACTGAGCCTCTTGGACTTGCTGATTGGCAGGTCAGCAGTTTGAATCCCTGCAACGGAGTGAGCTACCAGTGCTCTGTCCCAACTCCTGCCAACCTAGCAGTTTGAAAGCACACCAGTGCAAGTAGATAAATAGGTACCGCTGTGGCGGGAAGGTAAATAGTGTTTCCGTGTGCTCTGGCTTCTGTCACAGTGTTCCGTTGTGCTGGAAGCTGGCCACATGAGCCGGAAAGCTGTCTGTGGACAAATGCTGGCTCCCTCAGCCTGAAAGCGAGATGAGCGGTGCAACCCTATAGTCTCCTTTGACTGGACTTAACTTTCCAGGGGTCCTTTACCTTTAGCAAAGTGTGCTGGGAAGAAGGGAGAACAGAAAGAGATAGATCCATATGTGGAAGGCTGACTGGAGGCTGTCTAGGAGAGATGCCTTGGCCTCCAGTGCCGCACTGCTATGGGGAACAACCCCCTTGAGATGGCCATGCTGTAACTCCCTCCCTCCAAACGAAAGTGTAAATATGTGAATAAATAAACCATATTTCTTAAAGCTATAACAGTCTCTGCCACATCTTGATTCTCAAATGAACATAGACCCTGTCTCTGCACCTGAAACCCCCTGGAATCTTGCTTTCACTCAGCAGAAAGTGGGAGTTTTGCCCAAATTTTGTAACCCCCTCACCTTCCTTTTATACTTGATTGGGGCACTGCTGCATTTAAATATACGTAAGAACATAAAAAGAGCCCTGATGGATTAGGACAGAGGCCCATCTAGTCCAGCATCTTGTTCTCACAGTGGCCAACTTGTTGCCTATGGAAAGTCGAAAAGCAGCACCTGAGCACAGCAGCAATCTTTCCACTTGGGATTCCCAGCAATTAGCACCCAATATGTCTGGGAGCAATATGTCTGGGAGCTGGGACCCAGGTGGCACTGTGGGTTAAACCACTGAGCCTAGGGCTTGCCGATCAGAAGGTCAGCGGTTCGAATCCCTGTGACGGGGTGAGCTCCCGTTGCTCGGTCCCAGCTCCTGCCAACCTAGCAGTTCGAAAGCACATCAAAATGCAAGTAGATAAATAGGAACCACTACAGCGGGAAGGTAAACGGCGTTTCCGTGTGCTGTTCTGGTTCGCCAGAAGTGGCTTTGTCATGCTGGCCACGTGACCTGGAAGCTATACGCCGGCTCCCTCGGCCAATAACGCGAGATGAGCACGCAACCCCAGAGTCAGTCACGACTGGACCTAATGGTCAGGGGTCCCTTTACCTTTACCTTTTATGTCTGGGAGCTACCTCTAACTGGCCTCCAACACTTCTGCCCATCTCATGTGTAGCTGTTTCTTCGAGACACATCCATTTATATCGTGAGAATATATAGGTCTACAGATAAGACATGGCTTTAGCCAACCTGTTTTTTTTTATTGAATGTTGGGAAACTACTCAGATCTCTGGAAAATGTTTTGCTTAGACACACAGCTAGCGGAATTCTCTGCTCTCAGGTTCCATCTTTTTGCTAGATTTTCCTAACTGCTCCATAAAGAATAGCTCTGGGGCCAAATATATCAATTCAGAATTCTGCTTTTAAAAGGTAATCTTAGACATCTGGGAACTACTATTAAGGGTGTGTGTGTGTGTGTGTGTGTGTGTGTGTGTGTTATTCAATCTCCTGCCAAATGTCTTCCCAGTTAAATGCTGGAAGGAAAAGTTTCTGTGCTAGTTCCCCTTCCACATTTCTTCTAGAGCAGGGATAGGAGGACTTTGTCCTACCAGATCTCCTTGGGCTCCAACTGCCAACAGCCCCAACCAGTATGGTCCATGGTTAGGGATGATGGGAGTTGGAGCTCTGCAACATCTGGAGGTTCACAAGCTTCCCATCCCTGTTCTAGAGTTTTATGTGACATTGACCATGCTGTACTTCAGTTCTTCTGGCTATAGGATTTGGTGAAAGCCCTGTTACGTCAGCTAGACATGCTGTTTCCATGACATATATGCTAGTGGAATACCCCAGATATGTCAGCATAATGACTAAAATGGGGATGAAGTCATGGGTGGGATGGGGCAGCGAATGGAAGGAGCAGATTTAGGACTGTACCCAACTAAGTTCCGTTCAGATTAGAGCCACTGAAAATAACCTAAATTAGTAGTATCTATTAATTTCAGTGGGTTTACCCTGAATAGGACTAGCATTGGATACAACTGTATCCTACACACCTCCAGACCATAGCCCAGTTCTCCAATATGTTAAGGTATTCTTGAATCCCAATTCTGCCTTCTGCATCATTGGCTACCTCTCCCAGTTTGGTGAGAAAGGACTTACCTTCCAAGTCCCGGACTGCAGAATCCGGGACCGGCAGCCATGTAACACCGGAAGTTGCATTGACGTAACTTCCGGTGTCGTTTTGCCCTTCTATGGGCACCAAAAATGGCCACCGCCGGCTTCGAAAGTCGCTTCTATGCATGTCAGGAGTGCGTCGACGCAACTTCCGGTGTCGCTCCGCCCATCTATGGGCACCAAAAATGGCCGCCGCTGACACCGGAAGTCGCGTCTATGCACTTCCGGACATGCGTAGATGCGATTTTTGAAGCCGGCGGCAGCCATTTTTGGTGCCCATAGAAGGGCAAATCAGAAAGAAAGAAAAATGGCCGCCGGCAGGAGAAAATAATGGAGAAAAACGGGAGACGAAGTGATACGGGGGACCACCGGGAAAAGGTAAGTAAAAACGGGGGGTTTCCCGGGGAAAACGGGGTACTTGGCAGCTATGCTCCTAGGGACTTGAGCCCATTGCTAAGTTTTCTCTGGTCTGAATCCTAACAGGTGCCTGTTTGGGGACTCCAACAAACAATAATGCAAGCTGGATACACACCATACAGTTAAAGCACAATCATTGCTAATTATCTCTATTACTTAAAGCACATGACTTCCACCAAAGAAACTGAAGATTGGCCACTGTTTCCCCTGCACATATTACTAAAATGCATCCTTTCTTGTTGTGATTTTTTTCTACTCATTTCTTTTTTGGGGGGGGGCTATTAGCCCCTCCTCCCTTAACTGTATGTGAGTGAGTGGGCATGCATGTAATTGTGGCCTAGACATAATTTATTAATTACATAGCTATCTGAGATTGAAAACTTGTGCCATTAAAGTTAATAGAAGCAGCATGTGCTCAACTCAGGCCTTTTATTACGCTGCCTTGAAAACAGTTTAAAATATGGTGCTTTGAGCATCCAAGTCCTCTGATGTTACGATGCATAAAGAGGGAATTAGTGGAGGATATATAGCTATCAAGTTGCCAGAGGATTTTGCAATTATTACTGATGCATACAGAGCTTTAAACTGCCGTGCTAATGATCTACTCTATTCCCCACTGTGTCGTTAATTTCCATCCTGATCAAGCGACTTGGTAAGGACCCATGTAAAAATAAAGTGGCAGAAGAGTTTGAAACTTCTCACATAGCATGATTCAACCAAGGGTCAACCTTAGACTGAGATCCCTGGGTCTGATTTCATTATGAGTTCAGCATTGTGCAGTATTTAAAGATAACAGTGAGACACAAAGATCCTGCTTCCAGTAGCCTTTTGTAATATGGTGTTAATCGTACTATCCTGCTTTACAGGGCTGCTGCAGATATTACTGAGGTATTGTTGCCCATATTCACATATTATCTGTGTGCAAGGCATTGATGTGGAGAGCAAAGGGGCAGTCTGCATTTTTCATCCCACCCCAACATCATGCCTTTTCCATTCACAAAGCATGAGGGAGGGAGAAAGGTTGTTTTCTGCTGCTCCAGCGAAGCGGACACGGAGCAATGGATTCAAACTACAAGAAAGAAGATTCCACCTAAACATTAGGATGAACTTCCTGACAGTAAGAGCTGTTCGGCAGTGGAATTTGCTGCCAAGGAGTGTGGTGGAGTCTCCTTCTTTGGAGGTTTTTAAGCAGAGGCACGACAGCCATCTGTCAGGAATGCTTTGATGGCGTTTCCTGCTTAGCAGGGGGTTGGACTGGGTGGCCCTTGTGGTCTCTTCCAACTCTAGGATTATATGAGCTGTGTGTGGCTATGTGATCAGAAAACCAAATGCACAAGCTCCTGGTCAGGGGAGTCTTTAGCCTATGTGCTGCCGAGGTGCAAAGATCCACCCAGCGCCCCCAAGTCTGACAAGTGCCACCATTGTGAATGACAAGGGACGCCGCTGGTACATTTTTTGTAAATGAGCGCACAAAGTCGAAAGTCCTTTAGTGAAACAGTAGGGGTATACATTTTGGTAATACCTAGGTTTATATGTATTTTGTTTTTCTAGCTTGATAAAAATTATTTATTATTTCATAACAGGTAGACAGTTAAGAGCTTAGGCGGCTTCAGCAGTGGGCACCTGGCGCCCCCCAGAATTCGGCACCCGGGTGCCCCGCACCCCTTGCACCCCAGGTAAAGACGGCCCTGCTCCTGGTATTAAGCAGAGGCTCTGTGTGGATTGGGACTTGCAAACCATCACACTCAGGGCTTTTTGTTTCAGCTGGAATTTGTGGGGTATTCAGTTCCAGAACCTCTCAGGTGGATGCCATTGCCATTATAAGAGAACAAGGGTTCGTGTGAGTTCTGGCACCTCTTCTTCTAGAAAAAATAGCACTGGAACCCTGATTTTTCCAGGGTTCTAAAATGCACTCAGAGCCTCCATCAGTACAGGAGTCCCCTGCCCCAATTGCCAGAGTGGTTTAACAATAAATCTCTCTTGACAGAGGTATCTTCTAACAACTATCAGCACCCTTAACAAACTACAGCTCCCGGAATTATTCAGATGAAGCCATAACTGTTTAAAGCGGCATGATAATGCCTGAAATCTATGTGTCTGCAGAATGCCCAAAGAGTGGAGAAAAACTGGGCTCTGGTTCCACATCATTTTGATTTGGTTTTACCTCAAGATTTTCCCTTCCCAGTCACCTCCACTTTTCCATCTGCAGTAATTAATTACAGAATCCCAACAAGGGTAAATATAACTCTCTTGATATATGGAACAAATCAGCCGTGGGAAGGCACTGGAGATGAAAGAGAGGAAACAGTGTGGTGTATACTAAAATTTGAGATCACATTTTCCACTTCATATTGAACAGGCCCCTGTAGCTCTCCATTTAAGAGCAGTTTGATCTGTAGCCATTAGAGAAGGTGATAATGTTTAACTCCAGGCCAGATGCAGTGCATATCAAAACTCTGCAAAAGAAATGGGCCGGGGGGGGGGGGTGTCAAACAAGCAAATTAGGCCATTCTTTGTCCTGGGCTGTTGGCAAGTTGACAATATCGGTTCCCAGAGTATGCACGCTCATTTTCTTTTTCCTGCTGACATCATAGATACAGATTACTGAAGCGCTACAACACCCTCTAAAACTGAGGACTAGAAATGATACCAGGTACCAGGGCAACAATTACTCTCTAAGAACAACCCCTCCATTCTGAGGTCACAGAACGAAAGAGCACCAATACCATCCCAACAGCCAGCCATGAATAAGAAATGGAAGATTATGTGGGAATGAACCCAAGATTGGTAGCAACACATGAGGGCTCTTTCTGCCAGGGAACTGAAGCTTCCTCTGTACAGCAGCTCAAAAAAAGGTGTCAAGCTATGACATTGTGCTTAGTGAAATAATTTTGCAGTTGCTATCCATGCTGCAGAAACAATTTGTCTGGTTAGAATCATAGGCTGGGAAGGGATATCCAGCTCAACCTGCTACTCAGGGTAGGATCTCCAATGTAGGAGGAAGAAGAAGAAGAAGAAGAAGAAGAAGAAGAAGAAGAAGAAGAAGAAGAAGAAGAAGAAGGAGGAGGAGGAGGAGGAGGAGGAGGAGGAGGAGGAGGAGGAGGAGGAGGAGGAGGAGGAGGAGGAGGAGGGGGGAGGAGGAGGAGGAGGAGGAGGAGGAGGAGGAGGAGGAGGAGGAGGAGGAGGAGGAGGAGGAGGAGGATAGTTTGGATTTGATATCCCACTTTATCACTACCCGAAGGAGTCTCAAAGTGGCTAACATTCTCCTTTCCCTTCCTCGCCCACAACAAACACTCTGTGAGGCAAGTGAGGCTGAGAGACTTCCAAGAAGTGTGACTAGCCCAAGGTCACCCAGCAGCTGCATGTGGAGGAGCGGAGATGCGAACCTGGTTCCCCAGATTACGAGTCTACCGCTCTTAACCACTACACCACACTGGACACAACCACAGCATTGCTGTCAGATGGCTGCCCAGTCTCTGCTTAAATACTTCCAGCATAGGAGGTCGCACAGCTTCCCAAGGCAGACTGCTCCGTGGTAAGACAGCTCTTCACCTCAGAAAGTGTCCCGCTCATGGTTAGGCAAAATATTTCCTTGTATGAACAACGGATCAACATAGATTCCGACAAAATCTAAGTGCTTTCTGTGCCTCCACTTGAAACCTAGATGGTGTCTTGAGCAATGTAAGCAAAGGTAAGCTCAACTAAGATAATGGATTGTGGGGAAAGCCCGCAATAAAATGAGGTGTTTGCTCTATGCAACTTTTAATGTTTTTACATTACAGTATCTCTCCACCCTCTAGTGGCGGAAGCATATTGTTGCGAGCCATTCCAATCTCCGAGTGGCTTGAGATTCCAAGAGTTCCAGGAGCTTACCAAGGATTCGTGCTTCCTTTTGGAAATTAGGCACAGTGGAGGCTGTGGTGTCTTTATGATATCTGGTTTACTGACACATATCTACAACCTGAACCTATTGGAGGCGGGATCCAGGGGTTAGAAGGATCTCTCACATCCAGCCTACTTCCTCCTGCCACCCCAAACTCATAACAATATACTGTAATAAGGAAATATGTGGTTTTGGATGCTATATTTAATTATGTCATATATAATTTATCAGTGTTTATTCTCTTCTTTAAAAGAACTTCTGCATGCCAAACTTTGATAATTCCGGTCAGAATGGACATTTCTCTTTTTAAAAAATAAAAAGTTGAAGGATATTTGCTTTATATGTTGTTGTGCCCCAATTAATTTCCAGTTAGCAAAGTTTAGGGGGACAGTCACCAAAATATAGTGTTGGCGGGTAATTTTATTAACACCAGCTCTACAGTCGGGAAGGGAAATAGTACCAGTTAAGCTAGTTGGAAGCAGAGGTGTGTCTCCTAAGGTAGCAAAAGGTTGCCACCTGGCAATTCTGGTATATACATGTATAGACTTATTCAGGTGTTTGAGGGAAAACTTGTCTCTCATATGAAAAGATCCTGTTTGGCTGCATGTATATGCACTTGAAGACTATATAGGATGGATATGACTGCATGTATTCGACTTCCTCTTTTCCCCCATGAACAATTCATACCACAGTTAGGAAGGGTTATTTGCAGTGGGGAACTGCAGTAATTCTAGCAGAGGAAAGGGTTCAGTCTCCTCCCCCAGGGGCCTGGAGTTTACCCTTAAGCAGCAAGTGCTACCTTTGTTGAAATGAGTAATGAGTTTCCAAGCACTTTGTGTTCCTTTTAAGGAAGCAGCTCTCTTCTCCCTAATCCACGCCACCAAAAGCCAAAGGCAAGAGAGGAAAACTGTCCACAGGGATGAACTCTTAAAGCAGTAACTTAAAGAAACTGACAGGTAATTGGCTATAAGAGGTAAGTTGAGACACATTGGAAAAGACCATTTTTAAAATACTGGAAATACTACACTGGATTTTTATGAGAATATAGGCTTCAGAGCATCCCACAGTTCAGCATGATACATAGGTGAGGGGGAAATGTAGAAGTAGTCCTTGATATATCTTTTCTTCGAATGCAGTGAAGTGTTGTCTCCATCGATTGCCAAAAACACAAAATACTTGACTGGCGTGCTTGGCTGTGAAACAGCATTTTCTATCCCATAAAGACCCCTTCACAAAATTGGAACAAGCTGAGGAAGAGATGCACGGTCACACTCAAGTAACAGTCACAGAAACACTCGTCAATGAAGTCCCAGACAAATGAGCATGATCCTGACACCTTCCCTCAACATTCAACAACAGAGCCAATTTTCTGTCAGGGGTTTTCTCACACTGGAGCACAGAGGAGCAGCGCTTTATTGATTATTGTTCTCCACCATAAACTCTTGACAGGAACTTTTGCATTCTTTCCGAGCTTCCCTCGTAGATCAAGGCCTTTGGCACAGATGTCAAGCCATATGCACCTGACACAAGAAGAAAACTTGGAATGGGGAATCCAGCCAGGAAATTCAGTGCTGATGCAACTATGGCAATAAAAGCAACAGAGGAGATGCAGTTTGGAGCACCTGAAATTCCTGTATTAATTCCAGTGGTGGCTGGTGTCCATTTGGCCTGATAGAGGAGGGAGGCCAACAGTAGGTGGCGCCAGAGCTAATGGCAAGCAGAGCCAACTCATTCCAGTTTTGTCCCTATCCTCTTCCCTACCGAGTAGTACAAAAGGAAACACTACGTCTGAGGAGGAGAAAGCTGACAAGCTGTGCTGGCCTCTGCACTGGTTCTAAGTAAGAAGGCAGGGCAGGTGAAAGCTGGCTGAGAGCAGGCTGAGATTAGTGGGCAGTGTTGCATTTGCCCTAATGGACCAGCCACCACTGGTTAATTCTCTGCAAATTGCTCCTATTCAATAGGTTATGGGTAGGAGACAGTATGGGGAGAAGGGAGGGATGTGATTGGAGGAAGTGGGGCCCAGATGGCTCTGATCCTCTGTCCATCTTACAAGTACTTGGTGGCCAGACTACTGAGTCATCTCTCAACTCTTCCAAAGTTTTCAAAGTGAGCTGCTGTGGGGTTATTATTATTTTTGGCAAGGGTGTTATTGTTTCATCTAGTATTGTAGTCTTTTAGTTCCATGGTTTGTTCTATTTATGTTATCTTTTTGTAAACTGCTTACTATCCTGTGAGCCGCTTTGAAGCTCAGTTCTGGGGGGAAAGTGGGATATAAATTGTTGTTGCCATCCATCTGTTTGAAGAGACGATGGAATGCACCTCTAGGGGTGAAGTCAAACTGCTATGTTAGTAGCACCAAACGGACCTTCCCCCCGGCACAAGCCTGGGCAATGTGTATGGAGGTCCTGGGCTGCACAGACTCGCTGATGTGGTTCAAAGGAAAGCAGAGCAATATGTCTGGCACCAGCTTGGCCACAGGAGTTGCTGGAAGGAGGTGTACAAGGCACCATCCAACTGTCTTAGGGACTCCACTCCAGATTTGTGTAGGGTTTATTTACTTCTTAGTCTTTTTATGGTGGTGGTGGTGGTGATGATGATGATGATAAGAATAAATAAATGCAATACATGATTTGCTCCTAAGGTAAGTCTTGTATATTCCTTTGATTTATGGCAGTATATTCAAAATGTCAATAGGAGCTTCTCTATCCTTTTGCGTGAGCCAGGGGTGCCAACTTGGCCCCGCAACTGTGGGTGCCTGGGACCGTGGGTGCTATGCAGTGTGCATCGCCCTGGCACCAAAATTTTGGAGTATCTGGCCCTTTCATGGAAAATTTTGTGTGTGCTTGGGCACCCAGGGCCCCAGGGAGTTGGCACCTATAGCGTGATCTGCAATGAATAATAATAATAATAATAATAATAGTAATAATAATAATAATTTATACCCCACCCATCTGGCTGGGTTTCCCCAGCTGCTCTGGCCGGCTTCCAACAGAAAAATAAAATAAAATAGTTGATTAAACATTAAAAGCCTCCCTAAACAGGGCTGCCTTCAGATGTCCTCTAAAAGTCTGGTAGTTATTTTTCTTTTTGACATCTGGTGGAAGGGCGTTCCACAGGGTGGGTGCCACTACTGAGAAGGCCCTCTGCCTGGTTCCCTGTAACTTGGCTTCTCGCAGCAAGGGAACCACCAGAAGGCCCTCGGCACTGGACCTCAATGTCCGGGCAGAGTGATGGAGGTGGAGACGCTCCTTCAGGTATACTGGACCGAGGCCGTTTAGGGCTTTAAAGGTCAGCACCAAGCTGAGGTTGGACGCAAAGCTGGATTCAAGACTGCCCCCTTACTAGGGATGAGTGAGCTAGCCAATTTCTACTTTAAAAAAAAAAAATCTGCACCAACATTTTTTTAGTGTAATTATACTTCTCTTAAAAAATGCAATTCAAAATATATTCTGAGCTGGGAATTGTCTTGGAATATTTGGGACATGAGAAAGGCAGTGGATATATCAATAAGTCCCAAATAGCTGGAAGGTATGGATAAGGTTAGTTTATCTTGGAATACACAAATAACAAATTCCTCCAGCATCTCTCCCCCTCATCTATCTTTATGCACCACTTTTTCTTCCTTCTTTCTTTTTTAAAAAAGAGATAATTGCACCCTCTAGTGGTTATTTTGATCTTTTCACAGTTCTTTTAATAATAAAAGATCAAATCTTGTTTTCTCAGCTAATTTATTAGAGGATAGAGTGAGCTAGGTTAGGTTATTAGAGCTCTTATTTTAGTATTCTGTATGAAATGGCAAATGGTTATGGGCATTATTTTCCATAATTAAATATATGGTGACTGTTTTAACTATCTGTGGGATTTCTGGGTGGAATTTATGAGGTTAGCATCTCAGCCCGCAGGCCTTGTGTGGCTAAACCCATTTAAGCATCTAGAGCTCTGCTGTTCCATGCACTCAGGTCCTATCTGCAATATACCTTTAAATCAGGATCATACCACTTTAAACAGTCATTGCTTCCCCCAAAGAATCCCAGGAACAGTGGTTTGTGGAGGGTGCTGAGTGTTGTTATGAGACCCCTGTTTTCTTCAGTGTTACAGTACCCAGAGTTTACTGGGAAGAGGGGTTGGTTGTTGAACCACTCTGAGAACCACTCAAAGGTACATGCCATAAAGAGGCCATATTTCGAAACACTGAAGGCAATGGAGTTGTCTCATAACTTTAAAGTTTATAAGTCTATTGCTCTAGCCGAAAGGCCATGGCAGACTTGTAGCAGTAGTGTTAATAAAATAGCACAGAACACACATCCGTAATGTAAGCTGACACCCATGATATGAGAGAGAGAAGATACCAGAGACATCAACAAGCTTAAATCTAGCTTGATCTACAGTGAACAAATTTGGTTGCACTTCAAGACCCCCCCAAGCCACCTCCAGGAGAAGAAAAACACAAGGACACAGAATTTAGGTTAATGTTAATGGGCAAAATTTAGGCCACAACTTTATTGGTTATAGAATGTGAGTGGTATTGGCTTAGACATTGGCATCAACAGACTATATCTGACTCCTGCCCGCCTTGCAGGAAGTCTGGAAGGGTAAACCACCAGTAGGGGGAGCCCCGTCAATGTGGATCTACTCGAGCCCACCTCCCACCCCGGGTTCCTGCTGGGGTTGTGGCCCCAGATTCCTTTAATGGAATAACCTTACACATGGAGAGGCAGGTGATGGCCGCACCTCCCCTCCACCACACATCGCTATTCCAATGCCTAACCGCCTAACCTTACAAAGTTGTGACGATTGCTACGAGGTAGGCGAAAACCAAGTGGCTGGTGCCAATTTGCCAAGTGGAAAAAGTCCTACCAGGCCCCTCAACGGCGAACAGCTGGAGTCCATAGCAAGGCCAGCGACCCTACCTAGAAGAGGGTGGGAGGGCAGGAGATTCGCGGTGTGTGGCTGAACAAGGAGCTCCCGGAGTCGCGCCGTGTTTAAATTGGCCCCAGCCACGCCCCCACAGCGCCCTGATTGGTCGCCTGGCAAATGGCATGGCCGGGGCACCGTCAGCGAGATGCAGGAAGCGCAACCCTGTCCCACTCAGAAGTGGAACCAATTTCACCCTCTGAAGTATGTTGACGTCGGAGTTTCTTCTCTCTCTCTCATATCATGGTGAGTACCAGCACCTATTTTCTAGGGGGGAAAGCACTGATAACCTCACTGCTACTCAGCAAAATTGGCATGTTGCACCATGTCCTGGTCAGTCACAACAAGGCATATTGCCCCATGATGTGAGCTGAGCTGCCTGAATTGCCCCTCAATCAGTTCTCCTATGAAAAGATCAGGGAATTAATGTAGCTCCAAAAGCACCTTTCCAGAAATATTTTTATTTTATTCTCCAAGTTTTGTGCTCTCAAGTAACTTACAGGCTTTCTCATCAAGCCGCCCCTCCTTGATCTTGCCCCCAGCCCAGCAATTAAGGTTTATTAAAGCTTCCATTTGTAAAAAGTATTACCTGGGGGGTGAGGGCTGAGGAAAGGAGAGAAGGAGGGAGGATGAAACAGAGAAGATACGTTGAAGGGTGTACGGTCATGTGCTCTCACGCATGCACATAGGCAAGAGAGAGTGGAGAATATTCTAGCTGTTGCAGGGGGGTGTTCTTTGTATTATTCAAAGGATTTTACACCACCATCAAAGAAAATCATTGGAATGATCGCTTACCCAACATAAAGGGGAGGCGCATTTTGCGCAGTCGCGTGCAGCCCCCCTTGGGGTCCCTGGGGCAGTTCTGGAAGTTTGGAGGCTGGCACTGGCTACCTGAGGCCGGAGGCTGGAGTCGCCGCCCACTCAGTCAGCCGACCAATCCGGCCAAAGGTAGGCGTGCCAGGGGGATTGGCCAGGTAGGGTCAGGTAGGCTTACCTGCACACAAAGGGGAGGGGCGTGGGGGCGGTGACCCCCCCGCCCCATTGCGATGGCGATAACAGGGTTCCCATAATCGGGCCAAAAGGGGGGGCATTTAGTGATGCCAATTGGCTGTTATTGCCCTCCCCTTCCAGCGGCGGCGATCAAGGGGGGCAGGCTATCTGCTTGAACATATGTTCTCCAGAGTTAGCCCAACCCCCACTCATGCTGGACAACCCTGAAGATCACCCCACCCCCGGCTGGGGGCTGGGAGGGATATACGCCCAATGCCTGTGCCAAGGTCTTCCTACATCTGAATTCTAATAAAGTTGTGGCCAATTTTAATCCCATAAAACGTGGTCCTGTGTCATTATTCCACTCGGGGCTGCCCCGGGGACTGGGGGGGACTCTGCCTGGCTGCGCAAAGAAATTGATGACACTACAGTCATACCGGCTGCAAGGATTATTCAAAAGTTCTTTTCGAAAATTCACTGCCTGACATTTGTAACAGTTTCCCCTTCATGCAACCCTTGCAGGGGTTTGTCACTTTCCCCAGACTGCTTACTTTAGATTCCTATAGAGTAGCTGGGGGGGGGGCGCTCTTCTAGGAATGGGGATTGGTCTGTTTCAGTAAAAATTTAGAGTGGGAGCATTCCGCAACCATTTCCCAGAAACCAGGGAGTCCCTCTTCAATCATCCGAGCCAGGTCTCTCCTGAAAGGCCCTACTGTTCTCTGATCAGTCCCACATGTGCAATTGAATGTTAACACTGTGCTGATATCAAAGAGGAGCAGTCTGGGGAGAGCTGCAGAGTGCGACTGGCAGGCAGAGAGCAGCCTGAGAAGTTTCCAGCTCAGTTGTCGATCTGGAAAGCGGCGTTTCTTCCAGTGGGAACCGTTCAGCGAGTGCGCATGGGCAGATGGGACAGATATGATGACTTCCTTTGTAGCCTCCGGCAGAGACTTATAAAAGATGTGCCACTTGTGGCTGGGGTTAAGCCTTGATGAAAAGCTGGGAATGCAGCCTGCCCTGAATATAAAGTCTCTGCAACTGCTGCTTCTGCTGTTTCTTCTGCTGCTGCTGTAGCCTCTCTGGCTTCCTGGAGACTTCGCCAGGTATTGTGTAAGACATTTTGCTGTGATCAAATACAATAAATCACTTTTCTTTTTGCTGTTGGAAAGTATACAACTGCTATGGCTGGCGCTCAAGAGCACGTCGGCACACTGAGTTCAAAACAGCTTATTTTCGATAACATCTCTCAGGAGGTCGGCTTCCTCTCTGCATGAAGAGCTTGTACACAGCAAACTACATTTAAAGCTCCCAAGCAATGCAAAGCTATTTTAGATGTCCTCTCGCTATTCTGGGACTATGCACCAACCTGTAATTTTGAAATTAAGAGGCGTAGTCCCGCTGGTCCTATGAGTAAGGCAGTTGTGAAAGGCTCTGCCATGCAAAGCATGATGGGTTGGAACATATCCATAAACACTGCCTAGAACAACATGATTCTCTTTGACAAGTCTGGGGAATTGGAAAAAGAAATTACGACTTCAGCCATATACACACTCACCTGGGAATAAGACCCATTGAACACAATAGATCTTACATCTGACTGGACAAGGGCAAGACTGGGCTGTAGATGTCTCAAATCATGGGGGGGGGGTCATAGTGAGAAACTCATAGTTAGCAATACAACTGTTGCACAATTGGTATGTATAATTCAATATACTATGCATTAAAGAGGGGGGAAGCAAACACTGCATTGAGCTATTGCTATGTCCAGGAATCCCATTGAATTTGTGTATTTAGCTTGTTTTCTTTTTGCATTGCCATATGTTGTGGACAACACTCAGTAGAGCGGGTAGCATTTCAGTGTTTTTACTTTCTTTGAGTGGACAGCATTCGCTTCCGTGTGATTTTTTGTTGTTGTTGTGGAAAAACACCTAAGGCTTGCATGCACTTTCTGATGGCCTTTCTGGTGGGGTTATCTATTGTTAATCAAGTTCCTGAACACCAGAGTTACAAATCATAGGACTGTCAGGAGCTGTTGGGGTCTGCGGACAGCCTGTAGCGGTGACTCAGTAAAACTTCAGGCCCACAATCAAAATGTGGTTCTTCATGTGTTTTGCCAACCTAGAATGTGCCGTTCAAATCTGCAAGTGCTTTCACTGTGGTGCAGTGGTTAAGACTCGTAATCTGGGGAACCGGGTTCGTGTCTCCGCTCCTCCACATGCAGCTGCTGGGTGACCTTGGGCTAGTCACACTTCTCTGAAGTCTCTCAGCCCCACTCACCTCACAGAGTGTTTGTTGTGGGGGAGGAAGAGAAAGGAGAATGTTTGCCACTTTGAGATTCCTTCGGGTAGTGATAAAGCGGGATATCAAATCCAAACTCTTCTTCTTCTTTCATGGAGAGAGGACAGAGAGTGACAGTGAGTCAGTGTAGATATTACCAGACCCTCCAATGTCCCTATTTTCCAGGGACAGTCCTGGATTTACAGAATCCATCCTGGTTTCTAATTTGATCCTGGAATGTCCCCCTTTTTCTTAGGACGTCCCTATTTTCACTGGGAAAATGTTGAAAGAAATGGCAGGGCGTCCCTATTTTCATTGGAGAAATGTTGGAGAGAATGAAGTTGTGTGACCCCTGAGCCAAGGAGATAAGTAACTATACAACCTTTAGAAGACATCTGAAGGCAGCTCTATATAGGAAAGTTTTGTAATGTTGAATTATGTTTTTACATATGTTAGAAGTCACCCAGAGTGACTGGAACAACCCAATCAGATGGGTGGGGTGTAAATAAAATTATCACCATCATCATTATGGAATAGGATGTCCCTATGTTCTCTGGAGAAATGTTGGAGAGCATGTATTACCCTACTGTACAAAAATGACATTTACATGTGCTCCTCAGCCCACTTTTACCTCTGGCCCTGCCCACCAATGCCATGTGACCTTCAGACAGTTGTCCAGAAGGAAATGTGTCCTAGACCAGGCATCCCCAAACTTTGGCCCTCCAGATGTTTTGGCCTACAACTCCCATGATCCCTAGCTAACAGGACCAGTGGTTGGGGAAGATGGGAATTGTAGTCCAAAACATCTGGAGGGCCAAAGTTTGGGGATGCCTGTCCTAGACTGACTCTACCTACCCAAAGTGGCCATTGAACCCCCCTGGACAGGACAGATAAAAGGGATTCCTTTTCCAGACAAGCTTGCACATTTTGACCTGAAACCTGAAATTCACAAATTTTTAGCTCTACTGTCTCCTTCAAACCTCCAGATATAGAGGTTCTGCTATGAGGTAACTTAGGAGTTAAATTTGTGAAGTGTTCAGAATGGTTAAGTTTTACTATTATATCTGACTGTCTGAATATAGGGGAACTCTGTACAGTAAAAGTGTATACCGGGCACATCCAACTCACAAGAGACTGTGATCTACTCACAGTATTAAAAAAACTGGCAGTGATCTACCCAGGAGGATCGACCGGTTAAACATGCCTGGTGTATATTATTCAGACCCTAGAAGTGAAGCATTATGCTCAACGGATGTTTTACTGCACATGACCCTGTGTCAGCTCAGTGATATTTAGATCTTGATAGCTTACATGTTCTACATTTCTTTGTAATATATTCATTGGTAATAGGCTGGATGGTTTGATGGGGAAGTATCTGTAGCTAAAAACAGTAACATCTCCAGAAGATTCCTGTGACAAGGAGCAGTGTTTTCAAACGAATAAGTCAACCTGAGATGACTTTTTTAAAAGTTTTCATTTGCACACAATGTGTGCTGGTCCCCAGGGTAATCTGAGAGGCGTAGTCAAAGTCCAGTCATTGGTTCGAAGATTCATGGTCGAGACAGTCTGAAGTAGTCAAAGCTGGGAGCAGGGCAGGGCATCAGGCAAGGTCAGGAACAGGTACGTAGGTCAGGAACTAAGGCAGGTCAGAAGCACGGGCAGGAAAGCAAGGCAGGAACACTGGCAGGGTCTAGCAACCAACAATGTTGCTCCCGCAACCCAGAGCAGGGTTTGGCTGCTAAAACAGCCCCGATCCCCTGGTGACTCACTTCCTCGCCTCACCTGGAGGCGAGCACTCCTCTTGTGAGTACTCGGGTCCCTTCTTCTATTAGCCCTGAGTCTCTGCATCTCGGGAGACGCCGGTGGATTACTGGACGCAGGAGCCGCCTCAGCCCCAGCCGGCAGTGGGTCAGCTGCTGGTGGAGACCCGGCTGATGGCAATGAGGTATCCTCTGCATCTGGAACCAAGGCAGGCTCAGGCCCCAGACTCGGCTCAGCTGATGCTTGCTGCAGAGGAGATTGAGCGGACTGAGGCTCCTCAGGACCAGGCCCCAAACTTGGTTCGGCCAATGTCCCAGGCAGAGGGTCCAGTAAAGGCTGCGATTCCTCCGGCTCCGAGTCAAAGCCTGAGTCCCAGGCCATCACACAATGATCATATCTGGTCCTTCGGATGGATGGGGGAAGAGGAGGGGAGCTTGGGAAAGTGTATTGGTCCAAATGTGTTTCCTTGTAGTCTGGGCACATGTTTCAACCATTCACTGGCTTGGTATGTGCAGCTTCACTAAAGGTCAGCTCAATCTTACTTTGTGTGTGAATTGTACATGGCAGGGAAATAGAACCTGCCCCTCCAGATGTTATTAGAATACAATTCCCATCATCCATTGATAATGCTGGCTGGAGCTGAGGAGAGATGAAGTCCAACACATTTCTCATCCCTGCCCTAAAAGGACTTGGCAAACATTCGAATCTGGTGACTTCAGCTTTTTATGAGCATTCCTTGCTAATGCTGCCCAAAAATGTGCTTTCAGTGTGCTTTCTGGAACTCTGCACATACCCTGGGACTATGTGACTACTTTAGCTTCACTTTGTGTGCAAGGAATGCACGACCAATGCCAGCGTGACCGACAGAAGCAAGCACTGACTGTCCTCCCTTGACAAGGGACTGAGAAAGAGCCCTGATTGTGTACAAATGCCAAATAAACAACTGGAAACATTGCCGCATTAAACACAAGTAAATTGTTCTATTTGGTCATTAATTAACTCTGCCAAACGAATAGTTTCCTACCAAAAGGCAAGGTCTACTGATATCTTAATCAAAGCACTATTTGCATTTTCTGGAAAGTAACCAGTCTGTTTGTTTGTCCTAAATGTAATAATCCTTTGTGTAAACACCAGCTCATGTCTTTTAGCTGTGCAGACTCTGTTTGTCAATCTTTCTCCTGAGAGAGTACACCAAGATCCATACATTCCTTGCTTTCAAGCCTTCTCATGGATGCGTCGAGCAGACCTCCCTCAACTTGGCTAGCTTGATCACATCCCTTTCACTAACCGCCCCCATTTCCCCACATCTTCCCTATGTTTGGTTAGGAACCTTAAGGGAATACAAGCCTTGTGTGCTCTTCTGGGGAGAACTTTTCTACTTTTAAGCCACTTCCAAGGGCCCCAGGTTGCTTGGTTGGAACCACATGAAAACCGCTACTTCTCCTTCTTTCCTCTGGAAAAGGTAATTGTTGGTGTTTTATTCCTTCTTTTTCACTCTGGTTGCATGCACACCATGCATTTAAAGCACATGTAAATGTTTTGTTGCTTTCAGAAAGTACAAGTAGGAATGTGCTGCCTTATGCTGTTCCACAAAAAAGGGGCAGCCTTACTGAAAGTTACTGGAGACTGGGCTTCTGATATTTTAAGGACTTGGATGAGAAACTGCAGTGACCTATGAGGTATATAAGGGACCCAGTGCACTGTGGGTTAAACCACAGAGCCTAGAGCTTGCTGATCAGAAGGTCAGTGGTTCGAATCCCTGCAACAGGGTGAGCTCCCGTTGCTCGGTCCCAGCTCCTGCCCACCTAGCAGTTCAAAAGCACATCAAAGTGCAAGTAGATAAATAGGTACCACTCCAGCGGGAAGGTAAACGGCGTTTCCGTGTGCTGCTCTGGTTCGCCAGGAGCAGCTTTGTCATGCTGGCCACATGACCTGGAAGCTGTCCTGTGGACAAACGCTGGTTCCCTCAGCCTATAGAGCGAGATGAGCGCCACAACCCCAGAGTTGGACACGACTGGACCTGATGGTCAGGGGCCCCTTTACCTTTTATGAGGTATATAAGGGATAGGCAGTCTGATACTGAGATGCATGGGGTCTTATATGTTAGAACCACTACATTGAACTTGGTCCAGTTGAAAGCCAGTGCAAATTAGCCACAAGCCCACAGGTAGGTTGACTGAGATCTGTCGGTCAAGACTGCTATTCAAATTACTATTCCCAAATAGTATGAAACCTATGGACACTTTTCTGTCCACAAATGTGGTGACTACTTGTGTGACTGCCATAGAAAGGGAGAGCTGCTTCCCATCCACAGCTGTCTAAGGAGACTCCATATCTGTACAGCTGAAAAGCTGTTCGGGCAGCTTTACATGTAGTAGCCATAAAATAAGAAAAGGCAGTGGCTCCCAGTGTTAAAGTGAATCAGGGCAGTGTTTCACAATACAATGTTTTAAGATTCACAGCAATATGAGACATCAGGTGCCAGTGAAGTATATTTGTTAGCAATAATGTATACTGTTGCACTGTTCTGAACTGCATTAAGCAGCTAATTGCAGAAAGAGGATGCTTGCACTCTTGAAACAAGACATAGAATCGTAGAATTGTAGCGTTGAAAGGACACTTAAGGGGCAGGAATCTCAGCATAGAAGCAAAGATTCAAGCAGACTTTAGTGCTTATCAGTGCAATCCTAGGCATGCTTATTTGGAAATCTCACTGAATTCATTGGGTTTATGGTGTGTGTGTGTGTGTGTGTGTGTGTGTGTGTGTGTCAGGAGGAGATGCAGTTTTGCAACAGCAAAAAATCTGGTAGAACCACCAATTATTTTCTACGTGAAAGGCCCCAGGTCTATGGTATTTGGTTTACAGAACAAGAAACTTACCTTCCTTTGGAGGCTTGCAAAAGTTGAGTAAACCTTTGCATGTCCTTAAAATTGACTGGCTGAGAGCACTGTAAGTGTCTCCCCTCAGGAAAGAACATTCTTTGCAGCATAACACTGAGCTGCATGTACTTAAAAAAGAAACGAAAAAGGAAGGAGAGTCCCTAAACATGTCACTGAAAGAAATGCTGTTTTACCACAACAAAAATGAAGTGGAACAGCACAGTAATGAATCCATCCCCTCGTGGCTATAAGCAGGTAGCTATAAAAAGGCATAAAGAAGAAGAACTCTGCCCCCATCAGATTGCATTGAACAGAAGTTTGTATGCCTCCTTCAACATGCTGTTTTCTTTCTTTTAAATGAATATAGAAAGATTTAACATCTATATATTGTCATTATTCAGATCTTCTTTAGTATTGGTGTTGTGTTATCTCAGAGTGGCTGGGGGATCCCGGCCAGATGGGCAGGGTATAAATAATAATATATTATTATTATTATTATTATTATTATTATTTTCTTTTTAGATTCTTCATTGCAGTATATCTACAACTTGGCAATCCCTGAAAGAGGTCATGTGGTATGTAGCACATTATTGGTAAAGGTGTTCACTAGAATTAGATGGTGTTTCCTTATATGATTTTTAAAAATAAAAAAAAATCCAATAGCTTGTTAATGCAATGGGAAAACAGTGTACTTCTGCATAATTGCTGTATTTTGTTGTATGACTTTAACATGTCTTAAATAAACTTTCATTCATAATAATCCACCTGTTGATTAATAAGGAAACCAGTGCAAAATAATAATATTATTTAGAAAGCAAAGCATTTAGAAAGCAAAGTATTAGAAAGCAAAGCATATGGAAACTACAGCAATATGCTTTATGGTGTGTCAAATGGATATTCTTGAGTAATATGAAACAAAAAACCCAACTTGGCAGTTTTTAATGGGAGCTGCTTGAAGGCAATAACTTGTCTGTTGGTCACGCACCCGTAGGAGCAAGATGCTTAGTAAGTAAGATGCTACACCTGTGTACATCACATATAATAAAACTGGCAGTCAGCGTTCAGAGGAACATTATGGTTTGCATTTTAGTTCATGCGCTTGCAAGGCTGCATGGTGACATTTCTATTGCCCAGCTAATCATATTGGTGCCCTTTGTGTTTTCACACTGCTTAATGGTGAAATTAGCTAAAAGATAACATCTAAAAGATAACATCTAATTAGCTAAAAGATAACATCTACAGCATGAATATGCAAAATTAAAGTTGCTTTTTAAAAAAAGCCATATTAAAATATTTTCACTCTCTTAGAAACTACATGTTCCTTTGTAGCCTTTCATGAGGAAAGTTACTATGGAGTGTGAATAGGATGAATTAGGACAGTGCAACACACCCATAACAGTTAAATCATCTTCCATCCTTCCAGGAGACATCCATACTCACTTCTAGCTTTGGTGCTATTGCTAAATCCACTGGAATTGCAAGCTTCAGTCAGCTATAAGCCCAATTTTGTCATCTTCCTGGCTGATGACTTTGGCATTGGGGATCTCGGCTGCTATGGAAATGATACAATCAGGTAAAGGCTTCTGCAGAACTTTGATAGCCTTCCATAACACATTCTATAAGTATGCATTCTATTGAATGTCAGGTGCTAGTGCTAGGCACTAATTTTATTTATCTATTTCTCATTGTATTTGATAATTTAATCAATAATAATAAATCTATTGCCTTTTAAACTGTGTGGGGTATTTTTGTTTGTTATAATGGTATGTGTTTTTGTGTTTCTATATTGTAAACAACCCTGTGATCTTCAGATGAAGGGTGATATAGAAATTTGATTCATTCATTCATTCATTCCATCCTACCTTTATTCTAAGAAGCTCAAGGTGACATACATGGCTCCCTTACACCAATCCATATTATCCTAACAATCCTATGTGATAAGTTAGGCTGAGAGTTAGTAGCCAGCCCATGGTCACCCAGTGAAATTCACATAATGACTGAATGTGGATTTGAACCCACTACACCACATTGACTTATATAAACTGTGGGGAAATCACCTTTTAAAATGTGCTTAATAGAACAAGGCTTGGTATTATTATTATTATTATTATTATTATTATTATTATTATTATTATTATTGCAGTTTATTATGAGCCCTTCACCCTAAGGTCCCAGAGCAGGTTGCAACAGTTAAAACACAATGTGGGTATTAAAATACAATACTGCAGAATATTAAAAACAGTTTAAAACAGGGGTCCCCAAACTACGGCCCCCGGGCCGGATGCGGCCCAATCGGCCTTCCAATCCGGCCCGCGACGACCCCCGCCGCCCGCTGCCGCCGCCCGCTCTCACGGCGCGCGGCGCAGCGGCGATCTGAAAAATCGGCAAAAAATCGCCGAAAATCCTTTGTGCGCATGCGTACGGGCCTCTCCCGACCCGGAAGAGGTCATTTCTGGTGCACTTCCGGGTCGGGGGAGGCCCATACGCATGCGCACAAGCGATTTTCGCCGATTTTTTTTCCGCCCGTGTGCGTGTGCGCATGCGCACGGGCGAGCACTCCCCCGCCCTCCGGCCCGCTGCGCGCGCACTCCCCTGCAGTCCGGCCCACCGCGCGGTCGGCGCGGCGGGCACCGGCCCGCCGCTCCGTAAGTCTGGGGACCCCTGGTTTAAAACAACTTAAGATACAATGTAAGCATAGGTGGAGGTAAAGTCAAGGGTTACATTTGCAGTACTAAGTAACTGTGCTAGTTGGCTGTTATTTAGTTACCTAAAGTTGATTTATGAAAATCTTTTATTTATATATATTATATTATATTATATTATATTAATTATATTATATTATTATACTGTGTGTGTGTGTGTGTGTGCGTGTGCGTGTGCGTGTGTGTGTGTTGAGGCTGCTACAATGACACTTTTATTTGGCTTACTAGGTAGAAAGCTTACCCAGAGGATTGGTCTTTATTGTGCATTCAATCTGATTTGTTTGTGGAGAGGTTATGCATTCAGCCTGAATTGTTTATATGTATTATATATGCTGACATAGCTCAGCTGGTAGAGCATAAGACTCTTAATCTCAGGGTCATGGGTTTGAGCCCCACATTGG
Source organism: Zootoca vivipara (assembly GCF_965207765.1). NCBI lineage: Eukaryota > Metazoa > Chordata > Lepidosauria > Squamata > Lacertidae > Zootoca > Zootoca vivipara. The sequence continues at coordinate 33,729,604 of NC_142587.1, read as the reverse complement.
GTGAAATACTCCTGCATTGCAGGGGGCAGACTAGATGGTCCTTGGGGTCCCTTCAATTGTATGGTCCTATTATTTCCATTAACAGTTAGTTCATTCCACACCTTTCTGTGCATTTTCCCATTTATGTGCTAATCCCCAAGTCACGCTGTTGTTTAAATGCATTTGTTGTGCTAGGTTGACAGGACTTTGACCCATTTTAATTGCACAAACCTAAATTTCCAGTATGCACTTGAATTTTTCTCACAAAAACACGACAATCTGGAGCTGCCTTTAGTTAACTTAGACTTCGTCGAGGCATTCAGTTACTGGACATTCTCTGTATGCGTTACGATTACTTAGCTGAAATATATTGCCCTGTTATTGTTGTTTTCCTTAGGACTCCCAATATCGATCGGCTAGCAGAAGAAGGTGTGAAACTCACTCAGCACATTTCAGCAGCCCCCCTTTGCTCCCCAAGCAGAGCCGCTTTCCTGACTGGCCGATATCCCATCAGATCAGGTGTGCGGTGTTGTCAAAAGGCACCATCTACTCTTAAGTAGAAACAATTGCCCTTGGAGACAATTGTGGGGATTTTCTTTATGGTTGTACCGAGGTATTGGATCTCGATGGGAAGGCTAAGAGAGGCAGGGCTTCACTATGCAGGCTTCACAAAGATCTGGTTTGTTTGTTTTTAATCTGGTGTCCATTGATTAAGATAAGGAGAGAGCCATCTTAATCTGCCATTAGAACTGTATGTGGACAACCGGCTGAAGTTCACAGCCATATTACTGGCTATGTTATATATAATCACTTTATCTCAGGTTTTGATGAAAGGGATCGTTTCCGTGTCCTTAGCTGGCTTGCTGGTTCTGGTGGGCTTCCTCAGAATGAAACTACTTTTGCTGAGATATTGCAGAACAAAGGCTACACCACTGGCTTAATAGGTAAGAAAACTTGGGCACAGCATTTAGGTGAAAGAATGTGTAAATGTCATAGAAGGTCATGGGGTACAGCAGTAGTCCCCATCACTACGTCCTTCTGGGGACGACCTTTTTGTTTATTATTATTATTATTATTATTATTATTATTATTAAACCACAAAATACATAATAAATATATTGGATAATTTTTTGTACCCACTGAATAGTGGCCGTTATTATTTCTTGATTTTATTATCAATTTTATCAATTGATTATCAATTTTCAATTATCAATTTTATTAATTGATTCTATATTCCTGCTGTTTTCTTATCTTTATAACTGAAGACCCTGCTGGAAGCCAGCCTGTAAATAAATAATAACACGTGTGTAATAAAATGCAAAAGGGAATCTTGAACATCTTTCACCAGGATATATGCCACTAATGCAATCTTTCTCAACCTTGGGTCCCTCGATGTTGTTGTACTACAGCTCCCATCATTCCTAGCCAGCATGGGCAGTGGTGAGGGATGGTGGGAGTTGTAGTTCAAGAACGTTTCGGGAGGGGGGGCAACTGTTTTAATGTATGAAATGAGTTGGACAATTTGGAAGCCAACTTGTCCATACACATCTGCATTGGTTGGAAAAAATGTAACTTTCCGTCCCAAATTCTGCTTTTCAGGGAAGTGGCATCTAGGTATGAACTGTCGAACCCGTGACGACTTCTGCCATCACCCCTTAAATCATGGATTTGACTATTTTTATGGAATGCCATTTTCAATGATGGGTGATTGTCAAATTACATACCCTCCAGAGAAGGAGATGCCCCAACGAATCAAGCTTTGGTCTTATACTCTGATGATTGCCCTCGCTGTACTTACACTTATGGCAGCAAAGCTCACTCATCTGCTGCCGCTCAGTTGGAAAACAATTTTCTCCCTAGCTTTGTTTGGTTTCGCCTTCTTCATTTCCTGGTACTCAAGCTTTGGATTCATAAGATACTGGGACTGCATTGTAATGAGAAACTATGAAATTACAGAGCAACCAGCGAAGGTAGAGAGAACTGCATCCCTGATGCTGAGGGAAGCCATTTCCTTTATTGAAAGGTAAAACGAGATTCCTTGTATAAATTACATGGAATTACAAATGTGTGAGAGGAAATGAAGCATCAATCTTGTTTGTTTGTTTTTAAAAAGTCCAATTGTAATGAATGTAACGATATCCAATAGAGGCAGGAGCAGCAAGGCCTTTAGAAGTTGTCTCTTTTCATTTTTCAGTCAGCAAAATGGCTACTCTACCTCACATCTCCAGTTGTGGGATTCTTGAGGCATTTCGGTTACACAAAAGACTTGGAATACTACGGTTATAGAAGTAAAAGCTACATGATCCATTGCTTCATCAGTCAGAAAGAAGTTTCACTGTAATTGCCTGCTCCGATGAAAAGCATTTCCCTCACATCTGCAAAGAGAATTATCTTCCCATAATTTTATATGAGGGAAGATTTTATGAGGGAATTTTATATTAATTTTATACCAATGAGCCTTATTGGGGTATTTCATGCCATCAGTTATAGTTTAATGCAGAAGTGAGGAACTTTTTACAGCCCGTAGACCTCATTCCCTTGTAGACAACATAGGTGCCAACTCCCTGGGGCCCTGGGTGCCCAAGCACCCACAAAATTCTCCATGAAGGGGCCAGGCACCCACAAATTTCAGGGCCAGGGCCAGGGCCATGCACGCTGCATGGCACCCACTGCCCTGGACATTCACAGTCATGGGGCCAAGTTGGCACTCCTGGTAGACAACCTTCCTGCAATCACATTCTATGGGTGGGCAGAACCAGAAGCAAATGCACTTTGTACGGTAGGCGTGTTTCTATACACAGAGAGACACACCACCCTCTATCCTCCATCGGGGCAAGCAAGAAGCATTATTAGAGTTCAAATTCTAGCCAAGTATAAATGCACAGGTGGGTGAAAAGCATTGCTGATGAAGGGTGTGGTCTGTAATTGTCCCTATCCTGGCTCCCACTCTCAGACTCATAAAGCCAATTCTCTGCTTGGTGGGAACCAAAGGTTTCAAGGAATCAGCCCCAATCGATGCTTTAGCTTGGTCTACAGGTTATAGGGGGTATACCATAGGTGTGTGGGAGATCCTCTCCCAGATTGAGGGCACTAGGAGAAGGGGACGACAGAGGACAAGATGGTTGGACAGTGTTCTCGAAGCTACGAACATGAGTTTGACCAAACTGCGGGAGGCAGTGCAAGACAGGAGTGCCTGGCGTGCTCTGGTCCATGGGGTCACGAAGAGTCGGACACGACTAAACGACTAAACAACAACAACCATAGGTGTGTAAGCATAATTCTAGGATTGTGCTTGTAAATGAGTGCTTCTCTGAAGGAGCTCAGTCTGTTCACGTTGGCAGTTGACAGCAAAGGTTCAGCTCCTCCAACTTCCTCTTAGCCCTGCTAATCGGAAATGTCAAGCAGAGGAGGAGGGGTCAGGGGTGTCTCTGGCTTGTGGGAATCATCTGGGAGTGGGGCAAGGTCCTCTCCCAGCAGACTGCTCAAGCCCACCACATCCCTCTCATCAGACTACTCCTCCCCCTCTGACAGATCTTGACAGCCCCTCTTGGTTGGTATTATGGAACTCATGACATCCCCAGGAGGCAGACAGAAAGGTTTAGGGGGCCACACACACCGCAGCTTCCCCATCCCTATACTCCCTCAGTATAGATTATTCACAAGGCACTGACAGAAGTATCAGAAAATTATATATACAGTGGGACCTCACTAGACGAATGCTCTGCTAGACGAATTTTTCGCTAGACTAATGGGTTTTGTGATCAGAGGTTGCCTCGCAAGATGAATTTGTTTTGTAAAAAATTCATCTAGCGAATCGCGGTTTCCCATAGGAATGCATTGAAATTCAATTAATGCGTTCCTATGAGATTCGCAAGACGAATTTTTCGCAAAATGAATTGATTCACAGAATGAATTAAATTCGTCTTGTGAGGCACCACTGTACATTTGTTTTTTCTAAGTGGAAACATTTATTGTTGTTGTTGTTGTCGTCGTTTCTGTAGGAACAAGCAAGGGCCATTCTTCCTATTTGTTTCTTTCTTACATGTCCACACACCACTGGTAACAACAGAAAGGTTCAGGGGGAAAAGTAGGCATGGATTGTATGGTGACAATGTCGAAGAGATGGACTGGATGGTAGGTAAGTCAACCTTCCTTTTTTTTTAAGAATATAAAACGGATGGGCAGAGCAATCGAAACCATGATCCTCTATGTCACTGTTGATTCTATATAGGAAGGATTTTGGATAAGCTTGACAAGGAAAAATTGGAAAACAGCACACTGACCTATTTTACTTCTGACCATGGTGCCCACTTGGAGGCAAAAGAAGGAAATGCTCCACGAGGTGGTTGGAACGGCATCTACAAAGGTGAGAATTCTGAGTCCAATGGAACATCCCTTCCCTTCTCCTGTGAATCTGCTCTGGGGGTATACCCAACCCTCTGGAACAGATTTGGGGGAGACCATTGAGGGAAGGGAAGGTCCATTGTGCACATGGAAGTCATTATGTTCATGACTCAATCTTGGGACTGGACAATGGGAACGCATCTCAGCCCTGATTCCAGGCCCATAATGCCGGTACTTAGATTTTAAAACCCTCCATGTCTTGGGTCCTGAAAGATTGCCTTCTCAAACATAAAGCATCCCTTGAGCACTAGACAAGTGTGTGTGTGTGTGTGTGTGTGTGTGTGTGTGTGTGTGTGTGGTAGTACTGTTTTTCTCATAGATTCATAGAATTGTAGAGTTGGAAGGGATCCTGAGGATCATCTAGTCCACCCCCTGCAATGCAGGAATATGCAGCTGTCCCATACGGGGGGGGGGGGATCAAACCTGCAACCTTGGCATTATCAGCGCCACACTTTAACCACCTGAGCTATCCATGCTTAACTGAGCTATCTAGGCATGTTACACTTCTTTGTGGTCATGTTTGGTGGCTTTATCTTTTTCTTTGCTTGATAAATGTGTGAGTGTATTTTTTTCCCTTGAAGAGTGGAGTATTAAGTAAACGGCATCAAAAAATGAAGTGCAGTTTATTCAGTGTTCTATATAAACAACATAATAAGTGCATGGCAGGGAGTTAAATTTTAAATATGAGGTGTTGTTCTATGGCAATTCTAGGTGGAAAAGCCATGGCAGGCTGGGAAGGAGGAATCCGCGTCCCTGGATTATTTAGATGGACAGGAATGCTACCCAAGGGCAAGATTATTCATGAACCAACCAGTCTAATGGACATTTTCCCTACGTTGGTTCATCTGGCTGGTGGGACAGTACCACAAGACAGGTATGGATTATGTCAAGGTAGACACTTTCCTATATTTACCAGTGTCTCGAAATGGCTTATGGTTTTCTTGTATACAAGTAGCCAACTTCCCCTGATAAGTAGATATACACAGCAGGTGGCACTGTGGTTTAAACCAGTGTTTCCCAACCTTGTGCCTCCAGCTGTTTTCGGACTACAATTCCCATCATTCCTGACCACTGGTCTTGCTAGCTAGGGATGATGGGAGTTGTAGTCCAAAAACAGCTGGAGGCACAAGGTTGGGAAACACTGGTCTAAACCACTGAGCCTCTTGGGTTTGGTGATCAGAAGGTTGGCGGTTCAAATCCCCACAATGGGGTGAGCTCCTGTTGCTCTGCCCTAGCTCCTGCCAGCCTAGCAGTTCGATAAAGTAGATAAATAGATACCACTGCAACAGGAAGGTAAACCGCGTTTCCGTGTACTCTGGCTTCCGTCACGGTGTTCTGTTGTGCCAGAAGCAGTTTAGTCACGTTGGCCACATGACCCAGAAAGCTGTCTGGGGACAAACGCTGGCTCCCTCGGCCTGAAAGCAAGATGAGTGCCACAACCCCATAGTCTCCTTTGACTGAACTTAACCATCCAGGGGTCTTTTACCTTTACCTTTTTCACATACATATGCATATATACACATATGCGCGCGCGCGCACACACACACACACACACACACACACACACACACAGAGCATATCAAATTCTCAGCTCCCACATTCATTTAGCAAATTACATAGTTACTATTGTTTCAAAGTTCTGAATGCAAAACTAATGTGGAACCAATCCAAGGGCAATTTGTTGAAAGCAATCTAAGTCATTCCCTTTGTCCCTTCAGGATAATTGATGGTCGAGATTTGATGCCTTTGCTGCAGGGATCAGTTCAGCACTCAGAGCATGAATTCCTGTTTCATTACTGTGGGATGCATTTACATGCAGCACGGTGGCACCAGAAGGACAGTAAGTACAGCAAATTCCTCCAAACAAAAATCTATTCAATTTCTGGTAAAATAATCATTCACAAAACAATGGCAAAATAGTTATGTTTTCTGAAGAGATTGTCTAATAATAATACAGTCGGACTAAGGAAATTAGTAAAGATCAACAACAAAGAGCAAGCAACTCAAGATCCCTCTTCATTTTCAGCATATTTGTGAGGATAATGTAGGACAGGCATCCCCAAACTGCGGCCCTCCAGATGTTTTGGCCTACAACTCCCATGATCCCTAGCTAACAGGACCAGTGGTCAGGGAAGTTGGGAATTGTAGTCCAAAACATCTGGAGGGCCGAAGTTTGGGGATGCCTGATGTAGGATGACCACAGATTAGGTATAGGAGGAAGGATTTGATTAAGTTTGCATTTAAAGGTGAACCTACCTTATTTGCACTTTCGGAAACCAATGTGCAACCCAAAACACAACCGTCATTGGGGATTCACACTTAACCTACTTTTGCAATTTAGTTCTCTAGCCAAGTAATATTAACACGATGGTTATATCAGGGGAAAGTGTTTGTAAAATAAAAAATAAAAATGTGTATATTTGGCAAAAGTGTATATGAGGAGAAATTCCCACCCAAATGTCAATGAATTTTCATGTGGGCTTTAAATTAAAAAAAAATCAAACTGATGGGGAACTGAATTTGGGAAGGTTTTGGAAGGTGAAAAACAGACAATCTGAAATTGGCAGATTTGCCAATTGCAACAAACTGTGTTCCTTGGAAGATACTGATCTCACAATAGAAAGAAATGGGTCCCTATTTCACTATTTCACAATCTATTAAGTCCCTTTTCAAATTGGTGAAGGAGCAGTCACTTCTGGGTGCTGTATTACCATATGCCTAACATAAATTAATGGATTTCTTGTTTAGCATGATACTTGATATTAAGAATACTTCCACATTTCAAATGGTGATTTCTTTTCCCTGTCTACTTGCATCCCCCGTTGGGCCCCACATTTCGCCTATTTCCCACTGTGTTCTTGTATAACGAAAGGACAAATGCATAATAAGGCATACATCAAGATAATGCATAGTGATTAAGAGCAGATCTTTGGGCAGCAAAGGGCTCTAGACTGTCAGTTATTATGGCGGCCTGGACCATGTACCCAGGAGCAGCTCATTTTGCAAGTAAACATGCTGACCTGCCATTTAAAATTACACGCTTGACTGCAAATGTTCATCACACTGTCTGATATTGTAGGGAGCTTACAAGCACAAGCATAACCATGTCTGCTGAAAAATTAGTTCTGTTTAATTCAGAGAGACTTCCTTCCAGATGAATGGGGTTAGGATTGCAGCCTTAGTGCCGCTTCAATGTCATGAAATGTGGCAACAGATCCATCATCTTGAAAGCGGTGCACGTAGGGCAACCTGTTTCTGGGTTGATCTGAGATATATCATTCTACAAAAAAGTCACTTGGCTGTGACTTTAATATGTATCAAGACGCTGGCAGGAACAATCGCAGTGTTGAAACCATCGACTTGGGGTGCTTGGGCTGGCTCACGAATAAGTAAAAGCTCTCATAAGAATTAACATAGAGGCAAGATATGTGGCACTTCTAATAAGGAGAAATTTGGGGACCATAAAGAAAACGAGGGCTCAGCATGATCCAAGACCTCAGTACAAGTGAGTGAGAAAGAGCATAACAGGGCAGCTATTCTATGGACAGTCACTTTTTCTTTTCTTACAATTATATTCTGCCCTTCTTCCATCATGGAAACTTGGGGAGCATGCATGGGGTTCCAGGTGGTCTCCCATCCAGATATGAGCTTCAGCAAGGTATTAGTCCCTCCAGACCATATCCTGGGATCCACCATCCCCTTTCGTCACTCCTATTATACTAACTAGAGCAAAGGTACATAACCAGGAATCTGGCACATACCGGTAATAGTTTTTTATTTAAGGACTGCAATTGACCAGAAGCTTTACAAATCTGCCTGCCTCACAGGGTATGCATGTTTGTTTGTTTGTTTGTTTGGTGCAGCCAGTATAAAAGACCAAGGAAATTGTGTGTGTTAATTGTATGGCTTATAAAAAATGATGTTGCATGCAGAAATGGCAAGACTAACAACCAAAATTAGAGATAAAAATGAAGAAACATTTTTGGAGGAATGGAAGTATTTCCCAGAATATTTAAAAAATATTATAGTATTATGAAAATGCAAGCAGGATTTGAAACATGCGCAACAGCTTAGAAATATCAGGATAAATAACTCAGGATGGTTAAATGTAGAGATTAAGAATAAAAATTATGCCGCATTTAAGGGAAAACATAGGACATCATGGGAGGGTGGATGGGAGGTCAAAAGGGAGTTCATTGTGTCTCTGGAAAAACGTGTAAAATTTGAAAATTCAATAAATAGTTTTTTTAAAAAAATGTATATATAATCATGTGGATTCTTTCCCACCAGGTGGAAATGTGTGGAAGGTTCATTACATGACACCAATCTTTCACCCAGAGGGATCTGGAGGTTGTTACAATATAAAATTTTGCCAATGTTCTGGGAAATATGTAAGACAACACGATCCTCCTCTGCTGTTTGATCTCTGGAGAGACCCATCAGAGGCTGTGCCTCTTTCACCAGACACGGAGCCCCTGTTCCATGAAGTTCTAAAGCGCATAGGCAGAGCTGTGGAAGAGCATCGCCGGACCCTCACTCCTGTCCCACCACAGCTCTCTTTTGGCAACAATATCTGGAAACCATGGCTGCAGCCATGCTGCGGGACCTTCCCATTCTGCTGGTGTGACAAAGAAAAGGAAAACCTATAAAATGGATATCATTTTAAAGTTCCCTGCGTTACGTGCCCTAAGAAGTTGCAATGGAGGTGGGCCTTTTCCCAGCCTGCTCACCTGGCTGGATGCAGACCTGCCATAGGATGGGGAACAACAGGTCAAGTTATTTTTGTGTGATGCTGGAGAGACATGTCTTGCTCTGTGCTAGACCCAAGAGCTCTGGCTTGGGGCTTCCTTGGAAGCCTAATGAGGATGTAAGATCTGTTGGGGAGTTAATGCTGTGAGCCCCTCCATCCTTTGATCACATTGTGTGTATATGTTTGTGTGTGTGAATAAAACCATATATCCTAAAAACACCACAGTTTCCTTTGACCTTCATTCCAAGGAAACAGAATCCCACGTAAGCGCTGGAGCCCCTGGAGTCTTTTGCTGCTTGGAGATGGGTGCAGCAATATTGTATTTCATTGTGATGCTGACATTATGTATTTCCTCTTAATCGTATTTTAGCTTTGTGATATTACCATTTTTTATTTGTAAACTACTAAGTGATATTTTATTGTGGGGTGTATTATTACTAGGCAGTCAAGTACAATTTCCTGTTGCCTAGAATGGAGACGTGGGAATGTGGCTCCCGACAGGGAGGACTTCCTGTCATACCTGCTCTGGAGCTTCCTTCCCCTGTGTGTGACCAGGTAGTTGAGTGTCACCCTAACTGACCAAGTAAACGGGCTGGCCATGCAACCATCTCTCAATCTTTTGGTCTTAGTCTTACTCATGGACTCTCACTCTCCTGGCTCAACCTTCACATAGGATGGAGCCCACAAGCAGAAAGTCTGAGATATAATTCAGACTTCTTTTCACTGTAACCACAAGATAAGGCCTACCTTCAGATTACTGCTGTGAACTGAATGTGAGTAAAACTCTACTCTTTCTTTTAAAGAAGACTGTGTTGTGTTATTATTTTAATAGGGAAATAAAGGGGAAACTTATCAGGAACAATCCAGACTGGACAAGCCAAACTCGATTGCTTAATTAAAGGATTCTAACATCAACTAGCTTCCAATAAGTTGGAAGGGAATGTGTTCTGCTATTTACTCACTGGTGTGAGTGAGGAGGGATAATATCAAAACAATATATCCTTTCCTACCTTCCTTAACATTCCCATAGTTATATGAAGTTGTCTATAAATTGATTGGTTAAATAGGTGGTAACTTCCTGCAATGCCCTTCTTTCTACAAAGGACAATTGAATCAAAGCTACAGATGAACACAAACATTCAGGTATTGTCATCTGGTATTCCTGGGTCCTTCAAGATAGTACCTACTCATTTCACATGCTTAAAAAGACTCTTCAGCAAGACTTTAAAAAAAACACCCTAAAAGTCATAAATCATTTTGGACAGGCCTATTTACCTTCTAAAGTTTCTTTTATCTTCCAAGAGAGCTGACAATGAAATGCAGTCCAAAGGAAAGCAGAGCAAAAGGTTTGGCACCGACTTGGCTGCAGGAAGGAGACTCACAAGGTGCCAACCAACCCTCTTAGGAACTCTGGATTTCTGTAGGGTTTACTCCTAGCCCTTTCTTCCCCCAAAGATATCCCGCAGGGCAGTGGAGGTTTAAGATCAGAGTTTTCCTTCTCCTAGATGGGTTATCTTCCCAGGCTGATGAGTCCCATCTGCCCCTCACTTACTTCTACAGCATGTGCAGAAACCACCTTCTTAACCATTGGACCCACAGTTGGTCTGGTCAGCTCATTCTGCCAGAGATTGTCTTCACATGCAGGGGAAGTCCCTAACCTATGAGGGTTTGAGACCCATCAGCTACCTTCACCTGGTTTAGCTGGCCAATTAAAGCCATTCCCGGGGAAGTGGTGGCTGCATGCTGACTGCTTCTAGGTCTAGGTAGGAGCCCTAGGTGAGAGCTGAGAGTAGGGTGGGGGAGCAAAATGGACCAACTATCGCAGAAGGAGAGCGACGTGTCCCCACCATAGCCATAGGTATTAACCCTCCCCATAGCTGCCAAGTTTTCCCTTTTCTCGCGAGAAAGCCTATTCAGCATAAGGGAAAATCCCTTAAAATAAGGGATAACTTGGCAGCTATGCCTCCCCTAACACCACCCCATACAGCTATGATTCTGTATGAAAGAAAGCCTGCTCTACGCTTTCTGAAAAAGTTTGGAATTTCCCCTCATCCCCTTACCGAAGCTCGCTGTTTTCAAGGAAGGCTTTTGCTTTCTCTGCAGGCTGCTACTGGCTCTGCCTAAGCCTTGCCCCCTTGGCCGGGCTCCTTTCTTCCGGGTGGGTCCTGGCTTTCGCGATGGGGATTGCCTGGCTACACGGTGGGCTCGGCCAAGCTGAGGGCGAGCGCCTGGAGAGGGTCTCTCCTTCGTTTCCAAGGTGTGCCTTTTCCGATTTGCTTGGTTGGACCATGACGGCTGCTTTCCACGGAGCTGCGTTCCCTTTCTGCGTGTCTGGAAGCGCAGCGTCGGCCAGCTCTGATTTTGAGCCTGTGCTTGGCTAGCGGGGTGGGAGGCGAAAGCCTGTGAGCTTGCTTCCTCCTTTTAGACCCCCGTCCTTCAGAAAAGCCAAACTCCTGCGATCTTGCTGGGGGGGGGGGGGGAGAGAGATACTTGTTTTCAAAGGAACAATGGAGTTTGTAAAGCAGAGACTCGGTTTTCAGTTATCTAAATGACGGAACTTTCCATTAAAGATAAAATAAAACGCAGGGGAATTAAAGGTAAAGGTAAAGGGACCCCTGACCATTAGGTCCAGTCGTGACCGACTCTGGGGTTGCGCGCTCATCTCGCATTATTGGCCGAGGGAGCCGGCGTATAGCTTCCAGGTCATGTGGCCAGCATGACAAAGCCGCTTCTGGCAAACCAGAGCAGCACATGGAAACGCCGTTTACCTTCCCGCTGTAGCGGTTCCTATTTATCTACTTGCATTTTGACGTGCTTTCGAACTGCTAGGTTGGCATGAGCTGGGACCGAGCAACGGGAGCTCACCCCGTCACAGGGATTCGAACCGCCGACCTTCTGATCAGCAAGCCCTAGGCTCAGTGGTTTAACCACAGCGCCACCTGGGTAGAGCTGTCTTCCTCCTACCTTTGACATTAGGAGCAGCAATTAAGCAGACGACCTTTCCCCATTACTATTTTCCTACACACTGAATAAAACTTCACTTGCATAATACTAGGCTGCGGAGCTGCTATTAAGGCACAAGAGTAGGCGGGCGGGGAAGGGGGGGAGGGAATTGCTTCCATTTGAAGAAGCAGGAAATATTTTTGCTTGCTCTCTACAACAATAATATTGATGGTGGTGGGGAATGTTGTTCTTATACCCTTCCTAGCAGGGGCAACATGATATCCTCTTTAAATCAGGACAATGCCTCTAGTCTGCCTATGCACTGTCCACACCTAATGGGAACTATCTCTAACAGAGTCTGTTGTTCCTCTTGGTACCCTGAGGCCTCCATGCATAGGTCAATCTTCCCTCTACAGACATTTCTCCCCACATGGGGACCTGTTATAGCAGAGATGCATAGTTCTCAACTTGAAGTGGGGGTAAAGTGGGGATCCATCCAATACTTAGGCTTACAGTGTTGCGCTTGTTGTTTTTAGATGTTTCAACTTTTTTGAATTTTCATTTCAATCATATTGCTTTACCACTCTGGGCTCCTTTGGAAAGAAGGGTGGAGCAGAAATTGAACAAATTATTATAATTAAAAGTGCATCATAATAATTTACATCTAAAGCAGTCCTGAAAGTGTCACTCTATTTTACTCAACTGTCATACTCCATTATAACAGTTTTATCACTGGCATACTAAAAATACAGTGGTACATCGGTTCTCGAATGTAATCTGTTCTGGAAGACCGTTCAAGTTCCAAAAGGTTCAAAACGCAAGGCGTGAAGAGCTGTTTGCACATTCAATTGAGAATATTGAAAAACACGCAGCGGAAGCCGTTCGACTTTTGAGGCGTGTTCAAAAATGGAAGCATTTACTTCTGGGCCTTTTGCATTCAGGTTCCAAAACATTCGTCAATGGACATGTCCTAGAACCGAGGTACCACTGTACTGTCATATGGTCTGGGTCTTTCCTCTCTCCTGTCAGATTCATACAAGTAAACCATTGTTTGGTGATTTTTGATTTCAGAATCTATCTAGCTACTCTGTTGACTTTATTTATATCACTTGATGCCCGTGGGACAAATGCAGCTCTGGACATGAAACCTAATATTGTTCTGATGTTGGCCGATGACCTCGGGATTGGAGATCTAGGCTGCTATGGCAACGACACTATCAGGTAAGGGATTCTCAGGTTATTGTTGTATTGTTGTGAATATGACACTGGCTAAAAGGCTTCTTGAACAGCTTTGGGCCATCTTCCAGTTGATTTTACTTCACTGTGGCTTGTCGCTACAAAGGAGCATCGCCTATGAAATGCAGGTTGCTTGAACTGTCAAGATAAATTGCCATATATTGTCTCCTTCTTTTGTCTCCTGCTGTATTAATATATCACCTTTTCATCTCAGCACCCCTAATATTGACCGGCTGGCAAAGGAAGGAGTGAAACTTACTCAGCACATTGCTGCGGCTTCACTTTGTACCCCAAGCAGAGCAGCTTTTCTGACTGGCAGATACCCCATCAGATCAGGTCGAGTATATTTGGAATGTCTGGTTTGATGTGTAGCTGAGACAATGTGCAAAGTTGAACAAAATAAGCATGCTGAAAGTAGTACAGTTTTGTTCCACATGAAAAACCAGTACTTCATTCCTGACTGCATTTTTAGCATGATGCTCAGGTCCTGATAAATTTAGCTAAACCTCTTTCACAGCCATCTAAGCTAGTGGCCATAGCATATTGTGGCTGTGAGTTCTGCAAGTTAACTATCTGTCTTGTTTTGAATGAAGTGTAATTCAATGATGTATTTCCTGAGTTTAAATAATAACAATTACTTAAATTGTTGATTTAATTATCTGTTGAGAATTGTCACTGTACAAGCAATTAGGTTGGAAGATGCTGGGATTTGTTGAACTTTCACCAGGCTGATGACACCATATTTAAATGAATTTGCTGGCAATGATGAATTTGTACAGCTGGGTTATATTGATGTCTTGATAATGTTTGAGTGTAAAAGTGATGCAGATCCATGTAAATTGAACTTGATAAATGTATTGACTTGTGGTCTTTATCCTTGGCAATATAGGCATGGCTTCAGGTGGTTCATATCGGGCTCTGCAGTGGAACGCTGGCTCAGGAGGACTCCCTGCCAATGAAACCACTTTTGCCAAGGTCTTGCAGCAGCAGGGTTATGCCACAGGACTTGTAGGTACGTAGAAATCCTATGACCTCCTCATGATCTTAGGTGTCTATAGGTCTTCAGGTCTTCATATAAAAACAAATGCTTATTAAATCTTGGATGTGAAGATTATGAAAAATGACTGGTTCCAGCAGATATGAAAATGTTTGTTGCCTGACATTTCCACATCATAAGGTCTGTGGAATGAAGGCAGCTTTGACATTGACTTAATGCCCTGTTCCAATAAGATCCTCTGCTTGTTTGTTAAAGCTAAGGGTCCCCATGCTTACCTGGAATTTGCCCTCTTTAACCTGTCTGTCTGCCTGTCCGTCTCTCTCTCTCTCCCCCCTCCCCCCTCGGTGTGTGTGTGTGTGTGTGTTGAGTATAAATCAGGGATATTTGGTATGACTGGGTCAGAATGTGCTACATTAACATGACCTACTTTTATGTGACTTACACTAACATTGTTACACAATAACCTTCCTGTACTGTAGCAAGCATTTGAGTGAGCCAAAAACTTTGGCAAATATGTTACCAAGTGTGTCAGCAAGTATGTCTTTGTTTTCTGATATTCGGCAACAAGTCCCTTGAAATCAGAAGGTAGTCTAATACATTGTTAGATTTCGTGCCTAGATGGGTAAATTCCCCCGGTACATCTGGGGGGCAACTACCGTTCAAGGGGACTAAATTTAAATGGATAGCCAGTTGGAAGAAAAAAAATATCTTCCTCATTCACTTTAGTATCTTTAGAAATCCGCCCAGTGATGGGTTCCAAATCATAGCTAACAAGACCAGGGTCAACCCACCAATTGGATTTAGTCAAGGCTTCCCAGTTGGCTGCGGTTCGGACATTAAAATCCCCTCCGATTAAAGCTTGGGCAATGGGGTACTTAGCACAACATGATGTTAGGTGATCTTCAAGTATTTCCCATCTGGATCATAGTTCGGGGGAGGAGCCTCCTGGTGGTAGGTATACATTTGAGATTAACAATGAAACCTTTTCGCCAGTTATCAACCAGATAGAACATAAGGGGGAGATGCCTGCACTAATGTAAATTTAATATGTAAATGAAGAGAAATACCTATTACAAGACCACCTTTGGGTCATCCTCCGTTATTAATTCAAATCCACTCATAACAATGTATTTCTGACTTGTATACCCACTTGGTAATGTTCTTGATTTAATATGGCAGAAGTAAAGTGAAAAGAAAAATCAGAAATACCAAATGATTGTAAAAAGAGAGAAAAGAAATAATACTGTAACTAGATTTCTATTGATAGTTGCACATATGCATCAGTACCTAAACACCTGGCTGTAATTGTGTAAACAGTGTGCAGGGACAGTAATGTCTGTATCTTAAGGTCATTTTGAGATTCAGGACTAGGGTTAGACGTTTAGGACTTTTTCTGTGTGGATTAGGAGTGCTCCTGAAGTGATGCATGCTCATTGCTGCCTTCTGTGGGAGTCTTTCTCAGACTACATGCTGGGCTCGTGCGTGAGAGTTAAGAGTCAAATGATTAGACCATCAACTGGAAAGGAAGCCAAGTGTGACAAATTGTCGATTGATTTCACAGTGGAGGTTAGTAGGTCAAGAGACTCCACTAAATCTGCTGTGTTGCAGTTTCCCTGTAAATCTAAACGTTCACAGTACTTCTAAAGATTCACAGTCGTAGCGGTCTTTTGAGAAATGGTTCATGTATTAAACATGAAGATTAACACTGTCTGGCACAGATGGTCAGGTAATGCCACTTAAAGGATCATTCTGAAATCTCCGCTCAAAGGATCAATATAGGGAGGGAAGTAAGGATTTGAGTGGACAAACACACCATACTTTTAAAGCACACTGATACCAGATTTACAAGTTATGGAGAAGCTTAGAAACTAGTTTCTTGAGGGTACTGGGAATTGGAGGTATGTTAGGTGAGCACAATTAACCCCTTCCAGTTCCCAGGTTTCTTTAGAGCAGGCATGTCCAACAGGTAGATCGAGATCTACCAGTAGATCACTGGACGTCTGTGGTAGATGACTGGCTTTCCATCCTCAAAAAAGCTCAACAACTTTGACCTAAACCCCCGAAAAGGGGGTAGATCACTGCCAGTTTGTGAGTAGATCACAGTCTCTTGGAAGTTGGCCACCCTGGCTTTAGAGGAAGGAAGCCATGACATGTTAAAATGGTACAGGGTGCTTTAGTGCTGCTATAGTCCCATGAAACTGCACGGTTGTACAGTACCATTCATTGCAACTGTGTTTGAAAGGAAGACCTTCCTGGAAGACAACTTTAGTTGTGAAACTTTGAAGAGGTGGGCAGCAGAATCCACTCCAAGTAATAGTAACGGACTATTTTCTGCTTTAATTTCCAGGGAAGTGGCATCAAGGGGTAAACTGTGACTCTGTCCATGATCACTGCCACCATCCTTTGAGTCATGGCTTTGACTACTTTTATGGCATGCCCTTCACTCTTCTCAACAACTGCCAGGACCACAAGCCTCCAGAGCTGGATGCAGCATTGCAGGCTAAGCTGTGGCTTTACACCCAACTTATTGCCCTTGCAGTTATCACAGCTCTTGTAGGCAAGACAACAGGATTGGTCTCTGTTACTTGGAAAGTGGTCACCTTTTTTGCTTTGCTTGGGTGCCTGTTTTTTGCTTCCTGGTACTCCAGTTATGGCTTTGTAAAATACTGGAATTGCATCTTGATGCGCAACCACGACATCACTGAACAACCGATGAAACTGGAAAGAACGGCTTCTCTAGTCCTAAAGGAAGCAGTTTCATTTATTCAGAGGTAATTGAACGCTTTACCTGAAATATCAAACTGCAAAGATGCTGCAATTTGCTAAATGTGTTCTATTCATTTCTTTTAAGCAACAAGCATGGGCCGTTCCTCCTCTTTGTTTCTTTTTTGCACGTCCACACGCCCCTGTTTACAACAGAAGCTTTCCTTGGGAAAAGCAGGCATGGGATATATGGAGACAATGTAGAAGAAATGGACTGGTTAGTAGGTGTGTTGGCTTTCTCTAAACATTCTTCTCTTGTTAATGGACACTGGTCATCTCAAGTGGTGGTGAGGCACGGACTATGATTCTGTAGCTGTCTTGAACACTGCCTTATTTATGGGCTGCGAGGATTGAGTGAATGATTTAAAAATCAGCTACCCTTTCTTGTAGTACAAAGGTGAAATATAGAACACCCTGCCCTCAGCACTGCAGTTTATTACAATTTGGGTGGGATACTCACAGACATGTCCTGTTAGGATGGAGGGAAGGAGGAGAAAGATTCCTGCATGGCTACTGTCAATTCTACAACGTACACCTTTATGCAATACTTTGATGTGCATCTAAGGCAGTGTTTCCCAACCAGTGTGCCTCCAGATGTTTTGGGACTACAACTCCCATCATCCCTAGCTAGCAAGACCAGTGGTCAGGAATGATGGGAGTTGTAGTCCCAAAACATCTGGAGGCACACTGGTTGGGAAACACTGATCTAAGGAACAGGTAGCCTCTTTCAAAGTCAGGAGGGAGAGATAGGTTATCCCTGTTCCATGAACAGTTTTAGGAGCCAAGCTGTACTTGTACCGCAGGACTGTTTTGAGGATAAAATAAGACAAATTCCTTGTGTGCTATTGCCTCCATAGTAAATATTTGTTTTTGGTTAACTGTGTAGGTCAAATTCTAGATGCTATTGACAAGGAAGGCTTGGAAAACAACACACTGACCTATTTTGCCTCAGACCATGGAGGGCAGCTGGAAGCTCAGGAAGGAACAATACAGCTGGGTGGCTGGAATGGCATATATAAAGGTAAAATGTGCAGCAATATAGTTGCTTTGCCTGCCTGGAAGTTTGGGTAATTTTGCTTTGGGTTGTTTTCTAGGTTGAATTGATCTCTCTTCCTGTGCTATGAAATTAGGAGGCATGTGGTCTTTTATTGACCACACCCTGTATACATATGTCTGTGGGAACTCTCTTGAGTTGCATATTGCTGTTAAATATTAATGGGTAACTCACAGCTGTCCATGGATGCACAGGTCACTTCTGTGTCCAGGGCAGCTGTCTACCAGCTCCATCTGGTACGCTATCTGAGGCCCTACCTGCTCGTGGACTGTGTTGCCAGAGTGGTGCGTGCTCTAGTTATCTCCCGCTTGGACTACTGCACTGCGCTCTGTGTGGGGCTACCTTTGAAGGTGAATTAGAAACTACAACTAATCCAGAATGTGGCAGCTAGACTGGTGACTGTGAGTGTCCCCCGGGACCATATAACACCAGTGTTAAAGGATCTTCACTGGCTCCCAGTACGTTTCTGAGCAAAGTGTTGGTGCTGACATTTAAAGCCCTAAACAGCCTTAGGACAGTATCCCTGAAGGCCTCCACCCCCATCATTCAGCCCAGACACTGAGGTCCTCCTCTGAGGGTCTTCTGCTGGTTCCCTCACTGCAAGAAGCAAAATTACAGGGAACCAGGCAGAAGGCCTTCTCAGTAGTGGTGCCCTCCCTATGGAATGCCCTCCCTTCAGATGTCAAGGAGATAAAGAACTACTTAACTTTTAGAAGACACCTGCCCTGTATCGGGAAGTTTTTAATGTTTGATATTTTACTATGTTTTATATATGCTGTAAGCCACCCAGAGTGGCTAGGGAAACCCAGATAGATGGGTGGGACATAAATAAAAGAATAATACAAATACGGAAGGTTACAATATGTTCTAAAACCTGTGATCTGCTTTTGTTTGAAATGAAAGTAACCCCCCTGATCCTAAGCCAGGCATCCCCAAACTTCAGCCCTCCAGATGTTTTGGACTACATTTCCCATCATCCCTGACCACTGGTCCTCTTAGCTAGGGATCATGGGAGTTGTAGGCCAAAACATCTGGAGGGCCGCAGTTTGGGGATGCCTGTCCTAGGCCCTTTTGTGCATATTGATAGTTTAAAAGAAAATGGAAAGGCCTTGTGTTTCCACCACCCACAAGAGACTTGGGATGTTCTTTTGCTTAGGAAAACAAGTGTAATAAACATGTCTGTTTCTGCTATTGTGTTCCCAATGTAGGGGGCAAAGGCATGGGAGGTTGGGAAGGAGGCATTCGTGTGCCCGGCATCTTAAGGTGGCCTGGGATGCTCCCTGCCAACACTGTTGTTGACGAACCAACAAGCCTTATGGATATTTACCCTACGGTGGCTCATGTGGCTGGAGGGACTGTACCACAGGACAGGTATAGAGCCTGTATCCTTGCTCAAACTGTGCATGGTCTACTTGAATGCATCTTGAGATAAGCAGAATTCATCATGCAATCTAAAAGGTAGCCTGGGGGCAGTGGACATTGATAGTCAGTATAGGTTCTCTGTTCAAGCATACACTTTTCCTTCTTTCCTTCCCCTTTTTTAGGCAACTTACACTTTTCCAGCACTTTTACTATATTTTGAAATTAAAGAAAGAGAAAATTCTCAGCCCACCTAGTGCATAAGTGCGATCATTAATGGTGTGTGGAATATGGTTGTGTTAGTGTTGTAAGCTCCTACTGCACAGCATCTGTGATGTAACTGATGTCCATGCTTCCTCCATTTATGGCCCATACTATTTTGTGAATGTTGGAAATGTTTCCTCAGTTAGGTTTTGTTTGTAATTCTGGCTGCTTCCTTTCTGCAGCATTGAAGCTTAAGCATGTTCACATAACACTTGAAAGAAGAAGAAGCAAATATCTAAATAACTGCACTACTTCGTGACTTCTTTCAAGGCCTTTTCATTTCAGTCTTCTGTCTGATGACTTATTCTTTCTTTGTCGCTATAGAATAATCGACGGAAGGAATCTATTGCCGTTACTACAACAAGAAGTCAAGCATTCAGCACATGAATTCATGTTTCATTACTGTGGATCATACTTGCATGCAGTACGGTGGCATCAGAAAGACAGTGAGTACAACTAATTCCCCTGAGTGTGAAAACATACCTCCTCTTATTAAAATTAATAAGATGCAGGTATACTTAAATTTCCTACTTTTTTGCAAGCAGGGTGGGGGTGGAGGGAGAGAACATGCCTGGTAATCATTGACATAGAAAGCAGTGTTCCTAAGACTGCTGGGCATGAAGTTCATTGTCAATGGAACTTGACAAAACCAGGTCAAGTGGCCAGAAGCAGAGTGAGAGGAATAGATTACACCTCATGCGCTGGGCTATCGGATAGTTGTTCTTGTGCATTTCCTTCTGTTGGCAAGTAAATTTATTTGAATTTTCAGATTTCAGCCAGATCTCCAGGGAACATCATCACCTTCATGATTATTGTTTCAGGATGTTTTTGTTTGTGCTTTCTTTTTCTTCCCAGGTGGTGCCTTATGGAAGGCTCATTACATGACACCGATCTTTCACCCCAAAGGCGCAGGAGCCTGTTATGGGAAAGGGATTTGCCCATGTTCTGGAGAAGGTGTAACGCATCACGACCCTCCTCTGCTCTTTGATCTCTCGAGAGACCCATCAGAGGCTGTGCCTCTTTCACCGGACACAGAGCCCTTGTTCCACACAGTCCTAAAGCACATAGGCAGAGCTGTGGAGGAGCATCGCGGGACCCTCACACCTGTCCCACAGCAGCTCTCTCTTGGGAACATTATGTGGAAACCATGGCTGCAGCCATGCTGTGGGACCTTCCCGTTCTGCTGGTGTGACAAGGAAGAAAGCAGTGCCCGTTCCAATAAAGCCAGCTGACCAAAGAATCCTTTTATGGCAGAGAAAGTCATCCAAGAGGTTTCCTGTGTGATTTTAGCTGCTTCCTGTCAGTTAAGGTTGCTTTCTCCTGTTTCTTGAGGAGTCCCCAGGCTTGAAGGAGGATGTAGCCACATCATTCCCTGCCTGTTAGGCTCGGGGAATCAGGCCCCTCCCTCGGTGGCAGCAAAGAAGCAGATTTTCAAAAAGGAGTTCTTACCAATTAGTTTATTTCATAATCACAGCGAGAGACAAAGGAATGTGTCTCTCTCTCTAGAAATGGCTCAAAATAAAGTCTCTCCCCCCCCCCCCGTGTCTCTTAGGCTATGTCATCCCTGCACTGGTTGGTCTGATCTTTCTGCTTCTGAGCTTTCTGTTCGGCTACTCACATTGCCCGCCTAGTCTTGGGGGAGGGGGGCTCAGGGATGTTCTCCAAGGACACTGTGTCTTGTCAGCTGTTTCTACTTCCTCCTCCAATATTTCCCAGCTTTCCCCCTCTACATTCTCCGAACTACGACCTTCTGTAAACCACTGTTGTAATTCTATGCTGTCCTTCTGTTCTTGGGAAGGTTGTGTAGAAAGGGGGATGGCCCCCACCATTCCTCCTCAGTGCCCTTCACGTCTCCCATTACTGTCACCTGATCTCTCTTCTTACCTGCTGGACTTTGCACAACACAGGATGGTGTGTAGGGTGTGTGGATAAGCCTGAGTGGGGCTGCAGAGCGATTCTACCCTCATGGCTGCAGGGCTGATAATGAGAGAGAAAACGATTTCTACGTTAACTCTACCAGTGATGATTATACCTGAAATGAAAACTGACAATAATTCTGCACAGACTATTTCCATGCAGTAATTGGCAACTCCAAGCACTTAGAGGGAGGCGCCATCTAAACATCATAAACTAGCTCTTCTCATTAAACTAGCAAGCAAAATCTAAGAAGCACACTAGAAGAGGAAGGAAAAGGAAACTATGTCACAGTTGTCTATGTCACAGTGGGCTGATCTGGTACATGTCACAAGATTTTGATCCATGTTTAAAATACGAGGCTTCTGGGTTTCTTTGTTTTTAAGAAAGAAGGATCAGCAAGAGATGTTCCTCTTCTGCTTGCTCACATGCCTTTTCATGTACAAATGAGATGTAATGCTCTGTGGTGCACAATCCATAGATATTTTGGTGGGGTGGACAGAACATAAATCTGATGAGAAATCTTGCAGGCACAAAAAAAAAAATACACGTATGGCAAAATGTTAAAAATGAAGCAAAATAACCAAAATCGTGAAAGGAGGGACATAGCAAAACAGGGAGTGCTAAAAGGAATGTGCAGAAATTATAAGGAGGGGCTAGACAGCTGATGACGTTTCTGATCAGGTCTCCAAACAAAACTTGGAATACCGCCTAAAAGGTTAGACTCTCAAATGGTGAACACACAATCACTGTTGACCTTGGTTCTGTATTCTCCCTTCCTATAAAATACAACTATGCTATCCTTTTTCCATGTAAGCATCTGCAAACCAGCTTACTAAAATTCGTGGCTTGGGTTTGGAGTCAACTAGTAGTCATATAAACCTCAAGCTTTTGTTGGGTTATGATTTATTTATTTTTTAAGATAAAATTAGGCTGCAATCCTCTACATATTTACGTGGGAGCATGCTCCCTTGAACAGAATGTGACTGGCTTGTGAGCAGACATACTCATGATTATGCTGGTAGTAAGGCTTTTGGAGATTAGTGTCCATATTTGCAGTACTAATGATGACTGATATTTTGCTTTTGATGTATTTGATCATGAATGAAGTTGAATAACATATATGTTTCAAGCAAAATAAAAAAATTCCTTCAGTAGCACCTTAAAGACCAACTAAGTTTTTATTTTGGTATGAGCTTTCGTGTGCATGCAGATCTTCTGTATCTGAAGAAGTGTGCATGCACACGAAAGCTCATACCAAAATAAAAACTTAGTTGGTCTTTAAGGTGCTACTGAAGGAATTTTTTTATTTTGCTTCGACTCAGACCAAAACGGCTACCTACTGTAACTAGATATATGTTTTCAGTTAATTTCACTAATTTTAGGACTGTATAGTGAGATTTAGCACCGGTTAGAATATGTTTTCCTTTGGAAACATGGAGAGAACACATAGTTGCATTTGAGAGGTTTGAGGAAGTATGTCCCCGAAATATGGCTGTTACAAAAGAATGAAAAATCTTGTTTCTGATTGGAGTGTGACATAGATGACATTTCCTATATGCTTCTACCAACCTCTGTAGGCCTGCCAACATTTACTTCTGTTCCTTTACTGCTGTGACTTATATATCCTTTAGCAAATTACTTGGCAAACTCTGGTTTTAGAAGCCAGAGTTGTTGGCTGTATTTATTGAGATTGATAGCCAACCTCATTCATTCAGGCTCAAGCCACAAAGCATTTCCTTGTCATATTGATGTTCCTAACAACTCTCTGTGTGAAGTTTTCATAGCTTCTGTATTCCCTTTGAGTATGGGAGACTGTTAGAGGCAGTATAGTGACTGGCAGGGGTGGTGGAGGTGGTGGAAATATTTCTAATTGTAAAGAAAACTTTTCCCCAGTTAGACAAACTTTCCCCCAGCTGGACAGCTGTTGATGCCTTCTTCTGAATTTCTTGAATTGAAAGGTGACATAAAAATGCATCAGATAAAGGTGCAAGAGCAAGAAATGTGATATTTAAAAATTGGAAATATTCTCAACCCATCTAAGAAGAGTAACTGACTGGGTGTGTTATGGCAAATCCAGAAAATTTGCCATATTAACAACTAATAAGGTAAAGGTAAAGGGACCCCTGACCATTAGGTCCAGTCGTGACTGACGCTGGGGTTGCAGCGCTCACCTTGCGTTATTGGCCAAGGGAGCCAGCATGCAGCTTCCAGGTCATGTGGTTAGCATGACAAAGCCGCTTCTGGTGAACCAGAGCAGCACATGGAAATGCCGTTTACCTTCCCGCTGTAGTGGTACCTATTTATCTACTTGCACTGTGTGCTTTTGAACTGCTAGATGGGCAGGAGCTGGGGCCGAGCAACAGGAGCTCACCCCATCGTGGGGATTTGAACCGCTGACCTTCTGATCGGCAAGCCCTAGGCTCTGTGGTTTAACCCACAGCGCCACCTGTGTCCCATTAACAACTAATATTAACAACTAATTGCATTTGCAAGAGCTTGTATAGACCTATGCCCATTTCACATTGGATACTGGCCCACAAAAGCCCATGAGACCCCAAAAATCCTTTGTAGGTTGCCGTAGGCATCCCTATTTTTCCTTTAGTGATTGCACCTTTCTTAGAATCAGTGGTTTTTTTCTGGGGGTACTCAAGGATATGTAGTGCCGGCAACCCCCCCCCCTCCGCCAAATATTGGCACTTACTGTAACAACTTCATGGTGAGTACCAGCACCTTAATAAAAAAACAGAGCCATGCTTAGAATGTAGTGTGAACTGAGAAAAATATATATTTCTCAGCTGTCTGGAAATTTGGGATCAGGAGCAAAAACGAGAGAAAACAAAATATAATGAAATATATATCATAGAATCATAGAGTTGGAAGAGACCACAAGGGCTATCCAGTCCAACCCCCTGCCAAGCAGGAAACACCATCAAAGCATTCTTGACATATGGCTGTCAAGCCTCTGCTTAAAGACCTCCAAAGAAGGAGACTCCACCACACTCCTTGGTAGCAAATTCCACTGCCGAACAGCTCTTACTGTCAGGAAGTTCTTACTAATGTTTAGATGGAATCTTCTTTCTTGAAGTTTGAATCCATTGCTCTGTGTCCGCTTCTCTGGAGCAGCAGAAAACAATCTTTCTCCCTCCTCTATATGACATCATTTTATATATTTGAACATGGCTATCAATATCACCCCTTAACCTTCTCTTCTCCAGGCTAAACATACCCAGCTCCCCAAGCCATTCCTCATAAGGCATCGTTTCCAGGCCTTTGACCATTTTGGTTGCCCTCTTCTGGACACGTTCCAGCTTGTCAGTATATTTAAAAAATCCTGCTTGCTTCAGGAACAAAACTTCCTGTTGGCACAGTGAAGGTTTTTCTCTGAGTGACTGGGCGCAACAGAAGCTGCTATAAAGGCCACTAGAGCAGTTGAAAAGCATAACAGTGATTGCTTTCCAAGAGAGGACTTTGTCCGTAGCTGTTCAAGGGTTTGTGTCAATTTGTAATAGCCATCTTGTTTCACAATCCACCGATTTACTTGGCAAGCTACTAAGCAAGCAGATGGTTGGGGAAACAGCCTTGCGAGCTGTCAAAAAAGAAGACAAAGCCTGACAGTGGTTCTCGCTATATCACCTCCCAACACCTATGGACTGGGGACTGGGGATGCATAACAAATGGAAGATTAGGCTCTCCAGGTAAGTGGAAAGCATTCCTTTTTGAAAAAGGAATCCTTCTCTTTATATATTTTAATTAGCAACTAATGCGGATTCTTGCCAATTAGTTTTTCCAGTGCTTTCTGGTATTTGTAGCAATGGCTAGACGGCATATTTCCCGTTGTGACCATGCACTCTGTGCAGACAAACCCAGATAGAATTAAAAGAATATCTCTATTCCCTGATGTCCCATTGATTGGTGGTGAATGCAGAAGTAACTACAGTATGCAGGGAATTTATCTGACCAAGACTGAGCTATATTTTTGAAACACTAAGGGAATGTAGCAGGTGGCTAACTTCTAATATTTCTTCAGTACTGTGTCCCATTGAAGCCCTATCCAAGTAAGTTTTGTTGTCTCTGAGGGGGATGGGATTTGTATGCACCTGAATACCTAAATAACGCTGCACCGGCTCTAAAAATGCCTCTCTTTAAACATGCAAACCAGTAAATAACACAGCGAAAATGCTACTTGTGTTGAGTACTTTTCAAATGTGTCAGTGTTACTCCCCAGACAACTCTGGCTTCCGAGCAACAGTATGCTGAATTCATTGTGGTTTTGGAGCTCGTGGTTGCAACTTTTTTTTTGTTAAAGTTCATTGCGCTGTACATGTCAGATTTATTCTAGAGATGTCTGTCATTTGATTCAGAGAAGAAATTTGTGGTGGTGGGAAATGGACGCATCACAGAAATTGGGGGTAGCTAAAATGGGGACAAACCTGTGCATAACACAATGAACTATAAAGTGTATTTCTTAGTGAAGTTGTAATGCATTTATTTATTGGTTGAGGTGAGGGAACAATCGCATTGGGGTGGTAAGTGGAGAATGATATGCCTTTGTATACCTGAGCAAAATGAACCCCTCAGCACCATAATGGGGCCTGGATATGGTTGGTCATGTCTATCCCTTATTCCTACTGTTTGGGTAGTGGGCAGGGGTATGGAAATAAATATAAGGAAAGTTAGTAGCTATAACTAAAACACGGGTTTTTTAAAATATGATCACCTACTACAGGGTCTGCAGGTGCCTTACCTCATGATAAAGACTAAAAACCTATTCCTTAGTATCAGGGGGTAAAGGACACGACTTTAACTTTAAAACAAACTTTACATCATCATCACACACCCCACCATGCCATAAGTCAGAGAAACTCAAAACCTGTTCCTTCAGGTCAGGGACATTCAGGTTACGTACAAGAAACCCTAAAGCAAGATTTTCTCTCTCTCTCTCTCTCTCTCTCTTTCTCATATCAACACTTTATTTATTTCAGTCAATGATCAGTACAGAAGATAAGAAGAAAGCAAACTACAATAATATACATTAGGTATACTATTATATGTGAAGTTTAAAACAATGTAAGATATTAAAAAGCAAGGGGAAATATAAAATAATTATGTTAAAATGGTTTTTTTTAAATAACCAAGGTAAGGTGTTAATAATTCTAAAATTAAGACAAGATCCTGTGCCGACAAGCTATTGCTGCCGCACAAGAACTACCGGTAGCTACCTTGGCAGTGATCTCCAGAAACTGGTCAGGCAAAAGATAATTGATATAAAACACTTCAGATCTTCGTGGTATCCTTTGTAAAAGTGGATTAATAAAATGGTGGTGGATTTCACGGTAGAAGGAACGATGCAATAAGACATCCCACAGTTTCTATTTTCTCTGCTTCACAAGGGCATAAGCATTCCTATCCAAACTCACATCAAGAAATATAAAGTTTATACCCATTCATATCGAAAGGCAGGGCTTTCAGTGAAAAGGTGGTGCGGCACTCTTCGCTTCTTGTGTGTTTTCTTTTACAGTCAGTGGTTCTTAAGGGTTTCAGACAGGAATCTTCCTTAGCACCAGCTGGAGATGCCAGGAACTGCCTTCCCAGAATTCTTCAGGAGAAGCCATGTACTTTGCATGTATGATGTGGATGTGACCCGAACATTTGCTCTGTCATTGAACCACTACCACAATCGCAGATAATCCAACCTTAGAAAATTCTGATCCAGATATTTTGGTGGTTGTTTATGTAGATGCAGTCTAGCTATTTTGCTAGTTTCCTCCGTATTTCCCCAAATGTGTGATGCGGCCCCGTCAAGACCCAACATTTTGTTGATAATGGCGGATGACCTTGGCTATGGTGATTTGGGATGCTTTGGTAATGATACACTCAGGTAAGTGTCATTTTGTGACTTGAGATCATGCACTCAGCCCCACCCACTCATCCTGTTCCTCCCCAGGCACAACTTTTGCTTTGGGGGGCAGCTGGCCACATGACCTGGAAGCTGTACGCCGGCTCCCTCGGCCAGTAAAGCGAGATGAGCGCTGCAACCTCAGAGTCATCTGTGACTGGACCTAACGGTCAGGGTTTTTTTTACCTTTGCCTATTCACCCCAATGGCTCCTTGTGCAATTAACCATCACAGTGTAAACCACAGTTTTGTACAGAGTCACTGCATTACTAGAGTCTGATGATTTGGGGTCATGCAATTTAGCCATATTGCTTCTCTGATTTCATCTCTACAGCCTAGGGATTTTTTTTTTTTTAGTAAGTGTTTTATACAGTTTCTAAATAAACCCATCGTTGCCTCTGCAGCCCTCAAGATGGAGCTGCGACCAAAGAAAGGCTTCATGAAAAGGTTTAGGCAAATGACAGGGGACCATGCAGTATTCCCAAACTAAAGTATCTCTTTGTTCTACATATTAGGACTCCTAATATTGACCAGCTAGCAAGGGAAGGAGTGAAGCTTACTCAGCAGATTGCTGCAGCTTCGCTTTGTACCCCAAGCAGAGCAGCTTTCCTGACTGGCAGATACCCCATCAGATCAGGTTTGGCACTCTCTTTAAATGGTTGGCTGGTGTTTGGGTGCACGGAGGATTACCCTAAGCCAGTGGTGGCGAACCTATGACCCATTCGCGCTGTTGTTGTTGCCCCCCCATTTGTTCTCCCACTCCTCCTACAGCTTGTCTCCGCTGTTGCTGGTAGCCAAAGATTGGTTTTTTAACCCTTTTGTGCTGTTTTTTTCTGGCGCTTTGGCAGACTCTGATTGGGTGTAACAGCGTTCATTTTTTAACCTGTCCTGTGCTGGTTTTTTTTGGCGCTTTGGCAGACTATGTCGGTGCTGCGTGCTAGTTCCAGTGAAGGTATTATTCGTCATTTATTCCTGTTCTCTTTCCCCCCCAAAAAGCAAAGCAATTTTTGCACCCCCCCAAAAAAAAACCTCCAAAACTTTGGTCAGCAGCTCCCCCAAAAAAGCGCAACAACTCTGGGCACTTTGTGATAAATAAGGGGTTTTTTGTTTGGTTTGGTTAAATAATTAGTTTTTGGTTTATTAAATACAGTTATATATTACAATTATACATTTTGTTATTTAAACTATAAATATTGCGAAATTGTTGTTGTTTTTTCTCGAAGTGACAAACCACCCGAGTTATGCTCGTTTTTTTGGCGAATTTTGACACACCAAGCTCAAAAGGTTGCCCATCACTGCCCTAAGCGATAACCAGCCCTGATGCAGATCGTGGGGAGGGGGGAGCATATGCACACACATACACAGACCTCTTTCAGGGCTCTACAATGCATTTTTCACATAGCTGGGCCTAGCATGACAAGACCCTGTCAGTCACACCTCCTGGCCAGCTGCCATGTAGCACAGGACTCCAGGAGTCTTTTCACACAGGCACAAGTCTGTACCCAGTGGTAGCACAACTGTGTTGCGTGCAAAGGTTTCCCAGTTCAATCCCCATCATCTCCTGGTTGGGCTGGGAGGGACATCCTGAAGGTTTTATTAACTGCAGCCCAGCCAAGTCAATGTGTTAGCAGCTGCCACTCATACTAAGGCTCCCCCTCCCCCAATTCCTTTTACATGTTAGGTATGGTGTCCAGACATGAGCCCCGTGTCATCATGCGGACTGGTGCTTCTGGAGGACTCCCCACGAATGAAACAACATTTGCTAAGTTATTACAGCAACAGGGCTACACCACGGGCCTTTTAGGTACAGTATCACATTGTCATATTCCTTCCATTTTTCACACCTGAGCTTCAGTTTGATCCAAAATGTCATGGTTTTCACTGCCTCCTTGGGGCTTCCAGCTGAAGAAGTTAAATTAGAGGGCAAGCAAAAGAAATTATTGGGACAGAACTACAGTGGTGCCTCGCTAGACGAAATTAATTCGTTCCCCGGGTCTTTTCTTATAGCAAAAAATTCGTCTAGCGAATCCCATAGGAATGCATTGATTTTTGGGGGGATTTTTTTTGCCCATAGGAACGCATTAATTGAATTTCAATGCATTCCTATGGGAAACCGCAATTCGCTAGATGAATTTTTCGTAAAATGCATTCGTCTAGCGAGGCAACCTCCGCTCGAAAAATCCTTTCGTTAAGCGGAAATTTCGTTAAGCAGGGCATTCGTTAAGCGAGGCACCACTGTACCTAAACCGTATAGAAACTTATTTATGTATGCTACTACAGCAGCAACAATGCCCCAAAGTGGAAAGAAGCAGAAGTCCCAGTAAAGGAAGAATGGATACAAAAACTTATGGAATATGCAGCAATGGCGAAACTTACTGGAAGAATAAGAAATGAAGATAACAAACTGTTCATAAAAGAATGGAAATGTTTTATTGAATATTTACAGATAAATTGCAAACGGATAAAAACATTAGTAGGATTATTGTAATAACCTGGTGTTTTATAAGAGTATATATTTACAGTAGATAACTCAATGAGGAAGTTAAATGAATTGGGGTATGCAGAAGATATTGAAAAATAAATTTAAGGAACCATAGGAAGAGGGGGAAAGAGGTCAAATTTTGAAATGTCAAATTGATTGTAAAATTCATGAAATGTATAAACTTGAAAAGTATTTTAAAAACTTTAAAAATATATAAAATAAATTAGGGGGTGAGCAGTCAGAATCAAGGGGGCAAGCTATTTTGAGGGGGGGGAGGGTTTGCCTGTATTTTTCCAATACCGGTATAAGTATGATGTGTCTTAAGTTGGTTATTGGTAATTTACAGGATTCATGGTTTCTTCAGCTATCATTATTTATCTTTTCAGGAAAATGGCACCAAGGCATGAACTGTGAATCCCACAATGACCACTGCCACCACCCTTTAAACCATGGCTTTGATTACTTCTATGGCACACCTTTTACACTTGTGAATGAATGCCAGGCTAACAAGGATCCTGAGATGAACGTCCAACTGCAAGCTATGTATTGGTTTTACACCCAGGTGGCCGCTCTTTTGGTGTTCACTCTTGTGCTGGGACGAACTACTGGTTTGTTCTATGTGAAATGGAAAATAATTGCCTTCACTGCTTCATGTGGTTTCCTATTTTTCATCTCCTGGTTTGCCAATTATGGATTTGTAAGATACTGGAACTGCATCATGATGAGGGATCACATCATTACTCAGCAGCCAATAAAGCTGGAAAATGCTGCCTCCAGGATATTGAAAGAGTCGATCTCATTTATTAAACGGTAACCCATTAAAATGATTTAACTGCTTTTCAGATTTTGAGAGGAGTGGGCTGATTCTGAAACTTTCATTGTCAGTGCTTAGGTAAAGGTAAAGGGACCCCTGACTATTAGGTCCAGTCGCGGATAACTCTGGGGTTGTGGTGCTCATCTCGCTTTACTGGCCGAGGGAGCCGGCGTATAGCTTCCAGGTCATGTGGCCAGCATGACTAAGCCGCTTCTGGTGAACCAGAGCAGCACGCGGAAATGCCGTTTACCTTCCCGCCGGAGTGGTACCTATTTATCCACTTGGGTCTGTATCTGTATCTATTTATCTCTGTTCAGATCTTTGCTCAGCTATGAATTCCACATAGCTAATGGATGCTTTTGTTGTTGTTTTAAAACAACATTTTAAAACATTTTATTTTTTCCCCCCAGAAACAAAAAAGGACCGTTCCTCCTCTTTGTTTCTTTGTTACACGTCCACACACCCTGTTTCACCACAAAGATGTTTCATGGAAAAAGCAGGCATGGTTTATATGGAGACAATGTAGAGGAAATGGACTGGATGGTGGGTGAGTAGCACTTGTGATTATTGATATTTGTCTAAGGACCAAAGTAGTAGCTTTCTTGGACCTCCTCCTCCTCCTCCTCCTCCTCCTCCTCCTCCTCCTCCTCTTCCTTCTTCCTGAATTTGTAACTTCCTTGTTGTCTTTCAACTGACTGCAGTGTTCAGCCACTGGAGAACACAGATTCATAAATCTGATAACTCTCCTTCCCTGTCATCAGTTCCCTGAAACACTTCCTGAAACTGCATTTGGATCAGGGCCGGCCCTACGGCCAGGCTGGGTGGCACAGGGCACCACGGCACTGGCCCGCTGGCTGGCCGGCCGGCCGGTCCGCCATGCAGCTGTGCCCACGGCAACCGCGCTGCGCCCGCCCGCCCACCGCACTGGGAAACGGGGTGGGAGGGCGCCGGAGGGATCCATCGCACCACGGCGACAGGGGCGCTTAAGACAGCCCTGATTAGGATAGTGTGGCAATGTCATCTCAACATCTGGAAATGACAGATAATCCTCTCTATATCGATTTTACAAGCTTGCTCATTTATATCTTATTGAAACAACTTATAAGTTGCTTAACTACAATAGTATCTAAAAGCAGTTTACAAAGAAACAATGCAAAAAATAAAAACCAGTTAAAACTATGAAATCAAATCACCAGTTGAAATACCATCTGGAATTATTATTATTTTTAAAATCTTCATTAGATGCCGGAAGTGCAACATGGAGGAGGCCTGCCTGACCTCAGATGGAAGGGGGAGCCATAAAACTGGGCCCACAATATTAAGTGCATGTCTTCTGAGGGATATGAGCCTTGAATCCCAAAAGACGTCTGTGATCGGGCAGGGATATAAAAGATTTTGTGGTTCTTGAGGTATCTTGGATCCAAGTATTTGGCTTAAAATTAACTCTTGTGGTTCATCTAACTCTGCAGGAAAAATTCTTGCTGCTGTTGACAAAGAGGGCTTGAGGAACAACACTTTTACTTACTTTACTTCTGACCACGGCGGCTTTTTGGAGGCTAGACAGGGTATTACCCAGCTAGGTGGCTGGAACGGTATATACAAAGGTAAGGCAGCTTTGCTTCAATTCTCCATGCCCTTGCAGCCTCTTGTCTGGATTCCTACAATGTGCCTGTGTGTCTGGAAACAGACAGAATAAGGCTTTGAGAGGGCAAACTGGGCTACTGAATTACAAACATATACATATACAAACATATACATACAATTACAAACATACAAAGGCATATTCACTGGCTCCCAAAGTGCGTTGCAACAAATCATTATGACATAACATTAGCATTACAAAATTTAAAATAGTGGTTAAAAAATAATAGCATCAGTGGCTTAAAACAGTTCTTAAATAGAACATCCATAAAAACCACCTGGATCCCCATCCCCAAGTCTTTAAGATTTCTTAAATGGCCAAAGAGTGGGGGACTTATGAATTCATCTTGACCATCACAGATATGGGAGATCCCTGATATTCGCCAAGCTCACTGCTTTCATGGGTAGATCACAAAACAGTGCCTTGGATATCAGTCTTAAAGCTTGGGCAGTTATTTATACGAACTTATTCATGTCAAGAGCCTGTGCATCCTCTTTATCAATATGTGTGTTCTTTCATTATTCATGCTGGGCTCTAGGTTTTTTTTAAATGCATTTAACAGCTGATCTCCACACTGACGACCTCCACATTGAACTATAACATTGTAATTATCTTTCTCTTCTATTACTTCTTCTTTGGCAGGTGGAAAAGGTATGGGAGGCTGGGAAGGAGGAATCCGTGTGCCTGGAATAGTTCGCTGGCCAGGGATAGTCCCTGCTGGCAGTGTTATTGATGAACCAATAAGTCTTATGGATATCTTCCCCACAGTGGCTCACTTGGCTGGGGCATCGATCCCACAAGACAGGTACAGTATACTGGTCTGAAAGTAGATCAAGACGAATTGGATTTTAGCCATTAAAATTTCCCGCCCCCACCGCCCCTATCTTCCTACACCCCTGGCTCTACCAACTGAGCTATTCCAGACTTCATAATGTAAAATCAAATGTAAATTGATCTTTCTTTTTATTTCAAGACCACATATTTAAAGGTAGTAGGCAGAGGGCCTACTCAGTAGTTGCGCCTGCCCTGCAGAACTCCTTCCCATCAGATATCAAGGAAATAAGCAACTATCTGACTTTTAGAAGACATCTGAAGGCAGCCCTATTTAGCGATGTTTGTAATGTTTGATGTCGTATTGTGTTTAAATTTGTTGGACGCCACCCAGAGTGGCTAGGCAGATGATAATAATAATAATAATAATAATAATAATAATAATAATAATAATAATAGGTAAGAACAGTGCCGAATTTACGTATAAGCTAAACAAGCTATAGCTTAGGGTCCCACTCTCTTGGGGGCCCCAAAAAAAATTAAAGGGGGGGAACTTGATTTCCAAAATATAAGATAAAAAACAAAGAAAATAAAACCAAATACAGCAACAGTGTTCTGTGTTGTGTAGGCTCCTATGATGTAAGTAATGGGGCCCGCCTGCTAGCCTGCTCCCTAAAATATCACTGGTTTGCTCATTTCTCTATATAAGGTGCCTATATGTAGAAATATACCATGTTTCTCATATTATAAGACACGTCTTATAATTATTTGTACTCAAGAAAATAAGCCTATGGCTTATTTTCGGGGGGCGTCTTATTTTTTTTAAAGAATTACGGTATGGCGCCCGGAACTGGCTGCTGCTGCACTGCTGGGCGCGTTGTCAGCACTTCAGCAGGGCACGCTGCTGGGTCCCGCCAAGTTGGGGCTCCACGCGGCGCGCGCTGGGGCTCTTGCCGGGTCCCGCCGCTGGGTCGGGGCTCAGAGCAGCACGCGCTGTGGCTCTTGCTGCGTCCCGCCGCCGGGTCGGGGCTTGGAGCAGCGCCAGCGCCAAGCGCCAACCCGGCAGCGGGACCGGCAAGACCCGTAGCGCGCGCCGCGTGGAGCCCCGACTTGGCGGGACCCAGCAGCGTGCCGTGCTGAAGTGCCGACAACGCGCCCAGCGTTTTCACTCACTCCTGCTTGGCGCCGAGCTCCCAGCGAGACTCACCGCCGCTGCTGCCTCCGCACGCAGCAGTTCAAAGCTCCGGTGGGGCAGCCTCTTCGCACAGGAGCTCCGGGAGGGACCAGCGAGTGGCAGCCGCGGCGGCCAATGAAGGCTCGGCCGGGTGTTTTTTGTTGTTGTTGCTGCGTCCCGCCGCCGGGTTGGAGCTTGGAGCAGCACGCGCTGCGGCTCTTGCCAGTCCCGCCGCCGGGTCGGGGCTTAGAGAGGCACACGCTGTGGCTCTTGCCAGTCCCGCCGCCGGGTAAGCGCTTGGCGCGGTGCATGCTGCTGGGCATTTTGGAGGGGCAGCAGCATCCGGTTCCGGGTGCTGACAGGCATCTTCCTCTTCCATGGCGCCATCCAGACCTGCTCCCACCACTACGCCTTATTTTTGGGGTATGTCTTATATTTCTTCAACTCAGGAAAATCCTGCCATGGCTTATTTTGTAGGGATGACTTAAAATATGAGAAACACAGTATATAGTCTCCCTCCCTCCCTCCCTCTCTCTCTCTCTCTCTCCATATACATATACATAGAGAGACAGAGTCAAATGTTGTTGACAAAGGACAGCTGGAGATATAAAGGGCCCCATTACCTTCAGTAGCTTAGGGCCTCATCAAACCCAAATCTGGCCCTGGGTAAGAATTTGGAACATATGGTTGACATTGTTATGCCTGATCAATTGCACAATGGACTTCTGCTTGCCTGACAACCTCAGAAGCTCACCACCTCTACTCCCAGTGGGTCCACCAACCATCCAGATTGGATTATGGGGGATGGATAGAAAGCTGCAGCTGGTAGGAAAAGGGGGCAAGACAAGGGGAGGGTGTCTTATGTGAGTGGAAGTTGGCTCATCTGGTGATAAGTAGCCTATTACCCTGATGCATTTGCCCGACTGAAAACTGTTCATTCAATTAAATGGAAAAACTGATCGTACCAAGAGTAGCTCAACTCCTAACGGAGAATAAAGACTCTTACGGGAAATATGGAGGCACAGCGAGGATCCTGTAAATCTTGCATCCTCTTTCTTTGCCCCCTTCCTTTCTATCCTGGCACATTTTGCCCTGAGCTGTATTTAAAGAATCAGTAATCAGCTTATACTGTACTACATTACTAAATGTATTATTACTTTTCTTAGGGTGATTGATGGAAGGAGCCAGGTAGCTTTGCTACAGGGAGAAGTGCAGCACTCAGAGCATGAATTCATGTTTCACTACTGTGGGTCGCACTTGCATGCGGTGCGCTGGTACCAGAAAGAGAGTGAGTAGAAAATATTCTCCGTATAGCAGGTATATGGGTCACTGAAATAAAATGCTTAGCTCAGTCTGAACGGTTCAGTGTGGCATCTTGACACCAACTTGCTCGCTTCTCAGACTGTGCACGCACCATACATTTAAAGTGCATCCTGGGAACTGTAGTTTATTAAGGTGCTGGAGATTTTTGCTCTGTGAGGGGTAAACTACAGTTCCCAAGATTATTTGGGGGCAAGCTGTGCACTTTAAATGTGCTCTAAATGTATGGTGTGTTCACACAACCTCACCCAAAGCTATAGGTTGTGCTGTATGGATTTCACTATTAGAAACATGAGGATTTGGTATTGGGTAGCCTGTTATCCATTTCTTGATTGAGTATCCATTTCTGTCTATTATGACTGGTAGGTTGAGATTGAAAACATTTTGGAAATGCTTGGGGAAATCTCAAAAGCTGGACTGGATTCTACCTGTGAGTTGCCAATAGCAAGCTCACACACTCGCTATGTGTCAGAGCATTGAGTATTTTCACGCAGTAAGCACAATGTACACAAAATAATCTGAGAGACATTAAATATCTGTGTATATCCATTCTCTGTGAACTTACTGTCTGGGGGGGGGGGGTCACAAAGGGGCAAAACAATTTCTCTTTCCTGAAGTCTTTCTCAAAAGTCGGGTCAGTTGGCCATGGGGTACCAACAACATCCTTCTC
Source organism: Zootoca vivipara (assembly GCF_965207765.1). Classification (NCBI taxonomy): domain Eukaryota; kingdom Metazoa; phylum Chordata; class Lepidosauria; order Squamata; family Lacertidae; genus Zootoca; species Zootoca vivipara. The sequence goes on along the minus strand of NC_142587.1, from coordinate 33,693,170 downwards.
TGAAGGAAGCTCCATTGAACAGGATGGGATTTTCGTATGATTAAACATACACAGCATTGCTCTTGCTTGCAGTAAGGGTTGAGTACTGATGACATTAATACAACAATTTTGTGGCTGATGGATCTTGTCTGTTTTGAAGGAGCTGGGTTTGATACCTCTGATGGATTTCTTTCAGCAGTACAGCTCTGGGATTCAACAAAATGAAGAAATCAATAGTGCCAAGCTTAATCTTTTTACCAAACTAGAGTAATACAAAACAGATAAAAGAAGTAGTCTTCTTCTTCTTCTTCTTCTTCTTCTTCTTCTTCTTCTTCTTCTTCTTCTTCTTCTTCTTCTTCTTCTTCTTCTTCTTCCATTAATCTGGAAGTGTGCATCATTCAGGATTCTACGCAGAAACTCATTTTCTTTTCACCAATTTGTTTGTTGGAATATATCAGGGGTCCCCAGACTTACCGGCGTTTGGGCCGGTTCCCACCGCGCCGATCGCGCGGCGGGCCAGAGGGCGGGGGAGCGCGTGCCTGTGCGGGCCGGCGGGCGGAGGAGTGCGCGCCCGTGTGCATGCGCACGGGCGCTTACTGGCGCGGCGGCGCGCTTCCAAGGTGGGAAAAGCGTCGAAAATCCATTGTGCGCATGCGCGTGGGCCTCCCCCGACCCGGAAGTGCACCAGAAATGACTTCTTCCGGGTCGGGAGAGGCCCATACGCATGCGCACAAAGGATTTTCGGCGCTTTTTTCCCAACCCGGAAGAGCGCTGCCGCGCTGCGCGCCGTAAGAGCGGGCGGCGGGGGTCGTCGCGGGCCGGATTGGCAGGCTAATTGGGCCGCAGCCGGCCCCCGGGCCGTAGTCTGGGGACCCCTGGAATATATGGTAACTAGAGGCTGAATATGTGTATTATAAGATATTCCACTAGAGGGCAAAGATATCCAAGCTTTCTTTGTACAAACATGCATTTTATTCTTTCCTTTTCCAATGCTTATTTTTCTGAAAAGTAGCTATTTTCACAGCAACAGAACTGCGAAGTGCTTAATATGCCAGATTTTGAAAGTGATTCAGCTGCAGGTATCATAATTCCCATATGCAAAAACACAGTGTTTTCAGAATGGCTTTAACATACAAAAGTGTTAAACAGAAGTTACAACTGTGCTTTGAGACATAAGCAGATAGCCTGGGAGACACTGCCAGATCAGACCATTTTGCAGCTCCTAGATGTTGTACATATGGATCTAGCAGTTGACGGATCTGATCCTAATGTCCACCTGTTTTTGCAAAATCCTTGCTTAATCAAAAGTATATACGTACAATTATTTTACTTGCATAGTGTGAAGCTGTGCAAATTAGTCATTTGTCCCCCCCAGTGAAAGGATTTAAGAATGATGTGGAGTGCCGGGATGGGGAGGATAGAGAGAGAAAAGGGTGGAAATTCTTTTACACAAGTGCAAAAGAAATTAATAAAAAATATTTTTTAAAAAAAAGAGAACAGTGATGTTCAACTGGTCGATCATGACCTACTGGTCGATCATAGGGCATTCCTGGTGGATCCTTGTCAATTGCATGATCCCGATAGATCTCCCCCCCCCAAAAAATAATGAAATGTTAATGAAGATGTACTTATTTAAACAAATAAATTGTAGACAAGAGCTCTTCTTTGGCAATAAACACTCAGATGACTTTTATAGAACTTCCTTCATACTGGCCTAGTTGATGTGTAATGCTAAGTAATGGTTTGCTCAAAGAACCATGAGTTGTCTTGAAGATGATCAGACAAAACCATGGCTTATCAGACAAAAAGTGAACTAGATGGACCATTCATCTGATTCGGTATAAGGCAGAATCTTACATTTGTAGTGGAAATAACTGTGCCCATGGTCGTGAATTCTGTGTGTTCCTCTCAATCCAGAAAGAAATGGTCACATTTTTAAACCATGCTCATAAAATAATCATAGTTAAACCCCACTGGAATGGGGCTTCAGTGCACCTAACTATGAACTCAGTTATACCTACATGCATCAGCTCTAACCTTATAAACAGACCAAACTTCCACACTGCTAAAGCGAAGTACTTGGATTTAAACGGATTAATTTTCATTGAGAGCGATGGAGCTAAAGGAGCTTGGTCCTATCTATGCCATTTTAGCTGTTATGTTGATTGAATTGCTAGGCACCTAAAATAAACTACCAGCTTCCCAGTGTGAAGGGGAGATTATGCAGACCCCTACTGAGTTGAGCTCTTTGGAAATTTCCAGGCTGGATACTGCGCCATGTTAAAGGGCTTCTTTCCTACAGCAATCCATCTATGTGTTGAAAGAGATAATCCAGAGATGAATTACTGTACAAGCTAGTTTGATCCATGGTCATTAAGCTACTTTGCATGTAGCATTAAATGAGAAGTGGACAGCTCTCCATAGGCTGCTTCAGAGTGTACTCCCAATTCTTTCTTTGCAGCACTGGCATGAATTTAAAAAATATATCAGCCCACAGCTCCAAAGGATCAGGAGTTCCCCTATGAGTACATTTCCTGTTCTTTTGAGTTTGGTGCCATGACTGACATCTGATAAGACAAATGAGGGGGGTCTGCCAGGCCTGATTATTCTAATTAGGCCCATGGACTAGAAGTTCCCCACCGCTGCATTGAACTTTGGTTTAAAATAAGCTATATTTTACAATGAACTAGCATGCCAGTGCTGTGCTTCACACAATGCCAGGGAGGAAACCAACCGGCAGTTAGGTTGCCATTATGCGCAAACTGCCACCGATGGTTTGTTCAACAAACCATGGTGGCAAGCCAAGGTTTGCTTTTCCTGGTATGGTGAAGAAAAGTGCAAGGGAAGGGGGGGATATTTGAGCAGTGTGTAAAATGCAACAAAGGCCACTCAGTGACTTAGTTGCATGCTGTTCCTTAGATGAGACAACTGCATCCTTTCAGTCTAATTCTTTGTTCTTTGAGAGATAGCCTTTTGGTTTAAATTACAAAAAAAAAAAACACCACATCATTTCATCACTTTACCTTGGTCATATTAAAGTGCCTAGCGCACCCAAAATATATTTTTAAAAGGTCACCACCTTTGCTTCTCTTGTCTGGCTCTCATTGATCAAATCCGCAGTCTATTACATCTTTTGCAACATTTGTATAGCCCTCACTCTTTCAATGAGCATGAATTTTAGTCGTCTTCTTTTTTTGCCAAAAATTGAAGAAAAAATGGGTGGGGGGGGTATTCCAATTATTCTCCTGTCTTCATATCTCTAGTCCATACTTTGTATATATATTTTTTTAAAAACCCATTCATTAACAGGATTTCCAGAGCACTCAAATGCTTTTCCCTTAAAAAAAAACACTGCATCTTGTAAATTTCTCCCAATAAAGAACCAACTCTTGCAAGTCACATTGACAATAATATCTACAGATGCCACACACAATTCCCAAACTAATTAATATAATGAAAGACAGATATAGAAATGAAGCATATAAAATGTTTATTTGATAATGAACAAAGTTACAAAAATAAAGAAAAAAAGCAGGATTTCTCTATTTACAAAACCAGAAAGTAAAGAATTACAAAGTAACAAATATGGGTGAGAAACTGCTGATTGTGTTGGCAAAAGCAGTTCCCTCCTCCAGCAACAGTTATCAAGGAACCCTACTTAGGAAGAGCACAAGTGGTCAGTTTAGGACTTGTCCTTTCCCACTATGAAACAGGGATGTTCACAGTAAAATACAGGAAGGGTCCAGAAATCTGTGAAAATGATTCTAATGCATCTCAAATTATAGAATGTTGTATACTTCTTCTTCTTTTGCAGTAGGCTCAAGTTGCAGTTATAGTTTAATTAAAATAATCATTTTGCCCATTAGTGGCTCATTTAGAAACTTGTAAAGAGAATTATCCAGGCCAAATATAATTTTATAAGGATTTTTATTATAGCATCCATGTTTCTGGAGTCCACATAATGAGATGAAATCATCTTAGTTCATACATTTGATGGTGGGAACTTGCAACTACTAAGCACCCTTTCCCCCTTTCCCCCTCCAGTACTTGATGAAGCCAACATGCCCTCGTATTCTGCATGCACTTTGATGTCCCTGGTTTCATTTTCATTCCCTCCTACTCCCTCCTTTTATTTTTGCAATTCCCTTTGCGCCCTCATTTTCACTCTCACCCCCCCTTTTCCCCACCCCCTTCCTCCTTACTTTTCTCTACTCCCCTTGTACATAGAACAAATCAACAAAATGATGTCATGTTCCATCATTTTCACAGCTATTGTATCATGGTGTTTTTGCTTTGTTTTCCATTCCAGGTGGTCCAGTATGGAAAGTTCATTACATCACACCGATATTCAACCCCAAAGGTGCAGGAGCCTGTTATGGGAAAGGGATTTGCCCATGTTCTGGAGAAGGTGTGATACATCACGACCCTCCCCTGCTGTTTGATCTCTCGAAAGACCCATCAGAGTCCGTGCCTCTTTCACCGGACATGGAGCCCTTGTTCCACACAGTCCTAAAGCACACAGACAGAGCTGTGGAGGAGCATCGCAAGACCATCACTCCGGTCCCACAGCAGCTCTCTCCTGACAACCTTATGTGGAAACCATGGCTTCAGCCATGCTGTGGGACCTTCCCATTCTGTTGGTGTGACAATGAAGAAAGTGATACCCATTCAAATAAAGTGGGCTAGGAAAAAGAGTCCTCTCGCAATGAAACATTGTTCTTAGTACAGACAACACAGGCCAAGAAAGTGAGAATGGAAGTTTCCCTGTATAATTTTAGCTGCTCCTTCTCAATCAAGGTTTGAGCAAAGCAGGGATGGAGAGACACTGAGGGGTTGCTGTTTTAAAGAAAACAAGCCAGCAACAAGGGAAAGTGGCATATATGGGTATAACACGGAAACTAACCAAAATAATAATAAGACCTCCCACTACCAATCCCCAGCTGCTTCATGAGAGGAAGCTAAAGAATGCTGAGCCCATAAATATTCCACAATACTTGCATACCTTGGCGGTACTTGACTCAAACCTGCGCCATTCTTTAAAAGCACCACTTTTCTCTTCTCGGTGTCGCTCCCTTCTTGGTCTCGTGCCATGGCCATGCTGTTGTGCAACCTGCCTCTGTTTTTATTCCCACCCTAACTTCATACAAATCCTCCAATAAGGACTGCACAATGGCATTCTTATTACAGAGAGGTTCTGCCATGCGTGCATGCGCAGAAGAGTTCTGCACGCGTCAAGCATGCACAGAAGCGCTCTATCGCACTTTCACGCATGCATGAAAGTGTTGCTCAGGTTGCGAACTTTTTGGGGTGTAAACAGATCGGGTCCACAACCCGAGGTACCACTGTATAAAGCCATTTTTCATGCTCTCTCATGAAGGTGAGAATATTTCATGAGGCACTATAGATCAGTAATAAAAAGCAGGGGTTTGTTTTTAGCAGAGTGTACAGCATGAGAGAAAGAGAAAAGGGAGAGAGGGAGAGGGAGAGGGGGGATTCCAAAGTCTTTATCATGCTTATCTATAGAAGTTGGTCCAAAAGAAAAGTAAATAAATCCAAAAGAAAATAACATTGGTCCAACACAATACACTGAGCTGCAAAAATGAATGAAGATTGAATAGCTGCAGTACCGGTGGGCTGTGCAACTAGGCACTGTGGACTGTCCCACCATAAACCACACAAGAAATGCAGACAGAAGCTCCCCTGGCATTTCCAGTTAAGCATTTCTCAAGTAGCTTTAGTATACAAGCCTAGAAGATGCTGCCAGGCAGAAAAATCAGTACTGGCCAAGCTGACCCAATGTTCTGACTCATGTAAGGCAGTTTTATGAGCCCATTGCATTTCATTCTCTGGAAGCAATGCATACTGTCATAATGCGTAGACAGGTGCATTTAGCAAGCACAACCATTTTCAAGGTGCTATTTTTGTTTGCATTCCCCCCTGCAAAACAGAAAGGGCCCTGGAGATTTCACATATGTTGTAAATTTAAACAGCAGTCGGTCCCTGTAAGCGTATACGAGCAAGATCTATAATAAAAAGGAATCTAACTTCTTTTTAATGTTTTCAAAAGCATCTTTCCCCAGATAGTCAATGTGGCCTTCCTCCCATTTTCTTCGTTCATCTTCTGCACTTAGCACCTCTGGATTTGGCTGAATACATAGCTCTGAAGCAGAGCTGGTAACGTCATCCTGCGAAAAGGGAGATCAAGAAACGCCGTTTGTACCATTTTCAGGCAACACATAAAGCCTTAAAGCTAGTTTCAAGATTCTAAAAATAGTGCAAACAGGTGACTTTTCAGTGCCCAAGGCAACTAGAAGATGAGCTACATATTATTACAGAGAGTAGAGTAGCTCGGGCTACTCGAGGGACATTATTACAGTATGGGAAAAGGGATGTGCACAGATTGTTTGGTCTGAGTAGCAAAACTGAGACATTTCCCCACACTAGGATTCTAATAATGTGAGGGAGGAGGGGGGGTGCTCCCTAGTCCTCCACCCTCTCGAGGAGAATCCCTGTGCTATTCAGAACTCGGATCTTCTAGGGCTTGTATAGGAGTAGAAATTGCACAGGGATTCTTCAAAAGTAGAGATTGAACAAGTTCAGTCCCCAAGGTATGGAAGGGATGAGTGCAAAGAGGGCAGCAGAATGGGCACTCTTTGTTCTGTTTTTTTAAAAAAAGAACAAAATTAGTGGATCACGTTGCTATTTGTCTGTACAGATTACCTTACGAAGATGCCCATTCCAAAATCACTGTTTTCAGAGCAGAATGCAGAAATAAACATTGCCGCCAAAAGGCCTATTTACCATTTTCACAGTTTCCTGAGGAGTTGGGTTAAAAGTGGGCTCTGGAGATGATTCACTCGGCTCAGCAATGTGGACCTCAGGACTGCCCTCAGATTTCTGTACAGACTGATAAAGATAAAGTGCCTGTTTTACCAAGTTCTTACTGCTCATTCAGAAAAAGAAGAGATCAGTTTTTATCAAAGCCATTATGGAGCCTGGCCCATATCTTTAAATACATCATCACTTGGTCAATCATTTTTCAAAGTAGAAGTAACTTACAGGTTCAAAATAAGCTGCAAAAGACAAAAGGAATAGGAGCAAATAGCCTCTTCTGTTGAGATTCAGCTATTAAGAACATCACTATGGTATGTCACAACCCACACAGATGTGTAGTGACCACCAACATCCCATTCTACCATACTTATATAAAACGAAGGGGTAGCATTTCACTAACACTAGCGTTGCCATATTTCAAAAACTGAACATCTGGACACAAAAGTTGTTGAGCTTGCCATACGGCCCGATTTTCCCAGACATTAAAGCAATTCCTGCCCAGAAACGGGGCAATGTCTGAGAAATTCCAGACATATGGCAACCCTAACTAACACAGCGATTTAAATTATTTGTTGTTGTTGTTTAGTCGTTTAGTCGTGTCCGACTCTTCCTGACCCCATGGACCATAGCACTGCCTCCCGCAGTTTGGTCAAACTCATGTTCGTAGCTTCGAGAACACTGTCCAACCATCTCATCCTCTGTCGTCCCCTTCTCCTTATGCCCTCCATCTTTCCCAACATCAGGGTCTTTTCCAGGGAGTCTTCTCTTCTCATGAGGTGGCCAAAGTATTGGAGCCTCAGCTTCACGATCTGTCCTTCCAGTGAGCACTCAGGGCCGATTTCCTTCAGAATGGATAGGTTTGATCTTCTTGCAGTCCACGGGACTCTCAAGAGTCTCCTCCAGCACCATAATTCAAAAGCATCAATTCTTTGGCGATCAGCCTTCTTTATGGTCCAGCTCTCACTTCCATACATTACTACTGGGAAAACCATAGCTTTAACTATACGGACCTTTGTAGGCAAGGTGATGTCTCTGCTTTTTAAGATGTTGTCTAGGTTTGTCATTGCTTTTCTCCCAAGAAACAGGCATCTTTTAATTTCGTGACTGCTGTCACCATCTGCAGTGATCAAGGAGCCCAAGAAAGTAAAATCTCTCACTGCCTCCATTTCTTCCCCTTCTATTTGCCAGGAGGTGATGGGACCAGTGGCCATGATCTTGGTTTTTTGATTTAAATTATAGGAAGCCAATATACACCGGAGTACATTATGCTGGTGTAACTTACCCCTATTCCAAACTCCATTCAAGAGTGGGGCCACTGCTGGTTGAGCCAGCCCAAGCCTGGCAGAGGGAAAGCAAGCCTTTAAAATAGAATGTGACTTACATGACCCTTTTCACCAGGATAACGTCCTTTCAGTTGCTAGATCACATGACCAAGATGAACTGAGTTTGGAACAGTGGTAAGTCTCCACCTGCCCTGTTCTCCACTCTCCCATCCATAACATCCCTTTGCTGAGCTCGCTGAGCTGGAGTGGAAGACTTACAATCGTGCAGCTGCAGGCTGAGCCAAGACTTTAACCAGCTCAGCCAGAGATACATCTACTCCAAACTGCAGATTGCCCTGGTAGACCTTGGGCTTGTATTGTTCCCTGGCAAAGCAATCCGAAATACAGTATAGGAAACCAACTCAAGTTATGCCAAGGTAAATACTCCCATTCCAAACTCCCTTCAGCAGCAGGGCTACTGTCACTTGAGCTGGCCTGAGCCTGGCAGTGGGAAAACAAGCTTTTAAAAGAGAGTTGATAAGTCATGTGACTGAGCTGAATAATAATAATAATAATAATAATAATAATAATAATAATAATAATAATAATTTATTTATATCCCACCCTTTCCGGTCCAGAAACCGGGCTCAGGGCAGCTAACAACAAATATAAAACATTGATTAAAAACAGCTTAAAAACAACATCAATGTAGCATCGTCAGGGCTAACTGGCCAAGTTAGTCCTGCTATGGCCAGCTAGGAGACCAGGGAAGTATTTAAATGTGGGGTTTCTTCGTAGAAAAAGGGAGGATCAGGCTAAATTGAAGGCCAGGTAGAATAACTCTGTCTTACAGGCCCTGCGGAAGGAGAGCAAGTCCCGCAGGGCCCTAGTCTCATGGGACGGAGCATTCCACCAGGTCGGTGCCATCAGTGAAAAGGCCCTGGCGCTGGTGGAGGATAATCTGGCTTCTTTAGGGCCCGGCACCCTTAGGCTGTTATTATTCGCGGACCTTAGGGTCTGCTGCAGGACATACCAGGAGAGTTTGGGGTGGAGTATTTCTCCCCTTGGCCATCCTACCACACCACTTTTGGGGGACTTAGTTTGGTCTTGGCTTACTCTTCTTTGGCTAAGCCCTGGCTGAGTCAGGCTGCAGGATTTCAACTGGCTGAGCCTGGCTGAGCGAGAGATCCACTTGTTCCAATCCCTCATTGAGGACATTCTTGAGTTCTTAAGATTCCAGCCAGAGTCACCTTAAAAAACCCCTCATTTTTAAACGGAGTTCCTCAAACTTACTTAGCATGCAACATACACTCGTACCATGGTTTTCGAACGCCTTGTGACTCAAACGTTTTAACTCCCGGATGCCGCAAACCCGGAAGTGAGTGTTCCGGTTTGTGAACTTTTTTGGAAGCCAAACATCCAATGCGGCTTACACGGCTTCTGATTGAGTGCAGGAAGCTCCTGCGGCCAAACGGAAGCTGCACTTTGGTTTTCAGACGTTTTCGGAAGTCGAACGGACTTCCGGAAAGGATTTTGTTCAAGAACAAAGATGCGACTGTAGTTCCACTGATTACAACATAGCATTTTGTGCGGTAAAAGTATTAAGGATTAAACTGAATATAGCTTAATAAGCTCCATCTCTGCTCTGGAAAGAAGACACTTCCCAAAAGTAATCAGAAATGGAGTACTTCGCTCTGAGGCTGCAATCCTGAGCACACTTACTGGGAGGAAAACCCCAAGTGAACTGAATGAAGTATAAACATGCTGTTAGTATCACCAGGTTTCTGTGTCTTGTCCTAAATCCTTTAAAGAGATCCCCACCCCACCCCCGGCATCAGGGAGATATGTGCATCTACAAGAGTCAAACAAGAAGCAGAAAACTCATGAAAGAAAACCAGAATCACACTAATGCTGCTTCTCTCTGTCTGGTCCAAACCACTCATTTTAAAACAGAAAATCACATTATAGTAAGTTATTTACAATTGAAATCCTAATTTAATAGTATTGCTTGGCCAATGGAATCCCCCCCCCCCACCCTCAGATTTTCAGCACACTCATGTCATTTATAGTCGGGAGATAAGCTGGCACAATACTTTAAATCAATTTTAAATACAGAACACTTGGAAGCATATTCAAATTTTTAGAATTAAGGTTACTGTAACTAATTAGCAGAAACAAAAAGTACTTACATTTTTGGAAGCTAACTCATCAGGTGAATTTGCAACTGTTTCAGATACATGTTCCTCATTTGCTGGCAAAGAACTGCTAATGGCAGGATTTCCTCTTTCCAATTTACTTTCATCTCCACTCAAGTTAGGCTAATAACAACAAAAATTATTGTAATTTTGAAAGTTCTTCATCCATGAAAGCTCCTATGTTTGTACCCCATGCATTTTAAATATTCTGTCTCCTTTTCCGCTACATTTCACTTTTTATTTATTTTGACAGTTGCCATTCTATTATCACTGCTAACAACTATATTATATGCAAATCGCTGTTCTACTATAGCTCAAGTTCGCCTTTAAAATGTGAATAGTTTTGCCAGGCAGGGAATGAAAATGCACATTCAAACATATATCCCAAGAAGTGCTTTAGGTATGCCCCAGGGATGCATGGTGGTGGGGGAGGCGATGTTTGCCCTTATTCCTCCCCTTTTTCTTTGAAGACCCCCCCCCCCGGGGTATATAACAAAAGTTCTTGTGGTTTCAAAAGCTGGTTTCCACAAAGCAAGGAAACCAAACCAAAAAGCTTCCCTTTCCAAAAAATTACCTCTTCTCTCTGGATTTGTGGCTCAGAAGACTCCTGCGTTTTTTCCAGTAATGGCAATACATCGGAACTGTACGTTGTCCACCAGAGTTTAAGGAAACAGAGCTGACTGTTAGATACTGAGGATGAACCGTCTCCTGTCACTGTTCCTGTTTGAGGATTGTATTTATAATTCCATGGCTTTGATGGTCCCAAGAAGTGGACTACCTTTGCATCTTTGCCAAAACTACAAAAAAGGACACATGTAATCTTAAAAATGAGTTTATATTAAGCCCCATTTTTTAAAAGCAGGTGCAAGATGGTTCATCTCTGGCAAGGCATTGCAGAACTCTTTATTTATTCATTCATGGGTATATAGTTTTAAAAAAAATATTTCCAGTGACTCACAGCAATTAGAATTCAATACACAGCACTACTGCAGGAACTAAACATAAGTGGAAATAAAACAGACCCTGGCTTACAAACAAACAAACAAATACATAAGTGTAGAGGAGGGAAATCAGGTTGATAATTCCAGTACTAAGATGTGAATTGAAAACAGGCATTTGCATCTAGCTGGGGCCAGACTGATCTTCCTTTGCTAGTGTTCTTGCTAAGATGGAGATGGTGCAAGTACTCAGCAGGCCTTGATCCTCTGCTTGGTGGGAAGGCCTCTGTCATAGCTGCCAAGTTTTCCCTTTTCTCGCGAGGAAGCCTATTCAGCATAAGGGAAAATCCCTTAAAAAAAGGGATAACTTGGCAGCTATGGGCCTCTGTTGTCACACCAGCAGCAGTGCTCTTGTTGGGTGAGAGACCGAAAGCCGCTCGTTATAGCCATCTGTCATTTAACCAATGGCTGAAATCACCCTTTCCAGGGTGGCCTCCTGGGAAGGAGATTGCAATCTTCAAGTGGTTATTGTCCTCCGGCTATTGACAAGGTCCCGTGCCCTTCCCTTCATTTCTGCAATCTTAGGCCAACCAACAGCAGGAGTAATGTTCTTGCTGGTTGGGGGGGGAGGGAGAAAGTGAACTCCTTGCAAACGGCTCATTAGACAACGGAGCATGAACTTGACGATGCACTTGGGAGGGCAAGGGACAACTAGAAGGTGTTACCATGTTCAACATGGGAGAGGGCTTTTAAATTATGGCTGAAGGCAGGATAGACAGAATGCTGTTTAGCAAGATGCCATTGGTTTGTAGTGGCACTGGAAACACATCAGTCTCACTCATTCTGTTCCATCACCTATGGCCTCTTCTAAATGTAAGGGATTCTCTCACATTCAAAGCGAAAGCATCCCATCAGCGCTTGGTAGAGAATTTTGGTTTTCCAGTTGAGCATTGCAAGGGCTGTCTCATTTGCTTTTCTGTTGCATATCAAGCGAATAGTTTTTGCTCTGGATCATAATTAGGCGTTTACATTTTTGCATTCTTGGGTGTGTCATTGCTTCTTCCGGATTACACAAACACGGCAGTCAAACTATTCCATCCTGATTACTGGTTTTGCGAAAACATAATGGTCAGAAACAGCAAGCTGAATGTTTTTGCCATATAAATAAATTCACCAGTTGATCACCATATTTAGGACATATATATATAATGCTATGTACAGTACTGTATGACACAAGGTGATCAGTAACTTCAGAATAGCCAGTTACTGATTTCCTAAATCAGGCTTGCTTTTGAAACTGTATTGAAACATTGCAAGGTGTTGGACCAGATTATCTTCAGGGCCCTTTACAACTCTATGATTCTACAAGAGGGTCAACACCTATATATGATCTTGGTTGTGAGCAATCTTGTGTTGCGTGTGTGTACAGACATCCCATTATCAGCTATGACAAAGAGAAACCTGTGACGTATGTCTTTAGGAGAGATATTTTTGCCCATGCAAAGGTCTGCCACTGAGATTTCAGCCCTAGATTAAGGTAGACATTCACCAATGTATTATAGAGAGAGGTATATTTCTGTTGATGCTTTCTGTTGATATCTATGATGCTTTTGAATTATGGTGCTGGAGGAGACTCTTGAGAGTCCCATGGACTGCAAGAAGATCAAACCTATCCATTCTTAAGGAAATCAGCCCTGAGTGCTCCCTGGAAGGACAGATCGTGAAGCTGAGGCTCCAATACTTTGGCCACCTCATGAGAAGAGAAGACTCCCTGGAAAAGACCCTGATGCTGGGAAAGATTGAGGGCACTAGGAGAAGGGGATGACAGAGGACGAGATGGTTGGACAGTGTTCTCGAAGCTACAAACATGAGTTTGACCAAACTGCGGGAGGCAGTGGAAGGCAGGAGTGCCTGGCGTACTATGGTCCATGGGATCACGAAGAGGCAGGACACGACTAAACAAACTAAACAACAACAACAAATATTTCTGTACTTACTGTTGAAAAGCAGGGACATAGGTGTAGACAACACTGCTGCTTAGATTATAGAGAAATGGCAAGTGTTTGTTAATGTCTGTTGTTGCCCAGGTGTTGAAGAAACTGTTTAACAATCCCTGATCACCTCCTAAAGTATTGAAAGGAACACATGGCATAAGCAACCATTTAATCTTCAAACCCAAATTTACTCATGCCAAATGGTAGTGACAAATTTTTAATCAGTTTCCGAAACTGATGTTTCTTATTCCTTCTTCCCTGTTTTACTTGGCATTTACTTCAGGGGTCCCCTGTTTTACTTGGCATTTACTTCAGGGGTTCCCAAACTAAGGCCCGGGGGCCGGATGCGGCCCAATCACCTTCTATATCCGGCCTGCGGACGGTCCAGGAATCAGCATGTTTTTACATGAGTAGAATGTGTCCTTTTATTTAAAATGCATCTCTGGGTTATTTATGGGGCATAGGAATTCGTTCATTTTTTTTTCAAAATATAGTCCGGCCCCCCACTAGGTCTGAGGGACAGTGGACCGCCCCCCTGCTGAAAAAGTTTGCTGACCCCTGCTATATTTGGAAAAAAAAACATCAGCAAGAGGAACTTGTGGGCTTCCAGCTGATGCTCAACTCCAACTTCCATTATTCCTGACAACTGACCATGCTTGCTGAGGATGATGGGAGTTGGAGTCCAGCAATATCTGGAGGACCACAAGTTCTATTGGACATTCCTCTTTATGGAATAGCGAGAGCTATGAGATAACAAAAACCACAGCCAGCACTGAAAATGCCAAGAGTTTATGGGGTGGATTTATAATTAGCCAACTTCCCCACCCAGCAAATAGTAGCCTGTGAAGCCAAAGTGAGGAAAGCTGTATATATGAAAGCCATTTACAGAAGCAATTGCTGTTTGACGTTCTTTCCTCTCTCTCTCTCTCTCTCTCTCTTTGGTAGCATCTACTTCTGAACTTTCACCCCATCTTGCCATTTCAGAGATCAGTGGCCTAACTAAAGTGTCTGCATCCATTTAAACACATTGGCTGTAGTAAGAGTCCAGCTCCATCAAAAGTTCACATCGTCAAAGAACTTCACCGACGCGGACCTCACTCAAGCAGAACCAGGAAGGGGAGCAGGTCAGTGAACTTACCATCAAAGCTGCCATGTTCATCTGCAAACTGCAGGAGGAGGTTGTAGGTTTTCAAAGAAGGTTTGAAAACAAACACGCCACTGTTAAAGCAGTCTGGCCAGCCAGAGTCTGGAGCTGCTGAGAGTTCTTCCCGGTCAAAGAGCTCATCAATATTGCACAGTACCTAGAAAAGACGTGGCATGTTGGAATCGTAGCCGATCCCCCTACTATACAAATTTCAGGGATCCAAAACTCTTTCTTAGCTGTTTTGTCTATCAGCTGGCTATGTCATCTCGTACCATTACCACTCCCCTTCAGCCCTGCCATCAGCATCAATATGAAGACACCAGTGTGTTGCTTCTCACATTGGAAATGATGGGAGACACTTATATACATACTACAGGACTCTGCTAAGCATTCATGGTTTTCCATCTCAATAACAGAACAGAACATTCTACACCCTAGAGTGTGTAGATATAGTTATAGATATAGAGAGCTGGTGTTTTATAACTGTACTGACATTCTGCACTGAACAACGAAGTACAGATTTGCACCTACAGTGTGCATATATTGTTCATATGTATGTGCTATGCACACATACCGTATTGGCCTGAATATAAGCTGCACGTTCCCCCTCAATTTCCGACTGTGAAAAGTTAAATTGTGGCTTATATTCGCAACCTTGCAGTATGCAGTCAGGAACGCAGGGCAAACAGCGCCAGGAGCACGGCAAAGCCGTGCCCGCCCCGTGCGTAGTCCCCCGTCCTCTCCCCCAAGGCCAGGATGGGAGAGAGCAAGTAAGGGGAAAGGCTGCCGGCAATACAGCGTCGTTCCCACCCACCTAGTATGTAGCCAGGAACAGTGAGGAATGGAGCAGCTTATATTCAGGTGTTTTTATTTTCTTTTTTCCTCTCCAATTTTAAAGGTGCAGCTTATATTTGGGTGCGGCTTATATTCAGGTCAATACGGTATTTACAAACCTACACAGGTGTCAAGGATTTCCTCCAACCCACATATAAATCTCTTCCATTGAAATCCCACAACAACCAACAAAAAGGTTGCCAGTAACTGAAAGCAACATGGCAAAGCTTTCTTTTTCTAACCAGTGCTTCCCTTACCAGTGTGTCTGCATCCATGAAGACACATTTGCTATATTGAGTAAGAGTCCAGCAATGAAGCTTGGTAAAGGTTACACCCAGTTCCAGTCTCTCCAGCAAAGCCAAGTGCACAGAGTCATTGCTGTCAATTTCATTCACATCCACCACTGTGTCAAATATGGTGTTCAGGGCAGCCCTGACAAAAGAAGTAAAGTACAAGATTGGGAGCCTTGAGACATCTCCTTTTGCAAGAAATGCAGGGCAGGGTTTCTGACATTAAACTGAACTGAGAACAGCAGCTGAATTTTTAAAAAACAAATACAGGCATCTCCACACTTACACATGTTTGCACAAGAACAGCCACAAAGAGTGGGAAAACTGCAAAAAGTGGTGTAAAAATTGGGGGAAATGGCTACAAACCCCAGAGACTTTGCAACTGCAATCCCATGAGCCTTTGCACTGACCTGGTGGAGAGTTGAAGTTTGAGAAAGGAGGTACCTCTAAATCACAGCCAGGCACTTCAGCGTACCGGTCTACCCCCCCCCCCCGTTGTCATTTCCACATCGTCCTCCAAAGATGAGGAAGACTGAGAGCCACCATTGCCACCATTTATGCCAGTCTGGTAAGTGCAGCTGGTTTTTTTTAAAGGGTTTTCAAGGATTTCCAGGTGTTTAGAGGATGTTTATAGGCTTTCTAAATGGCGTTCCCCACTATACGTGATTTCATGTATACATGCGGTACCCAGGAACGTAACCCCCACATAAGTGGGAAGGCGCCTGTCGTATCTACTAGATGCAAGATAAACAAGCAAACAAAGTCACTTTAGAAATATAAGAAAACCCAAAATCCACTTCCTATGAACTATAAGAAGCAGTTGCTGATAACGAAGGAGCAGGAGCAAAATGTAAGGAAAACAAGTTAAAGACACCACACAAGAACCAAAGATTACAGGTCAAAACCAATCTGACTATTTTAAATGTCAACTAATAATCAAAGTTGATCAGCTACCATAAGACTTAGAAGAACGATTCAATGTCCACTTCGGTTCAAGCACTTGACTGCCAAGTGATGAGGAATACAGTCGTACCTTGGTTTCCGAACAGCTTAGTTAATGAACAACTTGGAACTCGAATGCCGCAAACCCGGAAGTAGGTGTTCCGGTTTGCGAACTTTGCCTCGGAAGCCAAACGTCCGGTGCGGCTTTCACAGCTTCCAATTGGCTGCAGGATGCTCCTGCAGCCAATCAGAAGCCGCACCTTGGTTTTTTAACATTTCAGAAGTTGAACAGACTTCCGGACTGCATTCTGTTCGAAAACCAAGGTACGACTGTGTTTGGGTAATGATCAATATGTAATGGAGGAATTGCCTGCTGTGTAAATGTGTAGGGAGGGGAAATGTCCAATTGCATCCAAAAAAATGTCCATCTAGTTTAGTTTCTGTTTCCAACAGCAGGCAGCCAGATGCATGCACCTGGAAGCTCATAAGCAGAGCATGAATGTTCTTCCCTGCTGCTTGTCTCCAGCATCTAGTAGTATGAGACAAAGACGGCTTCTGAATATCAAGTTCCACTGAGCTGTCATTTCCTCTATTTTTATGTTCAGGCACGAGTGCTGATTTTTACATAGCCAAAACGACACCATCCCTGAGCAAGGGGAGGGGGTATCAGCAGGTTCAAGATAAACCCCAACATCTGCAGAAAATATTCAGAGAGAGAAAATAATCCTATGAAGGAGGGTTCCCAATACAGCCCATTTGAAGACTAAATATTCTCAGTGGCCACAGAAAGGCAGCAGACTGCTAGGGAGGAGAGCAAATGGAAGGAAGGCATGGCTAACACTTGGAACAATAAACAAAGACATTCGGTGCTGCAACATTTTGTTGCAGGTACCATTTGGTTTAGTTAATAGCCACCAGCTGTCCTATCCTGCATAATCTAATCATTTTTAAAGCCATTTAAACAAGTGGCTATTGTTACATCTGGCAGGAACTAATTCCATAATTTATAGCCAAGTGCTGCACATGTCTACTCAGAAGCATGGCCCCATGGAATTCAATGGGACTTAGTCCCAGGTATGTTTATATGCCTTTATTGCCAACTGGGCAAAAAAAATACTTTTGTCTTATCTAGTCTGAACCTACTGCCAACCCGTTTCTTTGAATAAGCTTCAG
Source organism: Zootoca vivipara (assembly GCF_965207765.1). Classification (NCBI taxonomy): domain Eukaryota; kingdom Metazoa; phylum Chordata; class Lepidosauria; order Squamata; family Lacertidae; genus Zootoca; species Zootoca vivipara. The sequence goes on along the minus strand of NC_142587.1, from coordinate 33,675,585 downwards.
TTCTTTGTTTCTGATAGGAAGCAAAACTTCTACCTGTAGTTCTTCTAAGAGACCTCCTTTCCTAAACTGTAATAAATATGTTAGTGTTTCCCTACGAAATTTGTCAATAGACGGTGCTATGGGTAAGTGAATAAAATGGGAGCAGGGAAGAAAATCCACACACACAAAAACTATTACAAATATTTGGAGAGAATATTGCCCTCTTTGGATGTTCTGTCTGAATATGGAAAGGGAGATGGGAAAATGCATGGTGATGCTATCACCAGGCATACTTCCTGGCCAATGTATGACCTGTGTTTTTCTGAAAGGAGCTCTCCTACTCATAAACGCAGTTCCCACAAAGGAATGGGAACCCAGACTGACCGCTTACCCCTTCCCACATTCTAACTGAACACTGAAATGTTATCCATAGCTGTGTGTAAATTGGAGTTTGTGTAGAAATTGGAGTTCTTGGTGAAGTCCAGGGAAAAAAAACAGTAAATTGCAAGAACTTGGGCCAGGAGGAAGATGAATTTCAAGGAGGTCTTCAAAAAGTTTTATTTATGTACTGATAAGATGAATTCAAATAGGAATCAATTCCAGTATGATAATGAGGCAAATAAAAATAAATTCCAGTGAAAAAAATCCCAGGACAAGGCCCTGTTTCACCAATTTATTTTTATTTGCCTCATTATCATACTGGAATTGATTCCTATTTGAATTCATCTTATCATTACATAAATAAAACTTTTTGAAGACTTACTTGAAATTCATCTTCCTCCTGGCCCGAGTTCTTGCAATTTACTGTTTATTTCTAAATTGGAGTTTGGACATTTCATGGCTGAAAATCTGCATGCAGTTCTTTTCTTCATGCAGTCCCCCAAGTATATCAGTCTCTTCTTACAGTTCTGTGCACAAAGTGATCCAAATATAGGACCACGAGAGGAAATTTGCCTTCTAAACAAAACAAAACCTGTTTGCTCACACTTTTGGCCACACACGATTTCCTTGGGAATTAAGCAACTCATTCAACACACTGCCTGCTTTATTGTTATTTTGTCATCAGGGTTATGGAACCGAATTTGCATTTACATTTTGAAGATATCCAGTTAATTGAATCTGAGAATGTGTCCTCACCTCATTGCATTGGAGACTTGAGATGTAATTAGCACTGCCAGCCTTCGAGATGTTTTATGGTTCCTCAAGGACTGTCCGAGAACCAGAGCTCCGTGGCAATAAACATCATTGGTAGCAAGGGTCACAAAGGCCTGGTCTGTCACTGTAAACAAGCATTTCAGAATGGTCCATTATGACAGCAGCCGAGAATTAGCGGGGGACCTTCTTACCTCAGCCTACCAAGCTGCAATTTCCTGTAAACGTGTGCAGACTCTACAATAAGCTCTTTTGCTTACATAAACTTTTGAGAGAAACAAGTAAATAATTGCATAAGCTAGCAAGGTTTTTGCTTCGTATTAGCAGATTGTATGACAACATGTCCCAGATTTTGTTTTGTCATAGTGAAAGAGACAATATAGAATTAAGCATAACACATGGTGCACTTGGACACAGATTCCTGCACACAGAAGCCCACCCATGCAATCTTGGTGCAATTGAAAAAGATGCAAACATATATGGTGAGTCAGCCTATGAGTGCAAGTGATGGTATGTGAGCTTTGTATCGCGCAATGTAGGGAGATCAGGTGCCTTAATACATTTAGGACACTGACATCAGGCCATGTATGCACAGCCCTTTGTTTATGGGCATGTGATATCTATTTCTGAATTTGCCTGTATGCACCCAATAGGCATTGGACCAATAAGCAAGGGACCCAGGTGGCGCTGTGGGTTAAACCGCTGAGCCTAGGGCTTGCTGATAAGAAGGTCAGCGGTTCGAATCCCTGTGACGGGGTGAGCTCCCGTTGCTTGGTCCCAGCTCCTGCCAACCTAGCAGATCGAAAGCACATCAAAATGCAAGTAGAAAAATAGGAACCGCTACAGTGGGAAGGTAAACGGCGTTTCCATGTGCTGCTCTGGTTTGCCAGAAGCGGCTTTGTCATGCTGGCCACATGACCTGGAAGCTATACGCCGGCTCCCTCGGCCAATAATGCGAGATGAGCACGCAACCCCAGAGTCGGTCACGACTGGACCTAATGGTCAGGGGCCCCTTTACCTTTTACCTTTACCCAATAGGCATTGGACTATTTCTGTGGTCTTCAAGTACTCTGCCTTCAAATAATTATTTGTACACACATTCATCTGTTATAGAACTCCAGTGAATTGCACAATTTTTCTGGGATGCAGGGTGCAGCATGCACACAGAGTTTATGTGACATACCAGTTTAGCTTGTCAGGCCTCATGGAGGTCTGGCTAAGCAGGTACCACATCCCTTTCTAACAGTGCAGTCAGGCCTAGGCCTAAGCTATAGAAAGAGGAGACATTCTCCAAATTGCAACCCTCTCGTGATACTGTACAACCCTGTTGTACAGAAAGCAAGCAACGTGGAGAGTCTAAGTACCATTGACTCTGATTTGCTTAATACAAATTCCTCCTTGGAAATGAGCGGGTGCTAAACCTTAAAATTAGGAACCAAAACGAAACCTATAATTTCCCTGCGCATTTGCAATGAATCTTCAACTACTGCAACTGGATGTTTATTTTTGAAAGCAGATGTGTTGCTCATCAAACAACACTTACCATGTAAAGAATGGAAATTACTTCATTACAGACTACTTCCGATTTTGCTTATGCCAGGCTATGCTCGTGCGAATGGAATAAAACTTCAGGCACAATAGAGAAACATGCAGGAATTAAAGAGGGTTGTTTATATTTACTTACAGGAAGCAGGTGAACTAATAAAAAAGATACAATTTTCTGTGCTTTTTAAATAAAAAAGTGGGGGGGGGGAGCTTCATCACAAGAAGGGAGATTCCAACTAAATATCAGGAAGACCTTTCTGACGGTAAGAGCTGTTCCACAGCAGAACAGAATCCATTGGAAGGTTGTGGATTCTCCACTGGAGGTTTTTATGCACATGTGATCTAGTTGAGATTCCTGCATTGCAGGGGGTTGGACTAGATGTCCCTTGGGGTCCCTTCCAACGCTACGATTCTATGAATACAGTGTGGTAGTTATCTGCTAGAGAAAAGGTCATAGTCCAGTGGTAGGGGTTTGCATGCAGAAGGTCCCAGGTTCAATCTCTGGCATATCTAGATAGGATTGGGAGTGTCCCCTGCCAAACCCTTGGAGTCGCTGCCAGTCTGTGCAGACAATACAGAGCTATATGGACCAATGGCCATGTTCTACATAATCTTACACAAGAGTATGTTCTACATAATCTTATGCATACTTATTCGGAAGTAAGCCCCATTGGAATAAATGTATGCAATTTTTTTAAAGCTATTGCACATGCATATATAGAGAAAGAGTCATTCTACATGGCTGAGATCAGAAAAGAGAAATGAAAGAATGTACTAAGGGTGTATTTGTGCCATGTGTAGGCCTACTTCGTAACAAAAGTAAGCATGCAGTAGGATTCAACCTCTTCCTTCTCAATCTCTTCTTGATGAACTGTGCCCATGTATAATGTATCCAGAATGAAAACTGCTTGGAGAAAATGCATATACTGTAGTTCCCAAAGGAAGAAACAAAGAACAGGGGGGGGGGGGAGGAATCCACTTACCAGGCATCCTTTAAAGCCAACAGGGTAAGCTGCTAAGTAAATCCAATACTGATGGGAGAGAGAGAAGGGTTCCCTGCAGGCCTGTCTCACTCAACAAATCACCAGATAAGATTAGCCTCTTTCTTTCCTGCTGATGAGAGCAAGTGAATTAAAACATTCATTCACACATTCCCCAGATTGCATGTGGCTCCAGATTGCTGTGGCCTCAGGGACAAATCCAACCTCACTTTGAGAGAGAGAGAAGGAAAGATGTCGGGGGAGGGAGAGGGAAAAGAAGGAACTTGATCTTTCCTACTGTTCGGTACCCACCAAACTTTCCTTTGGGTGGTCGATCAAAAAAGGAAACTCAATACAAATCTTTTAAAGCCTATGCAGAAGCACACATGAGCGCGTCTCCTTCCATTCCCTTTCACCAGCAAAAGGAGGGCCCAGTTTCACGTTCCTTCCTTCACATCCCCCAGCAAAAATATTGACTCTTTAATAGCTGACCGTGTATTTGCAGTTGAGAGGGAGAAAAGCCGAAGGTGACCATTAGCAAGGCTAAAACAAAGAATGAGTCTCGCAGCAGCCTAACAGGCCGGTGGTTTTGGCGATGGTTTTTGTTTTCTCCAGCTAGCCCCCACTTCTTCCAACAGCACGATGCTAAAGGGACGTTCACTCCGGAGCAAGCCCGTCAAAGTTCAGCGGCATTTAACTCCGCGTGATCAGGGCTGCAACCATGGGGCCCGATCCTCTGCACGCCCGCTTGCATGCGAGCTCAGGGGAACTTGCTTCTGAGTTGGCGCACACAGGCTAATGCCTTGGCGATCCGCTAGTCATCAAGGTTGCCCCAAGGCTCCTGGCGGGTTTGCTATAACAGATCAGGGCAATAACACCGCTCGCCCATACGTTGGCAACCACCCTGTGCTCCCCCCCCTCCATCCGCCCACGGGGTGAGGGGCATGGGCGCTGCCAAGGGGGGCAGGAGGGGGCAGCTCCCCCCCCAAAAAAATCAATGAAAATACTTAACTAAATGAGGTTCTACCCCCGCAAAAAAGCCTGCCCCCCTAACATAAATCCTACCTACGCCCCCATGGTGCTATTAGCAGGACATAGTCCAACCTTGTGCCAGCCACTGCCTCTCAGCCGATCCTACCTCGCAGGGTTGTGGTGCAGGACACGTGCGCCACCTAGAGCTTCTTGGAGAAAAGGTGGGCTATAAATGCAATACCCTCTTCCTGCCTCCATCATGGGAGAAATCTTGACTCCCCCCTCCCCTCCCCTCCAGTGCAAGGACAAGGCTGCTGGGCGCCCCTCGGACCTCATTCCCCGCTTACCCTGCCGGCTCCATCCCGGCTGCCACTCCACACCATGCGCGTCTCCTGCTCTGCAAGCGGCGCTGCCCTCTCCCTGCAAGTCCTCCAGGCGCCCTTGGAGGCTTCCGCGGGCAGCTCGGCCGACGCGCTGCTGCTCTCTGACCAGTCGCCGCCGCGGCCAGCCGACGGGGCGAAAGGCAACCTGTGACGCGCCCTCCTGGGCAGAGGGGGCGGGGCCTCGCGGTTATTGGCCGCCGCCGCCGCCGCCGCGGCCCCGCCCCCCCTCCGCCAGGCCAAGCAGTGTCCGGGCTCCGTCGCGGAGAAGGGTTCGCCAGGCGCGCTGCGTCGGAGCAGGAACGAAGCGAGCTCTGCTGCAGCATCAACAGGCTGCGTTTGGGCCGGAGCGTGGGGCGGGGGTCGATCTTGTCACTTGGAGGTTGGGAGTTGGTAAAAAGATTTATATGCCGCTGAAGAAAAAGCAGTGAGCACAGGGGTGCGTGCCAAGTTGAATAAAATAGGGGGATCGATCGCATAATCGATCACAAGACGCGGTGCGCACACCCTATTTGAATCGCAGTGCCCATCAACTTTGGGGGGGGTGGGGGGGTGGCAGCCCTTCAAATAATTTTATTTTTGTTGAAGGGGCCTCGGCCCCTAGGCGTTGGCTCCTGTGGGTGTGCATAATCGATTCAATACAAAACGACAATCAAAAGATTTTGGAAACAAGTCGACGTCATGAAATTATCCGAATAAGTCAATATAGGGAGAGTTGGAGCGCCTGGACACTCTGTTAGTTCGTCTTTTCTCATTCCCATCCCTAGTTAAATCGCTCTCCCTAGTCTTGCCTTGGGCGGAGGCGACCTTGTTAAAAATGATCGTTGTGAGTTGCTAGAGTTGGCACTCTTTAGGGTTCACGTGTTCTGCCTCTTGTGTGCATCAAAGAAGAGAGAGATACTGCGCAACACTGGGGGAAATTAAGTGGATGGGGAGGGCAGAGAGAAACTATGTTAATACCGCCTGATGTCTTCTTTCCTTCTTTCTTTCTTTCCTTCCTTCCTTCCTTTTATATACCACCCATTGCCCAAAGATCACAGGCCAGTTTACAGTATAAAAAACATAAAATACTTGATAACAAGAAGGGGCCATATTGGAGTCAGTGTGGCACAGTAGTTAGTGTGTTGGGCTGGAGAATCAAATCTCTTGCTCAGTCATGAGTCCCAGAGGGTGAGCTTGGGCCAGTTTCTCAGCCTGCCTCTTAATCTCACTTACCTCACAGAGATGTGAGGATCAGAGGCATACCTAGGCTCCCTTGTGCCATTGGCAAGGAGATACTGTACATTGGAGCGCGTGGGCGAATATAAATGTCATAATAATCCCAAAGGTAGAGACGAGGGGCTTAACTTTCCTCTCCCTGTCAAAAGCTCTCCTGGCTGCTATTTGCCTTGAGGGGAAAGTTAGGTGGTTGCCTCAGCAGTATATTATGGGTGTCATGAAAAGGCAGCAAAATGTTATTTATTTAATGTAGTGTATGACAGTATTTTTAAGCCAGAGATAGGGAGAAATGTGCATATGGTTGTTTTCTTCTGTCTCAGGTGCCAGATTAATTGGGCTGCATTGACACAGCAGTTTATTCCATTTCCCTGACATTGCACATTATATTTTAGCTTTCACATGACATAAAGGCCTTTTCTGGGAATCTAGTGGAATATTGTGAAAGTTTAGCACTAATCTCCATATTAATTGGCAGTGGTGGTGGTAGTGTGTGTGTGTGTGTGTTTGTGTGTGTTTGATCTGCAGAATGGAGTGAGGGGGAAATGGTTACCCCCCCCCCCGAAATAAGGCCCAAATCTGAATTTAGATTCTTCTTCACCTCAATTTGGCTGTCTTTAAGCAAAGGAAAGAGTGAGGGTTCATCATGAAGCCTGGCATATCACACACTGCAGCTCCTGAGCCATATGCTTCACATAGTATTAGTAAGGATTTTTGCTATCAGATTTCTCTTACAATTACGCTTGTTGCCTTCAGGCAATACTGTACCTGGCCAGAGTTCTTGTGCTTGCTTGAGAAAGGAATGTTAATAACCCACAATATTCAAGTGGTGTGTCTCCATGGGAACTAATTGTGAGAAGATTGCTTCCTGACACTGAGAAAGGGTTGTGGGGCACATATTTCCCCCTCCCAGCCAAGAATGATGGAATCTTGGTTTGTGCATGGAAAGAAATAATAGAAAGGGTGGTTGGTTTTGAATGCAGAGAACAACACAAAAGGGCACTTCCAGACTGTCACTGTCTGACAATTTCAGGTTTCACGGTTACATTTAAACTCTCATGCAACAAACATGTACCCCCACTGCTCTGAGAAGTGAGCGTAACAACATTTTAAGACAATTACAGTATCTGACAAGGGCAATCTAGCCATTGCAAAATAAATTTATTTAGCAAAGGAAGTACTTAAGAACATAGCAATTGAACCTTGGGTAAGAGAATTGGGGTGCTACAACTGCTCACCCTTTTGATGAAATACTGTAGGGTATGAATTTATGTATCAAAACAAACAGATAAGGACAGGCTTCCAAGGCACACTGCAAACACCTGGCCTCACTTTAGATTAAAGTCAGGACTGGGCTTGTTTAATCTGAGAATACTTTTTTTGAAATATGGCTGAAGATCACACACAAAGGATTCCATCTCAGACTTCTTCTTTTTTACTTTTCTTTTAATGTGCAGCATATTAATATATTTAAATACTTATTCCATTACAATAGTTCTTCATTTGGCACAATTATTCAGGTGCAGTTTAGGACAGAAAGGAAAATAATAATATACAACTGATACACTAACAATGATTATCATGAGAAATCATTATGTATTAAAAATAGGCCGAAAAGTCAGGGGTAGGGGAAAATCCCACCACCACTTTTAAATACAATAAAGTATCCCTAAGCCAGAAACCATTGAGCCCAACTAGTAGCCTTGCGGATACTAGTAGAGTTTTTAACACTGCACGATGCACAATACATTTTTTATTATACCAGACTGAATCCAGATGGGAATGTGCATTCAGAAACATGTTTATTTGTTCATGTGGAGCCACATAGCTGATTGAGGGTTATTACTTGCAAGTGGACCCAACGTCTTTCATATCTCACAGATACCAATACGATTAAATTAATGAATTAAAGAATCACAACCCTGTCCTTCCAGACATTTGACTAAAATCAGAAAAAACCCTACAAAGTAACATTAGCAACCAAAATAGATCGAAAAAGCACATTTCACTAAAAAGCAGAAAAAGAAAAATAGCCTTTGCCAAGTACTTAAGAGCATGCCACCAGCGGATAGATCTGGGGAGGTCATTCCATTGCTGGGGCAGCACGACCAAGAAAGCCTTATAGCCAGTAGTTATTCACTGAATATCTGGTGTTGGAAACTCCAAGAACAGGGTCTCTGTTGTTGATTCCACTACACAGACAGGTTTGTTGGGAGAATGCATTTTTTCACATGCTCTGGGTCTGACTTACTGACTAGGATATCTGCTGCTTAATAAAATATTACCAAAAGGCATTAGGCTCATCCATTAATGAGTAATGTCTGAACTGAGATAAATCACTTCATATTGCCATTACAAAGATTTATTGATATTCTGATTGTCAGTGGCAAATAAACCTGCATATTGCTCAAAGCTAAGGTAGCAACCATGTTCCAATTACCCCCTGAGTAAAACAGAAAATATAGTTGAAAGACTTTTTTCCCTACAAAGTATGACATTTAGAAACATTTTATGTCATATTAATTAAGAACTCTTGTGTAGTTGTGTGCAATTAATTAGTCTCTAAGGTCTGAACTATTGGTTAACAGTTTTCACTCAAGGAAAATGCCATATTACTGAAAACCTCAATGGGAGAATTTATACATAAATGTAACATAGTGCAAGAGAGTTTATAGATGATCTTCTGGAGGTCCATATTTCTCAGTTGGTTTCTTGATGGTTTAGACAACTGCCCCACCTAAAATGAAAGAGATCATATCAATTTAAAATAGAGGAATGCATTACCTAAAGTGCAGTGCAATGCAAATACACTAACTGGGGAGGAAAACCCCGTTGAACACAATGGGACTTGCTTCCAAATAAAGACAAATGCTTAGGATTATGCTGCAAGCCTTTATACGTACGGTAATTTGGTGAAATCCATGTACAGATCAAAGCCTATATGCTCACAAGGAAGCATGAGTTTGTGTAACCACTGGTTTATCATACTTTTACATGGCAATTCTATCTGCTGTGACTGCACTGATAATTCATCCAGGAAACCTGTCAAGTTTGTATTTCTAAACACTCAGGGATATGCAGTGCTTTCTTCTTCTTCTTAAAAATGTTTAGGGGTACTCTCATCTCTCATTTTCCTACTTATATTGAAATACTGCCCGTCAATGAGGCCAAACTTAGATTCACAAAATGTTTAGGGGTATGCATCCCCCTGCGTCCCCCCAGGGGAAAAAAAAGCATTGGGAATATGCAGTTGTGAGCTTCCTAATGCATGTCCTTGAACACTTAAAATCTTTATTTCATGTGTGTTTATGACTGCAGCTTTAATGTAGCTTAGAAATCTGGCATGATAGAAGTTGAAACCAGAAAGATTTATTCTATATGTAAAATAGTATTTCTCAGCTGAGAATACAAAAGTATTTCTACTTTTGTAGAAAAGAATGCACTTTCCCCCACTCTCTTGAGTTTCTAGTTCTGCTACGGGTAACGCAGGGATTGTTCTTCGCATCTTTGTTTGCTTGGAGAGTCAGATATCCCCTGTTATTCGGGAAGAGTCCAGAGTTCAGTGATAGAGCACACACCTTGCATACCTAACATTCTGGGTTTAGGAATGTGACTCTCTGACAGTAGAGGTGGGAAATGCCTTAAAAACAGTTGAACAGAGTAAATAGTAAAAGACTAAACTGGAGGTGGGCAGAAGGACTCTAGCAGTAAATCTCTGGATGATTGGCGAGAACAAAGAATATCTAACTCATCTCTTCAGATTTGAATGTTCATTGCAAGTGGTTAAGTGGTTTCATTTATTTTTTGGTTCATCATAGCAAATATGGTACCCTTACTACATTTATTCTTACCTCTCGGTTTAAAACAGTATCTCTTTTTCTTGTAAGCAGTGTAGCCTGCTATTGCCCCACAGGCTAACAGCACAACTGCAATCACAACAGGAGACGAAATCTGAGCTGCCGAACTATCCACTAGAGAGAAGGGGAGGAAAGACATATTTCTCTTCTGAAATATATGAATATTCTGTTTTAAGTATAGAAACTGAACCAGCACGCTATGGTAGTTTCACACATGTATATTTTTAAAAAATATAATAATCCATGTCTGGGTGGTCTAATAATGTTTGTTTACTTTAAGAAAGAGAGATCTGAATAGAACTGCTCATAATCACAATAAATGAAGCAATGACTGACTACCAGGCTTTGGGAAGGAGGTGTGAGGATCTGGCAGAGTCTTAGAGCCCTCATAAAGGTAAAGGGACCCCTGACCATTAGGTCCAGTTGTGACCGACTCTGGGGTTGCAACGCTCATCTCGCGTTATTGGCCAAGGGAGCCGGCGTACAGCTTCCAGGTCATGTGGCCAGCATGACAAAGTCACTTCTGGCAAACCAGAGCAGCACACGGAAGTGCCGTTTACCTTCCCGCTGTAGCGGTATCTATTTATCTACTTGCATTTTGATGTGCTTTCGAACTGCTAGGTTGGCAGGGGCTGCGACCAAGCAAGGAGAGCTCACTCTGCTGCGGGGATCCGAACCACCGACCTTCTGATTGGCAAGCCCTAGGCTCTGTGGTTTAACCCACAGCGCCACCCGCGTCCCCTCATACGTCCTTCCCAAAGCCCAGCGTCTCCCAGTGAGCTGGGAGGGGCATCAAATGTTACCAAGGGCTACCAGAAAAGGCCTTGAGGGCCACATGCAGACCTCCCTGAATTAGAAGGGAAAGCAGCTACACAGGTCACCAACTGGAACATGCTCTTGATCCATGTTGGGAACATAAATGGTTTCACCCACAGATAACGCCTTCACCTGACTGCTGCTTACTTCAAACCACAACTCCAGGGGCAAATAAATGCCTGAAGATGGGAAAGTGATTTTCAGCAGATGGGGGACCTCCAGCTACTTTTTCTTCAAAACGTGGCCAGTTTAAGGCTGCTTTTTAAAAGCCCATTTATTGTAAATTGTACTTTGCTCCATAATATACTTCAACATTTTTTTAAAAAGTCTGTACACTAGCCTTACCAGTGTTGCCACCTTGATTTGAAATGTGCTCGTTGCCCCCTGAAATGAGAGACAAAAACATGATTTGGGGGGGTGGGGAGAGAAATAGAGAAATGTCAAAACCACAGCAAGCTATTTAGCAAGATTTGGTTAAAAATACTCTGCTATAGTTATGCCAGTTATTAGGATGTTAGCTTAACCTTTTGTGCTTTCATTCTGTATCAGCAATAAGAATAAGGATAATACATGCTCCTCAGTCAATGACACCTTTTTGTTAACTCTTTGGCAGGACATTAATGTGGGCATTAAGATGTTGCTAGGCCCCAACACAGATCAACCTCAGCCAATAGCTAAGGATGAGTTGAAGTCCAACAATATCCGGAGGACCACAGTTTTCCCATCTCTGATCTATGAATTTCTAAGAGTGCAGCTAAAATAATGCTGATGATATGTTGCTATGATATGTTGAGAGGAGGACTGTGAACCAATGTGAAGGACCTGAATCACTGTAGGTTACCTGCTGGTCCTGGAGGTGGAGCTCTCCCATCGTTGAGATCCAAATCATTAAAATCACCTACAAATAATTAAAATTACGGCATTAGTCCTTTTCTCCAAAGTATCTGTAAGGGGGAAGGCTTACAGAGAACAGGCCCCCCCTCATCAGGAGCAGCTCGTCTCCAAGCAGCCATGAGAGCGAAGGGTCTGAGGGGCAGAGCCAAGAAACGGAAAGGGAGTGCCAGCCCTCTAGCAACATCCAAGAGCCCTTGCTCCATAGGCAGGGAGAGAGGGAGGGGGAAAGAGGGGAGAGGAGTCAGTCAGTCCGCAGACCTTTCCCCCCCGCCCCGCCCCGACAATGGAATTGAGGAGGCGGAGAAAAGGGAAACGCTTCACAGTTCCGCGGCTTTTATGTTGGTCTAGAACGCGGAAGCCGCCAGTGCAGGAATCTGAATCGGAATGAGTCGACATGAAACCAGCAACTCGTTACACTGTAAATAATGTGCACTAATAAAAGCCTCTGAAAGACAAGCATGTGGAAGGTCGTTACTCAAGAGTAGCCACATCAACCCTGACAGTATCCTTCCCAGCTTTTCCCAGGATGAATACTAATGTTTTGCAAACATCTTTCTTGGTTCAAAGGCAGTTACCTGCATTCAGCCTATATCAACACCAGGGTTTCCCAAACTTAGGTCTCCAGGTGTTTTGGACTACAGCTCCCATCATTGCTAGCTAGTAGGGCCAGTGGTCAAGGGTGATGGGAATTGTAGTCCAAAAACAGCTGGAGGCCCAAGCTTGGGAAACCCTGATCTAGAACTAGATATAAGAAATGAGCTATCTTTAACCTCAAAGCACCCAGTTGGATTCTGTTCAAAAGCTGCAATACCTAGCAGTCAGACAGACAAAAAATTGCTGTTCTAACAACAAAAATAGTAGAACAATATATTTTCAAAAGGACATATACTGTAAGATATGTGCTGTTTTTTGCAGAATGACCCTGGTCTTCCCCAACCTGATCTATTCCAGATGTTTTGAACTACAACCCCCATCAGTTACCTTATTATCACATCAATCACTTTGCTCCTAAACACAGTCATAATTATCAAAATATATAGGCAACTAATTGCTTGTTAAACAGCCTTTTGCATTTACCACAATTTATGCTTACCGGAATTAATATGGCTTCCTGGCTGTGGACGTGGCCGTGGGTATGGCTGAGGGTTCGGAGGAGGACCATCTAGAAATGACAGGTACAATTTGAAGAAATGAAAAATCAAAACAAGGCACAGAATTCTTGCTTGCTTGCTTTAGCCTTTGCTGGGTTTTAGTTCTAGAAATACCTTGAAGGTTTCCATCTTGAAAGGTTGAGCCTAACATTCCCTAACTGGTTTTACAGGGTTTCCCTTTTTTCTTTTTTAAAGTGCAAATGTTTAGTTAAAATCAGTTCCAATGATTATTCCTTTTTTAAAAAGTTTACATAAATACCTGTTGTGTTACAAAAACACAATATTGGTCCATTGTGCTAAGAAAAAAATAGCCAATTTACTTACCATATGTTTCCTTCTGTTGATGCTTCTGTGTAAGTAGTGAGAGCACAGATGTGGTAACCACTAGAAGCTCGTTATTCTTTGTAAATGGTATGAATTAAAAATGCAAAACGCGCTAAGAAGCAAGAGCCTCACACTTTTTCAATTGGGAATGTAACATGTGAGTCTTACAATGCAATGCATATTTAAGGCTGTAATCCTATGTGCCTTACCTGAGAATAAGGACTATTGAGCATAGTATGATTTCCAAGTAAACATTCCTAGGATTATAATATCTTGCTTGTATGGTGGCCTACATACCTTCATAAATTAACTACTCCATTTTTTTGTATTGGATCCTAAATATACCTGAAACTAGACTGAAGGTGTTAACTTGTTCAATTTTAATGTTTTTGCAGTCACAATGAGTTCACAAGTTCATAGAATGCACATGTGAAAGGGCTAAAGTCTGATTCATAACCCTGTTAATCCAGATTACATGGATTTAAACGAGTAATGCAGAATGTGTTTAGATGAATTTATGTTAAATTAGCATTATGAGTTTAACTCCAACTAACTGGAGCTCATTGATTTGTGGATTTAGCTGGAAAAAAGGGAAAGATTACTGCAAAATGTAGGGAATGGACAAATACCGTACTTACCACCAGCACCAAGGGCATCTCCTAAGTGAAAGTCGGGATCTAAAACAAATAAAAATATATTACAAATGGATGAGCATTATCAATGTAGTTAAAATACCAGTTTTCAACAATAAATGAAAGCATTAAAATAGAAAACAAATGTGAACAATTATAACAGCCATCCCATGTCTACACCCAGACATTTCATCCCATCATTTATAATCCATTTTTTAATCTCAATCAAATACTTTATTCAACAGTACACAGTGTATTTCAGGGCTGATCTGCTCCAGTCAGACATGTTAAGAGAACATTAAAAAAAATAATCTCATAGTAACAGGGAAAATTTAGGATAGAACTAAGAAAAATACTAATCTAATAAGGATTTCCAAAACACTTGTGACCTGGAAGCTGTACGCCGGCTCCCTCGGCCAATAATGCGAGATGAGCGCCACAACCTCAGAGTCGGTCATGACTGGACCTAATGGTCAGGGGTCCCTTTACCTTTAACTCTAATTATCAGAAATGAACACTCTTTTTTATCTTAAAAGTGAAAATACTTCTTACCATTGTTTCCATTGCCACCTCCGTGTGGTCTAAGGTCAGGATACAGCTTAGGTCTGGAGTTGCCATCTATTAAACATTTTGAGAAGTGTATCCATGAAGAGAAATAAAATGGAAAACAGAATTAATGCTCCTGCTCCTGTTTCAAATCTGTATCCAGTCTTAACTATTAAATTTGAAATCTGCCTAATTACCAATGTAAATCATTCATTCCATTATTTCCTTGGCCACCTATATGTGGTTCAAGGTGAGAATACAGGTTAGGTCTGGGATTGCCACCTATTAATGATAAACATTTCCATAAACGAATATAATCTACACATATTTCTCTTTCCTTAGTAAGAGCATTGTTTTAACTTCCATAGTTTAAGGCAAGCATAGGCAAACTCGGCCTTCCAGATGTTTTGGGACTACAACTCCCACCATCCCTAGCTAACAGGACCAGTGGTCAGGGATGATGGAAGTTGTAGTCCCAAAACATCTGGAGGGCCGAGTTTGCCTATGCCTGGTTTAAGGCAAGGGTCACTAGCCTTAATAGCCCATGAAACACATTTGATGTTTTGGGAAAGTGCCCGAGCACCAGCCACAAAATGTGCATGTGGCATAACACAAAATGTCTACCACATCTAAAAGAGCATAAAAAGAAGGAGTATAATTACAGCAACTCACCCACTGAAGGCTTTTTGGTAGCTGGAGGCGGCTTTGGGGTACCTAACACGATAAAAATCAAAGTTAGTGTATCATACAGCTTATCAAAAGCAGGGGCAACTTGATATTGTATTTCTCAATCCAAGGGAGACGATTAAGGTTGAAATTCTATACTCATTTGGCTGCAGGGTGGCACTTTCTTATTTCACCTCAGGTGACAAAGTGGGACACACCACCCCTGACCTGTATATACATTGCATTGTGAAATATGATTGGCCTTTTATTTTAAAGCAGGGGTTGGGAAGTCCAGACTTGAGGGCCAAATGTAGCCACCTAAGCCCCTCAGTGGGACGCGGGTGGCACTGTGGGTTAAACCACAGAGCCTTGGGCTTGCCGATCAGAAGGTCGGCGGTTCGAATCCCCGCAACGGGGTGAGCTCCCGTTGCTCGGTCCCAGCTCCTGCCAACCTAGCAATTCAAAAGACACGAAGTGCAAGTAGATAAATAGGTACCGCTACAGCGGGAAGGTAAACAACATTTCCGTGTGCTGCTCTGGTTTGCCAGAAGCGGCTTAGTCATGCTGGCCACATGACCTGGAAGCTGTACGCCAGCTCCCTCAGCCAATAACGCAAGATGAGCGTCGCAGCCCCAGAGTTGGTCATGACTGGACCTTATGGTAAGTGGTCCCTTTACCTTTAAGCCCCTCAGGGACTCTTCCCTGTTCTATGCTATCCTCAAGCACCTTTGCCTGGCTGGAAGGTATCCTTCTTGAACTGCAAAAATGTCTCTTGCTTGCTGGGATGGAAGACTAGTGGGGTGCCACAGGGTTCTGTCTTGGGCCCAGTCTTATTCAACATCTTTATCAATGACTTGGATGATGGGCTTGAGGGCATCCTGAGCAAGCTTGCAGATGACACCAAATTGGGAGGGGTGGCTAATACCCCAGAGGACAGGATCACACTTCAAAATGACCTTAACAGATTAGACAACTGGGCCAAAGCAAACAAGATGAATTTTAACAAGGAGAAATGTAAAGTACTACACTTGGGCAAAAAAAATGAAAGGCACAAATACAGGATGGGAGACACCTGGCTTGAGAGCAGTACATGTGAAAAGGATCTAGGAGTCTTGGTAGACCACAAACTTGACATGAGTCAGCAGTGTGATGCAGCAGCTAAAAAAGCTAATGCAATTCTGGGCTGCATCAATAGGAGTATAGCCTCTAGATCAAGGGAAGTAATAGTACCACTGTATTCTGCTCTGGTCAGACCTCACCTGGAGTACTGTGTCCAGTTCTGGGCACCACAGTTCAAGAAGGATACTGACAAGCTTGAACGTGTCCAGAAGAGGGCAACCAAAATGGTCAAAGGCCTGGAAACAATGCCTTATGACGAACGGCTTAGGGAGCTGGGTATGTTTAGCCTGGAGAAGAGAAGGTTAAGGGGTGATATGATAGTCATGTTCAAATATATAAAAGGATGTCATATGGAGTAGGGAGAAAGGTTGTTTTCTGCTGCTCCAGAGAAGCAGACACGGAGCAATGGATTCAAACTTCAAGAAAGAAGATTCCACCTAAACATTAGGAAGAACTTCCTGACAGTAAGAGCTGTTCGGCAGTGGAATTTGCTGCCAAGAAGTGTGGTGGAGTCTCCTTCTTTGGAGGTCTTTAAGCAGAGGCTTGACAGCCATATGTCATGAATGCTTTGATGGTGTTTCCTGCTTGGCAGGGGGTTGGACTGGATGGCCCTTGTGCTCTCTTCCAACTCTATGATTCTATGAAGGTGAAGGTGAAGGTGAAGGTGAAGGTGTGTGTGTGTGTGTGTGTGTGTTAGAAACCTCTGACTTTTCCGTGGCTGAAATGTAGCCTGCCGTGTGAAGGTAAGAATTACATTTGCCCAATTTTGCCTTGAGCCCCTTCTGCCACAGCACCCAGGTGGTTCCCCATGCAGGAATGTGGTCCCTGGATTGAAGATGTTCCCACCCCTGCTTTAAAGTAGAAGGAACTGCAATGGCCCCTTCTTGTTGTTGTTTAGTCGTTTAGTCGTGTCCGACTCTTCGTGACCCCATGGACCATAGCACGCCAGGCACTCCTGTCTTGCACTAATGGCCCCTTCTAGATTTATATTTTTCGTCTCCCTTCTCCCAGATAGCAAGTAGCTGATGCTGGATACCCTTGGATTCAATCAAGAAGAATCACATTTCATGGCATTTAAAAATATGTTTAAAATGAAGAATTCTTGGGCCAAGATCGAACTGCATCTTCTGTGAACCCCCCTCCAAGATCTACTCCTGGATAAAGAAGGTGCCACCTAGAACCCCAAACTCATTATTTGAGTTTCTCTGTGCTAAAAAAAGTTTGCTATTTAGATAGAAAGACGAGTTTCTAAACAAAAACAACATCTACACACAATGGCATCTGTTGAAGGATTCTGGGAGGATTATGCATATGTAGTTCTCTGCATAGGTTTTTGGGTGGGGAGGAATAGGAAGCACAAATAGTTTAGGAAAAGTTAGGATATGCATAATTTACACACACGCTCCTTTGAATCCTAGATTTGGGTTTCCCTTTTCGTCATGACCAGAAGAGGGAGATCTCCAGCAAATCATATTGAACATGTTCTGCCTCTTTTTTAAATTTCTTTTAAAAATAATAAGAATAAAAATAAAAATGACTAATCTTGAACTGCAGTATTTGTTTACTTCTTTTAGACCCTTTTGTTAATTGTGTGTTTTGTTTCTTCAGAAAATCTACCCAGGATTACACATTTATTTCTGTGCAATGATGGCCAGTTTTGCCATTGACTTAAGTTGAAAGAGGGTTCACTTCAGTTTGATGTTTAGATCAAAAAAATAATATTCAAAAAATTTTTTGCCAGGAATCTTACCTGTGTCAAGAGCGTCCGCTAAGTCAAAGTCCTCATTGCCTATCAAAAGAACACAATTATTTAGAAAGACATTGTAACAGAATGCAAAGCTTCAATCTGCCTTGTCTCCCCAGAATATCTGCCAAGGATTCTGGCCTGCTACAACAGCATGATGGCAGACTTGTGTAGCCTGAGCTTTATATAAAATTTGAAAGATTGTGGTTGTTCCGAGTTCAACTCGTCTGAAAGGAACCCAAAATGAACTTTCCCCTCCCCAACTTGATATTAGCAAATTTTATTTTCTATCCTGTTCCTATAATTATTGCCATCACGGAATGTGCCTTTTTCCACAGCTGTTGCACCCGGGTCCCATGGAAGATGGCATGACAAATGCAGTTGGCCCACTTGATTCAAAACAGGACCTCTCAGAAATGAAACATAATGATCTCATTTATAGAATCACACTAGCTTAATTCATCAGAATGAACATGAAACATGTGACACAGCCTCTAGAGTCTAGAAGCCAGTTTGGCTGCAGCTCCAAAAAGCTTGTTTACAAATTCCCAAAGTAAGCTTAATGGAAGTGTTTGAAAACAAGTATTTTGGTTTGCAGGTATTGTTTCCCTATACCCGATCCCCCCAAAATAAAAATGATGTTTTCAATGGTGCCATGATGCCAATGTGCCAATAATATTTCTTCCTGAAGTCTTGAATTCTCTCCTCCTGTTGCATGGTGGCAAACCTCTTGAAGCTAAAGGGACTTTAATACTGGATAGTAGAAGATTATACCTGGCATACCCAATATCCTGGGAATAAGATATCCGGTCAGGTATATTATAACTCTTTGCTCAGCACAGAGTTAAACTATGGAACTCACTCCCACTGGAGGCACTAATTCTGGTTTAGTCCCCATTCTCCTCTCTGCTGAACCCTACAATAGCAACACTGATACAAAGATGGAGGAAGGAAATAGTGCCACCCACTGAACTGGTTGCAGACAAGTGATGGTTGCCTGAAGGCCGACTGCAATTGCTCTACTAGACTAGTCACCACTGAAAGGGTGAGGTTGTGTTCTGTTGGTGAAGCAAGCAAGCAGGGATTTGAGGAGTTTCTGGCCAGGATGGTGAAAACTGGGGGTGCCATACTGATTAGAAAGAACCATTTAAATCTTGGGCGCAAAGCATAACTGAAAAGTGCTGTAGAAATGATTAATAATAATATGGATACGGTGACATTGTTTCATTAAGACCTCTTCCTGTCTGTGCTCTAGTTAATCTGTAGTCTTTCCATCACTCTGCAAGTTAAGCAAATGAGGCATTAGGAAAGACAAAGCACCGTAGCACATAGGAAATGTGAAACTGTGAAATAATTCCACTTTAAGTGCCAACAGAACTGCAGCAGTATAAAATCTGATTGATGTATGCACATAACATCGAGGGGGAAGCAGAATCAAAATTGCTTTTAGCATAGCTACAGTTGCTGTGCAGATCAGGAGACAGCTACTAAAAAACAAAAACAAAAGCTGCTACACTGAAAAACTTTACATTGTTTCTGATCAGAGTTGTGATGGCACTATTTCCTAGCTTTTCTCTCTTTTTTGCGATGGGGGTGGAATTCTCTAGAGCCTATGCATTTATAATTCTGGATTGAGGCTGAGGCTGAGTACATACCACATATTTAAAGTGCATCTTCCACCCTACAAAGAATCTTGAAAACTGCCATTTGCTTAAGGTGCTGGGAACCATGGCTCTGTGAGAAGAAAACTACAGTTCCCAGAATTATTGGATGGGGGTACTTTCAATGTATGTTGTGTATGTAGTCTTGCATTCATTTTGGATCTGGAAAAATCAACAAGAAGTGACATTTCTCATCCATTTTTACTTAATAACAATGTCTTCTGAATTGGGAAGAAGTCCAATTCAGTGACAAATTCATCTCTCCACACTATATTTTTTTTATACTGTGAGTAGATCACAGTCTCTTGGGAGCTGGACAGCCCTGCCATATATAAACATTTTTTTTATTTTAGTTGCTCTTCAGTGCCCGGCAAATGCCTGCTGTTGGGGGGGGGGATGTTGAAGTATCAATGTGCTAAAAGCCACACAGTGTTGTGATGACCGGTGATTAAATGTTCCGATATATTCTGTGCATGTGTGGTGAAATCACAGGACCACAGGATAAGAAATGGCATCTTTTGTTAAGACATAAAGTGGTGAACCACACTATGCATCTGTTATGTGTCAGAACCACAGTGCTTCAATAACAATCAGCCATAATAATCAACAACCATGTCAGCTCCTTAACTCTTCTTCTAAATCTGCCTCTAGAAAATGTAATGTTAGGGCAGTCTAATAAACTGATCTGGATGCTGACATAGTAAGATGTTATTGGATGCCCAAGACCCATCCATCTTTATCAGTATGACCAGTGATCAGTGGTGATGGGAGTTGTCCAATACAGTGTTTTGCAGTAAAAATTTTCAAAGGAGAATAGTTAGGGCCAGAGGCACTGGCTTGCAAGGGCAACCAATGCTCATGTTGGACATTGCAACATCCTGACACCGTGTGCATGAGCATTACCCCCCCCCCCCAAACTAGGCAGAAGCTTTGCGAGCTTTGGGAAGGAGGCACCAGAGGAACATTTAGGGGATTAGCCTAGTTCCCCTAATGACACACCACTGGTCAAATAACATCTGGAGGGGCACAGGATTCCCATACCCAGCCTAGAGCATCCTTAGATCCCATCGACAAGCCAGGAAACACCTGAGGTCTGGGATCACTCAGTAAATCCCAGTGTGGTGATGCAAGGACAGATTACACTAGAAGCTGCAGATGATATCGCCTATGCAAAAGGCCAGTAGTAGGCCATCTGCTTTGCATGCAAAGAAGGTCTGAAGCTCAATCCCATACCTGAATGGCATCTCCAGGTAGGGCCATCATGAGCATCATGTGAACCCTAGAGAGCTGCTGTCAGTTGGTGTGTAGACCGTACTGAGCTGGAAAGACCAATGGGTGAATTAAGTATAAGGTAGCTTCCAATGCTCCTAATTCAAATGCTTGGAGTCGTGCAGGCAGTGAATGGATTGGTAAAAATAGTCCTTTTCTGATAACAACAGACCATCTCACCTAAACATCTCCTTTGTGGAACATCTGTACATACCCAAACAGCAGAGTGCCAGTTTCTTTTTATTGCACTGCTTTGTTCCAACAAATCTGTGTTGAAAAGCGGATGAATGTTTTGAAAAGCCAGCAATATATTCTGTCTAAAGGGGAACTCATGTTGTTGTTTAGTCGTCTAGACAGCCTAGACAGGAGTGCCTGGCGTGCTCTGGTCCATGGGGTTATGAAGAGTCAGACACGACTCAACGACTAAACAACAACAACAACAATACTGCTTAAGCCTGCCTTGCAGAATTTTGAGAACCTTGCTAGCGTGTGAAATGAATTTTGAGCATTTTTTGGCACTCCCCTTTTTTGGGATTTGGATGTAGACTGATCTCCAATCCTCTGGCCACTGCTGAGTTTTCCAAATTTGCTGGCATATTGAGTGTAGCACCTTGACAGCATCATCTTTTAAAATTTTAAATAGTTCAGCTGGAATATCATCACTTCCACTGGCCTTGTTATTAGCAGTGCTTTCTAAGGCCCATTTGACTTCACTCTCCAGAAAGTCTGGCTCAAGGTCAGCAACCACACTACCTGGGGTGTATGAGACCTCCATATCTTTCTGGTATAAATCCTCTGGGTATTCTTCCCACCTCTTCTTGCATTTCACCAGTTACAATAGGGACGTCCCATTCCATAATGATAACTTTACTAATTATACGCCACACATCTTACTGGGTTGCCCCAGGCACTCTGAGCAGCTTCCAACATATATAAATAATAATAATAAAACATTAAATTTTAAAAAAACCCAAACCTTCCCTTCAGATGGCTTGGGGGTTGGATAACTCCAAACCCTCCAACATTTCTCCAATGAAAATAGAGACATCCTTAGGAAAAGTTGGACTTTCCGGGATCAAATCAGAAACCGGGACAGCTTCTTTAAATCAGGGATGTCCCTGGAAAATTGAGACAATTGGAGAGCCTGGAAACTATCCTGAATATCTGGCAAAATGAGTAGCATTGCTTTCTAATGACAAAAATGGAACATGGGCAGCTCCAGTGAATGAAAAATGGGTAATCATTCTCCTCTCCAGTTATTTTTGCACTGGAGTATCCGTATTTTAAAACTGGAGGAAATATGATGTGATAAGTGACTTCCTGGATGACACAAGCACCTCATTACTCAGTTCCCTCTAGACACAGTTATCGAGGCAATTTGCACGGCAATCTCAATAGGTACCTCATTACTGGCTTTTGAGCAGTTCTGGAATTGGAGTGCAGGAAAATGCATCTTTGCGAGGAAAATGGCTCTGTTGACACAGAAGACAGAGGCATGCAGGGCACTCAAAGACGAATCACACACATACGTTCATGGTTTGGGAGAGCAAAGATTATTATTAGGGCATCAATGATTTAATTCATGCTATATGGAACTTTAATATACTGTGATTAACAGCCGGAGGAGATAATGAAGCAGAAGGGAGAAAACAGTATCCTTGCTGCAGTATGAAATCGTATCCTTTGTCTTATCTAAGAGTGAGAATTGCAAGGGAATATAGAAATAAATTCTGGGGAAACAGGTGGTCCTTTATACAATATTGTCAAGAAAATAATTACCTCCCATTCAGGTAGGTTTAGAGTTTTTATAAAAGAAATGTTGTAATTTTCTGCTAAGTTATATTTACTTGTGGAATATTATGATCTGAAGGTTTTTAAAAATAAAAAACAGTTTTGTTGATCATTTTTAATAATGGTAAAAAAAATTTTTTTTAAGGAATAGTGTCCTTTATAGCACCACCAAAGTCTGCTTTGTTCATTTTGTTCAGGAGAGTCACTACAAAGAAGCATTGATTGATTGATTGATTGATTAGAAAAATGACATTGCAATGGGGGAATGGTGCAATCCTGCATTACGGCATTTCTCTTTCTTTCATAGCTTTATCTGTGGGCAAGCACACACAAAAATGTCACACTTCGAAAACATCTCCAAGCTGCACAGGTAGCAGGATCTGTGATATCACAGGTATTATCAACACTCAAAGAACAACGAACTGCATTTCTGTTATTGAAACGCAGATTGGCAGGCCTTTGACCCTTCCTGTTTTGCGGTCTCTTCCCCACTTTAGCTCCTCATTATTTGCTTTTTGAAGTTACAGTAGCACAGGCTTGGAAGGGACCATGGGCCTCATCAAATCCAACCTTGTATTCATGCAGAAACTTTGTAACATATACAATCATGGAAATGGTTTCAGCTGGGTGCGTTTTCCTATACTGAGTGTGTACTGCAGACAGGGAAAACAGGTTGATCAACAGCACTGTCAACAACCACTTTAGACAGTGGCTCATAAGCCAAGGGAAGAGAAGACGTCGATAAAGAAGAGTGAAAGAGGTTGCTTATGATTCAGAGGCCATGACTAACTTCCAAGAGGATGGCAGGCACAGGATCCTGAACATGCCCGTTCTTCACCAGCAGGTTGTCAACATGACTCATCATCTTGAAGCCATGAGGTGAGATTGGCATTCATGATGACGTTTAAACAACACTTAAAGATTGGGACTTTGAGGGAAAGGTGTGGAACATGTGACTGCAGTCCTCATGTCAGCTTTTTAGTGCCCTAGATGGGTATTTGATACTGTGAGCTTGAAGCAGAGTCCAGTGTGGACCAAGGATAATATAGATCAGGCATCCCCAAACTTCGGCCCTCCAGATGTTTTGGATTACAATTCCCATCTTCCCCGAACACTGGTCCTGTTAGCTAGGGATCATGGGAGTTGTAGGCCAAAACATCTGGAGGGCCGCAGTTTGGGGATGCCTGCTCTAGTATTTCAAAAGCAATCAGGATGCATTTATACAGCAAACAGGGCTATCAGGTATATGTGGACCTGAAACAGAGGATTGACATGACTTCAGTGTGGAGCATGGACTATTTGGAAATAATCTAGTGCTATGTCTGGCCTTGGGGGCCTGACATTTTAGGGGAGGGTGGGCACTCAAGTCAAGTGCAAATCAGTAGTCTCAAAAATAAGTATTAGTAATGAGGTTTCACTACAAATAGTCTCTCTTGAGGAGATCACTTAAGTCCTAAAGCAGACTATGGATTCTGTCATAGGAGCAATATATTTTATTATTATTATTAGTCATCGTCGTCGTAATATAATGCCACCCTTTACCCCAAGATCTCAGGGCAGTTCACAACATAAAAATACAAAATAAAAGCACAAAATGCATAATAAAAACAACAAACCAATACCCCAGCACACATACAAACACATTTAAAAGGACATCAAAGGTATACTATGGAAAAGCACATTCCAACAGATCATCCCATTCAAAAGGCACATATATAACAAGAGACCTAGAAAATCTCATGCTTTTAAAATGAAAATGCTACTCGGGTTCTTCTTCTTTACCTCTCAATACAACTCAGAGGGCAAAATGGGAGCAAAGAAAGGCCACATCTCACACATACTGTTTATATATACATTGGCATCACAATTGTTGAAAGCAATACGTCCTATAAAAGACACCGTTCAATATACAGGCTGCCTCTGCATTTGAAAACTGAAGTCTTACCAAGTGTCATAAAGAGGGAACTCCCAGTCTAATTTTTTTGTATAACAAGAAAGTCCACATACCAAACTTAATAAGATGGTGTGGATTATCATTCTTCACCTACTCGAATGAACTTTATTCTTCTCTGGAAGACCGTCATCCTTTCAGTCATTCATTAGTTATGTGATAAGCTGAAAAGCTTGTCCAGCACACCAGTTTTCAGGCAATTATCATTCATTTCAGGAAAAAAACTGGACTAACTTTTGTAAATTAGTTCTGTTAGCATTCATGAATTAAGTTTTTTTAATTCGTGAGTCAGAAAAACAGCTTGTTCAATAATGCTCAAGACGAAACACTAGCTCAGGAGTTTGCAAGCTACATAATAGAGCTGTGTGGATAATACACCTATATTAATTGAAAGATCACTTTTTTATGGCCATAACTTGCATTCCTCTCTCTTCTCATTCTGGTAAAGACTTTCACTTGCAGTTCAGAGTTTGCAAAGAGCATCTGTTCATTGCAGGCCTTGGGTTGTTTCTGCTTCCATAGTTTGTAATAGCAAAGCCATGCCTAGGCCTCTGACCTCCCCCCTCCACTGCATGCAAAAATAAAAATGAAAACTCATGAGATCACCTACAGATGATTGGTATTATTGGAAGTCTGAACTCATTACATTATGTATTTAAAAAGCTTGTTGGTGCGCTTTTTAAAGAAAAAGAAAAGAAAATATAGCAGTACTGATTATAATGCTAATAAGCAGCTTCCAGATTGCAGTAAAAGGCGTTTTAAAAGAATGCAAAATGAATGTGACAAAGTTGTATAATCCTCTTTTGCAAGCATTTTTTTTTACCCAAATGTGTAATTTAAAGGTTTAATAATTACAGCTGAATACACTGTCAGAGGGACCCAGGTGGCGCTGTGGGTTAAACCACAGAGTCTAGGGCTTGCTGATCAGAAGGTCGGCGGTTCGAATCCCTGCAATGGGGTGAGCTCCTGTTGCTCAGTCCCAGCTCCTGCCCACCTACCGTAGCAGTTTGAAAGCACATCAAAGTGCAAGTAGAAGGTGGGAAGGTAAACGGCATTTCCGTGCGCTGCTCTGGTTTGCCAGAAGCAGCTTTGTCATGCTGGCCACATGACCCAGAAGCTGTCTGCGGACAAACGCCAGCTCCCTCGGCCTATAGAGCGAGATGAGTGCCACAACCCCAGAGTCAGACACGACTAGACCTGATGGTCAGGGGCCCCTTTACCTTTACCTTTTACACTTCTGTCAAGTAGACTTTCTAACAGAAAGAGGTGGCCACCTCAGGAAGCTGATATTGGGTATAATGGAAAGGCAGCAAAGGCTCCCCCCCCCACACACCTTAATGTATCATTTTTATCTGTTATTGCTTGTGGGATTTTCTGCCTCAGGTGCCAAAATAATGTGGCCAGCCTTGGGTAAGGTTCACCATGACTAGAGATAAGACATTTTGCTGCCTGAGGCAGAGCAACAAATTCTTCCTTAAGTTGCATACACAACATACATTCAAAGCACATTCTCCCCCCCCCCCATAAAAAATCCTAGGGACTCTAGTTTATTTCTCACAGGGCTGTAAGTCCCAGTTTAGCAAACTACAATTCCCAGGATTCTTTGGGAGATGGCCATTTTCTTAAAATTGGCTTTAAATATATGGTGTGTATGCAGTCTCAGTGAAAGAAGGTTCTGGACTTACTCTCAAATATGTGTTTTGATGGGAGTTCAGTTTAAATTAGGGTTACCATACGTCCAGAATTTCTGGAATACTGCAGCTGCAAACAGTGTCCAGGTGGAAATCAAGAAAAAGCTCAACCACTTTTCAGTCCGGATTTTAACCTTTTGAAATATGGCAACCCCAGCTTAAATAAGACCAAATATTATGTTTACTGATGTGCTTCATGATAATGTTCTGATCCAATGAAAAAGTTAACACCACGTGATACAAAGAACCACAGTTGGTTGATGTTTACATCTTAGAGCTATATAGCTGGAAAATGGCCCCTTTGTTGGAAATGAATTGCAAAATAATAAAATAATATTTTTGTTGTTGTTGTTTATCATCCAAAGAAATTATCGGGCAACATCATTTTTTCTATCTCTCACAGAATTGAGCTTTCTCATTTTTATTAATGTTAAATGCCCCTGCTCTAACCAGAGGCGGAGCTGTACATCTGGGGGCGGGGCCATGGTGGTGGGGTGAGCGTCCCAGGGGGGCGCCACAGCGAGTATCCCAGGTGGCGAGCCACCCATTGGGGGTGTAGCGAGCTGCCCATGGCAGGCTGTTTCCTGGGCGGGAGGGGGAGGAGGGAGCCGTGCCGCTTTGCCAGCAGCCTTCCTCCCTTCCCTCTTCCTTTGGCTTGGGGTAGGCTTGGGAGTTGTGGGCGGGTGGCTTACTGAATGTCACCCCCCTCAGTGATGACCCCACTACCACCTCCCCTTCCTCTGCTCCTGGCTCTAACTATCATAGAAATGGGTTTGAAAGTTTATTTTTTCCTTATTGGAGAAATACATACAGTACCAGGGAAAATAGAAGCCTTATCAAAATCTGATTCTTCTAACCTGTTTGAATTATCTTATTCAGTCATTTTCTTTTCTAGCCATCCCCAGTATTTTATTTTCTTAACAACAGTTACAGACTGCTGTTCAAGTGAAGCTTGTTCAGAAGGCAGCTTACAACTTAAAATACTTTTTTAAAAACTCCTATATGAAAGCTATCGTTAAAACAACAAAAATGCAAACTGCACATAAGCAAAAATAAGAAATTGCCATTACCCTTAAATGCCAAGTGGAATGAAATAATCTTCAGATGTCCACAGGGCATCTTTGGGGATATTAATCCACAACTCTTGAACCAATAGAGGAAAAGACCCACTCCTGGGGGATGGTCATAACCAGGCACCCCCAAACTTTGGCCCTCCAGATGTTTTGGACTATAATTCCCATCTTCCCCGACCACTGGACCTGTTAGCTAGGGATCATGGGAGTTGTAGGCCAAAACATCTGGAGGACCACAGTTTGGGGATGCCTGGTCTTAACCATCTCACCTTCCTAAAGGAGCAGGCTCTTGTGAGCAGACCTGAAGGCTTCCTATGCAAATACTCCGATACACCCACAATGCAGAGGTCTGTAAACAAACCGTTTGCCAATACGGATGTTTTAGATGTATTTTCACCAGCCTATGAGTGTCAAGAGATGGGGAGCCATGTTCCGTACCAGCTGCTGCTCGAGAACAATTGTCAAGAGCAGCCCAATGGTTTAAACCAATGTGGAGATCACAGAGGTAGGAATGCAGGCAAATATCTTCTCTCCCAGCAGCAGGAGGTGGAGCTGCCAAAGTAATAAGTTGGATACGGGGCACTCTTGTCCACATCTACTACCTGATGGTTGGAAGAGCGCTACCACCCACCCCAAAGTTTCCGAGAGAGAAAAGAGAAAGAGAGAGAAAGAGAGAGAGATAACCTGTGTCTTTTCATCCTAGGCATAAAATGCAGGAAGGACCACACAATCAACAAATTACGAACCTATTGGGGCTTAATGCTTCATTGACCACCCCATGCCAGAGGTGAAAAGAGCCACAAGGGCTTCTTACCTGTGACTGCGAGCAGAAAGCAACCTGCACACAAAAGGGCAACTGCCAACTTCACCATGGCCTTGCCTTTCTTTCTTTTGTCTGAAGTGGATAAAGGAGTCACAGCTCTACAGTTCCTTTCCTTGTTTCGTAAGAAGAAAGACCCTCACGTAGATGATGGCTGTATACTCCCATGAACCGCCTGTGGTCTCGCGGGTGTCCTACCTAGAAGCCCACGTCATATGCAGGAGAAAAGGTTTGGAAGGCATCAAAAGCTGATCACAAAGTATCTCAAACAAACAGTTGGCAGCTGCATTATACAACACCCACATCTGCATCCATTCACCTATGAGCAAGAGGCATGTAGATTCAGGAAAGGGGAGGGACCAGCTGTTTGCAGCCAGTCAAAAAGCACAAACCAAGGCTTTCCCCAGCTCACCTCCCTTCCCACGGAGAAGACACTCAGCGTTTGGAAATAATTGTCATATGATTAAACAGCCAAGCAGGGTGTGGCATAAGTATGCATTATGCTAATCCCCAGCAGAAGGAAGATGTCTGTGAAGCAAGCTCAACCAACTTGTTGTAAAATCACCAGAGAGCTGTGGGTCACATCTTTGCTTTGCAGAGAATGAGTGCAAAGTGTCAAGGAGGATCCCCTTGTTGAATTCCCCATCTGTTATTACAATGGTTGAGACAGAGAAAGGATGGAAGGAAAGCCCAAACCATACACAGGGCTTACCTGTTAACAAGCTGTCAAAACATGTCCTGCCCATCTGTAGGTGTTGCGCTGCAAGGACTTGAAAAGCTCCCTGGTTGAAAGCTGAGTTCACTCAGCTGCTCATGAATCATAAGATTCAGCTGGAAAAAAGAGAGCAGAGTTTCCTCACATTTTGACTAGCAGCATCGCTTGCATGTGACAAAGCACAGAACAAGAAATAACTTGGAATTATCATGCTGCAAAACAGCAACGTATGTTGTGCATTATAACCTACACAGCCAACCATTTAGTGCCAAGTTGCAGGGTGATCATGTACGATTAGTTTTGAGTAGGCATGAGTAGTTTTAGCATGCTTATGCCTTTCGTTAATGCCGCCCTCTTTAAAAGATCAACAGTGCTGAATATACTGCTGTGGAGACTCAAGCCATGTTTGTCTGCAGTGCATTTTATGATTATATACATAGACATAAACATATAGACACCCCCCCACAGTCTTTCCTACAAGGAAATCAATGCTGAGATCCATATTTCTCCCCGTTTTATCTTCACAATAACCCTGCGAGGTAGGCTAGGTGGACAGATAGGACTGGCTTAAGATCATAAAGGTAGCTACAATCCAAGGCCATGATGGCTGCATACTACTTTCAGGATCTGAGGAAGTATCTGTATACTACTTCAGAACCTGCATTTCTTTTACTTGGTTAGAAATACGCATTGAAAAATTCAGAGAAGGGTGGATTTCAAGGCTGGTTTTGTTTTGGTCCATGTAATGTTTCAGAAAGTGTGAATTAGGGTTAGGGTATCAGCTTTGGGATGTGAGTGGCGCTGTGGTATAAAACCACTGAGCCTTGGGCTTGCTGGTCGGAAGGTCAGCGGTTTGAATCCTGGTGACGGGGTGAGCTCCCGTTGCTCGGTCCCAGCTCCTGAAAAACTGTCTGCGGTCAAATGTTGGCTCCCTTGACCAGTAAAGCAAGATGAGCGCCGCAACCCGAGTTGTTCGCGACTGGACTTAACTGACAGGGGTCCTTTCCCTTTCCCTTTTATCAGCTTTGAATGTGATCTGAATCCATTTTCTTCCCCATCCCTACTCACTACTTATTCAAACAAATGGCGGAATCCAGAACGCCCATTTTTTGCACAGGCACATTTTTGTGCATGGAGTGATGGGGGGGGGGGGAGAGAGAGAGCTGTTCTGGGATCCTCAGCCCTGGGCCTGCTCACCCAAACTGTTAACTTCCTGGGGCTTTTCTACCTGGGATGCTAGTGTTGTGTTGGTCAACTTGCAGTGGGCAACAGAATGAGAAAGCAGCCAGGCACAGGCTGGTCTTGAAGAGTGTGCCTCTCTGGTCTACAAATGGAAAATAAACTGATACTGTGAACATTAGCAGGTTGTGAAGTGACAATTTTTCCTGGCTGGCAACTTGTTGCTGTTGTTGTTTACATCAGGGCAAGGCTTTGAGGTGAATAAAGATAGAGGAGGAAGCAACACTGCCTCTCTTCCTTACTTCATTCTTGCTCAAAAGTCAAGGAACAGGCCATGGGTTCTTTAACTCCCTTCCTAAGTTACTGCAGTGAAAGCAACAGCTGAAACTTTGGCAGAGCGCTCCTGATACAACCCCTCCCTGATGCTCCCTCAAAGACTGGCAAAATGGCACTAACTTCCTCAGATGCTCATGCCCACCTGTGAATCATAAGTCCAAGGGTGTGAACAGACGGCACATGATGCCACAGCCTTTCTGTTGCTATGCTAAGCCTGTTTATGGATTAGATGCTGTAGACTTGTGCATTGCCTTGAGCTCCCATGGAAGAATTGTGTGTGTGTGTGTGGGGGGGGGTATCAATAAAATAAGGTTATCAGCCCAGAGTGCCAAAGGGGATAACTCTATTCACTATACGCCCATGGAAAGGTGTAGTAGAGCCCCATCTCTTCACCTTGGCTTGCATGGAGAAAGAGATGAGCCTTTTGAAGGAGGCTATATTAAGGCCCTCTAGCTTACTGGCATCCTTCCAAAGCTAGTTCAGACATTCACCTAATTTAAAACCAAACCAGGTCATCATCAGTTATTGTGTGCAGAGGAGGGCAATTAAGATGATCAGTGGTCTGGAAGCCAAGCCTTATGAGGTACGGTTGAAGAAGCTGGGTATTCTTAACCTGGAAAAGAGGAGACACAGAGGAGATATGATAGCCATCTTCAAATAACTAGAGGGGTAGTGAAACTGGGAAAGCCTCATATGCCCAAATGTTGGTTCATGTAGAAATGTGGCATTGTGAGATAAGACTGCAGCATTCTGGGAACGGGGCATCTGGTCCCCTTAAGAATTTCTTCCTGTCTCTTAAGGATGTAAGGCTAGCTAACTGCAGGATGAGATGTTATCTGATTTACAATGCTAAAGCGAGAACCTGGTGCAGCTGTGAGAGTGAAATGTGGATTGGGTTGTAAAAGACCCAGGAGGTTATCAAAACCATTTGCAATTTAGGAGCCTGGTGTGTCAAAAGGGGCTTGGGAATTTAGGGAGTGCCTTTTGTTCTCAAGGCCTCCGAGACCAAACAAAGTTTGCTGCGCTGGTCTCTGACAATCAAGAGATACATGCCCATCACTTGGTATTGGTAAATTCATAATTAAACCTACAAGGAGATTGGTCCCTAACCTGTCCCACACGTGGGGTCTCAAGGATAAAGGTTTGGGAATTCAGATGTTAATTGCTCTTAGCATTCAGCACTTAACTACCAATCTTTTTGCCACAGGCCTGAGGGTGATTTGCTGGAGAAATCCTTCTTGTTTGCAAGAATTGCTGTATGTTTTTTAGCTAGTTATACCTTATAATGTTTTTATTTTTTGTTTGTAACCTTTCAGGAACTGTGTAGCTTTCTTTTAATAAATATTGAAAAGGACCCTTTTGTCTTCTGTTTTGTGCCTTTTACCTGGGGAAGCTAAACCAGTGCCTCACCATTTGGACACCTACCGTACTTGTTCTACCTGTTGAATTTCTGCCTGCATCGCGGCAAAGTGACTCAGGACCATGCAAACCCGGTAAACACGGAGGGTCTTTTTCCTTGTCCCCCCCCCCCCCGGCCTAGGGTTGCCCTGAGAAAGGAAGTGGTGGCAGCTCTACCTTTATGGACTTGTGCTTCTGCAAAGAATGGTACTACTATTCTCCTTCTTTCCCAGTTCCTGTCAGTGTCTAGAAGGACTGGATAAGAAGGGCGGAGAGTGGTATCACTACAAGAGGGTTGTCACGTAGAAGATGAAGCAAGCTTGCTTTCTCCTGCTCTGGGGGGTAGGATTCGAAACAATGGCTTCAAGTTACTAGAAAGGAGATTCATACTAAACACCAGGAAGAACTTTCTGACAATAAGAGCTGTTCGACAGTGGAATTTGCTGCCAAGAAGTGTGGTGGAGTCTCCTTCTTTGGAGGTCTTTAAGCAGAGCTTGGGTGGCCATCTGTCTTGGATGCTTTAGCTGAGATTCCTGCATTGCAGGGGTTTGGATGAGATGATCCTTAGTGTCCCTTCCAAGCCTACAATTCTATTATTGTTGACAAGCCGCTTATATTTTTTGGTTTTCAATCCTAAAGCCTCTGCTAAAATCATACAGCCGTTTTGTCTAGACCCCCCTTAAAAACATACAGACAAGTGAAAAAGTTTTAGGTTTTGTTGATTTTTATTTTTTAAAAAAGATCACAAGTATTATGTCTTAATTACCAAATTCCTAGAAGTTCTCGCAATCTAAGGAGCCAAAACACTAATTTACACCTGTGGTCCCCAAATGTTGCTGGCCTCCAACTCCCATCAGTGCCAGCCAGAATGGCAAATAGTCAAGGAAGATGGCAGCTGTAGTCCAGCAATCTCTGCAGGAGCAAAGGCTCACCATCCTTGCTCTACTTGAAGTTTAGCACACTCAAACAGCTACTGTTTTAAGTCATTTTTATCACATAGTGCACATGAAATAAGATGGGATGAAATAAAACAATGATTTCCATTAGAAATTAACGGCCTGATTGTATGTCTGTTTATTCAGAAACAAGCCCCACAGACCTCAATATAGTTTACTTCCATATACATATAGGAGTGCAGCCAATTTTATACACATGTCATTGGGAAGTAAGCTGTCCTGAATTCTGTGGAGCTTTAAATAAAATATGCAAAGATGTGGGGGTAATAGGCACAAATTCAGACTCTGCTGCTTAGGAATGACATAGAAACATCTTTAGAAATCAGCAGAACTCCAATATTAAGTTTAGCATTGATTGTAGTTTACAAAATGATTATTTTCTTTTTTTAAAAAAGTATTACCACTTTGCAAGTTGCATTCAGTGGCACATATTGCCTCAAAATGCAATATTCTTATTGGATTAACTATGATGCGCATTTGCTGTGGAGCATGTGCCTAGCTCAGTTTATAATATGATGAAGAACTGATCTTGAGTTCTGTGCGCATTAAAAATGGAAATAAATTTAAGCACCCATGCTCCACACCTGTGGCTAGCTACCATCTAGTTTCTAGTTTAAATAGGAACATGCCATCCAATATTGCTTTGATTACGAGAGTCATGCATGCAGAAATCACATTCTATGCAATAACTTTGATTTTACATTGGCACAATGCTTAGAGAGAAAGTATCTGAGTTCCAAAAATAATGCTCATTGCATGATTTAGCTGGTTAATTTTTTTTGCTGTCAGCTTGTGCCAAACGTTTACCACAATCTTGAAACCAAAAGCATGTAGACAGGAATTTATTTAGATCCAATGAAAACAATCCATTTTCATGCTCCCAGTGACCTTTCTCAAGCCTTTCTGCACATGAAGTGGAATACAGAGTGCTCAGTTCGTATTATTTTGATCAATTACCTACTGCTATATTAATGGCACTTCAAGGTATGCAACTAAAGGCATCTGAATTGGTCAAACAAGCCTTGTTGGAAGCCATTTACTGAAAAATATAGCCAAGTGGTCACAAGAATGTCAACTTTTTTTTTTGTAAATACGAAACAAGAGGAAGCAGGGCACTTGTGAATAATAAAGAGGTAAATCCCATAGTCAGAGGCACATGCTATCACTGAGTTTTAAATGGCAATTGCATTTGCTAAATTAATTTTTGGTATTCTTGTAGAAAACAACTCCAGCTCAGAGACAGTGGCACAGTGGCTGGATGAGTTATACATGATATGCTTCTGCAGCTGCACAGCTTTACTGTGACCTCCTCTCCCACCCCAAAAATTCCACACTTCGTTTCAATATAATACAGTGGTACCTTGGGTTACAAATGCTTTGGGTTACGTTCATAACCTGAGGTACCATTGTATTGTTATTTTGCATTCAAAAGGCCCCAGGTGTAACATGTATACTAGATAGGACTTTCTCTGAGTGAGAATAAGTAGCAAGGCAATGCGTATAGCACCTCCACCTTCTATGCCAGGCACCCCCCAAACTGCGGCCCTCCAGATGTTTTGGCCTACAACTCCCATGATCCCTAGCTAACATGACCAGTGGTCAGGGATGATGGGAATTGTAGTTCAAAACATCTGGAGGGCCGAAGTTTGGGGATGCCTGTT
Source organism: Zootoca vivipara (assembly GCF_965207765.1). Taxonomy (NCBI): domain Eukaryota; kingdom Metazoa; phylum Chordata; class Lepidosauria; order Squamata; family Lacertidae; genus Zootoca; species Zootoca vivipara. The sequence goes on along the minus strand of NC_142587.1, from coordinate 33,641,112 downwards.
CTATACATTCACTGTAAAGCAAATGTACACTTATCAGAGATGCTCCAAAATAGACATTAGATCTTAATCACTTATTCCAAGGCAAATACATGTACATATAAAAACCTACTGCTCACATTCTAAGATGACAAAAAAAGCAAAAGCCAGGATAAGGTTATGCAGTTTTTAAATAGTTGGCGTCTCTAGGGACAAGGAAGTTTAGCTCTATGTGAAGCATAGGCCTGAGGGCTATGCTTAACTTCTATCCATTTGGGAGGTGGTTGTGATATATTCTTATGGGGGACAAGAAAGATGCTGCATTTTAGGGCACTAACATGAAGAGGGCAAACATTTATTCCATTCCCAACAACTGAGAGGCAGGGGCAGCTTACCCATTGGCATTTAACCAGTATACATTAAAATAATCTCCCCTGTTAAGGTTCTTGCCATAATGTAAAATATGAGTCTTCGGACAAAAGCAACAGTTTCCAACAAATACAATTTTCTTTTGTTTTAAAGCCAGGAATCAGCAAGTATGCAACTTTGAACTTCAAAGGGTAAACCACAGATACAAGTACTTAATTTGTTAAAATGTCCATTCTCCCTTTCAAAAGACATTTTCAACAGGACTATTTCCACTCTACTTTGCAACTTCAATTTTTTGCTGCTTGAAATGTGTGGTATTTTCTCAGGGAAATACGCAGATTCTCTGTCCAGTTTTCTGGCCTTCACTTAATCTTAAATGGTGCTACTGTTTCTGCAAAAGTGTGCGTTGAACTAAAAAGGAAAAAAGAGGAACAGATTAACGTATTCAAAGATACTTTCTGAAGTAAATAAAAAGTGTGTTTACGTACAAAGGCTGCTGCTAAAACTTCTTACAGTCAATGCCTAAGCATGCCTATTCAAAAGCCCCAAAACAGGACCTATGGGAACTTCTTTCCTAGTAGGCAGAAATCCCGTTTTCTCTGAAGTGAAGCATCTTGTCACCACTGCAATCTAGAAGGGGAAAGGCTTTCTGAAGATGGACAATACTTCTGTCCTCTGTCATCCTAAACCCCAAAAGCCCTCTCAGCAGTTGTTAACAGCCGTGCACTTTGGAGATGGAGAAAAAAATATCTGATCATTATGAACACAAAAGAAAAAGTTGCTGTCTTGTACTCTCTTTTATAGGAAGCTTCTTTGTTCCATGCAACAATTCACCAGCAAAGTTAATCTTTCCTGCTTCCAGCTTGTTTCAGGTCTGTCCAAATTCTATTAACGTTCCCCTAAAGCCAAGTCCTGCTAAGCTTTGCTTTTTCGGCCTAATCCAAAGGGGCAGCTGTCAGGCATCCAACATTCCACTACCATGACCACTAGCTGATTATTGTTGATAATAACCTTTTTGCCTATTGAGGTTACAATACTAAACACTCTTTCTAGGAAGTAAACTCCACTGGAGACAGTGGTGCTTACTTCAGTGTTTCTCAACCAGTGTGCCTCCAGATGTTTTGAGACTACAACTCCCATCATCCCTAGCTAGCAAGACCAGTGGTCAGGAATGATGGGAGTTGTAGTCCCAAAACATCTGGAGGCACACTGGTTGAGAAACACTGGCTTACTTCTCAGTGGACATGCATTGGACTGTGCTGCGCACCATTTGTCGCTTCAGCCTTGTAATCTTCAGGTTACACACATATCCCTCATCATAATTCATATTCCCCCTTTTTGATGCAACTGTTTCTTACACTTTTACTTAAGGATTACTTAGGATTCATAATTTTGATTAAGCACCAAAAGTAGGCATGTAGTGGGGGGGGAGGATAACCTAAAACACACACATGCATACCAGATATTTATGTAGGACACCCCAAAAGTTGTTGAGCTATTTTTAGATAAGCCTAAGATCCGGGACGAAGTCCCCCCAGACATCAATTCCACCTCTGAAATCCCAGTAATGTGAGGGAAAACGCAGACGTATGGCAGCTCGAATTTATGGTGTTCCCATAATTTAGCAGGGTGGAGACATTTTGTCTCACCAAAGTGGTGCATGCTCTAGTTATTTCTTGCTTGGATTAATGCAATGCGCTCTATGTGGGGCTACCTTTGAAGGTGACCCGGAAACTACAACTAATCCAGAATGCGGCAGCTAGACTGGTGACTGGGAGCGGCCGCCGAGACCACATAACACCAGTCTTGAAAGATCTACATTGGCTCCCAGTACGTTTCCGAGCACAATTCAAAGTGTTGGTGCTGACCTTTAAAGACCTAAACGGCCTCGGTCCAGTATACCTGAAGGAGCATCTCCACCCCCATCGTTCTGCCCGGTCACTGAGGTCCAGCGCCGAGGGCCTTCTGGCAGTTCCCTCGCTGCGAGAAGCCAAGTTACAGGGAACCAGGGAGAGGGCCTGCTCGGTAGTGGCACCCACCTGTGGAATGCCCTCCCACCAGATGTCAAAGAGAAAAACATCTACCAGACTTTTAGAAGACATCTGAAGGCAGCCCTGTTTAGGGAAGCTTTTAACGTTTAACAGACCATTGTATTTTAATATTTTGTTGGAAGCTGCCCAGAGTGGCTGGGGAAACCCAGCCAGATGGGTGGGTGGGGTATAACTAAATAAAATAATAATAATAATAATAATAATAATAATTATTATTATTATTATTATTATTATTATTATTAACTTATTTAAAGGGTAGCACTCTCCACTATCTTATGCATTTTTATTTAGCTGCATGCTTATAGCGTTTAGTGGGTTCTTTTCATCACTGTAATTTTCAGAGAGATATTTTTGTGAACTGATAATTAATGTTATTGCTTTTATGCTACAAGTCACTTCATGTGCACTACAGAGAATGAGATACCCCCATTTTATCCCTTGGAAATGAAGGGTTTCTGATACAGTAACATCTCATTTCTGACAGAACACATGTGTGTGTGTGTCTGTGTCCCCCTGCATGTACACATTCCAACACACACATGTACGCAAAGCCCAACATAAGCAAGATGGTTCATCTGTCATTGTAATAGTCTATATTACACCTGAAATGACTGTCCAAAGAGGGCAGACTTCAGCTGGCACTGAAAGATTAAGTCAGTGCCAGCCAAATCTCAAGAGGGGTGGGCAGGAGCTGGGACCGAACAACGGGAGCTCACCCCGTCGCGGGGATTCGAACCGCCGGCCTTCTGATCAGCAAGCCCTAGGCTCTTTGGTTTAGACCACAGCACCACCCGCGTCTCCATATGGTACATGTCCATAATCTCCCACTGTCATATAAAGAAGGCTAATAAATAAAACTAATAAAAGGGCTAGTAAGGAAGACAATGTTAAGTGAAAAATGAGAGTTGTTTGAAGGTATGTTAAGTAGGAGGTCTGGCCTTGGTTGTTGTCTTGATGGGAGACCTTGCAGAATTCCGTATATAAAGCCGCTCTGAAACATCTCAAGTATGCAAAGAATCATACTCAGTTCTGTTTCATAAAGAAGATTCCTTACCAGGTGGTTCAGAGTGTGCTCCTTGTTGACTTTGCATATTAACATTTTCTTCATCTGTAGATACAAACACAATTTAGATACATTTATACTTCACATAGATAATTCAGCTCACACACATTACCTAATGCCTAGTGCGGGCACATTTCAAACTTTAAGCCTCCAATTACACTGGGAAATACAATTCTAATATGTACAGTCATAATGCATATTATGGAGAAGCTCTCTCTCTCTCTCGTGCACACACAAACAAGATTCCTCATGTCACTGGTTAGGTTAATAGAAACATTAAAGGAAACATATGAAAGGCAAAAAGAAACTCAATATAAAAACTTACCACTTGCTTTGAAGCAGAGCTTTTTCTTCTGGTAGGCTACAAAGCTTGACACAGCCCCAGCTATTGCTACAAGTACTGAGCTAATAATTCCAGCTATCATTCCTGGATTTTCTGTGAAAATTTAGAAAGCAGGTTTAATCTGATCCACTTCTCAACGGCCATATAAATAAAAATAACAGAAAAGGCATTTTTAAGAGCAATTTAATGACACCAGAGAATATGCACTTGGAAGAAATCACTGTATTCAACAGAGTTTGCTTCCTTTTCTTTAAAAGGCACCCACTAACAGCATTCAAATAATGCAAATTTTGAAATAAATGTTACATTTCATAATGTTTGTGACTGCTTGATCGTGTATTTACTACCCAGTGGTGCTCCCTAAGACAGAAAGAGCTCCAGCTCCAATTACTCAAGTTATTATGTTGTGAACTGCCCTGAATTCTATGGATAAAGAACTGTATACAAATTTAAAAAATAAAATATATTTTTTTAAAGCTGCATTAGAAGAAATGCTAATTGTTCAATTTAAAACCCAAGCTAGATATTGTGAAATTTCCAACATCCATATGCATTGGCTTCTAGCTGCAAAATCCAGGTTCTTAAACAAGTCCATGGTGAGTTCAGGCATGGCAGAAAGGAAGAACACCCAAGTGTTCAAACCAGTCATTACTTCACAGGCGTAATGTGTGAATTATGTATGGAGAAAATGAATAGAGGTAGGTTTTTCTCCCTCTCTCACACCACTAGAACTCATGGACATCAACACAGCTCAATGTCGGAAGATTCAGGACAGACGGTGATGACCTCCAACTAGAATGGCAGGAAGAGAAGATAAAGACAAATTCATGGATGATATGTTTGTCAATGGCTACTAGCCACAATGCCTACACTCTGTCTCCATGGTTAGAGGCAGTATGCTTCTGAATACCATTTGCTGAAAAGTGCAGGAGGGGAGAGATCTCTAATGCTCTCGGAATGTGCTTGGAGGCATCTCACAGGTATCTGGTTAGTCAATGTGAGAACACAATGATGAATTAGATGGGCCACTGGCCTGATCCAGCAGAGCAATTTCTGTGTTCTTACGCTACAACTCACTGCTGTCCAATCTGCTTCCAGGGGAAACAGTGGCTCAGCGATTGTCAGATCTGATAAGGGATGCTTGCTCATGAGAAGTTTCAAGGAAGTGTATAGAAAGGGGAACAGATGGAATGAAAGGGGAACAGATGGCTAGACTTCCTCCCAGAAGTAATGACAAATCCAAGAACTTCAGCAGAATTTTGAAGGGTCATCAATTTTCTGTTTCCTTACAAAAAGCTCAAACAATGCTCAAATGGGGTGGGTGGGGGTGGGGGGGTTGAATCATATAGTGACAACAGGTTCCTGCCAACTGTGAGGAATAATAGGATGGAAGCAAATAAAATTTTATTTTTTAAAAAAAATCTAAAGCTTGCTGCCCCTGCTCTTTTGCTTACAAATCTCACCCACTCTTCATGTGAGAAGCCAACAACCCTGGATGACTGTGATGTGTGAACATGGCCATTTTGAACTTTGCTTTTGTCAAACATTGTGCTCCCCCTTGGATATGATTTAATATTACAGAAGATGTCATTCGTAATAGTTCAGTCCCACAACTGACCTGATGAACCAGAACACACACAGCAAGGATAAAACATATAGACTGCTGCAGCACAAAGGTTAACTTTTAGGGATGACTTAAGAATCCATGGTTATAAGTGCCATATAAAAAACCTCACAAGCTTACCTTGCTCCTTGCCACCAGAGTCCGAGCCTCCATGTCCACCTATGAAAGCAGCTTTGTTAGAATATGCTTTGCAAACAGTAGCTCTTTATTTCCCCCTATGAGGCAACTGCAGTAAAAAGTTTTCTATCTTACAATTCAAATACTAGCAGAGTAAAAGATGGTCAGAATGATTCTTGTATTAACAAATAAGCAGTATGTGAAGGGCCAGTGCTATTACCAAGATAAATATTTACATCTAAACCTGAAGCCTCTTCATATATTGTTCCTTCTTCTGCTTAATCTATGAATAGCGATCAAAGGCAAGGTGCATATTATTAATCACTGAAAGATATAAATAGTGTGGCACACTTTTTCAAAGTCGGTTGGTGCTCCTTGCCAGAAATGCTTAACCAAAGGTACCCTATCACTTAGCCCTAAGGGGCCTTGACTTTGAAATGATCTCTGCCTCAGGTTAGCTCTCTCCCCTTCATTGTTGAGAGACAGCAACTGAAGACTTTATAGATCACACGGAACTTTCGAAACTGTTGTTGTTACATTGGCACTAGAAGAAATTTGTGGGTTGGTGTTTCAATGATGGTTATTCTCTAAATATTTTAGTTTGGCATGCATTTTATTTCCAGATGTATTTTGCTGTTCATCTTTGTGCTGAGCATGGCCCAGGACTCTCAGAGGGCAGGGCGATCCCCCACCCCACTTTTTAAGCCTTTCAAGAGTTCCTTGGAGGAGATATTTAGAATATTCCCTTCCAACAATTAGCTGTAACCCTTTCAGTTTCCAGATAGCAGTGCTGTTCTATGAAATACTCTGGATGTGAGCAGTTAAGTCAGAGGGAAATGATACACAACAGCCCCCTGAGAACGCTGAATGCAATCACATAACTGGCCTTCCCAATATGTGAGTGGGAGGGAAAGAAATGTAAAAGTGTTGTTAGTGCTGCACTACTTCTATATAAAAGTGAGATGGCAGCAGAGAGAATAGTCAAGACTAGAGCCGCAATCTTATTCACAGGTCTACACCAACTGTTTCTACTGCTGATGTACTGAAGATACTGTGAAAAGGTAGCACAGTCAGCAATTCATCTTGGTCTCTAACCTCACTTAATACATCCCTTGGTATCTGACCAGACATGATGGACTGTCTCCTCACTCTACCTGCAGTCTTGCCAATCCTTTTGTTTGTGTTTGTTTTACCCATGACTGGCTCATCAATGTCCATAGATATGTATTCTGTTTTTCTTATTACAGCCGTACCTTGGTTCTCGAACAGAATGTGTTCCGGGAGTCCTTTCAACTCCCAGAACCATTCAAAAACCAAAGTGCGGATTCCAATTGGCTGCAGGAGCGTTGGACATTCGGCTTTCAAAAATAGTTCAAAACCCGGAACACTCACTTCCAGGTTTTGATCGTTCGGAAGCCGTTTTGTTCAGGAGCCAAGGCATTTGAGATCCAAGGTATGACTGTAATCATATTTCTATCAGACTGAGGTCCAGAACTACAAGCAATTGCTGTCTTGCCTTGTTTTGAGTTATGGCTATCCTTAAAATAAATTTGCTTTGATAAAAGTTATTAAGGACGGCCTGTACAATTAAACTGGATTGTTTTCTTGTTTTTCTTTTTAGAACCTTGTGTGCCTTCAAGTAGCTCACAACCCCATGGAAAGCATATGATGAGCAGTATCACCAAGACTTACAAGGGACTTGCAAGTTACAAGTAAAACAACAACAACAACAACTACTACTACTACTACAATGTAACAAGGACATGTGTGCTATAACATACAACAGTTGCAAATATCTTGCTACATGGAAAAGCAAACATTGGCACAGCTCACATACCTGCAGAAGGGTTAGAAGCACGGCCTACATTAAGAAAGAAAAATTGTGCATACCAGCGTGAGAAGCAAAATCAACATAAATTTTTCTTAGAAAAGTAACTGAGAAATTATGAGTAAATTAGCTATGCACATAGTTAGCATCAATTAGTTGTACATTGAATACACGCAGACATAACCAATTCCAACTACATGTTTGTACTTCTTTATTTAAAATGTAGAATAACGTTCAAACTATCAAAGTCTTCTGCACGAGCCTTGCAAAACCAGCCCATCAAAACTCAAAGATTATTCAGCCATTCATCATGCTCAATCAAGGCGATTCATGCATTTATCATGCTGATCATTTAAGAGTGTCCTATCTATGAAGGACCTTCACAGGGAGTTTTGAGGAGCATGTAGACAAATCTGAGCAGTGTAAGTGCCACCACAGCAGACGCTAACTTGTGCCATTAGTTTCTTGAATGGTTAGAACAGAAAACTAAAACTATTAAGCTATTGCACATAAATAAAAATGTTATTAACTGTGTTATGTTAAGAGCTTCTGTCTGGTCAGGAATGCTGATACTGCTGTTATGTACAATGGGGGTATAGAAAAGTAGATTTCCAAAGCTGTCAAACAAATTTCAGGACTGGAAACTAATTCAAGAGATACTGGCCAGCGGGAGAACATGGAGTTTCATTTCTTTAAAAAGAAATGAGTTTCATTTCTTTAGAAAGCAAGTCTTTAGTCCTTGCAGAACAAAAGCTAATAAAGCAAAATGTGCAGGCAGTATATTAAGCAATTGGTTTGCAAGATATGAGCCTGCTTCCATCTTCAGTGTTTTAGCCGATAACCAAGACTGTCAAGTGATAACCAAGTGCTATATAAAGAAATTTAGAAATTAAAAAAACCCTTCCAGTAGCACCTTAGAGACCAACTAAGTTTGTCATTGGTATGAGCTTTTGTGTGCATGCACATTTCTTCAGATGCACACGAAAGCTCATACCAATGACAAACTTAGTATCTGAAGAAGTGTGCATGCACACGAAAGCTCATACCAAAATAAAAACTTAGTTGGTCTTTAAGGTGCTACTGAAGGAATTTTTTTATTTCACTTTGAAGCTGTTTTTTTCCATCGTCCCTAATAGAAAAGTGATTGTGGCCTTGAGAAAAAAATTCAAGTTTAGTGTTGCTGTGGCTGGACTGTAGTTTGTCTACTCCAAAGCAAAAGGAATTTGCAAATATGAGCATTCATGCTCTTTCAACTCAGGTTGAATGTCATGAAAAAACTGTAAACAATAATAATTCATCATTAGTATATTTATATTACAAAGTGGGCTTTTCATGGTAAAGAAAGCAGGAGCTATATCAGCTCTGTTACTATACTAATACTGGGGGCTAAGAGAAAGTAATGTATGAAAATCTGAAGCCACTTCATATAGCTGATGGTATCAAAAGCTGTTAAGAGATGAAGCAGAAGCAACAGAGTCACACCCACCCACTGTCTCTTTCTTGCTCAGGGCAACCAAGGCTGATTCAGTTCTGAAACCAGGTCTGAAACTCAGATCGTAGCAGATCCAGGTAATCAGCCTCATCCAGGAATGCCTGAAGTTGCTCCACTGCCACTCTCTCAGCCATCTTTGCAAAGAAAGGGATGTTGGTGATTTGCCTATAGTTTCTATATTCTGCCAGATTCAGAGCAGGCTGTTTGAGAAAATATGCATCACTGTGTCTTTAAGAGTTACAACAATGAGGCACTGGCCACACCCTGGACCAATTCAGTCGCTCCACTCCAACTAACTGACAGGATCTAACCAGCACTGGCAGTATCCTGTCTTCATCATCAGACCAAATTAACTGGAAACAATCCCACAACACTGGATCCAACAATGTTGCATTGGACACTTTGGCTGGCAATGCCACAACAGGAGAGCTGGCCAACTTTATCCTCAAAGTGTTTAGCCAATTGGTTACAGAAAAGGCAGCATGTGCTCCAGAGGTCCACCCCACCCCCCGGTCAGGAGTGCTCAACCTCCGGACAATACAGAACAACTCTGCTGGTTGGCTTCTCAAGGATGTGATGCAGATATTGGAGTAGGATCTCTTCACTGCCCCCACAGCTATGTGGTAGTTCTGATTGCTCTGGAGCAAGATTTACACTGCTTATGCTCCCATCCTCACCCAGTCAACCACAGCTGTTCAATAAACCAAGGATGTATAGTTGAGCATTTGCCATGGCTATACTTTTACAAGCTTTCTCAAACCCAACGCATTTTTAGACATTTCCCGTTTCAGAAATTAATTACCAGTAATAGCACATTGAATAGAAATGTTAGTAAAATCTTTTTTTTAAAATAAAGTTGTAATTAACTTACTTTCAGATGCCTGTCCCTGGGAAACATGTATTTATGCACAAAGTTTTCAGTGTTATTGCCCCTGACCCCCACCCCCTCAGCATCTAAGGGAAACATCTGTAAGAGATGGGGAACATGTGACCTTCTAGCCAGGTCCCATCAGCCCAAGATCAGGAATGATGGTATTGTAGCCTGATATCACCTGGAGAGATGCAAGTTCCCAAGCTCCATCTCAAACTACCTATAGGTATTCTAATCAAGATGATTTCCAAGTAAAATGTTGAATTTCTGTAAGCACCAAAGCTAAGATCACAGCACAATCCATCTTTTTAGTTTGTCCCACACACCACACACCCAAATAAAACATTTCAGCATATTTTGGCTAGTAGAAAACTGTTTAAAATGTTTAAATTAACATTTTTAAAAGATTTGCTTAGTTAATGCAAGTCAATCCAGCTAAAGTAGATCTCAACTGATTTAGGGAAACAGATTATATTATTATTATTATTATTAATAATAATAATAATTATTATTATTCCAGAGAACTCCCATCATAAACCCTCAGTATTATTAAAAATGTGACATATCTAAGTATATTTATAACAGTTTGCACTAGAAACTTACCTTTTGGTGGCTCTGCAGGTGCCTGACCATCATTTAAATCCAAATCACTAAAATCTTTAATAAAGAAAAAAAGAGAGAGGGAGAATATTTGTTAGGAATAAAGTCTTCCAAAAACCCGCAACATAATTTTAACATATTATTTCCTATGACAATCTGTACACTATGGTGTTTGTGGCACTTTTCCAGGGAATATAAATATAGCTACAATCCCAAGCATGTTTACCACGAAGAAAAGCCCACAGAATTCAGCTCAGCTGGTTATGGAGAGCGTGTAAGACTCACATTTGAAGTTGCTCAAGAGGGGCAAGTGAACAGCCATGCTGGTGCCATTTCGTGAAACATGTTGGCACCAAGCACCCGTGTACATGATTAGGATGGCAGCACTCTCCACCTACAGTGCCTTACATTACATACGACTGTGCTTTATAAATTTCTCCACGTCTCCTGCAAAAGGTCTGGTGCAGTAGCAGAATACTAATTGAGCTTTAACCAGGTCCACAAAACACTTCAAGTTCTGGTTAAAACTAAACCAGGATCAATGCTGATATAGAGCTCCATTATATTACAGTATTGCTGACAAAGGAAGGGAGTGAGAATGAGAGGGAGAGGGAGAGAGGGCATGTGTGTGCAGCCCACCACCACAACTCTTAGCTATGGGTAAGCCATCAGCAGTGTTACATCAGCACTGAGCTGTAAATCTTGCAGATGGTGAACTAAGGATCTGAAGATGCACTGAAGCACAGATGAAAGTTATCACCTCTCTTCTTTAATCTCAGGTTAGGTTTTAGGTTACTGACCATAACTGATACTGTCAGGGTACGCTCTGAAGTAGTATTTCTAGAGAACCTTACCACCAGTATTGCCATGACTTCCAGGATTTGGCTGAGGTGGTGCTGGTGGTTCTGGCTTCTTGGGGTCATCCACTAACAGAGAGAGAGAGAGATAACAAACTTCAAAATATGAGAAGTAGAAAACACCTTGATGTTCTGATTTTGTAGGAATGGTATCCCATTTTCTTTGCTCATTAGGTAGAATAATGTACTTGGCAAGCCCATCCACAATGGTAAAACTTGGAATCTAGCTTAAAGCCAATGCAACAGCTGTGTGTACTGTACATGACATCCTGGCATGCTCTCAGGTTATTCCGTCACTTTCTAGTTCAGCAGCTTTCATACCCTCATAAATCCATCCAAATTTAAGGAGGGGTTTGGCTATTTCTGAGCAGAAAACTATTAGGATCTGGGAAACCAGGGTTCAAATCTCCACTCAGCCATGGAACTAATTAGGTGATCTTGGGCCTGTCTCTCTCCACAGCATTGTTGTGAGAATAAAATAGGGATGGGGAGAACTATTTAGAAGACCCTAAGCTCTTTGGGGAGGAGTTGTTCCAGACCAAGCAGGATAAATAACCTCCCTCTCTTTCCTCAAGTTTCTTTTGGTACAGGAGTAGAGGCAGTTCAATAAGCCACTGTAGTATGCATATTACTTCTCCACAGTCACTAAGAATGTCACCATGTCAACTCCCCCAAATTATTAATGCATCCAGGTGAGGGGTGTACAGATTACCAGCAGTGACTAAAGCATGCATACAAAGAGCAAGGGAAAGGGAAACAACATCTGTAGTGCTGTGTCAGCCGCCTGAAACTGGTGTCTCAAGGTATTTTGGACTAAAACTCCCATCGCCCCTAGCCAACGGTCAGGGATGATGGGACTAGCAGTCTTGCAACATCTGGCAAAGGTTTTCATAGTGTGCAAAGTGTGACTGTAGCCTATCTTGCAGCAGCATTTCCTAAAATTTGTGGAAGATGGAAAAGGCAATTCTCTGGCTGGTTTTAAGAAAACCGTTTGATGCAACTGTACAGTTGAGATACTGCTTTGTCCATTGTATTTGCTTATGCTGCTCAACTGGGATAGGGAAGCTCTGGCTCTTGGACCTGTTTTGGCAAACAAGGCCATTTTCCCCCCAAAACCACAGCCACCTACCAATCTGTGAGGGTGACATCAGCTGCTGAGGGAGGTGGAAGAGTTCCATTCTGCATTAGCTGCAAGTGCCACTGCCTCACAGGCAAATGGCGTGTGCAGCCAAAGCCAACAGTTGATAAGCTGAGTTTAAATCCTGCTCAGACCCCTGCAGAAAGCAAAACTGAAATCTCCACTCATCAGCATCTTGCCGGATGCTGCTTCAAAGCACAAAACAGGGCTGTTCGAAAGCCTTTTGCAAACACCTTCACACTGTTCTTTAAAACCTTAGGTTTGCAGAGGTTTGCAGAAGTGCTATTTGTACAAAGGACTTCCAAAGGTCCTCCTGCTATGGTCTTTGAATTTGCAACTGTCTGGGCTTCAAAAGCAACATACAAACTAGATTTGCATGGAGTGCAGACAATACTTACCACCAAAGGCATCTTCCAAGTTAAAGCCATCATCATCATCTAAACAGGGAAGACAACACAGTTGTAATTTTTCTCCCAGAAACAAAATATTCCAGGTAAAAGGATTTAGATATATATAATAGTAAGTGACACACAGGGGGGGGGGCTTCACAATGCATGTAGAATCCTATTTAAATTGGGCACCCATGGTCAATGTCAGGGGTTGCCAATGAAATATTATAGGTTAAAATGATTGATATTTTATAAAGCAGAAAGGATGGTACTCAATAAAGTAGTTTCACTAACACAAGGATTAAAACTAGCCCAACAAGATTTCCCACTGCAAGTACCTTGCACTGTCCCCGAATTTGCTCTGAAGGGTTGGGGGAACTTCCAGAACAGATTTAGTGGGTACACGGGGGGGGGGGGAGGAGGAAAACATTCTGTTGCACAATGAGAAACTTTGGAACAGTTATTAGTACTTCATGCTTTCCCCTCTGTAAATAGTCTGGCAAGGCCACGTCCCCATGGCATGCCCTGACTCTAGGCCCAATATCTTGGAAATCAGACCTCTGTTGGTGACACGTGTTCACACTCATGTACACATGCAGTCACGGATGCATTATTTGAATGTTTGTCCTGCCCTATACCCAGCCTGAAGTGGGTTGCATTATTAGACCCTATATACATGAATTATCAGTGTTATGGAAAGTCCACTCACATTGGACACATTTGGCATCTACTTCTCTTGTACTCATCAGAGCGCACTCCCCCATTGTTTCCTGAGACGGAGGGATGACAACTCAAGACATACAATGCCATTTATAACCCAAACCTAGCCACATACTCTGAAAAAATAATTGTATAGGAATAGCAAATCAATGTGCTGATTACTCTTATACTCACTGTGTGTTGGCTTTTTGTTAGGTGGAATCGGCTTCTGTGTTACATCTGTCGGATCTGCCATATTAAAAACACACAGGGCTTAATATAACTTCAATGACCAGTTACCAAAGGGGCACTTGCTAGGACTGATTAGTGATTCAGCATTATATATACACTCACATACATATCACATACAAACAAAACTGGACAGGGCTGCACTTATTCTTGCTGGTAAGATAGTTGCTTGACTGCATTTTTATTCTTACTAGACCTCACCCAGGATGTTTTGCAAAGGGTGGGTAACATATATTCATTATTTTTAAAAAATACACAAAGAAACCAGATACAAGGTGCAAGCCTTTGCTGCTCATTTGCACAATGAGTAAAGTAGAGCTGTGCCAAACCCTAAACTGGTCATCCGAAGGGAGTAGGAGGCAAAGCAAAGATTGTGCCAAAGGGGAGGGGGAGGGAAATGGAAGGTAAGAATTCACTTTGGACAGTGCACATGGTCAAGCTTTAAAGACCGCACCCTTGCACTGGTGTGTGCATGTGCGCATGCATGGGGGGGGGCATGAAGTGAAAGAGCTGCTTAGGTTCCCACAAGGGATTTGTGCTAGCTCAGAATAAATGTTTTCATCTGGGTGTAGGGGGTTGAATACCAAACCAAAATCAGTTGGGCAGGAGGCTATTGCTCCCCAAGCCCCTGTGCCAGCATGTCTAAAGCCCCTTAGGCTCACATAACTGAGTACAGGCGTGCACTTACCATAAGATTTGGTTCAGCCTTAAATTCAACAGAATCCAGTGTACACCCTGGTAATTAGTTTTCCAGTTCTCTTGATGCTGCCCATGGGTTATATAATGCTATGCTGGTATGTTAATCATAGCTCAATCTCACTGCAGATTTTTTACATTCAAGTAATTTAACATTTCCTCCCCCTCCTACCCTCAATTCTGCATTGCCCACCTTGTTTTAAATTATTGGGCTCTATAAATCAGGAACATCCCTCTTGATTCATCAAACTGAGATGATGCAGCAGGATGCAACTGAAGCTAAGACAGGGTTAATATCTGATTTAGACTAAAATCTGCATCACAATATCATGGTTACTATAAAACCCATAAAATATTCTTAAGTTTACTTCATTAGGTTGTAGTTAACTTACCGGCCAATGCATCTCCCAAGTCAAAATCTTGTCCTGTAAAATTAAAATATTTGCTTATTTATAAATAAATAAATATATTTGTATGCCTCTGGTCATAGGAAAAAATATCACACCAGTTTATAGCCGCCATACAGGTAAAGGGACCCCTGACTGTTAAGGCCAGTAGCAGACAACTCTGGGTTGCGGGGATTTGAACTGCCGACCTTCAGATTGGTAAGCCCTAGGCTGAGTGGTTTAGACCACAGCGCCACCCACATCCCATAGCCACCATACATGCATACATACATACATACATACATACATACAATAAAAACAACATACATATTTAAAATCAGAGATCATCAATAGTTTCTTAACGGCTTGACCAAACTTGGTGATATGGAATTTTTTTCCAGCACATGTTTAAAGGTTAAAACAAAAGGTGACTGCTAGGTCTCTGTTGGAAGAGCATTACACAGGCTCAGTTTGCTGTCACTGTTAGATTAACCTCACCCACTTGGGGAACGACCAGTGGTGGTCCTGCAGATAGTCTTAGTGATTTGGCTGGGATACAAGGCGGTTCAGATGGTCCTAACATGGGCCCAAGTTGTTCAGGGCTTGATAATACATAACCTTAAACCTGTCTTGGTAGTAGATGAGCAGTTGCTGTGGGTGTTATAAAAATGGTTTTTCATGTTGTTAACCACATGCCCCCATCAGCAGTCTGGCCACCATATTCTGCACCGCCTGAAGTGTAGGCTCAGCCTGAGTTGTGCTCCAACCTTATATTCTTTCTTTTCCCTTGCCCTCCCCGTTCCCTCATGCACGTAATTCCTTCCTATCTCACATATTTTGGCAAAGTTGCAAGAAGCAGGGAATACAGAAGCAGAGAAGCAATAAGATAAAAATTGGTCCTAAGAACATCATTAACAAACCTTTGAGCCTTGCTGACTCGGGAAATAAGCCATTTAGCCATGTCATGTCCCATCCTTCCCATTTTTGGACTGGGACATGGGCAACTTTCTCAATGGTTCCTGCGAGTTTCCTAATGGCCTCTCCATGGTCTGAGATATTGAAACAATAGGCTCCTCCTGTAAGGTGGGATGCAGTGAAGGGGAACAGTGTAAACTGCAAAGCTTGTGATATACGTAACCAATGGTGATAAAGAGTCTTCCCTAAGGTGTAGAGTAGACCTATTAAGGGCTATTGGGAAAAGACTGTGTCCAGAGGCAGTTTACCTCTAAATGCCAGATGCGGGTTTCCTTTCATATCCTGCTTGTAAGCTTATTGGAAGCACCCACTAGAAACAAATCACTAAACTAGATGACTCCTCAGTCTGTTTCCTTAAGATTTCTCATATCTGGTAGCATAGGTAAAGGTAAAGGGACCAATGACCATTAGGTCCAGTCGTGACCGACTCTGGGGTTGCGGCGCTCATCTTGCATTATTGGCCGAGGGAGCCACCGTACAGCTTCCAGGTCATGTGGCCAGCATGACAAAGCCACTTCTGGCAAACCAGAGCAGCACACGAAAACACCGTTTACCTTCCCGCTGTAGCGGTTCCTATTTATCTACTTGCACTTTGATGTGCTTTCGAACTGCTAGGCTGGCAGGAGCTGGGACCAAGGAACGGGAGCTCACCCTGTCGCAGGGATTTGAACTGCCAACCTTCTGATCGGCAAGCCCTAGGTTCTGTGGTTTAACCCACAGCGCCACCTGCGTCCCCATCTGGTAGCATAGATAAGCCCTATGTCACACACAAGGGGTCACCAATGTAGCATATCTGTATACATATGTGCCCATAGCAGCTTCCGTTGCCCCCCCCCCCCAATGTCATCTCCCACTGAAATTAAGCTTGAAAGAAGCATTCTGTTGTAGCCAGAAGAACTGGCTGCAATGTGTGCTTGGTTGTGGTGTGTGTTGCCCATGACAGTATCTTCACGCTGCAAAGGAATCCAAGAAGGTTGGCAAGCTCTGCCACATAAAAAAGAACAGTTCAAGGGGAAAAATGGTCACTGCAGGGCGAATATAACAAAACACAAGAGCTTGTTCCAATTAACTGTTCCATTCTTCCATTTCTTAACATGATTGAAGAGGCATTACAAGCTTGCCAAACACATATCCCTGGGCATCTGTCAACAGTACCCTTGTACCCCCAAACGTGTCGATTTCCCTTGGGTAGAACTGTGGGGTTTCAGAAGGTTCTCAATAGCAGCCCAATAGATATGCTCCCTCAACATCACCCTGCAAAGCTGGAACAGCAGGTGCTAACCCTCTGTACCTGCCTGGGTGATCACAATTTTGTCTAAGACAGGATGCCATCAGTCTTCTTGTACCTGCTCAGGGATTGTGTTCTCCCCAAAGACCTGATCCAGGTGTTTAAAGGATACATGTGATCACCCAACATGACTTCTGGGCAAGTTGCCTTTCAATCCTGCACCCAAAACTAATCCATGGATAAGTGCATGACCGCATTCATGCTGGACCTGCCCCACCCCATAGCAACTACTACGGTACTTCCAGTGTTCAATTCCACCACACATAAGGAAAATGAAATGGAGTCTAATAATGAGATGGTCCAAAAGGCAGCAGCTTCTGTTCTAGCCTTATATGGATATCACTGGCTGTGGCATATTGATGTTTTTTTATTGCTGTTATTAAGATAGCGATTGTTTTAAACCACTGTTTTAAATGGCTGTAAGCTGGTGTCCAAAAATATTGTGTTTTGAATGGTAAGTAAATAAAATAATATAAAGGCCTGGTGTTGTAAGCAGCAGGAGTCACAGTACAGTGGTTTGATGAACACATTATCGATTTTTATTTTCAGCCATGGATAGTCAAGTTAGGGTGCAGGTATGTGCGAAAAACTATTAGCATGTTGTCAAGGTGCCTTGCTTTTGGTGGGTTTTCTCCTCCAACTCAAAACTAGTGTTTAAAAACACATAACTTATTTCCTGTTCAGTTATCAATAGAGATTTATCAGGAAAGAAAGTGCTGGGTGGGATGAGAGTTCTGTTCTGATATTGGCAGATATAGCTTGCTATAGAAATTGGAGTTCTTGGGAAAGTCCAGAAATAAACGATAAATTGCAAGAACTCAGGCTAAAAGAAGATGGATTGCAAATAAATCTTCACAATGTTTTATTGATGTGATGCAGAGTTTAAATAGGAATCAATCCCAATATTGAAGGCAAATAAAGGTAAATTCCAATAAAAATCAGGACAAGGCCCTGTTTCGACTATTCTTCGTCAGCAAAGATTCACAGGTCAAAGTGTACCAAATATGTTTGCCTTGAAGAATAGTCGAAACAGGACCTTGTCCTGATTTTTATTGGAATTTACCTTTATTTGCCTTCAATATTGGGATTGATTCCTATTTAAACTCCGCATCACATCAATAAAACCTTGTGAAGATTTATTTGAAATCCATCTTCTTTTGGCCTGAGTTCTTGCAATTTATCGTTTATTTCTAGATATACCTTGCTAAACAACTATAAAGTGTGCGTAAATAGCTCAACATCATTCAATTAAAAATAACATGGTTCCCAACTTTTCTTTAAAAATCGAAAGAACTTCTAAAAATCAGAAGGATAGTTGTGTTCACAGAAGGATCCCTTACACCCATGGAGAAGAATCAGGATCCAGCCCAGTGAGATTAACACCAATGAAAACATTGGGTCACCTTTTACCATTTCAATAAACAGAAGCAAACATCCATTTCAAATGACTGGAGAGGTGGGGTTGTAGCCTTTTTCCAGTTAGCTGGGAACGTTGCTCCCGGGGAGGGAGGGAGGGAAGAGTCAAAAGACACCAAGGATTCTTCAGAGAAAGAAAGGCACTGTGTGATTAGCTCACAAGCAAGTACAAAGAAAGACAGTTTGCATGAGGGTTTTATACACTTTTGGGGCTCTCTTCCCCCTTCCTCAGGAATCCCCAGAAATAATACTGATAAAGCGAATGGGCATAAAGGGTCAGGGGTTACATCTTGAGTATATCTTAAAGGTTCCTGTCTTGCACCTTATCATAAGCACGTTGTCAATGTAAAGATTCTAGGCAACCCATGGTACCTGTCTCAAGCAGCCTTGAGCGTGCTTAAGTGTGGGGCTTTGAATTCCAGTCTTGCCTGGTTAGTGTGCGTCAAGCTGGTAGTGCATCATCCTCATGATAAGCCGCTCTGTCTTCCTGACAAAGGCCAACCACTAACCTTGATAGCTAGTAGTAATGCAAGTTTACATTACACAGGGCATCCTGTCTATAGCTTACATTGCACTTTGGCATGAAGGCACTAATGGCTTTTCAAGAGGAATGGAGAGATAGAGAGAAAACATCTTAGGAATGTGCAGGGCCCCAGCTTGGGGTGTGAACTCCTGCAGCTAGAATTTTCCTGATCAGAATTGGCAATTGGCAAGCTATACATATGATTAAGCAAACTATATGATCAAGTAAACTATACATATGATCAGAATTGGGTTACATCTTCCTTCAGGGTAATATTTAAGCTCTCCCTCCTGCATACACTTTTGATCATTTTTGTTGTTGCAATTCTCTCCAGAGTTTCATTTGTCATCTGCAATCCATTTAGCAACAGAGGCACACCAAAAACCATTGGGTATGGGATTTCAGAACGATGAAGTGGGGGACACCCTCCCTGCTAATAAGTAACAGACTGGAATGCCTTTGCCATATCACCTCTGCAAAACAGCTCAATAGAGAGATCTGGACATTTGGACACCTTTAAAGCAGAGGGACTGGCCTACAAGTATGACTCATAGGAGAATAACTGACAGCTTCCAACAGCATGAGTCATCTCATGCTATGCAGAAATCTGTGGGCTATCCGATGAGGCAAAAACCCTGGCAGGATGTTTACACGCGCTGCCAAGCAGCCCTTTATAATTAGCTCTGCAGCAACATACCATGAAGTTGGGAAGCGTCAGCGCTGCACTGCAGATTCAAGAAAGTTAGGAATGGCCAAGCTTAGGAGACAAAGCTTTTTCATAGATTCAAGTACTACAACCCCAACTGCATCTACATGCTTTCCTACGAATCTGAAATCCCATGCCTCTGCTACTTCACTTTCCCTGTTTCTAACAAGTTACCATGCTGCCAGCTGCTTTTGGGTCTACACTAGGCTCCTTCCCACCCGCCAAATCACTAAACTAATCTGTGTTATACTTCCTTCTACTGCACCTTTTAACAGTTCGAATCACTGCCTTTCAGGTCATTTTTAAAGAAGGGGCCCAACTGGGGCAAATGCTTAACTTTCCACACATACATACTGTACACCCAGCAAGTCGCTCTGCAAGACCACCTTCTGGGTTGGGATCATGAAAATGCATCCCCTTTTCACCAGAAATCATTCCCCCTTTGACATGCTGACATTGCTAACCTCCGGATTTGAAGATAAGGAAATCCTATTGTGTTGTCAACTCCCGGATATGAAAGTAAGGGCACTGAATAAGGGAATTTCCCGCAAAAAAAGGGAAAGTTGATAGCACTGCAGAGGGTGGGGGGCGGTGCATGTGGGAGTGGAATATTTAATCCCTTGTCCACACTGGCCTGATCCAGATTGGGGCCTCATGTTGTTGTTTTTGTGTGGAAATAATAATAATAATAATAATAGCGACCAGTACTAAAAGCACTCTTTTCGGGGGGGGGGATTAACTTAATGTGTCCCCCTTCCCATGATCAGTTTCTTTTCCTGATAAGGCAGTAACACTCGCCAGTGAAAATCTACCCCAGGTATTTTGGGGTTGTCCTGTTTTGATCAGCATATTAATCACCATATTAATCATCATAGTCCATTAACCCCTTCCTCCCTCATCTCTAGGTAACCATTAGCTCAGCTGATATAATGGCTGAAGACAGAGCCATTACCCTAGTTACAGCCCCAGACAATAGAGGTAAAGAATATTTACTAGCTCAGCTGTAAGTCAAACTTTATATTAGAATATATGCAGAAGGATTGATGTACTTTCCAAGTGAATCTAACATCTAAGTATAAATGGCTGCTCTCCACCTCAAAATATAGATGACAATCATTTGTTTAAACTCAAACAATGGCTGCCATGGTCCCGACTGCCCAATATCAGAAGAAAGTAGAGTTCCATGAATTGCTCAATGGGAAATGAAATGCTGGTCTCTTGAAATGTCTAAAATTCAACTATTTGATGGAGGTTAAAAAGGAGTGTGCAGGGTAACACATACCATATGGAATATTTTTTATGAACTAGCAGACAATATGAACTAGATGAACCAATGATCTGACTCAGTATAAGACAGCTTCCTGCACTGATTGTTGCCAGTGTTAGGAAAGAGATTGCAATTTACAAAGGGGGCTAAAAGGGTCAGTAAGTACCACTGACAGATAATTAAAGTGTTTGCACAACTTAAGGGTCTCTTTGTGGGGGGGGGTGGCATGGGGGGGCGGAAATCACTGCTTTGAACTGTGAGCAGCCGGTAGCCTTCTGGCCCTTAGGTTAGCTTTTCCAAAGTCAGAAGTGCCAATGCCACAGTCTGTCAGCCATTAATTTATTTCAAATAGTTTGTATATCTCCCTTCCTCCTAAGGAGAAGAAGAAGAAGAGTTTGGATTTGATATCCCGCTTTATCACAAAGGAGTCTCAAAGCGGCTAACATTCTCCTTTCCCTTCCTCCCCCACAACGCACACTCTGTGACGTGAGTGGGGCTGAGAGACTTCAGAGAAGTGTGACTAGCCCAAGGTCTAGCAGCAGCTGCATGTGGAGGAGCAGAGAAGCGAACTCGGTTCACCAGATTACGAGTCTTCCACTCTTAACCACTACACAACACTGGCTCTCAAGAATGTTTAACTGCCTTGGCCAGACATAAGCAGTAAGCCCAGATCACCCAGAGAAGCGTACTCCAATAGAGGAGAGGGCACCACCAAAAAGGCCCTCCTTGGAAAATCAATTCTCAGGCAGGATTCTATAGAGAAGGGCACCTGGCAGGCGACCTAGTCTTTAAAAGCCATGTAGGGCTTTTTATATGTCAGAACCAACACTTTGAATTGCACAAAGATAGATACAGGCAGCCGACACAGTTGACACAAAAGGAGGAGGTATACCGAGTCCTATATAAACTAACTTCTAACATAACATAGTGTAAAATGTAAGAGGAACATAACCAAGGTCCATCTTATCTAACATTCTGTTTGCACAGTGGCAAATCAAAAACATAGCACCATGAACACTGAACCCTTTCTAAATGCATTGCTGTGACTGGGTTAAGAGTGCAGTACTCTTTTTGGAATACAGTTAGTTGTTCAAGAATCCCATCCTTAAGACTTTTCTGAAACTTTAATGCAAGGCTAAACTTTCATAAATTAACACTTGCACCTCCCACAAAAAAATGAAGGCCATGAGGCACACCAGACTGATTTGACTTATTCATCTGTAGGAATACTACCCAAAATTGATTTTGACAACAAGATTTGGGATTTCCCTCGTCTCACTGAGACTGATGATGTAATACATACTTTTGTATGGAAGGGGATAATGCTGTCTCAAATGACCACCTTCAGCCTATAGTTTCTTTCCAATTTCCCCATAGTCTATATTTATACTCCAATAATTTAGTAATAGTGATGGGAGTGCAATTTTTTCTGCAGAAAGATGTCCATTTCAAAAGTTTATTTATTTTTCATTTATTTGCTGAATTTATATACCGCCCTATACCCAAAGGTCTCAGGGTGGTTCACAGAACAAAATCAGAATATAAAACCACAAAATATATAATCAAAATAAAAACAACAACCTAATAACCCACCTTCCAAAAAAACCCACAACCCTCCACATTTTAAAAGGGCACAGGATGTCAATCAAATCAACCAAAGGCCTGGTTAAAAAGGAACGTTCTTGCCTGGCACCTAAAAGTGTATAATGAAGGCTCCAGCTGAACTGCCCCGAGGAGAGCATTCCACAGATGGGGGAGCCACTGCAGAGAGGGCACATTCTCATGTTGCCACCCTACAAATCTCTCGAGTTAATTGGTAACAAAGAATGGGTGCCAATTGCAGATGGATTATTAGGCAAACTTGGTCATTTGAAAGCAGCTGTTTTGGGCTTTGTATACCAAATAAGGGCAAAACAGGCATGCTAACTAGATCAGTATTAGGGTACCAGCAATTTTTCCACTACAAATTATCCATATTTGCACTGATTATTTTCAGGAAAACCTATACCACTATGTTGTAGTTAACAGGAATGTATCCAATAGTTTCACGTCTGTTAATGGAAGAAGCTTCCAGTCATGGAAGGAGAACCGAAGCCCAGCTATTTCACAAGTCAACAGAGTTGACAGGGGGGCAGCCATGATGCAACCCCACCAGGATCGCGCTGCTGGGGGTGGGGCACTCCCCCCCCCCCGCACTCCTCTTCCTCCTCCGTCAGTGTCTGTAACTGTATCACTACAATCAGTTAAGAATGCAGTAGGTTTCCAATTCTATCTTGCTGATTTTTTTATCTTAACAATGTTTATTGCATTGTGTGAGTGCCACCTGTTTTCCGTGATGTCATGGAAGCCAAGGTTTCCCAAGTACTGACAAGATCCAGACCTTCTTAGCTTCCCCAAGGCAGCTGCATCATGTGCCCTCCTCAGACAGATGCAGGCTTTTAACATGGCAATCTTACCCACACTGGAGTGTGATACAGTTTCATTCTGGGTAACACCAATGTATATGGTACCTGCAGACAGCACTTAATTTGAAGCTTGTGCTCAGTGTTGAATGCCTCTCTCTTTATTTTCTTTCACCTGCCATCATCATCCATTGCTTCCTCCCCCCCCCCTGGAAATGGGCTATATTCCTTGCACAAGTGGGGGAAAGGAATGAGAAGAGAGCAGGTGGACCATTTGCAATCTACAGGATAAACATACCCAGTAAACACAAAGCTGCTGGCAAAAGTTCAATAAGGGTTGGTGGAAACAAACATCTGGAATGAATTGCCTAACAGCTTGTCTTCCAACAAATATGTTGTTCCTCCTTTTTGTTCTTGACAGCAGTTTTGTAGGGGAAAGACCCTATACTTAAAGCAACTAATGCACCGCTGTTGCCATGTGAGCTTACAATAGCTGCATTTATGCTTTCATTTGCCTGTACTATGGACAGGCGGCTGTATTAATTAAATTGCTGTATTTTTAGGATTTTTCCTACGATATATATTATTGCACGTTGCCAGTTCAGTACTAACATATTTATACCCTGCTCTTCTTCTTTTATCCCCAGAACAGTAAACATAAAATACAATAATGCTAATATTTCTGCTAAGCTGCTTAAACATCCCTGCCCCTATAAGATTCCCACTTGCTAACATAATTGGAATCTGATGCAGCACTTTATAACCAGGTGGGCAATAGCTAAATGGTAAGGCAATCTCTGCTAGGGCAACAAGCTCACACAGTAATTCTGTGACGTGGGGCCACAGCTCAGCGGCAGAACAAACTCTCCAGGCAGAAGGTTTCCGGTTCAATCCTTGGAGCGTCTAGGCAGGGTTGGGAATGTCCCCATTCTGAAAACTTTGGTGAGCCATTGTGAACATGATGCAAAGAGGAGGAGTATGATAGAACATTTTAACCCTTGGCTCTCTGCTGCTTTTTCACCTCCAGACTCACAGCACGGTGGGCCACCAGCGCCTGGGTTTAGGGCAGTCACCGATTTCAGGGATGGGAAGTGATACCACCCCCCCTGCAGCACCCGAAATGCCCAGGAACTGCTGTGCTACCTGCAAGCTCCCCCGAGGCACAGAATCCCACTCCCCCAGGCACAACAGCTCCCATGCCGTGCTGCCCTATAGACCCCCGTGACACCCTACAGCCCCTCTACTCCCGTGTGCAGACCACCACCACAACAGGCCAGCGGCGGAGCTTCATGCTCCGGCACCCGGGTGGCGCCCATTCTAGGGGCGTGGCACGCCTACCAGAGGGGCGGGGTGCACGTTCCGGAGACGTGGTGTGCCTCCCGGAGGGGAGGGGCGCACATTCCGGGAGAGTGCTGCACCTCCTGGAGGGGCGTGGCACATGTTTTGGGGCATGACGTGCCTCCTGGAGGGGCGGGACATACGTTTCGGGGGCAGGGCAGGCAGCCGTGATGGCACCTTGGGGTCGCGTCGCTCGGGGCGGACCGCCCCTAGCTTCCTACGCCCTTGCCCCAGGCTAACTATGCTACTTCCACACATAGCTGCTTGTAGTTCATGGGGGGGGGGAGAGAGACAGAATAAATGAAGCTAAACACAGCTCTGGGACAATTTGCAGGTGTGCAAAAGCAGTAGAATGGAAAGGATTAAAATGTTTTCCCCTCTCCCACAGGGCATTGCAGCTTGAAAGACTACTTTAGATAATAAAAAGAACGAAAAACATCATGTGCGGCCTGAGCAATAACCAGTGCTCTGATCTCCAAGGAAGAAAGTCCTGTTACAAAGGGGTTTTTTTAAAAAAAAAATGATGATGATGATGATGATGATGATGATGATGATGACAATGATGATAGAATGATTTGCTGTAGAGAAGACAATTTTCTTCTTCCAGTACATCAGGGCTGCTTCAGACAAAGATTACCACTTAAGTGTGAATATATGTAGCATCCCTGTAGATTGTCATACCTAAATAGCACTCCTAGGTGTACTCTACCACATACAAGACCAAAACAGCTGTATACATCCTTCCCCTATGGGTGTGCACATGGTTTCCTCCCAAAAACTGTGGTGATTCCATTGGGGGAGGGATATCCCCAGATGTCACAGAAGGATGGAAGTCTAGCATCATGTGCATCTCCCCTCACATTCTTGAACCACATAAAGGGCAATTTCCATCCTCATAATAAATGTCTTCCAAAGAGGTCAGCTCAAATAATGTGACTAGCAGTCACAGTTAGTCCATAACTGGACCCTTTGTATGTTAATACTGTAGTCTGCTAATAATACTGCATATTCTATACTCATGGTTATTCCATAGCCATGGAAAATCCTCTTTCAGTACGTCTGTCACTATTCAACAATAACATAACTAAGCCAAAAGCAGACATGGGTTGCAATCCTAAATGCACCTATTATGGAGCAAGGCCCCCTGACCTCAGTGAGACTTCCCCCTAAGTAAACCTATATAGGGCTGCACTCTATATTGCCTTTCCCCCAGTGAAAATATACAAGTCCATACCCCATAAAAGTATAATAGATTTCAAGGCTACCTTCCTATTTGTTTAGGATGTTAATTCAGTGGCAAATAAACAAACCAGTCTGGCACGACCAGCCAACAGGAAGAATGAATTTCCACAAACACGATATATTGTAGCAAGTTCTGAAATGTGATGGTAATTGGCAAGAGGCAAACCCATGCCACAGAGCCAAACAATTAGCACCATCTGCCCAAGGCTCCAAGCCAAGACTCTGCACCTCCAGTTCGCACTTTACCCTAAGTTCCCACCCAACCACATTGCTCAGTGCCATTTGCTCTGCATCTGATAGGCACTACCAAGTTTATAGTAAAGGTAAAGGGACCCCTGACCATTAGGTCCAGTCATGACCGATTCTGGGGTTGCGGCGCTCATCTTGCTCTATTGGCCGAGGGAGCCGCCGTACAGCTTCCAGGTCATGCGGCCAGCATGACAAAGCCGCTTCTGGCGAACCGGAGCAGCACACGGAAACGCTGTTTGCCTTCCCGCTGTAGCGGTACCTATTTATCTACTTGCACTTTGACATGCTTTCGAACTGCTAGGTTGGCAGGAGTTTATAGTAGCGGGTCCTTAAACAACCAGGGAAAGGTTCCACACAAAGACCTGTGGGCATGTCTACCGTAACAGGAAAGTGAAGCCAGAAAACACATGCTTATCCAAGATCTTAACAATGACATCTCTTTCGAATGTAGACATGATGCAGGCAGAATCCCCTCTCCTTTCAGAGCCAGCTTAAGGGGTGAAGTGGGAGAATAATTCCACAATATTAGGACAACATTTGGGTACCATAGGAGCCAACTCCTAGGGGCCAAGGCGTAGCCAGGATTTTTGTTGGAGGGACAGGCCTTTGTTTTTGGGGGGCAGACCTTTTGCTGGGGGGGGAACCTCAGTTAGCTATGTATTTTTATTTATTTCTATTGATTTAGCTATGTGCATGGGCTGCCCCTATATTTGAGTTGATAGGCACTGCCATTCAAACTGTGTGGGTGTGTCCCACCATGTGATTGATTGTGCGGGAAGGGGCTTACCTGGCCCCCCAATGTTTTATTCAAGCTGCCACCTCCTGCTAGGTGTGATCCTGTCCATTTGGCCTACAGATAAAACCATCTGCTTGCTCTTCTTGGAAGTGTTCCCAGACTCTAATGTTTAATTGGGTTTCTATTATTATTGCCTGTTATGTTTTTAGTTGTTCTTATTTTATCTGCCTTGTGTCCCTATCAGTGGGAAAGGCAGCGTGTCGAGAAATACATAACAGCAACAACTTGCCGCCTGGTCTGCTTACAGCCCGATGGATCAAACGCCTGTCACCCCGTTGCGATTCCCACTCCCTCTCCCCCCCCGAAAAAAATCATTCTAGGATCCATTTCAGCAGTGCTTTTTTCTGGGGGGGGGGGGAATGTGTAGGGGTACTCTCATTTTGACTCCAGAAAACCACCATTTTATAGTTCAAAACGGGAAAAATAAATGCTGTAAATGGACACAATTACAAAGAATCCACAATTTTTTTAAGGGGCATGCATAGCCCCCCCCCCAAGCACTGCATCTGAGCCAGGGCATCCTTGGGTAAGCCGAGCCTTCGAAGATGAGGATGCCTTCGAGCATGTGCAGACGGGCTTCCCTTCGCCCGCTCCTCGAGGCTGGCTGGTAGCACAAAGGCGCCGGGGAGCGGCGCTGCGGCGGGCAGGGGGTGGGCGTCCCTTCAGCGCCTCCCGACGGGGCGCGGCTGCTGCTGCTGCTCCCCTTTTCCTGCCGCTCTCCCGGAGCCTTTGTTCGGGCTGGGGGAGAGAGGGACGAGCAGCGCCCCGCGTCGAAGGCCCCTCTCCGCGACGGCGCCCGAGGGGGAAAGGGCTAAAGCAGCGCGCCTTACTTACCTCGGCCGCGTCCCGCCAGCAGCACCAGCGCGGCGAAAGGCACCAGGAGGGCGAGTCTCGTCATGGTCCCGCCGCCGCTGCCGTCGACAGCTACTGCTGCCCCCGGAGACTTGAGGCGAACTTCGCGGCGCTCCCAATGCTTTCCACTCGCGCTCCCCTTGTTTTTCCCCTCCCCTCAGAGGATGGAGCGAGCGACCCCGTTTCCCGCGAGCTCCCCCCTCGCCCTCTCCGCTTCAGCAGCAAAACAAGCGGCCCGCAACTTCCAGCCCCGCAGCCAAAAGTGGACTCGGAGCGGCGCTCGCTCGGAGACGCGCCCCCCGAGGAGAAGGGCGGCCAATGCGGAGTGGGCGCCGAGCGCCGGCAGCCAATGGAAGGAGAGGCCTGGGAGAGCACCGCCCACCCCGGTGGCCAGGAGAAGACACCAGCGTTGAGTCATGCCCCGAAGTAATAGGAAACCCGCGGGCAGCCGCTGGCTCGGGTGTGGTGCAGCTGGGCTGTCTTCCATCTGCGAAGGGAGCCGTGTGTGTGGAATCGCAGGCCTGCTGCTCAGATCACAGCAGAAGAGGCCCGGATTTGGCTAGGGATTTGGCTGAACGGAGAGTTTGGCAGGCTGAGGTGTGCAGGTCAACGGGGTCATCTTGTTTCCGCATGTGGCGGCAGGGATGGCTTGGAGATCCCGCCGTTGGCTTTCGGAGAGGCTCGGGTTCAAATCCGCCCTTATCGCCAGAGTTCACACGCGCAGCCTGAAAGGTTGGCCTGATGATAAACTTGGCAGGGGAGAACCACGTGCGCGATCTTCAGATGGTTGGCGGAAATGCAAGATAGAAATGCAATACATATGATACCCATTGCTTGCTCTCAGGGCAGGCCAGCCTTAGATGTGTTGTAGCCGACAGACCCATCAAAACGAATGAACATGACTTAACTTAGGGCCTTTTATGTCAGTGGGTCTACCCTGACCAGCTCCATTTAGTTGGATACAACCTTTTAGGGCAATCTAGAAATGCTTCACAAAAGCCAGGCATCTCATCAAGGGAGGATGCTTGAACCTCTTCTGGCAGGTTACTTTTGGCTGTCTTAGTATAAATAGGTATGGAGAAATTTGTCCTTCAGATGTTGCTAGACTGCAACCCCATCATCTTGTGAGTACTGTCCATTTCTACTGGGGATGATGAAAGTTAGGAGTTCAGCAACACCTGGAGGTCCAAATGCTCCCTAGCTCTGGAACAGAAAGAAAGTTGGTCAAGTTTGGTCTTTAATTTATGGAATGATTGCTAGTGAGCATAGGAAAGTATTGTTGCCTGGTAGGCATCATGTCTTTGAATAGCACTGAGTTATTTTGAAGGAAATCAGCCCTGGGTGTTCACTGGAAGGACAGATCGTGAAGCTGAGGCTCCAATACTTTGGCCACCTCATGAGAAGAGAAGACTCCCTGGAAAAGTCCCTGATGTTGGGAAAGATTGAGGGCACTAGGAGAAGGGGACGACAGAGGATGAGATGGTTGGACAGTGTTCTTGAAGCTACGAACATGAGTTTGACCAAACTGCGGGAGGCAGTGGAAGACAGGAGTGCCTGGCGTGCTATGGTCCATGGGGTCACGAAGAGTCGGACACGACTAAACGACTAAACAACAAATTTATTTTATCTCATAAACTTTATACATCACTTGACTGTAAAAAAATTAAGCCTCAGAGCGGTGGCTATGGCCTCTCCTCTGCACAGACAAGGGGCAGAGATATTTTATACTCTAGAAAGTTACAAATATTAAGTTCCCTCATCAATTGAACTTCAGAAATGATTATTTAGTGGTTACTCAGGATTTGATTTCTCCAGCTCCAGGAGAACACTGGTGTGGGTGGGTGTTGTTGTTTGCGCTTAACAATTAAAATAATTTGTCACCTGCTAAGTTTACTGGACTGTTTCACTCTGACCCAACCTTTCTTCCCTGTTGGAAAGCATTATACAGAGTTTGTGCCAGCATTATGCAAGGATCTCCCTTTCCATACTGTGGATTTAAAATATTGTTTTGTTTGGCAAAAGGCAGGCCCATGTGTTTTATTCCCATATTATTTAATGAATTTATTTGCCAAAATTTGTATCCCACCCTTCCTCCCGAAGGACCGTGGGGCAGCAAACACACCCACAATTAAAAAGGAAAAACACACACTCTAAAACAGTTTGAACATTCTTTTAACAAACAGTTAAAGTTAATATGATATTTACATACATTTCTGCCTTCTGGAAGAAGAAAGCAGGCTCTTATATCAGCTTGTTTGCGAATAGGACTATCAGTGGCAACTAGCCATGATGGAAAAGCTCTGCCTCCATGCTTCTGAATACTAGTTGCTGGAAACCACCAAAGGGGAAGAGTTTGCTTAGGCTTGAATTCTGCTTGTAGTTTTCCCACAGGAGAAAAGGAGGCTGAACTAGATGGACCATGGCCTGATCCATCAGGCTCTACTTAGGTTTGTATTGGGAGGAAAATAGAATGGGAGTTACGGTAAGTTTGTATCAGAAATGGCGAATCGTGTAGTCATACACAGTGTTTAAAGAGCGTGTTTCCAAAACTTGGCACAATGGAATTTAAGCCAAGGAAGGAACAACTCAGCATTGACTACTGAGCTGCAATGAATCACTTGATGTGACTAAATATCACATTGTTGTCATTTGTTTTCCTCAATCTTCAGCATTTTTTTAACAGTTAATATTGTATGAAAAAGTGCCAAGCTGTTCCTGAAACAATTTGTGTTTTCTCCTATGAAATCTGGATGCGTTTCTAAACCATTTTAATATTAGCCACCCTTTTCGCCTCATCTTCTCTGTTTCTCTTACATCAAGGACACATTTCATTACCACATTCAGTGGTATCCTAGTCCAGAACAGTCTCAGCTAACAGATTCCTCATCACCCTTCACAAACATGTCACATGAAGCTAAGATGGGCTTTTAAGTTGATACTTGCTTATTTGCCTGTGGTGATTAGAATCCATTCCAGCTAACCAGGCAAGCAAACAGAAAGGGAGCTGTTTTAGATATTGTTCAAGACATTAATGTGTTACTTAATAAGACATTTTATCTCTCAGTAAGCTTATAATTTAAACATAGATTTTTGTGCCCACAATCAACACAAGTTATTTATTATTATTATTAAGGGTCAGTTCAACTCTTTACATACAAAATGTTCTCCAAGCTTTGGAACATCCTGTCTTGCTAACTAGGCTATTCAACTGCTCAGGTCTCTCTCTCTCACTCATACACCTTCATCCTCCTTCACACACCTTCTGAGACAATTGTGCTGCCATAATTAGAGTCAAAATTGTCTGCACCTGCTCTCCATCTTCTTCCTGCAGGACCTACTCCACTGAGAGTGACTGAAAGCAGTGGTTTCCTACCCTAGAGAACTGAGATCCAGGAGGAAAGAGTCAAGCAAAGTTGCTC
The DNA here is from genome assembly GCF_965207765.1 of Zootoca vivipara. NCBI lineage: Eukaryota > Metazoa > Chordata > Lepidosauria > Squamata > Lacertidae > Zootoca > Zootoca vivipara. The sequence goes on along the minus strand of NC_142587.1, from coordinate 33,609,891 downwards.
ATGGTTGCATCATGGCAGCAGTAATGGCAACAGAGCTAATAAACATCCTGGAAGATTGGGGGAATGGTTTTTTGGGGGGAAGAAGGTAAAGGAAGTGCCTTTGCCATACAGGAAGAAGCATCCACTAGGGCTTTGACAATCCTTCAAAATGTCGGGAGAGAGTGGGAATGGCACAAAATATTCACAAATTTGAATGGTCTTCACAACTCAAGCTGTGTCCACGCTAACCTGTTTGTAGCACAGAAACTGATCTTGGTAGGCAGCCATCCACAACAACACTGGGCAAGTGTGGGCACACCCCACATTGCCAGAATTGCATAGCACTGTTTTCTGATAGACACACTGCTGGGTAATGCAGCATTTTTTATTTCAAAACTAAAATACTTATTTCAAAAAGTACTTTGCAATCTCTAGATTGTGTGTGGAACACAGGCACAAGCTCCTGTGACTTCCTTTAAGACAAATGTGTATGTCTCAGAGAATAAGTTGCCCGTTAGCTCCACAGGAGATACCATATCAAATCTATACTACCTATCAGTTTTTACAATGTTCAGTATAATCTAATTTGTCAGAGCTTATCTTTGGTAAAATTCTCCACCCTGTTTTCAGAGGGTCATTGCTATAACAGGAAAGGTCAGGTGACATCGTGGAAGCAGAGCTTCTCAGTGATAGCGGCCGCCCTCTGGAATGCTCTCCCTCAGGTAATCTGTGAGGCAAAGACCTGTAACCGTCTCTTTAAAATGTCTATATTTCCCCAAGCTTTTGTGAACTCTGACTCTTATGTTTTGGATTGTGCATTGCTCAGTCTTATTTGTGATATGCAGCTGCATTTTGTTTTTTTATTCACTTTTTAGAAAATGTTATTGAATGTGTTGTTCTTTTATTGGGCAGTATTCAGCTAAATAATTCTGCTGTGGGAAAATGGGGAAATTCCAAAACAGATGGAGCAGGGCATGGCAAGAGGAGAGGAGGAGAAATCTTTGTGCTGACGGAATGCTTTACATAGCACTACTCTGAATACAACCCGTTGTTTTTAAGTAGACTGCCTAGAGATTTCTATTACATTAAGTGGGATAAACTTGTTGCAGCCATATATTACTAGATTCCATGCATTGTGGGATACTCTGTGTCTGAGCTCATCAGGTGCTGATTTAAATATTTGTAAATGTTACCTCATCATGCCAACATAACACTTTAGGTGTCCATATGCAGACTGCGTGGCTTGAATGTGATTGCCTTCCAAGTCCTCGAACCTGCATAGCATCATTAACTTTAAGCTAGCAATTTGCCTTCTTGCTCCTTGCTACATACACTGGTGTTAATGTGTGTCTGAGCCACCTGCTCTCCTTTCATAGATAGGTACCGTATGTTCCCTATGTAGTGCTTCTGGCAGGCGGGACATCTAGTTGCCCATCTCATGAAAGGGTAGAAGACAAAGAAGCTGTCAGTTCTGTACGATGCTCTATGAAGAAGCAAAAGCTTCCCTACGCAGGGAAGCACAGGCATTTTGAATCCCAAAGGCTAAATTGGAAAACAGCTGTCAGGAAAAGGAAACAATACCTGTATTCTTGTTCCCAGCATGCTTTGAACTTTAGGGATGCATACAGATTCTGGCTGTGTTGAAGTGGTGTCTTTGTGGATGAGTGAGGGAGTGCAAGTTTATGCTGTGAGCCAGTTTAGAGGGAAACAGACTGAAAAGGGTGGCCTTCGGCCTTCAGGAGCAAGTGTGGGTTCCCTGTCCCAGCCTTGAAAAGCACATGATGGATAAATAAAACAACAAAACAGAGTTTGGAATCCCTTTTGATGAATGTGTGTTAGCTGCCAAACAGTGCATGTTTGCTGCTGAGTGGGTGTATGTATGGAAACAACCAGCATTGAAGCCCCGGTAGTTTTACTAACTTGCTGCCAAGCTAATAGGCTGTCTGCCTATTAAATGTAGCTCTCCGACTTCTCAAACTGTTGCCAACATTGTTTTTATTTTCACTTAGCAACAGCTCGTGGGGTGGGGTGGCCATGATGTGGGACTTGAAATACTGCTTAGCTGGAGAATGGAAGAACAGCAGGAAATGATTTATCACCACAATGAGAGAGAGAGAGAGAGAGAGAGAGAGAGAGAGAGAGAGAGAGAGAGAGAGAGGAAAATGACAATATTGCTAAGTAACCATTTATTTCCTGTATTTTTCTGTTTTCACTTCCTTGACAAAGAGAAAGACAAAGACAAAGGGGAATTCGAGAATTACAATTTCTGTTAAAGATATGAAAATACATATCTCCAAGCAGAATTTCATTCACGTAATGGCTTGAAACATTCCCAATTAGTTTTGGTCTTTGCCCCCAATGAAACTTGCTAGCATTACCAAACTGGCATCCCCCTTCATGCCAGTGAAGCACAGTGGATGAATGGATTTGGATGTGGTAGAAATCTGAGTTGTGAATCTATCCCCCCCCAAAGCTTCCTGAAGCTATCAAAGAGGATGTTAGATTGTGCTCCTGGTGCTCATTGCTGAAAAACAGATGTGTTGCTTTCAAGCCAAACACTGCGCAGCCAACTGTGCCAAAGCAGCAGTTGTAGTATTCCTTGGGGAATGTTCTTATCCTGATGATTGTTCAGGGTAATGTAACTCCAAGCTCAAGTGCCTCATGAGAAGATTTTAATTTGCAGGAGTATTCCCACATGCCACTATCCTGAAAACAGTTATAACATGAAAAAGGATTTAACTTTTGCAGTTTGAATTAACTCTTAATCTCAGGGCCGTGGGTTCATGCTTTACACTGAGCCAAAAGATTCCTGCATTGCAAGAGGTTGAACTAGATGAACCTAGTGGTTCCTTCCAACTCTGCAATTCTATGATTCTATGGAAAACAAACAAACAAACAAATTAGAAATGTGAGAGTAGAATAGCATATCAGTGTCTGAATGGAAAGTAGATTTGTCTGTTTCCAATTCTGGGTGGATGATGTGATTTTATACCCTCGTGACACTACCCTCCTGTTTACTGGTTTGTTTTGTTTTGTTTTCCTCTTGGGAAGATTTTTCAAACTGTCCTTTCTGGGGGCCCATTTATTATTATTATTATTATTATTATTATTATTATTATTAATTTATTTATTTATACCCCGCCCATCTGGCCGGGTTCTCCCCGCCACTCTGGGCGGCTTCCAACTAATAACAAAATACATTAAAATATCACAGATTAAAAACTTCCCTAAACAGGGCTGTTTGCACTCACTTTCTCTTTACCACTGTACATTAACCACCTACCAGTGGCATACTAAGCGTCTCTGAAAATATTTGAGTAGCAGCTATGAAACACACACACACACACACAGAGAGAGAGAGAGAGAGAGAGAGAGAGAGAGAGAGAGAGAGAGAGAATCCATCGACATCTCAACATAAAAGTACAATGAAGATGGCTGTGCAGTACCAACCCTATCACAAAGAATGCCGAGAAGAGTGGATTATTACATGTGTTAAAGGTTGCAGGTGAAAAGTAAAGGATCATGTCCCACCTCTTCCTAAAGCTGCAACAGAGAATCTGTGGTCTTGTCAGGGACTGGCAGGCCGCTAGTGAGTGTGTACCGGGGGCAGGGGGTCTGGAGTCCCTCTTGGGAGAGGGGGTCAGTGATTTGTGGGGAACTGTACCATCTAGAAGGCAAGAGTCAGAGGCAGGGGAAGCTTCAGAGCTGGAGGGTGGAGCACAGGATGGGTCAGAAGAAGAGGAGAAAGAAGCAGGTCAGGCAAGGGAAGGGACTGGTGTTTCCCCAGTCCCCACCCTCTCCTGTACCACTGTCTCACAGAACCAGGAGGGAATTGAAAAGGGATGTGCAGAGAAAGTTTCCATGCAGGCTCAGTCTCGGGCTGCGTGTATGCAGCCTGTTGGGGGGAGGTATTTAAACTGGTGGAAAGCGGGCAGCCCCCTGTTATAATCATAGTTGGAAGGGACCCTGGGGGTCATCTAGTCCAACCCCCTGCAATGCAGGAATCTTTTGCCCGACATGGGTCTCAAACCCACAACCCTGAGATTAAGAGTCACATGTACTACCAGCTGAGCTATTCCAGGTATTGTAACTGCTGCAACTGCTCCATAAAGCACAGACCTGGAAATAGCTGCCTAGCCAATAGATTGGTGTGTGTAGAAATGACTGTGTTATCTTTGACAATAAATACTTAATTATCTGCCCTGCACATTCCTTGGCTGGGAAGCACCCTTGACAGGTCTCCCAGATGCTGTTGGGCACATGGGCAATGGTCAGAGATGACAGGAGTTGTAGGTCCACAAACTCTGGAGGGCACAGAGTAGGGAAGATAATGCAGAATGCTGGAGGACCAACCTGTTCTAAAGCAAATGGGGGAAAAAACTGTGTTTGTCTCAATTCTTGTCATATCCAGGTTGTATACATGCCATACATTTAAAGCACATTTCCCCCCACCCCAAATCCTGGGAGCTGTAGTTTACTCACTCACAATGCTACAATTCCCAGCACCCCAAACAAATGATAGTTGTCATGATTCTTTGGGGGGAAATACAGCCCAAGACGGCAACATTGCCACCATCAGTTTTATATGTGGGGTTTTTTCATTAAGCAAACAAAGATATAGAACGATCTGAAGGTTATAGAGTCTTCATTTGAGTTTTTCCCGTAATTATTTTGTTGTGTTCCCCTGCCTCAAGATCATAGACATAGCAAGGCACGAGAGGCCTGCTGAATGCAAATCGCCGTGGTGTTTAGCTTGAAGGAGAAATACTGTACAGCCCCATGCCTGCTGACCTTTTCCGTCCACATTACACTAGGCAGTAATGATAAGCAGTAAAGATCATTACTAAAACAACCCTGGGGCTTTCTTTTCTTTTGCACACAATTGTTACCCAAAGCAAGATAAAGTGTATAAAGAAAAATACAGATTGCGTACATTCCTGGAACATCAAACTGCTACTGAGTTTGAATAGGAAGCATAACCGCAATTGTACAAAATGCTCCAGAGGGCTGATCTGTGATTATTATTTTTAATCCATTGACTTCAGTGTGGAAACTAGCCAACTATGGTGATCAAAGTCACATTAATCTGGTCATCAGTTCATGACTCATACATATATATTGTTTTTATATATATATATATATATATATATATATATATATATATATATATATATTATAATCCAAAATTGGGGTTTTTTTGGGGGGGGGATAACATCAGCAGGCAGCAATGAAAAGCCATGAGAGAGAGAGGGAGAGGGAGAGGGAGAGGGAGAGGGAGGGAGAGAGAGAGAGAGAGAGAGAGAGAGAGAGAGAGAGAGAGAGAGAGAGAGAGATTTGCATTAAAAACAGATTGCTTTTTTCCAAGTGCTGCTCAGTCTTCTAGCTGTCCATTGTTCCCCTCTACCCCTTTCTCAGCATACTTGTGATAACTAGCAACATGCCTGTCATTGTGTTTTGAAATTCTTTAGCAGAGCACAGCCCAAGGTGGGATTTCCGAAAGAAAATCTGTCTGTGTTTAAGTAACTTAAAATAAATCAACAGTTGCCCACCCCTTGAGCCAATTTTCTCATATTTCAGCTGAGACTGAGGTGTGGCCACCTTGTCTCAGGTGTATACGAGCAACCAGGTTTTCTATCATTTCAGTTCAGTTCATCGCCCTCACAAATGTGACTCATTGGTTTTGAATTTTCCTGCCTTCTTTCTGTTCTGTACGTCTCTCCCCGCCTTCTGCCAGGGTGGAGTAAGAAGGGAAAGCAAGCTCACTTCATACACACATAGCTGCCAAGTCTCCCGTTTTCCCCGGGAAACCCCCGTTTTTAAAGCCTGTCATCCCAAATGGCGAAATATCCCGTAATTCCCCTGGATTTCTTCCGGTCTGCCCATGTCTGGGCACCGGAAATCAGGCAGTGCCGGCACTGGAAGTTGCTTCTACGCATGTTTGGACATGCGTAGAAGCGACTTCCGGTGTCGGCGCTGCTGATCCCGTATTTTTCTAACCTAGACATGGCACATGCTGTTCCACTCACAGAGCAAAATTGTACTGAATTTTCTGTGCTGTGATAGGGGAGTTTTAACTCGCAGTAAATATTAATGAAAAGGAAAATCTCCGGCTAGATTATACAAGGCAGAACAACCAAAGTATAATCACCTTACAGCTGTACAAGTTGTCAGATTCCTGAAACCTGTTCTTCGCATACTGAGAGCAGGCTTGTCAACAAACTACTTTCTTTTTCTTGACATATGTGCCAGGTTTTCAAAGACCGCTGCACTCGTACCAGTGAAATCATGAGCGGATATGATCAGAAATGCCAAATGAAGCTGAATTTATTTATCAAGGGTTAGATTCTTCTCATTGAAGATGAGCATTGAGTCCATGCTGAGACATTGCCACTGCCAAGCGGAAGGGCTGAAGGCAGGTGGATGTCAGCACTGTTTAAAACTGTTGACAATGATGAAAAAGATTTGATCTGAAATACCCACGGATGGTAAGAAAATATGATCCTGCTCTTCCCATACAAAGGACAGGATGAGAGAGATCCCGATGCCTCAGGCGCATAGCAATGAACCTTTTTGAGGTTGGGAATTGCATTCACTTTTCAGAAACATTCTGAGGGCCACATGCCTGAGGTGGGGAGGGCCAGAGGCAAATGTGGGCAGTGATAAAGCTTCATTGACATGCTATCTGTCTATGGCCTTGCGCACCAGATAATGGTATCAGGGTTCTTAGTGTCTCTCATCCATTTAGTTACTTTTGCACAACGTGTAGCAATGCTACATCACTTACTCTTGCAGATCAACTCTCTTCAGATTTCCATCTTTGAAGCCCCATTAATTCCCATTGAAAAAGCAAGCAAGCAAAGCTATCTTCCATACAGATATTCACGGTTTCAGACCGAGTGCATGTGATTGCCTGGCATTTGAGAAACCTGTGGCATTTTATGAAGATGCCAGTAGCATGATATTTCAAGAAGGTCTAAAAGGGAAACTTTGGAATCTTTTCACGTTGGTCAGTAAGCTTAATTAAATGTCACCTATCCATTGGTTCACATTATCTTTGCAAGACATCTACTTTTAAAAACGTTACAGGCTTTCCCACAGTACATTTTAATATATTTTTCTTTTGATTATTTCTTTATTCATACAATCTATATCTGATTATGTGTGTGTGTGTTGATGCACAGAACTAGTGAGATTTGTTTGTTTGTTTGTTTCATATACTGCCCTTCATCCGAAGATCACAGGGATAAGCATAAATAATGTACCTGTGACCCAAAAGACTGTGTTTTCATTGGACATATTTCATTATTTTATAGGGATCGTACGATGATGTGCTATGGAAGCACAAACGAGGGCTGCCAACCTTGATGCAATGTTAATTGCATGACTGCAATGAATATGTACATTTTAGTTATGGAAACAGAAGCTACAGGGAACCCTGAGCAGTAGAACCTCCCACAGTGCCATCTAGAATTCCCACTTAGAAGCTGCTATCTGCAATTCAAGGGATACCTTCGCGGGTGCCAGTGGATGCTTCCCTTAGAAAAGCAAATAGAAGCTTATGGAAATGGTGGTTTGCATTGTGACAGGGAGAGAAGGACACCAATTTCTCCTCTGCCTTTGGTTCCATTCGCTGCCTGAGGAAAGGGCAAGATGCCCTCTCCCCCCCATTCCACATGCAGAATAAACCAAGCAGATTGGTGTTGAATCTCACCTAAATACTGGTGACAGGACAATATTATCCAGGTTAACTAAGCAGCTCTGTCCTCTACCACCAAACGACACCACAGCCCAGCCCAGCCCCAAACTCAATGGCAGGTACACTTTGCTGTGGGCAGTAGATGTGGGCAATCCACCAGTGTACTATATTTAAATGGAGATGTAACACTATTAAGAGAAGAAGTAGAAATGTTATTGAGTGTGAAGCCTCTTAAGTTAATATAAATTATAGATGCATCTTTAGATGTAATACTAATTGGCATGACATGCTACCACAAAGTGGTTTATAACGAAGTCAAATAAGATAAAAAGAATACATAACATCTGCAAAATAGCGAAGTCCTTAAAATTCACAATTCCAGAACTCACGGCAGCTCACTGAAAAGGAATGTACTCTGCCACTGCAACTAATCCATTTATCTTATCAGGATTCTTCTCCAAATGCCTGTGGGAAAAGGTATGTCTTTAACTAGCCACCTAAAGCTATAAACTTTTTCTAAGAAAACTGATGGCATTTCAACTCCAGCACAAACAAGAACCCCTACTTTCTTGCTTTGAAATGAGCAAACCCACCCAAAATGTTGGAAGAAGCCTATTGTTTTTGTTTGCTGATATGCTGTGCATTTTTGTGTCTTTATATTAGAAGCTGCCCTGTGATCCTCAGATGAAGGGAAGTATAGAACTTTAATAAATGAATACTAACCATCAGACACACTCCTTTGTTCTTGTAACCCTCAGTGAATGGCAGTGCTTACATACGGCAGGGCTGGGGAACCTATGGCCCTCCGGATGTTGTTGGAATTTATTTCCCACCAGCCCCACGTAGAATGCTCAGTGGTCGGGGATAATGGGAGTTGGGGTCAAACAGCATCTGGAGGGCCACAGATCATACAGTAACAGTGGTATGTGGTGAACTTTTTCGTTGGGGAACATTTAGGGCTAGAAGCGCCGGTGTCCGAGGGCAATGGTGGGTGGAAGGAAGAGATGTTTGTGTGAGCATCATGCTTCCCTCCCTAAACCAAGCAGAAGCGTCCCAGACTTTAGGAAGGAGGCATCAGGCTTCTGACAGGATGCTGTAGCCCTCCTGCCTCCTTCCCAAAGCCAGGCAGGAGGGCTCTTGGACCCGTCAGAACACCATGCTTCCCTCCCTAAGATGGGCACAAGCTCCCCAGGCTTTGGGAAGGAGGTGCCAGGGGAACAATGAAGGGAGTAGCCTAGTTCCCCTTGTCCACTGACCACATGCCACTATACAGTAACTAAATGTTACTGGACACATCTGCAAAGTTCCACTTTGGAGCATTTGGGCGATCGTTCAAAAGATGGCAATAAACAAAGTTTGCATCAGTGGGAGAGATGTTTCATCGCCACTCTACTCTTAAGCACAAACAACTATAGCAGTCAGGAAGAGAGAACAAGTCACCAGCTTGATAAAACCTACTTCCGACAATCAGGCTTCGGGTTTTGAGGTACCAAGAGTCTCTCCAAAAAGTAGCAGTAGATGGGATGGCCATGAGCCTCTGGGAAATTCTGACTACTAGCCTCTCTGTAAGTGGCAGGCAAGTTTCAGACATAGCATGTTTCTATCAGAGAAAAAAGTAAAAATAAACAAAAATAACCTCCAGCTAGGAGGAAATTATTGTATGTGATAATATAAGAAGGTTCCTGGAACCCAGCCCCAATGGCCAACACCGCCTCAGGCAGCTGTCTCTCTCTGTCTAATGGTAGGGCTGGCTTTGCTTCCATTCCCAAGGCTGCTCAGGGTTCCACATGGCTGTAATCTACATAAAATCTTTAATTTTATTTACATTACATTTTACTTTAATTACATTCATGCACTTAAATGTCTTGTCAATCTTGACCAGTCCCTCTGCCTGTCCTGGAGCAAGGTCAAAAATGTGTTGATCCAGAAATGGGGTTTTGTAGCAATCCTGTCCATTTTGCCAGCTTTTGACAGAAGACAACTTCATGAGTTGTCCCATTTGTATTTTACAAATACCCTGTCCTGTTGTATTTCAGAAGATTTAGCATGTTTCCTGATGGTTTGAACAGTGAGCTTAGTGTTTCTGTGCATTCATCATTACATGAGCTTTTCTACTTCAAAAACAAAACACAAAAATGGTGGAAAACCAAGCTTCTTGCCTCATTGTTTATGATCTTAAGAGATTTATTAGAATCCTTGCAAGTACCCCAGAGCCAAACAAAAAGGACCAGATGTCGTCCACTCCACTGAGATCATTAGTAGCCAGGACTTGAATGAAGTACAAGCTATCCCTGTTTATTATTCTTTGCTTCCCCCTTCTGGAAACTGATAGTGCCTGACTTTGTCATCTGCACTGTTGGTTCATAACTAGTCTTCCTGCAAGTTTTGACAGTGGTAGTTGCTTCCGTTTCAAAACTTCAATCTTTTCTGGAATGCACCCATTGTCTTACATGGATATCTCCTATCAACAGTGCTAGTGGTGATTTATTATTGTGCTATGGAGGCTGATCCAGTAATGGTTAAAACCATTATTCATGAACTTTTGAGTTCATGAGCCTGGACATTGATCCTTGATTGCTAAATTGAAATTATAACCACTCTAATACATCTAATACTTTCTGACTTGTATCCCACCTCATCTTCTTGGGGAGCTTGCAATCCACACACTTAAGCTGCAAACCTAAGCATCTGGGATGACTAAACAGCAGTTCTCCGTATCCTATTGGACTACATCATCATCCTTAACCATTGGCTGCAGTGGCTGGGGCTGATGGGAGTCCAACAACATCTGGAGGACCACAGAGCAGCCATATTTGCAATGTACATGCATACAATTTCACTATAATCCCTTTAAACTGAAGGACTTTCCTATATCTTTATCTAGCCATTTTAAAGTGAGATAGGATGGGACTGTAACTGTCACTTTTCTATCTGCATTTTCTCATAAATAAACGCTGTGGGTCACATTTGAAAGAAAACCTAAATTAAAAATCCTGGCTTAATGAGCCAGAGATTGTCCAAATGGCATGGAGCCCCTTTAACGCTTTAAAGCAGCTGAAGAAGGCAAGATTCATCACTTAACCATAATTCCCCACTATGTATGGACCCAGAAACTATGGCTAATGTCTTCAAAACAAGTTGAGATATTAAGCCCATTTCAAACCATGGCATCATATCCTGGATTTTGTTTTAAAGTAATTAGTCACAGTTTCTGGAACGCACACATAGCCTGTAGCTAAGTGAGCTGAATCCTGGTTTGCTCAGCTGCCCACATGAAGCGAGGAATGTAGGAAGTACACTTGAACTTGACACCGTTCTAATGTGCTCTGTTTCGAATGAACCCAATTTAAGGTGCTCACACTAGTGTTTAAAGCCCAAATGACTTAAGCCCCAAATATCCGAGAGACTACTGTACATCATTCCCTACAGACCCTCTCGGGTGTTAAGCTCTTCATAGTTCCACCACCCACGCAAATTTGAGTTGGTGGTGACCTGGGAAAGGTCCTTCCTCACAGAGGTGTGTCTAGTACATTTTCATTATACAGTTTTTGTTGAATGCTGAAGACATGTCCCTTCATCCATGCCTTTGACAACTGAGATGTGGGGTGTTTTTTCCAGGACCCACCCTATTCTTGTGACTGAAACTCGTTTTAACTGTTTTTAATATTGGAATTGAAATTGTAGCAATCCATCCTGGGGCCCGCAGGCGAAAGGCAGGTAACAAGCGTGGGTAATAATAACTGCAATTATATTGTCATTGTATTTGCAGTTCTAATTCTGTTCAAGAGTGTTATATAATTTTTTTTTGGGGGGGGGGAATAGTGTTTGTATGTGAAAAGACTGTTAGCTTATCAAGCGTACTCACATGCCACATCATGACAACCAACATTCATGCTTTTAAAAAAGAAATCTAAGTTTTGCCCTTGGGCTAGATCTGATATTTAATTCTCAGTCTTCCTAATTCCCCCCCCCCAACCCAGTATTTCAGTCTAATTGAAACAACACATGAATGTTTAATTCGATTTTTAGCTAAGTAGCTCTGACACTAGAATATGGACACATAGGAATATGTTGGTTCCAGTCTACTAACAAACATCAGAAAAATTATCAAAATAAGGGCTGTGTTTCACTTTGGACCCAATTAACGCACAGTGTAATGGAATACATACATCACAGCCAGCACATTTAAAAACAACATTATTTCTAGTTGTGTGCTTGACCTTGGGCTCATTGTAATAAATGGCATATGTATGACCTTGAGACCTAATCTGCAGCAAACATATTCTCAAATCTGATTTCACAAATAACACATGGAAAGTGGAACATCAATATTAAGAGACATTTTTTAACTTGGAATGTAATGGGGAAGCATTGGTAATTATGGTATGGGATGTGTATGAAGACTTCGTGAGCGAATAGTTCATTAACAGAGGCAGTTGTCCAGACAAGCAAAGGGGGAGAAAATAGATATTTGAAGAAATTAAAGGAGCAGATTCTAAGGGCTGGAGCACTTATCAGTTTCAGTTCTCCTGTTTTTCATTTTTCTATTCTCAAATTCCGTATTCTACATTTTGCAGCACATTCACTGGCATTTTTGTGTGAATTTTTCCTAATAGAAATAACACATTTTATATGCATATAATTTTATGTGGACACGTTTTTGCACACAGTTTCCCCCATATATTCTTACAAACACTTCCCTTAATATATGCATTTTTTGTAAACTTTGGTTGGTTGGAGAACTACATCGCAAAATTCAGATAAGTGCAGATTTTGAGGGCTAGCTGTGTTTCATTCTGTCTGTTTCAGCTTTTAATGTGTACTGAATTGAATTTCTCCTCCAGCCCTATTAGACTCTAGTCAGTAGAACAAGCCTATCAAAAGCAGTATCCAGATGAGACTGTAACATAATTAAGACTTAAATTTGAAAGGGGGCACGGCATTTTTAAAACAGCACCGTATGAGGAGAAGGAAAGCCAATAAGCTTCTCCCAAGGAAACCTACAAGAACAGACATGAAATCATTGATGCAAGCAATGAGGGCTGAGAAAGGAAAAAAGCCCAAACAGACTACTTGCTGGATAACAAAACCATTTTTGTCATTCTATGCGAGATTGCCTGCTCCACGAAACAGAGGTGCTCAGATTTAATTTTTAGACGTTTGAGAATGTATGTGGTGATTTGTGAGGCCCAATGTTTTGTTGTAAACATCTCCACGCCTGTGGAAAGCTGACTGTCAGCCTAAATCTTTCCCTGATGTGCTGTTTAGTATGGTGTGCTCTTGTTTTAAACATGAGGAGGCATTCAAACGTATGAAGCGGTTCATTCCCAGGAGGGAAATACCATGCAATTTTTATATTTCTGAATGCCTAATTCAGCTGTCGTTTTCAGTAATTACTATAGGAATGAACAACAATATGATCAAACTTGCCTGGTATGGGTGACTGAGATAAAGCTTTTGTTTTTATACTTGCATGCCACTCTTCCTCCAGGGAGTTCAGAATAACTTGCCTTTAGTTCTCAGAAGGCCTCCTATCTAATCTGCTTCATTTAAGCCATAGAACAGTGTTTTGTGAACACTTAAAGGAGCAGGTGCATGTAACCCATCAAGAAAGGCTATGTTAACTTAATGCTATAGAACAGACATGTCCAATGTGTTGATTGCAATCGACGGGTAGATCCTGCGATGAATTCTGGTCGATCGCCACCCACCTTCCGCTGGAGACGTTGGGAAGGGCTGTTCTGATGCTGCGGACACACCCACCCCTGCCCCGTCGGCGCCCAGCATGTGTGCCCTGCACCCATCCCTGTCGCCCACCCTGTACCCATCCCTGCCCTCTCAGGGGAAGCAACCAGCACCTGAGCACCCTGCACCCATCCCTGGGCAGTAGATCACTGCCAGTTTTCATATTGGGTCATGGAGCACAGTCAACAGTCAACTTCAAGTTGGACATGCCTGCTATAGAACTTTTAAATGTATGTAAGTCACAAGCAAGCAATGAGGACGCAGGTGGTGCTGTGGGTTAAACCACAGAGCCTAGGGCTTGCTGATCAGAAGATCGGCGGTTCGAATCCCCGCGATGGGGTGATCTCCCATTGCTCGGTCCCAGCTCCTGCCAACCTAGCAGTTCGAAAGCACATCAAAGTGCAAGTAGATAAATAGGTACCACTACAGCGGGAAGATAAACGGTGTTTCCGTGTGCTGCTCTGGTTCACCGTAGTCATGCTGGCCACATGACCCAGAAGCTGTACACCGGCTCCCTCAGCCAATAACACGAGATGAGGGCTGCAACCCCAGAGTCGGTCACGACTGGACCTAACGGTCAGGGGTCCCTTTACCTTTAAGTCACAAGCAGAGTTTGCCACTCTGGGAAAATTCCTGGAGATCAAATGTCTACATGGTGTTTTATCCCTCTAAATGATAGCTAAAATTCACCGACCCAATTCCACCCCCTTCAATTTGCCTTTAAACAGCAAATCCCAGGGTGGGGGTGGGGAGTGGTGGGTCTCCCTAGACAGAGAACCACTCATTCTCTGCGGCCATTTCTGTCATTTTCCTAAACTTGTCACATGGTGCACCGAGGCCCACTGGGGCCCGCCATGCTGTGTGATGTCATATGCACACTGCACCAGGTCGCACCACACCATGTGATGTCATGTGTGTGACATCATGCGTGTGGGGCAGAACCTGGCACATCAATCTGTGAGGAATCCTCAGTGGATCTTACCTTTCTTTTCCTAGTATCCTTTCCTTAAGTTCCCACCTTCTGACTTTACTGGTGATTAATATGGTGGAATATTTCTGATTTAGTTCATTGTTTCCCTTCTCCTTCTGCCCCCATCTCACACACTTGCTCACATTTAGACACCTCATTCCAAGACAGCAACAATTTCTGTCGGGCTAAATTTAGACTACTCAGGAAAAATAAATTAATCCAAAAATTAGTACTACTTTGTTCAAGGAGATGCAGTGCGTCAAAATTAATCTTCTGCTTCTATTATGCCAAATGATTTTTTTTTTAAAAAAAAGGTTGGGGAGGAAAGGAAGAAGCTGAAAGGATAAATATATTGTTGCAGAGAGAATGCTTTTATATAGATTATAGTACTCAATCCACTGTAATGCTTTATTAAAGTTATTTATAGACATTTCACATTTCTCTGAAATGTCACTCTGCAAGGGTCATGGAATGTATGAGCTTTCTTTTCACCTGCTTCTGATGAAAATGGCCACTTTCAATCTCTTTGGATTAATAAAATATGCTTTTTTATTTATGAAAACTGTAATATACATTAACCCAGAAAACAAAATGCTTGCAGTTCAAAGGCTCTCCATTAGTAGCCCTGGAAATTGTTGGGTTTTTTTGTTGCCCTACTGCTCTGTAGTGATGTGTTTAGAAGGTGGTGGTTGTTAAATTGGTCAATTGGCCACATTGGCTGGTAGATGTGTTTGGAGTTATGATGTAGCTGAGGTTTGGTGATATCACCCTTCAGCACCTTTAAAGGGGAAGGGTGTAGACCTGAAACCTGCCTTCAAGGGCTGTGGAACTTGATTGATGGTGAGGGAATGCCTTTAGGGCCAACCTGTAACATGTGCCTGGAGTTCTGGGACCCCAAGAAGGACTGTAGCAGAAAGACCTCCTTCCTTTCCTGAAAGTGCAGGGCTTGAGGGAATGAGTAGAAGGACTGATCTGGCCCTTGACAGAGTTGGCTCAACCTCTGTGTGGTTATTACCGGTAGTTAGATCCCACACTTTGTTCCCTTTATGAAATTGTTTTGGGGTTTAACTATTTAAATAAATGCAGCCCAGCTCACCCAGCCTTTTGCATCTTAGAATCATATAATCATAGAGTTGGAAGAGACCACAAGGGCCATCCAGTCCAACCCCCTGCCAAGCAGGAAACACCATTCTTGACATATGCCTGTCAAGCCTCTGCTTAAAGACCTCCAAAGAAGGAGACCCCACCACACTCCTTGGTAGCAAATTCCACTGCCGAACAGCTCTTACTGTCAGGAAGTTCTTCCTAATGTTTAGGTGGAATCTTCTTTCTTGTAGTTTGAATCCATTGCTCCGTGTCCACTTCTCTGGAGCAGCAGAAAACAACCTTTCTCCTTCCTCTATATGACATCCTTTAATATATTTGAACATGGCTATCATATCACCCCTTAACGTAACCTTCTCTTCTCCAGGCTAAACATACCCAGATCCCTAAGCCGTTCCTCTTGCCGCTTTATTTCCCGGTGTGGTTGCAGACGAGACACCCATATCATCGTGTCAGACTCGAGCTATGGCTGCCGGCCTCAAACATCATAGGAGAGTTCTAGAAGATAAAGAGGGGAAACAAAAATAATCAAACATCACTGTCTTTAACACATTTAAATGAGTGTCATTCCAGGGTGGGTGATGCTGATGGAATTCTAGTCATTTCAAGTGCACTAGCATAATCCCCTAACATTGAGAGGCTGTGCTGGTGTAGTTGAGATTACATGGGCTACTCACATGGAATGGTGCCCATATGCTGCCATTTTGAAGTAGTCTTCTTGCTCCTATTCTGATGTATGAATCGCACCTCGGATCTATTTCTGCAGTTTTTATGAAGCTAGTTTCATGACGCTAGTCCTCACAGCCTCTCCTTGTGAGAGCTCTGCATATTTCATTCAGGAGCTTCATTGATACCGGTATCAGGAAGCAAATCAAGACAGGTAGCTAGTTCTCCCCTTCTTTCTTATGTTTTACAGATGCATGAACTCTTTTTTGTGTGTATCCAGATATTTAGAAATAAGCAGCGACGCCTAGATCGCAACCTGTGCGCAGCCTGAAATGTTCTGAAAGGACTGATTTGGATGTTCAAAAGAAGCAGGGATTTAGAGGTGTGAGTCAGTCGTGCTGTTAAATTAATTCTTCAAATGCGATGTTCAAAGCGGGAAATTGTAAATATCAGGTTGCTATGTTAGAACTTATAACAAGAAAGAATATTATGGTTGTTCAGCTGTCATGCCATAATAGTTGTCAGACTCTTTTTTGGGGGGATGGAGTTTTATTTGTTTAATGGTGTTGCTTCTGGGTTTCATTTTTTCCCTTCTCTTTAAAATTTTGCAAGTTTTTTTAAAAAATGAGTTTTTTTGCAAGGAAATCCATGTACATGTGAGCTTCATGTGCTGCTAGCTAGAGCATCATGTTAGGCTGTTGTGGCAATTTCATTTATTACCACAGCTGCATAGATGCCTCAGGAAATCCAGCTGTTTATGGCACTGCCATGCAGCTGTTACAACGTACAGAAGTCTTTTTGGAGGCCACTAACATTGGCACAGACACTTCCTATGAAACAAAGTGAAGCCTCACATGCTGATTAATATGCCCAGCAGGTGACTTTCAGAAGTACAAGTGGTTTTTGAAACCCTTTGCTGTTTCTAAATTAGCCTAAATTCATTTCTGGGCTAAAATCTGGCCACAGATGAGATCATGTCTTTCTGCTTCTCACGTTATGATAAATCCAATTGTGTGCAAATAGGCTAGTCAGCACGCAGGAGCTTTCAGCCAGCGTTCTCTTCCCCAGTGTAATTCATTGTTAGAAGCGTTGCACCTCTGCTTCCTTATTTGTTTCTGTGGTGCTGAACTGGTACTGAAAAAGACTGGCTCATTGCTACTCCCCTCAATTTTAGTTTCTGCCTGAATTTAAGGTCAAAGCACCCTTTGCAGTTTGCAGTGTGTGGGGATGTTCTAGAAGCTGAAGCTGTAAACATCAATTAAATCAGTCAATGCCACCTTTGAGACTGAAGCACAAATATCACCGGCAACTCTCTGGTCCTCCTCCATATACAATATAAATCCTACAAATAAAAAGTTCTAAGAAGAAGAAAAGCCTTGGCAGGCATATTCCTATTAATCCCATTAGGTGGAGCTATTAGATAAGTCAATCAAGGAAGGAAACTCCTACAGTCTAGAAAAATACTGTGTTTTCCTTTCAAAGATGTTTCCCTTGCAATGCCATATCTAGAAAGCTTAATTTGATACGACTATCTCTTCCCCATTTTTCATTAGATTAATACAGGCATCCCCAAACTGCAGCCCTCCAGATGTTTTGGCCTACAACTCCCATGATCTAACAGGACCAGTGGTTGGGGAAGATGGGAATTGTAGTCCAAAACATCTGGAGGGCCGAAGTTTGGGGATGCCTGGATTAATATAAAGTTACGAGGGAGTCACACTATAAAGGAGCCATTCGTGTCTCCATTTTGGGAAAGATAACGACAGAAACAGCAGACCAGCTCTCATAAAAAATTCAGAAGCAAAAGAGTCAAAATAACCTTTGGCGAAAGAAAGAAAGATTATACAAACATGCCATAAGGTTATTAAAATCATTCATAACAAGCTGATCAAGTGGGAAATTTCCACTTTCACATCATGCAGTGAAAACATCAAAGTAATATCTCTAATTTATCTCATCTAATGCTGTAAGAAGACATTTTTAAGGCACAAAATTGGAATCAGGTGCCCAATTATCTCACAGGAAAAGCAAATACAGAACAGCTGTTTATCTTGTCATGTAATAAGTAAAACTAAGGAAACACTGTGAAATTAATATAGGTTATAAAATGAGTCAGTTTTTTGTTTTGTTTTTTGGCAGAAAACACCTGGAGATTTCTGTGTTATTTGATGGGACTATGGCCAGCAACATTGTTGTATAAAAACAACAGGCAATTTGATGTACAAAAAAAAATCAATTGTAGCTAAGGTAAATCAGACTGGGCATTTCTTATGTTCCACATGTACAGCATGAGACTGTTAATCTCAGGGTTGTGGGTTCAAGCCCCACGTTGAGTAAAAGATCCCTTCATTGTGGGGGATTGGACTAGTTGACCCTTGTGGTCCCTTCCAACTCTACAATTCCATGATTCTGTGTAAGGCCTGACCTTCTTAGCAACAGACCATTAACACTAGACAGTACACTGGAATGTTTGGCTCCATTGAGGTCAATGGAATATCTTCCCAGGTAAGGGTATATAGGAATTAAGACCTGAGTGTCTAGCACAAGTGAATGGGCAAAGCAGTCACAGGACCAGAGAGATTCTGTTGTTATGTCACCACACTCAGGGCCAAATTTAGGTTTGATGAGGCCCTAAGCTACTGAAGGCAATGGGGCCCTTTGTATGTCCAGCTGTCCTTTGTCAACAACAAATTGTTGCTGTTTTTTGTTTTGAATATATGCTATATGGTAATTTATGGATCTAATAGGTATCTAAAGCCATCTAATAGGTATCTGAAGCCTTCAACTATGGCCGCTGCCGCTGCCACCGCCACTCCCTCGCTGCAGCCGCCACTGAGGAGCTCACAGCATGTCCTCCATAGGCGGGAGGAGCGCAAGCCAAAAGAGTTCAGCACCTTCCCGCCTATGGAGGGGACGCTGTGAGCTCCTCAGCGGCTGCAGCGAGTGAGCGGTGGTGGCAGCAGCACCAGCGCTCATAGCTGAAGGCTTCAGCTACGGGTGCTGCTGCCGCCACCACTCGCTCGCTGCAGCCGCTGAGGAGCTCACAGCGTCCCCTCCATAGGCGGGAAGGTGCTGGCTCTTCTTTTGGCTTGCACTCCTCCCGCCTATGGAGGGGACGCAGGGGCGTCAGCAATGCGTCATGACATGCAACGCATGCGTCATGACGCATGTGCTGGGAACGCCAAAAGGTGTTTTGCCTAGGGCGCAAAAAGCCCTAGCACTGGCCCTGCATGTTTGGTGAAATGGTTCGGCCATGGTTCCTAGAAGATGCTACACCTTGTTTAAAGAGAATGACTAACTTAATTTAATCACTTCAAGTGTGAGAAAAGCCTATTAGTTTTATCTTTGCTTCATGCAAATGTAACACTTTCATAATGGTCTATTTTCAGCAGAGCTTAGTCTCTCTGGATTTCATTTAGCCTGGGTGAGAAAAATCTGATCACTTCATGACCATTGGTGTAGGTTGTTTGGGAGTGCTTTTGTTCTAATTTTCAATAGGATGAGCCTTGCTCCCTGTCTGTAATAATGCTTTTTGCAGACATGGATATGTTTAAAATTGCTGTTGTCCATCTATTCCCTTGTACTCACAGTAAATACAATCTCAGTTGCTGTGTATTTTTCTCCAGTGTCTTAGATGGTAAGATTCTGAATCCCAGTTGCTGGAAATGAACCAGTCCCAAATCTGATTGGCTGCCCGAACTGAGTCTGTGCTCATGCCTTGTTTGTAGGCTTCAAAGAGAAGTACAGTTGCTCACTGTGAAAATTGGATGCTGGACTAGACGATTCACTGCCTTGATCCAGGTGAGCTCGTATGTAAAAGGTAAAGGTAAAGGGACCCCTGACTGTTAGGTCCAGTCTCGGGTTGACTCTGGGGTTGCGGCACTCATCTCGCTTTACTGGCCGAGGGAGCCGGCTTACATGTGGCCAGCATGACTAAGACGCTTCCGGCGAACCAGAGCAGTGCACAGAAACGCTGTTTACCTTCCTGCCGGAGCGGTACCTATTTATCTACTTGCACTTTGAGGTGCTTTTGAACTGCTAGGAGCAGGGACCGAGCAACGGGAGCTCACCCCATCAGGGGGATTCGAACCACTGGCCTTCTGATCGGTAAGCCCTAGGCTCTGTGGTTTAGACCACAGCACCACCCGCATCCCAAGCTCGTATGTGCTTATGTTCAAAGATTGTAAACCTCCAGGCAAGGCTACTGTCCTCTTTTACCTAATGGCAGAATCAAGTTCTTTTGACTTCTTTTCTATGACTTTTCCTCCTCCCTAGCAAATATTACTTCCCTAAGGAAGTGAATGTGTGCTGTAATCCCGTCCATTGGCACATTAATAATAATAATAATAATAATAATAATAATAATAATAATAATAATAGAGATGGAAGATGGAGCAAACTTGTTTTCTTCTGCTCCAGGGGGTAGGATCCAAACCCATGGATTCAAGCTACAAGAAAGGAGATTCTGACTAAACATTAGGAAGAACTTTATGACAGTAAGAGTTGTTAGACAGTGAAATAGACTCCCTCAGAAGATAGTGGGCTCTCTTTCCTTGGGGGTTTTAAAGCAGAGGTTGGATCTGCCATGGATGCTTTAGCTGTGATTCCTGCATTGCAGGAAATTAGAATGAATGACCCTTGGGGTCCCTTCCAACTCTTTGATTCTATGAACAAAATATAGACTGCATGGTGTTCTATAGGTAGAAGCTAGAAGCGTTTACATATAAGTAGCAGTCAGTTGGTTTCCAGTGTAAAGTGTTGTTTATATCAATATTAATCAGATAGAGGCACTGTGGTGTCCAGAAGGTAACTTTGCTGTCTGAGGGTATTTTAAAGGGACTGTTCCCCCCCCCCTTTGCACCCATTGTTAGATCTCAGATAGAGGACAGGCTTTGGGGCATAGGAGCTGAAGAAACATTTTTCTCCGTCAGCTAGGAATATGTATGGATGCTATGGAGCCATGCAGATATCTATGGCAATGTCATTGGCCTGAAAGCACAGACTGCCCCCAAATGCCTGGAAAGCTTCCCAGTGACTCCAAAGTTGACTTGTCATCTTAATTCAAGCGCCTCTGAATGATTTGCCTATCTACATCATGTCTATTGTCTGTGTTTTTCAGTCACTGAACATGCTCATCTGTTGTTTTGGCACATTCCCAAAGATAAGGGAAAATGAGTGCTCACCCTAAATTAGTTTAACTTTTTGAAAGATTAAAACTTTGCAGTTTCTATTTTTGGGAAATGGATATTTGTTCCTCCTCCATACTCACCTGTGTCCATTCTGATAAAGGCTATTAAATCTTCCTAATTGTTCCCTTGTTGATATGCTTCTAGCTTCACCATGCTGTAAGTCAGACATATATGCTTCCCATATTAAGAACTTAACCTTTCTATATCTTTTGTTGCAGTCCTTTTCTATCTCAGTCCACATCCCTAACGCAATATTAAAATAGCAACACCGGGCTAATTTGCAGAGTTGGCTCAAGCCATACTTTCTCAACCACAATACCCCTCTGCAATATGGGTATGCTAGTGATGGCAGTGGAGGAGCTTCATGCTCCGGCATCGTGGGCGGGGTGCGCCTCCCGGAGGGGCGGCGCATACCTTCCGGAGGGGCGGGACACACATTTTGGGGGCGGGGCAGGCGCCCGCGATGGCGCCCCTTGGAGCCTGCCACTCGGGGCGGCCCGCCCCCACCGCCCCTATCTTCCTACGCCCCTGAGTGATGGCTCTTGTTTGCAGTGCATTTTTTAATGTTTACATACGCAGGGTGGGAAATGATATTTTGCATGAAATCAATCCAGAGTTAGAAAGCACATATCTTTGCTGCTACCTTTTGCTTTTGGGTGGACATGCCATAGCCCACTCATAGATGCACAAAAAATCCTGGATTTCCAATTGTTTTATCTGGTAAAGATCACTTATATACCAGAGAAGATTATAAAAAAAAACACTTTAAAATATGTATAAATTATTATTGGAATGGCATACTAAAGATGAGGAGGTAAAATCGGTAATGATACATTGGGCTAAAGATATTGGACATAATATACAGTTAGAAGAATGGGAGAGGTTATGGAATGAAGGTATTAATTTTACAGCATGCAGTATGCTTAAAGAAAATGTTATGAAAATGATGTATAGGTGGTATTTAACACCAGTTAAACTGGCCAAAATGTACAGAACAAAAAATGAATGTTGGAAATGAAAGGAAAATGAATGTCCTTTATACGATATGTGGTGGACATGTAAAGAGGTAAAAGCTTTCTGTGATGATGATGAAGATCACAGGAAAGATAATCACCATCAAAACTACACTGAAGATAATAGCAACAACAGATAACATTCTTACAGATAACTAAACTATTGTAAGAATGTATAAGAATGCATATTTGCATTTATAAATGCAACTGTATCCAGAAAAACTGCTTGGGCTAAGGAGAGAGGCAAGCCTATTAAAAGGTTAAATATAAAAGTTTTACAAAGTCATCTGAAAATAGAAGTTAAAGAAATGTTGTGGGGAGATAATACCCAGAGAATTAATACCGGCAATGTACTATTTCAGGAACTAAGAGTCTATGGTGATAGTGGATTATGAGAAATGTATTCTACCTCTGTGTAGACTCAGAGACTGAAAAGATTCATTGAGTTGTTTTATCTGTGTTCCCGACTGTGTGAGAGTATGACTTCATTAACTTAAAAGATCATTTTTCTAGGCACTTTTGGAAGAACCTGATTTTCTGGAACCATTTCAAATGGGGATTAGGGCTGGTTTTGGCACAGAAACTGCTTTGGTTGCCCTGTCGAGAGAGAGACAAGGGAGACATGTCCTTGTTAATTCTTCTCGACCTCTCAGTGGCTTTCAATACCATTGACCATTGTATCCTAGAGGATGTTGCTTGGGGAATGATTTTCAGCCCCCTGGAACCTTCAGTCTGGGGTTTCACAAGGCTCAATCCTGTCCCCCATGTTTAACATCTACATGAAACCACTGGGTAGGGTTATCCAGAGGTTTGGAGTACTGCACATTGTCAGCAGTATGCTGATGACACTCAGCTCTATTTCTCCTTTACATCTGCAGGTGAGGCAATGGAAGTGCTGGGCCAGTGTTTTGCCTTGGTAATGGACTGGATGAGAGCCAACAGACTGAAGCTCAATCCAGATAAGACTGAGGCACTGTTAGTGGGTGGTTCCCTAGACCAGATGGGTGGGAGGTCACCTGCTCTTGATGGGGTTACACTTCCTTTCAAGGAGCAGGTTCCTAGCTTGGCTCCTGGGTCCTTTGTTGTTGCTCGAGGCTCAGGTGGCCTCAGTGGCCCAGAGTGCCTTCCATCAGCAACTTTATTTAAAATTTTGAATTCCCAATTCCCTTGTAAGTTCTGACTTCTAAAAACATTTCCTTTTTAAGAAGACCTTTAAAATTCCCTCCTCAGTTTTTGTCACCTTATGTTACGATTGGTTAGAGTATGGTGCTTTTAGTGCCAATGTTGCAGGTTCGATCCCCTGCATTGCAGGAGTTTGGACAAGATGCTCCTGTAGAGTTGCTTCCAACTCTACAATTCTATGATTCTATGATTTCAGAATATAGGCAGGTAGATTACATTTAGAGCAGAGAAACCCCTTTTGTCATAAACGAGAAGAAAAGCAAACAACTTAAAACATCTGGCCCTTATATTGGACAAAATGAATGTATACCAACTTATCTGACAGGATGTGTGCAGGATCAATATTTCATTTAGTTTGTTTTCCATTCAGCCTGATACAGATATACACATTTTCTTTTATTTGTTTATTTAAACTATTATTCATGGCTCTTGACAAATTTGTCATTTTTGACTATGTATTGCTCATATTTTCTAGTCACATGGTATATACAGTGATACATCAGAAACAACTGACACTCTGGCTCCTCCTCCCATATATGTAGAGCAAAAATGTCATTGCGAAGCAACATGTATTTTGTGAATAAAATATATGCCACAGACATTGCATTCTCGTCTCCTATCTGTCTGGTTCTCGCTTTCAGAGCTGAAACATAACATTTTAATCTTGAGTTTCATACAGTGTATTCACGCCGCAGAATATCTGGATTTATATCTCTTTACCATATATTGATATTGTGTTTGATCTTCATTTGTGTTATCCTGACCTGGCTGCCCTCAGAAGTTTCTGGTCTTGCTTCGTGGGATTCTGGATGTTTCTGTCAAACACACAAGGTATTGTTTGTTGTTATCAATGAATAGCTTAGCTGAGGATACTGACCACTAAAGTGAAATTATTCTAGCTGTCCTTGCAAAAACCATTGTTGTAGACGAACCAAAAGCTTGTTATTTTGTCCTGCACTGGTCAAAGATATCTGGGAGGGGGAGGAGGCGGCGACCTGAAACAGATTGACTTCCCTACAATTAGTTGTTTCAGATAGTTCATTGCTTTATTTTCCCATTCTCTGCAAAAGTCATCAGAATAAATCCAATTCAGGCTTAAATTATGACAACTAGTGTCTCTGTCTTTAGATCTGTCTGCATGTGGACAATTCCATAAGGAATCTGGTAGTGCATTGGCACCTCTGAACCACAGACCACAAACAAATGAGCCTTTTCTAACATAACACAAGTAATGCTCTACTCTTATGCACACTTACTAATGGGTGTAAAATAATAGGAACTCCCAAATAAATATGAATAGGCCCAGGCTGCACAAAAACTGGTGTTTGGTACTTCTTCAGCCCACACCTCAGAATAACAGATAGGCACCATACTGAGATTTATGTAACTGCTCCATACAGTGCCTGTTATAAGGTGATAGATAACCTGTATTGCAGCAGGTTTAGTGTGTTCTTTGTGCAGCTTGTTTTGGGGCTTTTGTGCTGGTGCAGAGGAAATTTCCTCAACTACAACCCAAAATGTCTTATTTAAGGTAAAGGTAAAGGGGCCCCTGACCATTAGGTCCAGTCGTGACCGACTCTGGGGTTGCGCGCTCATCTCGGATTATTGGCCGAGGGAGCCGGCTTACAGCTTCCAGGTCATGTGGCCAGCATGACAAAGCCACTTCTAGCGAACCAGAGCAGCACACGGAAACACTGTTTACCTTCCCGCTGTAGCGGTACCTATTTATCTACTTGCACTTTGACGTGCTTTCAAACTGCTAGATTGGCAGGAGCTGGGACCAAGCAATAGGAGCTCACCCCGTCACAGGGATTCAAATCGCCGACCTTCTGATTGGCAAGCCCTAGGCTCAGTGGTTTAACCCACAGCGCCACCTGGGTCCCAAAATGTCTTATTTACCTACCACATATTGTCTGCCTCTTAGGTACAAAAGAAGGTGGCAGTCCTAATACCTAGACTGGGCCTTTGCAGGATCAGATGTCATGGCTTTCCAATGAAGCTGCATTGAAGAACATTAATGGATGAGATAGACTGTGGGGGGTGGTTGTTGTTGTTTTAAAAATGTTCTTATCCAATACTTTCTTGTACATCCAAAGTCTCTGTATTCAAGCCACAGAATCCTTCAAACAAGTCAGTCAGATTCAGAGTGGGACGTTACTATTCTAGGCAATATAGGGTTGGAGGAAAAGAAAAGTGGGAAGAAGAGAGAGGGAAGGAAAAGCGGAAGACCTTAACATTTCATTCATTGGTATAGTACCATATGTGAGCTTTTGTGTCAGCATCAGGTAAACAGGTATTTTATTTTTGTTGGCGGTGGGAGAAACTAGAGGGCCCAGGAAGTGGTGGCTTGCAGGATATTTCTTGAAGCCATGCCCAGGCTCTGTCTCTGGTGTTTGATATGAGAGGGATCCCCATGGCTGTTCACACATGCTAGGCAGCAGTGCTTTTCTTCTTTTAAAAAAATATTTAGGGGTACTCTCATTTACCTGCTCAGATTGAAATACCCCCCTAAATGAGGCCAAACTTAGATGCACAAAATGTTTGGGGTATGCGTCCCCATGGGAAAAAGCACTGCTACCGGTAGGGAGCCATTCTCTGCCGCAGTCAACATGTGGCGATTGTGTGTGTGTGCGCGCGCGCCTAAACTCTAGTTGCACGCACGCTCCGCATAAGTCTTTCCTCGGCGGTCGGAAGTGGTGCCCTTTTTGTCTGCCACTCTCACCTGAGCGTGAACCCCCGTTCTGCCCCCTTGAAAGGAGAGGACAGGACTCTCCACAGTCAGGCTTCTCAGGGGAGGCGTCAGTTAAGCAGGAGGTGCCCCCCTTCTGCTACACACTCCCTCAGCATTTCATACTCCCTTGTAATTACAGTCAGAGGCACACAGAGAGAGAGTCAATGACAGCCGAGGTTTCCCCGGCTACACTTGCGGTATGAGGGAGAAGAAGGACTAGACGAGGCGCGAGGGGCGGGCGGGCGAGTGGAAAGGAGGCGGGAAAAAGAGCGAAGGCGCGCTGCTGGGCGGAATACTAATCAGGCGGGTCTCGCGTCTGCGGCGAGCCGCCGGCTGCCTCCGCTGCAGAAGCGCGCACAGACGCACTCGGACAAGCGCAAGCGAGGACACCGCGGCGGCGGCGGCGGGGTGGCCAGAAGGAACTTCCAGGCGCGCGCCCTCCGCCGCTCGCGCCTCAGAGCCGCCCGGTTTTTCTCCCCCTCTTGCGCTGCCCTTTCATGGCTTTCCTCACGGAGCTTCCCAGGAGGAGCCTGGCTTTCCCCACCTGTCCCCATCACCACCACCTGCGGGCTGTCGCCTCGCCGCCGCCCAACTTTGAAGGCGCTCGCTCGGCAGCCGCCGCCGCCGCCGCCCCGCGGCGCGCCGCCTCACCTCAGCCCGCCTCTGACTGAAAGGGAAGGCGACGCGCGCCGGGCAGAGCATCCTTCTTCTTTTAGCCCACCAAAACCCACCGAGGAGCCCTCCCGGCGGCGCGCGCGGGGCGCCCATGGCCGCGCCGTTGGGCGGGCTAACTTCTCGCCGCCTGCCCCCTCAGCTCCCCAGCCCCTTCGCGGCCGCGGCTGCCGGAGCGGGCGAGCGCCGGCTGGTGAGAGCCCCGCGGGGTCAGTCCGTCAGCCAGTCCGCCTGCCTCTTCTCCGGGCGCCCTGACGAGGAGGCGGGAGGGAAGCCCGCTCGCCCGGCGCCTCAGCCTCGCGCCCTCGCCTTGTCTGCTTGGCACGAACTAATGCGGAGGCAGCCCAGGTTTTAGCGGGGCTCTTTCAGGCGACGGGGGGACTTCGGTGTGGAGCCTTTCGCCGCCGCCGCCTCCTCCTCCTCTGCGGGAGAGGAGAGCCTGTCTGGTCCGTCCTCGGCGGGCTTGTGCCTCACTTCTCCAACGCGGGCTGCCGACTGGCGAGCGAGCTCCTCGGGCGGCTCTCGCGCGGGGGTCATGCAGTCCCTCATCTCCCCGGTGACCAAGGCGATTCTGGTGGCTTTGTTCATCTTCGCCATCCTGCTCATCCTCTATGTGATCCTGTGGTACATCTGCCGCGATGTGGATTGCGACCATGGCATCTGATCGTCGGCGGCGAGGCTCCCGGGCGAGGAAGGCTGAATAGAGGGACGCCTTCGTGTTGCCGCACACGGATCAGGAAGGACGGCCAGGAAGGAGAGAAGGCGCGAGACAGGGGAAGGGGAGAAAAGGAAGGGCATCGGACCCGAACCTCCCGGAGCCCCTCGAGGAAAACTGCCATCCAAGCTAGCCCGGGATTGACCTTCAGACAGAGATCAGGACGACCCGGTGAGTTTTCCCACGCATCTCGTTTACATATGGGGGCGAGAAAAGTTCTGAAACAATCATTTGCAGCAGCAGCAAAGGTGGGTTGTTGTTGTTTTGAGTGGGGGGGGGGGCAACCTCAACCATGAGAATAGCTGTCTGTCTGATCCTCCAGAAAGCACTGCAGTACCAAGCTGTTTGGGCTGCTGCTGCTTCATAAATGTCTGTGTGTGAAGATGGGGGGCACGGGTCCCTCGTCAGCTCTTCCTCTACTCGTGTGGTCGGTCTCCCGATGGTTTTCCTTGCGAATTAAATCTGTAGAAAATGCGAAGTAACCTCTTCGTGTCTGCGCTGGCCCCTCTGCATCATCTTACCTGTAATTCAACAAATGGGGTGTTTGGGAGAAGGGGTGTGTGTGTGCTAAAGAAACACAGAAGTAGATGTCTGAGCAAGAGAGGAAGCGTTAGTTGCTGCTGTCTTTTTTTAAAGTAGGGTTTTAAAATGCACACAGGATCTATGTGTGACTGGGAAGGTGCGAGGCTGCGATCAAGGACTGTTAGGTTGTCTTTGCAGCCCCTAAATTGGTATGCAGGAGATAGCTGCACTGCTAAACAGACCATAAAGGTAAGCTCGTGTGACAGAAGGAACGAACGCTTAGTGAATTCAAAAGGTGGAAAATCAAGAAAGTAATTGAAAATTAGACCTCGTGTGTGCAAGATTCCAAGGGCAGAAAATATCGTTCATGGCATGAACACTTGGGAATGATTTTGGATATTATACATTTCACCTTGCATAGATTTGCATTTTGAAATACCCATTGAAGGTTTGGGGGGTTTTTTGGTGGGGTATTTACTATTTAATGGCAAAAGCATTTGAAATAGTCTTGAGGCTGGGATAAGAGGAATATATATGCATCCTTTTTAGATAATAGCTCTGCATTTAAAACAACTCCCCCACCCCACCCCCCTAGCTTTTCTGATAGTGGATGGAATCCCATTCCATTAAAATAAATCAGTAGGGAATTTCCCCATTGAATTAAGTGGGAGGTGGATTGCACTCAATGTGTTTAACTGCAAAGCCAGTAAATGTGTGTGCTGCTATATTATAAATATCAGGAATGCTATAGGAAGTGCAGTCTGCTCTCTTCTTATACAGTATTGCCTGTACAGAGAAGACAGAATGTGGACAGCCTCATAGGAGATTAAAATGATGATGACAATGTGTCATATTGACCTCTCTTACCCTAGCCTTCTGTAAAATAGTGGCAGGGGAGAATCTAAGACACACTGACTAGATGGAGATGATCGAACTGAGGTGTCTTTCTGAAATGGAGAGGGGAAGGCAATAAACCTTCAGGCTGTACTGTAGACAGTAGAGGGTCTAGGAATGAGAGCAGAGACTACATGATGTATTCACCCATAATTGGTATATATGCTGTGTGAGACAGATACACTACCTCTATCTCACACTGCATATGCACCAATTAAGAGGGACACTATGGGGAAGGGAGACAAGAAGGAAATGGATTTTCCTTCTTGCATTGCCTCAAGGTGACTTCCTATCCATAGAGCCTTGTTTATATAGTCTGGAGAGAGAGAGAGAGAGAGAGAGAGATGCCCTTCTATAGTGATATTTTGTTTCTGCTTGCATTGCACCTCAAAGATCTTCTGACCTGGCTAGTTGATCAGTCTTGGTGTTATTGTTAATGCACCCTACGAACTAATGTGATTACAGCAGCAATGTCATCCATGTTTACATGCCTGGCAACTATATTGCTGAATCCATTTGTTTATCATCTTCTCCTCTCTTCAACTGAAATGCCTGCTGCTCAAGACTCTGTGAGCAAGTAAAAGGTCACAAGCAGATGTCTAAAACAACTAGACCATTTTTGCTGAAAACTATTCCCTACAATGGTAGGCTCCTTGTGCCTGAACACTATCTAAAATACCACATGATTTTCAGTAAATCTTCAACAAACAACTCTATTTCTCTCTCTGGCATCTGAAATGTGATGCACATTTCTTAATAAATAAATAAATATAATAGAATCATAGAATCATAGAATAAATGGAGATGCAATTCATAGGGTTTTTTCTCCTGTGCATGCTCACTTCAAAATGAATGGGAGCTACTGAAGAGCATGTTGGTGTTTTTGCATTGCTCTTGTTCATTTCAATTAGGGTTGTACATAACAGATTTCTGATGTATTGTGCCTTTGGTGTTGAACCCCATTGCAGGAAGGATAGTAGGGCTAATGTATGTAGAAGAAAATATATATCAAGCTTTTTCACAAAGTATAAGTTTTATTAGTATAGTTCATTTATTCTTGTGGATGAGCGGGTGTAAAAATTCATATACATGACACATGATTAAACAGCATCACATTTGTACAGGTTGTGAAATGGCAGGTTTCTATATGCAGTATTCATAGCTCTTATTACTTCAGTACATGGTGAAGTCTCTTTATATAAGTTACGCAA
The DNA here is from genome assembly GCF_965207765.1 of Zootoca vivipara. NCBI lineage: Eukaryota > Metazoa > Chordata > Lepidosauria > Squamata > Lacertidae > Zootoca > Zootoca vivipara. The sequence goes on along the minus strand of NC_142587.1, from coordinate 33,579,602 downwards.
CAGAATATATTCAAATTGAGAGAAATAATTTGTAACTCGCACTAACTGTACCTCAGCCCTCCAGAAATTTATAGCGTGACACTATGTATAATGAAATATAGGATTTTAATAATTAAAATTGCTGTGTATCACTGAACACCTAACTCCTAAGCAATTATTTGGAAGCAAATTCCAATTAAAATAAATGGAATTTATTGTCCAGGTAAATGCATTTAGGACTATGGTGCTATGATTTTGCAAACCCAATTCTGTGAAATGCTTCCTTGAAAGTAAATCCATGGAACTCAGCAGGACTTACTCCTGAGTGAACCTACATTGGATCAGGCCATTACTATGAATACACAGCAATTTCAGTTTGCAAATGAATATAACACCTTATATAACTTTAGTATGTAGTAGGAGGAAAAACTCAAATGAAGTTCTGCTTTGTCTCCCTGATACGGAAATGTTGTAAGAATGTATATTTATGTCATTTAAAGCAGCCTTTGCCAATGTATCCTGTGCTGGCTGGGGTTGATGTGAGTTATACTCCAACAGCAGCTGGAGGGCATCAGGCTGGTGAAGCCTGCTTTAAAGTCTAAATATATAGTTGCTGCTGTCCCTAGGAACAAGCAACTCTTGAACACCAGTCTCTCTACTTTTCTCTATCATTATTGGGGAGGTGAGTTGGAATCTGGCGCCGGCACTTTTTCTATTCACCCCTGACTGAACCATTAAAGGGCATGTTGATTGAGAGAAGCATACTATTCAGGGTACTTACATTCTCATTTGCATGCATCTTTTTTTTGTAAAATACCAGATGGTATGTGAACCACTCATGTAATGTCCGCCTTATACCGGTTCCTACTTTTTGTCTGTCTTTCCTAGTATTGTATAACAGGTAGTAGCACTCCAGAGTCTTAGGCAGAGAGGTCTTTTTCATCACCTGTTAACCTGGTCCATTCTACTGGAGATGCCAGGGATTGAACCTGGAACCTCCTGCATGCCATGTTCCTTCCCCCGATAGGTGGGATATTATATCTTAACTGACCAATCCTTGACATTCCACAGACAACATACAGTACTGTATTTTTCCGTCTATAAGATGGCCCCTATTTTGGGGGACTCAGATTTAAGAAAATGAAGGGAGATGGCCCAGAGTATAAGACGCCCCCCTAATTTCCAACATTATTTTTTAGGAACAAAACCTAGTCTTATACACGGAAAAATACGGTAAGTGATCTGCTGGCATTTCTAGTTTCTGATTTCTCCCATAGATATAGGGATAAAATGTTGCACTTATAACAGGGAAAGTTGGGTTCAGGTACAACTTGAGCTAAGAAAGTCATGGCTCAGCCATGAAGTTCCTGAGATAAATTTGCCAGCCTGCATCTCTCAGGGGTAACCCATACTATTGTTTAATGAGGATAGTAAGTTTCCTGTACAGTGGTGCCTCGACTGTACCTGCATTAATTCTCCATTGACCACATGGCACCTACTTCCAAATCCCTGCTTTTCTACACTTTCCATTCCTTCAATCCAGATTTTCTCATACCAGGGATACTCCCCCCCCCAAAAAAGGAGAGAGCATGAGAAAATATGGACTGAGGGAGGGGGAGGTGTGAAAAGGCAGTGATTTAGAGAATATGGATAATGGAGAATTAATGGAGGTACAGGAAGCTTACTATCCACATTAAACTACAATATGAATTTGCCCTCAGTCTAACCCTAATTTACAGGGTTTTAGTGACAGTGGGAGTGGGGAGCAGGAGATGCAAAAAAGTGAGATGCAAACGTAATTAATTCAAGTAATTGTTAATGATGCTCTAGCTGAGAAATGAAACGAGTGTTGGTTTCCCCCATCCTGATTCAGTAAACAGAGAGAGGGAAAAGCTGTACCTGTTGTTCCCCTCCCCTTTGTCCCGGACCTGTAAAAGGTACAGAATGTTTAAAACAAAACAAAACAAAACAAAACCCTGGTAATTCTACAATTCCGTAGTCTGTGCGTTGCTGTATGAACTGGAAATGGAGAGAGAAGTTAATTAGATAAGTGCAAAGTAATGTTAGGATTGGGAAATGCTAAAGTAAGCTTTAAAGGCAACTTTTTCTAGTTTTATGAATATGCAGCACTAATAATCAGCCTGGCCTCACATGGATGGAAGAGACTTCAGAGGTCATCTAGGCTAGCTCAGTGAAAGTCCTGCCATGCCTGATGTAACTTCGGCTAGTGGTGGCTAGGGTCCATTAAGACCAGCAGCCCAGAGTCAATGATACCCAGAGCTACCCTGTGACTGGTTGTAAGCAAAATAGCAGAGAAGACTGAGATTCATAGCTGCCAAGTTTTCCCTTTTCTCGCGAGGAAGCCTATTCAGCATAAGGGAAAATCCCTTTAAAAAAGGGATAACTTGGCAGCTATGCTGAGATTGGTGGTTCAGTGCTCCCTTTGCCCTAATGAGCCAGCCTCCACTGACTACAGAAACCCTGTCAGATATTGTCAAGCCTCTGCTTAAACACCCCCAAGGAAGGGGCTGCCACTATCTCCCGCAACAGCCTCCCCCACTATTGAACAGCCTTTACTCTAATGTTTAGTTCAAATTTGCTTCCCTGCCATTTCCACCCATTTGAGGTTCTTTCCCTGTTCTCTGCTCACCTTTTGCATGACAGCCTGTCAGATATCTAAAGGAAGCTATCATATATTCATCTTCTCTAAAACTCTGCTGTGAGAATGATTAAAGCTTAGGCTCTGAAAATATTAAGCATTTTAGCAGGCATTTCTTGTGGATATATAGTGCTGCTGCTGATATACCAAACCTGTGGCACATATTACTTATATATCCACTCACACCTCCACTTTGGACTAACACTAATAATCATAGAATTGTAGAGTTGGAAGGGACCACAAGGGTCATCTAGTCCAACCCCCTGCAATGCAGGAATTTTTTTTGCCCAAGGTGGGGCTTGAACCCACGACCCTGAGATTAAGAGACTCCTGCTCTACCAACTGAGCTATCCAAGTAATCAATACTCACAAACAGGAGTGTTTCATACCAGAAATGTGCCTTGCCTTTACCACTTGTACTTAAAATAGCTAAGTACTTTAGAACTCAATTTTATCCTTCAGTTATGCTAGCAGAGGGATTATCTGTAGAATAGGAAAGAAGCACCACCAACAGCAGGAGAACATGAAACATGCTGCTGCATATCTTGTATACCAGAACAGCTCTGCTGGCCTAGCAGCCAAAATGGGACGGGGACACTGACCATGGAGCTGATGTAAGGAAAATTCCTCCCATTCAACTCAGTGCAACAAAACAAAACAAAACAAAACAAAACTTCCTGTTCCCCTACCCATCTCCTTCCTCATTCACATCATTATGAGGGTATGTAAGATATGGTGCAAATCAGCACTCAGTCACAGCATACCACTACACATACAGAGAGACCATAAATCAGATAATTGGGTACCTAGCATGGACCTATATCTTTCAGGCCTCACTCAGATCATGTACACATAGGGAAAACTCTGGTGATAGGAAACATAAAGAAAGTGCACTTTGAACAAACAGAGAGTGTTTCGTTAAATGGCCTGTCTCCAGAAGAGACAGAGGGACTTGAGCACATTGCTAACACTTCTCTATCTAGGACCCTAACAGGTACTTCACCTTAGGACTCCAGACACAAACACCAACCTGCAATTCCCACTATACTGCCACAGCTGGAACTGCAAGAACAGAGCACTCCACACAGGTAAGAGAGGGGAGATGGCAGCCATCCTACAAAGTGGAATTCCTGCAACAGTTTCTCCCTCTTTGTGTATGGATGCCTTGCCTAGATTGCATTGCAGTAACGCTTGGTTCCCCCAAACAGGCAGGAGCTGTCACTCTCAGAAAGGGCAACAGCAAACACTCCAATCCAGCCATTACCACTGCTGGCCAAAGACTCGTGAGCTCTTTTGCCTGACAGGGCACACGGAGCAGAATAAGCTGTTGCTCCACACAGAGAGTTGCACTGCAGCCCACCAGGGCAAGTATGGCCTCAGTCACTTCCCTTCCCAGGGTGAAGGAGACTGAGTTCTGGCTAAGAACTCAGATACTCCACTCCCACTCCTTCTTCCTCCTTATCTCCTCACAAACACCTACTGTGCACCCACATTCACGGAGTCTGTGTTGCATCTGTTACCTATTGTTTATTACTCTCTGTCTTCCCTTGCTCTCCATAGACTGCGGTAAAGGACCTTCTCCCACACTGCATCCCAAGTGGACCAGGAAGGAGGCCCAATCCATCCTTGTTCCTCCTTATGTTGGCCAGCCCACTTGCACTAGACAAGCTCCTGATTCATTGCCAACTCCATGCCAGCTATGCAACAGGTAGTCAAGTAAGTGTCCTAATGTGGACCTGGACCCACGAGAGAAACAGATCCTGCCACCATCCTGCTGACCATTGTGCTGCTTTCTGAGGCACAGGAGCTCTGCTTGGATGACTGGTTGGCAATCCTCTCCCCCACCCACTTCTCCAACTCGAATGCTGTTCAATAAAGCCTATGATTATGCCACATTCATTTTTTTTTTTTGTTTTCCATTGCTAGGGCATAGTGGATGGAAATGCCTTAGTAGATTGGGCTTCAGGATGGGACTCAATGCAAGGGAAGGCAGGGAACTGGATGCTATCAGGTCTCAGAGGGGCAGTGGCTCTTTTGGCACTGACAGCAAAGGGTGGGCTGATATAGGGCTTCCTGGGCAACCCATGTGCTCCTGGTATACACAACTGAATCTTGAAGTGGTATGTGTGTGTGAGGAGAGAAGCCCCATGATGTTTCTGTTTCCTGTCTGCTTCTATGGCTGAGTGAGTTGGGAATTGCTCAGTTGTGTTTCAATGGGGGGCTTGAGTCCAGGAAGGTCTCTTTCATTTGCCTCTGACTTGACTGCTGCTGGCCAAGCAAGCAAAAGATGAGTGGCATTCTATGCTTCTATACCTCCTGGGGGTGCTTCTTTCCCCCCCCTTCCCTTCCCTAGGAGTTATGGAGTATAGGCTTGCTCTTCCCAGCTGCAAGCCTAAACATTTTGCTTCTAAGTACAAGCTTACGATTGCACTGTTACTCTTGAATGGGGCAGGCCTCTGGTTAAGCTCAGTGGAAAAACATACATTGATCAGAGATGGAGCCTTAGTGAAGCATTTTTAATAAACCTGGACTACTTGTTATATTGTTGGGTAAGTGTGTATGAGTGGGGGGCACGCATTTGATGGAAGGTACAACGCGGGTGGCGCTGTGGGTTAAACTGCAATCAATGGACTTAAATTAGAGTGTAATCCTAACCATGTCTACTCAGAAGTACTATTGAATTCAGTGGGGTTTATTCCCCGGTAAGTGGTGTTAGGACTGCAGTCTTATTACTAACTTGTCCATTGATTTCAGTGGGTCTACTCTGAGAATTACTTAGTTGCATACAACTCTGAACTACAAATTGACATACAGGAATAAAAATCAGCAAGCATTTCTCACATGCATAGTTGGCTTTGTATACCTTTAGGGTTGACATGTGAGTTTTATTCAATTTATAGTCTTACCTTACAATTATACACAAGTCCATGGTCTAACATGTGTAAACAGCCTTCTGTGCAACGAGTAAATTCATGTTTAGCTTCACAATATCCAAGCCCTACTGAACTGACTCCATGGCTGCAGTTACTCTTGTTTGTTTTAACCAAGGTTTGTTGAACAAACCATGATGTCTTGTAGATGACCAAAGTAACTATGACTTATTTTAGCTAATTATAATTTTTTAACCATTTTTGTCTCTGTAGCTTTTGGAGGAAGACATCAAAACAAACCAGGATTAAGCCATGATAGAGGGTTTGGATGTTCTGTTTTGTTGGCCACATTCTGTTTATTTGGCACTGGTGAATTCAGATAACAGTTAAAATAAACAAACCATGGCTTAATGTTACCTGCGAACCTGGCCACTACGTTAGGAGATAAGACCTGATCTCACTTATGTTTGTGGCACTCCAGGTGCACGGAGGTCATTTGAGTGTAAAAAGGTGGTGAAACTGGAAATGGATCACTTTGTAAAATGGGGCTTCATTGCTTTTTAAAGATTATTTACCTGCTGCTATCTCAAAAGATTAGTCACAATATCCTCAAAAGCTCAGTTACATTTTGGAGGTAATATGTTTGTCCTCATAACACTCTCAGTGATAAAGTTTTAGGTTGGTAAATTGTATTGAGACATTCTGACCTAGCAATCCTCATGGCTGGAAATAATCTGGATTGCCAACATAATCTGGATTGCCAACATCCAACTGCTCTGCACCACATGATCTATAGTTCATGACTTGTGAGTTAGAAGTTGTGAACCCAGAGTTCTAAGATACATAGGAGAGAGAAAGTGTGTGTGTGTTTCTCTCTGTGTGTGCCTTTTAAAAATAGGAAATCAACTAGGTATACTATTTCAGCACATTATTTTGTATTCTTACAAGCCACCTGTTGTCCTAAAATCAGCCCACATTGATATCCCAGGTTTCCTATCAGCAGGTGCACTCAGCAATGTCTGCATATTTTGAATTGTGTTGACATAACATTTTCTCAAGTTTTATTATAATTGTTTTATGTCTCCCTCTGTCACTTCTAAATGAACACCAGCAATGCAGTACTAGACAAGCCTGCTCAGAAGTAAGTTCCATTGAATACAATTGGTATGTGGATAGGACTGCAGCCTAAACATTAGGCCCTAGAGCATCATAGTAATGAGAAGCTTCACAGCAGATGAGTTGAGACAGAAAGAAAGGGAACACAGTATCAGCTGAGGAGCTAGAACAAAAATAAATGCCACTGGAAAAGATACATGGAAACATTGATTTAAGAGACATACAAGAGAGGGATTGTGCAACAAAAGTATCTCACTATTTACTGTAGAACTATTAAAAAGCAGACATTTGAACTTTAGTTTTCATAAATTCTTTTTTTTAATAGAAATTGTGCAGACATTTTGTCTGAAAACAAATCTTAAGGCTGCTTCTTGGAATCTGTGATGTATCTCTTAGATCTGTGGAAATGCATGATAAACTTAGTGCATACATAATACAGAACATGCAGTTTTTTCTCCATTTCCACTGTCGGTCATATGTTCATTGAGCCACAATGAACAAAAACATGACAAATATATTTGAGAAATAGACTGACTATACCTACAATAATAATTAAGTAAGGCCTTCATTAATCATGGCCTTTAGGGAAAATAAATTGACACAATTAGCTAACTTGTAGAGCAGATTTCTTTTAAAACCTCTTTTAATTTAATTGCACTTAGAAAGATAACAAGTTATCACTGCCACCCTTATGAGATATGTATATTGAACAAGGATTAAAACCAAGTTGACAATCAGTCGCTGTTTTAATGACTTGTTTTTATTTCATACAGTAATACCATTCTTTTAAGCCTAGTGGGGATTTCAGCTAAGTGGGAGGTTAATGGAAACATGACATCAGTGAAGATAAAATACAATGCTGGGAGCATACAGAAAGACACACACTGGCTTAACTTTACAGCTGAAATAAGTGTTAAGGAATGTGCATTTAGCCACTAATTGCCATAGCAAATCACAACTCTGCACCACCTGCTAAATAGCTGAAGGTTATGCTGAGAAGAATGGAATGGTTATCAGTAGATATTCTTTGTGTAAATATGCTATAAAAGGGGGCCAGATATGAGACTGAGAAATGAGATGTGCTCATTTGCATCCGTACAAGGCTTGTAAATTTACTGCCCTTATAGTGGGCACTATAGTGAAGCTTACATTATTTAAAGCGAGAAGATAGAGCTGTGGCGCTAAAACTTCCCCTAATTATTATTGACCACCAAATTATTAGATTAATAAGGATATTTTGGATACAATGCTTACTGCCTTTAACATAACCATCTGCTCAGTCTCACCATAATCCTTACCAAAGAGTCCAGGAAATAAATGGAAGCATGTGGAACCTTAAAAACAAAAACAATAAGCTAAATACCTAAATAGCTCTGTAGGCATCTCAGCACATCCACAGTCATTAGCTTGACATGCACCTGTGCATTGCTATACCTCACTCTTTGTCTGAAGCAATGAAGATATGCGTCAACAGCACTGTAATAAACCTGTTTATGTAACAAAGTACAGTATGCAGGTTAATGCTGCTACTAGATAAGACAGTTCTGTGGTAGTGGTTGTGGTTCATTCCCCGTTATGGAAGAGGAGGAAGAATTTCCTTTCCCAGCAAAGGAGAGCTTAGCATGAAGTTACGTTGCAGATATTCTTTCAGATGGAGCACCATGGGAATCATACAGTGCCTTTGAAGAATTGATTATTTATATTTGTAGGAAGGGAAACGGTTTTCAGCACTGAGACGGTTAGCTGCCAGTCAGAATTGGTGCAGATTCAGAATCCAACAGGCTCAGAGCATGTCATCAAACTGTCCTTGCCATCCGTCCTGCTTCAGGTTCCAGTATAGCTAATTTTGTAATGATTAATTCTCACTCCTTTTACTCGCAGATACGTACATTCCCAGAAGTAAGTTCCATTGTGCTCAGTGGAATATACTGTTGGGAGGCCTTTAGAGGACAAACCAGGTTATACATCCACAGAGTTCATAGTGCATGATCTTTGATTTTAGAAATTTCTTCATAGACTACTTCCTTGAAGCACCTAATGAGAGATTTGCTGAGTACATGGAGTAGGTCTGTGTTTTGTTTTTGAACTATAGTTGTACCCATCTAGGCTGTCACTTGTGGCATATAAAATAGCTGACTTTGAACCCTGTGTGCTCTCCTGTAGACCTGGTTGCTCAATAAGGTACTAGTTCGAATTACTACAGGGGTGGGAGACTATGGCCCTCCCAATGTTGTTGGACTCCTATTAGTCCCAGCTAGTGTGGGTAATCGTCAGGGATAATGGAACTTGTAGCACAGCAACATCCGTAGGGCCACAGTTTCCCTGACCCTGAACTAATAAATTGCATCCCTAGAAAGTTACATTAGTACAACACTAAAGCATTCAGATTCACAAGCCTTTTTTTGAAATCATTTTTAAAGTTGCTGCCCACAAATTTATATAAAAAAAGTTTGAAACATACCAATATTTTCTTAGTATACTAGAATCGTGATTGGGCCAAATCATGAAAAAAAGATTGCTTGAAGTTTCGAGCAAAACTGTCAGAGCTTTTTATTATTTAATTTGCTTGGACTGTAAATTAGAAAGCGTAAAAGTTTTAAATGCCTGCTTGTCAATGAAAAGACTGGGTTTTCTCATTCCTAACATGGGGCCACTGAAAACCTTTTAAAATTTTGCAGTGTGTAACCTACATAGATTTTTGTAAATTCTGTCCAAGACGTTTTTGAACTTGGTAGACTCCGAAGCTTATAAATGCTTCATCTCCGTGGACTATCCTGAATTAACACATGCCAACTCCCCTCTTGATGTGTATGGGGCTTAAAAGTGCTTTTCACTGGTTGGATCATGCCTCAAGTTCTGCCATTTTAGATATAACAGGAACTCTCATGTTGATAATTGTTGCATCATGCAGAGATAGATCTAGATTTGATCATAGGAAGATGATAAGAACATGTGATTTAAGAATATGCTCTCTTCTTCTCTGTGGCATCATGATTTGAATTAAACTAATGTGAATGGGGTAACCCTGAGAACCAAATTATGTGCTATTCCACCATTTGAAAATGAATAATTTCATTGTTATACTTTGCGTATGTACAATTACATAAGTATTACTGTGACAAAGCCACAAGGACAGTTGCTAGTGTTATTTGTTATTTAGTTTGAAACTGTGAATCAGGGGTCAGAGCTCTTGTAAGGCAACTTCGTTTTAAGAAAAACAACACTGCATTATTCATGGCCCAAAGTGTCCCTGAGTATGAACCGAAGGCGTGTAAACAGTGTTAGGAACCGAGATATGAAAGCTAGGAGCTAAATGGCACCTTAAACCTAGGTTATGGGCACAACAACGGAATGTCTAGGAGCACTTTTTTAAATAACAAGAATACAAATGCAACATTATGTTCATTTTTCACATGGTCTAGTCCTTTCCCTGCCCACCCCCCTAATATTCTTAAGAGGGTCTCTTCTCCAGTCTTCAGAAAGTAGCTGGAAGTGGGAAGGCAGAAAAGGGCCCTCCTTTTCTTCCACTCTGCAGTTTTAATCTGAAATTTTAGGCACAGTACTGTACCCCAGAGTTCAGAAACTGCTCACGCTAATGAAAGTCCTTGTCGCAAAATGCGCCTAGAACAATGGGAGGTTGGTCTTCACGTACGGTCACCACTACATTGCTGAAGCTAAACAGATTTTGGTCTGATCAGTGCTGGAAGGATGACCACTTGGGAACCATAAGTATTCTGCCTTGGGTTCCAAGATGGAAAAAAGGCAGGATATAAATGTAAATGGGAGTGGGGAAGATGCCGTCATCTTTGTGCTACATATTTGCACTGCTGGTGCAAGCAATCTTCATAATTGTAGTGACAAAAGCATAGCTGCCAAGTTATCCCTTTTTTAAAGGGATTTTCCATTATGCTGAATAGGCTTCCTCGCGAGAAAAGGGAAAACTTGGCAGCTATGGACAAAAGATCAACTACCAACCCCACTGTTGTTGTCCATCTTGCATATTTATTTACTAGTGCAATCTGCATTGTCTTTTAGCTATTTATTTGCTTTCTTTTAGGCTAGTTTTAATGTATGCATTTGTTTGTTTGTTTGTTTGTTTGTTTGTTTATCTATTGTAAGGCGCTTTGAGTTACCTTGGTAGAGAAGGGACCAATAAATACAATAAAAAATAAACAATTCTAATTCTTGCTTTGCTTGGGGTAAATCATAATCTTCCAGCCTAAATGCCACCCTGGACTCTTTTAGGAGGAAGATCGACATAAAAATCCAATAAGGATTATAGTCACAACTAAGCTGAATTCTGTAATTTTACCACTTACCATTTACAGCTGCTTTCATAAAACAAAGTGAAAATCTGACCTAGTGAAATAAAACTATGATAATTATGGTAACTTGGGCCTAATTTACACATGCATGGACCAACGAGATAGAATTCTGAGGTGTTAGTGCAGGCTTCCTCAACCCCAGCTCTCCAGATGTTTTTGGCCTACAACTCCCATTATCCTTAGCTAGCAGGACCAGTGGTCAGAGATGATGGGAATTGTAGTCTCAAAACATCTGGAGGGCCGAGGTTGAGGAAGCCTGGTGTATGGTGTGCCATTTTAGAATGCCCTAATATTAACAAAGCAACACTTGCCTGCAAGTACATAATTAGTACATCTGATTGAAAGGTTCCAGTCCAGACCTTTCCCCATTATACTGGTTTTCTATAGAGCGGAAATGTTATCTTCATCTGCAGCCTCAAGTGGCATACTTTATTTTATTATCTCAGCATCCTACCATCTTATTCTGCAAAAAAAACAAAACCCAACCCTCAATGCAATTAGAAAACCAGAAAAGTTTGTATATAATGCTTCCCTCTGATGTGGTAGTTTTCCATTTCTTTTTTCACCTCTTTCACATTCAGAAATGGTATCCCACCCCTCCCACCCCCACCTGCAGTCTAAAGAGGTGGTTATTCTACCAGAGCTCAGCCTGGCACTGTTTCTTTACCATTGCTAAACCAAATAAAGACCAACGATATCATGCAGGCTTTATCTTAACTAGCATCATACAAGTCAGAAGCTATTTTTAAAAATATATATATTGTGTTTCTCCGAAAATAAGACACCGTCTTATATTTATTTTTCATTTTTTTAAAAAAATACCACACTATGGCTTATTTTCAGGGGGTGTCTAATTTTTTTTCCTTCTCCTGCTGCTGCTGCCGCGGCCGGCATTGCTGCTTTGCCTATCACTATGTCTTATTTTCGGGGTATGGCTTATATTCCTTGAATGTTTAAAAATCCTGCTACGGCTTATTTTATGGCTACAACTTATTTTCGGAGAAACAGGGTATATGCAGTTGTAAATGTTTTTCGGTTTTAGTTGGCTGTTGCCTCCGGGGTTGCTCCTGGCTAGCCCACACTGTACGGTTCCATATGAAGAAGACTCTAGTTCAGTGTTTCTCAACCAGTGTGCCTCCAGATGTTTTGGGACTACAACTCCCATCATTCCTGACCACTGGTCTTGCTAGCTAGGGATGATGGGAGTTGTAGTCCCGAAACATCTGGAGGCACACTGGTTGAGAAACACTGCTCTAGTTTACAGTAACAGAGACATCATCGTGTGGGGGTGTGGGGGTGTGGGGGAGAGAGAGAGAGAGAGAGAGAGAGGGAGGGAGGGAGGGAGGGAGGGAGGGAGGGAGGGAGGGAGGTACATTGCTGCTTTCCTTTATATCTATAATACTGTTTTTATTGCCTTGTTGGAAAGGTGTCGCTGTGTCTGTAATCCAGTGCAATTTTTCTAGAAAATGAGGTGCTGGAACTCACCATGAACACTTCCCTCGTTCTCTTATAATGGCAATGGTTGAGGGGTGCCAGAACTGAGTTCCTGTGAGTTCCCCCTGAAAAAAGCCCTGGAGGAATCTGAGGTAGAATGAACTGGAGGCATGCATCAGAAAAATAATCTCAGGAATGTATTAGTTTATCAATCAGCATAAGCTGGAGGGTGCTGGAAGCAGGTTGCACAAGGATTTATGCAACCCTATAATAAGTGTGTTTGCTGAAAGTAAGCTCCTGCTGCACTCAAAGTCTCTCTTAAACACACTTTAATTTGTGGTGGGAATAAGCCCCCATGGTTTTTTTCTTTTTTCTTTTTGAACAAATATAGGATTGAGTTACCACTACATGGCTGCTATACTATAAGAGTGCCCACCACCACTTCCATCCTTACGATCGTGGGCTGCTACACAGATGTCGTTACATGTATATTTATTTGGGGCTAAACTCTGCTGAGCACAGTGGAACTTCCTCCATGAATAAATATGTACAGGGATCTGACTGTAAAGGCTGACATTTTGTGCAGGCTTATTTGGGAGTAAATTCCATTGCAATCAGTGGGGCTTACTTCTGAGTAAACACACACCAAATTGGGCTGGGAGTAACATTGAAGTCAGTGGGACTTAATCCAGAACAAAAATGTTGTTCTCTCTCCATGCCCCCACACCCTGCCCCAACTGGCAAAATGGCGTTTCCATTAGCAATTGCAACTTCAGCGTGAATCTGCAAAAATAACAAGCGTTGCATGGAAAAGGTGCATGGAAACATAATATTTCCATCACAGTACAGTGGACCCTCGGGTTACGTTACCTTCGGGTAACGTAACTTTTGGGTTGCAAACGCGGCAAACCCGGAAGTGTATACTTCCACCACGCGTGCATGCACAGAAGTGCTCTATCGTGCCGCATGTGTGTGCAGAAGTGGGGCCTCATGTTGCGGACTTTTGGGGGCATGTAAGGACCCCCGGAATGAATTAGGTTCGTATCCAGAGGGTACACTGTATAGGATATTGTCCATAAAGCCACAGTTTCATATTCTCTCCAGCTTTGCATGTTTCTTGTTTTTTCCCCTCTTGCAGAAACTCCAGCAAAGTCTGTTGAGTGGATCACTATTCCACCTGTAAATAGTTCCTGCATGAATAAAGCCTTTGAATTCCAGAAACTGTGCTTGCTCCAACATAATTTACTCAAGTTGCAAGGTCTGCTAGCATGTGTGTGTGTGTGTGTTGTGCATGTAGCAAAGCGACTGATAATAAACATTTCCACACCTCTGTGTGTTAATCTCATCAATGTCCACTACTAACACCCCCCTAGAGTATCCCAGTAAGTATAGAAATGCAGCAATTGCCTTATATTTAGCTAGTACATTGGTCCATCTAGCTCAGTCTACAGTCACTATCTAACTGGCAGTGGCTCTCCAGCATTTCAGAAAGAGCCTTTTTCAGCCATACTTGGAGATGCTGAGGACTGAACCTGGGGCCTTCTTGTATTCAAAACAGATGTTCTACCACTGTGCTAGAGCTCTTCCCTGTGTCGGGGACTAGAAGGGAAGTGGTTCCCCCACTTCTTCTTATATATGTGTGTGTATGTACATTCAAGTGGCTGTGAATTTTCAGTGGAGTGGCTGGGGTTGTTTATTTCCTCATTTTATTTGCATGCAAATTGTTACCAACACCTCCACCCCCACCAAAGCTTGCTTTATTTTGTTCAAACCTTCCCTCTTCTGCTATGCAAAACATCATGGAAGGCTTTTGCATCCCAGGCATGGCTCTTTAAGTAACAAGGTAACTTGTGAAATACCAGGGGGAATCTTCTTGCCTTCATCCTTAATTACTTTCCAAAGGGTTCTCTGATTTGTCCAGGAACTGGCCTCTGAGCAGCCACATGTTGCACCTGCAGCAACACACCCAACATTCCCAGCCCTGTTACCACAAATTATGTTCCCCACATTTGGGTTGTTATTCTCCTGCAGGGTGCGGTTTCTGCCACCAGTTATAACATTGCAGCTCTGGGAAGATATAGTGATGCAGCAATAGCAGCACATTTACAAAGCTAAGCAGGGTCTGGTCTGGTTTCAAATTGGAAGGGTATTGAGATTTCTGCATTGCAGGGGATTGGACTAGATGACCCTCGTGGTCCCTTCCAACACTCTGATTTTATATAGGATACTGTTTTTAATGGTGTTTTTTTTTGGATTTTGGTGTCAGCAATACAAGATTAAAGGACACATGCAATATATGAGCTAACTTATGTTTTAAAAAACCCATAACTTTAAAAAGGAAAAAGAGGTAAGGAACCCTCTCTCTCCCAGCCAACTCCCCTCCATACCTCCATTCCTTGCTGGATTTGCTCAAACTATTTCTCCCTTCCTCCTGCTAAACAGATTACCATAGCTTGAGTTTATATATCATCATGTTTGGAGCTATAGGCAACCATTTCTCTTCTTTCTTATTGCCCCATACAAAGTTGAATGTATTTCTAAGTGAGTTCAGGTAAGTGAGTTCAGGGAGACTTTGGGCTTGTCTACTTCTGAACATTAAGTAGCTGCTAATCCACCCCCCCTTTGAATTAGAGCAGAGCAGTCCACACCCCCACACATTTGAATTAGTACATGAGGAGCAACTTCTGTCCTTCCCGTTCATACAAGTAGGCATGTGGTTTTCTGCCGCTTCACAGGTAAGCTTCACCTTCAGTTGTGTAGGCTGGGCGGTCCCTCCCTTTACCTAGCCAATCCCCTGGCAATGCCTCCCCCAGGTGGGATTGGGTGTATGACTGAGGTAGGCGGAGACCCAGGTATCCAGCCTGGGGAGGATGAAGCCAGCCCGAACTACCAGGAGCCACACTGGGGTCCAGGGGGCTGCGCTCGACCTCGCAAAAGTCATGGGGAGCAGTCATTCTCCACCTTCTAATTTGTTGATTCTATTCTGCCAATTAAGTACCACCACGGCTTGCCTGGAGACAGCTGTGCACGCACCTTGTTCTTAAGAAACTTTCCTCACCCAAGAAATGTGCAAAACCACATGAGCAATTTTAAATTTACTTGTGCAGTTTTCTTGTTTGGTGCAAATCTAAGGGATCAAATTTAAAAAAGCCTTGGCTGGTAGGTGCAGAAGAAATTAAAGGAAGTGTAAATTCTCGGCACAGATTTTTCAGATTGCTGCCCAATATATCTGGTGTAGATTTTTTTTTTTTTAATGCCGTTTGCTTGTGCACTGTTCTGGTTTTCTGCAAATCTGTGGGATCAAAATAAAGAAAAAATCCTCCATCCAGGAGCACACAGGAAATAGATACAAGCACAGTCAGAAATTAAATGAAAGCGCTGAGGAGGTAAAGGGCATAGAGAGATGAATAGCAGAAGGTGACAACTGATCCAACCACTCCAAAACCAATCATCTGTGATCTCCAGTGAAGTGGTTGGGCACCCAATATCCCCCAAGGTGGGAAACCTTGAGATGGTTGTTGTTGTTTCGACACTAATGTAATGTGGACCATGCATATTAGACAGGAACGCAAACAGCTGCAAAATCACAGTAAACTCTGGTGTGGACAAGCCCCATCTCTCATATATATGTGCATAGAGTTGCCCCATTGTATCCTTCAATCCACCTGCCTTAATGGGCAAAGGGAGGATGGGAGGGATCCGGAAGGAGTACTTGGCCCTGGAATTTACTCCCTGCTTCAAAACAACATGAAGCTGAAGAAAATCATCCAAATCCAGCCATTATGCTGAGTGTTTGACTGGGAAAACTAGAGTTTTAAATCCCTTCTTGGTGGTGGTGCCACTTACAGGAAAGCAAGTCTCTGTCTCAAAGCTTGGGTTATGCTGAGCATGATGTGGAGTAGCTCATGTGTGCTAACTTAAGCCATTTTGTGGGGTAGGGTAAGGCAAGGAAAATGAAATAAACGTTGAACAGGAAGGTGTTACGTATGTATTTTTCTTCCTATTCAGTGACAATAACCATGAGGGTCTTAGGTTAGCCTGAAAACACTGATGAATGTAGCCACTTCCCTAAAAGGGCAAATCCTTTTGACTTAGCTAACTAACCCAAATATATAGGATGTGACATTTCCTGCATTAATCCTGGATAAATCCACTCAGACATAGGATGGATGGCTTGCTAACAAGGAAATAACACATATAGTTCTGCCTGACATTCTTCTTAGTTTATATTAAAACTATTATGAAGGTTGTTAACCACCCTAAGCTCTTGTGGATATGAAGTGGATAGTAAGATTGATGAGCATAAATGATGCAGCCATCAAGTGTTTTAGTTATGCCTAAAATAAAATAAAATAAACTTGCAAGCGGCTTTAGTTTACCAAGAGCTTTCTGACTTGAAAGGTTGACTCACCACAATATTACATATGATAATCCTAATATCTGACAGTTCTAAAGATGGTGTTAAATGCTTTCTGAGGCCATTTCCTGGATTTATTTAACAGCTGAGAAGCACCTGTTATCTTTAAAAAAAGGAAATGTCAGCCTGCTTACCTGAAGGAAATAGATAGGGTTTAAAAGGGGGGGAAAGCACTGAACACGAACAAAGTGAAACTATAAGATTTGTTGTACTGCTCTCCTGTTGACATATCTTCTTCTATCAATGTACACAGATATTCCCATGGTGTCTGGTATAATTTTGTTTTGATATTTTGTATAAAAGCAGAATGTGGCTGTTCAGTTGCAGGGAGACATTGATTTCAGGAAGTGTGAAGTGAGTCAATGGCTTCTATTTTATTTCTGAGATTACTAGTTGTTCAGAGATTCCATCTTTTGGAAGAGAAAACTTCCTGGTAGTTTCTGTGAAAGGGTCTTTTCCATGGAACCCAGAAGGCATTTCCTGAGAATTGCATGCTAAATCTGCACCTAATTAATGGAACTTGATGGGACTTACTTCTGAGTAAGCACATGAACCTCCATTGTGTTAATTTTACTCAGGGTGAATATCCATTATCTTATACTGTATTGTGGCTGTGGGCACATGTTCTAGGTAGAGGAGGGAGAGAAGATAGCTAGATATGGGAGGGGTGTGTGTTTAGGGAAAAGGGCATCAGCATGAAGGAGACAAGGGGGAAATAAACTCTGGTGGTGGGATGTATTTTTATTTTTTTTAGTATGTATACAGGAACGAGTGGGACCTGCATCAAAATGTTGTGTCTCCTCACACCTTATTAGGAATACTCAGCTAAACACCATGCTGTTCTCTAGGATACCATAAACTGTGAGGGACTTAACCAGGCCAACTGACACTCCCATAGCTCCTTGAGGCCACTGACTGGCTCAATCCTCATTAGCCTCTGCGTGTTTAAAAATATTTTGTATTTCTAAATACCTTGGAGTTTGCTAGAACATGCTCATACCTCTCTATTGTTTCTCAGTTGCCTCATTTCCGTCAACACACAACCGCCTGAGTTTGCCGGTAGGGAATGATAGCCCTCATTTAAACATATTTTATTAATTTTATTAGACAGCTTATTATTCTGTCATTAAGTTAGTATTAGATTACAGCAAATAAAAATATTTCAAATAAAGTTATTTTTTTGCATTTAGTTAAGTTTTTTATTTGGTTGGGTTGACTTACTATGACATGAAAAATAGAATAAGAATGGTGTTATCAACAGGCTCCACATATTAATGATCAGAGCAACTGGAAGCACAACTTGACAGCTTTACTCAATATAGGAAGGCAGCTGAAAATGCACAGCAAGGTGCTAATAGCAAGCAGTGGGAGATATTTCTCACTGGCTTTCAGGTACAGAAAAATTATTACAGGTGTTCCATAATGTAATTTTGGAACTCCTAACCAAACAAAAACCCACAGAGAATAAAAACCTTACCTAAATCTTGCTGTGGAAATATGACTCCCACAATGAAAGTTTGCAGTTGTCTTCAGCACTTCCCTTATTACTGTACATACCTAAGGGGATATAGCTTTTATGAGGCTCAAAGTGACAACCCTTTCCCAAAGAGGGCAATTACAGCATAGCTGCCAAGTTTTCCCTTTTCTCGCAAGGAAGCCTATTCAGCATAAGGGAATTTCCCTTTTAAAAAGGGATAACTTGGCAGCTATGAATTACAGTATATTTTTATTTTTAGCAGACTTACACCCTAATCCTAAATATGTTTTCTGGGGATATAAGTATGACTGATTTCTGTGTCTAGGCCATAGCTGCCAAGTTTTCCCTTTTCTCGCAAGGAAGCCTATTCAGCATAAGGGAAAATCCCTTAAAAAAAGGGATAACTTGGCAGCTATGGTCTAGGCAAGCAAGTTTAAAATTGCAGCCAAAATATAGAATGCATATAAAATGGCCTTTATACTAGGCTATGCCTAGGTAAGGCAGCTGTTTGCAAAGCACTTACTCCAGAATGCTCAATATTGGGTATTGAAGTCAATGAACATATTTCAGGTAACAGGAACAAAATAAAACTGCTCTCTCCACTCTGCCTATCCCAACGGAAGTTTACAGTGTGTGCTTATTGTCAAATTGCAATAGCACTGTGAGAAAATTCGTGATGAAAATTATTTGCGCAAGACTAAAGCTATGAAAGTGATCTTCATGATTAAATCTCGGCCTCCCCTATCCAACACAATGTTCCTGGTTTATGAAAGGAATGCTACCTCAGGTAATTTATCTCTGCGATAACCAGCAGCTATTGCAAGTGGCAAGTGCTACAACCTATGTAACTCTGTTTTCCATTTAATGTGGAACGTTTTGTCATATTGGAGTCATTACTGAAGCACAACATGTAGGACTGGACATGCAGGCTTGGGTATTGGAACGGATCACAACAACTCCTCACCTAGAGCTGCCTTTGATGCTGAATTAACTATGTTCTTTTCATTGAGGGTGCTTCCAGAGAAGGGTTTAATATTGCAAACAGGTTGTTCATCTACTGCAAGTAGGTCATTGGCACTCACTACACAGGTGTGGAATGCTCTCCTCAGAGAGGTTTGTTGCCTGCAAATTTTACAAGAGAAGCAAAAATAAAGGATAAAAACATGAAATAAAATTAAAGAAGAAAGAGAGAGAGGAGAGAAACAATAATGTACAAATAATACTAACAACAGCATACCACCATCAGTTCACATTGCAGATGCAATGATTGTTAGGGCATGTATATTAAGCATATAAATTAATGTAAGCCTTCCAGATCTCAGCCTGATAGTCCTTTCAGTGCTGCATGAACACCTTAAAAAAATTCCCAGGCATTTTAATGTTAAGAGCTTTTAGTGATTACGCTGTGCTATATTAATGTTTTGCTGCTGGTGGTTTTATTTATTTTAATTCACATGTACATTTATTACTTGCTCTCTCTCTCTCTCTCTCTCTCTCTCTCTCTCTCTCTCTCTCTCTTTTGGCTTTTTTATTTAAAAAAAATCTTTTGTGTTTTTAGATTTTCTTGTTAACCACCCAGAGAATTTCAGTTATAGGCCAATATGCAAATACCGTACTTCAGATAAATAAATAATAAACAAACAAATGCAGAAATACACGTTGACATCAACAGGACATTCTTCTGAATGTTGATGCTTAAGCTTCTGCTGTGGTTGCAGGTACCATCTAACATCAGCCGGTGGTCCAGTTAACCATCTCCCCCCCCCCCCCGCCGCCCTAGGCATCCCTATCTAATTAATCTTCTGACTTGCTGATTTAATGGTGCATACCATGAATGTTTTTTCTTAATTTTTTTTTTTTGCATATTTTGTCAGCTACTTTTTTTTTTAAAAAAAGGAACTTGTTGGGGGAACAAACCAAATGTCTAACATATTTGATTGACCTTAGTAGTTTGCTATGAATGTCATTGCCAGAAGATCGACCCCCCCCCTCCCCCATGCAAGTTAAAGGAAGGGGGAATATCTTGTCTCAAAAATTCTACAGAGATTTTTGCTGCTTTCTGCTTTGAAGTACAGCATGAATACAGGGTACTCCCCCGTCCCTTCTTCATGCCTGAGAAGAGTTGAATGTTGATCCCAACTGTTGTGCAGAACTTTGAAGCCACTTGGGAAACACTGAGAGCCTTGCTGCTTTCTCAGTGACTATAAAAGCTTGCAGTGGATGTGTGAACTTTCCGCTTATTTTTCTCTTACAGTGTGCTTGCCAGAGCAAAAGATAAGTCACCACTGAGAATCTGGCAAGTGCACTTGTGGACTACTGGAAACTGAGGCTTAAATCATTATTGAATATTATGGAAATATTGAAAATAATCAGAGACATACAATTAAGGTCTCTTTTGTAGCATGAAAAGCCCCAAGGATACATGAGAATAGGATATCCCAATGGAAGACAAATGTTATATCTGTGTCAGCTACATTGCAACATTGGGTATAGAAACATGAAATAGCTAGCCAGGGAGCAAGGGAATATGTGCTAAGTGGTGCCATTATCCAGTGCATTGATCAGGAAAAGGATTAGGAGGTTATTTAGGGAAAAACACTGAAACCTATCAGACTACAATAAAAAAGGCAAACAAGATAATAGCTTATAGAACAAACATATGCAATGATGCCATGTGAGAAGGAGCACTTCCACCCTCCCCCCCCCAATGAAATTTGCAGTGCATTGATGGCTAGTACAGAATCATACCTGTTGTCTTTGTCCATGGAGTTTGTCCATGGAGTCTTTGTCCATGGAGTTTGTCCATGGAGTCTTTGTCCATGGAGTTTGTCCATGGTGCTGGAGGAGACTCTTGAGAGTCCCATGGACTGCAAGAAGATCAAACCTATCCATTCTTAAGGAAATCAGCCCTGAGTGCTCCCTGGAAGGACGGATCGTGAAGCTGAGGCTCCAATACTTTGGCCACCTCATGAGAAGAGAAGAATCCTTGGAAAAGACCCTGATGTTGGGAAAGATTGAGGGCACTAGGAGAAGGGGACGACAGAGGACAAGATGGTTGGACAGTGTTCTCGAAGCTACGAACATGAGTTTGACCAAACTGCGGGAGGCAGTGCAAGACAGGAGTGCCTGGCGTGCTATGGTCCATGGGGTCACGAAGAGTCGGACACGACTAAACGACTAAACAACAACAACAACAGAATCATACAGTGAGTGCAAGAGGCCTTTGCTAATTTAAATACAATCAGATATATTCGATGTAAGGCTGGCAGAAGTATTGTGGTTGGGTAATCTCAAGTAAGCCATCTGTGGTTGAGTTCCTTGTGTAACATATAAGAGCCAGGGCACACTGTGGGAGTTGTGAGCTCTAAATCCAAATCTTATTGATCTACGTAAGGTTCTCAACCCCTTCATGGATCCTTGCCTTGTTGTGGCGAAGCGGTTTGAATAACTCAGAGAAGCTATGAGCTATGCCGTGCAGGGCCACCCAAGACGGACAATTGACTAAACAACAAGGTTCTCAAATGTGATCTGGGATATACGGTATACTACATTCTTAATGCCAGGCAGGACAGAATGCCAATTGGCCTGGAGTAACCCCCCCCACACACACTTTGACAGACTGTATACATAGCTCAGTTGGTTAGAGTTTGGTACTGATAACGCCAAGGTTGCAGGTTCAATACCCGTATGAGAAAGCTGCATATTCCTGCATTGCAGAGGGTTGGACTAGAGGACCGGCAGGGTCCCTGCCAACGCTATGGTTCTATGACTCACAATATATGCATACACTGGCCTCAATTAACACTGAGCCTGCCCTGTTCTTTTCTGTGCCAGGGAGTGCTCCCTGTCCTTGTCACATGGAGTACAGTTACCTGTTTGTGCAGCACATTTTCTAGCTCAAAACAGCAGCCCCTAGAAAGGTGAGGCTGTAGCTCTGTTGTAGAACACCAGCTTTCCACGCAGAAAGTCCCAAGTTCGATCCCTGGCATCTCTACGTAGAGATGATAATGTCCCCTGTCTGAAACTCTAGAGAGCAGCTGTTTTGTGGTTCCTGGAACCATGCCTTTTGAGATCCTGCTTCATGGTTCCTAGAATCATGCCTTTGTAGAAGTTTCTGCATTAACCATTACTGCACATGTTTCCCCATGGCATTCAACAGCTTCTCTGAACTGCAGCCAATGTGTTTGTTTAAAATAATCTTTAAAGGCATTCATTAGCATGCATCTGATAATCTGGTGAAATGATTCTGCAGAAAATAATATGCAAGATTTTCCCCCTTCCCAGCAGGAGTAAATCTTTATGCCTATAAATTAAAAGAGGTTATTATGGAGCTCTCAAAGCTCTGTAAGTCCTGGGTAGCAGCAGAAGATAATTAAAAGGTGAAGGCATCAAAAATTAATTGCAAGGCCTCTTTCTCCCTCAAGTGTCATAAATAAATAAATAAATTAGAACTAGAGAAAGTGTCAAAAATTACATGGAAAAATATGTTGATGGATGCAGTGGGTGAAAAGGACATGCAGTCCCATGATATACACATTCATAGATAGGTCCAGAGACCCCATATTCTAGTACATAGCTGACAGATGTTCTCCAAATAATTGTTCCATATTAAATAAAACACAGCTTCACCTCCATCTGGACTATTATGTACATTGTTATCAGTCATCATCACACAGAATAGCTTGGCTTTCTGAATGAATAGCAACGATACTACATCTGATAGCTATGGAAAATTTAATGGATGAATAATGTTAGGCAAGCATTTAGAGTATTTTTATTCAGCACTTGTGTGTGTTTTTTCATGCGATTTAGAAAAAACATGAAATGTTAGAAATGTTGCAGGGAGGAGTACTTCCGTTTAGGGAGTCAGACCTCCAGTCATCCATGCTCTCTTCCAGGATACTAAAATTGCTTTCCCCTTCCACCTAGTTTTCCTTTACAGTCAGCTAGCATTCTCTGTGCACTGAGGATATTCAGTCCACATTGACATGTTTGAGTTCCTACTAACCTTCAGGGTTTATTTGTGTAAGAAACTGCCCGCCCCCATTGATACCTCCCTCTTGTGAATGGGTGTTGTTTGGGGTACCTTAGGACCCACACTGTTAGTTCAGTTGCCAAGGCTGATGGGTGTTGTACTCCAAAAACACCTGGAGGTTTGGGTTGGGGCAGGCTGATATATCAGATATGGAGGAAATGGTTATGAATGGTTATGTCTGAACAAAAATGTTGAGTTTTGTTCTCTGAGCTACATACTGTGCAATTGCATTATTCGTTCAGATTTTTGAGTTACTGTACCATTTCCTCAGGGTGGGTGTAAACGTTCTGGTAAATGAAGTGGTTTGACTTGAAATGAAATATATCTCGCAAAATGGAGCAAATTGGTTAATATGGCACCAATGAAACATCTTCCGAGCTGTGGTGAAGAAGAACCATATTGGTTTGCTCTTTCACCTTGATTGCTTTCTCTTTTAGTAAACGGCACACCACGGCAAATGTCTCTGGATATTAGATCACGGTAGCCAATGTGGTGCTGCCCCAATTTTGTTGGACTGCAACTGCCTTCATCCTAAATCATTGGCCATACTAGTTGGGGCAGCACAAAAACATCTGGAAGCACCATGAAAGCAATGTTGTTGTTGTTGTTGTTGTTGTTGTTGTTGTTGTTGTTGTTGTTGTTGTTGTTGTTTAGTCGTCTAGTCGTGTCCAACTCTTTGTGACCCCATGGACCATAGCACGCTAGGCACTCCTGTCTTCCACTTCCTCCCGCAGTTTGGTCAAACTCATGTTGGTAGCTTCGAGAACACTGTCCAACCATCTCGTCCTCTGCCGTCCCCTTCTCCTAGTGCCCTCAATCTTTCCCAACATCAGGGTCTTTTCCAGGGAGTCTTCTCTTCTCATGAGGTGGCCAAAGTATTGGAGCCTCAGCTTCACGATCTGTCCTTCCAGTGAGCACTCAGGGCTGATTTCCTTCAGAATGGATAGGTTTGATCTTCTTGCAGTCCATGGGACTCTCAAGAGTCTCCTCCAGCACCATAATTCAAAAGCACCCATTCTTCGGCGATCAGCCTTCTTTATGGTGCAGCTCTCACTTCCATACATCACTACTGGGAAAACCATAGCTTTAACTATACGGACCTTTGTAGGCAAGGTGATGTCTCTGCTTTTTAAGATGCTGTCTAGGTTTGTCATTGCTTTTCTCCCAAGAAGCAGGCGTCTTTTAATTTCATGACTGCTGTCACCATCTGCAGTGATCAAGGAGCCCAAGAAAGTAAAATCTCTCACTGCCTCCATTTCTCCCCCTTCTATTTGCCAGGAGGTGATGGGACCAGTGGCCATGATCTTGGTTTTTTTGATGTTGAGCTTCAGACCACATTTTGCGCTCTCCTCTTGCACCCTCATTAAAAAGTTCTTTAATTGCTTCTCACTTTCTGCCATCAAGGTTGTGTCATCTGCATATCTGAGGTTGTTGATATTTCTTCCGGCAATCTTAATCCCCGGCTTGGGATTCATCTAGTCCAGCTTTTCGCATGATGAATTCTGCCTATAAGTTAAATAAGCAGGGAGACAATATGCAACCTTGTCGTACTCCTTTCCCATTTTTGAACCAATCAGTTGTTCCATATCCAGTTCATAGCTGCCAAGTTTTCCCTTTTCTCGCGAGGAAGCCTATTTAGCATAAGGGGAAATCCCTGAAAAAAAGGGATAACTTGGCAGCTATGATCCAGTTCTATCTGTAGCTTCTTGTCCCACATAGGGATTTCTCAGGAGACAGATGAGGTGATCAGGCGCTCCCATTTCTTTAAGAACTTGCCATAGTTTGCTGTGGTCGACACAGTCAAAGGCTTTTGCATAGTCAATGAAGCAGAAGTAGATGTTTTTCTGGAACTCTCTAGCTTTCTCCATAATCCAGCACATGTTTGCTATTTGGTCTCTGGTTCCTCTGCCCCTTCGAAATCCAGCTTGCACTTCCGGGAGTTCTCGGTCCACATACTGCCTAAGCCTGCCTTGTAGAATTTTAAGCATAACCTTGCTAGCATGTGAAATGAGTGCAATTGTGCAGTAGTTGGAGCATTCTTTGGCACTGCCCTACTTTGGAATTGGGATGTAGACTGATCTTCTCCAATCCTCTGGCCATTGCTTAGTTTTCCAAATTTGCTGGCATACTGGGTGTAGCACCTTAACAGCATCTTCTTTTAAAATTTTAAATAGTTCAGCTGGAATATCATCACTTCCACTGGCCTTGTTATTAGCAGTGCTTTCTAAGGCCCATTTGACTTCACTCTCCAAGATGTCTGGCTCATGGTCAGCAACCACACTACCTGGGGTGTACGAGATCTCCATATCTTTCTGGTATAATTCCTCTGTGTATTCTTGCCACCTCTTCTTGATGTCTTCTGCTTCTGTTAGGTCCTTACCACTTTTGTCATTTATTATGGTTATCTTTGTACGAAATGTTCCTTTCATATCTCCAATTTTCTTGAACAGATCTCTGGTTTTCCCCATTCTATTGTTTTCCTCTATTTCTTTGCATTGCTCGTTTAAGAAGGCCCTCTTGTCTCTCCTTGCTATTTTTTTGGAAATCTGCATTCAGTTTCCTGTATCTTTCCCTATCTCCCTTGCATTTTGCTTGCCTCCTCTCCCCCACTATTTGTAAGGCCTCATTGGACAGCCATTTTGCTTTCTTGCATTTTCTTTTTCTTGGGATGGTTTTCGTTGCTGCCTCCTGTATAATGTTACGAGCCTCCATCCATAGTTCTTCAGGCACTCTGTCCACCAGATCTAAATCCTTAAACCTGTTCCTCACTTCCACTGTGTATTCATAAGGGATTTGATTTAGATTGTATCTTACTGGCCCAGTGGTATTTCCTACTTTCTTCAGTTTAAGCTGGAATTTTGCTATAAGAAGCTGATGATCTGAGTTACAGTCAGCTCCAGGTCTTGTTTTTGTTGACTGTATAGAGCTTCTCCATCTTTGGCTGCAGAGAATATAAGCAATCTGATTTTGATGCTGCCCATTTGGTGATATCCATGTGTAGAGTTGTCTCTTGTGTTGTTGGAAAAGAGTGTTTGTGATGACCAGCTTGTTCTCTTGGCAGAACTCTATTAGCCTTTGCCCTGCTTCATTTTGAACTCCAAGGCCAAACTTGCCAGTTGTTCCTTTTATCTCTTGATTCCCTACTTTAGCATTCCAATCCCCTGTAATGAGAAGAACATCCTTCTTTGGTGTCATTTCTAGAAGGTGTTGTAAGTCTTCATAGAATTGGTCAATTTCAGTTTCTTCAGCACCAGTAGTTGGTGCATAAACTTGGATTACTGTGATGTTAAAAGGTTTGCCTTGGATTCGTATCAAGATCATTCTGTCATTTTTGAGATTGCATCCCATTACAGCTTTCGCCACTCTTTTGTTGACTATGAGGGCAACTCCATTTCTTCTACGGGACTCTTGCCCACAGTAGTAGATATGATAGTCATCCGAACTGAATTCGCCCATTCCCTTCCATTTTAGTTCACTGATGCCCAGGATGTCAATATTTATTCTTGCCACCTCATTTTTGACCACATCCAGCTTACCATTATCCATGGTTCTTACATTTCAGGTTCCTATGCAATATTTTTATTTACAGCATTGGACTTTCCTTTCACTTTAAGGCATATCCGCAACTGAGCGACCTTTCGGCTTTGGCCCAGCCGCTTCATCAGCTCTGAATCTACCTGTACTTGTCCTCCGCTCTTCCCCAGTAGCATGTTGGACGCCTTCCGACCTGAGGGGCAGATCTTCCAGCGTCATAACTTTTATATGCCTGTTGTCTTTGTCCATGGAGTTTTCTTGGCAGGGATACTGGAGTGGCTTGCCAGTTCCTTCTCCAGGTGGATCACGTTTAGTCAAAACTCTCCACTATGACCTGTCCATCTTGGGTGGCCCTGCATGGCATAGCTCATAGCTTCTCTGAGTTATTCAAGCCCCTTCACCATGACAAGGCATTGATCCATGAAGGGGATGAAAGCAATAGCTGGCTTAGATAAACATTGGGCCTTATTCAACTCCCCAGTTCCATTAGTGGAAGCCAATGCATGGATTCCCGCTAGTGCAACAGGACTCCCTCCCACTCTCTCTACAGCTCCCTCCATTCTGCTCTGGAAGGTCAGGAGAAACCCCCAGAACAGCAGGCAAGAGAAGGAAAGGGGAGATCATTTCACTGGTCAAGCAGAAATGCTTGTGCTGATGGAACAATCTCCTTAGTGCTATGCTGAATTCCAACCATTGTCTTCAGGTTCAACTGCCCAAACTGATTTGGTATCATGGAATACTGTGTAAGCACTTCAGGGACAGGTCTTCAGCAAATCAACCATGTGAGCTAAAGACCCTTCTGGGCTTTGTTTGGCCTGCAGACCATGTTTGCCAAAAGTCAAAGACCATGGGGAAGAGCAGCAGGAAAAGAATAACCCACTTTCTGGGACCAACCACCCAAAATGGACCCCAGCTGCTGAAAAACAGTGTCTCTAAGCCCCAGTCTGGACACCTGCCTCAGAAGGATACAATGTTCAGTGGTACTGGAAATCAATGAGATGTCAAGCAGAATCCAAAAAAGTCACACTCCCCCCAGTGAAGATCATTTTTCAGGGCTACTGAATTAGTTCCCCTCCCAAACTCAGACAGAAAACCACACTGGAATGGTCATCCAGCAGCCCTTGGAGTTGAGGCCAGCACACACTCCAAGATCTTGCTTAGAAAGGGCAAACAGTAATTGAAGTCCCGGATTATCTTTTTAAAGAAGAAATCAGCTTGCACCACTGCCTCTTTTAACACAACAAGGAGTACACCTCTCAAAGAGACATTAGTCACATTTGTGACTCAAATATTTAAACTTCTTTTGGTAGCTTTAATTAGCTACATGGTGCAAAGATCAAGGGCACATATGGTAGCCCGGCCACAAACCTCAAAGTAGGTTGTCCACTTTCTTACTCAAACTACTTAAAAAATGTATCTATTGTAATAGGACAAGACTAGCTGCATTCATCTCAAACTCTGCTACAGTCATGGAATCTAAATTGCCATGAATGTGAATGATTGTATTTTCAAAATGTGTTACAAATTGGTCACCATGAGCTACCCAGTTATGTTTGCAATTGCTGTGTGTATGGGTTAGAGGAAGTGTTTTCCTTTAATAACGGAACAACCAAAGGGACATGCAATGAAAAACATTCTGCAAATATACAATTCCAGTTTTATAATAGAGAGTTTTTGAACAGGAAGATAATTTATTCCATCTTGACCCAAACAGTCAAAATCACCGTATATGCTAAACAGCATTGGGGAGAAGATTGTACCTTGTGGCACACCATAGCGCAAAGACCATGCAGCTGGAACCCAGTCTCCCAGTGCTACTTTCTGGACACAACCCTCTAGGTAGCAGAAAAACCACTGTAAAACAGTGCCCCCCTCCCCCGAGTTGGTACAGGAGGATACCATGGTCCATGGTACCAAAAGTTATGGAGGTATCAAGAAGCAGAGTTGCACTCTCCCTGGCCCTCTCCTTGACACAGGTGCACCCCTGCCTGTTTAAGGACAATAGGCACCACCCTGTCACATAGCGATGTATCTACCGCATTCTGGACCCATCCAGTCAACCCCTCCTGACTGCCTTTCGCCAGCCAGGTGAGGCAGGGGTCAAGAGAGCAGGAAGCTGGCTGCATGACTGCAAGATTCCTGCCCACATCAATTCCTTCCAGGGGCGTACCCAGGATCAAAACTAGGGGGGGGGCAAGAGAGGGGAAGAGAGGGGGAAGGAAGGAGGGAGGGAAGAGAGAGAAGGAAGGAAGGAAGGAAGGGGTGGGTGAGAGAGAGAGAGAGAGAGAAGGGAGGGAGAAAAAGGAAAGAAAGGGGGGGGGAAGGATGGAGCTCCCGTCCACCCAACCAGCTCAGGCTGCTCCGCCCCCCCTCCCACGTTCCTATCGCTCGCTGCAGCCGCGGAGGGGGCGAAAACAGCCCGATTTCAGGCTGCTTCTCACGCTCCCCATGTTTCTGTCGCTGGCTGCAGCCACGGAGGGGGCAGAAACAGCCTGATTTCCATAACCCACAGCGACTTTTCCCCTTCAGTTTTTGGAGGGAAAAAGTGAGGGCTATAGTCCGTAAAATACGGTAATTTTTTTGCTTCGGGGGGAGCTGCCCCCCCGCCCCTCGCTGGGTACGCCCATGATTCTTTCTATTTGTTACTGAGTCATAGACTCTACTGAATGAATGCCATGAATGTGTGTGCTTTGAAGGATGATTTGGGTACCACAGGCACCCTTGATGGATTGAATACAGGGAGTAAGAGCAGGCAAATACAATTCTTTTAATTTAAGTACTTCTTTTCATGGGTTCTTTTAACCAAGCTTTGTCTTCCCAGGTCACCTTATCCAAGGGCCGCAGCAGCAATATATATTCTAGTCAGGGCCCTCCATCCTGGAAGATAATTGATGTAAATAGATTGTGAAGGAGCCAGTGAAAACATTTTAACAAGAGGTCTGAAACCTTTAAGGGAGAATTGCATTAGAAACACCAGACTTTAAAATAAATATACCCTCCCTATTGCTTGATGCCTTTCCACTGGGCAGAATTGCAGGCAGATTTGAATGTCACCGTTGAAAGGTATTTTTCAATCATGCATTTAACCAACGTTTATTTTATTTTTAAAAATCTACTAGTTTCTTTATTACTTTTCACCGTAAGGTAGTCAGCGGCTGCTTCCTTTGAATTAGAAATGCGTGTTCCAAAGCAAGTGAAAAAAGCGTTATGTTCTCTATTGTTCCACATTCCGGCAAGTGACCTCATTTCACAGCCTAGGTGGCTGAGAGCCCTATTTCAAAGCATGCAAATTCTTACTGCCGAAATTAGCACGGGGTAGGAATGGGAAAGTGTATGTAACCGCAGCCCAGTTGCACGCATGGTGTGGAAGGGAGGGTGTAAGAAAGGGAGAGCGAGAGAGCCGGATCGCGAGCGAAGCGCGCACATGCCCGGAAAAGGACTTCTCCTCCTCCTCCTCTTCCGCTGGGTGTAGCTAGCGAGTGCTCTGAGCCGAGCGCTCCGGAGCCCGGGAGGCGTGTCGCTTGTTCTCCTTCGAGCTGAGAAAAAGCACAAGGAAGAGCCGGAGGCGGCGGCGAAGAAAGAGCCATGTCGCTCCTCTCGCTGGCGCTGCCTGCCATACGAGTCTATTGGATCGGCTTCCGCGTCGTGTTGCACCAGCTGCTCCGCCGCCTCCTCCGACCAGGCTGGCCTTTGAAGCCAGGTTAGTAAGGGCTGCGGGTTTCTGGGGAGGAGAGGCTGGGCAGAGAAGCACCTCGCTCAGCGCCTGCCACCTCGCCAAGTGGCGCGGGTGGCGCGCCGAGCTGGGGAAAGGAAAGCGCGCGCGGGGGGGGGGGCAACACGAGCTCGCTTTTCTTCCGCCCGGGGCGGCGGCGGCGAGGAAAGGCTCTTCCTTCCTTCCAGGGATTATCATTATGAAAATCACACACCCAACTGGCAGCGGTGGAGGGAAGCCAAGCCAAATTTTTGCTTCCGCGGAAGGAGGGCACATCTAGGCGCCCGCTTCCCCGGGCTTTGCTTTGTCGCTGCCCGGAGGGGGATCTTATTCTCTCAGGCCTGACATCGCAGAGCGTAGGCTCGGCCGTGTCAGTGTCCTTCCAAGCCCTCACCCGCGGCTCTCGCCCCCCCCCCGGAGGCATGCAGACCTCTAGCAAATGCGTACACGCCCCCTTCCAGCCGCAAACCTGTGTCTCTTAGGTTGGACCGACCTGTTATAAGTGCATTCTGTTACAGTTGATAATAGGCTACAGGTAGTAGGAACCGCGGACAGTGTCAGGGTTCGA
Organism: Zootoca vivipara; assembly: GCF_965207765.1. NCBI lineage: Eukaryota > Metazoa > Chordata > Lepidosauria > Squamata > Lacertidae > Zootoca > Zootoca vivipara. The sequence continues at coordinate 33,548,476 of NC_142587.1, read as the reverse complement.
AGTTGAATAATACCTAGTGCTGTGGGCAGAAAAGGTACGTTGCAGCAGGCGGCACACCCAAGTCAAGAGGATCACCTTGTCCTAGTAAGCCCAATGGAAGCAGTAGGCTAACTTCTGAGTCAGTGTGCTTAGGGCTAGGATTTGTTTGTTATCTAAAGAGAAAAAGCAGATCGTCCCTGCCCCAGTGATGCATTTCAGAGGTGCAGTGTGAGGCCGCAGGATCCAAGAAACTACAGAAACCAAACTGGACACCATCTTCTTAAAAGTAGAGAAATCCATAGCTTTTGAGTTTTCACTTTTCAATCTGTATTTTATGAAGCTCAATACAAACATGCCAGTTTTTTTATGTACTTTCTAAAAATGTTGGAGTAATATATTTTGACTGTACCAAGGGGGTGGAGAACCTCTTAAGTTCTAGAATTGTTAGCAGTTCAGATTTCATAATGTGTCTTCATTGGATAATGTTGCTCTGTTTTGCTCAATTTCTGATTGCTTTTCATGATCTACTTATTTCTTTAAAGCAGACAACAAAAATGCAATAAAGTTCACAAGGTAGATGTGACTAATTTTTGAGTCAGAACGTAATGTTTTACTTTTCTGTAAGAATAATTAGGGCTAAAAATACATTGTGCTGTCATTGTTGATACAGTGAGGAAAAAAAAGTATTTGATCCCCTGCTAAATTTGCCTGTTTGCCCTCTGACGAAGAAAACCCCCAGAAACTCAGAAGGCAAAAGTCAGAGATTGGTGTGCATTGTAATGAGTGAAATAAGTATTTGATCCCTTTGCAAAAGATGCCTTAGTACATGGTGGAAAAACCCTTGTTGGCAATTACAGAGATCAGACGTTTCTTTTGGGTGGCCACCAGGTTTGCACACATCTCAGGAGGTATTTTGTCCCACTCCTTTTTGCAGATCCTCTCCAAGTCAGTAAGATTGCGAGGCTGATGTGTAGCTACTCGAACCTTCAGCTCCCTCCACAGATTTTCGATGGGATTAAGGCCAGGAGACTGGCTAGGCCACTCCAGGACCTTTATGTGCTGCTTCTTGAGCCACACCTTTGTTGCTTTGACTGTGTGTTTTGGGTCATTGCCATGCTGGAATACCCATCCTTGACCCATTTTCAATGCCCTGGCTTGAGGGAAGGAGGTGCTCACCCAAGATTTGACTATGCATGGTCCTGTCCATCGTCCCTTTGATGCGGTGAAGGTGTCCTGTCCCCTTAGCAGAAAAACACCCCCAAAGCATAATATGTCCCCCTCCATGTTTGACGGTGGGGATGGTGTTCTTGGGGTCGTAGGCAGCATTCCTCCTCCAAACACGTCAAGTTGAGTTGATGCCAAAGAGCTCGGTTTTGGTCTCATCTGACCACAACACTTTGACCCAGTTCTCCTCTGGGTCATTCAGATGTGCATTGGGAAACTGCAGACGGGCCTGTACATTTGCTGTCTTGAGCAAAGGGACCTTGTGGGCTCTGCAGTCCTTCATGGCATAGTGTGTTACCAACTGTTTTCAGCTGCCCTGAGATCATTGACAAGTTCCTCCCATGTAGTTCTGGGCTGCTTCATCACCGTTCTGATCATTGCAACTCCACGAGATGAGATCTTGCATGGAGCCCCAGACCGAGGGAGGTTGACAGTTATTTTGTGTTTCTTCCATTTGCAAATTATTGCACCAACTATTGTCACCTTCTCACCAAGCTGCTTGGCAATATCTTGTAATCCAGTCCAGCCTTGTGCAGGTCTACAGTCTTGTCCCTGACATCCTTGGACAGCTCTTTGGTCTTGGTCATGGTGGCAGCTTTGGAATCTGCTGGATTGATTGCTTCTGTCTACAGGTGTCTTTTGTACAGGTATTGTAACGAGCTGGGATTACAGGTACTGTAAGACATCTCCCTTACAGCAGGTGCTTCTAATCTCAGCTCGTTACATACAGTGAAGATACCAGGTAGCCTGACATCTGGCTGGTTGATAGGGGATCAAATACTTATTTCATTCATTATAATGCACATCAATCCAGGGGCGTGGGGGCGGGGCGCCCTGGGCGGCGCGATTCTAGGGGCGCCATCGCGGCTGCCCGCCCCACCCACAAAACACCCACCCCACCCCTGCACACGGCATGCCCCACCCCAAAAAACGCCCCCGCCCCGCCCCCAGAACGCATCCCACGTCCCTGGGGGCAGCGCACCTGCTCTCCGCTCCCGGTGGCGGAGCATGAAGCTCCACCGCTGCATCAATCTCTGACTTTTGCCTTCTGGGTTTCTGGGGGTTTCCTGTTGTTACCTCGCACAGCTACAATAAACCTACCATTACAATTATGGACTAGTCATTTCTTTGTCAGAGGGCAAATGGGAAAATTTAGCAGGAGATCAAATACTCCCCCCCCCCTCACTGTAGCAGTGTTTTCTTTATGACATGTTATATTAAAACTTTGCAGCTGGGGTGCAAGAACCATTCTTGATTAGTTCGTGCCTGGGTGGGTTAAACAGTCCTTATTTTGAATGATGTTTCTGCCCTGATGTGGTACAATTAACCATGATTAGGCTGCAGAGAAATTCCACATGAGTTCAGCTGCTTTCCGCATGCTAAAGGGACGCTGTGCTAAGTCTTATCTTCTGCTTCCTCCTTGCAACAGAACCAGTAGCATTGAATTCTTCATTTAAATTAGTGTTTGATATGTAGAATGTAGCTTTCCTTGGGACTTAATTGCTGACCGTGTGCATAAAATATTTTTAGCCGTAAAAAGTTCTTACTGTATTTAACTTTTGGTTTACATTTTCAGAAATCTGTCTCATATTTGATTGCATTTGATGATGCATTAAATGCACTCTGCACATTTATTTTCTATTTTGATTTACAATGATATTCTAAACAGGCCGCTAACAGCACAAACCTATGTGTGTTTCTTTGGAAGCAAATCGCACGTACGGTAGTTTGTTGGGGCTTATTAAGAGTAAACACAAATAGCAGGTGTAGGGAATCTTTGGACCTCCCAACGTTGCTGAATTCTAACTCGGATCATTGACCATGTTTGCTGGGGCTAATGGGTGTTGTAGTTCAGGGCTGAAGGTTCTCCACACACACCTGGATTACATCCACACCATGCTATTAAAACACTATTATACCACTTTAGTGGTCAGGCAAAATTCTGGGAACCATAGCTCTTTAAGGGTGCTGACCTCACAGAGTTGTAGTTCCCATCACCCTTAAGCAACTACAGTTCCCAGGATTCTCCATGACTGTTAAAGTGGTATAAAAGTGCTTAAAGTGTATGATATGGGGGTGACCCTGGTGCACAGGATTGCAGCCTAAAGACTTCATCCTTTTTCATCTGAAAAACATGTCTGCTGTATGTGTAATGTGTGCTTTTGTATGTTGCTTTGGTACTGTCCAGCATCATTAGACATAGATATGAGATTTCCATGTGGTTTACTTATTGCTAGATAAGTAAAATCTACTAGATTTTAAGACCAAGGGCAGGTGTTGTATACAAGTCCTAGTATCAGACTTCTGGCAACTAGTTGAATTAAGGGTGGGATGGCCCTGCACAACATAAGGACCCAGGGCTGACGGCAGCCCACATACTGTACTGATTATCTCATCCCCTTTCCCCACCTATTTGTGGGAATATATATCACCCAGGCAGGTTTATCAACAGATGAAAATGCTATGTTCTATGTTCTACATTAATCCTCTTCTAGCATTTAGGCAGATAGTGGAGTTGGTGGCAGCAGTAGACCAAAACAAAGGCGGACTTTAATCTTTCTCCCTTCCTTCCCACAACACCTTCCTCTAATGAAGGTTTTACAGTGCAGTGGACGCTTGGGTTGCGAACGTGATCTGTGCGGGAGGCACGTTTGCAACCCGCAGCATTTGCAACCCGCAGCGCTGCGTCTGCGCACGCGTAGGTCTCAATTCGGCAAAGCGTCGAAACCCGGAAATAACCCGTTCCGGTACTTCCAGCTTCGGCTCGGTGTGCAACCTGAAAACGCGCAACCTGAAGTGTCTGTAACCCAAGGTATGACTGTACTAAGTTTACAGGCAACTCCCTGTATCTGTGGGGGTTGCGTTCTGGGTCAAAGGGCACGTCAGCAGAGTGTGCATAAGCCTGCCTGTTCTGCCCACACCACACCTCCATTCTGCCCTCTTCTGGGTCCAAAGGGACCCATGCTTTGACAATCGCACATCAATTGGACTTGCCTAAAATGGTTGCCACATGTATAGTGGCAGGATGAATTCAGGGAACACCTGAACTCTGAACCTTTTATTTGGCAGCAGGCTTGCTACATGCCTAAGGATTATTATTTTCAAAAATTATTATTGACTTAAAAATATATGGATCAAAATTCTTGTGGATTTTTCATGCATTTATTTATTCATTCAAAAACAATTTTTAGTCCTCTTGCTTCCAAGCTTCTCTGTATTCCAGGAGAAAGTCTCTAGGCCTCAAACCTCTGGACATTGGCCCTAAAACAGTGGCACTTGAAACAAGAGTAGATACTGATAAGAATATCAGTGTTTCTCTCTCTCTATAGTATACTGTATGTAACAATTTGAATCTATATATGTTGCTTCATGTTTTGTTTCCCTTGTCAGTTAGGAGTTGTGAGACAACATATTGTGGATCTTTTAAACTGCTGTCTCTTTGGGAATGACGTGGCAGAACAAGATTGGGTCAATAATTTGCGCTGACAGTTTCAAAGCATGGATATTAATCACAGTAAAGGATGCATCAATTTCTAATCAGCGAGGTTTAGGTAAGAATTGCTGCTTCTTATTCAGCAGCAACTGTAATTGCAACTCTTTGAAGATTAGTTTAAACCAGCCAGGCACTTTCTTAGGCATCTTAATTTTTTCAGGATTGACTTCTTAAATATTCTTAGCCTTGAGCATCTCATTAATGAATGTAAATTATGTAAATTTGAATATGTTGAGTAATTAAGTTGCATTCCAAAAATATGGATGTTTGTGGTGCGTATTGGAGTGTCTTAGGGGAATGTAAAAGGGAGTCAGCATCAGGATATGTAGGCAGACTGGTGGCCTGAAGGAGTCTGATGGGCACTCATGAAAGGGGCAGCCAAGAGGCTTTGCTGGATGACCTGACACTTATTTGTTATCCCCAAGGGAATTAGTAGGGCACTAATGCAAGGATTCAAGAATTGCTTACACACACACATCACATTTGCATAGAAAATACAGAAAGATGGCATAGAACATAAAAATCACAATGCAACAAAAACAGTAGAAAAAACAATAACATACTAATAGTTGTATTTTTATTTAAATTGCAGTATTTTCAAACACAAAACAAGACAGAAAGAGAAAGGAAGTTGAAGATCTATGGGTGGTGTGTATTTGTGAAGTCCCACTGAAACAAATTAGATAATGTGGATTATTTAAATTCAGGGACTTGGTTTAGGGTACATTCCTTCAAAGCTATGCATGCAAGAGAAGAGAGTGCACATTCAGAAATGTCTATAGCTTACAAGACTGAACAGGGCAAGCCACTTTTCTTGCTTGCTGATCTTTTAAATTGGCTTGCCTGTTCAGCTGTGGAGCAAATACAGTGGTGGTTCTGCCACCACTAGTTACGTGTGGCTTCTGCCCTAAAATGTATTCAAGATTTTAAGTTGCATTAAAAGCAGCATAACATTTGTTTACATATAATCTGGGGGGAAACCTAACTCCATTGACTTAAACTGGGTCCCACTCAATAAATATTCTTTTAAATTATTTGCAAGAGGATGTTGAAATCGAAAGTTACAAACCATTTGGGTTGCTATAAAATTTGGTAATGTCTGGGGCTGTGGAAGTGCTTAATCCTACCCTGCACATAAATTCACAACATTTTTAAAGCCCACAAAAATGTCTACTGGCCTGCCTGTACAGCCACACATACCTATTTTAATTAACTGTAGTGCACTGATAACCTCAAAGGGAGAGAGAGAAAAGACAACAATCAACTAATTTACAAAAGCTCCCGTTGAGGCAATTCTTAATCAGACAATTGACTGCCCACAGTGCGTATGTACAAACCTGAATTAATTAGGGCTTAAATATTGTCAATCTCGCCATGGTGAGTGTCTTTCCTCCCATTGGGAAGTGTCATGAATTCCCGACCACCTGAGCTTGGTTATGGGGAGGAGAGTTCCTGCAGCAGTCACATTGTGCTTTGAAATTGTTATCAGGCCTTCTAGAGGTCAGTATGACATAGGTCAGCCTGCTTCTCCTTGGGTCCTCAGCTGGTGATAGACTGCAGTTGTCATAACTCCTGACCATTGGCTAAATTGGCTTGGGGTGATGAGACATTTGCAGTCCAACAACATCTGGGACCCAGAGTCGAAGAACAGGAGCAACCTTTACTATCCTCCTGATCCAGGAGCAGAACAAGGCAGGAAATCATCCTTGACATTATGCTGTGCTTTGGAAGTGCTCAGAGTGCCATCAGGAACAAGATCATGCTGGGAGATAAGCTTCCCCTCCTGCAGAGGAGTGTATTTGTGGCAACCCAATTTTTGGTTGGCTGTCAAGGCCAGCCAAAATGTATGATTCCCTTAGTATTTTGTCATAGTTTCACTGCTGAAATGGCATAAGCCGCTTGCGGTAAGGAGATGAGTGCAAGCTAAAACTGAGCTAGTTCCACATACCATGTAACTTTTAGTTTTGGACAGGTCTTTTGTCGACACCCTGAATTTGCCATATGGTGTACAGATACATAGGCTGTGGTATGTCCTGCTTGCAGAGTAGGAGCCACCCTCAATCGTATTCAGATAATACTAAGTATATTGTGCTTGTTCGCAAAAGCACTGATTTCTCATATTTGATCAGACCTACGCTTTCTCATTTTATGTTTGTTTGCTGCCTTTTATCAGGTGCTCATTAATGAGTGAAGAACCAAAAGGTTGGGACTGTGGCCAAGAAGCAATGGAGAATAAAAGTTTGGAGACTTCCCCGTCAGACCTAAAGTTAGTGGCCCACCCAAGAGCAAAGAGCAAAGTGTGGAAGTACTTTGGCTTTGATACCAATGCGGAAGGATGTATAATGCAGTGGAAGAAAATCTACTGCCGCATTTGCATGGCACAGATAGCCTATTCAGGAAACACGTCTAACCTCTCTTACCACCTTGAAAAGAATCATCCAGACGAGTTTTGCGAGTTTGTGAAAAGCAACACTGAGCAAATGAGGGAGGCCTTTGCCACGGCGTTTTCAAAACTGAAGCCAGAATCGTCTCAGCAGGTTGTTCAGGACACCTTAATTATGAAGGCAGGTCACAGTTACGAGAATAAAAAGCACCAAGAGCTAACATTGGCAGTGATTAGCTTACTATGTGAGGGGTTATATCCTCCTTCCATTGTAGATGAGCCGACCTTCAAGAACCTTTTAAGAACGGCCGACCCCAGATATGAACTTCCTTGCAGAAAGTATTTCTGCACAAAAGCGATTCCTGAAAAATATATGGCTGTTAGGGATGTTGTGCTAAAAGAGCTGACTGATATCCCATGGTGTGGCATATCCTCTGACATGTGGAGAAGTGGGAACCAGAACAGATCCTACGTAACACTGTCAGTTCATTTTCTCAGTAGCGGCGCTTCCAGCTGCCTGGCTGTTAATTCCCGGTGTTTAAAAACATTCGAAGTGCCCGAGGAAAACACCGCAGAGACTATTACGCGAGTACTTTATGAGATATTCATTGAATGGGGAATCAATACAAAAGTTTTTGGTGCTACAACAGATTACGGGAAAGATATTGTGAAAGCTTGCTCTCTTCTCGACATTCCAGTGCAGATGCCATGCTTAGGGCAAACTTTTAATGCAGGTATACAGCAAGCTTTTCAGCTTCCTAAGCTGTGTAGTTTCCTGTCGAGGTGTCGGAAGCTGGTGGAATATTTTCAGCAGTCTTCAGTAGCCATGTGCATGCTGAGCGAGAAGCAGAAGCAGCAGAACACTCCGCCCTGCATGCTTGTGAGCGATCGTGTTTCCTGGTGGGGAAGCACTCTTGCCATGCTGCAGCGACTCAAGGAACAGCAGTTCGTAATTGCCGCAGTTCTTGTGGAGGACAGCAATAATCACCATCTGATGTTGGAAGCCAATGAGTGGAGTACAATTGAAGGCTTGGTGGACTTGCTCCAGCCGTTCAAGCAGGTTGCTGAAATGATGTCTGCTTCCAAATATCCGACAATAAGTATGGTGAAACCTCTCCTTCACATGCTGCTGAACACAACACTAAACATCAAAGAAAATGACTTGAAAGAAATTAGTATGGCAAAGGAAGTGATAGCCAAAGAATTGTCCACAACATACCAGCATGCACCTGACATAGACATGTTTCTCAATGTTGCAACTTTCCTGGACCCCAGGTACAAGAAACTTCCATTTCTTTCAGCATTTGAGAGACAGCAGGTTGAAAATAGAGTGGTAGAGGACGCAAAGAGTCTCCTAGAGGAAGTAAAGGAGAACACATTGAGGCCTGAAGAAAAGTTTTTTGCTTTGTCTGAAGAGCCACCAGTGAAAAAAATGGTAATTTCCTCTACCCCTCCTCCTACTAGCGCCATCAATAACATGCTTGCAGAGATATTTTGCCAGACAGGGGGTGCTGAAGACCAAGAGGAGTGGCATGCTCAGATTATTGAGGAGCTGAGTAATTTCAAATCGCAGAAAGTTCTTGGACTAAATGAAGATCCACTCAAGTGGTGGTCCGACAGGCTAGCTTTATTTCCTGTTTTGCCAAAGGTACTTCAGAAATACTGGTGTATTGTGGCCACAAGGGTTTTCCCCGAACGTCTCTTTGGTTCCTCTGCAAACATTGTTAGTGCTAAGAGAAATCGGTTAGCCCCGGCCCATGTAGACGAACAAATCTTTTTGTATGAGAACTCTCTCAATGGGTCAGAAGCTGAGCCAGAGGAAGAAGATGAAGGTGAATGGGGTTTGAATCGGGAGCACATCACTAGTCTAAGTGACACCACAAATGTAAACAGCAGTTTCTTTAATATGCGAGACAGTGGATTCATGTAGAAGGAACGCTTAATGGTACATTTTCAGAGGAAAGGGTGCTTGTTTTAGGTTGCCATTACCAAAAAATAGTTTCACATGAAGATAGTGTTGTAAATACCAAATGCTTGTAACATAGCTTTGTTTTGTGTGTGTGTGTGTGTGTGTGTGTGTGTGTGTGTGTGTGTTGTCTTAAATCTTGAGTGCAACCTGTGACTCCAAAACACAGAAGTAGGCTTGAAAGTTATTATTGAATTCAAATCCATATTCAGGCAAACTTTTAAACATGTTAAATGTCCTCTGTTGTTGTAGTTATTATTGTTACTATTATTTACTGAATTTATATCCTACCCTTCTATCTGATGGAACCCAGGGCAGCAAACACTTCCATAATAAAACAATACTGTTTTTTTTTTTAAAAAAATAGCAAAACAGCTAACAACATTAAAAAAATTTACAGGTAAATTTACAGTTACAAATAAAAAGTTTCTTTCATTCAGGGATCCCAGGGTTGCCAGGAACAGTATCAGGGTAAACAGGAACATGGATCAAGGCAGACTGGATAGCTCAGTTGCTTAGAGCACGGTGTTGATAATGCCAAGGTTGCAAGTTCGATCCCCATATGGGACAGCTGTATATTCCTGCATTGCAGGGGTTGGACTAGATGATCCTCAGGACCCCTTCCAACTCTACATTCTATGATTTTCAGATTCCTTCTGAAAGTCAGTAATAATATTGGAGACAGACCCACCTCACCAGAAAGAGCAATTCCACAAATGGGAAACCACTACTGAAATGGCCCTGTTGTAGGTCAACACCAACAAGGGAGCCCCAAGTGGTGGCACCATCAGCAAGTCCTTACCTGCCAGTTGTAGAATCTGATGTGGTTGATCCTCAAGAAGGTGTTCATTTAGGTAATTGGGCCCCAAGCCATTTAGGGGTTTATATACTGGTACTAACACCTTGAAATGGATCTACTAGCTCACCGGAAACCAGTGAAGCACTTTCAGGACCAGTGAAGGGCTGTGTCACTTACCAGCCTAGCAGTCACATTCTACAGCAGTCCAGACAGGTTACTAGAGCATAGGCAACTGAAGCCAGGCTGTCCTGGTCCAAGAGTGCTGTAGCTTGTGAATCGGCCTAAGCTGGACATCAGCACTCCCTCAGCACTCCTATCTCTTGAGAGTTGGTGATGTGTCTGAATCCAGGAATGCTCTCAGACCACAAGCCTGTTCCTTCAGGGGCAGTGTAGTTCATCCTAGAACAGGCCACACACCTAATTTCTGGACATGGGAGCCACCAAACACAGTACCTCAATTTTACCAGTTTATTGCTGAGCAGCAATCTCCTAGTAGTACTTTCTGGTAGCAACCCTACAGGTAGTGGAACCACTGAATATAGTAGTTCCAACTCCCAGCTCATGGTTAGTGGTGTCAAAAGTTGCTGAGGGGTGAAGGTGAAACAACACAGTCACCATCCCCATCTCTCTCCTGATAAAGGCAATCAAGGCTATTCTTGTGTCCAAACAAGATCTGAAACCAGATTGGAATGGATATAGATAATTTGCTTCTGCTTGCTGGCCACTACCCTCTTGGTCAACTTGGCCTGGGAAGGGAATATTGAGAGACTGTAGATTTTCTAAAACCTTTGGAACCAGGTAGGATCTATTAAAGAAGAGTCAAACCACTGCCTATTTTAAGGTGGTGGGATTAACTTCTTCCCACAGTGAGGCATTCTTTTAGGAATAGAAATAAAAAGATTCCTTCAGTAGCACCTTAAAGACATCTGATGAAGTGTGCATGCACACGAAAGCTCATACCAAAATAAAAACTTAGTTGGTCTTTAAGGTGCTACTGAAGGAATTTTTTTATTTTTGTTTCGACTCAGACCAACACGGCTACCTACCTGTAACTAGTTTTAGGAATAGGACACACAAGTAAAAAGGGTAACTTCTAATCTAAGCAATTAATCAGCCCTTCTGCTACAGACAGTACTAACATGTTGAATGGTCAAGCCTAACAGATGGTTTAACTCCATTGCAGAGTTTATTTGCTGCAGGGGTTTGAAGTCTTAAAAGCTTTGATCTGAGCATCCTCAAGTGTTTAAATATTTAAAGTTTTAAAGGTAAGATCAGAAAACCAAGGCTTTTTTTTAAAAAAAGAACCTAATTCAATGGATTGCTTCAAATATTACTCTCCTCAATAGATTAGTTTCTGTGTTGGAAGCAATATGTGTCCTCTAATATGTTAAATCAAAGATGCTCACACTTCCATTCTTTTTTGCCCTGATGGATGTAGTAAGAGTCCTGATACTTGAATGTGCCCTTAGAGAAAGTGTAGCATGAAATGACTCATTAAGATTTGCTGTACAGCAATTAAAATACTTAAGCTGAGTTGTATTGCTGACTGTCACAGTAAAATATAATGGATCATGAAGTTTGCACATACACAGAAATGTTGAGCATCGTGAGTTAAGGAGATGCTTGTTTAATGTCTTCTCCAGTGCACACGTTTAGGATAGGGTGACAACCTGATTCTTCACCTCACTTTCCCCCTTCAAATAAGAGTCAGTTAGTATAACACGCCAACATTGCCAGTGTTGGCCAGTGAATGTTGGTCATGATTCAACACAAAATTCAATACAGAATTCAACATGTTTAGGCTTAGCGATTTCAGAGCACTTCAGTATGTTTACCTCTGCTGAATAGTTTCCTTTGTATGATATAGTACCCTCGTAAAAGATTAATTAGAGCTCCAAGGGAGGCTATATATTTTATGAAATTAAAGGCTTTATTTTTTTTAACCAAAGGACATGCAGGGATGAAACAAGTTTTAACTTGTGCTTGTAAAAATCCTGGCTGGAGGGAGTGGGTGTTACCCTTAGCTCCTGCTTCAGACTCCCAAGTTCTGGTTCTGGAATACAATTTTTGCCATGCCTGAACTTTCAATTGCCCTCTTCTGTAACTCTTCTGGTCGAAATTCAAGGATGATTTTTCAAATATTTTGGAGCTTTATGTACTGTTTCATACATGTCTAAACGTTGGCTGGATAGAGATGTCATGTTTTACATTATTTAATGTTATAATATTTAATGTTATAAGAATGGGCTTCAGTGTGCCTTGGGTTCAACACACACTCTTTCCCATTCCTACTTTATGTGTGAGGTGTGGAGATTGAAAGCTTTCACTTTTGGTTTCAAATAAACTACAGTTTCATATTTTGTCTGAACTTCAGAAGCTGTCTTTCATTCCAACTCCTCCTAGTTTGAAGTAAACCAGAATCAAACTGATTTCAGATGGTTTTGTTTCCTACCTGGAGGAAGGATGAACCACACATTCCTGAGGTTGGATGTAATGGGAAACTGGTTTATTCAAAACAAAATAGATGCTTTCAGTGGTCCCCCATCAGGTGTGAAGGAGGAGAAGGAACGAGTAAGTGAATGAGTTCAAGTGGCTCATTCTCAACCATAGTTTTAATGTAATGTCTAAATTTGGCCAATGGTTCTTATCATTACTATTGAAGCAAAAATTGTCTTGTATCGGTCAAAACAATATGGGTTTAATTTGAGGATACTGATATGTCTAATGCACATGTACGCTTAATGGGCTTAAATTAATACCACTGTTATTATAAAATTTAAGTTGGAAATAGTCTGACGGTCCTTTTTGCTGAATAGAACATAATATTTATATTGTGATGATTTAATGTGACTGACAATTGTTTTACCTACAGACAGTAGAGCAGGCAAGTCCAACAGGTAGATCGTGATCTACTGGTAGATCACTGGACATCTGTGGTAGATCACTGGTAGATCACTGGCTCCCCCTAAAGCAGCTCAACAACTTTTGCTCCCCTATTAAAAGCTCAACAACTTGTACCTGAACCCCCCCCCAAAAGGGCTTTCCTTCCTAAAGAAGCACAGCAACTTTTACCTGAATACCTGAACCCCTTATAAACAGGGCTTTCCTCCTCCCTAAAAAAAGCTCACCAACTTTGACCTGAAACCCCCCCCCCCAAAGGGGGTAGATCACTGCCAGTTTTTAACTCTGTTAGTAGATCGCAGTCTCTTGGGAGTTGGCCACCCCTGTTTTAGAGCATTTCTTGGTAAAACTGGTGTACATTAATACATCATTTTATTTGTATGCCGCCTTTCCATAGGCAAAACCATGCTCAAGGCAGCTTGCAACATGAATATTGCATAATTACAAACATAACAAAAGTAGTCATAGACAACAAATAAAACATGAAACAGTACCCAACCAAATTGAAACAATTTCCACATAAATCATAATAAGATCTAAAATAAAGATACAAATAATAAGAATATCAATAACAGCAACAACCTCCCTGCTCCAAAAAAACCCCCTAAACAATACCCCAACCCAAGAGTCTGTTGAGCAGCCTCAGCTTTTATAGTTGGAGTCACTCAGGTGGAAAAAGGCCAGCAAGGGAGGGAGCAAGTCTTCCAGGACTCACAGCCAAGATGGTGTATGGTGTGAAGTGTAACCATTCATGATGACCTGGTTCCATATTGGTCTGTTTCATTTTTGTCACTTCCTGTTGAGAAACCAGTTAAATGAATTGGCCCCAGTTCTTACCTTGCTGTAATATGCAGGTAGTAAAACTGCGTCCACAAAGTATCTCAAGTCTAATTTTATGTGGCCGATGATGCCTCCTGAAGCTGCCCCATTTCATTCTTCCCTCTCATGGACAGAATCTATAGGTAAGATAAGATCTATAGCTTGTTGTGCCAGTTCAGTATCACAGAATTTGATGCAGCTTCAGCACAGGAGAGAGATTTTGACCACGTAACTATTTAGACAATATGGCATTTTGGCCATATTGGAATTACTAAGTAGCCGCCTGAGATGGCTTAAAACCTTCGATTATTTTGTAGACATAAATATATAACAATGTTCCGTAGTTCTTTTAGTCAAGCAAATCTTTTATCACTAGCTCTAGTCATATTAAGAGGAGATGATGAATAGTTCTTAAAAAGTTTCTTAAGGATATCGCCAATGAACTACACTCTCTAGTGCAGTGGTTCTCAAACGTCTCTGGGCCAAACTTTAGAATTAAAAAAAATGGCTCCATTTATTGTTGGAAAACAAAAAGAAACAAACAAAAAGAAACAACTAGCAGTGCTTGATTTTGAAAGAGTATCCACATTCTGCAAATAAAAATTATTATTTTGATACTTTACTACACTGAAATATTTAAATGTTACTTTGATTGTCCTTGAATCTTGCCCCTATGCTTGCCATCCTTTCCTGCCACACCAGTGTGGCACACCACACCCCTTGAGAACCACTGCTCTTGTGCTTCCTGGGCTTCTCTAGATAGCACAGAAAGCAAGACAGAAGAGTTCTGATATTCTATATACCCACACAAATATTCACATATGTTGTTGGTTTCCTTGCTGACAATGAACCTTCATGTTCTGTAGTATACCTCCTATACATGAATTTGATTCAATCAATGCAGAAGGCACTTATTTTTAAACCACTATAATACAGAAGCACCCATTATTGTTTGACTTTACTCATGTAGACACATACAGGGTGTAAATTTATGTGTGTATCAGCCATGTACAGCTCAAATCAGTAGAACCTTCTGACACAGCCTGCTGAAAATGCTGTCATAGCATGGGCATTTTTAAATATAGCTTGGTGAATCCCATTATGGAGCATACAGTAGTTTCTAGAAAGTGATTGAAAGCAATATGTCAAAATACATAATAAGCCATTTAACCCATACTATTCCCCCCCCTCTGATTCTCAGCTATTGCAGTGTTGACTAGCTAAAGGAATCAAGGAAGTACCCGATGAAATGGCGATATTAATCTGATTTGAACTTGCTGAATTTTAAATCCATGGAAGCTCAAGATGAAATTTAAACAGCAAATTAGACTTATGCTGTTGTAAGCTATATTTGTTCCACCACACCTAAATACAGTAATCAAACACCTAAATGCAGTAATCAACGTCTACCTACTATCAATGTTATTCCAGCTACCATGACTGAAAACATGAAATGTTTGGCTATGCCTTTCCCATATCCTGTATTCTGGCCCAAGAAGTAAATTTTGTCAGAGCTGTGGTTGAACTGAAGGTATTTCCCTTTCACACAGCTGACTTCCTTTGGAGCTGGCACTAGGTGTCATTGGAAGATAGGAAACAGTCTTATATAGAGGTCTGGTCCATGTAGCCATACACTATTTACTGATGAGCAAATACGTGTCAAAGGCTTTGTTCCAACCTGGCTATCAGAAAATACTTAATTGGAGATGCTGGGGAGACAACCTGATACCTTTTGTGTCAAAGCATATGCTCATCCATTGAGCTTAGCCACTTCGAAAGTTGTATTTTAAAAATTGTAAAAAAGAACAAAAAACAAATCCCCCCCAAACAAAACAAAAAACCAACCAATTGTTTTCTACTTACAGAGCTAATTCTGTCTTGTCTTCCTTGCCTTGTATTTTCAAGTGTTTCAAACCCTTCTTTTTTCTAAGTTCATTTCTTTCTTTCTTTTAAAAATGTCTTTTTCAGAAAAGGATTTGATATCATTACCTAAAGGGTTGCTTCTAGAGTTCTTGGGGTGGAATGGGCATAAATGTGACTTTTCAAAGTGAAATGGAGCATTTGAGGATCGAGATGGATAGAATGTATTCAACTGTAGAAGTTCCACTTGGCCTCATACAATGCATTTCTGGCTTTAAATTTTTTTGGTATCCAAAATAAAATTGTACATGGTTGAAATGACATGTTGCTGTGATCTGAAACAGTTGTAAGTACTTTCTGTTCTGCGTGATTTATTTGATGTTTTAAGCTCAGACTTAATAAACCCACAGAAAATTGTTCCTGTAATTTTTCAAACAAAAAACAACTTTCATTAACATGTTTCTGGAGCTTCCTGATTGAACTGTTCCATCTTCAAATTCATGTATTCAGACTAGGTGTGTTAATGGTTTCCCAATGGGGAGTCAACTTAAAATATTGCTAAGCAGTACCACTTCCTTTTTCACTGCTCATTGCACCAGTAAATGTGCTGACTTCTTTATGTCTACATACAAATGTACTGTCCTATGTGAGGGCAAAAGCTTCTGTTCCAGATTTGCATCCTACTTGAATTGAGAATGGTCCTCCATGGAAAAAAGCAACATTCTGGAAATACTTCATCTCATGTATATAGTTCCATTACAGCCCAAGGGTTTGCAGCTGATTTTCTTCTTGCCAAAGGACCTCTACATGGACATGATGTGTCCTGCAGGCACAGGTCTGCAAGAAATTTGTACCTATATGTTTCAGCCAACGAAAGCCTCTCTGTGATATGTACCTATATCAAAACATTCTCTAAAATATATACTGTACTTGAATTTTCTACATGTTCTACAAAAAACTATGAATTTATACCCTGATCCTGAAAGATGTGTGCTTTCCCAGACTGCACTGCCTTTAATGCTGCCCACTACACATGATTTTGAAGTGGAGTATCAGAAACATTTTGTGATATTGCAGGAGGAGAGGTGACTGATTAAAAATACCAAAACAAGCTGGCAATGGCGACAGGAATGGGACCCTGGAATTTCTCAACCAGTTTTTAAGCTTTAGGAACTCTTTAGAACTTGTGTCAGGTTTACCAAATATGCTACAGATGCTAGTAACATGAAACACCCTATCCCTGCCTGCTTTGAGCCATAGTAGTTTCATGTCTTTTACATAACTTGTTCAGAAGCTCATCCTGGCACATATAATAGGGACCGATCTCTTCATTTTGTGTTGTTTGGCTCATTGAATAGTTAGGAGACGGTTTCATAAGCATGGATCGACCTTCCAACTGGGGTCTGCTGAGTAGAAGTCAGGGGAGTGATGAGTGCACCAAAATTCTTGACTACAAAGTGCGAAGATATGAAGTGATGTAAATTAGGGAAGCCTGCTGTGTACATCAAAGTATACAGCACATAATCAGTCCTTCAGTCTGTCATCAATATATGAGATGAGCCTGATTTTTGAAGTTCTGAAAATGCAGCTTTGGAAATTCATTCCGTCAGAGAACAAGACAAGGGTATAAATACAGTCTATATTAAGTATATTAACAATGGAAACTAAAAACCCAAGGGTTTCCTGGTATTTTATCGTGTATCCTTGTGATTTTAATTACAAAAAGGGGAATTTCCCCAGCCCTGTCATGGGGTATGCATGGCCTTCCAAATGTTGCTGAACTACAGTTCACATCATTCCTGGGTATTGACTATGCTGGTGGATGTTGGTAGAAATTGGTTGCAGGTCTTTCCCCTGCCCTGCAATATACAGAAGAGCTGCTTTCCATTAGTTTCCCTTTTCTTCAGTACAAATTGAAATTAGAATAGCAGTATTATAATATTAACATCTTTTAAAATGATTTCTTTTAGTAAAAAATGAAAATGCTGTTGGGAACTTATTAAAACAGGAAGCAGTATCCTCTCAGAATGCTGTGGTTGGTGTTCAGTGCTGGTGGCTGTTAAATCTTATAATAGATAACGGGTCTGATGCTAAGCTGTCAGGAACTGGTTGGACGCAAAGGAATGGTGGGAGGAACCTGCTTTGAAACCTCCAAGGGAAGAAGGCTCAGAGCCCAGGGATTGGTTGGTGGGACAAGTGGAGTGGAAAAGAGAGGAAAGACTGGGAGGAGGTGTTGGAAGCTGAAAAGGTAGCAGGACTTAGTGAGCTGGGAAAGTCTGTGGCAGAGAGCAGTCTAGAATCAGACATAAGCTGAAATGGGAGGAGGAAGGCCAAGAGGCAGAGATGAGTTAGGCTTGTGAAGAGTCACAGGTGTTTCCCTTTCCTGCTGTGACAAGCTACTGCTCCCCCTGGTCCCCCAGAACCAAGAGAGTCATGAAATGGGAGGGGCAAAGACAGGCACACAGGCACAGTCTCCAACTGCTTAGAAAACACTATGGGGAGAAGATGGGAGGTGGGGACCTTTAGTCTTGGCAACTGCTTCATGGGTGCAAGACCTGAGTTGCTGTGCTCATTAGGCCTGACACTCCTGTGCAGATCCTATTTTGCTAATAGAGAGTTAACTCCAGCTTGCTCAGTGTGATGTACTGCTGGTTCGCTCCTGCCATAAGATCAGCGATCCCATTGTAACAGTGCCCCTGGTGCCTGCTAATAGAAAGGAGGGGAAGTGATTTTTGCCAATTCCTCCCCTGCAAAAGAATATTGACTGAATATTGAAAAGCCCCCCTTTTTGGCGGGGTTAGCAGGAGCCTTCACTAGATCAAATGCTCTTATCTTTGTGGATGGGCATCTTTGGATCCAGCCCAGTGAATATTTGTTGAGTGAGTGTAGACTACATACAAAATTTACATTGGGGAACAGTTTGAAGGCAAAGTGACATTGTTGTGTTATGGTGCTGGGTTTGATTCAGACTAAGGGTGGTGTCCATCTTAGCAATTCTACTAGCACAACCACTTTGTGCTGTGCAGTGGGACTTCCACTCCCTCACCTCACCACACATGCCCTTAATCTGCTCTAGGTGGTTTGGGGAACTCCAGAACCTATTTAGAGAGTGTTGGAGCAAAGTGAAGGGTTCTGTTATGCTTTCAAAAGTGCTTATGCTAGTAGAAGTGTTTAGTTGGATACCTCCCAAAGTGAGTTTCGCTCGAACCCCATTGAAATCAATGTAGAGAGTTAACAAGCTCCAATGAAATCAAGGGGATTTATTAGCAACACCCTGTGGCTTTAAAATTATTGACCAAACATTGATATTTGAAGGTCCCCCCCAATAAAACAGCTATTATTCCTTTCCCTGTGCATATTTGTTATATCAAACTTCTGATTTTCGTTTTAATGAAGGTTCACTTCCAAGTGAACTTAATCTTGATTTCTTTTTCATTCTTTCACTTTTGGAATATAATTAAAGTAGCTCTAAACTGATTGTCCAGTTCAGAAGTGAAATGATTGCCTTATCTTCAAGGGTCAAGAACTTCCAGCAGCGTCCAATCACTTTATCAGCAGTCATCTAACTCGTGGTGTTATCTGATTTTTTTAATAAAAGGCCTCGTTTTCAGGGTACTTGGAAGTCCTGCTGGCTTATTCAAGATGAGGATGAAGCACACACTGCCTGTTAACAGACTTTCTCTTGATTATTACTTTGCATGTCTAAGGGCTAAGACATTGTGAACGTTACATGGATGATGTCGCAGGTGATGAGTATTCATTGCTGGTAACTGAAATTCTAAGACTTTAGAAGGCCGACTGAAGCTGGCAAATTGTCAAATAGGGATGCCTGCCAAATTGTATTTGGGTTTTCTCTTTCTGGAAGGGAATTCTGGTTGAGCGTTTGAGCTTTCGCCATGTTCGGCAGATGAACAATTTCCAAGGTTTTCCTGTGTTAATTGTTTGTATTCCTGTTGCTTACTCAATGTTACGTTGGTTACAAAGGCAGTACAGCAGAGCTTTCCAAACTCTGTGTCACGACATGTCAGTGTGTCGGCTGCGGTGTGTAGGTGTGTTGTGCGAACACGCTCTGCTCTCCTCCTGGGGCTGAGAAGGGAGTGGGCAGCTTGCTGGTTTGCTAAGAAAACTGAATTACTGTGTCGCAAAATGATGCATGCCTAAAAAGTGTGTCACCAACATGAAAAGCTTGGAAAGCTCTGCAGTACAGTGTGAACTGAGTTGGGGTGTGTCAAAGAAACCCGTTGACTCAAACAGGTATTGCAGTGAATAACCATTATTTACAAAGCACCTAAACATTTTTCGGCAGTGTACAGAGATTTAAAACAAAAACAAGGCAAGCTCATAATCTAATAGAAACAATACAGAAGGAGTAAGGGATGGGAACAGAAGATGAAAACAATCAAATGCAGCTAGCAGTTCTACAAAATTACATAAATGCTGTTCCAGTCACTGTCTAGTGAGGAAAGAGAAGGAGACGGCAGTTGGTCACAGCCTCCTCTCTCCTTGATACACACATACTGTACTTTGGAGTGGGCTCCTTGAAGTTAAAGGACACATTGCTGGATGATTCACGATATTCAGGTGTGTGGTAGGTTTTATCCTACCACACACCACTTTCTGCAGAATTGGTCTCAGTTCTGAGTGGTGATGTTGATCTGTAAGCTGGACAGCTGTCCTCTTAACGGCAGTGTGCGGTTTATAGGGAACAATTAAGAGATGAAAATTCTCCTACATCAGCAACAAGACCGGCATGCAGCCAGTGACCAAATTGCTGCTTTGACGTAAACTTTAGTGTACCTATCTACCCTCTGATGCAGCCAGATGGAAATGAATGGCTGCTGAAGAAAACGGGTTCTGGGAGAAGAAAAGCCAGTTCAGAGAACAGGTTTCTCAGTGGCAATCAGCCATAATAACTAACAACAGGACCTCTTATTACAGGCAGCACATGTCTGATTATCACATGCTGAGACAAAACCAGGGATGGCTATTTCTAGCACGGCCCGGTTGGGATTGTTCATGGGGCGTATTGCTGAAGGCAGAATGTTTGACTAGATGGACTTTGGGTGTCATCAAGCAACACAGTTCTAATCGGTGGTTGTCAGCTGGAAGTGCCTTCTCCCCTTTCTCTCCTAGGAAGTGGGCGTACACTTGCTACCATCAGCCTGAGCACAGCTGGCTGGGGGACATAAGACATATGAAAAAACCTCAAGCCAGCTGCTGATGCTCCATCAGTTTCGGAGCAATACAGTTCCTTTAAGTGTATGCAGGAAGCTGCTTGGAGAATTTCATCTGTTGTTTTGCTCCTCGTATGTCAAAAATGCCAGCAGCCCCCTGCCACTTCCTTGTTCCTCTGATCTTTTGTGCTGCCGTCCAATGCAACCTATTTTATCTATTGTTTCGGGGCTGCTCTTGTCTGACATTACAAAGATTTCTCCCAGCTGTTTCCCCTTACCTTGTTTCATCCTTGCCTTCAAAGGCTATACTGCTTTTTGTTGTGTACACCTGCTTGTTCAATGAGATCAGAGTCGCTCCACCCCAGAATTTAGTACAGTTTATGTTTTTAAACATGTAGTATTACTAATAAAATGTATGTAGGTCTTTTTTTTCTATTAACGTGTTGGCCAGTTTTCCCCATGTGTGCATGAAGCTTGTGTGTGTGTGTAAGTGTAATCTTTACAAAACTATAAAAGTGCTTACAATGATCAGTAACCCAAACATAATGGACTTATTGCTTCTTATGTTGCCAAATCATTCTGCAATGCGTAATAAATAAAAATTGACTGCTTTATGGAATGAACCTGGCTCACAGATTGTGTAGTGAGGCCTATTATTGTTATGTTATTATGGTGTTATGGTATAATTCCAGGCCAATGAAAAAGAGGGAAGCAAAATTGTGCATGTGTATGCATGTACTGTATGGTGCTTAAATAGGATATCAATTTCTAAATCAATATTAACCTTCCAAAACTTAGAAAATATTTTAAATTATTTATGTTTTATTTATTAGTTTGTAAACTTTTTATACTGCCTTTTCTCAGCAGAGCTCAAAGCAATGTAGATGGCAGTTACCTTATATTATTAGCCATTCAGTTAGATTCATGGTTTACATGGTTTAGAACAGGCATCCCCAAACTTCGGCCCTCCAGATGTTTCGGATTACAATCCCCATCATCACTGACCATTGGTCCTGTTAGCTAGGGATCATGGGAGTTGTAGGCCAAAACATCTGGAGGGTCGCAGTTTGGGGGTGCCTGGTTTAGAATGTGAACATTGGTTTTGCACATTTACACCCAGCTTTCCAGCTGTTACTCATTAGGGCTTCTTTATCTTGTCGACCAATATCGCCAGCCAATTTTGAAGTGGTTCCAGCCCTATGCTTAAAGGACAATTCTTCTGGACCTCTCACTGGTTTTTGATACTACCGGCCATGGTATTTTGGCCCTAGGCTGTTTTTGCTATGAGGTTCCCTCTTGTCCCCCTTTCTTTCCAATAGCTACATGAAGCTATGGTGAGGGGTGCCAAATGTATGCCGATGATTCCCTACTTTACCTTCTTTCTTTCTTTTTTACATCTGAGTTAAGTGATGTGTTGACAGTGCTGAAATTGGTAGTGGAATGGATGAAGGACAGTGAACTGAAATACAACCCTGTAGAGGAAGACACTGACTGTAGGTGGTTCATCTACTGGAGGAGACCACGTTCTTCCTGTTTTGGGTGGGATTGCACTCCTCTTAAGGGATCAGTGTTGTACCTGGATCCAGATTTGTCACTTGAGATCCCTGTGAAAGAATGTCTTTCCTCAGCTAAGGCTGGTGTGTCAGGTACAACTTGTCCTAGACTGGGATAACCTTTGCTAGACTTCTGTAATGTGGAGTCACCTCTGAAGCTACAGCTATTTCAAAATAAAGCCGTATTTTCAAGCACAGTTTGAAGTGCTTAGACCTTACCTTTAAAAGCCTGACATGATTTGGGGCTTGAATACTGAAGGATCACCTCCCTACTCTAAGATGAAGGTGGTTATGTATTGTGGACACTTCTAGTGTTCTTCCACAGAGTTCACCCTCCCGAGGAGCAGTGAGTGGCAACCAGGATAATGGCCTTCTCAGTAGTGGCACCTTAGTTATGGAATTACCTTCTTAGGTAGCCTTGATTTGGGACTACATTAATTTCTTAGCATCAGGTACATGTACAAATTAGATGGGCTTCATATATCTATCGGCATACAATTTCCCCATTTTTATAAGTTTTAGTATGTAGCCTATGATTTTCTTTTGGGTTAAGGGTTGGCACACATCACCTTTATGAATGTATTATAATGAGTGATGCCTAAAATACAATAAAAATAAATCTGAATATGAATCTCAGCACCAGGTGATAACTCGATAATTCTTCCGGACTTTATAGGTTTGGGTTGTGTTTTTTTGAGCTGCTGCTTTTATTGTTTGTTTGTTTGTTTTAATTATTATTACAGCTGATTTTTCTGCCCTTGTATTTTTTATTGTGATTTCTTTGTAAAGTGCCCTGGAAACATGGATAAAGCCACTGTTTTGTGTTTTTAATTTTATAGAAGAGGAATGTTTTTTTTATGTGGTGGTTGGCTGCAGCAACTGTATGCTACTGGTGTTCCTCACATGATCCATAAAATAATACCTTTGTAACATGAAATGGCTGTAGCTGAATATTTTGTTACAATGAGTAATGTAAGCATTATAGTAAAATAGATCTTAACCTGAATTACTTTTCTCTTTTCATGCAGTTTTTCCTCTTCAAAATGGGAATGTTGCCATAGTGACCGGAGGCACTAGAGGAATTGGTTACCATACTGTGAAGTATTTGGCAAGACTTGGCATGCACGTCATAATAGGTAATGTTGGTATTGCAATGATAAAAATATTTAGTAACAATATAATGCCATGTAATGTGATTTAATTATTAGTTGCCTTTGCATCACATTATTTCCCTCAGAAGCTCTGAGTAGCATTGCAAGCCTAGCTATCACCATCACCCTCATATGTTGGTTCGGTTGAGAGATGATAATGATAACTCATAGTCTGTTCCATAGACATAAAGCAAAGTAAAATTTAGCACCAACAGTAATGCATTGATGTTATGGAACATTGGCCAGGATCCTAGAAGGGTTGCAACCAGTAGGGGTTACGTCTGATTCGAAAATAGATTCTTTCAACAAAATTTGATTTTTCCAGGTGCAACGTTCTTGCAAGAGCTATCTGGAGAAAATAAATAACAACAAAAATAATTGCTGTGCTTGCAGAAGCTTTTTTTGCGGGTACCAAAGATATAGATCAGGCATAGGCAAACTCGGCCCTCCAGATGTTTTGGGACTACAATTCCCATCATCCCTGACCACTGGTCCTGTTAGCTAGGGATCATGGGAGTTGTAGTCCCCAAACAGCTGGAGGGCCGAGTTTGCCTATGCTTGATATAGATGGAGTCGAAATGAGTTCCCCTATTAAAGTAAACCACACCTTGTGTTCCCTGGTCATTATGGAACAAACGATAAAATTAATGCCATTGTTAATGAAGTTGGTTAAATTGGCCCATAAGCTAAGGACAAGGTTTGGAATTTCGAGTACAGTGGCATCTCTCTGACCTCTGGGTTGTTGTTTTTTGGGCTTTTTTTGGAAGCTCGTAAAAAGCATTAAGTTCAGTGTTTGTCCAAATTTGAATTACATGTAGCTGAGTTCCATGGTAGCTGTGATTATAGTTTGTTTTTGGTTTTTTTAAGCTGAAATGTCGTTCATTTGCATTTCACTCTGAATGGCCTTATTTTAGTTCCTTAAAATGTGCCAGTTTGTTTGTGCATTTGAAGAAATGGCTGGCCTGACTTCCATGTCTGTTTGGGTTACCTTGTCAGTAGTCAGGGAAATTTCAGTCTTTGACTTGGGTAAACAAAATGTCTCTTCTTTACTTTCTATGCAGCATTAGGCTTGACAGCCTGTATCATCTGATAGACAATGCACTGCTTTACATGTCTTCTAAATGTTCTAATATAACTGTCCCTGCTGTGATTGCACTTCAGAAGATGA
This sequence comes from Zootoca vivipara, assembly GCF_965207765.1. NCBI lineage: Eukaryota > Metazoa > Chordata > Lepidosauria > Squamata > Lacertidae > Zootoca > Zootoca vivipara. The sequence goes on along the minus strand of NC_142587.1, from coordinate 33,524,006 downwards.
AATGTTATTTTTTTATTACCTTTTCCCTAGCTATGTAACACAGTGAGGCTAGAAAGAGTTTAGCATTTCATCTGCACAGGGAGATCCTATGTGACTACGATCAAATATAGTTGCCAAGGCTTCGTGCTACAAATAATTATAGGCGCACATCTATACTCCCTCTGCTTCATAAATAGTAGAGAAGGAATATGGAAAGTTTTCCACCATAATTCTTATCACCAATGAAAAAATAGGATCTGGCAAAAGAAACAGTTGTTTATGTTTTACCAAGAGAGCGTGTTCATAGAAATAATGATTTTGAGATACTGATAACAAATCATCTTGGAAAGTACACTGAGAAAAAGGAAGACCTTTGGCTGGGTTTCTATGCACAGATACAGTTTTGCATAGCTGAGGAAGATGCTACAGTGAGCAGCATTCTGAGTTTCTTGTATGAATTTCAGAATTTAAAAAGCTGCCATCCATCGCTTTTTACCAGCTGATTGCTTTGAGTAAACCCCTTTACCTTGTCATTTTAGTGTTGATTTATATGTTCGACATTATTTATATTTAGCCTTTATTGTAAAGTAAAATGAGTGTTTAATCTCAGCAATTTATGAGCCTTTGAATTGCAATTTCTTTTTGCATCCCTTCACATGTAGGCTTCCCATCAATACATTCATCCACTACATTGACAGCAGGCCAGCCTGTAACAAAAACATTTGTCCTATGGCCTTTCAGAATGGTTGGTTTTCTTCTGCTTCCATATTTGTGGAGACATAGCCCTTCGGACAATCCTTGCCACTTTATTTTTTAGCAATATTTGGGTGAAAACAAAAAGAACTACAGTTGCAACCAGTTTTGTGTGCTCAACAGAGCTCTGGGTTTGGTTTGATTTTAACAGCAGCCACCTCCACTCCATGGCAAACTGCTTTTGGAATAGTGGGAGGGAATGCAATGAGACCCGTTGATCTCCAACATCCGACTGTGACGAAAGGCTAGAATGACTGGTAGATCTACTGCCACCCAACTGCTGGGACTGTTGAGGAGGTATAGTTTTGTCAAACCAGGGGTAAACCTGATCTGAGTCATAATCCTGTATGTCACAGGAAAAATTATGTGACAAGACCAAGATTCCAACTAGTTCCCACTATTCCAAAAGCAGTTTGCCATAGGGTGGAGGTGGCTGCTGTTAAATAAAACCAAACAGAGCTCTGTTGAGTGCACAGAACTGGTTGCAACTAGTTCTTTTCGTTTTCACCCAAATGTTGCTAAAAAATAAAGTAGCAAGGATTGTCCATAAGCAATGTCTCCACAAATAAGGAGAATCAAACACAGAGCAACACGCGATCATACATGGGAATGCAATGTCAATTCTAAAAGAACTCTTTATAATGTCAACAGGGCAGCAAATAGTATTATACAATATAAACAACTCATAGAAGATACTCTTCAATACATAAATAATAAAGCAGGATTCAATAGTCTATGAAAGTCTCTGCTGGTCACAACTCAAAAAGTCAATTGTCGAAAATCAAATAGGAAGGTAAGTGGTATAATGTTCCAACGATGCTGAAGTATAATAAGTTGTCAAGATGAACAGTATTTCCGGATAATTCACTTTTCGTCATTATTTCATCAGAAAAGTCATTATTAAAACTACTTATTTGTGTTTTTATATTGTATTTTTATGTTGTGAACTGCCCTGAGATCTTTTGATGAAGGGCTGTATATAAATCTTAATAATAATAAAAATAATAATAATATAGAATTTTATGTATTCATTTTAAAATATATATGTCACCTTGATATATTAACATAATAATTTAAAAGTGCAGCTTCAGCAATAATAAAGCAAAACAAATTAAAACAAAAATAACAGAGGAAGAAAATACAATACAATTTCTAGAAGACGTGATTAGAAATGTTATTCATCTGGAACGGCATCCATATGGAAGTGCTCGGGTTTTCTTTAAAAAAAAGGATATGCAACATGAAATATGTTAAAATGCAATATGTTGTCCAGATGAAATTAATATTATCATGACTTAGACAAGACTCTGGAGGCTCTTAATAAGCCTGCTTGCTGTACCGCAGTTGATGGATAAGGAGGGAGATCAGATGAAATTCTTGCAGGGATTATCATAGAAGCTTCCTTTCCCCCCAGCATAGCTACATCCAGTACTATGGCACACATTGGATTTTAATTCCCTGCTGTAGAAAATCACTTAGGCTGAAAAAGCGAGGAGATTTGATCTCATGCCCATAGCTTCGCTCAGCGAGAACTCCATGGATATGGCAGTTTTACTGGAGGGTTTGTTCGTTGACACTGCATCTATTTTTAGGGATTCAGATCAAACTGGATGTTTGCGCTGTGTAACCCCAAGATTATTTCTATAGTGAAAACAAATACCGTTAAGAGTTATTTTCCCTCTTTCTTTTGTTTAACTTTCTTCCTGCCGCCCCACCCCACTCCACCGTTAAATAAAAGGAGATCAGCCAGGCAGTGCTGATATAATTGAAAAGCTGATCTAATAGATGCAGAGTCAATTGCAGACCAGTGATCATGTCAGGAGTTTGCAGAAGGAAATTGCTGTCTGTCTATAACTTTTAGATCTTATAAAGACTGCCCATTTGAAATGGTTACACAATATTTTACTTGGGAAGTGGGGTGTGTGTGGATTGTATAGGAGAATGAAAGCTATTGTGAATGCTAGAAAATTTACCAGTTACAAACTACTTCCAGAAAAAGCACAAGGAAAATGAATGTGTGTGTGTGTGATCTTATTGGTCAGCTTTACATTTACCTATAGGCATTGTTGCACAGCGATCAGGACCTAAGGGATATTCTTTAAAATCTGTGGCAAGTAAAGAATGATTGTCATGAAAGTGGAGTTATTAACTGGCTTAGAGGAGTTCAAATTAATTTTGAAGGTTTGGCTACAGGCTTTTCTTTTGGGTTTGACATGAAATATAGAATTTGTCCTAAAAATTCAACCTGAACATTCATTTTGATAGCTCACCCTTCAGTGCAGATATTTCATTTCAACATTTTCCTGTTTTGCTAATGGTCGTAGGGACCAGCTTGATATTCAAAACTGAAATGTAGAGTTGTATCCACAATTTATGCCAAATAATCTTTCCATGTTTCCCCACACCTCTGCCTTCAAGGAAAGTAGGACATATATTACTGTTCTTTCTATTTCCTCCACTCCCAAGCTTGAAAATGAATGCAAAAGTTGGTCATGTATTTGAACATCAGTATATTCTGCCTTTAACTACATTCCCTGCCCTCACCTCACTAAAATTGATCAGAGGTTAAGCTGCTTCAAATACAGAAATATGCCATAAATTTACAAACCAAGTTTCAGTCCTTAAGTGAGAGAAAACACATCACATTTCTCCCTTTCTGTCTGTCATAGCTTAATTGAAAATAGATGTGCAGTTGGGCTGATATCTCATCTGAAGCATATATTTATGTTCTGAACGTGTACCAAATTTTATTCCAGCATCTCAGTGTTCAAGGGAGATACTGTGTTTTTAAGCCAACACTGAATGGGCAATTAAGCTTTTCTCCACTAAGACCTTATTTCACTCAGCCAATAACAGAATTCTTTCTTATATTTATTGTAACTCCCCCCTCCCCTTCTCTGCTTCCTTTGCTTAAACATTTAAGAATTTCAGGTGTAGATTTTTCTTTTTGCAGGATTTATTATTGCGCTGTAAGTCTGCACTCCACAATATTGACAGTTTTTCACAGTTATTTTTCTCTGTCTTGATTTAATAACAGCTGGAAACAAGGAAAAAGAAGGCCAAGAAACTGTGATGAAAATAAAAGAAGAAGCTTTAAATGCAAAAGGTACTTCTATATGCCTTTCCCAGCAAAATTAAAAATCAAACCTCTTCAGCAATGTATTTTTCTCATGGGCACTTTTCAGTTCAAGGTACTGATTGTGTGGACGTTTCACAAACATGTATGTGACACTTGTCATTGAAGTGATCAATTGACCGTGTATAGGGCAAGGTGATCTTGCAAGGAAACTGGTCACAAGCTGTTAAGGGCCTTAGATACAAATAGTTATGCCTTGTCAGGGCAGATCTAGATGTAAATAAATGATAGTTTTTCTGACTAGATAAGTGTAGTGACACGTTCTAGAATCATAGAATCAGAAGAGACCACAAGGGCCATCCAGTCCAACCCCCTGCCAAGCAGGAAACACCATCAAAGCATTCCTGACAGATGGCTGTCAAGCCTCCGCTTAAAGACCTCCAAAGAAGGAGACTCCACCACAATCCTTGGCAGCAAATTCCAGCAAATTCATTCTGCCTTTCTTCTTTCCCATGCACCAAGATCTATGTGCCAGTGCCCCTTCAAAGCAGATCTTGCCCATCCATGAGGCGGGGTGAAGCAGCCTCCTCAGGTGGTGGAAGCTCAAGAAGTGGTCCACCACTTCTGATGCTGGCAAAATGCTTCCTCTCACCAACTTTCAGTGAGATGGAAGGCATTCCAGCATGCAATGTTGCCGCTCCCTTGCAGAACGCCCCCCTCTTGACGAATTTTGGTGAGGGGTGTGTGTTCTGGCAGTGGGGGCAGGCAGACATGGTGGGGGAGCAGGAGGTGGCACATTCCCATTTCGCCTCAAGTGGCGAAATGGGACAGGCTGCCTCTGCTTTATAGTTTGTTCATAAGAGCTTGTGCAGCCCTCTGATTCTCACCATAGCTGCTGTTGTTTCTAGCGACGCTGAAGAAGGGAAAATGGGGCACTTTTTCCCCAGCCGGAACTCGTTTCCGGCACCTCTCAGGTGGGCACCATTTGCCATTCTAAGAGAACAAAGGTGGCGTTTGTGGTGAGTTCCGGCACATTTTTTCTGCAAAAATAGCACTGGGAAAATGCACACAGAGGCCACGTGAGAGATGTTTAGGTAAGTGGGGAATTGCATGGTTCATTTGGGATATTTGCATAGATAAGCCATTGCTTTTTACTGCAAAAATTGACACATGGTTCACAGTTGCTTTTTTGTAAGAAGACTGCAGACTGTAAATTAGAACAGTAGTGGGAATAGCACAGTTGATGTTTGTGTGTGTGTCAGTGTGTGTGTGCGCGCAAAAACAGAATTTGTTCATAATTAAACTTGGGAAACAAACCAGGGCAGATGGTTGAGAGTGGTTTGTTGGTTTGTTTGTTTCCTTGTTTTAAGACCCAAAAGGGGGCATCTGCCTATGTGGCAAAGGATATTGTTTGTGAGTAAGGCAGAGTTGACATTTAGCCTCCATTTTCTCGGAAGATGCTTTCAAACCACGAGAAGAGAATATTCCATATGTAATGCAATGAGCACAAATATTTCTACTGTAAGATAGCAGTTATGACAAGCCGAGAGGGAACAGAAAATCTGTTTGACAGTAAGCAAACCCTGGTAAGATTCTCCTGAAACCTTTTAAAATAACTTGTCTAGACAATTTTTATTTTTTAAAAATTCTGTACCATCTAAATTTATTTGCATAGATAATTGGCAAAGGATTAAAAGAAGTGTTAGGTTTTTTAAAAGTTAGTCTCCTGGTTTCAGGTAGTATTGCAGAGCTGTACAAAGATGCTTGTGCCACCACATTCTCCCTCCCTTTATCTACAGCATCTTCATTTTCTTAGTATGCTAAACAAACATCTGATGAACAGTGACATGATAGCCATGTAGGGGGCAAGAGTGCAGCCTTTCAGATGTCCTTTGTTGTTTGTTCTTTGACTGGTCAACTCCTTCCAGGACTGTGTATAACACTGCTTGGTCCCAAAATGAGGCTAGTTGTTCTGTGGTTCCAGAAGACTCTCTTAACTAAAGCTACCCATGACTAAGAGGAGCTGACTTGTGCAAGCCAACATTCCCAGTGAATGAAGCCATGGGCAATGCAGTCTGTAGGACTCGAGTGAGAGGGGGCAGTTTCTGATGGCTGTACTGTAGATGCTTAGCCAATAGTTAGGGTTGATTGAGGCCTCTGGTCTGTAGCCATATGGACCAGTTTAGTCTTGGATATGGAGCATTGGCCCATGATCTTCTGCCACCAGGAGCTTGTTCAGGCAGCACACAGCCCAGAATATAATCACCATCATTTTATTTTATTATGCATTCATCTGCAGTGCTACAGTTCTCATAGAGTTGTATCCAGTTTTGCAATACAGTAGTAGAGTTCTACTTGTGCAACAGTATTTTCTCTTCTCCCCACACATGCCCAGAAAAAGCTCCAGAGTGCCCCCTGACCCTCTGGAGCAGATTTTGAGGGTCCTATTTGGGTTGCAGAGGAGAGGAGGGAAAAATTTCGTTGCACAACATGAAGTCTGCTAAGTGAACAGAGCAGCACCAACGGTGCAACCCATAATTTTAAAATTATAATATTGTGAGAGTTGCGCTAAAGTATAAAACTAAATCCAAATCTAAAGCATGTCACATGCCTTCTTTCCATAGGGCAAAGGTTTGAAATGAAAACACACTTATTAAGGCGTCATATGTGGCAGACATTTGATTTGCATGGACAAAGATTTCTATTGTGTCCTAGTTTTTTCTCCCATGGAAGCAAAATGCATTGGGCACTTGCATACCTCTTGGACCACTTTATTTGCATAATTTCCCTGGAGCAACAGATCTCACCAGGAGTAACCTGCAACTAATGTACCATTGATTTAAGCTGGAGACTGCGTCCTTTGAGGAAGATGTATTTTTTTCACACTATGATTAGGGTGTCTCTCAGTTTTCTCAATAAGAATATTTTCATCAGTGCAAGATCAGAGGGAGAAAAGGAATTACATATTGCTTTTTTCGCAAGCCTGGCTTGTGCAGGCTACTGCTTCCTTCTTTTAACAGCTGTTTCAGTACAAGGTGAATGCAGAATTAGGTATTATGATAATGCTGATTTTATTAGTTATTAGGTATCTAAATATGATATTCATTACACAACCTCCTTGTTAAGATGCTTTCGATTAGCATGTCTTTATGCTTAATTTGCTACCTGAATTTTACATTTGTCTTCTGGGATCTAATTTTTGTAATTCTATTTCCAGACTGCGAAGTTCCCTTAGCAATCTCTTATTCCAAGCACATCTATAATATAAGCAAGACTTTGAGTAGCATATAATATATATTCATTAATAATCTGTGTCTTGATAACTACCGAGACAAAAGCTGATTTCATGTAAAATGCATAAACCAGAAGAATCTGAATACCAGATGGAGTTGGTGTCTGAATGAGCATAGGTGGTTGCCATAGTAAATAGAAATGGTTTGGACTGGGAGATTGATACCACCCAGTAGTCTGTCATTTGAATGGCTGCTACTGTTGAACAAGGGAGGAGCAAACGGAATACTATTGTGGATGGAGGACAGGCCAGCATCAACAACCCAATAATACAGAATTAGTGATATATACATTTAGATTTTAAGTGAAGGGATACATGGAAGGGTTAAGTCAAGAGCTGGGAGCTGGAAGTCAGGTGTGAAGAGCAAACGGGATCAGAGGAGAAACCAGGAGGCAGGATTGGAGAACAGGCTTGCTGGACCTTGTTGCTCACTGAGACAGGAAGTTCTACCATGGTCCAGGATAAGTCAGTCTTTGTGGTACCAGTCTGAATATTGCACTGCCTTTGCTCACCCAGAAAAAAACAAAAACAAAACAAAATTAAGACCTTTTGTGGATCTTAAACTCTGGTTTGGCTGAAGGAGGGATAGAAAGCAAACCAGAACAATTGAGAGTTGATAGTATGTATATTTATGAAAGAGAATTTCCGTTGCCCTGGCAGGCTAATTAATGTTAACTGTGGTTTAACTTTAATGGGCTTCATTACAACATTATTATAGAATTAATTATTATTTAATAACTGTTTATGGCAACAAGAAAGATAGGTTCTCATTGAGTGTTCTCATTTTCAAGTCTGATCAGTGACAGTTTTATTTTTTCCCTTCCAGTCAATTCAGCTGAACTCCAGGGGAAGTAGGAGGAGGAGGGATGTTTGTAACTATTGTAATTTTCTGTTTATAGAAGTTAAATTATCATTGTTGCCTAATTTACACATGTATGCTCATTGCATTACGTACCTGTTCTGGATATCAGTGTCTTGCTTGTACAGTACACAGCTTATGGAAATAATAATAATAATAATAATAATAATAATAATAATAATAATAATTTCTCTCAAATCCTGGTTTAAGGCTAGGAAACCCTGGTTAAGGCTAGCAGGAAAAGTCTGAACTGAATACGGTGTTTACACTGGCCTACTTGCCCATATTGCTGAGCCATGATTCATCATCCTGGAAGTTTTGCTTATGTTCGGCATAAAATATACAGTTCAATGAATTTATCATCAAAGTCTGCACCAGTGTTTTTGATCCTAGTAATTCCACATCATATTTCTGGACTTCCTTTTTCTCTTTACTCATACTTTTTGGAGGGTAAGGTGAAGCTTCTAGAAACTTGATGGGATATAATTTGCCCTGGGCTTTTCAAATAGTTATGCTAGGGCATTTTGTTGTCTTGTAGTGTTGGTGACATTATTTGTCACGATGGCCTGCCTTGTTTCCCTTTCATAGCCAACATCCATGTCCTGGTCCTTTATTTAGCTTTCTGTCTACTGCTATGTTCTCTAGCAAAGATTACTATTGATTTTCACAGAACTTGGGAAAAGAGAGAGCTTTTCAGCGATTCTCACTTCAAGTGACCAACATATTTTATTTTTTTAATTTTATTTTTTTTAAAAATCCTTCCAAACATTTAAGCTGACCTAGTTTTATTATTTATTATTATTTAGTTCATTTATGATTTGCTTTCCATGAGGCATCACAAAGCAATTTACAACATAATTTTACAAACAGTTGAAAACAGTTGCATATTAAAACAATTATGAAAACAGTAAATATAAAAACAGTTTAAAACTGCAAATGTTAGTATCCGAATTGTTCATGTTGGAACAAATGGATTTTCTTTTTCATCGTGTCATATATCATCAGTGGTGCTACCTGGATGCAGAAAAGGGGAAAATGTCAAGCTACAATAGTTCAAGTGCATATTGGAAGAAGGACCTTTTGATCACAGCTGCTTATTGATTAATTCAATAAAGCTCATGGCCCTTACTGTTCATATCCTAGGTAGGCGTACAACTTACATGCATGGTTAACATTGAGTTATGCCCATAAAATTCCTAAACAAGCTAAATGCCCCACTGATTTTGCAAGACCAGTTCTGATCACTTGCAGTTTTATGGGGTGGAGGTGCACTATTGGAGCACCACAATTATTTTGCTTTGTGTGACACACACACGTCATAGCTTTGACCCTAGGAAGATGTCTGATAGGTTTCCAAAGCTTTATTTTTGTTTATTTTTGTTGAGTACTCTCCATAGAGCTCGAGATGATTAAAAAAGAACCCAGGGGCATTCATGTCCCTATGCTTCAGTTCTGAACTCAGTGGGGATTCCACCCAAGTAAATTTATCATTAGGATACCAGATACAGAACATTCTGCCTGACACATTTCTAAGTAACTCCATCTGCTTTGCAAACATTGAGATTATGTACACTGAATTTTGATATCGTACTTTAAAAGATCCACTTGGAGAGCAAGCTGGCTGATTTTTCTATGGGAAACATATGGTAATAGTAAGAAGGAATCTGTGCACACAACAGTTGCCTTGAACTTCACATGCACTGTGGGAATTTCAATGGGTAGTTATTGTGCCTATTGAAATAATAATTACTTTTTATGTTTTTTTAAAAAAATGAACATATTGAACATATCAAAAAATTACAAAATATTGTATTTAAAATAATATATGTGAGCTTCGTTCTGAGCAAGTTCTGATTCTGATTTTAAAAAATGACAGTTATCTGTGTACATAATTTTAGTTAAATATGTCATCTGCACAATCTAGCAAAAAATTTCACAACAAAAGCCTGCTGGGAGAATGGAATGGAACTTCACAACTAAAGTGAATACTATGAATGTGATAGGAGGGTGTGATATACATTTTCCTAAACAAAAAGATACTATTTTCCAACTTCTATTGATTTAATGTCTAGCCTTTGGTAGATAGTGTTTTTTGTGAGCAAAAGAGCAGTCTTACCTTACCGCAGATAGGTCATAAAATCAGCAATATCTAGATTCCAAGTGGAATCTGCTATGATCAGTCTAGAACCAGTGTGTTTTTTCTCCAAAGCTCCATGCATTGCTCTTTTAATGGGACACTGATTGGGATGATCAAGCCATATTTTTTCCTTGCTAGTTGGAGACGAAGGCAGGCCTAGGAAGAATCCGTATCAGCCATTTATACTTTAATCGGCATCAGACCTGCACAGTTTGTATGCTGACAGAGTGCTTGCCTAACCTTTAGGAGAGACTCTAGAGAGCTCAAAGAGAGGATTGTGGCAGTAAGGACTGAAGGAGCTGAAATAAAATTAACCCAGAATAGATGTGTATCTGGGGGTGCTGAATCAATATTCTAAGACCTAGATCCTAAATACCTATGCCACTGGGGAGAGAGAGAGAGAGAGAGCGCTTTGCAATATAAATAATCATGAAGGAGGAGTAGAAGAAATAATTTGGGCTGTTTAAGGTCCCTGAACACATGGAGGACAAGAATACTGTTCAGGGACATTTCTTTCTTTCTCTCTCCCCACCCACTAGCTGACAGATATTTATTTACTGAATACTGCTCAGGGAAGTTTACTTCTCTCTCCTTTTCCACCCCCTAGCTGACAAATATTTATTTTCTGGATGCTGAGCTTATGTACAGAACTCTACAAGCTTAAGGCAAAAAGTGTCAGAATCTGGGAGCTATTGATATCCTTCTCAACTTCAGAATCAAAGAAAATTTTCTGGATAAATCTCATATGATATGGAAAACTCATGGATGTGGGTAGGGATGCAAGGACTGTGTTGGAACAACGTCACTGTTTTGAAGTTGCAAAACCCCTGTCTGCAGTGGAGTGTTTTCGTGCTCCTGGAGTTATTGATCACTGCCAGATCATTCCTGAAGTTATTGACTATTGCCGGATCATTCCTGAAATACAGGGTGAGTCTTTTAAAAGAGGCCCCGTGGAACGTGAGTACTCTGTATCCACCGGGCCTCTTTTAAAGGACTCACCCTGTATTTCACATATGTTAAATTCTTTTGAGTTCGGTGAAATTCTCACAGCAGTTTAGATTATATATCACCTAGTTGACTTGCACAGTCTTTATTTATTGTTGCAGAGTTCCAGGTTCATTTTGTCTGCCTCTTTCTGGGCTTCCTACCTATCTAGTTCCTAAGATCAACTTAATTCTCAAACTTTAAAAGAGTATTTGTTTGTTTATTGTGATCATAATTAATAACAACAACTACATTTTCAAAGGACTTACAAAGAGAACAACAATTACCAGACCTTTAGAAGGCATCTCAAGGCAGCCCTGTTTAGGGAAGCTTTTAATGTTTGATGGATTTCTGTATTTTAATGTTTGATGGATTTCTGTATTTTAGAATTTCTGTTTTGTTGGAAGCCGCCCAGAGTGGCTGGGGGAACCCGGCCAGATGGGCGGGGTATAAATAATAAATTATTATTATTATTATTATTATTATTATTATTATTATTATTATTATTATTATTACACATGTTTAAAGAACTCCGCATGCATTATCCACTTGTAATCCTTACAACGACCCTGCATGTCATGTCATTATTTATTTTATTACATTTCTCCTCTTATGGGGCATTGAGAGTGTGAATTTGATATCTAACAAAATTTGATACATAACAAAGAAACGAACCACACATAATGGTACTTAATATGGCTGACAGCTTTTCCTTTTTTTTTTGCGGCCAAAAGTATTTGTGTTTTAATGCATAAAATCTGAGGTTGCATTGAGGCCATCACATCACACCATGCTTCTCTTTCTTTTTCTGACATGTTTGTCATCGAGCCCAGATGCCAAGTTACAGTAGCAGCTGGCTCCATGGAGATCCCTGAGGCTACAGCTGTGCGAAGTTCTCCTGGTTATACTGTGGGCCAGATCACGTAAATGAATAGTGAAATGCTTTGTCTCAGCAGTACTGCCCTCTAAAAATCTCGGTTTCTCATTTCCCTTCCCTGAGGTTGAGACCGCAGATCCTCAGTTAGAGTTTTGTGGGCAAAGGAAGATGTACCGCCATCTGTTGCTGTTATGCTTAGGGACAAAGGGGTTTTGGGGAATGGTACACAGCGAGATTTCAAAAATATTTTAGGAATCAATAGAATATACAGCACAATTGTTTCTCTTATCCATATCTGAGGGAGATAATAAGAGCATCAAAATGAACAATCTGTTACAGCATTTGCTAGTGATACTGAGGCTGAGAGTCACTCAAAAGTGGAAGGTCCAGAAATGACCTGTGGTATAAAATATTTGGCAAATTGCCATAGGTGCCAACTTCCAGATTGAAAAATCCAGGATCGGCAGCTGCGCGGAACTGGAAGTCGCGCTGCGGCCATTTTGGAACTGGGCAGAGCGACACCGGAAGTTGCTTCTACACATGCTCTGCCCATTTCCCAAATGGCCACAGCGCCAGAAATTGCTTCTGCGCATGTCCAGAGACTCCAGACATGTGCAGAAAGAGCCTTCCCGGGCTGGTAAGAATCCGGGGGATTTACGGGTTTTTTAAAAATCCGGGCTGCCAGTGGGAAACGGCTGGAAAAACGGGGGGGGGGGGTTTCCCGGGGAATATGGGAGATTTGGCAGCTATGCAAATTGCTATTGTAGAAAATATAACCTGAGAGACGGGTCTTGAGGGGTATTGAAAAGTCAGAAACATTCTGTGATACATGGTGGGACTTAATTTTATATGCTAATGATGTAGGACTGAAGAACGTCTTGTTAGTAGTATCACTACAATTATTGCCTTCAACATCACAAGTCTAGTTGTTTGTACCTTTTATGGTTGGGGGGTATACTCCTGAATATTCAAACTGTTATGGGACTCCCTTGGAAGTTAGATAAAAAAATATACTGAATTTCTATAGAAAAATAAAAATACTTCATTGACCACTAGTGACTTGTAATATTGAGAGAGGGGGGATTGGGAAGATTGTTTCTTTTTTTTCCTGCCGTGCTTGTTGTTGCTTACACAGCATTAGAATGAACAACGACTCTCAGTGTTCAGTGAATGGTCTGAGAACACTCAGCACAGTTACCTTGTTGAAGCTCAGTGTGGCTGTCATCTGAGCTTAGCTTGGTGGCTACTGAGAAGCTTATGCAAGATTGAGGGTGAATCCTGACAAGACAGAAGCATTGTTTTGGGGGGAATGGAGGCATGCAGGTGTGGAGGACTCCCTGGTCCTGATTGGGGTATCTGTGCCCCTGAAGGACCAGGTGCACAGCCTGGGAGTCATTTTGGACTCTCAGCTGTCCATGGAGGTGCAGGTCAATTTTGTGTCCAGGGCAGCTGTTTATCAGCTCCATCTAGTACGCAGGCTGAGACCCTACCTGCCCGCGGACTGTCTCACCAGAGTGGTGCATGCTCTAGTTATCTCTCGCTTGGACTACTGCAATGCACTCTATGTGGGGCTACCTTTGAAGGTGACCCGGAAACTACAACTAATCCAGAATGCGTGACTAATCCAGACTGGTGACTGGGAGCGGCCACCGAGACCACATAACACCAGCCTTGAAAGACCTACATTGGCTCCCAGTATGTTTCCGAGCACAATTCAAAGTGTTGGTGCTGACCTTTAGAGCCCTAAATGGCCTCAGTCAAGTATACCTGAAGGAGCGTCTCCTCCCCCATCATTCTGCCCAGACACTAAGGTCCAGCACCGAGGGCCTTCTGGCGGTTCCCTCATTGCGAGAAGCCAAGTTGCAGGGAACTAGGCAGAGGGCCTTCTCGGTGGTGGTGCCTGCCCTGTGGAATGCCCTCCCAACAGATGTCAAAGAGGAAAACAATTACCAGACTTTTAGAAGACATCTGAAGGCAGCCCTGTTTAGGGAAGCTTTTAATGTTTGATAGATTACTGTATTTTAATATTTTGTTGGAAGCCGCCCTGAGTGGCTGGGGAAACCCAGCCAGATGGGCGGGGTATAAATAATAAATTTATTATTATTATTATTATTATTATTATTATTATTATTATTATTATTATTATTAACAGCAACAAAAGAACCCATAAATATAACATGTGGGATCAAACATTTTGCTAAGATTACCGTTCCATCAGTGCATGCATTTCCGTTTGCGTGATGGAACAATTTCCTTCCCTGATATGTTGTTCTGGGGTTTTTCTTCTAACCCCCAATAGCCATACAGGAGGAGGAGGAGAGGGAAAACTACACTGAACTAGTAGGACTCCTTGTGCTGTCTCCTGCTAGCACAACTATTTAGTTGAATCCAACCCAATACCTTCTTTTGCAGGAACGGGGTTTCCTTCACAATCTGTTCTTGATTACCTTTGCCCTTTTCAGACTCCTAACGGTGTGACAAACTTTTATTGTTCTCCATTTAGTCCTGCCCCCCCCATTTTGATAGAGTTAAGTATAAAGGTGAAATAAGAATTTCAGTTCTGATCTTCATGTATTTCGACAGTTTTGATTTTCATTCGGAGGAGTATACGTGGAGCAGAAATACTCTCCATTCGTTGTGATTAAACTTGACAGGGCCTGTCCTCAAGTCATCAAATGCAGACCCACGTTTTCCAAGAGCATCTAACACTTGCAACCAGTTGGTTTCAGGGTTGTATAACTGTCTCTTAGGCATTGTGAAAAGCTTTGCTTGATTTTTGTTTATTAAATAAGGCATCTCAACCCATTGTTGAATATAATGCAATGCAATGCAATATAATAATATATGCAAGCAGCACTGTAAGCCAGGCATCCCCAAACTTCGGTCCTCCAGATGTTTTGGACTACAATTCCCACCTTCCCCAACCACTGGTCTTGTTAGCTAGGGATCATGGGAGTTGTAGGCCAAAACATCTGGAGGGCCGCAGTTTGGGGATACCTGCTGTAAGCCATTGATCACTAGTCACTAATGAAATCAAGTGTGGGCTGAGCCATTTGGTTCTAGGAATACCTACCCAGTACAAACTTAAGTAGGCTTAATGCTTATTCACCAGTTCCTCCAGCCGGTGCAGATTGCTGCAGCCAGATTTCTGATAGGAGCCATAGTTGCCAAGTTTTCCCTTTTCTCACGAGGAAGCCTATTCAGCATAAGGGAAAATCCCTGTAAAAAAGGGATAACTTGGCAGCTATGATAG
Source organism: Zootoca vivipara (assembly GCF_965207765.1). NCBI lineage: Eukaryota > Metazoa > Chordata > Lepidosauria > Squamata > Lacertidae > Zootoca > Zootoca vivipara. Next base: position 33,508,796 of record NC_142587.1, on the reverse strand, counting down.
GAGCTTCTGATCAAGAACACGTGACACCATTGTTAAAGCAGCAGTGCTGGCTACCCAGATGCTACTGAGACAGGTTCAAGGTTCTTATATTGATTTACAAAGCCCTGAACAGCTTGGGTCCAGAATAACTCAGGGATTGCCTGAACTCGGCTCAGTTACTAAGATCATCTGTGGGAGCAAATTTGATCATCCCCTGAGTTGGTGAGGTTCCCAGTCCTGTGGAACATCCTTCCAACAGAGGGTTCCTTGAGTATCAACTTTTAAACACCTGCTGAATTTCCCCCTGTTCCTCTAGAAAGGCAATTAAGAGTAGATCTCCCCACAATAGTCTACTGATGTTTGCTTTTAAATTTCTTGTTGCTTTTAACTTTTTATGGTTTGGTTTTATGTTTTTATATTGTTGTAAACTGCTGTGATAATATCTTTATGATACATTGGGATATAGGTACCCTCTTTTTATAAGCAAACAAATAAATCACCATTCACAGTTTGATTTGCAACGTGAGAATTTGGATAGGGTTTAAATATTTACCTCTCGATCCTGTTACTGAGGGTTGAGACTGCATTCCAAAATATGCTGAAATGGAAGCAAGTCTATTTAAAACCAATTGGGGGTTTATTTTCATGGAATTACTACTTCCTGGGAAAAACAAAAGCCACCACAGTTTGTCAGTTGGAGAAGAAATCTCTAAAAAAAGAGAGGAATATGAAAAGAAAAAGGGAGGTATGCAGTGGGGAAATTATCGCCCTTTATCATTCACGAAGAGAGATGGATTTTCAAAAGTCACTGGATCATTTATTTCACGACTGTTTTGCTTGCTCTATAAGGGTCAGAGTTCCCATAGATTCCTTTTTAGCTGTATAATTATATATCTAATGTATTGTCATTTGTCATTAAAGTAGAGCATGGAAAAGCTTTGAAACTAATTCTAGAGGAGTGTCTTTACAGGGAGAGCTATACTGCGACAAAAGTGCTAAATTAATGTGTTCAATAATGTAGACTCCACATCCCGCCCCCCCCGCCCCCAATGCCATTCCATCTGAATTCCCTCTGCTCATTTGATGGTAGTTTTGAAGGAAAAAAATGAGCTGTTGTTTTTGACTTGCATTGTTGCTGCTCTCATTATTTTTTTAAAAAGCCCTTCTGTTTGTGTTCCCTTATGAAACTGGGGTGGAAACAAATTAAGGCTGCAGTCCTATACACATGAGGGGATGAAGCAAGTTGCGCTGAAGTGAATGGGAATTACAGCATACAGTTCTGCTGTGGAAGTCTTTGTTCATCAGATTTTCATGGTGGTTTGGTTTTTTTACTAATCCCCCCCAAATTTCAGACAGGTTTCAGAGCTTTGGCACAAAACTGTAAATAGGGTTGCAATGCAATGGAGACGTGCATAAACAGGGTGTGTGGAACTCTAGCCCCCTCATTCTGCGGTGGTGAATATGGGAAACTGCAGTGTGAGCTTTTGGACTGTCTGAGAGGGCATCTGTTTAAAAGTGTCAATACCCTTTCTGGTCTGCAGCTTTGCAATCCTAACATGGGGTAGATCTTGAACCAAGGAATGTCATTTTCAGCATCAGGGCATGATTAGTAAGATTGAACTTTGTAACTGTACTCGGTTTCATGTTATATATAGGACAAGAACAATTGCTTGACTGAATTTGAGTCTACCTAGCCTTGAGTTTGGTCTCCATCTGTGGAGCACGGTGGCAATGGTTACCATTTGTTGTTTCTCCAGTACAGTATCTAGAAATCAGGGAGAGACTGACTCAAAACATAGGACTTAGACCTATCTAATACATACTGTGTGTGATTTCATTTTAAATTGAAGAGTCAACTTTAAAGTGACATTTAAATGCACCATTAGCAAATACTTTGGTTTTTAGATTATTATTATTATTATTATTATTATTATTAGTAGTAGTAGTAGTAGTGGTGGTATGTGTGAGGGGATTATCTTAATTTGGTTTTAAGGGTTAACTCTTTCCCCTTTGGTCAGAATCTATGTTCTACTATTTATAATAATAATAACAATAATTTATTATTTATACCCCGCCCATCTGGCTGGGTCTCCCCAGCCACTCTGGGCGGCTTCCAACAGAAAAATAGAACACAGTAATCTATTAAACATTAAAAGCCTCCCTGAACAGGGCTGCCTTCAGATGTCTTCTAAAAGTCTGGTAATTGTTTTCCTCTTTGACATCTGTTGGGAGGGCGTTCCACAGGGCAGGCGCCACCACCGAGAAGGCCCTCTGCCTAGTTCCCTGCAACTTGGCTTCTCGCAATGAGGGAACCGCCAGAAGGCCCTCAGTGGTGGACCTCAGTGTCCGGGCAGAATGATGGAGGTGGAGAAGCTCCTTCAGGTATACTGGACCGAGGCCATTTAGGGCTTTAAAGGTCAGCACCAACACTTTGAATTGTGCTCGGAAACGTACTGGGAGCCAATGTTATCTTTCAAGACCGGTGTTATGTGGTCTCGGCGGCCGCTCCCAGTCACTAGTCACCAGCCTTCCGGTGGGGTTGGAGTACCAACATAGCTGCCAAGTTTTCCCTTTTCTCGCGAGGAAGCCTATTCAGCATAAGGGAAAATCCCTTAAAAAAAGGAATAACTTGGCAGCTATGGGTACCAATGAAAGCTGTTCTTTTAAGACTAATAGCTCTGTTGGCCTCTATCAAGATCATACAACAGGAGGGAACAATTAAGCCTCCTCTCATCACACACCACAGTCCCAGTTTAAATTAGTTTTAATTCCTTATGACACATGGAAAAGAAACTAACCCCCCCTCCCAAAAAAAGTTTTTATAGGCCTCTCACAGCCCACAGATATTCAAAGTATATTCCAAATAAGAGTAACTTCTGATTGTTCTGCTTAGAAGTATGTAATGATGATAATCAATCACCTTGAAAATATACCAAGCCAAAAAACTGACTCGTAAGGCTATTCAGATTTAAATCACATCATTCTGAGTTCATGTACAAACATAAGGCTATCATGGTTAACAGAGGACCATTTGCGCAGTATACCTGTTTGCATATAATGATGCAATCTAAGAAAAAAGAAAGCCCACACTGCATAATTTCTGGTGGTTAGCTTAAAACAGCAGGCAGACTTATGTCAATGGGATGTTACGTTAAGCATGCTATATGCACATGACAGGCTTTAAATCTCATTCTAAATAGCACTCCTCCTTACGGTCTAACCAGGTCATTCACTAACCTTGAAGAGACAATTTTCCTCTCTTGATAAAATGTTTTGAAAATTGGAGATGTGATTTTCAAGCAGTTTGGCAATCAATCAGGTTTATTGCTTGGTTCTTTCTTCCCAGATCCTGGCTGCTTTTATTGCTTTCTTTCACACACAGTGGGCAAATTCAAGTTATATTCTAAATAAGGAAGACTCAAGATTTGGTTTTTGGTTGAAATATCAGAGCCATGGTCTGTTCAACTCTTATTGGCTCACTGTGGCAATGATTATGAATTCATTTCAAATGAGAATAGTTGGGGGAATCTACTAACATCTTTGAAATATTTTCTTTCTGTGACTGCTCTAACCTGGTTTTTCTGTAATGTTGGGTGATGTGATGAAGATCAGGAGTTCTCAGGGTTTTGCCTGCCTGCCCATATAGGTCTCTTCAGTATTTCTTCAAATGAAGGAAGCACAACATTTTGGTGGCATGTCTGTTGACCTGGGATGTGTAGCTATTGACTCTCCTTTGGGTCATAGCAAGTGGGGACTATTATTATGAGCTCTTGTTATTATGAGCTCACCATTGTTTCTGGTTCTTTAGTAAGACCAGAATTACTCATCCTTGCACTAAGTATCAACCTGATGGCCAACACACCAATAGATGGTGCTAGGAGCCATCAGTCTGGAAGCAGTTAAAGCAGGCATAGGCGAACTCGGCCCTCCAGCTGTTTGGGGACTACAACTCCCATCATCCCTAGCTAACAGGACCAGTAGTCAGGGATGATGGGAATTGTCGTCCCCAAACAGCTGGGGGGGGCAAGTTTGCCTGTGCCTGAGTTAAAGGCACATGCTGTGTATATTTACCTGAATATCATGTATATTTCCTGAATATAATAACTTGTGAAGTTACTAATCTTTCACAAATGCTTGGATGAACTACATGAATGGATAACCATACTTGTGCTGTTCAGAATGGGGAAGAAATTTGTTTGTTGCATGTTTTAATGCTTAATTCACACTTCCTAAGTCAATATGAAATTCTCACTTTGCTGAGGTTTATGTCATTCTCCTACCAAAATGCACATTAAAAATGCATGCATTGGGAGAGTGACACAAATATCAGTGAAAATAAGGTACAAAATGCATTATAATAGGAAACATTGCTTGCCCCAAAGTATATATTAGGAGAAATGCACAGAAAAATGCATATGAATTTTCATGTGGAAGAATATGGGGAAAGCTTGCTAGATTTCCATAGATTTGGGGTTCTATCGTTAGACTTATATCCTGTCTTTCTTATGTGGTGTGGGAATCCTGTAACCCTCCAGATGGTTATGCATTCCTGTTTCAACTGACCTTAACCAGTGTTGCCAGTGGTCAGGGATTGTTGGAGTTGTAGCCCAACAATATCATCTTTGGGGCCACAGGTTATCCAAGTAACACAAGTTATCCAAGGAATTTACATGTGGTTTCCAGGCAACTTACAGGACCAGACTTGCTTAGCTTCATTACCCGAAGTGGGCTATGTCCCTTTGGAGACATGGAGATGCCTTGGCTCAAGCTATGAATACTCACAAGAATCCACTCATACACTAAATCTAAAAAGAAGTTAGCCTAATGTCATGGAACAAAAATGTAATGTTCCATAAATGCAGCAGAGAGAACATTTTATTAATCTACTCTTTTGAACAGTTTGCAATAAGGTAAAAAACAACAGGGATGCAGGTGGCGCTGTGGGTTAAACCACAGAGCCTAGGGCTTGCTGATCAGAAGGTCGGCGGTTCGAATCCCTGCAACGGAGTGAGCTCCCGTTGCTCGGTCCCAGCTCCTGACAACCTAGCAGTTTGAAAGCACGTCAAAGTGCAAGTAGATAAATAAGAACTGCTACAGCGGGGAGGTAAACGGCGTTTCCGTGTGCTGCTCTGGTTCACCAGAAGCGGCTTTGTCATGCTGGCCACATGACCTGGAAGCTGTATGCCGGCTCCCTCGGCCAATAATGCGAGATGAGCGCCACAACCCCAGAGTCGGTCACGACTGGACCTAATGGTCAGGGGTCCCTTTACCTTTAAAAAACTACAACACCCAGTTTTGGTTCTTTGGTTTGTCAGTCACGTGTTATGGAAATAAATGTCTTGAGAGGTGCTGTTGATCCATTAAATATAACTCTTGCAGTTTATGTATAATTAGCTGTAATTTTCAGATAACTAATGCTTGTTTCATCTGTGCATTTCATTATCATGCTTTCAAACACGATGGAATTTGATTAAAGGGAGTGAGAGGAGGGAACGCCACACTTAATAACAACTAAATTTATGTGGTCTCTATAAACCATGAACTCACCATGAAATACTTTATATCCAGCATTAGGTGACACAGTACTGTTGATAACCTTTCCCCCAAATTCATGGTTGAGAGAAATTGTGGTGACATCCAGTATCATGTGCTCTGGAGGGTCCCTTAGCCACCTGGATCAGATTTGGGGGATGCACTCTAAGCTGCCAGAGGGAGGAGATGGGGAAATAGTCTCATTGTACAAGTGAAAACCCATTAGACAAGTGATCTGACACTGAACTCACCCTGGGTATTTCACTTATTTTTTTATTGGTGCATGTGTGTGGATTTACTACATATTTGTTTGGCCATTGGATGAAAATCCAGTTTGGTCATGTAGTCAAACCTGGATTGTCCTTGTTAATTTTCAGAACCGTTAGCAGCTATGTGGGTAAATTGAGCTACAAATTACTGGAATATAACAATTATTTGATAAAATGTTTTTAATGTTTTATTTTATTGATGCCTGTCCTTTGCTATTATTCTTAAGGCCTGGGTGGTTTCACAAGGCTGCCACTGTCCATATTTCTGTTCCCTAAAATGCTGTTACAAGATTTTAAAGGAGCTTAATACATTTTCCATGCTTTTTCATACTAATCTTTTCATATTTCATTTAATAACGTCAAGCAGCCAGGTGGTATTTAATGGGCTAAATCAGGAGGAAAAGAAACCCTACTGCTTTTCTAATAAAGTACAGCTGATAGCTAATCTTGAAATGGATTGGATCTTTGAACATCAAACCTTTTAGCTTCCAGCATGCTGACAAAAATCTCACAAAATATAAAAAAAAACCAGCAGTTGTTGTAATAGGTGAAGTGCTGAGATGTGCTGTACTAGTTTCAGATACTACTACTACTAGGCAGCAGATTGCTTCTCTCAAAGCACTCCCTGTAAAACATGAACTTTGCACTAACTTTGCACATAAAAGTGAATAATCCTTTATTTTATCAGCCTGGTACTATCTTAAAATGTAGCACCCATTACACACACACACACACACACACACACACACACACAATTTCCTAGCACTGATAAAGTGCATTTGATTGCAGATTGACTGAGGTCACAAAATTCTATTTCATTTATAGTTGAAAAGAGATACATATCACCTCTTGTCTTACCACCAGTTAGATTCTGTCAGGTAATGTTTCTTCAAGCAGTTCACTTGCAACAAATGGTGGGGAATTTGCTTTTACCGTTATCATTTTGTATATATGTAGCTTAAAACATGAAGATAGCTGATATAAACTTAGGAGTGTTCTTTAGCTGTGTGTTGCATTCATAAGGTGCTGTTTTGATCCTACTTGTTTTGCATGCTCTTTGGTTTGAGGATTTGCAGATTTTTAGTAATAAAGCTAGATATGCACCAGTATAGAAATATATCCCTCCCAGTCCTAACTTCACTGTGCTGTTATTGTTACTCTCTCTCTCTCTCTCTCTCTCTCTCTCTCTCTCTCTCTCTCTCTCTCTCTCTGTGTGTGTGTGTGTGTGTATGTATCTTGAGACAAATCTATGGAATTGTGAAGTAATGGGGAAGGGGTGTGTGTGTGTAACTCCCTCCTTCCTCTCTACCCTAGGAAAAAATGTATAGTACAGTGTCTGGTGAAAGAATGTGAAAGAAATTTGAAAGAAGAGGAGAATTGACAGTGGCGAAGAAGAGGAATATTAGAAGATGTGTGCTCATACCTGGATAGCTCAGTTGGTTAGAGCATAGTGCTGATAATGCTAAGGTTATAGGTCTGTATTTTATTCTGCATCTATGTTATGGGTCGTTGGACCACTATATATATATATATATATATATGTTGTTGTTTAGTCGTTTAGTCGTGTCCGACTCTTCGTGACCCCATGGACCATAGCACGCCAGGCACTCCTGTCTTCCACTGCCTCCCGCAGTTTGGTCAAACTCATGTTCGTAGCTTCGAGAACACTGTCCAACCATCTTGTCCTCTGACGTCCCCTTCTCCTAGTGCCCTCAATCTTTCCCAACATCAGGGTCTTTTCCAAGGATTCTTCTCTTCTCATGAGGTGGCCAAAGTATTGGAGCCTCAGCTTCACGATCTGTCCTTCCAGGGAGCACTCAGGGCTGATTTCCTTAAGAATGGATAGGTTTGATCTTCTTGCAGTCCATGGGACTCTCAAGAGTCTCCTCCAGCACCATAATTCAAAAGCATCAATTCTTCGGCGATCAGCCTTCTTTATGGTCCAACTCTCACTTCCATACATCACTACTGGGAAAACCATAGCTTTAACTATACGGACCTTTGTCGGCAAGGTGATGTCTCTGCTTTTTAAGATGCTGTCTAGGTTTGTCATTGCTTTTCTCCCAAGAAGCAGGCGTCTTTTAATTTCGTGACTGCTGTCACCATCTGCAGTGATCAAGGAGCCCAAGAAGGTAAAATCTCTCACTGCCTCCATTTCTTCCCCTTCTATTTGCCAGGAGGTGATGGGACCAGTGGCCATGATCTTGGTTTTTTTGATGTTGAGCTTCAGACCATATTTTGCGCTCTCCTCTTTCACCCTCATTAAAAGGTTCTTTAATTCCTCCTCGCTTTCTGCCATCAAGGTTGTGTCATCTGCATATCTGAGGTTGTTGATATTTCTTCCGGCAATCTTAATTCCGGCTTGGGATTCATCTAGTCCAGCCTTTCGCATGATGAATTCTGCATATAAGTTAAATAAGCAGGGAGACAATATACAACCTTGTCGTACTCCTTTCCCAATTTTGAACCACTCAGTTGTTCCATATCCAGTTCTAACTGTAGCTTCTTGTCCCACATAGAGATTTCTCAGGAGACAGATGAGGGGATCAGGCACTCCCATTTCTTTATATATATGTTCAATACCTGTATGGGAAAACTTCATATTCCTGCATTGCAGGTGGTTGGACTATATGATCCTCAGGGGCCCTTCCAACTCTACAATTCTATAATATCTAACAAAGATCCATTGCAGGAAGACCAGCAAGGATGTGAAATTTCACATATACATGCACCAACTCAGGGGTGAATTGAGGGATAAGGACCGACTGCAGAAAGCTTGTAGGGTGCTCATAGGACCATAAGGACAGAAAAGTTGCCTTGTTGGGTGTCCTTCCTATATTCTCTGTTCCAAACACCAGGTATTTGGTTTCATGAATCATGTCATCCTTGGTCTTCCGGATAACTGGTGCAATTGATGCAAGCAGCAGATACACAGGCATGAATTTTTGCTAGCATCTGGATCAAGCCTTTTAAAAATACTTCACAATTATGTGCAAAGCATGTGCAGCTCTGACTGAGATGACACTAGGAATTGTGATGGTGTGCTGAGAAAGCAGGACACGGCTGTTATTCTTACAGATTTCTTAGGAAAATGTGACTACTAGGTCTGAGGAAACGAAATAAAAAAGAGGTGACGAGAACACTTTGTATTAGTAAATTAGAGAACAAGCTTGGAGTTAAAACGGGGGAAATTAACTCATTACATTAGACCTTAGTGGCCTTGCTGGCTAATGCAGATTATTAGACACATAAAATGCTTTGACATTAGGCCACAGTTTATCTGAAGGTAAGAAGCTAAAAGAGTGGAGAGCTATAGCAATTAGAGGGGGGATAGTCAATGTGGTGCCTTTCAGATGTTGTTGGACTACAATTCCCATCATCGCTGATCACTGGCCGAGATGGCTTAGGTTCTGCAACTTCTCCTAGACTAGTGTTACCATTCAGAGAGAAAAAGTTACAATGTTTTTAGCTGGTTGAATGGTTCTATTCCTCTCAGATTTATTTTATTGTTGACTGGTATTGCAATTGTTCTTACAATTGTAAATTTCTTTGAAAGAGCACATATTCAGTCACAAAGCTCACTGATTGACCTAGGTGAGTAGACTGACCCACAAATCTCACAAAGTTGTGAGATGCAAGGAGGTTATGCATACCATCCTGAACTCTTTGGAAGAAAGGTGACGTTAAAGAAAGAAAAAGGAAAGTAGTTGCATTAGTGAGTATAATATTTGCAAATAGAAATTGTTTACTTCTGTGCTAATTAAAAGATCCCTTAGGTTGAGTTTACATGTGTGTGTGCATGAACTTAATGAGGCAATTAATATTTTCTCTCCCTCAACCCACCTCTTTGGAAACTGCTCTTTAAGCTCCTCAAATTTTAAAATTCAGCTTGCTCTGCAGTGGGACTGCTGTTAAGTATTGCTCCCTTCCTAAACTGTTTACAGTATGAGAGTGAGTAGTACCCATGCTAAAGAGGTTTGTACTTCTCTCTCTGAGGGCTATCAAAGGGCTAGGATCACTTCCTCTTTGCTGTTAGGAGTGCTGTGCATTGAATAATTAATAGGTGTTGCCAGGTCCCAATTTATTCCTGTTTTTCTATTTTCACAGTTGTATAACAATGGCATTATTTTACTGTAAGTTATTTATCATTTTTAGTGCACCTTGGAGGCTGGTATTGCAAAGTGGGATAGAAAGTCAATTTGGTTATTTTTTTTGTTGGCAGCGAAGTTATAAAAACTTTGTTTGATAAAAATAAGTAGAATTGGTTATTTTTGTTAACAGCAAGATGTATAGAGAATAGCTGTGTTCGTATTGTTTACAGTTATATTCTATTGTAAATTCAAAATTAATTCTATTGTGTTTCATGTTTGTTTAGTACAGTATGTGGATCTGGTCTGGGACCATAATAAATCATGAGACTTGTAGTCATTGTGGTCCCTCACCCTCTAGAAGGGTTGCTTTGAAACAGAAGTACAGTCTTGGGTGCTTTAAAAAAAACAGCCTTAAAATATACACGGTGTGGATGTTTTGGGCCATCTAAAGAGAGAAAAATGCAGCTTTAGTTCAACAAAACTGCTGTGGCTTTAAAACCATATGCTGTTGGTTGAGCATTTAAGCCATTTTCCAGAAGATACCCTGCCAGCTTCCACTGTGAATCATTTAAAACCATTAAAAGGGGAACCTAGCTTGTTAAAAGTATTTAGGCAAAATACCAACTGGATCAGAGCTCTAAGACGTGGGTGATGTATAGTGCAAAGAAATTTGATACAATCTCATGTGGCTTCTTTATTGGTTTCTAACTTGTCATGGATTTTATGTCTGGCCTGCAATTCTCATTCAACGGCAATATTCCCTTGGGTAAAAGGGACAAAGTCCTGACGAGAAACATGGTGATCATCTGTTGTTCACTATATAATTCTAGAGATTTGGGTTCTGGAGAGGAACTTTTTAGAAACAGTTTAATGTGTGAAGCACTACAGTTATTTTAACATATTCCCCTGTAATACCATCTCACATTCAGTTCTACATTGGTGTACATTGGGTGCTTTAATTCTACAGTTAAAAGTGCAAATTATGAATGTGGAACCTATATGCAGTAGTGTGTCTCTTATAGATAAACTCGGCTTGATAGGAATTGCTGCCAGGAGTGGTAGACTCAGACTTGCAGCTAAAGATTATGTACACTCCTACCTGGATTCAATAAGAATCCCCAGCCTTGCTCCCTGTAAATGAAAACAATGTCTTAATCCGTCCCTGGCTATTTATCTTCCACTTAACCGAATGATGTGGGCTTCCCTGGATGCCTTTCCGCTTGTACTAAATGCCTCAGAATCCTCTTGTCCTGGCAGCTTGGATTTTCAACACTAAGTAAATTGTTTGCTTCTTGCTTTAAGTAAATAAACATATTACATCAATAAAACAAATGTAACTATGTGGACTCTCTCTCTCTCTCTCTCTTGTTCCGGAATTCCGTTCGACTTCCAAAATGTCCGGAAACCAAAGTGCGGCTTCCGATTGACTGCAGGAAGCTCCTGCAGCCGATCGGAAGCTGTGGAAGCCCTGTCGGACATTCAGGTTCCAAAAATAGGTCGCAAACCAGAACAGTCACTTATAGGTTTGCAGTGTCACTATAAAACAGATACATTCAACAGACTTTGGTGGGAAGAATTTACCAGGATATCCTTAATATGTAATTCTTAGTGCCTGTAAGATGGGAAGGGGAAAGGGGAAAGGAAGGTAAATCCCTAGATAGTCTGTCTATCTTTTTTTATCAGAAATATGTCCAAGCTTTCCTGGACTCAGCTAGATTTGTAAAGAAAAAGTGATTTATATGTGTTGTATGGGTCATATAACATTGTGCCACCCGATGGCGCTGTGGAGTCCCGTTTTTCTCTACCTGTTTCCCCTGTTTAAATTTGCAACGCGTTTAAATGAAACACTTCTTTGACGTGTCTAGATCCAGCCCCTCTTTTGTTGCAGATCAACAAGGGTTTGTTGGCTCCCAGTGGCAACAATAAATATACTACAGTCTTATGTGCATGCAACTGATTCATCAATGTCACATCTTTGAGCCTCAGTGCTCCTCAGATGTTAAATGATGATTCTGTGCTGAGACAACTTGGCGTTAGAATCGTTAGTGTAAATATATATATATGAAAGATATATCCCACTATGGCTGTCCAGTTTTAGAGTTTTGTGATAGAATCCCTGTAGTATCACAGTTATCCTTCAAAATTTGCATTGCTCCACATTTTGTGATGTTGCTCTCCAGCCAAAATATGTGGGAAAACAGTGTATATTAGTGGAAATAGCGTGAAAGTGGAACAATCATGTACAAAATGTATAGGAGAAATATGCATGAAAGTGCATGTGAATTTTGCTGTATTTTTTTTTAAATGAACTGACACTGTAATGGAGTGAATTGAATTTAAGATTGCAAAAATGAGAAATTGATGGTTATATACAGAATAGCACTATGGGGCACATCTTATCAGTGTAATGATTTCTCTTAGTGCATTGAAATACAACCACCACCTCCCCCAAACTATTCCGGGGCTTATTCCAACTCTGGAATAGATTTGGGGATGCACAGGGGGAGGAGAAGGGGAATCTCCCTTTCACAGGTGGAACTTGTTATGCTTATGCAATAATTTAGCCAAATACCACCCTGAGAAACCAAAATTATCATATTAATGTGTTCATATACTCCAGTGGCATAACCTTGTCCTCTCATCTCTTGTATAGGTACCAAAGGTCTTTCATTAGCAGATGGCTGTGTGTGTTAGCTTTGATGTTGGATATTACCAACATATTGCACAGTGCTGTTCCATAAGCACTGTGACTAATTTATCAATAAAAAAGACACTTGATAATCCTTTGCTGAATCCTGACACGTTCATCACCCACATAACTCATTTGCAACCTTACAAACTTTGCATTAAGAATATGCATGCCAAAATAGAATCACGATTACGGAGCAGTTCTCTGAACAGTCTATTTGCTCTTTTGCATTTCCTGTCTACAACAGTTGCTTAATAAATGTGATGGGATTAAGAATGTCTTTGAAGATTTCATTGCAAATAATGTGGTGCTTCAGTGGTAAAATGGGAGTTACTAACAACTTGTTTGAAGGCAGTGATCTCTTTATTAGGTGAGAACCCACAATCTAAGGTGGGAGAAGTTGAATGGCTGAAACAGTGACGGTTAACAGATTGCACCTTTTGGTTTCTTTTACAGTTTTTCAGTGAAATATTTTCACAAACTAATTTAAACTACCGGTATATGTTAGGTAGAAAGTCAATGTAACCTAAAAATTGAACTGATTCCTCCCCTCAAGGCTGGCCTCTCTTTTTTCCCTTTCCCTTTTCTACATAAAGCTGCTCTTCAATCCTAGCTGGTATTTAATATTATCATGTGTTTGACATGGATTAGCATATGCAAGTAGACGTGGGTGTTTTTCGTGGCAAACCCAATTTATTCCTTTTCCTTTTGAAACAGAAAGCTTTCAGATAAAACTGGAAAATCTTGTTTTGTAATAGATTGACAAGTAATCTCCTTAAAAGTTTGACATGGCCACCAAATTCAGAAATAAATAGGGCGATAAACGTGCAGAAAATTATGGCTGTTGTTGACATGGCGGCTTTTGCTACAGCTGCAAAGTTATTTGACAAACGGGTCTTGTTTAAACACGAGCACTTGGGTGTGGGAGCAACACCATGCTGACCAGGTCTCAGGTCTTATAAATTTGGCTGCTGAGCCAAATATAAGAAAGCTGAGGACCTTGGCATTCATTGTATTTTTGGGGTGGTAATTCTTGTGCACCATCCCTTCACCTTTAAAAATTTTTTGCTTTCCAAAAGAAAGACATCACTTGTATTTCCTGAGCTGTTTTCTCTTTTTACCTTGCAGTTCCTTCCCTGGGAAATGCACATTAAGTATCAAAGTGGCCCCATGAAACAGGAAGGGAGGTTGGATGGTCTTCACACGGCAGGGAATTTTATTTTATTTTTTAAAAGCTGGCAGAAGGTTTTGTTTGTATTTTGAAGCCTCAAAAAAGAGTGTCATGGAGGCTGGATATTGTGTTTCAGTAGAATGCTGAATCCCACAAAGAGGGAGGTGATGCAAAGTAGGACAAAACTGGTTAGAAGTTGCAGGACCATGGACAACTCCCAGTGAGTTCCTGTGACAAAGGTTGGGAACAGGCTGAAGCCTTTGAGGTCTCCATCACTTGACCACTTCTTATAGGCTCTATCCCTTGTGGAGAACTTCAGAGCCTTTAAAGGGCAACTCTTCTGGCCTGAAGATGATCACTTTGCCTCCATTTCATAGCCTTCTTCCTGGGACCACCTGGGACCACCCAGCATATCTGGATTCTTCCCACCATTGTTGCAAAGGAAAGGATGGTGCCTCAAAATGGTGCTAAGGATTCAGTCTTTTTAATATCATTATACTGAGCTTAGTAGTCCAGGAATAGCAGCAGTATATTCAGGGGAGAATATATTTTTAAAATATGTTTCTTCTAAATCGCTAAAAAGCCAAATGCATTTCAGAAAAAAAAGCCATTGTCAAGGGTAATCATCAGGAAGCAGGTTCACCTATCAAGTACAATGTTGAATTGATCAGAGAACCTTATTTTCACTTAAGTGCTTCTGCAGAATGATGTTTTCAACCAAAACATAGGTCCTTTTAAAAAAAACACAAGTACAGTACTTTATAATAACTGTATTTGAAAAAGATTGATTTATTACTACAGTTTTCTGGCTGTGCCTCTTCCTTTACTTCTCTTAGTTTTTTTGTTTTGTTTTTTTGCGCTTCCCCCTTCCTTTTGTCTTCATTCGGTTGTTGTCAATAACAGGAAAAATTCCCTGTGGCACCATTCTGCAGGTAAGGATCTGGCAGCCTTACTCAGAAACCTATTCCATTCTGCACACTTTCTTGAGAACAAGTTGTACATAGATTTTTCCGCATCATAAAAACCTTGAGAATCTAAACTCTTTGCTTCTCCTCGGTATCTGACAAAGTTGTAACTGTGCAGCTTTTCTTGAGCATGTTACCTAGGTAGAATTACAAAAGCCTATTAGCACAAAGGGGGGGGGAAAGCAGGCGCATTTGTTGTTGCCTGCTTTCATGTCTGAATAGAACTGATTTTCGAAAGAACAGAGGATAATTTGCCAGCATGTATTGCTAGAGTTTCCATATTTAGATTTTAATGTTATCAGCTCTTGTTTTTTAGTTTCTCTTTGGGAGGGGGGGAACCCCATTTGGAGCATAGACAGAATTGCTATTACTAGGTATTTTGAAGACTAATGGGCAGCTATATTGAAGCTGCTATGCATAAATTGTACTGGATGGTAAGAAGGTATGGTTTGAATTTGTTTGTATTCTGTGATTTCTCTTCTTTTCTTTGCCCAGAACTGCTACACATTCAAAAATCTTGTGATAGCTATTCATATATTGATAAGGAAAAGAATAAGACACATGCTACATTAGTAATGGCTAATTTAGATCTGATCACATTCTTAACCATCAGTTTTGAAGCCTGCTTACTCTGAAGTAAATCCCAAAGAGTTCACTTGGCATAAACTAGCCATGGTTAAGCATTTACCTGGGGGGAAGCTTTACAGACCTTGGTGTGTGTGTGTGTGTGTGTGTGTGTGTGTGTGTGTGTGTGTGTGTGTGTGTAGGATTCCACTGTAAGTCTGACTGATATCCACAAGGAAAACCTATGGGTTAACTTAATGTAAAGGTGGGACTTTAAAGGGTATGCGAATTGTGTCCCAAAAGATTTATCTTTTGGTAAGCATATTTAGGATTATGGTCTAATTCTGACATGCAACCTATTATAATTGTTATAATTATAGCCCCTCCATTAGCTCTGTACCTATTAATCCTACCCTTCCTCCAAGGGACATCCCGTGTTTATCCTTGCAACAACCATGTGAGGGTAGGTCAGGTTGGCTGGGAGCTGTTGGTTGGCCCACATACAACATACAACATCATAGGTGATGAGTTGCGATTTTCAGATGAGTAGTGTATGTCAGATACCAGAGTCTGCAAACGCAGAAAACAGGCAGCTCTATCTGTAACAAGTATCAGTGTGCTGAATGCATTTTATACTCTGTTATGCAGCAATGTTTATTGCATGTTGATCTACGGCTGAGCATGAAACGTCATTTAAATCTCTCCAAGATAAAACATATAGGCCTACAATATTTATAAATGTTTTTATTTGCTACCATTTCCCATGGTTGGTAAGTGATCGTAAGTAAAAGTGTCTCTACTTATTTTTCTGCAGGTGTCTAAGAGAGGCTGGGTGAAAATATTTCCAAGCCCTCCTAAAGAAATAACTAAAGTCCAATGTTTTCAGACTACTTCTAGTGATGCATCCTGACTGGCACATTTAATGTCGCTTCACATTTGTCCTTATTGTCCAGGAATTTTGGCTTTGAGATTCTCCCCTGAATATACTGCTGCTATTCCTGGAATACTAAGCTCAGTATAAGGATTTTTCTTAGTAATGCTTAGTAATGCTGACCTTGGCTAATTGCATTTATACATCTGTGAACATGAGGCCACTGAAATCAGTTTCCTGATAATGGGAGGATAGGTTTGATATGGCAATGTAAATGTGCATGTTTCTGGCATTGTGGTCAAATACCCCTTCTGCTAGCATAAATTAACAAAATGTCCTGGTCCAAAGTGAGCTATAGTATTTTTTCTTAAATGATCCACTAATGAAAAACCTTTTTTTAAAAAAAAAGTCTGTCCAGACTCCTAAAACAAAAAGTGGAACACAAAGTAAAATATTAAAAATATGTTTATCATGTTATATTGTTAGTAGATTATGTGGAAATGCTGCTGGTCTACAAATAACTTAAAGGTCAAGTTGCAGGCACTCAAACCCAGTATGAATACTTTTGTTTTTCACTTAATTGATTGGGCCATTGTTTTTCTTTTCCCTCTTTCAGTGGAGTTTTTATACTGTGATTTGGCTTCCATGAAGTCCATACATCAATTTGTTCAAGCATTTAAAGCAAAGAATTGCCCACTTCATGTCCTGATCAATAATGGTAAGTTTTCTTAAAAGTTGCTTTTTAGATGAGTGCTCACCTATTGGGATCCATACCCTTGTTGTATATTTTACTCCCGTCACTTAGCAAAAGAACTGTGCCAGTGGGCACAAAGTTCTTGAACCTGATAATTTTGTCCCCTGACTTCTAAGCTAAAGGAATCGTTTGTGCAAGAACCTGATGTGCAACAACAGTGGAAAAGGGCTAACTTGATATCAGGAATTATGAGGAAGCATCCAGTATCAAATTGTCTTTATATTCTCTGGCAATCTTCCTAACTTCATATGTTCTGGACTATAGTTCTCACCAGCCTCAGCCAGCATGACCAATGCTCAGGGATTATGAGAGTTGCAGTCCAAAACATCAGTCCAAGCACACCATAAGCCAAGAGGGTACAGTAAAGAACCACCATGACAATCAAGGGATGGAGCAACCAATGAGCGTTCCTTGCCTACTGAGCATGCCCAGTCCTAACTGGGCTAGAACATGGGGTTTGAGAAAAGGGATTCCCCTTAAGACTTCTAGTACTACTGTAGACCTAGGGGTTCACCCAGATCTGCTGATAATTTCTTTTGGGGCATGAATGCTGCCATTCTGGCTAGATAGATATATAGATATAGATATAGATATACAGTAGTACTGTATTGGTATCTAGGAAGTTTTCACATTCTACACTGCTCGGGACAGAACAGTATCTGCTCCAGATTGTACCCCAGGTGACAGGTGGCAGTAGAGAGAATGTTAATGGGAATAGCAAGGGACAGAAAATGCTCCCCAGGACCAAGAAATGGGCTTCATAAGTTGATAGAAGCAGGGGTGAAAAAAGTTATAAGTAATCCAGGTAGCAGTAGGGGAACAGGAGAGCTTGAAGGAATGAGCTTCAGTTGGGCACATGGATTATTCTCTTCTTTTCGTTTGCCTACCAAACAATAGATCCAATTCTGGCTGAGGAGGGAAGGAGGAGGATAAGTCTGTCAAGTTTAAACCATGAAGCTCCCTTGGGAGAATGTAACAAAAGAAAAGAGATGGTGAAGAATTGAAAGAAGTTTTGATTCAGTCTGACTTTTATGTAGTTGGGCGTCTTGCTTGTTTTCTGGAAAAGGGAATCAGGTTCAATGGAATGAGAAGGAAAAAGGAGGAAAGCCAAACGTTTCAAAGGCTTGTCAGTGTTTCCACACCTCAAATAGTGTCAGTAATGAAATTCATGTCCTATTGCCACCACTGAACATAAGTAAGTTGCCTTGTTGGTAGGAGATGAGATTCTGTGCCACATGAAAGTTATTCACTGGGCTTCTTCTGATAGACTTGTTCAGTTGTGGTGGGATCTTTAACCAGAACCTAATCCTTCAGAAATTATGTAGCATTTCCTGTCTTTGGCATCAGTTTAAGATGCATTCCATTTTCATTTTGTACCACTGGTAGAGTAAGTCTAGGCCAGTCGTTTCTCTTCTATTAAATACGGTTTTTGTTTGTTTGTTTTTAAAAAGCATAGACTTAATAACTAGTAGCATGTAACACTAAGCACTCCAGTTCTGATCTCTCTGGTTGAGGAACTCCTTGCGAGTCGAACGTCTTAGCTCCCGAATGCCGCAAACCCGGAAGTGAGTGCTCTGGTTTGCATATGTTCTTTTGGAACCCAAACGTCCAGCGAGGCTTCCGCGGCTTCCGATTGGCCACAGGAGCTTCCTGCAGCCAATCAGAAGTCGCGCCTTGGTTTCCAAATGTTTTGGAAGTCAAACAGACTTCTGGAACAGATTCTGTTCAGTTTCCAAGGTACTACTGTATAAGAATAGCCTGCTGGATCAGGCCAATGGCCCATCTAGTCCAGCATCCTGTTCTCACAGTGGCCAACCAGATGCTTGTGGGAAACCAGGAAACAGAATCATAAGAATATGTACTGCTGATGCTGATGATCAATTGTCACATTATGGACCACCTTTTTTAAGGAGAAATATTCCCTTTTGTTTTGTTTTAATAACTAAAATATGGTCATTATTTCAGCTAGATTTTTTGGGGGGGAGGGGTTGATATGCTGTTAATTAATTTGATAGAATGTTGATGAAAGCCAGAATAATTTTAATCCCCAGGAGGATTAATTTGGGCAAAAATAAATTGCATACAGATTAATCCAATAATGGCTGCTGCAATTATCATGGAGGGGGGGTGGGGGGAATCATGATTCATTAGTTTGGCTTTGGTGGGAAAAGCCTGTTCATGTGAATAAGCTCCTAGGCAATGATGTTCTCAACTTCTACTGAATTTCTTGCAAATGCCACGCAAGACATGAATATTTGCAAGCATGATGGGTTGATTTAAGGGCAGGGGTGTAGGTTCCTATATCTCCACGTCTGTTCCATTTAGTTTAATTGAGGACCTGAAGATTTGTTGAGCACACTTTAAATTAATGTTCTCACAAACGTCAGGCAAAAGTGTGCAGTTTCACAGAAAGGTCAAGTCTTCTCTTTTTAGGCTTTCATTTTGCTTCACAGGAACTATTCTTCACAATGCACAATGTTCATGTGCACTGGTTACATTTTCAAAGCAAATGTGTAAAAAAAAGTGCATAATAAATGGTTAATTTAGGTTAAAAAAGCAACTTGGTTTTGTATTTCTCCATGAGTGGCAGGAGAAAATGTATTTTATTTCTCCTTGATTTAATACGCAAATTAGTGCAAGTACTGCTCCTAAGCTCAGTTGCCATTACCGCCTTTAAGGTACCAAAGGAGAGAACACTGTGATTTAATAGTGCCAAAAGAAAAAAAAGAGCTGCAGACTGCATGAGAAATGTATGCACACTGTGAGCCCTTTTATTTATTTTTTGAAACTCCAGACCCCCTTTCTTTCTTATTTAATGCAAGGTATTGTACAAAGCAAGTATTAAAACCTAGCTGAATGGAAAATAGCAATATATAAACTATTTTTTTTTAAGGATGGGTGAATAGGCATGCAAAGTAGTCTGTTGACAAAGGTCTTGCCGTTAAAAGCATGGAAAAGCACAACATTCCTCTTCTGTTGCCCCGGTTAGGAAATCCTTGTGTGGGGCTAAAAATCAAATCAAATCAATACTGGTCTGCTGAGAGATGTTAAGTGCATTCCCCCAAGATTCTCAGCATTTTACTCTGTCAGACTTTTCAAGGACGTCACTTTGCAATTTTCTGGTGTATGTACATGTCAATTCCATATTTGTATCTGTGGAGGCTTGCATGACTTCACATGCTGGGCTACCTTTCTAACCTTTCCAAGTTGAGTTGAATGGTCTGAAGGGTGGTTGTAAATGCGTTAGCCTGGTGGCACTTGCAATCCTCTCTGTGGCATAACTGACAAGTCTCCCGTATTCCCTGGGAAACCCCCGTTTTTCCAGCCGTTCCCAGCTGGAAAAAGTTTTTTTTGTTTCCCCCCGGTTTACTTACTGCCCGGGGGAGGCTCCTTCTGCGCATGTCTGGAGTCTCTGGACATGCACTGAAGCGATTTCTGGCGCGACGGCCATTTTGGAACTGGGTGGAGCATGCTCAGAAGCGACTTCCGGTGCTGCTCTACCCAGTTCCAAAATGGCGGCAGCGCTACTTCTGGTCTGCCGATCCCTTATTTTTCCGGCAGGAACTTGGCAGGTATGCTCTGTGGTCATGAACCCTGCACTATCTCCATAGATGCTAATTAAGAACACCTGAAGAGGACTATTATGCCCATGGTGTGTGGGGGAACCCTGCTAGATGGCAGGCCGTGACTCTTGCACACCATTTGCATTAAAATTGTGAGAGATCTTTTCCCCCTCCATCAGATCTGGCAGATGCTCAACATTTTAAGATGTTGGGCTTCATACTGTTTCTGTCGGGTTGCTAATAAAATGCAGAAACAGCCTTTTCGTGTGTTACAAGTAGGGATGGGGGAGGATTTCGGTTTGGAGCAAACTCTTCTGGTTAGTATCTGACATACCATGCTCACATCTGAACATAGACATGTGGGTTAGATTGCACACCTATGAACATTTCCAAGTATGGCTTCTTCCAGTTTACAGTTTTAGGGGTGTCTCCCACCCCGGGCATTTTGAGGGCTTCAATTTATTTCTGACCTAATGAAAAAACATATCTAGGTGACTTACATGCACAATCTACAGTGCAATCTTAAATGGGACTAGGAAGGGTGAGTGCAAAATGGCAGATTGTCCACCATCTCTAAAGCTTTACTGACTTATATGCCTGAACAGGCAGGAGGTTCTATAAGGGCATCCTACCCCCTTCTCCCCCTGTGCATGGATCTTTTTATAGTTCTTTAGTTCTCTCATCCCCCCCCCATGCGATTTCAATTGGAGATAATTAGTTGTGCCATCTCCAGTCTGACATAGGTGGCTGGTGTGATCCTGGAGCCCCTTGGATGAATGAAAGGGCCTTGGATCCAGTGTCTTCAAAAAAACACTCTGTTTGGGGACTAAAAATGGGCCACTGCTGACAAAAGAACCACTAACTGCAGCCCTATGCTCACAAATATTATCCATGAAAATAGAGGAAGCTTCCATGACAGATGCACAGTTCGTAGAAGGCAGAAAGTCTTCTCTTCTCTTTCCTAATCCCCCAAACTAGAGGATTTGGGGGTTAGGATTGCTGCTGTTTTGTGTCAATTTCTACTATCAAACTTGAAAATTCAGAAGAGATGTTGTCTTTGGGAAGCTTCTTTTGCTATCTAGTTTTCTAGTTGTGCTGCAAACTTCTGTTTGAGAAATATATTTACTTGTTGTCATAATGATATATGATTGCTTTGAATGAGAAATTGCTGCTCGTAATCCATCTCTCTTCCTCTTCCACCCACCCACAAATATCTACAATTAGGCCTATCAGCTAATTTATGTTGATGGCAATTGTTGTAAAACATTTTTTAAAACCCACAGATCTTGGAACTGAATTTTTCCTCTCCAGAAATTAAGCTCTGTTTCCTTTGTCCCAAAATCAGGCTTTATTGTTCGAGTGACTGGATACATAAATTCGTTTAATTAAAGTCATGGGCACATACACAATGTAAACCCTAGAAAGTTTGTTGGCATCAGCTTATATTGGATTGAATATTTTTATCCAAGATTTAGCTACTAATTAAGGAAGTTACTATTTTCAATGCAAATATGAACTCCATAGCAGGATGTCATTGGACTTTTTGGTCACTATATTCTTAGTTGTATTATTCAGTAACTTTCACCCTCTTCTAGAAATCATGGACTGACATTTGAGATGTTTTATGGTTCACCAGGGTGGATAATATTTATACTATTATTTGTTTGTTGTTTTATTTGAAGTATTTTAAGGCTGCCTTTCGGAGCAACCAACCCTCTCAAGGTGGCTTACATAAAAGCTTACAATTAAGGAATAATTTTAGTTTTACATACTTCCATGTATCAAAATGCATAGAGCGAACCTGCAACCAGTCTTATCTTCTCTTGTTGCATTTCCAAGGGATACCTCAACAGTATCACATACATCACTTTTTATTTAATGAAGAAAGTAGGTGGTTTTACACACTTCCATTGTTTCTCTTCATTCCCCCCCTCCCTACTTGGTATAGATTCTTTCCAACTGAAGCTTTCCAAATGTTCCATGCACTTAAATGCTCTCTCTCCAGTGTGGATTCCCTCATATATCATAATGTTTCTCTTTCTGTGTATACTTTCCTAGGAGCAATCCCAATTGAAAACAGTGGGCTATAACAGAGTAAACATGCATAAGAATGGCCTGTTAATCTGTGGATTTGCTAAACACTTCACCCAGGGCAAATCTGGGGGTGGTAATACATGTACACACAGAATCCCCCTCCTTTGAAAATGTAATTTGCATTGGAAGGAAGAAAGAAAAACCGTTGACCCTATTGCAAAAACACACTTAACATTAGTTTGGCCTTAAGTGTGGTGAGGAGGCATCTGTGAATAAGGCAAAGTAGGGACAATTTATCAGAGATGAGGGGCAGATTTTTCCAGTTTGTTTAAGATTTTGAATTCTAGAATGTTGCTTTCCAAACATCCCCCCCCCCCCTCAATACCTGGAACATTCTCTTCTCTGATGTTGGAGCTCTATTATTTTTCTTGCCATCCCTTCTTGCTTCTGTAAGAAAGCACACATCAGCCGCGTATCTGAGCTAAACCATAGGGTGGTTTGAGTGTGAGTTTAATGGCCTAGTTCATACAAAACCCAAAGCCAAACCATGGCTAAGTGTAACCACAGCAGTGTTCAGGAAAAAAAACGTGGTAACTACAGCTTGTGAGGCAAATCACAAGCATCTGGTTTAGATGTAACACTAAGCCCAACCATGGTTTAGCTTGGAGCAGTGTGGCAGAAGCAGAAAACCACCAAAGTGACTGTAATTTTCCTGTAAGGGTTCATGTTCAGCCATGGTTTGGGTGGCTTTACATTACATTTCACTGCATCTCAGTGAAATCTTTTTTTATTGCAGTTAATTTTTTCCTCTGTTTGACCTGGCTGAGCCATTCCTGCCTCCTTCCCAAAAAAACATCTTAATTCAGAGCCAATTCAAGTACATAATTCAGAATGGATCTTGCTGAATGTCAGAGTTAATGTGCAATTATATGGATTGCCTCGGAATCTTGATATCTACTTGCATGTACACTAATAGGAGATCGGAAATTGCTAAACAAAATATGCATTGGCACACACTGTACAGATTATTCATAAATGCACTTGCTGCTGCTTTACTTTTTCTATTGATGTCTGCTTAATCAAAAGCTTTTGAAACCAAGCTCGCTAAACTAAATTAGTAGATTGCATATAAATGACAGTCCTATCAAAACAGAGAGGGTTGGGTTTTTTTAATAATAAAAAGGTGTCACTAACATTCTGTCTGCTGCCAATCCTTGTTCCTGAACTTGCTGCCATGTGCTATCAGACGCTAGGGAACATTAGGAATCCAAAGGCAATTAGCAGTGAAATCTATTCGAAAAGTAGTTGATTTGTAAGAGCTCTCTTAAGAAAAGTTTAGCAAAAGAATTTTCAGAGTGGGCAAAAGACGAAAGTGCATCGTGTTCTTGGCAACAAATAGTTTCACAGTTATTGGCAGTAGAAAAATAGAACAGCTTTTGTTGCTCAAGTTCACCCCTTTAGGACCCATGAGTAAAGCTGAGGACATGTTTGGATGCTAGAAAATCAATAGTCTACAACTTTTAGTGCCTGGTGAATGTTGTGTAGTTAATAATTTAAAAAGAGGAAGTTGTTCTTCCAAGGCTTTCCCTTTTATCTGAAAGCAGGTCTCTGTGTATGTATGTTTGCATTATTTCCTTCATTTCCTTCTAGCGCTCAGCAGGATTAAAATAGCACAAACATACATTTCAGGAAATACTTTTTTGGGGAAGCAGTTGTATCTCTTTGGAGACTAAAGACTGTTGGAGATGGCGAGAAAAATATACAAATAGTGATTTATTTGGGCAGTATGTGTGTAGGAGAACATGATGAATATGTCTACAGCATAAAGTCAGAGAGAAACAATAGTCTGAGTTATTCTGCCAAGTGGACTGAATGAACTAAGTGTGCAAAATGTATACAGTAGAGGCAAAGCAGGCTTTCCCTGCCTCTAGGAATCTTTGAGCTAAGCTAGCTTAGGGCCAGTTCCCAAGGCAGAAATGAGGTGGGACAAGGTCTTTCTCCATTGTGCAATGCAAAAACAGTTCAGTAGTGAGAAATGGAGTTGCTTGGAATTCCCCCTTTTTTGTGAAGGAGCTCATTTTTTTTGCAGGTACTAGGAAGTTTATAAGCTTATATATATGTATATAAACACACACAGAGAGAAAATGGATGAATTCAGGTAGTTTTTAAAAACATTTTTATTATTATTTATTAAATTTATATACCACCCTTTGTGTAGTGGTGTTAAATATATCATGTTTATGAATAAGTAGTTTGTTAAGGGTGTTGGGAATTGTAGTTTTGTGACTGGCAAGCTACAGTTTCCATGTCTCTTTGAGGGGAATTATTTGCTTTCAAATGTATGATGTGTAGTAGCTTATATAGTGGTTGTGGTCAATGGACCACAAGCAGGCTCCTGTATACCACAAACTTCACCTGCACTCTTTCTTTTCTTTTTAAACTTCACAGCTGCAGTGATGCTGGTGCCTGAAAGGAAAACAGAGGATGGGTTTGAGGAACACTTTGGTATTAACTACATGGGACACTTCTTGTTGACTCACCTTCTCTTGGAAACACTGAAGCAATCAGGAACCCACAGCCACAATGCTCGAATTGTCACTCTCTCATCAGCTACCCATTATGTAGCAGAATTACGTCTTAACGATCTGCAAAGCAGGTATATTAAAATAAAATAAAAAACTTCACTATACCTCAAGTCTACAAAAAATTGAAACCAGAATCCCAGAATTTAGCTCATTTGCCTTGTAATTCTAGACTTACTTATTCCATGTTTGTATCCCATTCCCTCCCTCCCTTCAGGACTGGACAACTCTGAAAAGCTTCTTGCCTTCATGGGCATGAATTTTGGGTTCTGCACATCAAAGAATTTGCTCCCAGTACCAGCCTATTCTTCCTTCTAACACACACCCCTTGGAATGCACTGTAATAACATACGAGGGCTGCAGTATTTAATTGGGTGAAGCATTGTGTCCTGCTTAATCAGGAATCAGATTTTTAAAAAAATTAAAAAAGATTCGAAATAATTATTTTTAAGAGAAACACTTATGAAGACTCCAGATGGCAACCACCATCTTAAGGGCCATTCTGTTTTGTGTGTGTGGAGGGGGTAATACCTCTACAAAGATGTCGGCTGGGCTCTTCACCTTTCAGGGATGCTGTGGTTGCACCCGTGGGTTGAGGTCCAAAGTCCCTTCCAGCCCCATGATTCCATAAATTCATCCTCTAAAACACACACAAAATGACTTTTTCTTTAGGACAAGCTTTCTTATATGCAAATTAATTCAAGTTTAGTTGGTTTAATTTATTGATTACACAAATCGACATTTCTCTAATTGTGTGACAACCTTCCTAGTTAACCTTCAGAAAGGGGGATGTCTGGGAGGGTTTGCTAGGCAGAAGTTCTCACCCACAGCTGGAAATGATGCCCTTGTGACATGTTGAGGACTATAATTTCCCGCTGGGGAGCATGGGATTTGCAATGTCCTCTTACCTCCAAATTCATTAAGCCATGCAGAAGAAGAAACTACAATTTCGTGCTCCTCAATATTTCCCAGATTCTCTGTTGTCCGAGATGCTACCCTTGCACAGTTTTATTACAGCAAAGACAAGTAGGGAGGAAAATATTGTAGAAGGGCCATAGCTCAGTGGCTAGCATCTGCTTTGCATGCAGAAGGTCTCAGGTTCAATTCCTGGCAACTCCAGGAATGTTCCCTGCCAGAAATCCTGGACAGCTGCTGCCGCGAGTCAGTCGACAATTCTGAGCAAGAGGCTCCCTGTTGTTTGGTTTTCCAACCTACACAGAGTCTAGCACTTCTCCACTGACTGTCAGTTTCTCTCATCAGTTTTGCTCTCCAATTGGCAATATCCCCCTTCAATACCCTTGCCAATTGGCAGGCATTCTGGCATGTGTTGGATATCATTTATTCTATTTAAATGTTGCCAGATTTCTGTTCATCCACCTGCCTGCTCCTCAACCCTTTTCATTGGGTTAATCTGTTCTTCCTTTGCTCTGTTTTGGAAGAATCATAGAGGGGGAATTTATAGGTCTCTAATCCCAGCCCCTCCTTATTATACCCTATTACCAAGCCACTTTTCTACCCAGCCATTCCTTTTGCATTGCTAGAACTGTGTTGTCTTCTTCACTTGCATGGTGTGACTTTGGAGACTGATAACGGTAAAGGGACCCCTGACCATTAGGTCCAGTCGTGACCGACTCTGGGGTTGCGTGCTCATCTCGCATTATTGGCCGAGGGAGCCGGCGTACAGCTTCCAGGTCATGTGGCCAGCATCACAAAGCCGCTTCTGTCGAACCAGAGCAGCACACGGAAACACCGTTTACCTTCCTGTTGTAGCGGTCCCTATTTATCTACTTGCACTTTGACGTGCTTTTGAACTGCTAGGTTGGCAGGAGCTGGGGCCGAGCAACAGGAGCTCACCCCATCGCAGGGATTCGAACCGCCGACCTTCTGATCAGCAAGCCCTAGGCTCTGTGGTTTAACCCACAGCGCCACCTGATACTGGCTGCTAAATTCAACATCCTGACAAACTTGGACGGATTAAAGGAGCTAAAAAGTCATGTCGGGGTAATGCCTTTTTAGGTGTAAGAATGGAATGCATATGCTGTTGTCTTCTCTTCCATGGCAGCCTGATAGAACAGCCTCTGTGTTTCTACTAATGTAACCCAAGGCAGATTATGAAAGCCACAGAGTATGAACCTAGGTATATTGTGGAATGCCTACAGAGTGGAATATCTGAATATATCTGAGCACCTGTATGAAATCATTTCAGCTGAAAAATGCACAGTGAGTGTGTAGGGTTCAACCAGGCAGAGTGCCTTCTCAGTAGTGGCACCCTCCCTGTGGAACACCCTCCCTTCAGATGTCAAGGAGATAAAGAACTCTACAACTTTAGGAAGACATTTAACACAGCCCTGTATTGGGAAGTTTTTAATATTTGATGCTTTAGTATGTTTAACTGTACAGTGGTACCTCGACTTACGAACGACTCGACAACTGAATTTTTCGACTTACGAATGGGGGTAATGGCCGCACGCTTACGAATGTCTCGACATCCGGAAAAAATCTGCGGCGGTTTTAGATAGGGATTTTTCGACTTACGGATTTTTAGATAGGGTTGCTTCAACTTCCGATTTTTTCCGTTTTCAATGCATTCCTATGGGAAATCGCGTTTCCAGTGGCGTTTTCCGACTTAAGAATTTTCCGACTTACGAAGGTGCCTTCGGAACGGATTAAATTCGTAAGTCGAGGCACCACTGTATATATTCTGTAAGCTGCCCAGAGTGGCTGGGGAAGCCCAGCCATATGGGCGGGGTATAAATAATAAAATCACCTGTATTTGAAGAAGTGTGCATGCACACGAAAACTCATACCAATGACAAACTTAGTTGGTCTCTTAAAGTGCTACTGGAAGGAATTTTTTTATTTTGTTAATAAAATCACCACCACCATCATCAGCTAAACTTTGGTTTTGTAGCACATCCTTGCATTGTGAGAACTCATTCTGTTTCACAAGCCTGTTGCATGTGAGCTACACATTACCAAGGTCATGTCCTCCTTTGCTGAAGCACAAATCCAAAGCTCACTTGGAGCAGTTTTTTTGAATCCTGGCTTGCTTGCACAGTGTCAGTGAAAGATGCATAGGCTTAATTTAGGGGTGCCATTTGGAGAGGGTGGAAGGGTAGTGAACTCTCTCTTCCCCTGCTATTTCAGGGCTCGTGAGTATTCCTTTGGGTCACTTATAGCTTTGGTTACTTTAGAAGTATTTATTTTTATACTGCCTTTTGACCCTGAGATGGCTTCCCATGAGGCTCATTTCTCTCCCCCCTGCTTAAAAATACTGGGAACTGTAGTTTATCCCCACACACCTTCAGCAAACTACAGTTTCCAGGACTCTCTGGGGGATTCTTTAACGGCATGCTGGGTGTGCAGCCACGGTTTGCAAAACAAAACACCACAAAACCAACTTTTAGAATAATCAAAGAGCAGCGTTAAAGCTTTTACATCAAAAAACATTTCAGGACAGGTGGAACAAGAATTGTTTTCATCTTTCCTGTTCACCTGAAGGTCTTCAGGAATACCTGTCCAAAATAAAAAATAAAAAAAATCCTGTCCTACATTGCCACAAACCACATTTATTTTGTTTTGGTGGTGGGACATCTGACAGGGTCGCAGAAGATAACAAAAAGTAAACACAACAAATATCTTTAAGATTTATAACTTCTTAGCAATTTAATCTTGTACAGGTTTCTTTACAGTGCCGTGACTCATCTTCCCCCATTCCCTTTGCAACGCATACTACTGAAACCTGTAATAGTGCTCTGGTTTCCTCCTTACGATACGATAATCTTTATTGTCATTGTCCAATGGCTTAGCAAATTTCTTAAATGGCATTTCAACAAAAGTCCCATTTTAGCATGCAGTGTTTTGATAGCCTTTCTTCTGTGTTCTCCTCTGAAATTGCGTGGACACGAGAGAGCAAAATGTAGGTATAATCATGCCAGCTAGAATTTCTCCTGAATGGGCAGCTGTCTTTTCCTGCCTATTACAAAAGTCCATCATTTTGCTTCAAGAGAGGCATCTCAATTTGCATCCAGGGCTTCCATATCTTTGAAATATCACCCTCTTTTGTGGGGAAAACAAAAAGGAGCAGTATCTCCTTAAGATCCTGATTATAAAGCCCTTGGAGAGCAGTTGGACCAAACAGAAGGCCCACATTTTGTTAGTGAAGTATTGTATGAACAGTGATTTAAACAGTTCTTTCTTTATATGTTGACTGTAAAATAGAGCATTGCACCTACATTTGCTTATACTGCTCCTTAGTAACTTCAGTAAACACAATAAGGTATTTTAAGAGTAGCCATTACATTACTAAATATTAATCTAACTCACTTGTTTTCCTGTTTTCCACTGCTCCTGATTACCATTGTTACAAGTGAAATTGCCTTTAGACAAATGGCTGTAATGATTCCAGCCCACATATGCAACATAAGTCTAGGCAGTAATTTCATCCTGAACTTACCTTTTTTGCCTGAATATTTATTGCAGTGCTGTCAGTATAACAGCATGATAGATTAGGAGGTTTTGCATTAAAATGATTCTTAAGTAAAGTAGACATGAATATGTTGAATGAGCCCCTGGAGAACCTTTTTAAAGCTTCTGAAGCTTTCTTTGTTTCTTGGATACCTCATTTCAAAAGTTTTAGATCTTGGAAAATTCAAATAGTGAATACTATAAGCCTGCTTGTTCTATGGAATTCATTCCTGTCAATGTCCATTTAAACATTATGGTTTTTTTTACAGTTATGATAACCTCCATTTGTTTTCCAGTCAACAACACTGGTAAAATAAGCACAGATGCCACACACTGGCTAACACAAACAATACATTTTGTATGCTATTTTCTAGGCAAGATTTGCCTAAAAGCTCATTTGATGGAAATACTGTTGTGATTTGATTTTTCAGATTGTTTGATTTCCTTTATTTTTCTTGGTTTGGGATTTATTTCCATGAGGAGAGGGTTGCAAATCACATCGATTTGGGTGACATGCTGATTCAGACCATGGCCTAGCTCACAGCAGTGAAGCAGAAGGAGGACCACAGGAGCAGCATCATGGCCACAACGTCCTCTCCAGAAGCCCACACACTTCCTTATTTGCACAAAGCCATGATTTGTCTTGGTGCCCCATTTCTCTGACTTTGTTCTGTGGAACCCTGGGGTTCTGCAAAGCAGTGCAAGGGGTTCCGCAAATAAAAAATTGTAATGGTGGAGAAGCATGCACAGTGTGTGATTTCCACTGAGTTGCAGCCATTGAGATTAAATACCCTTCCTTTTCTTCCTTTCCAAGAGCTAAATCAGTAGTGGCCAGTGTAGGCAGGGCTATGTTGGGTACCTGGCTTCCCAAACCCTGTGCTTTGTTGTTCGTTACTGAAAGGGGGGCCTTGAGGCAGCAGGGAACTTACATTTGCCATTGCCATATCCCTCCTTCTCTTTGTTACTGGCAGTAACACACTGCATTGGGAAGCCCAGTAAGCAACACCCTGTCCACACCATACCACTACTGGGTTAAATTGGCCGTTGAATCACTTGTCATGGGAATTCTTTGTGCCCCTCTTAGCACCTTCCATTGAGCTGCAGCCTGCAAGCAAGGGTTCAGAATGCTACTCCTTTTAACACTGACTCCTTTTAACACTAGGGGAGTCTTGGCTTTGTCCTTCTCATTAGATCTGGGAAGTATCTGGGCAGCCGTTTCTACATACCGAGGGTTAAAGACATTCTGTGTTGGGAGTGAAGGCTCTTTATGAGGCAAAAAAAAATAGTTGTCCAAGTTACCTATATGTTACCTATATCATTGTCCTTCTCAGAACACCTGCGTCTTTTTGCTCTTCTAATTTCTGTTATACTTCTAGTGTTATCCAGGCTGTGTTTCCCAGGTCGTTTAATTGGGTCCACAGTCTCGTCAACAGTGAGTTGATTTATGACCAATTTAGGGGCATCTTGATGATGAGAGAAGACAAAGAAGATGGACAGGAACAAGCCCCCCAAAATCGGAATGTTCCTTCCACACTGTCTCTTCAGTACCCTGCTGTGCTGCTCCTACAGTTTGTTTGTATTGTGTAAAGAGTTTTATAATTTTAAAAGGATAAAAGCCCTAATAAAGTAAAAAAATCGAAGCATATAGATGTAATCACCAGAAGGTTAAGACGGCGGCTGTGAGGCTGATTAGCTCTTTGGGGTAATTTACAAGGCTGGCTTCATAACATTTTACAGTGTTGCTCGCTGGGGGTTATCAGAGCATATAAACAACCTTGCTGTTAGCAGAAAAGAGGAAAAGTGGCCAGCAGTCAGCCCCCGTGTTACAGTTAAAACAGAGTTTAAAAATAATCTGATAAGCGTGTCTTACCTCTGTGCCATCTTAAAGGAAACCCTTTGTTACATACTCTAACACTGACAGAGATAAGGACTCTTTCTGGTGAGAGCCAAAGCCTAAAGGATGACAAGCAAAGCAATGGCTTCTCCCATCAGTGGCTATCAACAGCAGAGTTTTTCAAAGTCTCAGAGTTGATGCTTCTAAAAGTTGCAGCTCTGGCTGGCTCCTCCAAGGATCAACTCCATCCCTCCTGTTTATACGGTCTATAGTTTTTAAAGTGAAGGGTTCCAGCTCTGCAGAGAGAGAGAGAGAGAGAGAGAGAAGCACTGTCTCAGTATTGCGAGCAAGCAAAGTCAGTACTGTATGTAACAAGATAGCTTGGAGAGCTTTCTGTTGAGGGCTTCATTCCATAGAAGAATGCCTCTGAATACCAGTTGCTGGAAATCCCAGGTGGGCTGAGTGCTGTTGTAGTGAAGTCCTGCTTGCATGCTCCCCACATGAATGTAGCTGGCCACTGTGAAAACAGGATGCTGGACAAGCCGAGCCAATGGCATGCTCCAGCAAACTATTCCTAAAGAGAAAAGATTCACATTTGACTGTGTTCTTGCCCTGTTTATCTGCTGCCGGTTAGAAATAAGTGTCTAGACAGCTTTAATAAACCCTAGTTTGCTGGCTGCTCACCAACTGTTAGAGAAATCTTGGCAACATATATAGACGCTAATATTTCTAGACTTGTTGCCAGAGGAACGTCCTGCCTGCCTGCCTGCCTGCCTTTCACCCTGTTGTCTCGCATATTGTGTTTGTGTGTCAGCCATACATATATATATATACACACACACACACATGTGCATGTAAAGATCAAGATTCAGAGCATCCACTGTGTTTTAAGGAAAGAAGCAAAATAGCTAAAGGAGGAAGATAAATGGAAAGGACGCCACTTATGAGCATCCTTAGTATTTAAACCACAATTTACGGATAGTTCTGCTGCCAAATGTGTGAAAAGCTTACTTAAATCAATAGAAAGTGGCCATCTATAGTTGCACACAGGATTATTGTAAGCACAGGACTCTTGATGTAATGAAGCTCTTTATGGTGCCTGGAAGAGCAGCCCCATTCAGACATTCTTGAAAATTGGAAATTCCATCTGAGGGTTGGCACAGAGATTACCATTCCAACTCTATCCTGTCTACCATCCTCAATGCGTTCTAGCAAAAAGCCTGTTTCTACCCATTTAGGCTCTTCAGCTTACAGAGGGTGATGGGAATTGGGAAGCTAGCATGCTCATCTCTGTGTATGGAATTTCCATTTTATAATAATGTCTTTGATAGGACTACCTTTTCTCAATTAATAGGCCAGATATTCAATCTAAAAGGATGATTTTTAAAAGGAATAGTGCACCAGTCTTGCACATAATGGCAAATTGGCCACTGAGCATAATGCTAGAAATTACACAAATAATTCCCACATTCCATGCAGCTAAAAACCTGACGTCACCAGCTAAAGGACTGAATATATCTATGGCTGTCTGCGGGTTTTTCCTTAGCCTAGACAACAGCGATGTTTTACAAACATAAGGCACAAATCATTAAGAAAGCTTTATGAGTTCTAGAGTGCTTCTGTTTTGCTCACCAAGTGCTGAAGCTAAGGTGTATTGCAGCATTTTAAATGCAGCCTTTTGTTAGAAGTCACGTTACGGTATGCAGAATAACAGTGCTTTTGTTGGAACATTTAGCAATCTGCCTGCCTCCGAGTACGGTACATTCTTAATATACTGCTGTGCCCCCTAGACAGATCAACACCTTGGAAATTGGAGGGAGGTAGATTGGGAAAGGAAGTGCCAATGGTTTTTGACGTGTAGAATATACAAGTGGTTTGTGGCAGCCAGGAAATCCTGGCTTCTGGCAACATTGAGGTGAATTATAGCTGTCTTTTGTGAGCTGTGCACAATTATGCGTCTCTGAAGAATGAGCCCTAACAAGAAGGCAGGGTAGGGGGGGGGGGGAGGCCACCAGGAACCTAGAAGTGACATCAAGTAGCCACTTGATGTATTTTTCTGACCTTGTGTCAATCAATATGCGTCATTCTCCCCTTCAGGTGTAGTGCATTTGTCAGCAGTTTTTTTAAAAAAATGAATAAAAGAACATGGCACAAAAGGAACAGAAGGTGAAACATAGGCCTTGGTAGGCTCATGTTGTTCTCTCTCTCTCTCTCTCTCTCTCTCTCTCTCTCTCTCTCTCTCTCTCTGCACAGTGCATACCATCTTGTGCTCAACTGAGCATGATTTTGCAGTATTTGGAGCACAACCTAAGCTGCTGTTGCAGCCAGAAACAGGAGGTCTTGTCATTTTCTGGAATAAGGTGTAGCCCTTAAAATGTAGTGCAGCCAGAAACTGAACAGTGTTAGAGGAGTAACTGATCCAGAAGTTTGGGGGGGGGAGCTATTTTCCCCTGTACCATCTCCAAAGTTCCACCATGCGACCCCAGAACAGGTATTAGCGTTTCATATCTAGAGAGACGTGAAGCTATGCTCTTCCATTGTGCAAGTCCTGTGCTTTAATCGTGCAAGTGAGAGAATGGGCTGTGATCACAAAAGCGCACTTGAGCATCTGTACTATGTATCTTTTTGTTAATATGTGGCTGTCAGAATTTGCAGGTAATTTTTCACTGTGTCCAGATAACTTTTCCACATGCTGGAGGCTCTTTATCTCTCCTATTTTCAAGTTTGTTTTCCATATTACAGTAATCAAGCCATACAGTACTTACTTTCCAATGCTAATACTGTAAGTGCAACAGTCCTTTCTTTTGAGATCTGTGAAGCAGAGGCTGCCTATTTTTAACCGCTATCAATCCAAAACGAGACTTCCGGAAGTCACAGGAAATAACACATATGGTGAGAGTCATAATTTAATTCTCCCAAGTGAGAACAATACCAGTGAGGTGCCAACACTACAGTTTATATTAACAGGCAGGTTTATCTAAAGCACTTTCCATAAATGACACAATGAAATCTACTGAATCACTTTGGCTACTGCAAGCAATGTGTTTTGAGATGATAAGCCCATTTTGAGGGCCATTTTGTCGTACTGCTGCTTTTCTTATCCACTTTTCTATAATTTATTAAAACTTGTAACCAATCATGTGTCCTATAGCACTCATCGCAGTTATCTTCAGAGAATTAATTCGATTCTGTGTTTTTCCACCCCGTGCAGTTGCTTGTATTCACCCCATGGAGCCTACGCCCAAAGCAAACTTGCCCTTGTTCTGTTTGCCTACCGACTACAACATCTCCTGACAGCAGAAGGGAGCCATGTGACTGTTAACGTTGTAGATCCTGGAGTAGTGAATACCAATCTCTACCAACATGTCTGCTGGGCAGCAAAAATGGTCAAGTGGATGACAGGCTGGCTTCTCTTAAAGGTACCTGGGGGTATTGTCAGAGTGTCATTTTGTGACAAGGTCTCCTGTGCATGGCTAAAGATGTAATCAGTATTGCTAGTGGCTCACAAATTTCTCATCTCTTCTTGTTGTGTTCATCCTGTGCTGCTAACATGTATCAGAAACACCTGATGATAATAATAATAATAATAATAATTTATTTACACCCCGCCCTCCCCAGCCAAAGGCTGGCTCAGGGCGGCTAACACTAGATATAAAACAGCTGATTAAAATACAACTTAAGAACAAGATTAAATACATTAAAATTGAAATTAAAATGCAGCCTCATACGGATGGAAAAGGAAAAGAGGAAAATGGGGGAGGGGATCAGGGTGGCTCCAGGCCAAATGCCAGGCGGAACAACTCTGTCTTACAGGCCCTGCGGAAAGAAATCAGGTCCTGCAGGACCCTGGTCTCAGGAGACAGAGCGTTCCACCAGGTCGGAGCCAGTGTTGAGAAGGCCCTGGTTCTAGGTCAGAAGTTAATATGGCACACAGGTGGCCAACTGGCAGCCCAGCTAGTCCCCAGCTGGTTTTTCGCTTCCCCCAGACCTGCCAGGTCAGACTTTGTGCTCACATGATGCTGCAGGCCCAGGCAATACGTCTTTGGCCAATAGCTTCACACAAGGCGCTGCTTCTACATTAGCTGTCCAGCTTCCAACTCCGTGACATAAGGCTCCAGGGACATTTCTCTCTTTGCTCAGGAAAGGTTGAATGCAGGCCTCAAGGACTGCCTCTTTCCAAATGAACCTCCCCAGAATCAGATCGTCTTCTGAGACCCTTCTTCATGTGCCACCTCCCTGCTGTTTGCACTAGTGCAACGTTCTTACTTTAATCCTACCTTTGTGAATTTCAGAGTGAAAGGGCATGGTTGGGATAGCAAATTGTTGTACAGTTTATAAGTCTGACATGTACAATATCTCACAATCTGAAAAGCATGACAGACTTCTCCAAAAGACCTTTGGTCAAACCCTCATATTTTACTTCTTGTACAGTAAGGTTGTCCCAAGATTATTTTTACCTTGCCATGTGGAGACTTACCAGTATTTCTTATGTATAACAAACAAATGATAACAGCTGCTGTTTACCACATGAGATGCTCTGTCTCTTTCCAGCCTTTTACCCTAAAACCAGCTGTACTTGCCTTCTGTGTTGCTTCTCAACCAGAAGCATTTTCACATGTGGTATAACAGCTGTTTCTTCATCTAGAGCCTTCTATGTACTGCTAGTTTTACATTGAAAGAAGAGATATGATTTAACTGTCACCTCTCAATAGGCCCTAAGAGTTTATTCAGCTAGAATCCTAACAGTGTCTCTAAGGTGCTTCTGGAAGGAATTTTTTTATTAGTGTAATCCTGTGTGTGTCTGCTCAGAGGTAAATCCCACTAAGTTCTGCAGGGCTTACTCACAGGTTAATAGGACTGTAGTCTGAATTCAGTGGGTGGTAGTCAACTAGGTTTTACTCCAACTTAGACCCATTCAAATTAATTAACATGATTCCAATAGGTCAGTTGATTTTAGTAGGTCTACCTTGGGTAAAACTTAGTTGACTACCACCCAGTTAACATCTACTTTTAGATAAAATTGCAGAAATAGTTACAAAGGGAAAAAATATCTGTCTGTCTTTCATATATTTGAAAGAGTTTACTAAAATAAAGTTGTGTTACACTGAAATCTTCCCTAATGTTGGATTAGGGCCTAGATTGTCCACACTTGGCAGGTGGATTTAAAACTTTGATATGAATATACAACCAATATAGTGAAGTGCTTATAATCTGAAATAGTGTATAAAACCAAATTCTTAATACAATAAAACCATTCATTGGAAATACCTGATAATACTGTTTAAAAATACTACTTTAAAAGAAAAAGTGAATTGTTGATAATACACCCGAGGGGAGGGGGGACACAAATTTCTGAAGAAAAAAGTATCTGTTTTATGACTTAAGTATAGACTGGTTTTTTTCCTAGTGTGATTTGCATCCAGTGGCATATTCTTCCAGTGGCAGATAATGCAAAAAAACCAAAAAACTTCAGCCTGGACCCACCATAAGCAAGTTGATTGGAATCTGTCAATGTGATTCTAGTAGGCTGAATTAAATTATGCCCTTTGTGCTTTCAAGTATGTTTCTTTTATTCTGGTCAGATAAGCTCCATGTCCTGGCCTGATTTCGGAGAGTCCTGTTGCAGCCCTCTGGGAAATAATTGGGCACTGATCTGCTGTAACGACGGCTGTGATCCGTTAACACTTCACAGAATTACTGATCTATGCATGTGGCCCCTGATGTAAATCCACGCTGAAATTCAAAAACAATGAGAATGCTGAATCACATATGTGAACTGTCAGGAAGTAAATGCTACACTGGACTGAAACATAGGTTTCTTAAAAGTGCCCAGCATTGGCTGTAATCTCTCATTCCCTCTCCATTGCCGTCAACAGCCTGTAGGCTTCTTTCTTTCTTTCTTTCTTTCTTTCTTTCTTTCTTTCTTTCTTTCTTTCTTTCTTTCTTAATGTCTGTCTTTATATAATGCTCTGCGGTTCAGTCTCCAAAGAATTAGGCAAGTAGGCAGCATTTCTCCAGCAAGAAACAACTATAGCACACACCCCTTTTTTTAACCAGCCATTTCAGCCCATGTAAGCTTCTCATTTAGAAGGAGATACTGAGATGAAATGTGCTTGAGAAGAAAATGTGTGCATTTGCTTACTGCATGTTATGGTATTATAGAGCAACCTTGGTTGAAGACATGCAGTATTAATTGTCCATGAAGGGAAAATTTTTTTTGCAGCAGAGTACTGGGATACATTTGCTCCCTCTCCTAAGATGAGGTTTCCACTTTTTAAATTATGTACTAAGGATCCTCCAGCCACAGGTTTGGGTTCCAGTTCCAAATGAGCTGTATACTCCTTCCTGCTTCAACAGCTTCTTCCTGGTCTCTTCCAGTGGCTTCTTGTCTCTCCTGCGGTTTGCCATCCACTTTCCTATCAAACTCAAAAACACAACCCCTTTCCATCCTCAAGTAGACTTCCCACACGTGTATCCTATCCCTGTCCCTGTGGTCCTTTCAGATGCCTGCTTGACATGTTCCCTTTAATCCCAAGCATTTCCCTTTAAAAGTCAGGGCACTGTTTTGTATAGCAGTTTCCAGGAGCTGGCTCAAAGCATTCTAACCCAGGATCCATGTACCTCACCCGTAGGGACTTTTGTAGCCCACAACGCTACATACAGGAACGTGAGTGATCATCCTGATCTTCCTTGCCAGTAACAGCTTTTTTTAAAAAAAAAAAGAGGGAAAGTGAGTGAGAGAGAGAGGATCTTACCGCACATGTAGTTACTGCGCTGAAGAATGACAATGCTTTGAGAAATTTGGCAGGTTACAAAAAATTTCCACTTCTACCTATTATTTGTCACTGTCAGTAAAGTGCAAGCAGTAGACAAGAAACGTTGCAATTATCTTCCAGTTAATACTCTCCCAAGTCAAAAAGAGGGCAGGGGCTATGGCACTTCTGACAAGCAATTAACTAGCCTTCATTCCAACACCCCAGGGCAGTCCCGGGATGTGAAAGACAGCAGCAGTCTTTCTTTTAAGACAGCAATTTTAAAGATGGACAGGGAAGTGGGAGCATGTGTGATCTTTCTGCTGCATCCTCCATGTTGTAAAATTCCATTAAAATAATACATTGGTGGGGGGAGGGCCAGCCGTTGTTCACAAATGGTCTTACGTTTATATTTCAAGTATTCTGCAAGGTGTCAACAGGTCTCTTCCCAAGGGTGGGTGGTTTTTTTAAAAATAATTAGAAATGGACGAGCAAAAAAAATAATTCTGGAAGTGGGCATGGTTTTGAATAAAAACCCTGGCTCTTGTCCAAAGAAGATAATGAAGGAAGTACTTTCCAGCTAATTAAGACTGCTGTCCTATACACGCTTGAAGTCAACAGGACTTCTGATTAGTCAGGTATAGGATCACACTGTAAGGCTGCCTCTGAGGAAGGCCTTTTGAACCTTACAGTAAGGCTAACTGAGCACAGTGGGGCTTCCTTCTGCATAAACATTTAGGGCTGTAGATCGCATCTGTGCATTCTGCAAACACAGAGACAAGCTCTTGAGAATAACAGTTATCCAAATGTATTGATTCCTGTATATAGCTCCATCTCCCCCTTCCTCTGTTCCAATGATGTTGCTTGTGATTTACCTATCTTAACATATTAGATGAAGGACACACACCATAGAAAACTTGATATGGAATATCTGAACACACTTAAAATTGCTTAGTTTGTCCTACAGCCTGAACTACTTATATACAGTAGTAACTTGCATCCTGAACGCCGCGGAACTCAGATGTTTTGGCTCCCAAACACCGCCAACCTAGAAGTGATTGTTCTGGTTTGCGAACATTCTTTTGGAACCTGAACATCCAACGGGGCTTCCATGGCTTCTGATTGGCTGCAGGAGCTTCCTGCAGCCAATCAGAAGCCGCAATTTGGTTTTTGAATGGTTTGGAAGTCGAACAGACTTCTGGAACGGGTTCCATTCAACTTCCAATGTACAACAGTGTTGTTGTTGTTTGTTTGTTTTCATGATGCACCTCTATTTTTAAGGCTGCAGAGCGTGATGTAGGGCTGAGAAAACGTGTGTAGGTTTGCACTGCAAGGGAAGTGTTTTTACAATTGTCTCATTAATGAATTGTTAAATGGATTGTACATAAATTTTGCTTTTATAGTTGCCCTGAAGGAAGAGTAATAAGACTTGCAATGTGCTAGACTCATAAATCACCCCTTTCCTCTGTTTCTTTTTGCTTGCTTTCACTTCCCTCTCGGTTTCCCCCACCTCCTGCATTGCTCTTTCTCTGGATCAAATAAAGCCCAGTTAACTTGTTTGCATCACTTGAGTAAGTTTAAAAATCTGTACCATGGAACGTGTATAGATTAGTGTTTACTGATCTCAAAACAAAGAGCATGCTGGAATTCTTGTGTCTGAAAAAATAGGCATCCATTGCTTTATGGCTTTAATTAGTTAGTGGCTTTCTCCTAAAATTAGGAATATTCAGTAGCAGTGTGTAGGGCAAGGCAGAGCCACCCTCCTCACTCCTTACCTGGACTGGGAAGGGAAGGGAAAGTCAGCAAGGAGGTTGAGGCTGCATGGATGAAGCAGATGGAGCACTGGATTAGCAACAGTGCTTGTGCCACTGATCCAACAAGCCACCTTGCCACTGCCCTGCTCTGTCCTGCCATCAGCCTATTCTAGGCAAGGAGCAGCAACACTGGTGTCAGAAGTGTTGCTTCATAGATCTACCATGCATGCCACTGCTGGAAATATTGTCTAGAAGGCATGCATTCTTGGTAACAGGTCTGCAAATTAATGGTGATTGGTCCTATTTTCATTAAGCAATGAAATACAATGAAGCAGAAAAATGTTATTTTTTAAAATATTCCGAAACGGAAATCTGAATTGCCACATGTTCTTCAATTTTACTCTTAAGTACCTACACAATATAAGTCAAATAACAAACATCTCTCTCATTAGCCTTAAGTGCTTTTTGTCACAACAGCACTATGGAAACTCATTCTTGTCTAGGTTTTTAATATTTT
Organism: Zootoca vivipara; assembly: GCF_965207765.1. Classification (NCBI taxonomy): domain Eukaryota; kingdom Metazoa; phylum Chordata; class Lepidosauria; order Squamata; family Lacertidae; genus Zootoca; species Zootoca vivipara. The sequence continues at coordinate 33,468,408 of NC_142587.1, read as the reverse complement.
TCTTTTGCCTCTCAGTGTTTCTAGGACCTTCCTTTCACCCTCACTTGAGTTGATTGTTTAAAAAAGGCCAATATACAACTTACTTGAAGTGATGAGAGCACAGGTTTAGCAAGCGGGAAATAATTAAAGCAATTTATCTCACTGAGTGATGCAGCCTGTTCAGTTTGAATAAAAATTAACTTAATTTTATTTTTCTCCATCTGTGTTCCAGGCCTAAGGCTTTGCAAAGTTCACAAACAATTGTAATCCTCTTAGTGAGCGCATATTTAAGAACCAAAAGGTCAGCCATCTTTCATTCATTCATCAAAGTTATTGTACAATTAAAGAAAAGCAAATAGCTGTTTTAAGTTTTGTTTTCAAAGGGTCCTGATCAGACTAAGGCCCTATGAATTCCTTCAAAGGCTTAAAGCTCATCCACACTTCCTCTTGTCACACTGCTTTCCTTAGAGGAAAATCGTTCTTTAGTGCTCAGACAGAGCAAACCAGAGGAGACCAGGGGGAAGGAGAGCTGGTCACTGCAGAAGAGAGAGATAGCTTGGCTCCCTCACCAGCCTGACTTATCACTGCCTCTTAGCCCCACTCCTCTCCAGCCTCTGCTTCTGCATCTGATTCTGAACTACTCTCTGCCACAGACTCTTCCTGCTCACAAAACCCTATTACCTCTTCAGCTCCTGACACCTCCTCCTCCCCCATGTCTGCTCCCTCTTCAACTTCTGTTCACTCATCGTCATCCCAGCACCACTCCCCTGGTTCTGAGCCTTCTTCCTTTAGAGATTCCCCAGCTGCCACCTCCCACCGCTCTTCTGCATCCAGCCAGTCCTTGACACTGAGCATGCTCAGTGGCCATGGAATGCTGAGAAGACAGAACATGAAACTATGGGGGTGGGGAAGATTCTCTGGAAAGAGGGCATGACTGGCTGGAACCCTGCACTGCAACATTTTGTTGCAGGTTCCACTTCTACACTAGTATTTGCATTCTTTTGTACACTACAGAGTGTTCTTCATTATTGGTTTTTGTCCGTCCCGTCCCCCCCAGATATAGCCAAAGTACCTTTTTAATATGCTGCACTTTACATCTAAACCATCTTCTGCTGCTTTATTAGTACAGTTCTTAATGAAGCACCATGGAGGGAGGGGGAGAACCATATTTGCATTATTTATTAGATCTGCAGCAAATGCTAGTCCTTTAGGAGCAGGCAAAACATTTGGAGGCTATGTAGCTTATTAGGAGAAAATGCCTTTATGCATGTAGTTAATCTAGTGGCTTTTAAAAATAGTTTATTCATGTAAATGACCAATATATACAACTTTTTTATATATAGTTGATATCAACTTGAGCACTACAATAGTTGCCCTTCTAGGACTGGGGTAGAAATAAAGGAGAGAAGCTGTGCTGATATTACTGATCAATGCTTATTTTATTAAAAAGGCTATTCTTCCTCCTTTTTTTATAGAAAAGATATAGGTATGATTTTTCTAAATTCACATTGTCTTGTTTGTGGTATATTCCTATAACATCTTAAGTATTTTGGCCAGATAAAGGATTTAAAATTGGTAACAGAGCTATCTTTTCATGGATGATTGCCATTCGGATTGCCTGCAAAGGAAAGATAGCCACAGAAAGGAACCTGGACAATCTAGTCTTTTGTAATCACTTCTTTCTCCTTTAAAGGTTCGTTGTTGAATGAACCTTCTCTAGATGAACAATGCAAGTAACCTTGAGACTAATCATATGCAGGACAAACCTTTTTATGGAGAACCAGTAGTTTATTTCTCTTGGGTCTTCTGGGTGAACATAGAGGATTTTAAAGGAAAGAAATAAACAGAAAAACAGAAAACGGGAAGCTGAGAGAGAGAAATTATCGACAATGTTTTGAGAGATGAATAGCCTGCAGATTGCTGTACCGTATTGTCTGTCATTTTCTGTTTCTGTTGACTTTGGACTCTTGTCTTTACTTAACCGTTATGACATTTGCACAACATACAAAATGACTTTTAAAAAAAATTCTTGTGTCTTGAGCATTCAAAGATTCTTAGTCTTTGATAATGCATAACAGTACAATGTGTGCAAGCAGCATGTCTCGGTAAGGGACATAGTTTTGTAAAGGGGAAAGAAAACATACCCCTTTTCATAATAAATGCATTTATAGCTACGTCTTATGTGTGCCCAGTATCATCTCTGTAGTCTTCAGTCTTCAAAGAGTCTGCCTAAAGATTTCCATGGCTTTCCATGCCACTGATTTTCTTTCATCCTGCCTCAGTTGCTATAGTGATTCATCTTTCATTGGTCCCTCTCCATTCCCAGGGCTGGAAAAGGTTATCAATAAGATAGGCTTAGGTAATTAGTTTTCACAGGAGTAGGAATTAGACCCACGTGGGCATGTACTGTGTCTTGGATTATGCTAGTCTGCAGTGTCCTGTAAAAACACGGGGCACCAACTCAGCTCTGGAAACAGATCGTAACACTTGCTCACACCTTTCACATAAAAATTATGTTTTTGTCTGAACATTTCAGAAGGACAGGAGTCAAAACATTCAAACAGAAGTATCATAAGCTCAACATGAATCTACATGAGCCAAGTTATCATAGCAATTTCCAGAAAGGGAGCCACGCTAATCCGTTGCAGCAAGGAATTGTGTTGCTTATTTACAAAAGCTTTCACATGATTGCAATGTTCATATCACCCCAGCGCTTGCTGAGAATTGCAAAATGCACCTGCCTGACGTAACATCCAGTTGTTGAAGCAGTACATGGTGACATAAAGATTGATGATGCACTTCAGTCTTTAGTTCCAAGTAAGACCCCCACAGTTGTGGCAAGGTCTAAGCCAAAGGCATGAGAGAGGAACCTTCTTGCCATGTGTGCTTGAATCACTTGGTTCAGGATCAGTGTTTGATAGGGGCTGTTGCTGAGCCTACACAAGAGGAAATCCTTAAAGGAAACAGTAGTTAAGGAGCTCATTTTTGGATTGGACCAGGTGATATTTGTTCCACATTTTTGCAGCTGTTAGTAGTGTTTGGCAAGGCTCAATTTTCTATGTGGTGGGATTTATCATCCGTATGAAACCTGCTGGTGGGGAGATTGTCCATAGCTTTGTTCTGTATTTAAGTGGTACTTTTGGGTGTTTGGAATTTGTAAATAAGGGGAAACAAGCTAAAATAATGTTTTTTGGATGCCAAGTGCTCTAAGAAAAGTGAGTTTTCCTGTAGTTGTCTGGGCATTTGTTGCTCAGTGAAAAGTTTCACACAAGTTTCACAGAAGAGACTGGTTTTGACCTTTAAAATCCTTGATAGTTGGGATTTGTAGATCTTGGAAATGCCATAATAATAATAATAATAATAATAATAATAATAATAATAATACTTTATTATTTATACCCCGCCCATGTGGCTGGGTTTCCCCAGCCACTCTGGGTGGCTTCCAACTGAATATTAAAAACAGTACAGCATCAAACATTAAAAACTTCCCTAAACAGGGCCGCCTTAGATTAACTCCTACCTTCCTTCAAGATTGCTGGGTAAAACCCTGCTTGGAATCCCATCCGGAGATCAAGATGGTGGCAGTGGAAGAAGAATGCCTTTTATGCAGGAGCCTCAAGGCTCAGGAATGAGGTCCCAGAGGAGCAATGTTAAACATAACTCTGTAATGTTCAGAGACCAGTGCTTCTGAATTTGTTATTGTAACTGTTTTCAACGGGTCTATAGATTTATTTTTTTCCACTTCTATCCTGAAAAAGCAGAATATGTATCTGATGATGGCCCACCATTTTGGTATGGATCTTTTTATTTTAGGAGTATAGTCACATTTGCAAGCAGCTTCAGATGGTAGGGGAGGTCAGGTAACACCTTTTAAGTACAGTCTCAGTGTGTTTAGGTTCCTTGTTTTCCCTGATGAAACGAGGCAATTATTGAAAAATAGGGGATCAGTGGGATCAGTAATACCGTATATGAGGCTGGGGCTGGGGCATTCAAATCTGTGATTAAAAATTTAAAACTTTGTAAGAATGCTTTTTGTAAAGCCTAGGAAGTAAATCTGTTACCGTAAATGTGGGACAAATTATATCATATGAATACAAAATGTTGCTTTTTGTTTGTTTGACACATACTAGTTTTCTCTTTGACAGCACAGCACTTTGATGATAATTATTTGTGTCAAGTGAAATCCTCTAGTTTACCTTGCTGTACTGGATTAAGCCTCACAATCTTCATTTGCCATCACCCCTGGTTGTTGTGGTCTTTGGCTCATACACGAGCGACACTGACAAAAAACCCCCACATTTATTAAGCAAAATAGAAACATCGTCACCCGACCCCACCCACCATTCGCCTCTTTTTCCCTTTCTTCCCCATGTCTCAACAAATGAAACTGATTTGTAAAAATGTTATGAGAGACGTTGCACATATCTTTGTAAACCAAGAAAACCTTTAATATAAATAAATAGCATGTTACTCAACAGAATGCATTATACACACGCATGCACGCACACACGCACACACACACACACACACACACACACACACACACACACAACTTGCACCTTCATCTGCTTGTGGCAGATTAAAGGACATTTCATCCTAGTAAAATGAGTAATTACACTAGAGATTTCAATGTTGCTGCTTGCTTTCAGTAACGCATTAATTCTGCTGCTGAGAAAGGAATGACTTGCCAGTTCTGTGTAACGCTGCTGTATTGAGATTGGAAAACCTTGGATCAAACCCATGGCAGTGAATAAACCACAGTTTCAAAATCCCTGTAGGCATGCTATGACCTCAAGCTCTAGCCATATACAACTGTAAGCAAAATGCCAGAAGCTGACATTTGCAAAGAGATTAATGATTTTGAAAAACTTCGTGTTGCTTTAGCCAGCTTGGATCACCTGAAATAACCTGATATTCAGACTCGGTGATATTTCCCCCCCACAGCCTAATGAATATGAAAGTGTTACAGGTAGCTTAAGGTGAAACAACAGTGATGCTTACATCCAAATTGCTCATCCTCCAATAAAATGACCCTGTCCCAGATTTGAAAAACTGTTTCTTGGATTCCTTAAATTTCCGGCCTCCTGTCTTTCCTCCCTTTCTCTTCTTATCTCTTCCTTCCCCTCTTCTGTATACTGAAAGAGGACGTGGTGTATGCAGGGGACAGTCGATCACCAGGAGAATAGGTTGCTAATCTATTTCTAATGATGTTGTAATTAACAAGATTAAACAACTAATTTGCAGTTGGGGAAAGAGGAAATCAGGTCTCACAAAACTAACTCGGGGTTATATCATTTTGAGGACAGATGTCTAAACATAACCTTGAAGCACAAGATGCATCTTTCTACATTTGCAAACTTGACAAGTTTGGTTCTCATTGGTCTCTCCCAACAAAATGTGTGTGTGTGTGTGCGCGCACCCATGTGCACAAACAATGGTGATAAATTCAGTGCTTTTTTTCTAGAAAAATCAGTGCTGGTACTCACCATGAAGTTATTACAGTAAGTGCCACACTTTTTAACAACAACAAAAAGAGGTGCCGGTACTGTGTACCCTTGAATACCCCCTGGGGGAAGCACTGGTGATAATTCTTGATATATCAAGATTTCTCTTCATAGAATGATAGTTTCCAGAGTTCCTTGGTCAGAGTGCTGAGGAATGGGGGCATATCTAGTTCTTGCATTGTTTTGTAAACAGATGCTCTATGTAGTAAAAACAGTAGCAGAATCTGTCTTGCCATGTCAGGTCCTAAAACTGAAAGAACTAGGTGGTTTCTAAGCAACAAAGAACCCCCATACCTCTCCCCCCCCACACACACAGTTATAGAGGGGAGTGGTGAAGGCAAGATAAAGGCAGAGATGTGATACATTTATCTTTGCTTAAAGTCCTTGAGATACAGTACTACCATGTAATCTGCCCTTGGGGATCGTTCTGTTCATTGTGGTGTTATATTTGTCAAATGTTACTACACTATGTAACTTGACAATTGTCTCTTGTTCATAGAATAACTAGCTCATAGAGCACTTTTAGCAAGTCTCAAGGGAAGAAAACTTGCCCTGAGTGACACACAGTCTCTCCCCATCCCCTCTCTCTTCCCACCCCCACCCCCACTCCCTCTATCTCTGCCTCCCCCCCCCAACTCCATCTAAACCAAATATATTTGGGAACTGGGCTTATATGGTTTCCTCATACCCTCCCCACCCCCACCTACCAATTAGCCAGTGCTTGAAATATGTCTTTGAAATAAGCCCATGGTCATGTCTTGAACCTTATTCTGTGCATTCCTCTTCTACTTGATTGATTGATTGATTGATTGATTGATTGATTTCTAATCCACAGAGCCCAGAAGAGGGTGCATCCACATCAATCTATGCAGCAGTTTCACCAGAGCTGGAAGGCGTTGGCGCCTGCTATCTTTGCAATGAGCAAAGGACAAAATCTGTGGACGTCTCCTATGATGAGGAATTGCAGAAAAGGCTCTGGACAGAAAGTTGCAGACTTGTTGGGATCCCTGATACAGCACCGTAGGAGGTCTAGGAAAATAGCCACAATTTGCTGTGTGAATGCAATGTGTCCCACCGGCCTCTTTTGTGTGGCATCACTCATACTTCCGGAATTCACTGTTCAGTCACGCCGGCAAATAAGAACTCTGTTTGAGCTACCAGCCTGCTAGTGGTGGCAACAGCAGTGGTGGCAACAGCAGTGGTGGTGATGATGGGCGAGAGGTCCCCATCCAGAATTGTGTGTATGGTGGTTTTTGAACTTGACCATTCATTTTGTAACCATGATGTTTCAGTCTGTGATTAAATATAGATATATATCTTTAACCTTATGTAGAATTAGGGGTTTTCTTTCACACAGAGACGGTGAACCGCCAAGTTCCCCAGATGTTGCTGGACTAACACTTCTATCATCCCTGACCAATGGCCATGCTCGCTGGAGCTGATGAGAGTTAGAGTCCCAAAATTCATGGAGAGCCACAGGTTCCCCACCCCTGCTGCAATATTAGTAAAAAGGTACTGTTTCACGAGGCTGAAACATATTCAACTTAAGGCAAGCTCTTCAAAGCTCTAGCGTAGGTATTTTGTGTGCCTTTCAGCAACTCGAAGAAGCTGGAGTTCCTTTCCTTTAAGTGTTGACCTACAACAGGGCCTTTTCAGTAGTGGTTTCTCATCTGTGGAATGCCCTTTCTGGTGAGGTGGGTCTGTCTCCATAATTATTGACTTTCACAAGGAATCTGAAAATCATAGAATTGTAGAGTCAGAAGGGAACCTGAGGATCATCTAGTCCAATCCCCTGAAATGCAGAAATATGCAGCTTTCCCATACAGGAATCGAACCTGCAACCTTGGAGTTATCAGCACCATGCTTTAACCAACTGAGCTATATATGTGTATAAAATGCTATGTATGATTAAGAATAGTTTAGGACTCTTGCCATGTTTTAGATAACTAACCATTTAACTCGACCAAGCTGTTACATAGAATCTTCGGGCATAGAATCTTCTATGATTCTAAGAATGTCAATCTGTACTTCATTTCATGCCCACATAGGCCAGGATCCAGAGGTCCTCAAGATCTAGAGGCACCCAAGGTCTTGAGCATGCCCAGATGAGTTTATTTTTTTCTTCATTTGATGGAATTATCATGTCACATCACAAATACAAGCCCATACCTCCCTTGGCCACACACGCAGATAGTTGTGATCTTCTTTAGATTGTTGTAATAATTATACTCTATAAGTAGCTTGTAGCAGTAAAAAGGGTGTCACATTCCAGAACAATTCATCCAAGAAATGCAAGAATCTATGAAGATGGGAGAGGTTTCTCAGGATGGAAGATAGGTAAAAAAAAAAAAAAAAAAACCAGTGTGCAAAAAAAGCTCCCCATTTTCTTAGCGGAATAGCTTGCTATTCCATCTCCCAGGTGCAATGCACCTTCAGATTTTAAAAATGGAAACTTTTTAAAGGAGGATTGCTAGTTGTCCACATGACTGCGCTCTGCAACATATCTGTTCCCGTTTCGAGATAAAAGGTAACATTACTTGGACCATGCATTTAGAAATCATAAGTAAAACACATGGGAAAATATGCTTCAAACTTCAGGGCTCTTTTACAGGCTTTACTATGGGAGTATGTGTGTGTAATCTCATCTTCTGTCCATCCTTTAAAACTATACGGGTCTCTGTGTGTTGGCTTTGCAGAAAGGGTTAGGGCAGGCATCCCCAAACTGCGGCCCTCCAGATGTTTTGGCTTACAACTCCCATGATCCCTAGCTAACAGGACCAGTGGTCGGGGAAGATGGGAATTGTAGTCAAAAACATCTGGAGGGGCGAAGTTTGGGGATGCCTGGGTTAGGGTGACGAGGGAAGGAGGGAATTGAACTGCACTTGATTTGGGGGTTGTTTGGGGTTTGTGTGTGTTTTCCTGGGCCCCCCAGATTGGGTATTTTTCTGGTGAGTGCATTTTGCAACACAGCGTGAATGCAAAAAAAAAAAAAAAAGGTGCATTAGTGGGGGATTTCTGTTGGCCTGTACATTTATCATTTCACTTTATGAGTTGCTCTGCAGTGCTTCCCCAATGTAATTCCATTATTGCCGCCTGGAGGGGCATTCTTGCACTACAGTGCAACAAAAGCAGGTAAAAAACAGCAACCCCTTACAGATCATTTGTGGTATGAAGAGTTAAAGGATCTCAGCAGGGAGGTATGGGGCATGTCCTGATTGGGAATGAAGGTGTACGTCCACACCAAATCTTCTGCATGCCCAAACAGTTTTGAAAGCAGGCTCACATATAACCATCCCAGTGCCATCATGGGCACAAACGGTGAATGCACAAAGAAAATGATATCTGGAGGTACCTGCAGTGCCAGAACTTGATTGCTCCTCTCCATGTTTCACTGTGTCAATGAACAGATGTGGAGCAATAATCAGGATGGCAGCAACCCTGTGGAAAATCACTCCTCTGAAAGGATTTGCTTTGGGGAGAAATCCTTCATTGGTGGCAGTGAGGAAGTACCCTCCCCTACAGATCACAGAAGGAGAGAAAAGGGTTAAATGTCCCCTCCATGTCTGCTATGATCTAAAAGTTTTACCTTCTCTTCCCTCAGCCCCCAGCTGATGCTATTTGCATTTAAAAATAGCCGCATGTTAAATGCAAAGATGCATTTAAGGTCGCATGTGGCTTAGCCATCATACGTAGAATGACAGTTCCCAGAAGGAGTTGCTATAAGGCCAATTTAAATCTGTAATGCAAATACACCCTTAGACACGGATATATCTCTTTAATGTTCTTTTGCTTTATGTTAAACTGAACTTTCTGCTGTTCATTAAGGGAAAGGAACACAAATGAATGTAAGAAAATGTGATGAATGACTGAACTGTGGTTGAGTCATTCTACAGTTTCTCCATTTCATTCAGTATATGAACGCTGCCATTTTGCAACCACAGCAGACAGTTAATAAGTTGGCTACATAAGGTGTTTTTTTAATAGGTTCTGAGCTGAGTTAGTACTATAAAACATCGCCTACATTTCAGCTGTTTCCACTGTGATAGGGTTACCCTTGCTTTGGCTTAATATGGAAGCTTAGTGTATTTCAGCTGTCATGTTGCCTGCCTTTTCCTAGGTGTTGTAGTGCCATAGATGGGTAGAAGGAGTGAATTTGCTGTGAAGATTCACTAGGGAAACATACATGGCTAACTGAATGTTGTTGCGGCAGATCAGCTGTATAGATGCCCAGGGCCGCGAACACCACAAGTGCCTAATGTCAGTATGCCCACAGTGCGTGAGTCCGGTGTCAGTCACACCTCAAGACAGTACACCCTGCAGCCCTAGCACAAAAAATTGTGGGTGCCTGGCCCCTTAATAGGGAATGTTGTGTGGGGCTGAAGCACCCAGCACCCACCCCGCCTATGTGTGTACCTAGTATAATTTTACACACCGCTATTACGCCACCTCCTTCACTTCACTTTACTTTAAACTAAAAAGCCTCAATTGTGGAAGCTTTTCCTCCTAGGGGAATCCCACCCCCTGCAGCTGTTTACTACAAGCACAAGCTAGGACAGCGTGTGCTGATTTTTCTGTACATCAGGCATAGGCAACCTTCGGCCCTCCAGATGTTTTGGACTACAATTCCCATCATCCCTGACCACTGGTCCTGTTAGCTAGGGATCATGGGAGTTGTAGGCCAAAACATCTGGAGGGCCGAAGGTTGCCTATGCCTGTGCTACATCATTTGCTAGCATGGAAAACTAAGCGACTCACAGAACCAGTTCACATTGTTCCACACACACACCCTGCCCCAGTTTTCAACCTAAATAAAAGGATTCACTACCCATGTTTGAATGTGCCCTCCGTGGCCGTGAGAATATGCCCGCAGGCTCACAACCGTGAGTAGGCACTGCATCCACAAGGAGCTGTGCATATCCCTTGATTTGGTACTTGAGCACCACCTTCACTTAGCATTATCCAGAAGTGCTAACGTGAGCCAATCATTAACAATGTTTGTATGAGAAACAGTATGTGTGTGAGAGACCTGTTGAATCAGCAGAGCAACTCCTGATTGGGTATAGGAGGTCCTTGACCAAGAGTCTGGCAAGAACAAACATAGATGCCAAGTTTTCGCTTTTCTCGCGAGGAAGCCTATTCAGCATAAGGGAAAATCCCTGTAAAAAAGGGATAACTTGGCAGCTATGAGAACAAATACTGAACATTTGGTTCAAACAGTCCATAACCATACCCTTTTCCAACAAGCACATTCTTCTTCATGGATTCTATTCTGCCTACTTGACAGTTCCTCTCGTTTTGGTCCTTTCCTTGGGAGTCTTTACTTGTTAACTCCTCCCATCCTTATGTCTTGGATCCATGGTCCTCTGGTACCAGATCCTCTGCTCTGCCACCGAGTCCCTTCTTGGTTCATAAGTTCCTACATCCTGATTTGTGAGCTCCATCTTCAATGCCCAACCATTGACTGCTGCTTCTGTTGGCCTGAACTATGCCTGCAAGCATTTCACAGATTTGTTCCTAATGTGTTCTTAAGCAGGTGTCACAGTCGAATGAAGCAACAGCCAGGTTTTTCTACCAAGTGGATGTGTTTCAGCAAGAAAAGGAGAGAGGAGTAGAAGCTGAATGTTAAGGGAATATCACCAAGTGAGGGGCAGTAACCTCAAGGATTAGAAGATCTCGTGCATTGAATACAGTGTATTTACTCTTGCCTAGTAACCTTAATGTGCTTCTTTGGTGCAGTTCACAAATGCATTTTAACAGTATTATATTCATAAGATTTAAAGAAAAAGAACACTCCAAAACAAATTTGTTTTTTTGTTTTTACTTTTGCTTCATCTTACCCTTTGTTACCTTTCATAACAACCAGGTTCCCAGCATATTGTACTAGCAGGTTCCTTTCCTTCTATTATTAAAGTAGCTACTAGTCTCCATGGTTTCTTTGCTTGTTCCACATTCACTGCCTTGCAACTTTTGCTTCCATTCCTGTCCCTTTTCTAGCAATGGTTTGGCTAGTTGTTCTCCCCATTCTTCTCCACTTTATCCAGTAAACATAGGCCCCATTCACGTACATTTTAAACCATGGTTTCAGACTGTGGCTTGTTAACGAATTTTAGTTACAACAAACCACTGTTCCTTGTTTTCTGGCATTAGGTAGAATTGTGGTTTGTTCTAAAGTAAAAACAGGTTTCACTTTTCTCTCTCATAAGGAGAGAAGAGGAAACATCTGAACCTCAGACTCACTGCAGCTCTTTCTCAATAGGTGGTCATCTATTATATAGTGTAGCAGAATAGCATATCTGAATGCTATGTCTATGTCCATAGAAAACTAGAATATTAGGAAAACTCTTCACTCACCAACCTAGAGAAGCTCCATCAAGCAAAAAGCCAAATTACTCAAAAGCTGAATAGAATGCTAGCTGTCAACTGTGTGCTGTTCCCAGCCAAAACTTACTGAGACAGCTGTGAAAGTTTGTTGGAAGTAAGATTGCATTGGCACACTTCCCCTGCTTCCCATTTGTTTGTACAATGAACATGGTTCTGGTAGCTTGCAAATTCCTAAGTACGCCGTCCACATTGGTAGCTGGTGCCAGCTGGGAATCATCCATGCAGACTTATCTTCACTGGGCTGGTAGTACCAAGGCAATCTACAAGCATAAACAGTGTTTTGCAAATTTGAAACAACAAACAAGAACAACAAACAATCTCTTCTTATTCTGTAGAGAGAGTCTACACTTGCCAACTGCGTAGAACAATTCTTCCAGGTAGGAGTTCAAAGACAGCATGGCAGTTCTGAAGAAAGCATTCTTTTCTGCTACTATGGTGTGCAGTCCTCTGAAATAAATTCTTTTCCACAGTGGTTTGGACTAAGGCATTGGCTGAACATCACATTGGCTGCTATTCTGCTTTTCTGGTTCAGTCATTATCATGTAGCTCTCTTCATAGATGCATCCTATTTATATTAAGTAAACAGTCAGCTGACCCATAACTCTTTCCTATGGTTCATCATGCTGTCTCTTCTGTAAATAGCAGATACAGAGATCTGTAAAGCTAGAGGATAGAAAGGTCAGTGATCCAAAGCTTAATCGGAGGCAGAGCATAACATCCGTGCTTCATTTGTTCCACTACCGCTCTGTGGAACACAAGTTACATAGCCACGGACTGAAGGCAATGGCTGCACGAGAAATGGTCTCAGGTACCTCGGTTGAACTTTCCCCTTTACACTAGCACATTGTTTCTAACCTTATGCACCCGCATTTTGACACACAGAAAGAAATGCTGCCTTCTCTCCAATGTAATTTCACAGAGGGGTTTATTAACCTCTAATTACATTCCTGATTTTGTGGGATCAGAGTCACATTACACGTTTCCAGGCATTCTGTGGATACCTCATGCACACCTGCAAAGCAGATGCTAAGACTTCATTTCCCTATACAGTGGTACCTCTACTTACGAATTTAATGCGTTCCGAACGCACATTCGTAAGTCGAAAAAAATTGTAAGTCGAATCCCATAGGAATGCATTGGGAGAAAAAATTCGTAAGTAGAAGCAACCCTATCTAAAAATTCGCAAGTAGAAAAAAATCCTATCTAAACAGCATCCAAGATGGCGGATGGAGCTCCATTCGTAAGTAGAAACATTCGTAAGTAGAGTTATTCGTAAGTAGAGGTACCACTGTACACATAAACTGATGGGATGGGGAGAAAAGAGAATGTAATGATTCCCATACCATGTACATATGGAAAAAAACAAGTGTATACTTAATGGTATGGGGTGGACAATGTATTGTGCACATTAAATTTGTAACATATATAGGTTTGTTTGTTTGTTTACCATGTTTAGTTTTTAAGTAGCATAGAAATAATACCTTCTGTTTTTGTCATATGTGGCATGCACCTCTGGAAGCTAAATCAGCTGTTTAATCCATGTTGTTACCCTGAAATTTTCAACTGCAAACCTATGAATAGCTTAAATGCTGTGGCTTCACTTTTCCCATTGGTTGTATAAGCTGACCTTTTGCTTAATTCCTTTAAAATCATGCTATTCTGCGGCAAGAGGGCAACACACCATGGCTGCGAGAAGTGATGAAATTCCTGTGGGTTTTCTTATCCCCCCACCCAGTCTCCCTGGGTGCCCAACGCATGCTGGGAAGTTTTGCTGCTGGTCTTTTCTTGAGAAGAAAACAGCAGCAGGAGGACTTCTCAGTATGTTTCAAGCCCACATTTGTTCATTCCCTAAAAAAAAAACCATTTGCCCTTTGAACAAAACCTAGGACACCCACTGAACCATGATTCCTTCCTGAATGCAAAAGGCTCGCTGGCAACATTGCATATGGGTTAGCATTACCAGAAGTGACACAGTGTACTTGGGCTTTCAAAAAGCTTTTTGGTAAGGTATGTCACAAAATAGACCTGAGTAAACTTAGCAGTAACAGAAGAAGAGGAGTGGTGCTCTTGTGGATCACGAATTGGTTAAATAGCAGGAAGGAGAGAGCAGGAATAAATGGACAGTTCTCCAGATGAAGGGAGCTAGAAAGTGGAGTCCCACCAAGGATCAGTATGTTAGGATTTTGTGTACCAGATGCAGGGTAGTGTGATTGGTGTGAATCACATGAGTTGTCTGAGAAGAGTGTGGGAATGGAAGACTGTCTTATCTCTTCCATCTGAGAGTGTTATTGGATTGTACTTTCACTTCTGCAGTGTGTGTTTGAGGTCTTGTTCTGCCGGAGCTGGAGAACACAGACGTGCTTATGGATCCTCTGTATATAAAATGTAGTTTAGACCTACGGATGTTTCTTTCTTCTTGCTGGGAGATGCCAGAAAACTGTGTGCACTTCTCCAAGGAGGAGTGTCGCAGAGAGGCACTCTGGAGTGAAGGGGAATGCCATTCCAGAGACGTCCCTTCCCGGATACACTCAGAGGTACTGGGGGTCTGCTGTCCCCCCCAGGAGCGCATTCCGACACAGTACTGAGACCTATGCTTTTCGTCTTGTTCATGAACAAGGCATAGAAGTGGAATATTAAATCTGTTTATTGGTAATGCAGTCCCACTTAGAATCAGCCATGTGACCATTTTTTAAAAAAGTTTTTGCTTTCATGGTAGACTGATGGTATCTTAGTAAAAAAACAGATGTGCTACTGTATATCCTTTAGCATATGTGCTTCTGTGCAGGGTTGGGAGCACCGCATGGAAGAAATCAGCTCAAAAAGCAAAGCAGTGCTATAGAAATCTTGAGGTCTTACAAGATAAGTGAAATCCTGTTCCAATGCAGTATGATAGATAAAAGAGCTGAACCTGAAGGACTTGGCTTAAACTAACACCTCTATTATGGATTCGTTGTGTTGTCTTCTGTGGCATTTGCAGCAGGGGAATTGACTACATTTAGATCTGGGGTGCGGAACCTTTTTGGCCCAGGGAGCCAGTTCTTAATTTTCCCCCACCCTCAAGGGCCACAGTTTTGATACATGAATGGAACCACTCTCCTGTCAATCATCTGGCATGACAACGGTATCAGGCAATTGGCACAGATATTGAGCCTTTGGGAAGTGCTGCAGAAGAATCTTTGCTCCTCCTCCAATCCCATCAGCCCCTGCCAGGAAGCCCAACAGTCAGAGATGATAGTAGTCATATGGTGGATCTCTGCTTCCCCATCCCTAGCTCTTGGTTAACGTTTAAATGGTAAATCATTAAGGGGAGGAGATTTTGGTTTGTTTGAACCAACTGCAAAGCACCAGGTGCATTGATGGCGCTGTGTGAATGAATGAATAAACAGACAGACCTCCTGTCCTCAAAGTAAGGGAGATAAATGAACCCAAATGTGCTCATTATTATCTCTGCTTATGATGTGCTGTACCGACGCTACTCAAGGAAGCCTGTGCAAAGGAGGCTGCGGTTGGAATGCGTACTTCTGACTGCCTGAATGTTTTGAATGCTGTCCCAATATTTGGATAAATGTGGCGGCGGAGGCACCACAGCAATGGGATCAGACGCCATTTATCATCGAGACAGAAACAAGCTTGAGAGAAGCGAGCCTTAACCACTGAAGTATTTGCTTCTACATTTCCTTTCCTCCCCCTACCCCCGGCCATTTATTTTCCTATTGCTTTTGAGCAGTTGTTCCTCTATGGATAATGTTTGCAAATGAAAACAGTCTTGGCATGCTAACAAAGTCAAGAGGCAGAGATAACATTGCTGCCACAAAGGTTACCAGGGAGAGTTAGATCACGGCAGTGATTAGCTAGCTTGGCAAAGGGAAACACGTAGGACTCCATAGGCAAGGGAGGCTGTTTGTTATTTGCATATGCTTGATTATATGCAATGTTACAAAGAAAATGAAAGGGTCTGGCACTGCTAGAAGAAAATTAGTGTGATTACTTTATGTTAATAGAAAACTTTTTTTTCTTGGAGGCTCTTTGGTTCCATATGCTAGAAATGCGGCGGATGTGTTAACTACAGAGAAATGAGCACATTTCTTCTTCCAGTTCTGATTTGAAAAACAACCGAAAACTAGTTATTCCAACAGATGCTCATCCGTATTGAGATATATGCGCTTCAGAAAAAACCGCTTTATGTAACAACCTAATTTTTAATAGAATCCATTTGTTTGCCTTCTGAAGTTATGGCTTTTTCTACAGGCCGCTTCACCCAATTGGAATGAAGAAAACATTCCATTTACTGCTGCAAATGACATTTTGAAATGCATGCAGGGTGGGGTATACCAATACTGATTTGCCTTCTGCAGGATTTTGCCTTAAAGTGTTTCTGTTGCCAAACACTCTGTCTGTGGAATAAGCAAGGAATTTTTTCAGCTGGAACTCACCAGAACTTAGTTCCGGTACCTCTCAGTGTTCATGGTGATTTCTGGCACCTCTTTCTCTAGAAAAATGGCACTGGGTATTAATCTTCCATGAAAACTACCCAGCATGTCTATTCCAATAACTTGGTTCACTCAGGGTTGAACTTGACATGGCATTATTCATGTACTTAGCTATTCAATGGATGATTTTTTATAATAATAATAATAATAATAATAATAATAATAATAATAATAATAATAATAATAATAATATCATCAAGGCATGGTCTTGATCCAACTTTCTCTTCCCATGCCTTCTATTTATTTTTCAAAAATCAGCTCCACAAGGGCTAAAGATATAAATAACATCAAGACTTCTTATGCATAGCTACCAGTGATTATGACAAAGGTTTCAAGAGGTAATATACTTCTTAGCCACAAAAAGCTGCAGGGAAGAAGTCACAGGAAACAGAACTTGGAAAACTCTCCTTGGTTCCACTCTAGACACATCAGTTTTACTCCAAACCTCAGAAAGACATGGGGGGGGGGAGATTACAGCTGATTACAACATTGGATGTACAGAAGATGAATGGGAGCTATCAATTTGAGGTGGGATATGAATACACTTAATAATGCACTGAAAGGCAAATCTGTGCCTGGGTGAGGGAATTTAGGAAGCTTTGCACGCAAGACATCGTTATTATTATAGCGGCACATTCATAATGTGAGCTGAAAGACACACAAAAATGCAGTAGGTGAGGATTTGTGGAGCACAAGATCAAGTCTTCAGTGGAGGCTCCTCCACTTGGGTGATGGAGGCATTGCACCATCAACGTCAATATGCCTTTCTTCAATTTCTGCCTCACTGACTTCTTACTTAAGACAAGTGTAGGGTTGGCCTTGCCTATAAGCTTCCTCCTTCTGAATCTCAGTGTTGGGCTTGCTGAGCTCATTAGGGAGGTGAATGAGGTCAAAACTAGAACACACTATACCCTCTAAGCACATTCAAAGCATTTTCTCCCCCTCAAAGTATTCTGGGCCCTAAAGTTTACAACTCACAAGAGTTACAATTCCCTGGATCCTTAACAACTACAATGCCAAGAATTCTTTGAGGGTAGAAATGTGCTTTGAATGTGCTTCAAAGGTATGGGTAACTTGCAACTTGTGCTCATTTTACTTACCTGATTGCAGTTTTGTGTGGGTGGGTGGGAATGAATAAATAATCTGAGAGTGGAGGAAACCCACTCTCCATTTATTTCCCAAGCACATGTGCAAAGCTGAAATCCCATGCTTACCCAGCTTTGGGAAAGCAGTGGGAGAGCTCTGGCAGCATCCCAGAATAGTCACGCTGTCTTCCCCCAACTGGGCAAGTGCTTACCAGGCTTTCGGAAGGAGGTGGGAGGACCACAGGACCAGCCAGAGCCCTCGTGCTGCCTTCCCATAGCCAAGCAAGCAGACCTCCACCTTACAGGGGACCTGGTTCCAGGGGTCCCTGGCTTTGTGTGTTTTGGGTATACATGTGCCCCCCCCCCAAACCTAACCCTCAAGTAAGATAGTCTAGTAGCACCTTAGACTAGAAACCAACTAAGTTTGTTCTAGGTATGAGCTTTCGTGTGCATGCACACTTCTTCGGATACTCAGTGTGCATGCACATGAAAGCTCATACCTAGATCAAACTTAGTTGGTCTCTAAGGTGCTACTAGACTATTATTTATTTATTTTTAATTTTTCGACTGCGTTAGACCATCATGGCTACCTACCTGAACCTCAAGTAAGATGTGAGTTATCTGTGCATGCAGCCAGAGTTGGCTGTACCTGAAAATGGCTCTGGCTCCACCACTGTTGGGCTACCCATCTTCTGCCCTAGACTTGCTCTTCTGACTAGTTGTAGCTTGCCAGATCCTGAGCAGATGCTAAGCTCATCTCTGAAGCAGCAATGGGACTCTAACCTTCAGGTACATATTTCAGAGCTCCTAGAAGGCTCTGTCTCAGAAGTAGCCAACGTGGTGACCTCCAGATGTTTAAGACTATATTTCCCATCAGCCCTGCCCAAAGGACAAGAATGATGGGAATTGTGACCCATAACATCTGAAGGACACCACATTGCCAATCTCTGCTTGACTGGGAATGTTTGTATTCATTACATTTTCCTGCCTGGTTCTTCCTGTCCCCATTTTATCCTCACAATGCCACTGAGAGGTAGGTTAGGCTGAGAAACTCTGCCTGGCCCCAAGGTCACCCACTGAGTTTTATTCATCAAGAGTCTAGCTAGGTCTAGCTAGCTCATGAAGAATCTAGCTAACAGCAGACAGGTAACCCCACATATCTGCTAGCACCCACTCTGCCTCATCAGCTTTGTTTCTTCAGGAGGCTGCTAGGATAATGAGTGATGAGGGGAAGAGTAATGTTCTCGGGGGAGGGGGGGAGTCTTCTGATAAACTTTGGCTCAGCTCTGCTCAGAAAAGGAACAAGGAATTATTGACAGTGAGTATCCCTGCACAGCTAGTCCCTAGCCAACCCTTCCCCTCCCAACACACACTGTTCTGAAACGAGTAGACTAGCCTGCAAGACTGGCCTCCTTCAACCACAGAGAAAGAAGAAAATTAATAAGACAACACAGAGAATCCTAAATCACATGAGCCGAAATATATATTTTTAAAAAGTGTTCTGCAGGAGAAAAATCTGAATTTCTTCAGAGAGAATATTTGACTGAAAAGATGATGGTGTTCGTGAAAAGGAGATAGAGAGAGAGAAAGAAATGAGTTTTATTTTCTGTTGCATTTCTTACCACGGTCTATACGATTCAATTCATGAAAAGGTGTACAGCCCAGAATTTAAATCAGACATTTCTATTCAAATAGAGAAACAAAAGATTCCCCCACCACCACCACCTCCAGATTTTGCACCAGCAGTATTAAATGGCAACTTCATAGGCACTCCATACTGCGGGAATGGGGAAACCTGTGGCCTTCCAGATGTTGATGGACTACAAATCCCATCATCCTTCACTATTGGAACACGCTGGACCTCATGGGAGTTAGAGTCCAACAACATCTGGAGGGCACCATGTTGGAACAGCACCTTAATGGAACAGGCACGCATGCATGGTGCCTTCTGTCAAAAATTGGATCTTGGCTTTGGGAGGGCACAGCAGGAGTAGTGAGGGTACTGGGATGTCTCAGAGCTGATTCCATGCCATTTGCATGGAACCCAATTGGATTCTACATCCCTGGTGTTGCTCTACTGTATTGCTAGAGTTGTTGGAACCTGGAACCTGGATTATTTGGGGACTCCATAGTTCTAACTCAAAGGCTCTCTGTCTGTTTGTTATGCCATTTTAGCTAGAGAGATATGAAGACACCCATCCATTTCTGTCACTGTAGCTAAAGCAAGCCTTTAGAATCAGGCAGTTGATTATGTAATGGAAGCTGAGCTGTTTTTAATAATACCCTTTCTAATTTTAGGCAGAGGTACCTTGCCTGCCACTGGGGAAGAGGCCACTGTTGTCCATTTATTCTGTCAGCTCTTGAAAGAGCTGACCACCAGGACTAGCTCTCAAAGAATCCCTTGGTGTTCCTTATTCTCTTGGGACCACAATGTTAAAAAAAAAGCTACCCTCTTAGGTTCCTGAAGCCCTTTCTCCTACGGCTGTATCTCATTAACGGATTCACAGCATAGCAGGCAGAAGAACTGTGGAGGGATAGAATAGCACCCCACAATGCGGCCATTCTCACCTAGCAACAAAAGCTGTCTGAAAAGAGACGAGTCATCTTAAAAGGTCCATGCTCAAGAAGAATGAAGAGTCGAGCCCGTCTCTATTGTGAAGCTCATTTCTCCTTTCACATGTATGTTCTCAAGCCTGCTGGGATGTATTTTTTATTTATTTTATTTGCAAGGATGTCTTGGGATTTCCACAAAGCACACCGTGTTCCTTTTGCGGGCAAATAAACCACATACCTAGCACTTTGCTTCTGTCAAATAACAAGTGCCTCTGTGTTTATATTCCAGTCATGTTCCTTTTATTGCCTGAGCTGCGCTGCCCATCATCACAGGGCAGGAAGATGCTTGCAGGCCTTGTCTTTGAGAGTCAGAGATATATCACCGACAAGGGAGCAGAAATCCGGAACTAAAAACAAACCGACCAACACATAGTCCACATACACAGCATACATTTAAAGCACACGGTTCCAGTGGGTCGTGGGAACGGTGGTTTACCCTCACAGAGTTACAATTAACAAACTACAGTTCCCAGGATTCTTTGCGAGGATGTGAAATGTATGATGACAACAATTGCCTCTTTATCCAATCCTGTAATTGGCATGCCAGTTTGTGACTAGGGATGGAAGGATCAATCACTTTAATTTCTTTCATTTTCTCACTTTTCCAATCTTAAATTCAGTTCTGCATATTTTTCAGCAATTAGCATTAAAAAAAAGAGTCCTCATGCAAATTCGTCCACATTTTAGTGTGATTTTTTCCTAATAAACACCTGTTTTTTATATGAAGTTTAAACGAACACACCCATTTTCACAAGCAATTTTCCTAATCCATTTTTACACATGCTTTCCTCTAATCTATTCATTTTCATAAATGTTGCTTGGTTGAAGAACTGCCTCACAACATTTGGATAAGTGCACTTTTCGAAGGACAGCTGTATTGCGCGTCAATCCCCGAAACCCACCCCATGGAAATAAAGACACAGTGGAGACAGAATTAAGTTGAAAGGTTATTGGGCAAATTTAGGCCACAACTTTATTGATTTCAGAAGTGTGACTGGTATTGGCTTAGGCATTGGTATAAGACTATATCTGGCTCCTGCCCAGCCAGCAGGAAGCCTCCAAAGGGTAAACAACCAGCAGGGGGAGCTCTATCAGTTGTTATTGACTGGTGCTCACCCCCGGGGTTCCTGGCTTGGCCCTAGCCCCTCCCCAGGCTTTGGTTGAGATCCAGATCCCCCAGATTCCTTTAATGGAATACCCTATTAACTGGTGGGGAAGGTGATGGCTGCACCTCCCCTCCCCATATTCCTCCAAACCAATGCCCAACTGCCACATGAGCCCTTCGCTCGCCACCAATACCATCACACCTGCAGCCATTCTTTCAAGCCATCAGCAATCTCTGCCAGCCAGACATCATTCCTTGCGTCAGAGAGATGCACGCCATCAGCTCTAAACAGAGCAACCTTGTGGGAGGAATTGCCTGGCTGGTGAATCATACCACCACCCAGCGCCAACACCTTTTAAGCCACCACATGGTCCACCAACTTCCTTGCCCTGTTTGTGGCAACTGGGGAGCAACTATCCAGCCAACAACGTCGCATAAGGAGTTGCGACCAAATAACAGTCAATTGAGGAAAATTAGCCAACAGCTCGTCCAAGGCTTAATTACGCGATACCTCAGGATCACGCCTTTACACAATGGTAAGTCATTCTCACACAATGGTAAGTCATTCTCGCACCTCTGAGCAAGTTTGCAGATGACACCAAATTGGGAGGGGTGGCTAACACCCCAGAGGACAGGATCACACTTCAAAATGACCTTAACAGATTAGACAACTGGGCCAAAGCAAACAAGATGAATTTTAACAAGGAGAAATGTAAAGTACTACACTTGGGCAAAAAAAATTGAAAGGCACAAATACATTATGGGTGACACCTGGCTTGAGAGCAGTACATGTGAAAAGGATCTAGGAGTCCTGGTAGACCACAAACTTGACATGAGTCAGCAGTGTGATGCAGCAGCTAAAAAAGCCAATGCAATTCTGGGCTGCATCAATAGGAGTATAGCATCTAGATCAAGGGAAGTAATAGTACCACTGTATCCTGCTCTGGTCAGACCTCACCTGGAGTACTGTGTCCAGTTCTGGGCACCACAGTTCAAGAAGGATACTGACAAGCTGGAACGTGTCCAGAGGAGGGCAACCAAAATGGTCAAAGGCCTGGAAACAATGCCTTATGAGGAACGGCTTAGGGAGCTGGGTATGTTTAGCCTGGAGAAGAGAAGGTTAAGGGGTTATATGATAGCCATGTTCAAATATATAAAAGGAAGTCATATAGAGGAGGGAGAAAGGTTGTTTTCTGCTGCTCCAGAGAAGCGGACACAGAGCAACGGATTCAAACTCCAAGAAAGAAGATTCCACCTAAACATTAGGAAGAACTTCCTGACAGTAAGAGCCGTTCAGCAGTGGAATTTGCTACCAAGGAGTGTGGTGGAGTCTCCTTCTTTGGAGGTCTTTAAGCAGAGGCTTGACAGCCATCTGTTAGGAATGCTTTGATGGTGTTTCCCGCTTGGCAGGGGGTTGGACTGGATGGCCCTTGTGGTCTCTTCCAACTCTACGATTCTATGATTCTATGATTCTATGAATTGGATCACAAGCGCCGAAGGCAGTCTCCAAGTCACTGCCTTGGCCTTGACCAAAGGAAGTAAGGTGTCAGACACTTTGTATTTAATCTAGCAATCGGGCACTGATACCCAAAGTGGGAACTACTGGAATGGAATTGTGAGTCCTTTGGAAAGGTTGGGTGGGAGAAAAAGAATGAATCTTAACCTTCACAATGCATGAACACAGCAGCTCATTAGAGCAGAAGCTGCTTCATAATGCAGCAACTCAAAGAAAAGCTGCCACTTGGAATTACAATTCTTCTTTGCGAGAAAAGCACTTGCTGAACTCTCAGTTCCAGAGAGTTACGAACAGCTCATCCTTGTCAAAGCAGCGAAAATCTCAGGGTCTGGAGCTGCCAGACACAGGCTGTAATTTGCTCACTTATACAAATCAAGGAGAGGAGCCAGAGAACAAAACCTCTGCAGACAGGCATGGAGGCAATGGAACTTGACAGGCTACTTGCAGACACCTGCTGCACCTAGGCTGTGTGTGAGAGAGTCTCTCCTTCAAAATAGCATTGATATGAAAACCTGACATAGTTGGTCTTTACAATACCAGGGCCTAGTTCAGATGTAATGACTAAGTGGTGACTTGAAACGAGCCAGGATCAAAACTAACCACAGTTACTAGAACAAACCACAGTTCCTTGGGTTTGGGTGTAATGGGACTCTGTGGATAGTTCCAAGGCAATTGTGGAAGTTTTTGAACTCTTCTTCTTCTTGCAAACTGCAAATTACAATTACAGATTCAGAGAGAAACCCAAAAGGCAGGGAAGAAGGGAAAGTGGAGGCAAATAATTCATCTTTTCCATTGCCCTGGCAGTTTGATGTCAGCAAGGCAATAATCATGGAGTAGGTTTGTTTCTTTTCCTGCTTCAGGTGTTGTTGTTTTTTTAAAATAAAATAAAAAATCCCATTAGAATTATTGTGAGGGAAATAAACCACACTGGCTCTAGGGCTGGCTGGCACTGTTAGTCCCCCTCTTTCATGTGTCAGGGAAATGGGAAAGCTGTGGATTTGGATGCATAGCAACTCCCCCCCCCCCCGCATGCCTTCTCATTAAAGTCAACCATGCTGCTGGGTACATCTTGTCAAAATGGATTTTGTTGTGTTTACTATGTGCTGTGAGGATGGCCCTGAGTTCTCTTACTGAATGAAGCTGAACATTGGAGGGTTCAGGACAGACAACTAATCCAGAATGCGGCAGCTAGACTGATGTCTGGGAGTGGCCGCCGAGACCATATAACACCGGTCCTGAAAGACCTACATTGGCTCCCAGTACATTTCTGAGTACAGTTCAAAGTGTTGGTGCTGACCTTTAAAGCCTTAAATGGCCCAGTATACCTAAAGGAGTGTCCCGCCGTCATCCCCCCCCCCCGCCCATTATTCAGCCCGGACACTGAGGTTCAGCTCTGAGGGCCTTCTGGTGGTTCCCTCATTGCAAGAAGCAAGGTTACAGGGAACCAGGCAGACAGCCTTCTCGGTAATGGCGCCTGCCCCGTGGAACACCCTCCCATCAGATGTCAAGGAAATAAGACATCTGAAGGCAGTCCTGTTTAGGGAAGTTTTTAATGTTTGATGTTTTATCGTGTTTTTAATTATCTGTTGGGAGCTGCCAAGAGTGGCTGGGGAAACCCAGCCAGGTGGGCGGAGTATAAATAATAAACTATCATCTTCATTATTATTTCCCCCATGCATGACATAGTTAAACTATAGAATTCACTCCTGTTAGATGCACTGATAGCCAGCAACTTGGATGGCTTTGAAAGGGGATTAGACATGGGATGTAAGTCTATCAATAGCTCCTAGCCATGAGAGCCATTCTGAGAAACAGTTGCTGGGAATCTCAACAGCCAGTTGAGTGTGCTACTGCACTCCAGTCTGGCTTGCAGACTTCCTGGATGGATCTGGTTGGGCACTGTGAGAACAGGTTGATGGGCAAGTTGAGTCTCTAGTCTGATCTAGCAGGGCTCTTATTTTCTTATGTCAAAACTCCATCATCAGAGAGGAATGAGTTGTGGACATTTCTATACCCAATTAGATACCCAATGGATGCTATGGCCCCTGGAGCTATAGAATTACAGCTTTAAATGACTGTCTAAAGGCCAAGGAATTCCTATTGTAAGATAAATGTCATATCTACAGGAAACGTATGTATCTAGAGCAGGGGTTCCCAACAAAATTTTCTCGAGGACCCCTCATCGAGCCGCTATTGTGACAAGGACCCCCATTAATTCCTAATCCTAAAATTAAAAAGTGAGAGCCAAATTAAGAGTCTTTTTATATTTTATATTTATATGTTTTTTACAGTTCTTCCTCTTCCGCTTCCGCGAAAAACAAGGCTTTGTTTACAAACACTACTGTTTTGCAAAGAGGCAGCGCGCGCCAGGGAGGAGGGAGGGGAATGAAGAAGACAGGGTACCTGCGCAGTAGCGCACAAATGAAGCCGACACGCACAAAGCATCTTGGGGAGGTGAGCGTTTTGAATGCGCGCGCTGCCTCTTTGCAAAACAGTAGTGTTTGTAAAGCGCCACCTAACGGCATACAGCAGAACTACTGCCTCTATCTAATTCTAGTTTTGCGCTAGACTCTGCTCATGCAGGAAGCGGCCAAAACAAAAAATCTGTTATCATACGAAATATATTTAATATATTTTTTATTCTAATAGCATCTTGCGGACCCCTCTGGCATAGCTCGCGGACCCCTGGGGGTCCCCGGACCACCTGTTGGGAACCACTGATCTAGAGATAGGATCACCCCAATTTTTCCTTAAATGCAGCTTAAAAGAAACTTCTCCATGGTTGTAAGGCTGAGGTGAGCACTGGGATTTTGAAATCCATACAGGCTGAAACGTAATAAAAATAGAAGCAAACCATATTTCAGGGAAATTAATGGAAACTGGGACACTGCAATCTAATGGAACACTGTTTGGGGCATTTTAGCAGAAACGGCAAGCGCTTTTAAAGTCCCCACACATCACCTCCTTGACATTCCATTTCCTTTCATTTCCATCTGGCCTTCAGATCTGATCAGGGGGAAAAACCATCTCTTGCTGGCCTATTGAATAACACGGACTTTATGTTGCCCTAATCAGGACTTCACAGAAATGTCATAACTGTTATCCACACTTCTTGTAAAGTGCAGAGGTGTGTGTGGTTTTTTTTAATCCAATCATAACTGTACTGCTTGGGAAAGGACTGAGAAATTTCTGAGGAAGCAGAATTCAGATTTTTTTTTTTAAGCCCTCCTGATTTCAGATACTGTGTGGATAGATTTATGTCTGGGAGATGAAGGGGTGAGCTCTGTTACATCTCACGTTTTCCCTGGCAATTAGAAATGATCCCCAGGCTTATTTAAATGAACTCATATGCCCTGATTTGGCACAACATAATCCTTCTGCCACCACATTGATAGCCAGAGAAGGATCATGTGTATGATAAAAGCAACACCTTGTTTTCAATGAGGCAACCTTATTTACTTCTGGCATTAACATTATAAGGCACAGGTAAAAGAAAGACATATCTTAAATACGTTGCATAACACATGTGTTAACATTCACCTATATTACACAGGAAAGTGACACATTATCTGGATTAACTTCCAGAGCTTAGACCAGGAAACAGGGAACTCAGATGGGCTACAAGTTCACCCACCTTCTAGTTTGGGCAGGTCTTGCTCTTTTACAATGAATCCTATGCATGTGTACTCAGAAGAAAGTCTCATTGGTTCAGTGGAACTTAATCCCACTCTTGATAAGTTTGCAGGGCAGACAAGAACCTCTTTATTCCAGTGGCTTTTCCAGTGCCAGGTTTTTCCGTAACAATACAAGCTTTATAGATTTCAGAAATAATGTTGAGATATTGGTTTACTTTGTAGTTCACTTTTTATGCCTCTTGTCTGTCATGATGGTCATTAATCTTCTATGCAACTCTATTAAAACACAATTAAGTAGAAATAATCAGGACCCTTTGAAAAACTAGACACAGTTGCATGTTTGCATATGCATGTTAGCCTGAGTTCCTGTGTCCAGGTGCTGGTGGTGTTCAAATAGTGTTCTCCCAAAGCCTGTACTTCAATTTCTCAAAAGCTTTATTCCCCTGCAAAAGAGATTAGTACGTTTTATTCTTTTATTTTGCTGCTTTCTGGGGCACATTAGAATTTCTTTAGAGTTTCAGCCGGTAAGGATTGGGCTTATGCTATCATTGCATGGTGACTGTAGGTGGTCTCTTGCCTTTTTCCTCCTGTTAAACATTCCCCAGCAGCCTTCCTAGCTGCTTGTAGCTCCTGATCCAAAATTTTTTTTAAAAATGGAGAAGTTAATCCATGGCATCTTCCCCACAGCCTTAATTGAAGACATTGAAAGCCAGGAAAGTTAGTGACTAATCACCAGAGATGGAGCAGTCACCCAAAATTTTGCAAGAATGTCATCTGAAATTCTGGGCAAGCCTGTACATATTTCAGAGCGGCACATTTGCAATGACTGGACCAGCAAAAGCACTTATCATGTCACCTTGTCACTCCAGAGCTACATTTCATACATGGTCTGCTATAACAGAAGCAATTTGTCTATCAGTGTAACTTGATAGTTGTAATCTGTGCTTCTGAGACAGAGGTGCAGTTATGTTGCAACACCGAGCACTGCTTTGGGCCACTAAATCTGTGTCCTCCCATGCAATAACGATGACCTCACAAACTTCCTTTGTTACATTTTGGTTGTGGAGCAACAGATTAATCTCTGCTTTCGTTCTATGGTTATTTTTTTTCACTATTAGCCTGAGTGATTTTGTGGCAGTATACAATTAATAAGATTTTCTCTCTGAGGTTTCCTGTTTCCATCATCCACAGAGAGAGGCTGAAAATTTGGTTTTATTAGATGATCATGATAAAAATATTTGCCACTCCTTTATCTTGTGACCCCCTACAATGTTTTCGTACTGAAGGGTGCCATAACTACCAACAGATTACACACTTGTTCTGTGCTTTTTACAAGCACAACTCTGATCCTTTTGCTTTGATTATCTTCTAACAGAAGCCCTCTAAGCAATTATTGCTACTGCTATTTCAAATTTCTATCCTGCTCTTCCTCCCAAAACAGCCCAAGGCAATAAACAATATAGTCAAACAACACCAGTTGGCCCCAACGCAAAGAATATCATCATATTTTCCATCAAGTAAACATGATAAAACTTCTTGAATAATTGCAGCAGATTGTGCTAGCTTCCCAAGCTCAGTAACTAAGGTAGATTTTCTGAGTGAAGCATCACATGTTGCTAATGACCAAGGAACTGGTCCAAATGTATGGTCCAGATGTCTGTTTAAAAAATTACGAATCTATGCAATAAAAACCATCTGTACAAGCAGGGCTCGGTCAGCTTTCCACATTAGTTTCTTCAGCAACAACATTGCATGCATATATGTGTGTGTGTGTGTGTGTGTGTGTGTGTTGTAATGTGGTTATCGTGTCATTCCATTTTTGTGGGGGTCTCTGACAATATTTCTCCCAGAAACTTCCACTAAGAACTATTTCCACCCTGCTCCCCGCCCCAGCCCCTGCCCCCATGGTAAGGTTTGTCCTTACGGGAAAACAGCCGTGCCTAAGTTTTGTAAATTTGGCAGCCTTTATCCCATCAGACGATGTGACTACTTTGCACCCAATTTGGGCAGGAAATAAAAAGTAGATACTTTTCTGTATTAAAATAATACCCTTTAAAGGTTCGCTGCATTAAAAATCATTGAATGGATCTACCTGAAGTTTGGCAGGCTTAAGCCAAACAAACTCCCTTGCATGTAAATTCCACCCACTTATGTGAAAAGGAGGGGGGAGGTGTGACCATTGTTAGATTTCCCAGTACAGTAAATGTGAGGGAAAGAAAGCTTGAATTTAACAGATCAGAGCTAGACCTGAATAACTAAACAAATTGGAATGAACACAGAGCAGATCCAAAATAGACTGGGCTGCTTCCAAAGGCTATAAGAAAGAAAGCGAATCTGGTGGTTGGTGCCCCCACCAGCAGACACGCTGCATGGTCGCATTAATGGCCTTCAATCAATGAGTATAGTGATCCCTTGAAACAAAGTTTCAGATGCAGTGCAGATGCTGCTAAGGTTGGCATCTGCAAAGTGTGTGCTTATACTATTTAACAGCAAACTCTCACAACTTTAGCATTATAGCTTTAAACCTGCCATTGTGCTTCCAGGCTAGTTCTACGTCTATAGCATACATTGCTTGATCAAAGAGTGCATGTATTGCATCCAGACACAGTGAATCTTTAATTTCGACATCCTGGCAAAGCAGTTTGGACACAATAGACATTGACATTGCAGCAGCACCAACTGTATAGAGGCACCTAACATTTCAGACATCACATTAACATCCCTTCCTACCTGTATGTTAAATCTAGTCCAACATGTACAACAGTTTAAGCAACAGATGGTAACAACCAACCATTTTTGGACCCACAGACTATTGACAGTATCAAGTTCCTCCAATTCTTAAAAAATTAAAATCTTAATTTCTCCCATCTATCTCTAAAGTAACACAGTATGTCAATTATGCACATTCTCAAGCAAAAGAGCAGACATTTGGAAAAGAAGAATAAGAAGTATTGTTCATTTGCATTTTCTAATCCTATAGCAGACGCTTGAACAATTATTTATGAGGGAGCATGATAATAGCTGGTGTCCACTGAGAACAAAACTCATGTTGATTTTAATGAAGCTGGATTCCACCCATCGTTTTACAACTGGCTCTCATGACAAGGAAATGAATCTCTTGTGCATAAAGAACTTCCAAGTAATAAAATGCTTTCCGCTCATAATTAAGTAGTGGATCCCATTATTTTGATCAAGAAGGGAAGAATAGGAAGTGAGGCTGGTTATGGCTACTCTTATGAACCACATAAGCCTATCACAGAAAGTGGTTTAAGGAAATGAAGTGGTGCCACTCTTGGTATCGTGACAGCTATTTTGGGGCAAATTCTGTGCCACTTCAGTAGTGCTAAGTCCCCGTCTTCTCTGCCCACTGACCATCCTGAATAGGTCTGATGGGAGTTGGCAGAAGGAATAGACAAATTTGTCTGTTTTCTCATTTCCCCCAAGAATAAATTCAGTTCACATTTCCACAGCAATTTGCATTTTAAAAAGATCCTTAATGCAAATTTCTCCTAATAAGCATACTTCTGTATCACTTGACTAATATATACATCAGTGCAAGGAATTTTCCCTAAGGTAATTTATTATTGTGTATTATTCTCCCTAACATATGCACCTTTAAGCATACAGTACCCCTAATATACGCATTATTGCTTGGTTGGAGAATTGCATGGCAAAATTCAGAGAGGTGTGAATCTCGATGGATAACTATTGGTTCAAGTAGTGAATTTGGCAGCTTCTCATTAAAATGTGGACAGTGCCAAATATCTCCTCAAACCCTGTTTGTAGTCCAGCTCTATTTGCATAATGACAGGTTACCCCTTAGTCTAGATTGAACCTTGGCAATTGAGACAGAGTTACAGAGTTCCCGCGTCTACCGTTAGAAGTTGTAACTAAAAAGCAGTATTACATCTAAATAACACATCATATAATGTGTGCTCAGTAGGAAGTATCAGATCAACTTTTAGCTTCAAAACAAAGCAGGCAACTGCTAAGCAACTGCTAAGCACTCCTTTTGACTTTCCACAAACTGCACAGATCCAGCTTGTAAGCAGCACAGGGGGCAGGAAACCTAGAGCAACTGCAACTTGACTTATTTTGATTACTATCAGTAGCATTAATGATCCTGGTTCACAGGTTCTAGCTCTGTATAGTAATCTGGTTCTCTGGTCTTAATTTCAGCAAAATTAGAAATAGTATCAGATTTCCAGCATGGAGCTCTAATGTATTAAAGGGCTATAACTAGGAGTTGGTATGTACAGGATGATTCACCATGCCAACTGGTAAGATTGTATTTTTCTGCCCTCCATCTGTTGGTCTCCTTATAAAATTTGAATGAGGACCATGCAGTTATGCAAAATGCACTGAGCAATTTCACAGATAAATATGCAATTATGCAAAATGGTAAAAACTCAAAGCCCTGTTCTTCAAACAAGGTGGGAGATGTTCTCACTTGATCATAATATTTTCTACTGATAGAATAAACTAAGGCAGGCATGGTATACATTTTCTTCTGGTGTCTATCAGCGTGCACTTGAAACATAGATTCTTAGTCCAATAGTGTTCCATAAGCTTATTGCTCTAGCCAATAAAATAATCCAGAACATACATCCATAATATAAATATATATAATATAAAAAAGACTTTGTCAATGTCACAGAGCATGCTGGTCATGGTCCAAAGTTAGAATTAACTCTTAAATAGCAAAAACACAATCTCCACAAACTTGGCTGAGTGACACACCCAAAGAGGCCTCATTCATGGGTCTTCCTCCATGAAATCAATTGTCAAGACTAAAGGCCCCCACCTCCACAGCTTCCTATGTCTCCTCCTCTCCAGGGCTTTCCCCAAGCAAATGGAGACTGTGCCTGTGTGCAGCCATTCTCTCCTCTGCCCTTTTCATGCCACTCCTGGTTCTGGGAGACAATGGGGAGAGGAGCTTGTCACAGCAGGAATGGGAGATTCCCATGACTCTTCACTAGCCCAACTCATCTCTGTCTCTTAACCTCCCTCCTCCAACTCTCCAGCTTCAGCTTCTGATTCTTGAATCTCTGCCACAGACTGTCCCATCTCACTAAGCCCTGTTACCCCTTCAGCTTCAGACACCTCTTCTTCCCAGTCTTTTCCCTCTGACCGTTCATCTTTGTCCCACCACCAATTCCTGAGTTCTGAACCTTCTTCTCTTGCTGGTTTCCCAGCTGGTTCTTCCCACCATTCTTCTGTGTCCAACCAGTCCATGACAGCCAAGTTCCTGAGCATTAGAATGCATCCTGAGCATCTCTGACAGCGCCAGTTCCAATATTCTATTGCCTTTTTAAAATCCAATTTGCAAACATCCATAATGTAAGAGAGAGAAGTTGCCAGAGACACCAACAAACTCGAATCCAGCTTGCTTTCAGATTAAACCTCTGAATCACCACAACAATTTATAGCAATTTTATCTAACTCATTGTTCCTGGGTTGTTGTTGTTGTTGTTGTTGTTGTTGTTGTTGTTGTTTGTAGCAGCCAGCACATAGAGGGTCACACTGTGTGTTACGAAGCTATTACTGCCACTCAAAAGAAACTGAACCATTTCTGCCAGGGTGTGCCTGCTTGCTTGTGTTAACAAAGGTTTCAGAGAGAGAGATCTCTTGGATCTCTATATAAGAGCACACTAACAGAAAATGAGTGGGACCTTGTGCAGCAGCCATCCAAGACAGCAGAGGACATCCCTTGGAAGCACAGCTCAATAAAGCAATTTCTTAAGGAAACTGGTCAGATAACTAGCTCTAAATGCTCTGTTGCCAATGGGGAAATATGTTTCTAGTTAGTTGTAGGTCCCTTCTGAAAGCTGCAAAACATTTTAAAAATGGTCCTGATTAAAAAGAAAGTTCCATTCTTTATTGAGTGCATTAGATTGGAACCTGCTTTTTGCCTCAGTTCCCCTGAAAGCAAACTTCACAAATTTTCCATAGGTGTTCGATAGTGTCATTATGCAGTTGCCATTCTGTTCTTGTTGAAGAAAGAGAATGAGATGGTTCATATAATTCTCTTCATTCCTTGAAAGGCATAGAGGGTCCCGCCTCCATCATTATGAACCCTTGACACCCATTACATCCAATACACACATGCTGAGTGGCTCCACATCATAGGAGCAAACTCCTAGGGGCCAAGGTCCCTTCCCTCCAATAAAATATTTGAGGGGGCTGCCCCCCAAGTTGATGGGCTTTGGCCTTCAAATGGTGTGTGCAGGGCCAGATTTAGGTTTGATGAGGCCCTAAGCTACTGAAGGTAATGGGGCCCTTTATATGTCCAGCTGTCCTTTGTCAACAACAAATTCTCTCTGTTTTTGTGTGTTGAATATACAGTATGCTATATGGTAAGTTATGGACCTAATAGGTATCTAAAGCCATATAGAAATGAGCAAACCAGTGATATTTTAGGGAGTAGGCTAGCAGGCAGGGCCCATTAGAATCATAGAGTTGGAAGAGACCACGAGGGCCATCCAGTCCAACCCCCTGCCGAGCAGGAAACGCCATCAAAGCATTCTTGACATATGCCTGTCAAGCATCTGCTTAAAGACCTCCAAAGAAGGAGACTCCACCACACTCCTTGGTAGCAAATTCCACTGCCGAACAGCTCTTACTGTCAGGAAGTTCTTCCTAATGTTTAGGTGGAATCTTCTTTCTTGTAGTTTGAATCCACTGCTCCGTGTCCGCTTCTCTGGAGCAGCAGAAAACAACCTTTCTCCCTCCTCTATATGACATCCTTTTATATATTTGAACATGACTATCATATAACCCCTTAACCTTCTCTTCTCCAGGCTAAACATACCCAGCTCCCTAAGCCGTTCCTCATAAGGCATCATTTCCAGGCCTTTGACCATTTTGGTTGCCCTCTTCTGTTCTGTCCCCAGTCCTGGGCTTTTTTATTTTTATTTTTTAAACATACTTTTTATTAATTTTACAAAATACAAAAAAACAAAAAAACGGTACATACTTAAACCCCTTTTCCACCTCCTTCCTACCCACCCACATGGGTCCTCCCCTGCCACAGAAGTCTCCCATGTTTGTGAACAGTCAGAAATGGTCCATTTTATGCTTGGATTTCTGTCCTCCTCCCCCTCCCCTGACCCCAAAGCCCCCCCCTGCCACCAGGGAGCTCCAGCAAACCAGGGCAGTACGCAGGAGGACATCCATCCAACCATCTATTGTTATACCAAAAAAAGAGAAAAATAGAAATAGGAAAAAAAGGGGAAAAAGAAAGGGCGAAGAAAAAAAAGAAAAAGAAAAAAACAATACAAAACAGAAAAATTTTTCTTGCATTCATAGTTGAAAAACCATATTTTATGGGCTTCCCCTCCCCCCCTTCCCCGGTTTTCATCCCTTTTTTATCATCTGCAACAGTTTCTTACTTTATAAAAATACACCTTTGTATCTTATACAACTTATAAATCAATTGTTAACATTTTCATCTAATATTCAAATCACTGAAAATTCAAACTCCCATTTTCTCTTCCCGTGCCTAATTTTTTTTTCTCCCTCTATAAGCCTCCATATTTTCACATTTTCCAAAATCCATTCACTTTTAAAACTATAACTATTCTCAATTTAACCTTACATCCCCGATTACCGGCTCCACCCCCCCCAATCCAGCAAATTCCAAAATC
The DNA here is from genome assembly GCF_965207765.1 of Zootoca vivipara. Classification (NCBI taxonomy): domain Eukaryota; kingdom Metazoa; phylum Chordata; class Lepidosauria; order Squamata; family Lacertidae; genus Zootoca; species Zootoca vivipara. Next base: position 33,434,454 of record NC_142587.1, on the reverse strand, counting down.
AGCAGACCAGTTATAAACCTGTTAATCCATCCTTATAATCACAACATCACTTTCCCTTCACCCCACCCCCTGTTTACAGTCTCTTGCCATCCAGGTCACCATACAGGACCCCTGAATTTCTTCTCTTCTCTGCATATTTTTTCCTTCTTCCCTGTGGGCGTTCTGGAGTTCCAATAATACCAATCGTGCCCCCCTCAAAGACAGGGCACTCCATCCAACTTTTTGTAGAGTAGAGTCATCATTTTTTTCATGGTGTGTTTCATTTTGTGTTGAATCATCACAGTCCTCATCTTCATCTTTTCCTTCCCCATCATTGTCATTCTCACATTGCTCTTTTTCAGTGTCAAAAGCTTCATCTCCTAGAAAATCATATTCCGCCATCACCTCCTGAAATTTCTGCTGTAACTCCTGTCGTCGTGTCTCCTCTTGACATAACTCTATTCTTGTTTCCCACATTAAGGTCAAAACAGACCGCTGGAACTCAGGGGAACACTTTTTTGTTGACATATTTCAGTCCTGCCAAGGTCAAAACTTATCACGTGGGGTGGAATATGATCACAGTTTATTTTCTCGACTCCATTTTAACAAGCTGGCTGCATTCTTCAAGTCTTGTTAACAATAAAGTTCGAACTCACATTTCACAAGCACTTAAGCCAAAAAAGAAATTCCACAAAGTCCAGAAATACAAAGTGAAGTAAAAATTGACTTATAAATCCTGATCAACTCACTGAATTGCCTAGGCTGCCGGCTCCCGAGGGAAAGAAAGGTTTTTCTTAGGCTTTACCTCATTGCTGCAGGGCAGTCATAAACCACAGTCTCTCTCCCCTTTTCACCCTGCATCAAAGGGGATATTCTCTTTGATGCCTTTGAGGGATCCTTTTGAATTACAAATCTTCTGTTTATGGCTTCGGGTTTCTATTTACTGTCTCTTTGTTGCCGTGGGGGGGGGGTGGCTTCCTCTTTTCTCCCCTCTCTCCCAGACCAAATTGTTTTATAATCCAAATCGTGAGGTTACTTACAGTCTTTTCCAATCGTTTTATTTTCGGAAGAATCCAGCGCTCTCCGCCTTCGGCTTGAAGCTTCTCCCTGCTAGAATAACGTTGCCGCTCAAAATGGCCCCCGCGACTTCTACCCTCCTCGCTCCGGAGCTCTTATTAGAGCTAACCGAAGAGTTGGGGAGTCCGGATTGGGTCTGTGCCGAGCAAATTGCCCTCGGGACGCCCTTCCCGAGGTTCTAAGGGGCGCAGCGTTGCTCTCGCTGCCCTCCCCACTCCTAGCAGAGACGGGCCGTCTCGGAGACGAGACGAAACCCCGCCGATCGACGCTGGCGCTGAATCCGGAAGCCTGGTTGCCCTCTTCTGGACACGTTCCAGCTTGTCAGTATCCTTCTTGAACTGTGGTGCCCAGAACTGGACACAGTACTCCAGGTGAGGTCTGACCAGAGCAAAATACAGTGGTACTATTACTTCCCTTGATCTAGATGCTATACTCCTATTGATGCAGCCCAGAATTGCATTGGCTTTTTAAGCTGCTGCATCACTGTGACTGTTGACTCATGTCAAGTTTGTGGTCTACCAAGACTCCTAGATCCTTTTCACATGTACTGCTCTCAAGCCAGTACAGAGGCGGCACAACACAAAACTGTATGTAGGTTTTATTTTGTTTTTTATCTTATATTTTGGAAATGTACATCCAGTTTTTTCTCTTTAAATTTTTTTTTTGGGGGGGGGCTCCCAAGAGAGTGGGACCCTAGGCTATAGCTTGTTTAGCTTAAACATACACCTGGCACTGGGTGTGTGTGCCATGTCTTCTGATAAATAACGCAGGAAGGAGCTGACCTGGGCCCCCCAATGTTTTAATCAAGTTGGCAGCCGTGCTGCACACACAGAGAATGACTGGGATCCCTCTTTGTGTGCAGAAGCTCTAGTGCAAGGGTGTGCAAGCTCTAGTGCAAGGAACTTTTTGGATCTGGGGGCTACATGTTTATTGGGCTGCATCCTCTCCCCCCCCCACTTGAGTAAGGCATACTCCTATCAACTTTCCTGTTCATGAATTTTACATCCAGCAAAGGAACAACAGGGAGCCCACTTCAAGCTCCTGAGTTATCCTTTGAAGCTGCTCCCATTCCCACCCCACCCCATACATGATGTCAGGCATGGGGCAAGTGTGTGGCTTCCCCCAAACCAGCCTCTTGGTTAAAATGAGGGTGGTCCAGCAGGCCAGTTTGACCCATGGGCTGGAGGTTCCCCACCCTACTCTAGTGCATACTGTCAGTCTGCATTTCTTTGTACAGAAGAAATCGACATCAATACATGAGTATTATGATGGTGATTTATTCCTGTCCTTCACCCTAGGGTCCCAGGGTGAGTCGCATCAATTTAAAATACAGCATTAAAAGCAGTCCGAAATGAATTGCAACGTAATAATAATAACAATTTATTATTTATAACCCACCCATCTGGCTAGGTTTCCCCAGCCACTCTGGGCGGCTTCCAACAAAAGATTGCACGCCAATCTTCCAACAAAAGATTGGCGTGCTATGGTCCATGGGGTCATGAAGAGTCGGACACGACTAAACGACTAAACAACAACAAAAACACCAGTCATTAAAAACTTCCCTAAACAGGGCTGCCTTCAGATGTCTTCTAAAAGTCAGGTAGTTGTTTATTTCCTTGGCATCTGATGGGAGGGCGTTCCACAGGGCGGGCGCCACTACCGAGAAGGCTCTCTGCCTGGTTCCCTGTAACTTCGCTTCTCGCAGTGAGGGAACCGCCAGAAGGCCCTCAGTGCTGGACCTCAGTGTCCGGGCAGAATGATGGGGGTGGAGACTCTCCTTCAGGTACAGTGGTGCCTCGCTTAACGAATGCCCTGCTTAACAAAATTTCTGCTTAACGAAAGGATTTTTCGAGCGGAGCTTGCCTCGCTAGACGAATGCGTTTTACGAAAAATTCATCTAGCGAATCGCGGTTTCTCATAGGAATGCATTGAAATTCAATTAATGCGTTCCTATGGGCAAAAAAAAGGTCGAAGAAAAATCAGTGCATTCCTATGGGATTCGCTAGACGAATTTTTCGCTATAAGAAAAGACCCGTGGAACCAATTAATTCCGTCTAGCGAGGCACCACTGTATAAAGTTACAAGAATAGGGTGGATCGTAAAATCATACACTTCAGATGATTAAGCTAAAGAGGTGCATCTCCAGCATTTAGTGAAAACTGCATCGTGAAGGTGCCTAATGCTTCTCTGTGGGGAGGGAATTCCACAACTTAGCGGCTGCCACAGAGAATGCTGTCTCCTGGGTCACCACTGCCACCCTCGAGTTTCTAAGGGCAGTGGAGCTATCAAGAGGACACCCAAAAGAGAAGGAGGTGGTCTTTCAGATAACTGAGGCATAATTCATTTAACACTTTAAACACTAATATGTGCATCCTGAATTGGAACCCAAATGAACTGGCAACCAATGCAGCTGTTTTAAAACAGGGGTTATATGAGGGATAAATGGAACCCCAGGGAGAAGTCTGGCCACTGCATTTGGAACACTGCATGGAGAAAGGTCATTTCAATGCTCCCAGTGGTGTGTCCTCTTTGAAACTCCCTGTTTGGTGGTGTGTCCTCTAAGTCTTCCACGATACTGTAGAAAATAAGCAGTCACTTTAACCACCCTTGGGGCATCCTCAGGCCGAAGGCACATTTCAGCCATTTGAAACCATGCTTAATCGCAGAAATGTTACAGAGAAAACGATTGCTGATTTTTGTGAAGTTTTCAACAGGAAAATCTTTCCTGTTTGTGATTTTTTTTACATCCTAACACCCGTTTCTGGTGAAGCAAATATGCTATTCCTTCTGTAATAATCTCTGGGTCTCTATCAGTAGAACCATAGGGTGAAGTTCTGTCAACCCAGTAAACACAAAAGCTGCCTCAGAAACAGCCAACCATCGAATTTACTCAGCAGCATCTGATAACTCTATGGAACAAGTGATCAATATTAATCAGCCTCACAGTGCCACGGCTAGTGATGGTTAATGGGCTGATAATGCCATCCTTGTAGCCAAAATCCCATCAGGGACCAGACAGCTGGAGCTGAAGGAGAAAACCTATCAGATCTGGAAATAGACAGCTTTGGAGGCTAAAATTAACCTTGGACAATTCAGAGAGAGGACTAATTGTTTGTGACTGCTAGATTCCTGCAAAGGTTTATTGCAGCACAGATCGTGTCTGGATACAAAAGCAAGGGGGAGAAGGGGAGCTGGTAGTAAGAGCACAACTAGAGCGCAATATTAAGACAGTGATGGAAAAGCTAATTTTGTGGCTGGTACAATTTGATCCACATGACTCCAAAATTTAAATACTGCAAATTCATCATGTCCTACCTACACGATTGCTAGTGGGGTCAAAACCTGAGGACTATGTTGCTGCAGAATATCCATTTGAGCAAAGGCTGGCCTTCTACTCTGCTGGTAGCAAGAAGGGATTTACTAGGGGACTAAAGATTCATAATGCAACTGGGATTGCAGTCAAAGTCATCCCCTTCAGGGGTTATCATGAGGTAGGTGTGTGTGTGTGTGTGTGTGTGTGTGTGTGTGTGTGTGTGTGTGTGTGTGTGAAAATACCGGTATACAGTAACATATATACCTCCCTTAGTTAGCTTTCATTCATAAGAGTCATATTGATCATCTTTATTCTCTAACTTTGCAACCAATGCTTTTTGAAAGGAACCTCACCCCAATATTTTCTCAATGCATTATACCAGGCATCCCCAAACTTCGGCCCTCCAGATGTTTTGGACTACAATTCCCATCTTCCCCCGACCACTGGTCCTGTTAGCTAGGGATCATGGGAGTTGTAGGCCAAAACATCTGGAGGGGCGCAGTTTGGGGATGCCTGCATTATAGCATCACCACAGGATATGGAAGAAGAAGAAGAAGAAGAAGAAGAAGAAGAAGAAGAAGAAGAAGAAGAAGAAGAAGAAGAAGAAGAAGATATTCATAACCACCCAGTCTTAGGTACTAACCAACTTTGAATATTGATGTTTTAGGACCCAGGTGGCACTGTGGGTTAAACCACTGAGCCTAGGGCTTGCTGATCAGAAGGTCGGCGGTTCGAATCCCTGTGACGGGGTGAGCTCCCGTTGCTTGGTCCCAGCTCCTGCCAACCTAGCAGTTCGAAAGCACGTCAAAATGCAAGTAGATAAATAGGAACTGCTACAGCGGGAAGGTAAACGGCGTTTCCATGTGCTGCTCTGGTTTGCCAGAAGCAGCTTTGTCATGCTGGCCACATGACCTGGAAGCTGTACGGTGGCTCCCTCGGCCAATAATGTGAGATGAGCGCGCAACCCCAGAGTCGGTCATGACTGGACCTAATGGTCAGGGGTCCCTTTACCTTTACCTTTTAGTCCTCAGCATGCCAGATCCCATGTTGTACAGTTATTGAAATGCTGTCCAATCTGTTGCACTGCTGAGGCAAATATGGAAACTATATATGATAAATAAAAATAAAAATATTTTTTTTCTCCCTGTTGTTCAAGAATGAAACCCTCTGAAGAAATCCTTCTAACTATTACATATATATTTATCTGTCCTATAGGACTGCATATGGGGTTGGGGTGGGGGTCTGCCACCCTTTCCTGTTACTTAAAATGCTGTGACTATTTAACCTTTGTTGTGGGCTTATTGCCTCCAGGAAAAACAAAAACTGTACTAGATCACACACTTAAGCATAAATAATTTGAGATGATCAACGGCCAAACTGCTAAAGTATATTGGCTTGGCTTCTTTATCATTCATTATTTAATTTGCTGCTTGCAATATTCATAAGGCGTGCCCAAAGAGTAGGATTGTAGGATTTAATTTGTATCTGCAATGCCTTTTAGTGTGGTCACTTATGCACCACCAGAAAAGAGGACAAGGAGGAGACAAGAAATCTGCTTATGCTAGTTTACATGCAGAGGTACAAATGTAGAAATAATAACTGAAATTTAAACTGTAATAATAAATAAATAAATAAATAAATAATCTCACCATATTGGAAAAGACAGCTTGTGTGCTGTTGTCTAGGTGCTAACTGTTGATGGGCTTCAAGGCCTTTGCTCACCCTTCTTGGACCAGAGAGTTCTTCAATCTGTCCTCTGATAACCCTTTCATATAGAGAACCATCCTCTGTAGTAGATGACAAATGATCACCCTAATGACTATTAACACCTCCTTATTAAGTAGACCTGGAGTAAAAATTGTAAGAAGAAGATGCATTGTAGATTTGGATGAAGTTGGTGTTGTTTGTGGTGTCAACAAAGCCTATTCTCTCAGAAGCAATTACTAGCTTTTGTGTAGAAAGAGTTTGGATTTGATATCCTGCTTTATCACTACCCGAAGGAGTCTCAAAGCGGCTAACATTCTCCTTTCCCCTCCTCCCCCACAACAGACACCCTGTGAGGTAGGTGGGGCTGGGAGACTTCAGAGAAGTGTGACTAGCCCAAGGTCACCCAGCAGCTGCATGTGGAGGAGTGGAGACGCGAACCCGGCTCCCCAGATTACGAGTCTACCGCTCTTAACCACTACACCACACTGGCTCTCACTATTGGTATTGTATCTTATTGCAAAACAACAAAGTGTACAAAAATATCATTAAACCTGTCAGTGGCCCCACACACCCTCATTTATCCACTGATTTCCTTCCACGCCCACCTTGCAAGTTCTTGGTATTATATACCTAGAGATGAATGAATGAATGAATGAATGAATGAATGAATGAATTTATTAATACGGTCACAGACCAGCATCTACCTAGAGATGTAATATGCTGGTGAGCAAACAATTGTTGAAAATGATTGGGTTTTTGCACAGTTCTAATCTTGTAATAGGATAAACTTCACATAAGAAGAATTTATAATCTTGTTGTTTTGTTGGCGGGGGATGTAAAAGTTAGCAAAACTTTCTTGTTCTGAGTTTAAAATCTGAGCAGCCTGTGACCAAATGTTAGTAGTTATAAATGGATGGAAGAATATAGCACAAAGATTATGGTTCCCCCCTCACCCCCAAACCATAAAGATATAGGGGTACTGAGCCTATGAATACAACCAATAAAATCAATTACTGGAGACTCAAAACCTGTATGACAGCAAATCTGTCGCATAGTTGCATGTCACACTCAACATAGAGATTGCACCCTCTCACTGCTGCCCGAGGAATTTCTAATCTTTCTATCAGTGTGCAACCAGGGTGGAGATTGTGTGGTTCTCCAGAAACCTCTGATGAGCCACAGGTTTACCAGACCTGAGCTTTGCAAACTAAAGATGAATCAATCTGTCCTTTTTGAAATGTGTTGAAGCAAAGAACTCACTTAGAAACTTAAATGCGGTTTGCTGTTTTATACAAGCCTGCTAGGCTTACTATTGCGCCAGGAAATGTAGGAATGTATTTCAATAAATCAGGCACATCCAACAGTAGATCACTGGATGCCTGTGGTAGATCAATGGTTTTCAGTGGCTTCCCCCAAAGAAGCTCAACAACTTTGGCTCCCCTTAAAAAAGCTCATTTTTTTTTTGCCCTACACCCCCCCCAAATGGCGCTCTCCGTCTCCCTAAAAAAAGCTCAACAACAACTTTGATCTGAATGCCTTAAAAAAGGGCCTTCCTCCTCCCCAAAAAAGCTCAACAACTTTGACCTGAACCCCCCCCCCCAAAAAAAGGGGGTAGATCACTGCCAGTTTTTAACTCTGTAAGTAGATCGCAGTCTCTTGGGAGTTGGCCACCCGTGGCAAAAATGAATATTGCATTCCCCCCCACCCCCTGCTTCTTACATATTTCTGCTGGTTTTCTTCCTTTTGCTTTTAATTGCTATGTAAACTCTGCTTTCCTTAAAAAAATGTTTTGTTTTGTTTTTTGCTTTTTAATTATAGCTATATGCCTTGAGTTCTCCCCTCTGCCTACACCATACCACTGCTTTCATCCATGCTTAGAAGATTTTGATGCCCTAGTAATGTTAGGGTTCTTTTTATAACAGGGTTATAAGGCATTCTGAAACGCCCCTTGGTGGGCGTGTAAGGAGATTTTGGACCTTTGGGTGCAGGTTTGAAAGCTGGAGAGGAAAACAATTCTCCCCAACCCTCAAACCTTGACACACACTCATGGATTACTTTGGTTCCTGCTGCCATTACATTTAAAAACAATAGTAGTTTCCCCTTAAAAAAAGGATTATAAACACAAAGAAGCAGAGAGGAGATATACTAACAAAGAAAATTTTTTCTCACTTTACTAGGTTTTTAAGAAAGGCACACAGATAAAGCTGCAAAAAACCAGATAAAATCACTTGTGGCGGCTTGGATTAAGGAAAAACCTTGACATTGTTCTTACTAAATTGACCCAATGTGAGAGAAACGCATAGCAGAGTTTAAAAGGTACATCAAACAAATGTCTCTCATCTCCCAGTAATGTTCGAAGCTGCACACCAATAAGATGCCCTCATTTTCTCATGTTAGTGACATAAAGAGCTAATTAAAGAATGTAATGAAAAGCTCTTCTTGTTGTTGGGTATGTTTGCTTTTTGCTTCAGATGCAGCTCCACTTTGATTTAGCATGCCATCTGAAAAATAAACCTTATAACAAAAGGTTTTTAAAAAGACACTTTATTACAAAAAGACTGAGGAAAATACATTACTAGTAACGGTTTTCTTGGGGCTGCCACTTATGGATATGAACGTTTCAGCAGGAATTCACTCCCAGGCGAATGAGGTGTTCTGTGTACAAGAAAGCAAAAGGACTATAGCTGGCTATAGTATGTGCACTCTCCACTGGACGCAGGTGGCGCTGTGGTCTAAACAACAGAGCCTCTTGGGCTTGCTGATCAAAAGGCTGGTGGTTCGAATCCCTGCAACAGGGTGAGCTCCCGTTGCTCTGTCCCAGCTCCTGCCAACCTAGCAGTTCGAAAGCAGACCAGTTCAAGTAGATAAATAGTTACCACTGCAGCAGGAAGGTAAACAGCGTTTCTGTGCACTCTGGTTTCCGTCACAGTGTCCCATTGTGCCAGAAGCGGTTTAGTCCTGCTGGCCACATGACCCAGAAAGCTGTCTGTGGACAAACACCGGCTCCCTCAGCCTGAAAGCAAGATGAGTGCCACAACCCCATAGTCGCCTTTGACTGGACTTAACCGTCCAGGGGTCCTTTGCCTTTTTACTCTCCACTGAAACATACATTCTTTTCATTTAAAAACATCCAGTTCTTCTCCCCAGATGATTACTAATATTCTTTAATATCTAAGACATAGTTCTTCCTTTAATTTTACTGAGATCCTATTATTTATGACAACAGCAAACTAGGTCAAAAGGTAAAAAGGCAAACATTTGCTGTGGAAAAGATTACTAGAAAAAGGGTGAATCATGCTGTGATGGGATGAGGGTGAATTAGACTTTTTTAAATAAATAAAAATGCATCTCATGGGTCATGTACCACATAACCCTCTTAAAGATCTAGTCAGGTTTTACTGAGCACTAATGACTTGGCTAAGATCACCAGCCCAGGGCCAGTTTCATGACTGGGCAGGGATTTGAAATGGTTTCAAGATAGAAGGCAATGACCCAGCCATAGCTGCCAAGTTCTCCCTTTTTTTAAGGGGAAAACTTGGCAGCTATGGACCCAGCACAGGGTCAACTGAGCCACCAGGAGCGTGAATGTCCCACTTTTTACACACTTAAAGCAACTTCATCATTAGGGAAATGGGAGTGTGCTGGGGAAGCTGAATGCAAGATGTTCAAGATAATGCCACCTGCAACTTCATTGGTTTCAGAGAGCCTGTCTTTCTTTAACAAGACATTCGGTTGCAAATCGACACTTTGCTAATTGTTCTCACATGACGGGACTTTATATAAGATCGGGGAGGCCAGTGGTCCACTTTATTACGCTGGTTCATGAAATATACCACACCAGTGTTCCTTGGCGTGATCTCTCAGTGCAGAAAGTCTTCCTTCCTATCCACTGTCTTTCCCTGCCCCCACTTTTTGGACTTGCGATTCCCGTGAAAAATTGGTTAAATGCCACGGATGTGATAATTCGCTGATTAAATTTAGCCTTGAAGGGAGATGAATTAATGGGGCTTTAATTGAAGCATTCTAAACTATAAAGAATTCTAAAGAAACCCAATCAGCTCCTTTTCACATGACACCATAATAAGAACAGAAAAAAGGGAGAGCCATCCCCTAAATTAATGACCTTTAAGGAGGAAATTAAAAGGACATTCATCTTCTCACAGAAAAATAATCATTGTAGCGCAGGGTTATTGAGCAAAATACAGCAGCTGGTAACTTATTGCCAATAACTGGAGTATGAAACAGAGGTGATTAAAATGATTGTGTGTGCATGTAGGTCATTATTCGCTTCCCCACTGGATTCCAATCTCTCCCACTTGCATATGTAGTTTTCCATGTATCTATGGAGTTCCTTCCCACCCACCCCACTTCCACCAGGGCAATCTCCTTCCACAGAGAGTTGCATTCAATTTCCCTCAAAACAGAAATTGCTATATTTCCCACCTTTAGAATGGCAGCGCGTAGGCTTAAGAATCCAAGAAATTGCTTTGCTGCCATGAAATTGAGCCGTTCACCAGAAGCAATGACTTTCTATGAGGGAAGAAGGTGAAGCCATTGTAGAAAACTGCCCTATAAATAATCATGTGATAAGCAAGAGAGAAAAAGGATACCCCCAAGTGTAATTATATACAGTCATACCTCGGTTTAAGTACGCCTCGGTTTGAGTATTTTCAGTTTAAGTGCTCCATGGACCCGTCTGGAACAGATCAATCCACTTTCCATTACTTTCAATGGGAAAGTTCGCTTCAGGTTAAGTACGCTTCAGGTTAAGTATGGACTTCCGGAACCAATTACACTAATACCTCGGGTTAAGTACGCTTCAGGTTGAGTACTCCGTGGACCCGTATGGAACAGATTAATCCACTTTCCATTACTTTCAATGGGAAAGTTCACTTCAGGTTAAGTACGCTTCAGGTTAAGTACAGACTTCCAGAACCAATTGTGTTTGTAAACCGAGGTACCACTGTGTGTGTGTGTGTGTGTGTGTGTGTGTGTGTGTGTGTATACATACACACACACACCTTTATTTATTTATTTATTTAAAAAAACAATTATAATGTGTCAAAAAATACAATAAATGCTGTAATTGAACATATAAAATACAAACAAATTTTAACCACAGAATAATTGCACCCGAGTCCCAAGATGTCATTGGGCTCAGTAATAGAGTAGCAGGTTGAGGCAGATGAAGGTGGGGAACAGGAGGATGACATGGAGAGAACAGAGGCAGTTCTGTTTCACAGTATATGGTGGCCCCCACTGGGGATATAGGACTCTCATCTCTCCTATTCCCTCCTTGGCAGGGAAGCACAGCAATGGAATCCAGGGAGGGTGATAGTGAACCACCAAGGGTTGGGAAACGGGGGTCAGAAGAGGAGGGCAGAGGTTGGTCACCCAGGACCCACCAACATTCACATTGCTGGGAAGGCACATCTTTTCAGACACATTGCATGTCTGCATGCTCAGCAATCTCACAAGGCATGAGAGTTTTGTGAATAGGTGTACCTTGCCCTGTCTTTAAGAACTTGGTTTGTGGGTGTGCCAACCCGTTGGGACAACTGCACTGCTTCTCTACAGTACTGAAGCCCTCACCCGGATCTTGTCCTCCTTAAACTTGGACTGCTGCTCCTAATACAGCCAACCTCACCTTTCCTGTCACAGAGCCTAGATATAGCAGCTTCTGAAGGCATTACCTCTTACTGAGCCTGTAAGTCTTCCCTCCTTCAATAAAGATCTCTTCCTTACACTCAAGTAAGATCCTCTGTCATCACGGTCTGGGAAGGAGCCAGGACAAAAATGGCTGCAAATATAGGAATTTATGTTCATGTATCCAACTGTCCTCCAGCTGTAAACATGGCAATCTTTCAGAGCATCATGCCCTCAAATAGTCTGCAGTGCCAGATATTATACTTTGGCTGTTGTCAAAGCCAAAGTGACCTAATATTTCACTTTTGAATCCTTTACAATTAGAACAGACAATTGTCCTCATAACTGAGTATCCCCAGCTGTATGCCAGCTCGGAACAGCTGGATGCTGAAGGACAGAGCACCCGGCTGTCAGGTTTTATGGATATGTACTTGGGAAATCTGTTTAGACTGTGTGGAGAGTTGAAACCTATTGCTTTTGACAGAAAAAATACTGCTAGTAGGCACTGTGGAGGCAAGCCCAGGGCAAAGTCTGTACGAAGGGACAATCTGAAATAGAGAAGAGGCAAGTTACAAAGGGGATATGCACTCCTACTAAGAAGTAAACAAATAATTGAATAGGGCCAGCTGCTTTTTTATCACAGAGGAGAAGAGCAGAAATCTGAACATGGAGGTTACAACTTGTTACAATGCAAAAAGGCCAGGGTGGTCAGGTATCTAGGAGAGCAACTGGGCAGGTGCCAATGTGCCAATAACTGACTGTGCAGAATTGCTTCTGTTTCTTTGGGGAGGGCAAGTAGCCAAGTCATTTGATTATTTAATTGCTATACCACTTAATATATTAAAAACCTATCTAAGCAGTGTACTGAAGCAGCAACAAAACATTACAAAAATACACTATTACATATAAAAATGTTACTGATGGGAGGGAGAGCATTCCACAACACTGAGACCACCAGAGAAAAACCTCCATTGCCTATGCATATAGTATTATAGTTTCATGTTGTCTGGGTACCAAGCAAGCTTCACCCATGCAGAACATCCTGCCTCAAGAACAGTGAATCACAGTTTACATAAAGCTGCAGACTCTAGCCTTGTGCTAAGAATAATCCAGTTGCTCCGTTTATCAGGATGGCCGCAAATAGCTTTTGCCCTCTGAATATTTTCTACTCTGCTGGAATCCTCCAAGGCCTGGCTTTCTTCTACTCCACTGAAAATTCAGCAATGAGAAAAATGTCACTAGCAACACGGCACACCACCTGGCCTGTGAGGAATGTACTGGGCTTTGACATGCTATGTCCTCTTTCTGGGTATTGCTGTGGGAAAATAAATCACCACACACTTCACTTCACCAGGATATCCATTTTATAAAATGTGGAAGAAGTCCACCACATCAGCCTCAATCCTTGTTCTTCTGAAATGGGTTCAGCTTCTTTCTGAACCCTTGCTGGCTGACCAAAGTGACTACTAGTAAGTTCTGTTTACCCAAGAATGCTGGTTCACATAACCCTCAAAGAGAAATAAAGGTATACAAGAAATCCAATTTCTCTCACTGTAGTGGTGAGAGGATCCAACCAAGCCTTTATTTTACAGGGTTTTAAGAGAGAAAATTCATGTTCAGAAAAATTGAGAATTCAGCTTCAGCTGCAAAAAAAAATACTAGAAGTTAGACTGATCCAGTGATACCGATTGACAGCAGGTTAAGGCAAAAAATGGGGTGGGTGGGGGTGGAGTGCTTCATATAACACATATAGTACCATCACCAAGCATGGTGTTTTAAAGAACCCTCTCTCCCAATACGAGAATGCTGCATCACCTAATGGAAATGACTGACAGAAGATTAAGGCAGAGAGAGAGAGAGAGAGAGAGAGAGAGAGAGAAGTACTTTATATATTGCTGCATATGTAGCATCATGGTTCTAGAAGGCACACACACAGTCATGAAAACAGATTCAGCAGAGGATGTGAAGGGAAATGGTCATTGCTAACATTATCATTTGATTCATATGCCAAGTTTCCCACAAGTAAGTCTGTTCTCAGAGTAGTTTATAGGAAAATCAAAGTCTAAATACAATAAAAATACCCCAAAATACATTTAACATCACTGCATCATAATACTAAAATAATAACAACTGCTCACTCGCTATATACAGATATTTGACTAAACATGTTGTTGTTGTTGTTTAGTCGTTTAGTCGTGTCCGACTCTTCATGACCCCATGGACCATAGCACGCCAGGCACTCCTGTCTTCCACTGCCTCCCGCAGTTTGGTCAGACTCATGTTCGTAGCTTCGAGAACACTGTCCAACCATCTCGTCCTCTGTCGTCCCCTTCTCCTAGTGCCCTCAATCTTTCCCAACATCAGGGTCTTTTCCAAGGAGTCTTCTCTTCTCATGAGGTGGCCAAAGTATTGGAGCCTCAGCTTCAGGATCTGTCCTTCCAGTGAGCACTGGGGACTCTCAAGAGTCTCCTCCAGCACTATAATTCAAAAGCATCAATTATTCGGCAATCAGCCTTCTTTATGACTAAACATACCGTTTACTAAAAGCTCAAATCAAAATATCCATGAAGTAACTCCTTTCTGAAGGGTTGGTAGGTGGGACAACACAGGTGATGGCAACCACAGAGCATCTCTCCCCTCACACTGGAAGCTGAGGGAAAGCAGGAAGAAAAGTAAGTATTTCCAATGCACAAATTAACTTAGCTGCAAGGGGATATGGGGACAGGGTGACGGTGGTATTTATTTATGTATTAAGTTATTTTTATACTGCCTATGGGGGCACAGTCCACCCAAGGCAACTTACATCTCATAAAAAACACAGGTGCTCTAAAAACTAAAAGCAGCAGTGCAGCAAATATTTTAAACACTGGCCAGTAATGCTAAAGGCTTCACAGAAAAGGTGGGTTATGAATGTATAATTAACTCGGTATTTAATAATTCTCCATAATCTGGATTTATGCCTGTCATGGCCCTCATAACTTTGGAGTTCTAAGAGAACTCTGAATTCAGCTTCTAGATCCCACAAACGCACACACGGTTTGGCAACACGTCAACCCTGATCCCGGCCTCACTGCTTCGCCCCGTTTCTATGCATATGGATTCTCCCCATCCCAACCAACACCCCCTCCCCTTGCCAGTCACATTGGACTCCCACATTGGAGCTCTATATTTATCCTGTACTTTTTTGTCCTTGAATTGTGCCTACTTAGGAAAAGTATATCAATATTAAGGTTGTCAGACTCAGGAAATTGCGCAAATGCAAGAGATGTATTTAAATATAAAGACAAGTGGATGTTATCCTCGTTGACATTAATGGCCTGGCACAGCTTCATAAATCAGGAAAGAACAAAATGGTGTAATCTGTGTGTAGTGTTTTCGGCTACGGGGGTCCACAGAAAGTTTACACACACACACACACGAAAGACAGGGTGAAAGAGAGTAGGTGAAAGGGGAGCCATCAATGGAGCTGCTATTCTCACAGCTGTTTCAAGAGCAAGGACAGAGAAGGGGTGAGGTGAGGTGTAAATAGGAGATTAAATGTGGGCTGGGTGATAGGGGACTGTAGAGTATGGCTGTTATATGGTTAGGTCAGGCATCCCCAAACTTCAGCCCTCCAGATGTTTTGGACTACAATTCCCATCTTCCCCAACCACTGGACCTGCTAGCTAGGGATCATGGGAGTTGTAGGCCAAAACATCTGGAGGGCTGCAGTTTGGGGATGCCTGGGTTAGGTGAAGCATCTTTTGGGCCAATCACCACCAGTAACACCACCAGTAGTAGTTCACGAATCTTTTCATGGGTGCAACTATGGCAGGCATAGGCAAACTCGGCCCTCCAGATGTTTTGGGACTACAACTCCATCATCCCTAGCTAACAGGACCAGTGGTCAGGGATGATGGGAGTTGTAGTAGTCCCAAAACATCTGGAGGGCCGAGTTTGCCTATGCCTGAACTATGGTCTCTGGGGTGGGCATGGCACCCCACACCAGTGGAAGTTGCTCTAACCTAACTCCAACCAACCAGCAGATCTGGGTTAGAATTGCTTTCTAAGACTCCAGTGCACCGATTGTCTTTCTCTGCTCTGAGCTTTTCCCAAAAGATAAATATCTCTAGTTTAATGCAGAGAAAACATTGTTTATGACAATCCAGGAATATAACAGAACCACCATGAGATAAATGCCACACAAGTGCATAAAAACTGTTTTGTTTGTTAGTAGTTATATTTGAGAGAAGCCTGGGTGATATATTTTCATATTATCTATTTTTGGAGAGAAATGGTGAATAGTATTGAACGTGTGGTGATTTTTGTAGATGCTTTTTTGAAGTAGGAATCAGGCATGTTCTTATAGAGCTCCCTATGTTGTGCCTACCATGACATGCACATCAATACAAATAGAACATTTCAACATTTCTGACTGAAAACTAGCCCTGAGGGAGTTCAATCCCAGGGTTTAGTAGCCTTTCAAAGGTTAAGTCGGAGACTACCCACATGTCCACTGCACAGAAATTTCATTTAGCATAAAGGAATACAGTTTTCGGTGAGGTCTCCATTTCCATCACACTGCTGGAGTATCACTTCCAAAACTGCTCCAGGGTTGTAGGGGGGTATTTTTTCAAAGTGCCATGAAAAGTGTTGTAAAATAAATCTTGAAATGATTCACAGTACTGCCTGCAGCAGGCAGGAAAAAGAAACAACGACCACTCCCCTAAAATTACATGATTTTGATCCCTGGAAGAAGTGTGCAATGTTCTGATTTTATCATATCCAATTTTTCATCTTCAGAAACAATGTGTAGCAGGAATGATTCAGTGCAGCTCCAGGCATCCTTTTGCTTATGCAAACTCCAGCCGAAAGGATGATGAAGCTACTCTAATAAAATACAGCATGAGCAATTGAAATGGAGGTTCTTCTTCACTGCCCTTTTATTTATTCATTTTGCCCTCTAAGCTGTATTAATCACTCCACTTGTCTAAGCAGAAGTAAGTCCCCTGAGGTCAAGAAGATTTGCTCCCAGGTAAGTGTGCATATGGAAGTGAGAGCTGGACCATAAAGAAGGCTGATTGCTGAAAAATTGATGCTTTTGAATTATGGTGCTGGAGGAGACTCTTGAGAGTCCCAGGGACTGAAAGAAGATCAAACCTATCCATTCTTCAGGAAATCAGCCCCGAGTGCTCACTGGAAGGACAGATCCTGAAGCTGAGGCTCCAATACTTTGGCCACCTCATGAGAAGAGAAAAGACCTTGATGTTGGGAAAGATTGAGGGCACAAGGAGAAGGGGACGACAGAGGACGAGATGGTTGGACAGTGTTCTTGAAGTTACGAACATGAGTTTGACCAAACTGTGGGAGGCAGTGGAAGACAGGAGTGCCTGGTGCAGTCTGGTCCATGGGGCCACGAAGAGTCGGACATGACTAAACAACTAAACAACAACAACAAGTGTGCATAGGATAGGAGCCTCAGCCTGGATATTATACTGGTACAACAGACACAGAAATGCATCACCACTTTTCATACCATTTTGGGGAGGAGGGGTGCCAATGGAAATTATGAGTCGTATTAAACTTAATTTGATTCAGAGTAGACTCCTTGAAATGACTAAACATGTAATTAGGGTCATTAATTGCAACTAAGTAAAACCAAATTGGCTATCACCCATTATGTCCTGAACCGCTGAAGTTATTACATGTGTGAATGTTTCATATGGTGATCAGTCACATTTGCCACTGTGATTCTCATTTAATCGAAGTTTCTTTAAAATAACATAAAAAACTTAGAATTGCATTGTGAGATAAGAACAGGGTTTAGCCCTATGCTCATAAAACGCTCGCAAACAGGGCATGGACATTGCAGCCGTCTCTTCTTGCTTGCTACCCGCATTAAATAATTGAAAATGCTACCCCTGAGTGACCTTTTCTCTCTTTTTTAAAATAACTAATTGCCATGGCTAGACTCTCTTCCTAAGGCACATGTAAGTGTCTATAAATCAAGGATAGCAAATGTAGAGCTCTCCACTTGTTGGTGGACCCCACAGGATAACTCCCATGGCTTTCTGGAAATAGCCCTGGAGGTAGGAGAGGAATCACTGAAGCACAGTTCTCCCGACCCCCACCTCCCTGAGATGCTCCTGAAGGATACCATGGTAGACAGTATCAAAAGCCACAGAGATGAAGGAGAAGAAGCAGTGTCACACTTCCCCTAGTGTCTCTCTCCCAGTGAATGTCATCAATAGGGGTGACGAAGGCAGTTTCAATGAAGCCAGAATCCTGAAGCCAGACTGGCATGGATCCAAGTAATGTTGGACTGCATTACTGACATAGGTAAAACTATCAAATTATCATCATGGGGAAAATTGTGGAAAGAGAGCTGGAAATTTACGGCTTCTGAAGCGATAAGGGAAAAATTAGTAAAGATGTTTTGCAGATGGTATTTAACACCAACCAAAATATGTAAAATGTATAAAACAAATTCAAATCTGTGATGGAGGTGTAACAAAGCACAGGGGACACTCATACATATGTGGTGGACATGTATTAAAATCAAAGGCTTCTAGGATATAGTGTACGAAGAGTTAAGGGAAATATTTAAACAAAACTTTGTTAAGAAAACAGAAGCTTTTTTATTGGGGATACCAGGCACATATATTGCCAGAGAAAATAAGAAAATATTCCTTTCTGCCACAGAAGCAGCGAGAACACTAATTGCCAAAAGTTGGAAACAAGAAATAACCCTGACCAAAAATAATAATAATAAAAAAATGGCAGGACAAATTATTTGATTATATTGAATTGGCCAGATTGACAGAGGCAATTAGGGGTCAAACCAAGCAAAAATTCCAAAAAGAATGGATAAAGTACAGAGAATATCTTAAAAAGCAGTGCCCTCAAATTAATACTTGGACTTGTTTCGATTAACTTCTGCAAAATAACTTATGGTACTTAAGTTAAAAACAGAAAGAAAAAGGGGTAATAATGAACTAAAAAGGAGATAGTTTACCAAAAACGATAAAAGAACCGTGTTGAGGATGAAGGAGGTCAATTAGAAGAAAAGAAGAACAAAAATATGGTGTGTGTGTGTGTGTGTGTGTGTATAAATATATATATATATATATATATATATATATATATATATATATATATATATAATTGACTGTTTTGTATAAGTTTTTGTACGTTATCATGTTTTATTTGTACTTTTTGTTTTGTTTTATGTCTTGCTGTTGTTTGTTTCTCTTTTGATTCTGTATTATTATTCATGTTCATTTTGACAAGTGTGTGTGTGTGTGTTTGTAAATAAACTCAATGAAAATAATAATAATAACAAAAACAAGTAATGTTGGACTGCAACTCCAATCATCTCTGACCATTTGCTGTTCTTGCTGGGGTTGATGGAAGTTGCAGTTCAACAACATCAGGTTGGAGAAGCTTGCTTTAAAGAATTCACATTCAATGACTGTTCATTTGTTGCCTCCTTGATGTGCGCCGGTCCTTTATAAAAACCCATTATTTCCAGCTCCTGGTGTTTGAATGAATGCTAAACACGTCTAGCGCATAAAGAATCAACTAGCATCTGTAGGCCTTAATTTTTAAAAGGAGACTTTAAAAATGACTACAAAGGAGCATTCTCTCAAGAACAAGAGGTTGGACTTCAAGCAAATGTTTCCCCATCTATCACAATGGTCTAACGTTCTTTGGGGCTAATATAGCAAAGGGCTGAAGGAAATGAGTGAGCTGACATGTGAGGAGGAATTGGTTTTTGAGGAGCAAGAAACATCAGGTTAAGTGGCCCTGCAAATTATTGTAAAGATAATTAATATGTTTTGCAGGTGCAAGGCAGAGAGAGGGGGCAAAACCACATCTGTTTTAATTATCACTGCCAGAACATTAAGCTGTTAATGCAGTTAGGAAGAGAGTGTCTCAGTAAAGACAACAGAAAAACACCCCACTCTCTTTTGAGAACATGTGCAAACTTACATATATTGTTACACACCACCTCAATCTCTGAGAGGTGTGAGATTCCAGGGTCCAGGAAGTTACCCACGTATCCTTTGGAAATGAGGCATATTGGAGACTGTGGAGTCTTTATGATATATGGTTTATTTATATACAACCTGAGCCTATGATGGAGGGGCTCACAACATTACATTCCAAGAGGTTCTTGCTTCTCCCATGGCCACAGTTTTGAGGTGAGCAGAAATCAGCCATGGCTCTCTGTTCCTCTGCTCAGCTTGCTGTATTTAAATGACTGCCACTATCTTTCTCCCAGCTAGCTCCTGAGAGGAGATTGAAAGCTCCCGATTCCCATTTTTAATTAATCATATTTCTTCAAGATGTCAAAACTATGTTTTGTTTAATAGTCAGTGAGAAACCAAGATCTGAAACCATGCAATCCCCCAAACCATGGAATTTTTTCCCAATCCTTCCAAACCATGGTGGAGGATTAGGTTGCACACAGATGTCATCTTTAGTGGCCATCCTATTCATATAAATGCATTCTTTGAAATGGGTAATGTTTCATTCAGTTCTGCCTGACGGAATGTCCTCAAGAATCAATCTGCGTGGGCACTGATTTTTATCAAAAGAGCCTCAGTTTAAACGGGTCCCAGCCACGCCTCCCCAGCCAGCCGATTGGCCGGTCAAATGATGACGTGGCCGGGATCCCCCAGGGGGTGCAGAACGACGTCCCCACCCCCCAGAGGAGAATGGGTGGCCACACGGTCCACCGCAAGTCCTCCCCACTGGGAAGTGGAGCGGATTTGCTTAAAAAATAACACTGATATTCTGAAACAGATGTTTTCTGGGTCCTCTAGTGCAGGCATTATTGGAATATATATATATATATATATGATAAGAATAATATAGGAAAAAACTGGGTATTGAAACTTGCTTAATCTAAATCATATATCCCAGTTTTACAGTGGCCCTTTAAAGTACGCTTCACGCAGAGTATACACAGTCAGAAGTTGACCTGGCTAAGAAAACACCACCAAGAGCGTAGGGAATTATCTCCCTTAAATGAAACCCCTTACTAGCTGTACGCTTGTAAAAGCATACAGAAGAAAATACAAACTGTTGGGTTTCTTTAACTGAAAAACAAACTGACTGTAAAGAGACTTTAAACTAAAGATAAATGCTTTCTCTCTTAGCAACATTCCAACCTTCAACCCATTCCAAACCTCCCAAAAACTCCCACATAACTCCCATTAAACTACCCAAGAATTAACAGTAAACTAGCTTTATTACTAAGCAACTCTCAAACTAAGATTCAACTGAAGAATCTCTTAAACTGAGAACAACTGAGAGAGTGATCTACTTAGAGATGAATCAAACTGAAAGATCTAACTAAGAGATACAGAAGGCTTTCTGGCAGAGCCTTATATACAAGAAGCAGAGCCCACGCCTGTGAGCAATTAACAGAAACACCGGCACCTGTTTCTCTTAAACAGACAGTATTTACATTAGACCGGCTCTAAAGTAACTTGACTATTCAAAAAATCCAATAGGCATTGCCAACATGGTGCCCATGGGCCCATATATGCTTGTAGGGGGCCACCCCTGGCACGTATAGAGTCCCTCCCCTGCCCCTCCTCCTGCTGGAATTTGGTTAGAAAGAAGCATTCTATTCTCAATAAAATAGGCTGTGGTGTGTGCTTCATTGTGGTGTGTGTGTGTGTGTGTGTGGTGCCCACAATAATTAGTCTGATTTGCAAATGGACCCCAAAGGGTCAGTGATCCCTTCTAGAATGCAAACATCTCCCATTCCTTTTATTTTTCTGAAGCCTTAATGTGTAATATAAATCATGAGTCAAAAATGTTATAGCATCTTTTTTTTTCCCTGTGTGTTTTTAAAAAGGGCATTGTTGGGTGCAGCATGAAGCCTGGTTCTGGAGTGCAGGATAGGAGATGAACATCAGGAAGTATTATTTTTATTCAGTCGATAGGAACAAGTTGTTCAAATGACAACTACAAAAGATTAACATTAGGCAAAAAAAAACCACCTTTGTGATTGTGGCTCAGTAGGAATTTAAATGAGAACAAAAGCAGAGGGTCAGATAGAAGTCAAGCAATATTTCGTGCAAGCACGAAACACAAAACTGGCTTGCCTTATACACACTATAGATGCCATCTACAGGTGGCCATAGGCTATAATGCCAGGGTGGCAAAGTTTGGTAACCAAGGCTTAAAACCTTAAACAAATATGGTTATCCATGGTTGGTGATAATAGGAAGCAGCCTTATAACACACACCCTTTCCCAACTATCCTGTTTTAAGCAGGACATCCCTGACTCACAGAACCAAATTCCAGCATCTGTATGCATCCTGGAATGTCCCATTGTTTGGTCTGGCACTCTGACACCTGACCAAAATATGCTTGCTCTGCATTCCAGCACTCTGGTGCTCGTCAGCAAGATTGCACCAAAGATCCAGCACTCTGGCATTGGACCAAAAAGTGTGCCCCTCCTGGCGTCCTGATTTGAGAGTGGAAATGTTGGAGGTAATGTTATAATGAGTCAGGTATTTGGTGCATCTAGTTCAGCATTGTCTACATTGACTGGCAGTCAGTGTAGGGTTTCAGACAGGTGTCTCTGTACCCTTCTGACAGGCTTTGGGGGATCGGTTTCCTCCTCCCCATGGCAGTAGATAAGAGGTTCAAAGAAAGGAACGTCTTACCAGTTAGAAACTTTAATAATCACAACGAGAGAACAAAGAACACATCTCCTAGAAATGACGGTGCTCCCAATTAAGGATCACACCCCCTTCCGTCACTCCTAGTCTTGAAATCTGAGCTTGTACCCTCTGTCCTTTCTCTTCTGAAACTTTCTGAGCTCTTCTTGACCTTGGTCTGTGTGGAGGAATGCTGTCCAGAGACTGTGAATCTGTTAACCCTCTCTCTTCCAGTGTTTCTTCAGCTAGCTGTTCCCCATCCAGTATTTCCCAGCTTCTGCCTTCTGAATTATGTCCCTCTGCAAACCACTGTTCCAAATCTATACTGTCCTCCTGCTCCTGGGAAGATTCAGGATATGGATACAGAGCATGGGGAGGGGGAGGCACCCACCATTCCTCCTCAGCACAGCCCTCCTCAGCACAGTCCCTGACATCTACTGTACCTGGGGATGCCAAGGGCTGAACCAGAGATCTTCTGCATGCAAGGTAAATGCTCTACCACAGAGCTATGGCTCTCTTCTGTCACTACAGTGGGCATGAAATACCAACTGTCCTATATGAGGGAGCCAAGAATGGGAAGGTAACAAGCAAAGACCCTACCTGTTGCATGTCTGCCTTCTAGCTTATTATTGACCCTTGTTACCCCCTTGTCCCATGTTCTGAGCAACAATTTTTCCCCCAGACAGCAGAAGGATAGGATTGCAGGGGGAGAGAGTGTATGGATTTATTCCCCCCCATTCAGGATTTTAAAGTTTTGTTGTCTGACCTTTTCTCATCTTCTATCTCCCCTTTCCTATCTCCCCGTCTTCACAAGTACCTTTTCTTTTATGAATTTAATTTTTAATGAAATTGTTGTATTTTATGAATGCGCTGGGCCATGTGGGGACCCTGATCAAACAGCACAATGTGAATCTGATAAATAAATAAAAATCTCTCCAAGCTCCTGCTGGTAAAGAGGAAAATAACCCTTCAATATGCTTTTCTTGGTGAACTATACTGGCTATATAAGCAACATTCCTCATAGTTTGTGAGTTTGCATTTGCAGGGTAAGAGAAGTAGAGGATTTTGAGTGCAAGGAAAGATACAATAGGGTATAAAAGGAGAATCCATCGAGGCCAAGATCCAAGCTTGGGGCAAGTACTCTTCAGTGAGAGAACCCCAGCAGAGACTTAAAATCACAAAATATGCTGCAAAATAAGCCATGGAAGTATAAGCTGTTGTACCTTTAAAATATGCCATTCTGAAGTTCCCCAATTCCCCTAGCATAGTGAAAGACCACACTTTTGGTAAGTTAAAGATGCTTTACTTACGAACTCTACAAAGGTTGGATTCACATGCTTTTCCATACATCATTGAGAAAAAGTTGCATAGGCAGTAAAACATGGCTTGGCTACAGTGGTTAAAGTTCCTAAATTATTAGCTTAAGAACTCATCAGCTTAATATATTCCTCCCAAAGTGAGGGGGGAGTGACCTAGCCATGCCTGACAGGACAGCATACTCTATGGTTTTAACCCCTTCATGCGTTAATGAGACTTAAGCATGTTAGTTATATGAGGCTGGTTATCCCACAAGGATTTCATACTTCTCTTCATTGGGATGTGAAACCTATATGCAAGTCAAGCAAAATATATTTTATCATTATAGTAAAAAAAACAGAGAGAGAAGGAAATCAACTCATATGAATTTAATGTACCAGCTATCTGATCTGAGTAGATATAATTAGCACAGCAAAACTATTGAATCTGAGACCTGCATTCAAAATATGTATTCTGTCATTTGGCTACCACTCTGTCCCAAATAGTCTGGCAGGTGGTAGTGATTATACCCCAAGATTTGGTGTCTAGTTCCATGGTGGGAAAGTCAGTTCCCCCCTTCTGATACTGTAGAACAGGGGTCACTAAACTTACCGCGCTTCGGCCCGGTGCCTGCAGCGCCGATTGCGTGGTGGGCCGGATGGCGGGGGAGCGCGTGCCCATACGCGTGCACACACGCTATTTCCAGCACACTTCTGGGTCACAGGAGCACCGGAAATAGCTTGTGCGCATGCACACGGGCCTCCTCCGACCCGGAAGTGCGCTGGAAATGGCGCTTGCACATGCACACTATTTCTGGTGCTCCTGCGATCCCGAAGTGGGCAGCCGTGCCGCACCACGCTGTGCCGTGCCGCACCGTGCCGGTAAGAGCGGGCGGTGGCAGTGGGCAACAGGGGTTGCCGTGGGCTGGATAAATGAGTCCTTCGGGCCGTATCCTGGCCGCGGGTTGTAGTTTGGCGATGCCTGCTGTAGAAGGCTACCCTCTTGATATACAGGGGGTTAAGTGAAGCGGAAGACTGACATAACACATCATTTCCCCCTGCTAGATCACATGATCTATAAATTGTGGCAGCCAGGTAAAAAAGACCACAGGGCTCCTCCTACTGCAGGTAGTTGGGCAGAACTGCAGAGCCCCCTTTTTGATACCTTCATCACTGCAGCTTACCGGGGTTGGGTGGGGCAGAGGACAGCGAGGTCAAGGCTGTGTGAATCCACCAGATTGCCACTGCCTCTGTCTGCCCCTCCCCCATACAGTGGTACCTCTGGTTAAGAACTTAATTCGTTCTGGAGGTCCGTTCTTAACCTGAAACTGTTCTTAACCTGAGGTATCACTTTAGCTAAGGGGCCTCCTGCTGCCGCCGCGCCGCCACCTGATTTCTGTTCTCATCCTGAAGCAAAGTTCTTAACCCGAGGTACTATTTCTGGGTTTGCAGAGTCTGTAACCTGAAGCGTCTGTAACCCGAGGTACCACTGTACAGGCAAACTCCACCAATGTCAGTGCCTGGAGACCAGCCCTGCAGCTCTGCACCGCCCCCACTATCACTACTGCTTGCACATTTAATAGTTATGTGGAAGAGGGAATTTCAGCACGTATAGCATGTTATGAACGTACTCTACTTTCACATGGCCACACTACTAGAAATGCCCATTGGGCACCATGATAGCTAAAGAAAGAACCTCTCTCTGTATAAAAATAGCATACCACCAGCTATAGGAAGCTAGGGGGAAAGCAACAGGAGTAGGTTGTATCACTTCAGCTAAGAACACCTTTGGCCCAATCCTGCAAGGTTTGGAAGCAGTCTTTAAGTTTTAAATACAATGCTAAAGCAGAATAACAGAAATGGTAGGAATATGATTATTTGGCAATGATACATCCCATTAAACATTTCAGACTGCTACGTGATGTGCCAAAACTCAAGTTAGGATTTTTCCTTTAAGAAGCAGCCATCCAGTTCTAAGGGAACTTCAAAACTAGTGTATTTCTTCTCCTCCGCCCATCTCCCAGTACAAGGTTCTAAGAAGGCATTAGGGATCTTATCATTGATTTCTTTTAATGTCCCAGGTGTTTTAATTAGAACTATCAGGCTTCAAAAGTGCTATTTGAATCCATACAGACTTAAGGCACTGTGCTTTGTTCCATAGCTCTGTTCTTAACCCAAATGAGCGATAAAGAACTTTTCATTTTGAAGCTTAGAACGGGAACACATTTTCCCACTCTGTCTTTTAAAAGTTTTTTAAAAAAAATTAAAATAAAAGAACATGCTGAGTACTAAATCACAGCTTCAGCTTTGGTGCCCAATCTTTGTCACAAAGGAAAGTAGCAGTTGATCTTGTGTTTTGGACAGGCAAGAGCCTTTCACCATGTTCTCAAGTTTGTGAAATACTTTCACAAAAAGTCTGCCTTTTGATTTCTGGTTTCAGTCTTTCATCTGTGAGTAGTCACCTGAAAAGGACAAAATAGATTCTTGTTGAAACTGAATTGCACTTTCAGAAGCTAAACGAAACCAAGGATATCTCAATGAATTAAGATAGCATATATAATAATTGCAATGCAAAGCACATGAACTCCAGTTCAAGCCATAAATCGCTAAGTGCATGGTAATAGGTGTTATGTACTGAGCTAAATCCTAGAACAATAGGATCCAGAATGCAGCAGTCTGATTGGTCCGCAGGAGCCACCCAATCCAGCTCCAGGAGGAAGTGAATCAGCAACCTGATTGGCCAGCAGGAGCAGCCGATCAGGCTCCTGGATGAAGCAAGTCAGCAACCTGATTGGCCTGCAGGAGCAGCCACTCAGGCCCCTGGCGGAAGTGAATCCGCAACCTGATTGGCCTACAGGAGCAGCCCTGAAGTAGCCAATCACACAAGGTTTATTGTGTAAATAATGTATATATAGCAGAAGTTTTGGGGAAAGAGCCGTTCTTCTTTTGCTACTATAAGCTGAATAAAGAGCACTCTCGACTCCGAGTATATTTCAGTAGGCCTGTAGGTGCATTCTCAAGTGACATCCACAATAGTACTGATGTGGGGCATGCCTGCACCATTTTGTGGTTCTGTCTTTCTTTCAGCTCTTTTAGATGTGGCCACCATTTTGTGTTGCGCCATGGCCTCACAGTGGCCATCTTTTGACTTGTGCCCCCATCACTTATTCAAAATTCCCAATGTGTCCATTGACCCATAAAGACTGGCAACCTCTGGCATTAATCACCCAGCGCAGTCCCATGTTAATAGGCCTGTAGGTGCATTTGCAAGTGAGATCCAAATTAGTATGTTAGCCTTCCTTGCCTTTACTAGTATCCTAGGGATGAGTAACTCAGAGCACATCCACATATACATTTAAAGCGCATTTCAAACACCTGGCTTTCCCCAAAGAATCTTCAGAACTGTAGTTGACCTCGTACAATTTCCACACCCTTAACAAAAAACACACATTCTTTTTGTGTAGGGACTAGGATGCTGTGCAGTGCACCCCACTTGCTCTGTTATGTCCTCAGTCGGACCCGTCAGTGGTAGCTCCATAGCCTACAACTCCATAGCCTACAACTCCAAGGCCAACAGTACAGGATCCAGTCCAATACTAATATCAACAAGTCCATCAGTTTCAGGTAGAACAGAAAATCTTGGTGAGGAACTGTGACCTTCCTTAGATATGGGTTCCATTCAAAGACCTCAGAAATTAGAGTCAGATACATATAGAGTGGAAGGTATAGATGGGGGTCACCATACAGTAGTTATGGAAGAGATTTCACCATGGCTATATAGTGTAGAATTTTAAACACATATGTTTCCTCTAATGGAGCAAATAGCAGCTTAAGGGCGATGGTGCTGGTTGCATTTAGATTGAGCTAACAGCCTAGGAAAAGGAGTTAGGGTCCCCACACAGCACTGTGATACCATTTCTCAATCTCCTGTCTCCTTTATCCCTCCCTTTCTCTCTCTCAAAGACACAGGTCTTCATGCCTGGTCCTCAGTGGCCCAATTTCTGATCCACTTTCTACAGCACGCCCTTCAATATGGAGCACACACCTTTGGGTATTTATCTTGGTTTAGCCTTCCATATATTTAAAAATATGTGTATTTCCAAGTGCTTTTATGTAAAGGAACTACTGTGGGCTCATTTTACTGTAGCTTTCTCTTCCCCCTTTTAAAAAAATGGTTTAAAAATAGAATTTTTGTATGTGATTCTATTGCACTTTATTTTTATAAAACCAGGAAGTGTCTAGGAAAGCACTGTAAAAATAAAATTATGGTGATGGCAATTACTTTTTATTATGCATGCTCATCCTCCGATGTCTTTTATTTAGAAAATTAGTTTCATTAATGTGTGTATGATGAAGGGAAAATAAAAACCCAGCAAATGGGTGTCTGGCTGTTAATTGACACAATTATGTTATGTTATTTCCCAGTTTGATATTTTCTATACAAGCCTTTTGATTGGACTTTTTAATTCTCTTAGGAATGTGGGAATTGAATCGAAGTTCTTAAAATCCAACACTCCATTCTATTTAGAGCTTTAGCAGAATATAACCTGATTAAAACAATGATTTATACTGTTATAAGACAAATTTCACAAATAAATGAATTTCAGCAGATGCAAACAGGGGATACAATATTTAAAATGCCTTTAATTCAAAGCAATTTCACTTTCAACAGTAACTTTGAGACACTATTCCATGTGAAGCTTCTACTGCAACCACCCACCTCTAAATGACTTCAGTGGGGATTTGCCTAGCAGAAGTTACCAATGCAAGTTGAATTAGCACTGCAGGAGACTGTGCCTGCTCCAAATATCACAAAACCAATTAAACCCTTCATGTGAACTTCTTCAGTGTGCTTGGGTGGGATGAATCATTTCACAGAGGTCTCAGTTTCATGATCTTAACATATGACTGTCTTTATAACAAGTATGTTGGACAATGGTCTCCTTGGCAGAGAAAATACTCATGAAACAAATAGGATGAAGAAGAAACTCCATTGCCCAATATCCTTCTAGCGAAGCCAAGGAGAAATTGTGCAGGTAGGTTCTCTCAAAAAGGAGTCCAGGCAAAAAATTGACATGATCTCTGTGAAATTTGAATCAAGTACAACCTCCTGTATTGCTAATTCAGCCTGAGACAATGACTTCGATTAGGCAGACCCCAATAAAGCCATTGTTTGCTGATGCAAACAATGGGTTCCCTAGCCCATTGGAACAGATTTTGAGGGTACATGGGGTTCCCAGGAGAGAGTAGGAGAAAGTTCTGTTCCACAAGGAGAAATCTATTGTGTTAGAGAAACTGGAATCTCACCCAAAATCATATTACTGATTCCCCACCCCCACAAGGCTCTTGGACAAATGGCTGCTACCCTCCAACGTTTTTTCCAGATTTCATCTCTTTTACATTTGTTCTATAAAAGTCAGCATTCCACATTATCTCCATTGATGTATATGGAGCAAAGGAAACAACTGAAAACGTGTTAGGGATAAAAGGAGACATCCCTCCCCAACCCACCACACAGACCCTGGAAACAACATAAGAGCACTTGTTCATCAGGTTCCTGACTTATGTACAACCTGTTGCAGAAAGATCACCTGAATTTATTGCACATGAATTTTTTTTGCTTGAGCAGTAATCTGTAGATCATGCAGCCTGAACTGCAATGTGGATGTTTACTAGACAGTAGAAGGTCAGTCTCATGAAGAGTAGCTGTTTTCTGGGCAAGGAAGCTATTCCAGGTACCTGGAAGCAGCAAAATTCCCACATCCATAGTTGCTGAAACAACAGACCTAGAAATGGTGATCCAGTTTGGAATGGCTGCCAAAAAGGAATTACAGCTTCCTATTGGAAAAAGATCCCCCCCCCCCCCTATTCCAGATTTGGGATGGAGTACTAATGATGAAACCTGCCTTTTATATGCAGGCATGAGAAATAGAAATGTATGATATTCAATTTGTTGGGAGATGAATGATCTTTATTACATGCTGGAATGACAAATTTAAAGATTAGCTACATCCATAACATGCATTATTCTCCTGGTTTATTACCTCTGTCATTTTAATTATATTTGGTTTTGAATTTAATGATTGATTTGTATCTTTTCTGTATTTATCATAAAAAGAAGGGGAGGGTCCGTTCCCCCCACATACGCACACACCACATTCAGTATATCTAGGCTATATTCAATGCTCCTCCTGCATAAAGCATTCCTGAGTACACTTGATTTTGTGTTCTCTACACGGTGTGTAGTTGACAGACGTCTAGGAGGAGCAACAATGCAACAGCTCATTAATCATGTCATTAGAGTGTCAGTAACAACACACTTTGTGGATAAACAACAGCAATAGCAAGCAAGTTGTTCTTCACCATAGGCCTTGCTAATTGTTGCTCTAAGCCACAAAGTAATTTCTAAACGGTATTCATTTTTTAATAGGACATGAGAGATGGGTTCGGAACCCAGGCGTTCCATGTGCCATTATATCCCTGCAGTTCCTTTGTAACCTGCTGCTGTGTCAATGGGAACTAACTGAAAGGTAGCTGCTCTTTGTTTCTCTGGTAGTGGTGGTGGTTGAAGTAAATAGGCTACATTTGAATAATACAATACAGTAATGAAATCAAAGCCACGAGAGCTGTTTGTGGACAAGAGCGGCATAATCATGAAATTGCACTACCCAAAACGCTTCCCCGGTCTTTTTCGACTGTCAAAAATATGAGCAGGGAGAGGGAAGCAGATGGCAAATTCCCAATTCAGCTGCCAAATGGGGCAGGAAGAGGTGCCAATTACAGAGACGGGCATTTCCGACGTGCTAATTCATTCCTGAGCGACAGGACAATAAAAGTGAAACTGGAGAAGGGCAAAGAGCACTAATTGACCAGAAGGTGTTTTGAGACAGTGGGCTGTGGTTCTGCAAGAAACTTTAAAACTTAGGTTTTTCATTGGCTAGCCCAGAGCTGAAGTAAATCCTTTAACAGTGCAATCCTATATGTATCTACTCAAAATGAAGTCCTATTTAGGATTGAAGCATAAATTAATTTCTTGTGCATTGGTACTGCAAACATGGTGCTTATTGACTCTCATGTCTTTTGACAGGTGAATGGCGGTTTTTATTTGCATTTTATTCTGAGCGGAGCCACAAGATTCTCTTCATATTTCGGTGTAGTCACAAGCCAATACCATAATAGTCAGTCTGCACATTCTCCACAGAATAGGTAAAAGGGGACATACTAGGAAAAAGAGGCTGGCTACCATCAAGTTTGACTGGGAAATAATCATTTATGGACAGGCCTTCCTAAATCACACTTTCTGAAACAATGTGTGAATCAAAACACAGCCATCCTTTCAAATTCGCACTTCTCTGAATTTTGCAATGCAGTTCTCCAGCCAAGTTACATGCACAAAAGAAGTCATGAGGTGGAGTGGGCATGAGAATCTTAGCTGTGAGTGCTGAAGACCTGCTCCTTGCAGGCTTTTTTTCTACCTAGCATGAGAGGGTGGGGCCCAGACTGACTCCAGCTACAAAAAGCTGAGACTGCTGAAATGGACAGAGAGGAAAAAGAAAAAAAAATACGGTAAGCAATGATGGTTTTCTGTATTGTGTATGTCCTGTGCTGCGTATAATGTATGTAAGTTTAATATATATATTGTATGGTACGGTATGGGATATTTTGTATGTTATATATATATATATATTGCATTTATGAAGAATAAGCAATAAAAAGGTTATTTTTTAAAAAAGGAAATGTTTGACTTTATTTGTTAACTTTGCTGCATTAAATGTGCATTCTGTAGTTGACCTCATTTGTAATGTTTTATTTTGAAATCTTTAAGATTTTAGTTTCCTGTTAATTGTGTTGCTTCAAATGTATACTTTATATTTGACTTACTTCAGTAATGTTTTATTCTGGGTTGCTTTATTTTATTCTGGGTTGCTTTATTTGATGTTTTAATGTAGGTTGTAAACCACTTTTAGATTCCCCCCCCCTTAAAAACATAAAGCAGTATGGAAATGAAATTAATAATAATGCACACATGAATGAAAATGACAGAAATGCAATATATTAGGGGAAATTGCTTTGGAAAAAATGTGTTTGCTAGACAAAATTGCATATTAGGATAAATCACGTATGAATTTTAATGAGGACTTCAAAATAATAATCTGCAAACTGATGTGGAAATGTGGAGAGCTGAACTTAAAATTTAAAAAAATGAGAAGCAGAGAAAAAACGACATTGATATATTTGCCAATCCCTAAAAGGCATCAGAGTAGGGATGGGGGTGGCACTGTGGTCTAAATCACAGAGCCTAGGGCTTGCCAATCAGAAGGTTGGCGGTTCAAATCCCCGCGACGGGGTGAGCTCTAATTGCTTGGTCCCAGCTCCTGCCAACCTAGCATGTCAAAAGGAAGAAGAAGAAGAAGAAGAAGAAGAAGAAGAAGAAGAAGAAGAAGAAGAAGAAGAAGAAGAAGAAGAAGAAGAAGAAGAAGAGGAGGAGGAGGAGGAGGAGGAGGAGTTTGGATTTGATATTCTGCTTTATCACTACCCGAAGAAGTCTCAAAGCGGCTAACAATCTCCTTTTCTCTTCCTCCCCCACAACAAACACTCTGTGAGGTGAGTGGGGCTGAGAGACTTCAGAGAAGTGTGATTAGCCCAAGGTCACCCAGCAGCTGCATGTGAAGGAGCGGAGACATTCTCCAGATTATGAGTCTACCACTCTTAACCACTACACCACACTGGCTCTCAAAAGCACGTCAAAGTGAAAGTAGATAAATAGGTACCACTCTGGCGGGAAGGTAAATGGCGTTTCTGTGTGCTGCTCTGGTTTGCCATGCTTAGTCATGCTGTCCACATGACCCAGAAGCTGTCCACGGACAAACGCCGGCTCCCTCGGCCTGTAGAGCGAGATGAGTGCCACAACCCCAGAGTCGTCCATGACTGGACCTAACGGTCAGGGGTACCTTTACCTTTTAAAAGGCATGGGACAGTTTTTATCCATCTTTTTGCTGTGCCAACTTCAGGGCTGTAACAGTTGAGGAGCTTAAAGACTGGACTTTATTGGAGGGTTCACAGGGCTTTGGATTCCATGGTTCTAAAGCCACACACCTGGACCATATTTTGATGCATTTTGACTGCACTAGCTTACCAAGTGCTTGGGCACAGGTCAGCCTCTGCTGCATTGGAGACCCCCGCCAATTACACTCCTCTCGATGTGCTCCCCTAACCCTCCCATCCAGCTATCAACATGGAGGGAGAGGAGATTTCACCTTTAGTAATCTCAACATGAGTAATCTTAGCTTGACTTCTTCCACATCATGGAAGAAGCAGCTGGTAGGAGAGAAGCTATCTAATAACCTCTTAATTATAGAAGAAAGCAAAATAATTCCTAATGATATAAAATGCAGAGATACTTATGGGGGAATAAAGACTACTCCAATATTTGCTCTCATCAGTGTGATTCCTCTTTATTTACAACCCATATTCTTAAACATGAGGCTATTATTCTGTCAAAGATCTGCCTCTTTTTTACTTCTTCCTAGCCTAATTATATTCAATGAGGAATCTAAAAGGCTACATGAGGAAGAAATGCCTCACACAGGATCAAACAATTATTTCAGAAAGGTTTTTATCCTCTTATTACTTTGCAGGGATTCTTTCTTCTTCAGTTGACTGGATAAAAGTCAGCGGTGCAGCATATTAATGAAAATGCAGGGGTGGGTGGGGGAGAGAGAGTCTGAACTTTAAAATATTTCTCCTCAAAGCTAGGGTGGAAAAAATAAATGTTCAACAGAAGAGGGTCCCAGAGTGGTTCATATATTAATAATTTTAAAAGTCCCTAGGGTTACAATGTCAAAGACTC
This sequence comes from Zootoca vivipara, assembly GCF_965207765.1. Taxonomy (NCBI): domain Eukaryota; kingdom Metazoa; phylum Chordata; class Lepidosauria; order Squamata; family Lacertidae; genus Zootoca; species Zootoca vivipara. The sequence goes on along the minus strand of NC_142587.1, from coordinate 33,400,925 downwards.
AAACCAGAAGGGAAAGCAGAACTTAAATTTATGGACCTCTTAGAAAGATCAGCTTGGATAGAAACAGTTCAGGAAGAGGAGGAGCCAGAAAGAACTGATCTCTCAGCTCTTTCTGGCTCCTCTGTCCCATCTTTCCCCACTGATGCAAGATGATGTAGAGGTCAATTACTGAACATCCTACTCCTATCAGGTCCTATCACTACACACATACTCTATATAGTTCTAGACCAGATCACTGTCCATTGGGTTATGGCTTTTCAGATCACTGTTGAGGAATAGGAACACAGGCATATTGTCACAGCCTGGGTTACAGGCAGTCGGAGTCCCGGCTCGGTATGTCGGGACTGGGATAGAGGACGGGAAGCAGGAATCAGCAGTCCAGGGTCAGCAGTGCAGGGGTCAGGAAGCCAAGGGTCCACTAGGGTTGCCAGACTCAATAGAGGACAGGACTTCTGTGCCTTTAATTGCCCTGCTCTCTTTTGAGTCTGGAAACCTTAAAGAGAAACCAGCAGACCCTTTGCTTGGAAATTAAACAAAGGGTCTGCTGGTTTCTCTTTAAGGTTTCCAGACTCAAAAGAGAGCAGGGCAATTAAAGGCACAGAAGTCCTGTCCTCTACTGAGTCTGGCAACCCTAGGGTCCACGAATCAGGAAACCAAGAGTTGGGAAGCCAAGAGTCGGGAAGCCCAGAGTCCGAGGGTCAGGAAGCCAGGAGTCAGGAAGCCGGAGCACAGCTAGGTGAGTAGTGTGTTGCTGTGGCAAAGAGCTGCTCTTATATAACCCTCCTGGCCCTTGCCACCAGGTGCTACGAGTCTTCTGTCAAGCCTCACCTGTGTGGCCACGCCTTGCCCTTCCAGGCCAAACTCAGGAAGGCCCCAGTCCTGCAAGGCCCTACCAGTCACAGGGCCTGGCTCATGCACGCACTCCTGACACATATACTGTCAACTTTGTGCTGGCAGACTGATTCATTAATTATTACATTTTGATCCAGCCTTTCCTTCCAAGAAGCTCAAGGTAGACTATATGATTCTGCAATCAACTTTGTCCCCAGAGCAACCAGGTGCGGCTGAGGGACGGTAAGAACAGAAGAGGAGCCTGATGGATCAGCCAAAGGTCCACTGAGTCCACTGAGGTGCTTATGGGAAGCCTGCAAGCAGCACATGGGTGCAATGGCATGCTCCTCACTAGTATACAGACACACATTGCCTCTGACAGAAAAAGGTAGCACATAGCCATCATGGCTAGTAGCCATTGAAAACCTTGTCTTCCATCAAGTTGTCTAATTCTGTTTCAACATCATCCAAGTTGGTGGCTATCACTACATATTTTAGGAGTGAATTGTATTGTTTAACTGGGCACTTTCTTTTGTCTGTCCTGAATCTCCCAACATTCAGCATCTTTGCATGGTCCTGGGTTCTAGTATTGTTGTGGAGGAGGGGATTCATCTCCACCTACCTTCTCCAAACCATTTACAAATATCTTATGCACCTTGATAGCTCAGGCGGCAGAGCATGAGACTCTTAATCTTAGAGTCGTGGGTGGGCAAAATATTCCTGCATTGCAAGGGGGTTGAACTAGATGACCCTTGTGGTCCCTTCCAATTCAATGATTCTGTGGCCCTCCTTACCCACCCTTTTTCAAAACTCAAAAGCCTCAAATGTTGCAACCTTTTCTGATAGGAAACTTGCTCCTGGCCCTTCATCATTTTGCTTTCCCTTTTTCCCCAGATCTGCAATATTACTTAGGAAATGAGGTTCACCTAGTGAGGTTAACCTGAAAGAGGATTTGAACCCTTGTCTCCCAGGTCCTAGCCCAGGACTCTAGCTTCAATATCACCCTGCCTATCATTGGCTTTTATGGTTCTGTGGAGGCTAATAAGCATTTCAAATTGTTTGTGGCACCAGAGCACCAATGTCGCAAAATGAACCACATCTGGGAGATAGTGTCTGTTTAGCTGGACCAACCCGTAAGCCATGTTGTGATATTCCGGTTTGCTTCACTCAATGACATATCAGTGGTGTCATGATACTATTTATTTACTGGCTTGCTGGCTTATAGGAAAAAAACCTTAGAAATTTCTAGGAATGGGCCAGAGTGATAAAATTCACAGCTATAAATAAAAGTGAAGGCGAAACATCGAGATTTTGGGAACCTAGTGATAACTGACAGATCCAGTCTTAGCTGGCGCATGTTAAACCACCGAGGGTGCATTTTTACCCTAAGTCCAAAACACACTTTGCTTTAAGATTCTTACTGCCGCTCAGACTAATCCCTAGAAGCTCAGAGAAAGATCAGCACTAGCATTTCTTACAGTAGCCTATTTTATTCCAAAGCTTATTTTCAAAATGCAGGATGCCCAAACCCCGAGACTGCTTCTGATATCTTCTGCGACTGGTTTGAAAGATGCTTCGAGAAAAGGAACTCAGGAGCTGGGAGCTAGGAAAAGGCAGGCAGCAGAAATCGGCTTCAAAAATTGCCATGAGAGAAACGTTCTTCTGACATTTCCTGTGCTGTATTAGATGCAATTTGTGCTAATGAGAATGAAAAACAATTCCAAGCTGAGAGAACACACAGTCCCCTTGTCAAATATAATTTCTAACAAAGTGTATACAGTTTTCAAGGCAAGCTCACCAGGGAAGGTTTACTGCAGACAGAGGAACTTGGGGGAATATCTTTAGAATTCAAGCTGAATAACCAAAATTGCTCTGGAGGTGACAGATTACCGGCAGGGAGCAGGAGAGCGAGAAGGGACTGTAACCAATCTTAAAGTATGAGGAACGGGATCTGAAAATCACTCTAGTGCAGCATTTATGGTGGTCTTGTATAGCTGGCGTGTCCACACATGTATCACCAAAAGAAGAGGACAAAATGACTTGCATAAAATTTGCACATGTTAATTTATAGAGTGAGATGCAAGTTTTGAAATAATTGATATAATCTAAACAGAAGTACAATGCATCTCACCACAGTGGGGTAGACTGTGATCATGTGACCTGTGTGCCTGCCTTGTCTACTGCCCAGGACAACATCAAGACCTTGGTTCTGCCTTCTTTGAGTTCTTTATTTTCCAACTAGATTTGGACCGCATGGCCCATCAAATAGAATAACAGAGGATTCCTTCAAATAGATTTCCGTGACCTGTAAAATGGGCCTATCTACAGATACTGTGATGTCTGCAATGTCTGTTTAAAAAAGAGAGAGCGCTTTGATGAATGGGTCTCTTTCTTGGCATGTCTCCATAATCCAAAGCAACTTTTACTGACAATAGTGGCTTGGCAGATTTCTTGGCTCCATGAAATATGCCATCTTATTTCCCATATTGGTGATAGGCAGTTGGCAGCTTGGGAGTCAAATCTGCTGTTACGAGCTTCTAACTTCTAACTTGTGTGTGGCTAGGGGTCTAGGCTCATGATTCTTGCTTAGCATGTGTGAGGACTCCGGTTAAACAGTGGTCTGACTTGGTGTGAGGCAGCTTCTTACATGCTTTTTCATAACTGCCACTTTTAGCCGGCACCTCAGACACTTTCTCCCATGCATGGTGCCATTGTGGGTTTAAGAGCACTTGCTGATGGTTTGGTATATAAGGACCATATCTCCCACATACATCTGCTGAGACACTGAGATATTTCAGTGATTCACTTCTTAGAGTTCCACCACCATTTGAGATCATGCAGGTGGCAACCAATGAGAGAACCAGGGGCGGAGCTTCATGCTCTGGCACTGGGGGGGGGCAGAGAGCAGGCGAGGTGCGTGTCCCGGGGGTGTGGTGCACGTCCCGGGGGTGTGGTGTGCCGTCTGCAGGGGCATGGCGTGCATCCTGGAGACACACCGGGATCGCGCTGCTGGGGGCGGTGCACTCCCCCTGCACTCCTCTTCCTCCGCCAGTGGAGAGAACTGCTCAGTTTTGGACCCAGTTATGGAACGTTCTGCCCAAAAAGGCCCGCCTAACACACTCTCCCTTAGGTGTCAGATGAAGACATTTTTATTTTGTTCAACATTTTGTTGCTTTGAACTTTAGTGGGAGGGTGGTACATCCAAGGCTCTTCTAAAATCAATTTAATTGAGTTAGTGTATATTTTGTTCATTGTGGGTTTTTTTGTTTCTAATTGCATTTGTAAACCACTCTGAAACTGATATCATGAAGGGTGATATAAAAATAAAATCCAGCAATAATAAAATTACATAAAGCTGAACTGAAACCCAAAATAAACTTTTTACCAAGACACCACAATACAAAGGAAAGCTGATATCCCTTTTGCGTTTATTTAGCAAGCTTTTAATTGGTGAGCTGAGCTAACCCCTTAGGTGATTCAGTGTAATAACACATGCCACAGGTCATCTTTTGGAATCGGCTACTTCCAGCAGGCTTGTCCTGTGAGCTCTGTTTTCTTGCTGGGTAAATTAATTATGTGATTGCCTGCTTGAAATTAACATACTCCTAACCTTTTTTCACACAATGAGATCCAACAGTCCCCCATGACTGGCAAAATGTGATTCTAAATGAGGCGCCTGGAGAAATAATTGCTTCCCTTTGGTGTTCAAGGGGACTCACAGTATTTCACTCACTACTTGTGGAATGTTGCCTTGTCATAGGTATGTGCTGGGCTTAATTAAATAAACCACCAAGGGCGTATGAAGTGAATTTTCAACATAGGCACTTAAAGCCAAATTAAAGGGCATATTTTATAGGCCCAACGTATTAAACAAAAGAAGGAGAACTGATGGTGTTCCGGAGGAGGTTGTCCTGTGGTCTGGCTGTTTGCAGGCTATGCTTCCTGCCTGCCATCACTGAGCAATGCATGAAGGGTAGAACAGCATTTGTGTGTTTGCTGCTGCTAAGCAGTGACCAAGCAGATAAAAGAGGCCCTAGTTCTCACAGTGTAGATCTGGGGTGGTCAAAGTGGTGCCTCCAGGTGTGGTTGTAGTTCAGGTCCCATCACTTCAGTTTGCATGGCCAATGGTCAAGGATGGTGGGAGTTGCAATCCAGCAATATCTGGAGGGCACCATGTTGGCTAACCCTGGGATTGGTTCTTCAGGACTGCGCCTATCTCAGATATCCCAGGGTAAGCTGGCGGTAATTTTTGTCATTATCTTGTTGGGCATGGACAACATTGAGTTTATCAAGTTTTGTGTTATAAACAAATCTAGCCAACCGACTGCCTTCTGTTCCCTCAAACATTCTCACTTGTTGCCTCCTATGCAAGGAACTCATTCCCTGAAAATGCCATCTTCTCCCTTCCTTCAATTTCTTCCTCAAAATCCACTTTCCCTGAATGAGATTTTTGGATTATCCTTTTAATTTTAATTTCCATTTGTAAGCCAACTTCAATTACTGGTGATACTGATGATTTACATTTTTTCTCCCCTTTTCTTAAATTTATTTCCTATTCCTCCCGACAAAGGAGCCCAAGATGGCATTTATATGGCATCTTTCATCCAATGAGCTCAAAGCAAATATGGTTTTCTCACCTGGTGACGTACATGGTGAACATGGTGAGATACATACACTGAGAAAGAGGGAGTGACTCTAATTTACCCAATGAGCTTTCTAGTTTTCCTGGTCTTTGTGTGACATCCAAAGCAACATGCCCCTAGATGTTGTGGACTATGGTTCTCATCAGACCTGGACAATATGACCAATGGCCACGTTGACTCTCAAGTCTGTGTAGCTGTATTTGCCAACATTCTTCAGGCTCCGCCCTTCTTGCTGTCCATTTTAAATTATAAAATCCTTCGAAGCATGGCTTCTTCAAGAACTCATGGACATCCAATGAAGCTGAGTATAGGAAACTTAGTTAAATAATGGGATTCGCTCCCACAAGAAATAGTGATGTCCACCAACTTGTATGGCTTCAAAAGAGGAGTAGACAAATTCATGGACAATAAGCCTATCAATGTCTATTAGCAATGATGACTGTATTCTACTTCCACTTGAAGAGGTATTATGCTTCTGAATACCCGTTGCTGGAAAATGCAGAAAGGGAGTGTGCTATGGTACCCCTATCTTGCTTGCACACCTCCTTTGGACTGGCCACTATGAGAACAGGATGATGGTCTAGACCAGGCTTCCTCAACCTCGGCCCTCCAGATGTTTTTGGCCTACAACTCCCATGATCCCTAGCTAGCAGGACCAGTGCTCAGGGATGATGGGAATTGTAGTCTCAAAACATCTGGAGGGCCAAGTTTGAGGAAGCCTGGTCTAGATGGGCTATTGGCCTGATCTAGCAGACTCTCCTCTTGCTCTGTGTTTTCTGTTTCTATAAAGAAATCACCAGCGCAAGTCAAGTCTTAAAGTTGTGGTCATGAGCTGATAAACATCCAGGTGTGAACCAACATTGTGTGTAGAAGAAATTAATATGTGCATTATTGCTCCATAGTCTACCCATGCAAAAGTCTTCAGTATAATCTGACTGCACACACCACCCTTACAATGAGCACATAAAGTAGATTTAATAAACAAATACTGGCTTCTAACACAGAGGGAGCTAGTTGTGGAACATTTGAAGAAAGCAGGACCTGAGTGTGGGTCGGCCACATTTGTGGCTAAAATGAAAAGGAATATGGGAAATGAGGACTGTGTAAACCCTTCCCTCTGTCTTCTAACTAAAAGTTTGGAGTGTACTTTTCTCAAACATGCAGGTTTTTAACAACCTCCTAAAAGACCTGGCTTGAGAAAAGATGCACAAAATCTGAGCTGACAGGTCATCTCAGCCACCTGGGAAGCCCCGAGGCAGCCCCCAAGCCAACAGCATGATTGCCTTTGGAATTGCCAAAGGATCCAGATGGTTGCACTGAAAGAAGAGCTATGTGATGACAAGCTTTGAAACAAAAGAGTTATCCAGGGCCAGTTTCTGGAGCACGGCTGCTGACAGCTACGCCTGAGACAGAAATGAAGAAAAACAAAGCACAGCACCTTCCTGAAGGCAGACACTTTGTTTACATTACTGTCCATTACACCACACTTGGGCTTGATTACTGAACAGGTCAAAAGTTGCCTGTGGAAAGCCAGCCATACCACATGGATGATGACCAGGGAGGCCTAGGTTCAAATCCCACCCAACAGATGGCTTTGAGCAAATCATCGTATCTTGTGTATCTTGTGTATTGTCAGTGCAGTCACTTTTACTTCTGCAGCTGTGGCAGTGGATGTGCTAAACCAATGTCTGGCCTTGGTAATGGGCCAGATGGGAGAAGATAAGGTGAAACTAGGCAAGACTGAGGTGCTGTTAGTGCCAAGCTGGATTACCAAATAGGCAGGGTAGGCACTGGCCTATGGGCCCCATGCCTTTTAGATAAAAATAAAAACTGTTTAACTGGTTTAGTAAAAATGTTGGTTGGTAACTGCAGATGGTGACAGCAGTCACAAAATTAATAGACACCTGCTTCTTGGGAGAAAAGCAATGACAAACCGAGACAGCGTCTTAAAAAGCAGAGACATCACCTTGCCGACAAAGGTCCGTATAGTTAAAACTATGGTTTTCCCAGTAATGATGTATGGAAGTGAGAGCTGGACCATAAAGAAGGCTGATCGCCAAAGAATTGATGCTTTTGAATTATGGTGCTGGAGGAGACTCTTGAGAGTCCCATGGACTGCAAGAAGATCAAACCTATCCATTCTGAAGGAAATCAGCCCTGAGTGCTCACTGGAAGGACAGATCGTGAAGCTGAGGCTCCAATACTTTGGCCACCTCATGAGAAGAGAAGAATCCTTGGAAAAGACCTTGATGTTGGGAAAGATGGAGGGCACAAGGAGAAGGGGATGACAGAGGACGAGATGGTTGGACAGTGTTCTCAAAGCTACCAACATGAGTCTGACCAAACTGCGGGAGGCAGTGGAAGACAGGAGTGCCTGGCATGCTATGGTCCATGGGGTCACGAAGAGTCGGACACGACTAAATGACTAAACAACAACAACAACAACAAACAACAACAACAACAAAACCCACACATATTAGGAGATAATTTGCGAGGCACACCCCCCCCCCGATTATGACTGCCTAGGGGCCTCCACAGGGGTCGACAACCTAAGGCCTCTTAACCCCCGCCGCCCACTTGGGGATCCCCGCCGCCCACTCGGTTGGCTCCCGTGCGCCGTGCTAAACTGCCGCGGAGCAGAGCAGGGACCGGCTTCCGCGATGCTAGCACACTCCCATTGGCTGCAGGAAGCTCCTACAGCCAATGGGAAGCTGCGCACGCCTCCTCCATGGCAGAAGGAGTACCAGAAATAGTGTTTGCGCATGCGTGTGTGTGCGCACACACACTCCGGCCCACCGCGGTGTCTGCGGGACCATGAACCAGCCCAAGCCACAAAAATTTGCCGGCCCCTGGTTTATTCCGGCACTGTGTTAGTGGGTAAGCCTAGACCAGATAGGTAGGGTGTGGCCTGCTCTGGATGAAGGAGAAGTGGGAGATACTTTGGGATCTGTTGGTGTTGCTTGAGGCTCAAGTAGCTTCGCTGGCATTAAGTGCTGCGTATGCATATCAATACACACCACTTCTCATATGTGGTAAGAGTATGGGTGACATGGGTGACGCTGTGTTCGAAACCACTGAGCCTCTTGAGATGGCAATCAGAAGGTCTGCAGTTCAAATACCCATGACAGGGTGAGCTCCTGTTGCTCTGTCCCAGCTTCTGCCAACTTAGCAGTTCGAAAGCACGCCAGTGCAAGTAGGTAAATAGGTACCGCTGCGGCAAGAAGGTAAAAGCGTTTCTGTGTGCACTGGTTTCTGTCATGGTGTTCTGTTGCGCCAGAAGCAGTTTAATCATGCTGGCCACATGACCCAGAAAGCTGTCTGTGGATAAACACTGGCTCCCTTGGCCTGAAAGCAAGATGAGCGGTGCAACCCCATAGTCACCTTTGACTGGACTTAACAATCCAGGGGTCCTTTTTTAAAAAAAGAGTATGGGCAGTCAGGGGCATGGCTGTCCAGTAAAACACCACACTTACTCAACATGGTTCTTTGAGATCTATTTCACAGTGAGTATTCCCATCTATCCACTGGGCAGATACAACATATCTTTGGCAGATACAGTGGTGCCTCGCTTAACGAATGCCCTGCTTAACGAAATTTTTGCTTAACGAAAGGATTTTTCGAGCAGAGCTTGCCTCGCTAGATGAATGCGTTTTACGAAAAATTCGTCTAGCGAATCGCGGTTTCTCATAGGAATGCATTGAAATTCAATTAATGTGTTCCTATGGGCAAAAAAAAAAATTCAAAAAAAGTCAATGCATTCCTATGGGATTCGCTAGACGAATTTTTCGCTATAAGAAAAGACCCGTGGAACGAATTAATTTCGTATAGTGAGGCACCACTGTAGTTTTTTTTTGTTGTGCAATAGGCGGCCACTTTGGGACAGGGCAACTTACGCCATCTCAAAGTGGTGCAGGAATGAGAAAAGCTACATTTGCCAGGCCTCCCTCTTAGTTACACAACCCTTTCTTTTCTTGCAGATGATCATTCTAGCTGTAAAGGATTTATGTGCCTTTTACACACTGACCTTTTTATTTTTATTTTTTTTAGTGACCTACATAGCAACTTCCCACCGGTTTCACATCAAAAGATCAATCACGTCTGAGGATTCTGGTAATGTAGCAGAGAACCAGGAGCTCTCTGGCTGGGCTTCAAGGACTTGGGTACACACTGTATTTCGATGTAATGCAAATAGTTGAGTGTTAAAATAAATATGAATCTCATTAAATTAAATTAAATAACACTGACACTCTCAAGCACCAGAAAAAGATGAAGAACAACAAACAATAAATATTTAGATGGGATGTTTTGGGAAAGGAAAAAATAATGAGAATGCCAGGTTTTTAGAAGCTAATCCAGAATCTAAATCAAAGCTTAGTAAGCAAGGCTCTTTTTTTATAAAGGTGTATAAAGATGTTTAAACTTACACCCCAATCTTATGCCTGTTTACTTTTAACAGTTCAGGAAGCATGCATATTTAAGTTTGCAGCCTTAGCTAACTAAAACAATTCCCTATAGCTAGTTACCACTGGTGCAATGATGTAGGTGGGATTCTACTAGTGCATGGGTTGGCAAACTAAGGCCCGTGGGCCGGATCAGGCCCAAATGCCTTCTAAATCCGGCCTGCAGATGGTTCGGGAATCTCTGCGTAGATCACCAGCGCATGGATCGCCAGCACGCATGTTCTTTCCCTCTCCCTCCCTCTCCCTCACACACCGCCTCCTCCCTCCCTCCCTCCCTCCTGGCTTCTCCCCACCCTGCCTAGAGGAGGAAGGGGGCTGGGCTTTGTTGGTGCCAGCCCCTGTCTTGAGCCCTTTCATGCGCCGCTCATCGTCCCACCACTGCCAGCCCCTGCCGCTCGCAAGACACAGGAGCCACGGTTGGCCGTGTGCCCCTCTCGAGCGGCTGCCATTTAAAGCACCCCCTCTCCGGAGCCCTTTAGAATGCTGCTCAATCCCCCTTGTTGATTCCCTCCCCCCACCAAAAAATATATTCCGGCCCCCCGCAAGGACTAAGGGATAGTGGACTGGCCCCCTGCTGAAAAAGTTTGAGGTAAGCTGAATTTTTTAATGTCACACTATCTGCCTCTTCTTCTTCTTCTTCTTCTTCTTCTTCTTCTTCTTCTTCTTCTTCTTCTTCTTCTTCTTCTTCTTCTTCTTCTTCTTCTTCTCCTTCAGCAACGATCACTCATAGCTGAGTAAGATTGTCTGCTATGAACACGGTTTTAACAGTGAGTCCGTAAGTGACTATGCAGGCCAATTCTGGATCCACACGTAATTCCACAGTGGGGACATAGGTTTCTGGGAAGGAGTTGATAACAGTGAGGGTTTGCCAAGCGTGCCTTCCTCTTAGCACGTTTCTCCCTTTTGTCCTGAGTTCGAGCGTCTTCAAAGCCCACGGCACCTTTGGTAAAGGCTGTTCTCCAACTGAAGCACTCGCAGGCCAGTGTTTCCCAGTTGTCAGTGTTTATACTACATGTTTATAGATTTATATACTACATGTTTATAAGAAAGCATTACGCTTTCCGTTTTTAAGTTCGGAGTAGAGTAGTTGCTTTGGAAGACGATAATCAGGCATCCACACAACATGACCAGTCCAACAAAGTTGATGTTAAAGAATCATTGCTTCGACACTGGTGATCTTTGCTTCTTCCAGTATACTGGCAGTACACCAGCACACTAGTACAGTATATTCTTCAAAATTGTGCTTATTCGTGTTTGGGTGTTCAGTCTGCTCACAAGTCAGATGTAAGGATTTTATCTGAGAAATAGATAAGGATTCTGCTCAGGCCACTGCAGAAGGATGAGAGGAGTAGAAAGCTGAAAGAACCATTTCTGTCTGTTTCATCAGTATTCAGAAAGGAACAAACTTCGGCAGACTCGATGATGATTGGTGATTATGATGTGCGCTCAACTCTGCATTACCATCATCGCCATTTCTTCACATTACTGGAACACTTTGATCTTGATTTAATTTCACAAAATCATTGGCACCTTTAAAAATACAGCACTGACTTGCATTGTAGCCATTAAAGAATGCCAAACTGGATCTGAACAGTGATTCATGCAACCAGTGCCCTGTGACTAACAGAACATTATAGCACATGGACAACTGCTGTGGCAAACAGCAGCCCAATGTCTCATTTTTTCCATGTCCTCTGGGGATACTCAGTGTGCAGTATAATGTCATTCCATTGTGGTTTTTCCTACCCATCAAGTGGCACTACCTAACAGAGTGGGGGTAATGAATTTCCCAGTGGGGTGACATCGCACTATGGTCTTGTTCGCACATCACATTAGACCACAGTTAAAATAAATGTTGATTTAATGTGAACAAGCAGTGTGCTGGTGCATGCTAAAAATTGCGGATGTTTCACCTGTTCCTTGTTTCTGTTCTGCCTGGGAGTAAACAAACCATAGTTTGGCTAGCAGTTACATCCAAACATGGGCTCATGGTTTCTCTTTTTCAAAACAAATCATAACCACAAGCCAAAATTTGTTCTCGGCTTATTGCTCATGGTTCATTTTGGGGAAAACAAAGAATGAGCTAGGATTTAAGGGGGGGTGCTATAGGTTGTTTTCCTCCCTATGCAGCAACAACAGGCGTGTGTGTGAGGGGGGGAGAATTGCTTGCTATTTTAGCTGCATTCACCTCCATGCTGCTCATTCACACAAACCATAGTTTAGTTAGACTATGGTTTAATGTGATGTGCAAACCAGGCTATTGAGTATCTCTAGTGTTACAAGGATGAGCAAAGGAGATGTGGGACTGCTGTTTTTGGCAGCAGCTCTGGATTTTCTTGGTCATTAATTTCCAGGTATAGAAACAGGGCAACTATGCTTTGCCATATATATCTACATTCCATAGCTGCCAAGTTTTCCCTTTTCTTGCGAGGAAGCCTATTCAGCATAAGGGAAAATCCCTTAAAAAAAGGGATAACTTGGCAGCTATGCTACATTCCAACAGGAAAACAATAAGCACAATTTAAGAATGAAGATGCATACCTTGGCCAGTTTGATAATGTTCTGATTGAAATATCTGTATTTCACAATGTCTCCAGTGGTGAACCCCCTTACTCCCCAAGTACCTATCTCCAAACTGGCCCAAAATAATTGTGCAGACAAAGAGCTGAAGATGATGCAGATAGATTTGATTCCTTCAAGGGCAAGCAGGCCTTCTTTTCTGCCACAATTTGGCAGAATTGTGAGAAAAGGAAACACCGCTCTCTCTCTCTCTCTATTGGACACAGATCTCTTGCTGGACCTGGATGCACCTCAAAAGCAGGCCGTTTCTGCTGTCCTTTCCTTGCCCACCCACTTCCTATGATGTGGGGACATTTTGCTCCCTATTTAGACATGTCTGGATCTGACAAACCATAGCACCTCTCCTGCCCTAGACAGCTGGAAGATAGGAAGGCAAAAAGGAAGCAAAACTGAGCACAAATTGGGATTGGGGAAGGAGATTTGGCATGCAAACGAAATGGAATTCCATGTGAGTGATGAAATGCTTGTCATCACAATATATATAGGGGATTCCTTCTTAAAGAACACCCATATATATATCAAGACTTTTATATTATTATTATTATTATTATTATTATTATTATTATTATTATTATTATTTTAAAGAAGAAGAAGTCTTGAGCAAGGCCTCTTTATCCCTCTTTGGCAAGTGTTAGCCTTTGCAAGACCTTAACGTTAAAATATTTAAAGACAAACGAATGGAAATGGGTACTGACCTGCCCCCCCAAAGGAGAAGCCCCAGTTTGCCTGTTGTGAAACAAGATAACTGGTTGTTTTTACCCTCTTGTTCCATTCCTATGAACACACACACACACACACACACACACACACACACAGTGCATGCAGACAGGTACAAAAATAGCCCAGAATGGGAAAAAGGTAGCAGAGGGCAGGAGAAGTGTGTTGGGGGGGGGGGAGAGAAACAAAAGCATCAGCCTGGATACATTCTGTCAAGCTGGATGCTTTCTGTGGACAGCAAACAGTTGAATAGGGATGAACATAATGTCTGGAAAAATCTGTCGTGTGTGGACAATCGTCTGCCAATTATGTCCACAGAGAAAAAAACAGATCCGAATGACCCATTTGCAAGACGACACCTCCCTGTGAACAGGGCCTTAAGAGCTAACCATTGTATTGTGTCATAAGTCTGGTGTTGATAAAGGAGTGGTTTGGCTTGAATTCATATAATAGCTTTGCTCGGTACACATACGACTTGCCACTTTTGTATAGAGCTTTGTGGATCCGAGCCTTTTCTTTTACACTGAACAAGAATGGAATGGTCAAAAGCGATGCTTCCCTCCCTCAGGGACCGCTCATGAATCATACTTCAACATATTTCCGATTCCTTTAAAAATTGAATGTTCTGATTTTAGCAGGGACATTTGAGTGAGTCATGCTGTAGGTGCCAGAAGCACTTGCGAAGAACAAATTTGATTCTCTTCTCAACATTTGATTTGACAGCAAGAATTCCAATCTGCTAAGTGTAAAGTTAATGCTGTAAACATATTCAGCAACCCTGTACTTCTCATTTATCTGGGGTGAGGGAAAGAAGGACTCCCAATCCCTTTGGGGTGTCAGGATGCTGGCGTTGTTAAATATAAATGGGAAAAGTACATTCAATGCATTTTCTTAGATGGCAAGCAATAAACATGCTTAATGTTTAAATGCAGACTCAATGAAAATATAAGTAATGGAAGTTTTCTTTCATGGTTTAATGGAAACACACAATTCTTTGGTTTACAGGAATCAAGAGGAATGATACAAGTACTTAAAACAATTCCACTTCTTGATGGAAGTTTACAATGAAAAATACTGTTATGCACTTTAAATAGAATGTTATCTGTGCCTGCTTGTGCAAACTTCCTTAAGCTCAAAAGAGAGTTCTCTCATTGTAAAGTGCTCTCATTGTACTGCTACAAGATATTGTGCTACAATACAGTAATCAGAGATCACCTCCTAGGAATGGTACCCTATTATAGCAGCTCAATGTCTCACTTTGGACTGGTTATTCTATCTCAGGCAAACCTACTTCACAGGGGTATTGTGAGAATACAATGATGACAGGAGAGGACCATACACACCAAACTGTAGTGGGTTACAAAGGTATGTACACAAGCCCTGCCTACAACATGGTTAAAGAATCATAGAGTTGGAAGAGACCACAAGGGCCATCCAGTCCAACCCCCTGCCAAGCAGGAAACACCATCAAAGCATTCCTGACAGATGGCTGTCAAGCCTCTGCTTAAAGACCTCCAAAGAAGGAGACTCCACCACACTCCTTGGCAGCAAATTCCACTGCCGAACAGCTCTTACTGTCAGGAAGTTCGTCCTAATATTTAGGTGTAATCTTCTTTCTTGTAGTTTGAATCCATTGCTCCGTGTCCACTTCTCTGGAGCAGCAGAAAACAACCTTTCTCCCTCCTCTATATGGCATCCTTTAATATATTTGAACATGGCTATCATATCACCCCTTAACCTTCTTTTCTCCAGGCTAAACATGCCCAGCTCTCTAAGCCGTTCCTCATAAGGCATCGTTTCCAGGCCTTTGACCATTTTGGTTGCCCTCTTCTAGACACATTCCAGATTGTCAGTATCCTTCTTGAACTGTGGTGCCCAGAACTGGACACAGTACTCCAGGCGAGGTCTGACCAGAGCAGAATACAGTGGTACTATTACTTCCCTTGATCTAGATGCTATACTCCTATTGATGCAGCCCAGAATTGCATTGGCTTTTTTAGCTGCTGCATCACACTGTTGACTCATGTCAAGTTTGTGGTCTACCAAGACTCCTAGATCCTTTTCACATGTACTGCTCTCAAGCCAGGTGTCTCCCATCCTGTATTTGTGCCTTTCATTTTTTTTTTTGCCCAAGTGTAGTACTTTACATTTCTCCCTGTTAAAATTCATCTTGTTTGCTTTGGCCCAGTTCTCTAATCTGTTAAGGTCATTTTGAAGTGTGAGCCTGTCCTCTGTGGTATTATCCACCCCTCCCAATTTGGTGTCATCTGCAAACTTGATCAGGATGCCCTCAAGCCCATCATCCAAGTCGTTTATAAAGATGTTGAATGAGACGGGGCCCAAGACAGAACCCTGTAGCACCCCACTAGTCACTTCTCTCCAGGATGAAGAGGAGCCATTGATGAGCACCCTTTGGGTTCGGTTCGGTCAGTTATGTGTGCTGCTTCTGCTCAGTTTCCAACTTTCCTCATATTGCATGAGGAAGGATTTTACTTGTGTTCACCTGAACCTGGACAGAACTCTCTATGAGATTGGGGACTTTGGTAAAGGAGGTTCCTTCATCACATGAGACATGTTTCAAGCAAACACAAATAGAATCTCTCTGCAGACCTCGTTTGCGCATCTCAAGGAAGCTTGAGGATGCAATGACATTGAGAGAGGAAGGCTTGCATGTGTGCCCATCCCACCATACAGTTTGGCACTTGCAAATGCATGGACATACATACAAGGAATGAACCATCTTCATTCCTCCAGATATTGTGGGACTACAACTCCCAACATGGGCCATGCTGGCTGGGGCTGATGGATGCTAGAGTCCCACAATGCCTGGAGTGCTACAGATTTACCAGCTACTACCTCTGATTTACATTGCCATGAGCACAGGAAAGGGGGAATGCAAATGTAATGAACTGAGAAACTTCATTATTATTTATTATAATTACTTGCCCTGGAAATTAATTGGGTTTGACCTTAACTTTGGCTAAATCACACCTTTTGTGGAATATTCCCAGTTTTTCCCAGCCCTCCAGCATATGATGACCCTCAGAATGTGCCCATCCAACCATCAATTTACAACCACCCTTGGAAGACAAACATGATCTGCATTGGTACAAGCTCCAGTACAGATCTTACTTTTTTTACTATCAGGAGCTGGAAATGTGTCATGAAAATATGTTTGAAAACCATTTCCTTAGCTTGCCCCGACAACAAAAACAGCGAGAATATCCTCAGAGAAACTTTAATGAAAATGGCTCCCCCTGGAACTTGCGCACTTTTTCAAAGAAGTGTTGCAACTTCTACACAATACTGCTTGCTGCGGGAGGAGATTAAAATGTCATCACTAGAAAGTATTTGTCCTATCGGTCCCAGAGCAGAGCTGTGTGAAATTAATAATTTTCACCTCCTGCAAAAAAAGGGGGGTGGAAGCAACCTTTCTGTGAATAGTCTGTTTTGTTTTGGCATTTCCCGGAAATAGATTAATAAGATATTGTTCCTTGTATGTTCTGGATCTGTGAAAATATGTCTCATGTATAATTAGATTTTACTAGTACAGTATGCATCTTCTTCACAATAGCTCCTTTGAAGAAAAGTGAATGAATAAACTGAGAGTATGTCACCCATCGCCTGACTCAAATTAGATTTTATGACAAACCTGTGGGATAATAGGCACTTTATATAAGATTACCATATTGACCTGTAATCCTGCTCAGCAGCTCAACATGAGGGCTCTTAGGTTAATTCATATATTGGTTAACAAACTGACACAGATCTACAAACCTACCGAAAATCTCATTACACTCTGAATGGCTCAGGGTTGCTCCCACTGCCCCACATTAATGAGTAAGACCATGATGATTATTTATGAATGGTTTTTAGGCTTCTGGATGACCAGGAAGTCAAACACAGCAGGATTATCACCCCACCCCCATGTTTCTAATATTCTTTTGCTTGTCCCCTTTTTCCCTTGTCTGGCTGTTTTTTGTTTGTTTGTTAAATTTTTATACCACCTTTCATCCGAGGATCGCAGGTTGCTTTACTATATAAAAAGACAAAAATACATACCATAATAAAACAACAACAACAACAACAACAACAACAACAACAACAACAACTGCACTGCCCTTGCCACAGACACTGTTTTAAATGCCATAGATTGTTTAATTAGCCAAGGACCTGGGAGAAGAGGAATATTTTTGTATGGTGACCAAAGATATGTAAGTAACGAAGGCACCAGGCACGTTTCCCATTCCACAAGCGGGAAGCCACCTGACTCAGCAGGATTAAACAGATCCCCTCGAATTTGCATGTTTAAATGACTCATGGCGTCCCTAGACCGAAACATAAAAATCTTAAGTGCAATAGTTTTCAGTGCTGTCATTCTGCAAAAAAAAAGTAAGGGGGAGATCCACCATAGGGTCCAATGCTAGGCTTCACCTTCCATCATCCCTAATAATTGGCCATGTGCCCATCATCCCAAAAATGTTGAGGACCCCTGGAGGTTCTCTTCCATTTGAACCAGAATTGAAACAGCATTGTTAACGCCCAGCTCAAATTCCCAGAAGCTCCCTAATTACAGTAAATGGGATTTTGGGAGACAGTCACAAAAACAATTCACATGAATGTGGATGTCACCCATTTAAGATCTCAGAGCCACAGATGACCCCACCCCCCCTGGAACACACAACAAGCGACACTTCCAAGAATCCTTCTTCCCACTGTACAGGAGAAGCTGGAAGCAGTTGTTTTGATTAAATCGGCCTTGGCATTATGAAAAAATAATCATCCTTAAATTTTATGGAATCTATGGGAATGCAATTCACAGATCAGGTTTCATCAAACACTTTGGGACCATGGTCACATTTGCAAAGAGAAGAAACTGTTGTGGACACCACATACCACTTCCCACTCACCCACGTACCACAACCAAGCACATAAAATGCTTCTGTCAATCCTCATTTTTGCAGCAGGAGGGGGTCCTGCAAGCCCCAGGGAAAGCTTCTTTAGTCACAAGTGCACCCGTAGGTAGCATGTTGGTGGCCACAGCCTTGTGCAGAAATTCAGCATCATGAGACAGTTCTACAGTAGAATTTATTAAAGATGCTTTCTAACCTAACTAGACTCCAGCTGTACGTTTTGCCTATTTTGTGCCACATATTCTAAGAGGGGTATTTCACTCTCTCCTACTGAAAGGACAGTCCAAGAGCCAGTCTACCTTATGCTTGGGTTTGCATCCTTGTTATACTTTATATGCTAGGAATACTTCTGAAAGCAAAGTCTCTGATTTGCAGAGATACACTGTATTCTTAGTTTCAAATAAAAATCCAGCATCACAAACTGTCTTTCCACAACGCATGGCACAGGATTTTTTCCCCTGTGAGTCAATCATTGCTAGAAATAGTCCATCGTCCAGAAAACAGTTGGAAGTGAATCTCAGAGAAAACAAACCAATGAAGAGAAACTTGGGACTATAAGAGCACCTTGTCGTTTGGTGTGGGAAGGCAACAATTCAGTCTATAAATTGTGCCTTAAATCTAATTTTCAGTATTTGATTGGCTTGCGGAGTCTGGGAGCTGTTTGTCTCTGTACAGCACAGAGGATTGTGACGGCACTTATCAAATCCGAAGCATCAGTTTTTAAAAGTGGGATTACTGTTAGCTGTGCAGACTTCAAGAAGACAGACATGAACAAAGTCATTCCTGAGCCTGGTAATCTATGAAAGCAGAGCTCCTTGTTGAAATAAATACTAATAATCTTCTAAGTTACAAAATGCGGGTTGGGGTGGGGGGTTGAAAGGGTGACACAGAGATGAAAATGCATTGATTTTGCTAGTCCGTTGCACAGTAAAATGGCCTTGAGTTCTGCCCAGCAAGTGATCTGAACCTGCTTAATAATGAGGTTCACTAAAATTCTGCCTGAAAACTCAAGCTTCCTGAAGAATATAGAAGCCTGCTCTAGAATGTGATGTGAATCATAGTTTATATAATCCAAAATGAGATGTGGCTGCAAAGCCTATCAGCTGTGGTGAGTTTTGTGCTTGCCAACTCTGGCTCTTTCCCAGGGTGGTCATAAGCCCTACTTTTCAGCAGGACTGTTTGAAGGACAGTCTAGCCCAAGTCCAGTTTAAAGATAAAGAAGGAAGAGAGAGCAGGGACTGCCCACCAAGTTGCCCACCAATACTTAGCACCTGGTCAACATGAGTCATCCGCTCACAATCTTCCCTACTATGGTGACATGTACAGTACTCTATTTCCATTTATATTATGGCAATTATTTCCAAAGACGCATCTATATGTATAAAACAACACATGCGAATCCTATGCAAATCTGTCATATTTTTGGGTGAAGCTGTTCCTTTTGGGGGGCAATAGGTAAGTGGACTCCTTGCTCTCTTCTCCCTTTTTGTGCACAGAGGAGGGTGAAAGCCAGAAGGTCCAAACCTGGGGAACTTCGGCTTGTTCTAATCCAGGAAACCAGAACTAAACTTTGGTTTCGGATCCTGGTTTGAGAAGTATACTATCAGTACAGGGCAGAGGGAGTGTTGACAGCTCAAGTATCATGGTAGCTCACTCCCAATTGAGTATGTCAACCTTCATCAGCTTCTACCCTCCAAATGTTTTGGACTCCATCTCCCATCAGTTGTGCAAGTTGGGACTGATGGGAGTCCAAAAGATCAGGAGGGGAGCAGGTTGACAAAAAAGCAGGTTTACATTGGCAGAGCTGTGGTTGGTGAGTGGAGTAGCCACCTAAAAGGTTAAAACCAAGACTCTGTGATCATCGCCTGAGGCCCTTCTCTGTGTATCTCCTCCATGAGAGGTCTGGAGGGTGACAACACAAGAATGGGCCTTTTCTGTGATGACTCCCTGCTTATGGAATGCTCTCCCCAGGGCACCTTTGTTACAAATCTTCAGACACCAGGCAAAACATTCCTCTTCTCCCAGACCTGGTTATGTACTTAATTTGTTATTATTGTACCATTCCTGATAAGGAGGGGAAGAGGCGCTTGTGGGGTTTTTTTTTCTCCCTTATGCACTTGCCTGGCCTTAAGCACAATAGACTCCTAGAGAGCGGCAGCCTGTGCATTAGGTGAGGGTACAATTGCAGTGAAAGGGCTGGCAGCAATGCAGGTGCAATGGCAGGGGCAGGAGGGAGCAGGATGGTGACCCAGATCTAGAGGGGGCCGTTGGGAGGCATCTTCAGGGCATTTTGCTACAGTGGCAAAACATATTGGGCTAGTCTTGCTCCTAGACTGTGTAGGGAGAGGGGTAGTGGCTGTCCCGCCTGAAGTAGAAAAATGTTTTTGGGTAGCCCTGATCATGCAGTGCAAACAGAATCTTCTAATACACAGATTCAAGTTACTTGGCAGGAATTCCATTGAGTTCAACCAGGCTCATTTCCATGTAAACATATACTGTATAGGGTTGTAGCCTGATGCACAGCTCTGTATAGCTTTAAGAGTGCAAGCATTAGAAAGATGAATATCCTGTAAAATTTTAATCTTGTGGCCCATAATGAATATTATATTAACATTTTGAACCGTGGAATATTGGGCTGGACATTGAACCGCTTGCCAGATGCAATTTAGATTAAATTAAATTGTTCTAATATGATTGTGGGCATAAATTTACTTTTCATTTCTTGCATAATGTTTTGTAATCAGACAAGTCTGAACGACTGAAAAGTGAGTTTAATTCCAAGTGTTAATAAAATATTGATTAACACATTTGGCTCCATAGGTGCCCACAAGTAAGATCAGACCATGAGAAATCAGTTGGCAAGCTCTCCGACAAAAGAGACACTGAAAACAGGCAAGTGTTTGGAAATCAATCATTTTAAAATGTGCATAAGATGTCCCCACAAGCGCAAAATATCAAATGAGTTAGGGATAATTGTTTCACTTCATATTTGTGATTGTATATGAATGGAACACACACACACACATACAAGATAGCATGAAGATTGTATAAAGCTGTGTCATATTTAGGTTCAAAAAGATATATTTTTTAATGTATTGTCTTTAAGGCCTGAGCTAAGAAGCTACCCTTCTTATATAGCTTGGTTGGGTAACTGCCTTGCCAGTGTTCTCTCTCACAGCTTATAACATGCAAGGGCTGCTCTGGCAGAAGTTGGATAGATTGGAGGGGTCAACAGGTGAGGAGTGTGGCCTAGTTTGTCCCTTAGAGATACAAGGAATTAAGCCAGTTGGATATTTAGTACTGTACAGCTTTCCCCTGGCAAGCAGCAGGGCTCCAACACAATTCTGCAAGGTCCCAGGCAGAGATAATAGTGAAAGCAAACCTAGGGTCTTCTACGTGTCAATCGTGTGTTTTCCTGCTGCCATAACACTCCCCCAGTATTTAAGAAATGTCTTTAGATTTTGGTGTGGTTTGGGCAAGTCGGTAAATGCCAATTAATGGACAATCACTGTAGCAGAACACCTCCTAGGTCATTTGAATACTGAACTTGTAAGGCGGGAAGGGGCAGCGAGGCTGACTTGCTCAGCCTTGATCGTGCAAGGAACTGTCCAAACATGCAACTTCCTGGCAGAGTCGATAAAAGTGTTTTTGAAGGTAAGCCATTATGGGGCTTTAGATATGCTTTGGGAGGGATGCTATTGTGAACCTGGCACTGCCTGCTTGTGTTTGCTTACTTCTGTGTCCCCATATGCTTGCCCAGCCGGTAAAATTGTAAATAAACAGATTATTAAGCACACCAGAAGGTTCCCCTGCTCTCTCTTCCAAGTGGCTGTGGGGACCAATGAAGCAGTGTGCTTATTATTGATCCTCGCCTCCTCTGAGCATTTTTCTTCTGCACCTACCCTTTCCCTTGGGGTCCTATTTTACCCTGCACTGATTCAATGGATTCAGCCATCTTGCCTCAAGGAATCTCTGCCCCTTAGCTTGCAAAGTTATTGAGATCTCTTCAGCCTATTCCCCCCCCCAAAAAAGCTGCTGCATCTAGTATCTGTGTGGACTTTTAACCTCAACCAAGCAGACAAATTCTATTTCCTTCACCGAAACGGGATTGCAAACATTTATAGCTTTGTTTCCTGAACATTTTGAATGTTTATGAACATTCTGTGCCATCGCAGCTGCTGCAGCCACTTGGTATCAAACTCTTCATTGCCATCTGTACAATGGACCACAGTTATAGACAGTGTACTTTTTTTCTGGAGGTACGCAGGGGTACGCATACCCCTAAACATTTTGTGAATCTAAGTTTGGCCTCATTGAGGGACAGTATTTCAATATGAGTAGGAAAATGAGAGTGCCTCTAACCATTTTTTTAAAGAAAAAAAAGCACTGGTTAGAGATGAGATGTAACTGAAAACATTGCTTTGACTCATTAAAGGTACTGTAGTGCGATGTGTGTGATTTTTGTGAGATCTTGCTGGAAATCAATCGGTGCCTATGCCTGAGGCTGTAGCCCTTCCTAATGGCTGTTCTGGCCCTGGCTGTGCAGATAGCTGCAAACAACATTTATGGGCCTATAAAACAACATTAATGGCCTTAAGTTTGCATGTAAGTGTGCGTCTCTGGGCAGCTTGAGCAGTGAGCCTGATAATCAGCTCACTCAGAGTGAATTATTGCTCGGCATGGGAAAGGAGCTAATGAAGGAAAGTTATGCTATGTAGCAGCAGTGGATATGACTGCGAGACAGTTGGGCCTCAGTTTTACAGAAGAAGAGCATCAATATTTATTTTGTAGTCGCATTAGCATGAGTTTCAGTCAGTTTGAAGTACAAGTCTGTCAGTGCTCTGCTAAAACTGTTTAACTCCTGCTGAATTTCTGGGATGGATTCTGACATAATAAGAAAAATGCTGATGAGCCTGGGAACAAATACAAAGGGCAGGCATTGTCATTTCCCTACTTTCTCGAAATGAAGATTGTCACATTAAACGCAGGACACGAGCTCATGTTATATACAAAATGGTTGACCCAAAGTAATCTGCCTGCCTCAACTCATCCACTTCCACATAATTTCAAAGCTGCCAGAAAGGTGACAGGGGTTTTAAACAGCCTCATTTACAAATCTGAGGCAATTCCGGTTTGTGCTAAATGAGTGGTGATGGATATTGCAAAGGTTCAGCATCTGATAGGTATTTACAGTCGAGAAGAAATGGAAACAAGGATGTCCCTGTCAGTTTTGCTTACCAAGATATAATGCATAGATATTCACACTCTTTAATCATGGCAGGACAAGAACATCTTACCTTGGCAGCCTGATTTTTAGTCTGTCTTTCCCACAGCAGCTTGAGTCGTGTATCACTGGCAGAATATCCTGCTCCCAAGGAGCACAACAAGGCCAACTGCCTTTGCCATGTCAGTCAAAAATTGCCGTCCCATTCTCTTCTCCCTTGCCTCACAAGTGAATACTGATTATTTGACAGTAATCACAGCAATTCCTGGACCCATGGTACAATCCTGGCTTCATAATTTGCCTTGCATACCAGCAAGCTCAACACTGTTGACCTGGCCTCCCCTCTTGCTTCAGAAAGTCTTGGCTTTAAAATAAACATTTTAAGCCAGGAAATTTAAATTACAAAAAAATTAAATAAATCAGGAAATTGCAAGTTATGATGGGTTTGAAGGCTAGTCAGTAGGCACCCTCCACCCCAACTCTTCCCAATTTATGATGAAGCACATTAGAAACCTGCAAAAACCTTTCCCCCAATGCTTTCCTCAGGACTGAAATACTCAATATGTTGAGTATTTCATTGCTCCTTCACTGTAGTCCTATGTATATCTATTTAGATGTTGGCCCTAATGTATTCAGTGGTCTTAATACTAGATAAATGAGCACTGGATCAAAACATTAATGTTGTCTCTATCTTTGCTCTCTGAAATGGTGAAGCAGATTTGCTCTTGTCTTCACTGTAGACCACAAGCAGCCATGACAGGACCTAGTCCTCTCCTGAGTTCAGAAAGCCAGGACTGAGGGAGGTGTGGTCTGGTCACCAATGCTAACACCACTGGTGGTAGAGCACTGCTAGAATAACTCTTTCACCAGTCCTAGAGATGGAAACCGTAACCCAAGAATGGCAAGTATGTGGCCATCCAGATTCCCATCAGCCTCAGCCATCATGGCCAATGATTTGGGATGATGGGGGGGGGGAGTCTAACAACATCTGGAGGGCCACATGACCTGGGACCAGGCTCTTTCAGCCACTATGCTTTTGCCCAACATGTTTTAGAAAACAGAGAGAACTCTACAAATAAAGGCATGATGTTGAACACATTGGGAAGCAGAAGGAATACCACACTCCATTACCCTGTTTAATTAGGCCTATGAGGGCTATAATTATTTTTGAATAAGTGCACTATACATTCTTGGAGACCATTCTTGGAGACCATGAGTAATTCCAAGAAGAGAGGAATGGAGAGGCCATGCAGAATCTTTATCTCAATTCTGCCCTTGGGAATAATTTTCAGGAAATGTTATAGTTTGTTTTCATTGGCACAAACCTTTTTTATCCCAAGAGACTGCCGCCAAATCCAGGCCTGTTATTTGCTACTAGGCTCATTCACATTTTGGGAAACACTGTATGGCTTTGTTCTTTTATTTGAGAAATAATACGCATAACAATGTATCCATGGTTAACAGGCTTTCACCTTGTATGCTAGACCTCATCTATGAGATACAAAACTTCACAAAATGACAAACTGAACAGACTTTGTGATGTCGGTGGTTGCTTTTTGTTGTTTTTAGTCCAAGCTCTCGAAAGTGATCTAGCCATAAAGCAGATTTATCTATGTTATAGCCAAGTCTTCTGTTTCAGAGTTGATCTTTCTTTCTTTCTTTCTTTCTTTCTTTCTTTCTTTCTTTCTTTCTTCAGCATCTATGTAATCTATAAATATATGACAGATTCAGTTTATTTAGGGGGCTCACCTTAAGATGTGTAAGTTCTTCTTCAGCTTTTCAAAGATCTACAACTTGGACTATCCTTGCTGTCAGGTGTTTGCCAAAGACTGTAAGTCAACTTGACTTTAGCTCTTGTGGGAAAATAAAGTAGCACCAGGATTTTCACATTTTGCAATTTTACAGCTATTTCCGCATTTTATGGTACGGCTGTGCGCCCTGGACTGTCTACACAAGTTAGAATCTCCTTGTTCACAAAATTAAACTGTCAGCTCATTGATGGTGCCGTTCGGAGGAATGATTTCTGATAGCATTTTCAAAGGAGCAAAACAAAAAGTAGAGGGAGGAAGCCTATGGAAAGGGGTGGTATAGCCTCCAATGCAGCAGCACAACAAGAACCCAGAAATGAGTATCCTTCATTTAGGAGCGATGCTTGACCAGTGCAGGAAGGAGTCATTATATATGAACATGTGTAAACTCAGTCCCAGCCAGTGTGGTCAATAGTCGAGGATGAAAGGAGCTGAAATCCAACAGCAAGTGGAGGCACAAGTTTCCTTATCTCTGGATTACAGTTTCAATGTATTAAGGCTGCAGTCCCAGCCATGTCTACTCAGAAGTAAGTCACACTGAATTCTGCGGGGCATACTTCCATTTCAGGTGGGGTTAAGTTTTCAACCCCTGTGGTTGTGGAGATCAGCCTAAAGTTAGCCAGGTTATTAAGGGTTAATCCTAATAGAATGGTTAGAACCCAGGGGGGAGGGCTCTGGCAGAGTATAAAAACCCCACCCCTGGAGTCAGTCAGTTAGTTGAAGTTGGTGGTGGAAGTTGGTTAGTTGAGGTTGGTCAGTTAGTGGGAGCTTGTGAGGTAGTTGGTTGGTTATTTGCAGAGAGAGCTGGTTTAAAATATTGAGGTGGAGAATAGATGGTGGATTTTAGTCAGATGGGATACTGAGTTGTGAGCTTATTTACAAATATTTATTTAGTTGACTTTAACGGTAATAGGCCGGTAATTTGTAATAGCGGTAATAGGCCGGTATAGGAACATCTGTAATTTGGAACAATCTAAGATTTGTACTGCAACCATTAAGCTTAAGAACGCACAATAAAGCAACTTCGTTTTACTTTAACCTTATCCTGGTCTGAAGTGATTTTAAGTAACAGCCAATATTTTATTTCGTCGTTGGCACCTCATCAATAGACCGTAAAATGTCTGGGGGTGATGTGCAGGTCAGAGTGACCGCGGCAATGGTTAAACCACAAAGGAAGATTCCAAAGGTGCTTTAAAAATAATCTCAATAATCTCTTAATAATGGTTGTTGTCTGACAATTGTTCTTGGAAGTCAAGGAACTCTCAAAATATGCCTTGCACTATGTGTCCTGGGCACAAACCAAGGAAAGGCGAAAGGTTAAAATATCCCAAATGTGAATGGGGATGCAAGGAATTGTGGGAGAAGAAAAATGCATAAAAAGGGGTGGCTGGTAGATGTTTGAACTGGTAGGGCAGAAGGCAGGGAGGTCACTGAAAGGTGGATCCAGAGCCAGATTCTCTGTAGCTGAGAAATGTGCCCCTACCCCGGTGAACTCAGGTCCCCAAGTGCACTTTGCTGAGGGGTTTGAGGGGGTTTTTTTTGGGGGGGGAGGGTTGCCTGCTACTGTCACTGAAGATGAAACACAGCTCAATTCATTTATTTATGCATTTGTTTGGTCGCTATTTCAAAATGTCTGCCAACTCCCCCCCCCAAAAAAATACTTTCATTTTTGCTGCTTTCATGAAGAGCTCGTACACACTTCCACTTGTCTCATAACTAGAAAACACAGGGCTGAGCATTTTCCCACTTGTCCCATGCTTTCTGGATATGGGCCTAGGTAGTTTTGCCTTTGCCCCACTGCTTCCCCCCTGGGAAACCCACTCTATAGCACTAAATTGGAGCAAACATCAATCCAGAGAAAACAAATTGATGCTTGCTCAGATTCAGAGGTAAACAGTGGGTTTTCCCAAGGGGTAAGCTTAAGTCTGAGTGAGCCCTGAAATAGTGCATCATGTGGAATTCATCCAGCCCTAAAAAGTGAGGGGTTTGGGGGCGGGAGGGGGTTGCCTGCTACTTTCCCAGAAGGTACTTCCTTGTTGCAAGGGCAAAAGCTCAGGGCCCAGCTTGATGTGTATTTAAACACATAAAGGTAAAGGTAAAGGGACCCCTGACCATTAGGTCCAGTCGTGACCGACTCTGGGTTGCGCGCTCATCTCACATTATTGGCCGAGGGAGCCGGCGTATAGCTTCCAGGTCATGTGGCCAGCATGACAAAGCCGCTTCTGGCAAACCAGAGCAGCACATGGAAACGCCGTTTACCTTCCCGCTGTAGCGATTCCTATTTATCTACTTGCATTTTGATGTGCTTTTGAACTGCTAGGTTGGCAGGAGCTGGGACCAAGCAACGAGAGCTCACCCCGTCATCTTGTTTCACCTTAATTACCAGGGGGCTTTTCCCTGCTCGGACTCCTAGCTGCATGGAGTGAGAAGCTGAAATTTCCATTCAGAGAAAAGCTTCCCCTTCCTGTAGGCTGTCTTCACTGTGAGCATCAAATTCCCCACCTCTGCAACTAGTTAGGAGAAAAGAACAACAACAAAATGTGTAGGTTCCTGCTATGTGTCTAGTTTGGCCATCAGTATGAATACTGAAACCCACTAAACTGTGAAACTATCTGATTCACAAACCCCCAATTTCCACATGAAAATAAGAAGAAAGGCAACTCCTTTCTTCTTATTTTCATGTGGAAATTGGGGGTTTGTGAATCAGATGTACATCAGCATAAATTGCCGGGAAAGTTAAATCTACACCCACACCATACATTTAAAGCGCCCTTATACCACTTTAACAGTCATGGCTTTTCCCCAGCGAATTATGGGAACTATAGTTTCTTAACTGTGCTGACTTCACAGAGCCACAATTGCCAGCAAAACTACAGCTCCTAGGACTCTCTATGACTTTTGATGCTTTAAAGGTGCTTTAAATAAGTTGCAATGATATTATTCCCCCCAACCCACACTTTTCCCCCACCTTTGAA
The DNA here is from genome assembly GCF_965207765.1 of Zootoca vivipara. Lineage (NCBI taxonomy): Eukaryota > Metazoa > Chordata > Lepidosauria > Squamata > Lacertidae > Zootoca > Zootoca vivipara. Next base: position 33,372,774 of record NC_142587.1, on the reverse strand, counting down.
GGTTACAAAATATGTGTCTTGCACTTGGGAGGCACAAGGCACTATTTTCTCTGCTTTTCTGATGGCATTACTCAAAGTCTCCCTGCACTTGACAAGGTACTGTTTATTTTTATTTTACTTTTATTTTACCTTTCTGTGCTATGAGTTGGCTCCTGCAGATGCATTCATGCTCTGCGGCACAGAAGAATAAAGCACAGACAACATGCTGGCACCAATCACTGAATCACATGGAGATGGCAGAGAGATTGCTTGAAGAAGAGAGCTCTGTTGCAGCACACCTTTGTGGTGCATCGAAAATTATGCAGGCTGCAGAGTGGATTTGTCACCGTTTGAGTAAATAATTAGCCTCGTTTGAATCTTGAACAAAACCTCCTATATCTATTGGAAGGAGGTAGATAGCTGCTTCAGAATACGCCTGACCTTTTGGTGTCCTCTAACTCAAAAGAACCTGTTGCTGAAATTTGCTTTCCATAATACCCATATTTTCAAACCCTTGGAGGTAGATAAGTTGAAAGAAAGCACACAACTTTGGAACAGCTGCTAGCTCATTGCCTGGTGACACAGTCAGTTAGAACCCACTTCTGTATTCTACTTGCCAGAGTGAAGAACAGCAGGTAGTTCCAAGCAGGGCACTAACAACACAGCTTCCTGATGCTGGGTATCAGGTGATTCCAAAGAACCAATACTGTGGCAATACCACTCCCCCAAGAATGGGTAACGTTCTGCAAAGGGAAGCTGGCTAAGCAACTAGGTCAACATAGTGGTCCATAATTCTCATCATCCCTGACTATTTGCAAATCTAACCTAGTGGAGTACAAAAGCTGTTGGGGGATCACATCTGGCAATAATAATAATAATAATAATAATAATAATAATAATAATAATAATAATAATAACAACAACAACAACAATTTATTATTTATACCCCACCCATCTGGCTGAGTTTCCCCAGCCACTCTGGGTGGCTTGCAACAAAAGATTAAAAGTACATTAAAACACCAGTCATTAAAAACATCCCTAAACATCCCTTCAGATGTCTTCTAAATGTCAGATAGTTGTTTATCTCCTTGACATCTGGTGGGAGGGCATTCCACTGGGCTGACACCACTACTGAGAAGGCCCTCTGCCTGGTTCCCTGTAACTTCACTTCTCGCAGTGAGGGAAGTGCCAGAAGGCCCTCGGCGCTGGACCTCAGTGTCCAGGTTGAATGATGGGGGTGGAGATGCTCCTTCATGTATACTGGACGAAAGCCATTTAGGGCTTTCAAGGTCAGCACCAATACTTTGAATTGTGCTCGGAAACGTACTGGGAGCCAATGTAGGTCTTTCAGGACTGGTGTAATATGGTCTTGGCGACCGCTCCCAGTCACCAGTCTAGCTGCCGCATTCTGGATTAGTTGTAGTTTCCGGGTCACCTTCAAAGGTAGCCCCATGTAGAGCGCATTGCAGTAGTCCAAGCGGGAGATAACTGGAGCATGGAACACACTGGCAAGACAGTCTGTGGGCAGGTAGGGTCTCAGCCTGCGTACCAGATGGAGCTGGTAAACAACCAATGCTCCCATTTAGTTTCAGAGAGTACGGGCTCTAAAAAGCCCAAGACAAAAATTTTCACAACTCTCTAGTGGCTATGGTGAGATCTGGATCTTAAAAGATAAGTGGAAAGGTGCCTTTGTGTCTTGGGCAATGTAATTGCATTCAGAAGTAATGCTCCAGAATCATGCTGCAAGTGTACTCCAATGTACTCTTTGGGGGATCTTTCGATTGCACATCACCATATGCCAACAGCAATGTAGCAGAAGTCTAATTTGAAAGCATGGGGGAGGAACCACCTGTCAGCGGAATAGCCACAAAAAATGTAAATACATATTTTCTCCCCAACAATCTGTCAAAATAGAACTACAGACATCTTCCTTATTTCACAAACCACCAGCAGCGCATTACTCAACAAGCTGTAACCCACCCCATTCTAAACTTTTCCATCCCCTGTTCTCGCCCTGTCTTCTGCTACCTAGACCCTTTCAGCCATGCAAATTCATGATTAACTGGAGCAGCAGAGTCTGGCCTTCCGCAGCTACAAATCACAGAAGATGGAGTTTCATCATTTCTGAGGCATCCAGCCATTTCAGTCACTGAAAAATGAAATGTGATTTAGTTATAAATTGATGTGGCCTTTTAGCTCACATAAAAGGTTGCCCAGGCACAATAAGGATCTACTGATAGCTCATTAAGCATACTGATGAAAACCTAAGGCATCCCTACCAATATAAATGGAGCATTCACTCTCCACTTACTGCTTGTATTTTAGGCCCTGTTGTGCTGGATGTTTAGATCAGGCATATGCTTATTATACCAAGATTGATGTTCACAGATAGTTTCAGCACTAATGGATGGCGAAATCTACCTAATACCATTTGGATCCCTTCCAGTCGGGATTCAGAACTCATCATGGGACTGAAACTGCCTTGGTCGCACTGGTTGAAGATCTCCAGCGGGCTAGGGACAAAGATGAGAGCTGTTTCCTAGTCCTGCTGGATCTCTCAGCGGCTTTTGACACCATCGACCACCATAACATCCTTCTGGACCGTCTAGAGGGGTTGGGAGCTGGGGGCAGTGTTATACAGTGGTTCCACTCCCTCCTCCTGGGCCGAGTTCAGAAAGTGGTGTTGGGGGGATGAGTGTTCAGACCCCTGGGCTCTCACTTGTGGGGTGGAGCCTCAGGGGCCACTGCCAGGAACACCACAACTATTATTTAGAATGGAGCATGAGAGACAGTGGTGATGAATTTTTATGTTCAGTGCGCCACTGAAATTTGAAACCCCCAAGGTCCACCACTGCAAGAAACCAAGAAATTACAGACCTATTGTCTTAACTCTGTGAAAAGCATTAAAGCTAAAAGTTCTGCTGAAGAAGTGGCATCAATTCTGCAAATGTATGTCCTTCTTGCCAAACTTTTGCAGTTCCTTTGGGATTTCAGCAAACACAGAGAGATGGGGAATCTGACAGCCATCATGTCATGGTCCGGTTGGCGGGCGGTTGAAGCCCTAGCTGGGGACGTCAGGACCAGAGGCAAGATGGAGGTGTAGAAGCAGGGACAGGTGCAGGGCTGAGGGTCCAGTAGCAGGCAGTTGCAGGGTCAAGGAGCAAGGCAGAGGCGAAGGTCTGGGAGTCAAGGAGCAAGGCGTCGGCAAGGCAAAGGTCCAAGGGTCGAGGATCAAGGCGCCGGCAAGGCGAGGGTCCAAGGAGCAAGGCAAGGGTCCAAGGAGCAAGAGGCCAGAGGCAACCAGGCAGGGATAGCGTTGCTGTGGCAAAGAGCTGAAGGGAAATGCTGAGCTTTTATCCCTCCCAGCTCCTGCCACCAGGTGCAGTGAGGCATCAAGTGGCCTCACCTGAGTCACCACTCCTTGCCTCTCCAGCACAAGCTGAGGTCTTCACCTGAGTGGCCACTCCTTACTTCTCCAGCACAAGCTGAGGCAGGCCCCAGTCCTGCAAAGCACTACAGGCCCCAGAGCCTGACTCCTGCCCATACTCCTGACACATCACCTCCCGCCAAGAAGCACAAATACCAAGTACCAGCTGCATTTGCCTTTAAACTCAGTTCCCATTGTCTAATTCATATTCCATGGAGATAGGCAGTCAAGTTGTGTATCCGCACAAGTGACCTGAGGAGAAATTACCACTGGGAGGAGCGCAGAGAGAATAATTGTCATGGTGCATCTGCAACAGCACAACCAGATGCCTTCATCTGCCTTAGCCGCAACAAAACATGTCTCTCCTGCATCAGTCTCTACAGCCACAGCAGGCACTGCAACTGTCCAACAGCTTGACCTCGCCCCCAGAAGCGCACTCCTCCACTGTCTCCCGAGACAAATGGATACCAGCAATACCGTTTGCATTCGTTTTCCAGGCACACCTTTCACTTGAGAAGCTGCATGCTCTTCTTCTTTCTGGCAGTTAGTTTGACCTTACAACTGTTTGTGGTATGGCCTTAGAAAAACATCACTACTTACGCTTTTTTTAATTTCAAAGTGCCCTTGCAGAAGCAGCATTTATAAAAGAAAATAAAAAGGATTCTCTATGAAGCTTGTATGAATGTCATGTCCCAACCAATGCCAGTATATATACGTTTCTCCTTGTCCTGCTTTTATGTTTGGCCTCTAAATAATCACAGAGAAAGAAGCCCTGCAGCTACGAAGAAAAGAGAAGATTTGGGATGAATGCAAATGACTTGCATTGCCAGCTTCCAATGGCAAGGGCACAAGCCAGCTTTCCTTTGATTGTATAATGCATTCATGATTTGATGCCCCAGGTAAATGAAGAAGGAAGTGATGATTACGATCTTGGTATATGCCTACCCACAGCATCATTTGGCAGGTGTGGATACACTCACAAACTCTCTCTCACACAGGCACCCATTGACTGCCTACACCTGTTTTCATATAGACACATTGTAGGGTAATCCAAAATCAATCTACAATGAGCTTTAATTTTGGGAAAGAAACCAGTTTTTCCATGAAGCTTTTTTCATTATTATTATTATTGACAAAGTAATGATCATAAATAAATAAGAATAAAAATGTGCATCTCACCACTGAGACCATTCCAACCTCCCAAAATTTCAACACCTCTTGCAATGGTTTGACCCCTTTCCATGTTAACAGTACGAATTCTACCAACACCTTCCAAATCTCCTCGAAATCATTTCTCCTGCATATTCCCTGTCTTACCTTAATGGAACATGTTAATTTACCATTAATAGCTATATCCCACACCTCTTTATACCATTCTTCCATTTTATATTCTGCATGCCCCTTCCATTTCCTAGCTATCATAATTCATGCAGCTGTCAATAAATTTGTGGTCAAGTCCTTCATAGGCTACAAACCTTTCACCCCATCATAAATTGATAATAATGCTACCTCTGGACTTTTGGTCAACTTTAACCCAGTGATTTTTGTTGTCTCCTTAAACACCCTTTGCCAGAAAAATGGTACATGAAGCTCTTTTCATGACAAGAGGCAGAGATTTGTTCAGCCACCTACTAAAATTTCAGCCAAGATCCAAGAAGCCTAATTAAAAGCACTACTTTGACGGCATTGGATGTCAGTAAAACTGCACCAAATCATGGCCTTTCCTATCACCCATCCAACCCCAGTGCTGGTGTGGCTGCAAAGGAGCATGAGTCTCTTGTCCTTATGCAATAGGGCTGCAAACAAGTAGATAGCCTCTGGACGAAAGTCTTTTCTACACTCTCCATCATTACAAACCAGCAATTAGATCCAGATCCCATCAGAATGGCAATTTTATCAGTCTTCAAAGATGACATTTTGTCTGCAGGTTCCAGGGATTTACTAGCACATCTGCTGGCGGCAGCCAGAGCAGAGACAGCGCTCCATTTAAAGGACATGGCTAGCCTATCGTTTCAAGGCTGGCTGGACAGAATTTGGCATATTGTGTTATCCGAGGAGCTCACTTGCCAGGCAAGAATGATCCAAGGCACATCAAAGAAAAATCGTTTTGAAACAATCTGGCTTCTCTTCGTAGACTTTGTTAACGAACAAACAAACTGTTCGTTTGTTAACGAACAGCATATTTGTACACCAGCGTTGCCCAAACTCTTAGGCACTCCGATCTATCTTTGGTGTATTTCATTTTGATGACTCTCTGCATTGACAATATCTTTCTAATCTGCCATATGTATAAGGCTGAAGGGTTGCTTCTAGCTTTTGTACCTGATGTAACACGTACTGCATTTGAGAAATTTAATAAAAAATATGCTCAGTGGCAAAAACATCTATGCAGTGCTCTAGATTGTTTGTGGACAACATAGAAAAGCCAAGTATTTGGTTTCAATTGATTCTAGAATAAAATGTCATGTGTATACATAGTTTAAGATAATAATTTATTATCACCGCAACCTTATTGATAAGCTCAGCAATTTTGCATGTGTTGATTAATTAAGACACACATAGTAAGACACCCGTACATGTCATAGGGGAGCTTTGAAGAATAGATCTTAAAAGTGTTTGTTTTATGTTTTTATACACTCTCTTTCAACCAATTGGCTCCCAAGGCAGCTAACAGCAAAACAAAGCAGTAAAATAACTAGAGCAATTCAGGACAGTATCAGCTCCAGGGTTTTGCAGGCCTTCAGAAAAATGTCACCAGAGGCCCAACTTTGCAATGCAGCATCCCTGAGAATTGGATGATAATAAGAAAACAGTAGTTCTGATGTATATTATTATTATTATTATTATTATTATTATTATTATTATTATTAGCTTTGGAATTTTGCCTCAACTAATGACAAAGTACATAGAGATCCACTGCAGTTTTATATCAGGCTGCAACTCAGTGTCCATTCTGTCCCCGGCAAGCACACAGTAATCCAACAATGGCGTTAGCGAGTAATCAAGGATGTATAACTTTAAACAATTAGAAATGCAGCACAAACACACATCCAGCACAAACACAGTCTAACACATCCTATAATCAGAATAAATTGCATGCTTTAAAAATATTTATCAATAAGTGATTTTAAATAATTGCTTTTATGCCAGATAAGATTGCCTGGTTAGAGTAAAAGGTTTTTTAAAAAATGCTTCAGTTTTTCCAATATACTGTTCTAATTAAGTTTACTATGTAGAATTGAACGATCTCCACCCACACAGCTTAGTATTAGTAATCATCTGACAAACCCTAGGAACAAAATTAGTTTTGTTGAAAAGTCATTACCACCAAATCATAAATAAGGGTTGAGAAAAGGCTTGCTTCCACTCGTCCAAGAGCGTGGAGTGTAGTTGTATGAAGTGCATCTTCAAAAGTGAAAAGATCTTACTTTTGCATACATAATATTCTGCAGCTGATTTAGTACAAATCAATTTAACTAGCCTGCCTGATCTTGTTTAGTCATGCTTTTAACACTGTCAGCAAACCTTTTGAAATAGTCTTTTGAAGTACAGTCATACGGGCTTCCGGTTGACCACGCCATCTTGCTCAGACGGGGGTCCGCACAGCGGAGCGGACCTCGGCGCTTCAGAGGTGGAGGGAATCGTTCCAGCGAAACGAAACCTCCTTAAAAGCCCCAAATCGTGCTTTTTGGGGACAGATTTTGCCTGGCGGCGCCAAAAGCGGGCTCTCTCCTCCCCGGATCGGCTTTGTTTAAGCCCCCGAGAGCGAGGAGGTGAACCGCGGCGGACAGGCTGACATTGCTGCTCTGAGAGTGCGAAGCTGCGAGTCTGGGAAGTGGAGGTGGCCAATTCTTCAAAGAACATTCAGCAAATGAATAGACTGTGAGTAATTTGGATTCTTTGGAATGTAAATTAAGGCAACAATTTGGACCTGGGAGAGAGGGGAAAAGAGGAAGCCACCCCCCCCCCACGGTAACATAAGAGACAGTAAACAGAAACCCGAAGCCGTAAACAGAAGATTTTAACTTAAAAGGATTCCTCAAAGGCATCAAAGAGAATCTCCCCTAAATGCAGGGTAAAAGGGGAGAGAGACTGTTGTGATTGACTAAGAAAGACCTTTCTTTTTCTCGGGAGCCGGCAGCCCAGAAAACCCAGTGAGCTGACCAGGATTTATAGTTAAATTTTATTTCTATATTTATCTCTGGACTTTTTGGGAATTTTTTTTTGGTTTATATGCTTTTGAAATGTGAGTTCGAACTTTATTTTTAAGAATGCAGCCAGCTTGTTAAAATGGAGTTGAGAAAATAGACTGCGATCATATTCCACCCCATGTGACAAGTTTTGACCTTGACAGGACTGAACTATGTCAACAAAAAGGTACCCGCCTGAGTTTCAGCGGACTGTTTTGACCTTAATGTGGGAAACAAGAATAGAACTATGTCAAGAGGAGACACAACGGCTAGTGTTACAGCAACAATTCCAGATTGTGATGACAGAATATGATTTCCTAGAAGATGAAGCTTTTGAAACTGAAGAAGATGAATGTGAGAATGACAATGATGACGACTGTGATGATTTAACACAAAATGAAGCCCATCACGAAAAAAATGATGATTTTACTCTACAAAAAGTTGGATGGAGTGCCTCCCCTTCGAGGGGGGCACGACTGGATTTACTGGAACTCCAGAATGACCACAGGGAAGAAGGAAAAATTAAGCAGAGAAGAGAAGAAGCTCAGGGGTCTGATATGGAGGCCTGGATGGCAAAAGACTGCAAACAGGGGGTGGGGTGAAGGGAAAGTGAAGTGGTGATTGTAAGGATGGGTTAATAGGACTATAACTGGACTGCTGACTATGGAACTTGCTGGATTGGAGGGGTGGAGCAGGTACTCGGGGGGAGTAAGGTTAGTTTGGGAATAGTTATAGGTTTAAAAAGTGAATTGATTCTGGAAAAAGGTGAAAATATGGAGGCCTATAGAGGGGTAAAAACTAGGCACGGGAAGAAAAAATGGGAGTTTGATTTCTCAGTGATTGGATAATAGGCGAAAATGATAATAGTTTAAAAGTGGTATAAGATATAAAGGTGTATGTTATAAAATATGAACTATGAAACTGTTGAAGATGATAAATAAGGGAGGAAAACCGGGGAAGGGTGGGAGGGTGGGGAAGCCCACAAAATATGGTTTAACAATTATGAATTTAACAATTATGATGAATTTTTTTTTTTGTCTTTTTTCCTTTTTGTCTTTTTTTTTCCTCTTCTCTTTTTTCTCTTTTTCTCTTTTTGTATTTTCTTTTTTTTTTTGGTATGACAATAGATGGTTGGATGGATGAACTCCTGCGTACTGCCCTGGTTCACTGGAGCTCCCTGGTGGCAGGGGGGGGCTTGGGGGGCAGGGGAGGGGGAGGAGGACAGAAACCCAATCATAAAATGGACCACTTCTGACTGATCACCTGCGTGGGATACTTCTGTGGCAGGGGAGGACCCATGGAGGGGGGTGGGAAGAAGGTGGAAAAGGTGTTTATGTATGTACCATCTTTTGTAATTTGTAAAAACCAATAAAAATTATGTTAAAAAAAAAATAAAAAAAAAAATGAAGTACAGTCATACCTCAGGTTACGTACGCTTCAGGTTACGTACTTTTCAGGTTACGTACTAGGCAGACCCGGAAGCATTTACTTCCAGGTTCGGCGCGCGAGCATGCACAGAAACACTCTCCACAGTTTGCACATGCGCAGAAGTGTTCTGTGCAGTTCGCACATGCACAGAAGCGCACTTTCACGGTTGTTCGGGTTATGAACTTTTTGGGTTACGTACCGCACCTCGGAACGAATCAGGTATGTAACCCAAGGTACCACTGGATCCATTACGCTAATACTGTATGCACCCAAACTGGCCAGATGTCTGTGTCCCAACATTCTTGTGAACCATGTTCACAAGATAGATAGATAGATAGATAGATAGATAGATAGATAGATAGATAGATAGATAGATAGATAGATGATATAGCTTAACAGATATACAGATAGATCTTTAATCATCTGAGTCAGATTGTTTGCGAATTGTAGCGGTTCAGAGGAATTCTTCAGGGGTTTTCTCGTATCACTTCTCTTTGGGATGAATCAGTGGATTTTGCTAGAGGCAATCTATTCAGTCTACCAATAAATGCTCTAAGAAGTTGACATTAACAAGCAGAAGCAGCTAGAAAAGTCACCCAAACAGCAAACACAAGGAAGAAGGGAGACCTGCTTCTCTATGCTATATTTTTTTCCTGAAGCAACATAATCAGCAACATGAAATCATTTACCAAAACAAGGCATCGTTTTATCAGAGGTTGTTTCAGACAGTTCTGCAAACATAATTTTGATGTATGGCACCTAGCTTGCAAAAGTCAGCTTTTTTGTGCAATGCATTGCAAGACATGAGCAAATAAACAGAAGCAGAAGAGAGCAAGTGTTACAAATGACTGGAATTACAGCACAGTTATGCCTGAGACAACAAAGGAAGTGGGTAATATTTATCCTACAGAAAAGGCTACTGCCATTTTATAGAAAGGCAAAAGAAATTCAGAAACGCAAGGAATAAACATTGAAAATATATAGTTATGTCCTGAGTTGACCTTCCACAAATGGAAGGCACCCTGAGCCAACCGAGACTCCTGCTGGCAAATGGGGGAGAAGCAATTCCCCCAATTTTCCCTTCCCTCTGCAGCCCCTCACACTATCCCCATATTGCTCTGGAGGTCCCCAAACCCTCTGAGGTAAATTTGCAGGGTGGGACAGAACACTTCCCCATTCAGCTAGTGGGAGCATCGCACTAGCAAAATTCTGCTCATGTGAACTTCAAATTCAAGCCAATATATGCACCATTGCAGAGCCTCTGGGCCCATTCCCCATTCTCAGTGGAAAGGAGGATTGGAACAGTGAGTGAAACATTACTTTATGTCTGTGCCTCCTCTGCTGTCGCTAGGCACTTCACCCCCTTAGGAAATATGAGCTCACCCCAATATCTCCAGTCAGCGACAGACAAGTGCTTGACCATACTATGCTGACTACAGATGTGGTGGGTTTTGTTTCAGTGCCTGTTGCAGTGAAAGAAATAAGCAGCAAAGCATTGTTACTAGCTTAATGTTTGCCCTATATCCTAGGGTATTCAACTGGTGGACTGTCACTATTGTCAGTTGGCATTCAGTCACATATTGGCAAATTCAGGTTGTGCAATTGTAGTTGTCCAGGAGATAAGGGAAGTGATGGGAAAGTTCAGTAGGAAGTGTGGGGTCCACTAGCATTGGGGGCACTCTCATCTAGCCTCCCCACAAACAACTCAGAGTGAATGCTCATACTCGACATCGTCTAATCTCCTTGCAAAGAAATCAGGATGAATGCTCTGTAAACAGATTGTCTGGAAGCACCCTAAGCTATATTTGAGGGCTGATGCAAATTTCCACCACCGACACCATGACATATTGTTTCCCAGCTTTTCAGGAGATATGCCTCCATCCCAAATTCATCCTCTATAACCCCACCTCTAACTTCATGCTCTGTAACCAGGCCTTAGGCTGATTGAACACTCTATGGCTTTTGAAATGTGCTTGTGGGAGGGAGATTATTGGTTTGGTTTTGTGTTATTATGTATTTGGCATCCTCAGCTTGTATTCTTATGTTGTGAACCACCCTGTGGTCTTTGGATGAAGGGCGGTATACAAATTTAATAAACAATAATTATAATTATAATTTACACCAGCATTGCTTGGTTCAACCTGCTTCTCTGAGACGTCACAGGATGTGCCGAGTTGTGTCTGCATATGTACTGAATTGCTCAGCATGCACAAATCCAATTATTCTCTATAGGGAGAATAAATTGCCATTTACTTTATTTAATGGGATCTACTTATCACAAATCTTACCTGTTATAATCCTATTTTTATTTAGCAGTTTGGAGCAAGGAGCTGCCATCCACTGGAGCCTAACATCTTCACAGTGTGCTCTGCGAAACTTCAGTGCAGATGACAAAACACGCCAACACCAGCGATGATGATAACCTTCATGCTATATATCAAGACAAACCACAATCATGCAGCTGGTGAACAGCGGCAGGTATGCCTTCATTTAGGTTGTCAGTCAATTGGCAAAGAGTGAGTGATGAGTAATCAAATGCTAAAAAGGCATTGGTAACAAATTCCAGAAGCACAGCTTCAGGAGTCCCTATTGGCAGGAAAGGAATACAACATCCAGGCTGCTATTATTAGCCAGTTATCACACCTGCAATTAACAATGACTAGGAAAAAACCAGTCCTTCCCAAAGCTTCATTGTTGATTACGTCCATTTGTTCACAGTAATTATACAAGAATAATTTAGCATTATTCTGAACTGTCTTTTCAATAGAACTGCATGGGAACAGTGCTCTTTGTGCAAATCCATACTTGTTTAGTCAGAAGGAAGTCCAGTTGAGGTCAGTGAGACTTACTCTGCGGTAAGCATGCCTAATATTCCTCTTCAAGTTATGTTTATATGGCCACAGCCCTGACCAGCTCCCTCTTTAGAGGGAAAGATTTGGTTAGCAACCAACCTAAGCCTGGAGCGGCTTAGGACTTCATGACCATTATGACAAATGTGGGGCCAGCGCAACATGTCATCCGCCTGATGATGCATATGGAAGACCTCAGCTTACTGACTGGGCAGGAAGAGGGTGGTCTGAGAGTGGGGGATTTCAACACCAGTTCAGTCTTTTCATGGTCAGGATCTTCCTGTTTTAGACTTTCAGTGGCTTCCCCCTCCACAGAAATAGGGGACAGATAAGAACGGCCTGCCCTTGGAAACCGATCGATTGACTTGGCTTTCAGATAGCTCTGGGGGTTTCCCCAGATGATTTGGCTAGCCCTCCTGTGGAAGCCTTGGTGGAATAATATCTGTGGGACAAATGAATGATTGAGGCCACTGACACGAGTAGTACAGAAATCAAATAAATAAACAAAACTTTCCTGGGTAGTATGGGATCTTTTACATTCCGGCCCAAAGGAGGGTTTGTCCCCTGTGACTTGTTTGCAAAGCATTTTGAGGGTAGAATTGCGTGCATTCACTTGGACCCTGACTCTCCTATTACAGCCGGTGAATTTCAAGAGGTATCCAGAGTATAGTCTATTCCTGTTTTGTCGGATGGATTTCTACATGGATCAGTGTGTGCTCTTCCACAGAGACAGATTTTGTCCCCCGGTCTGCTTAACATCTAGAGGTTTGGAGTACATTATCATCAATGTACTGCTGACACACAACTCTGTTTTTTCCTTTATGTCTGCAGTGCAGTGGGGGGAGGTACTGGATCGCTGCCTAGCTTTGGTAATAGACTGGATGAGACAAAAAAAACTGATGCTCTATTCAGCTAAGACTGGGACATTGTTAGCAGTCATTATAACAATGCCAATTTAAGATGCTATTACTAATACCAATCATTCAAATACCAAATTATATAATTTAGATAAGGTGACACACACCCCACGTGCTAGAATTGGTAATTTGATGGTTTTCTTTATTTCTGTGTTCCAAAATCTTATTGATTTCAATTACATTCCAGTTATAATAATAATCCCTTATACGACAGCTGCAATGTTTATAACTTCTATTCGTGTTGACACCTTAATTATTTATAAAACTACAAGTGAGGATCTCTTACTGTATCATTGTTCTTCCTGTGTGTGACATTTATTCTGTCTGTGATGTTTCTTCCTCTTCTTGTAAAATGTTATGTCTATCTTTTCCCGGTTGTTGCTGTTATCCGTCATCCTTGAGTGGAGTTGATATCCCAATGTTGTTCCAAAAATTTCTCCCTCTTATGCCAATTCTGGCCTGACTGCACTGGTTACCAGTGAGTTTCTGCCTCAATTCAAAGTTCTGGTTTTGACTTTTGAAGTCCTAAATTGTTCATAACTGCAGTACTTCAAGGACTTTCACCCCCCATATAAACCAGCCTGAACTCTGCAGTCTTCGTCAGAGGCCCTTCTCCATATAATAATAATAATAATAATAATAATAATAATAATAATAATTTATTATTATTTATACCCCACCCATCTGGCTGGGCTTCCCCAGCCACTCTGGGCGGCTTCCAACCGAATATTAAAACAGTACAGCATTAAACATTAAAAACTTCCCTAAACAGGGCCGCCTTCAGTTGTCTTCTAAAACTAAAATAATTACTTATTGCCTTGACATCTGCTGGGAGGGTGTTCCACAGGACGGGTGCCACTACCGAGAAGGCCCTCTGTCTGGTTCCCTGTAACCTCACTTCTCACAGTGAGGGAACCGCCAGAAGGCCCTCGGTGCTGGATCTCAGTGTCCGGGCTGAATGGTGGGGGTGGAGACACTCCTTCAGGTATACAGGACCAAGGCCGTTTAGGGCTTTAAAGGTCAGTACCAACACTTTGAATTGTGCTCGGAAACGTACTGGGAGCCAGTGTAGATCTCTCAGGACCAGTGTTATGTGGTCCTGGCGGCCACTCCCAGTCACTAGTCTAGCTGCCGCATTCTGGATTAATTGCAGTTTCCGGGTCACCTTCAAAGGTAGCCCCACGTAGAGCGCATTGCAGTAGTCCAAGCAGGAGATAACCAGAGCATGCCCCACTCTGGCGAGACAGTCCGCGGGCAGGTAGGGTCTCATCCTGCGTACCAGATGGAGCTGGTAGACAGCCGTCCTGGACACAGAATTGACCTGTGCCTCCATGGACAGCTGTGAGTCCAAAATGACTCCTAGGCTGCACACCTGGTCCTTCAGGGGCACAGTTACCCCATTCAAGACCAGGGAGTCCTCCACACCTGCCCGCCTCCTGTCCCCCAAAAATAGTACTTCTGTCTTGCCAGGATTCAACTTCAATCCGTTAGCTGCCATCCATCCTCCAACCGCCTCCAGGCACCGCCTCCAATATGCCCCACTTGAGGAAAGTGTGGAAAGTGGCCACAGGCCTTTTCAGTGTTGGTCCCCATTCATGGAATGCTGTTTCCATGGAGATGAACCTGGAACCATCTCTGCCAGCTTTTAGGCACCAGGTGAAGACTTTTCTGTTTGCCCCATTGTTGCCTCCTCTGGTGGTGGGGCTTGGTCCTTACTAATTTATTGTTGTACATTTTTATGTATCTTGCATTATTAGTTTTAAGTTTTTCTGGTTTTAAATTGTTCCTATATGCTGCATTTTATTCTTGTCTAGTCGCTTTGAGACTTTTTGCTGCAAGGAGCGACTCATAATGAAATAAATAACAACAAGAGCAATGATAACAACCTCTCCAGCACTTCTATCCTTCCCTGTATAAAGGCACATTCTCTTCCACTCAGTGAACAACTCCATCTAACAGATGCTTTCAGCTTCTCAGAGAGAGAGAGAGAGAAAATGTATGCAATAGTGAAACTTTCAGTACATTCAAGGAGACAGTTGCTGCAGGGAATATTAGGCTCTTAGTCTACCCTATCATTCTCTCTCTCCCTTTTGGCTGACATTAGCTACAATACATGATGGGCAATTTTGAGGGCCTAACTGAGGGTGCTTCCATGCTTTCACTGGAATTGTCACCCATCATTTGCAATGTTTTATTCAACCAACCACATGCCGGATTTTCTGTGATACCTGCCCATCTATTTTCAGGTCTGATTTGTGGCATACATTTCAACCTGTTCTGTGGTCGTGTGTCAAAGGGCAGGATGCACCTTCTTACACAAATGAAAACTCCAAGCCAATCTTCTACACCTCTATTATGTTCCCTGTCTCTCACATTTATTTTCTAAATTAACCCCCTCCCCCAAATGTGGTAACTTTTCCTCATAGGGGAGTTGTTTCAGCTCCTTAATAATTTTGGTTGTCCTTTCCTGAATGTCTTCAACTCTACAGTGCTCTTTACATGGCAAGGCAACCAGAATTGTACAAGTATTCCAAGTGTCACCACGGCACCAATTTGTATGAGGGGATTATATGTTATATTTACATAACAAAAAAGGCTGCAATCCTGTAGGCTGCTTAAATCTAGGGCTGCAATGTTTATTTGATGCATCATTTTTTTTAAAAAAAAAAGATTAACTAAAGAGGTGCTCCAATTACTGAACCAACAGTTTTTGAAGAAAATGCTAATTAAAAAAATTACTTATATTTACTTTTATTTATAAAAGCTGCTGACAAAACTTTCAGAGGTCTGGTCTGGGCTACTGAAACCATTACGCATACGTACCTACAATAAAGCAACATATTTTTATTTCAAACAACATCCTGCTCTGAAGTGATTAACTATTGCCAGTTACAATACTGGTTGGTGGCAGCAGGTATTCCACTTATCGTTGGCACAGTCATCAATAGACCGTCAAACGTCCGGGGGTGCTGCGCAGGTCAGGGTGACCACGACAAAGTATGTTTCTTTTTTGTCAAAAACATTTTAAAATCTATATACACATTGATGCATTTAAATCAACCAATTAAAACCCATGCAACCATTTTACTAAGGGTTCTTCTGCTGGGTGACCAACTGCTTAATTCCTGTTGACTTCAGTGGGATTTGAGTGGAAGTATTACAGTATTTTTCCATGTATAAGTAGGTTTTTAAACCAAAAAAACGGGTTTAAAATTGGGGCTCATCTTATATACGGGTAGTGCTGAGGGGTGTTTTCTTAATTTGGAGTCCCCAAAAATAGGGGTGATAAGACACAGAAAAACGCGGTATTTGTTTTATTGATGCAGTAAGGGAATTTATAGATAGCCCTTCATTGCAAAGTAACCAGAGGGTGGTCCCCAACATGTTATCTAAAAGCAGAATGCAAATAAATCAAACTGTACAATTCTAGCAGTGTGCAGAGTACAGTCTTCTTAACTGATAGACAGCAGCAAACAATGGTGGACTGTGAACAGTGATGCCTGATGTCAAAAATAAGACTGTGTTTGGAAAAATAACACCAAACAGATGTCAAGATGAGGGCCAAACAAAACACAAACAGCACAGTCCTTCACATGTCTCTTCAGAAGAAAATCCTATTGGTCTCAATAACACTTAATTGTAATAATGGTTACACAGTTAAGTGGGTCTGCTCAGAAGACCTACTTATAGTTAAATGTGTATAGGATTGCTGCTTAATTTTGACACACAAATCATTGCAAAAGGAACCAAATCAAGGTAAGGGAAGTGAGAGTGACAATCACATCAACTTCTTATTGTATCATAAAGTACCGAAACTGCTACATAATAATGATGCTCATTTGAAGACCTGTTTGGCTTACAATGGATTCAGTCAAGCCTGACAGAATCAAGCCCCAATGATCAGTCAGGTTATTTGACAGACTGGAGTGCTGAACTGAACAGAGCGAATATGGATGCCATTTTATCTCTTAAAATTTTGGGATATGGAAATTCACAGAAATCAGCATGTTTTGCTTTGCATAGGGTCCAACGGTTGAGCTGTGAATGCACACTTTTTATTTTGGACTTTCTCATATATTGTGCTGGGAAGTAACCACTAAGTAGCCTTAGCCCAGTAGTCCGTATTTGAGATTATTTCTTTTTAAGGGCAGGTCATAAATACTGAAAATAAAAACAGTTATTTGTTTTCTGGCTGGGAAGGTCATACTGTCAATATTCTAAAACATTTACTAGGTGCTTCAGCGCATAACAATGAAGATGCTAAAGTTACTTTGCTACTTATGTCAAGTATGAAGAAGCTAAGGCCCTCTGGTCTCACAATAACTCTTATCATGCCTGACTATCATGGCTGGGACTGATGGGAATTGTAGTCCAGCAACATTTGGAAGCTTCCTCCTTAGTATGCCCTTGTAGAATTTAGTAAGGAGGGATGGCCCAAGCATGAGGAAAGGTAAAGCCATTTGCCTCAGGCGACGGATTCAACCCCCTCCCTGCCATTATGCCAATGCCAGCTTCACCGGGGCTTCCCAGGTCACCGACACACAGGCCCATTACCTTTGCCGCTGTGCCCTCACTGCTGCTGTGTCATGGTGGCAGCAGTGGCACAGCCATGGGTGAGGGCACAGTTGCATTGATGGGGCAAGTGCAAGTGGGCACAACCACAGGGGCAGGGAGGGGGCAGGGCAGGGACCTGGATCTGTGGTGGTGGCATCGGCATCAAGATGGAGGAAGTGTCAGGGCATTTTGCCTACAGCAGAAAAGCATCTCGGACCAGCCCTGTTAGTAGAGTTTGTCTGTCATTGGCTCTGGCTCCAACTACTGCCTGCCCTCCACAATGGAAGTCATAATGGCAGGTGCGGAGCTAGGGGGCATAGGGGTGGGCCATCCTGGGTTCCACTCGGGGGGGGGTGACAGTCAGTGCCCCAGCCAGCAACTCCCAAGGCGAGCCCCTCCAGCCTCCTGGTAAAAAGCCTGCTCAGGGTGGCGCGGCACAGCGCAGCGTGACGCGCCAGTGGGCTATCTACGCATGCGTCATTACGTAGCGATGCCCCCCCTCGGGTGTCGCGGTGGCTCGCTAAGAGAAATGACTCACAGTAAATGATCTCTGATTTGATATTATTTCACAGTTAATACAGATCAGTCAGTGGAGCTGTCCAGGTCTTACATTACTGGATGAACGTTTCAGTTTTCAGATTCTGATGTTGTAAACAAGCTGATTGGCCAAGTCTGACCCTGGTATTTTATTTTCCCACATCTTTTAATTTAGTAGTAAGCTATGATTTTAAAATTACTAGTTCTGTGATTCTTTAAAATAAAATATTTATTCTAACTAATCATTGCTGCAATGTTTTTCATATACTGCTATCCATTTTAAAGTCTATTGTTTTGATTTTAAAGTCTCCCTATTGCTGCTTCCAAAGTTGTCCTACTTATAATTATATTTAGGGTTGTTTTTGTTGTTTTTTACTTTGTACTTTGCCCAGAGAATTCTTGCTACTGGGCAGCTAATACAATGAATGAATGAATGAATGAATGAATGAATGAATGAATGAATATGCTGGATTTTATAAGGAGGCAATTCAATGTTCCTTACATTGTTTAGAATAAAATTAATACAGCTTTAGATGGTTAGCCTTATAAAATTTGTCATGGAGCATGTTTATGCACAATGTACTTACTCTCTGTGCCGAAAAACTGCAAACAAGCATTAATTGTGCATATGTGTGCAGTTTTCCCCACACCCCCATCCCACTGTGGCCTTTGGTAATGAAACCAAGATATTTTCCAAAGGCAATGGCTGTAGAAAAGATCAAAAGGAATGAATAATGCATCTAGTCCAAGTACACACAAGACACTATAGAATTATGCTAGAAAACAGCTTTCAAATAAGAGGGGATTGGGTTAATTTATCGAAAGTGTGAATTAAGTGAAACTACCTACAGCTTAAAAAAAGAAATAATTTGCAATCCGTAATGAGACATCATTGGTTACATATTCACGAATGGTTATTATGAAGTTGTCAGTTAAAATGTATCCCGTCTCAGTGCTCTGTCTGTCATTATTATTTACCGCAAGTTTCTGATGTTTTAGAAATCTATATATGTTGCATCCTATACAGACATCCTTGCTAGCCTCATTCAAGGGAGCAATTGCAACTCTGGTGACTTTTTAAGGCAACGTGTGGGCCCAGAAAGGGGTGGGGAGACATGATATCATGGGATGGTGATCACAAGAGGGGGAAAGGGTTAAAGTGTTTAAAGCGGCCTTGCCCACAACAGCATACCTGTCAACTGTCCTGGGAAAAAAAGGATATCACATTTTGTCTCATGAGAGCACGGCAGACATTTTGGGCATCATGATTTTGCACCGCAATTTCCCCCTGAATAAAGCACTTTTCTGGAGACATGTTGGGGGGGGGGCTGTGCCCCTAAAAGCACTTTTTCAGGGGGAAAACATGGCATGAAATTGTGCAAAATCGCAACAACCGAAATGACCACCATGCTTACCATCTGAAGGCAGCCCTGTTTAGGGAAGCTTTTAATGTTTAATAGATTATTGCATTTTAATGTTCTGTTGGAAGCCGCCCAGAGTGGCTGGGGAAACTCATAAATATATTGTTGTTATTATTATTATTATTATTTATTAAAAATGGGGAAAGTAGTATCCCCGTTTCTTCCTCCAACATATTGGAGGGTATGCAAAAGTTTGGGGTCATTTTGTCCCACAAGCTTCCCCTCATCCACTCTCAGCCTCACTTGTTGACAGGGCCAGAAAGAAATTTTCCTACCAACCTCAATTGGCCCCTGAGTTGGAGTCTTTTCACCTTTCCCTCAGTGATTCCAGCTTCAGGCCAGCATCGGATGTCTTACCTTGTGTTGTGGGAGCAATGCAGGAGACAGAAAGCATTAATCACCTGCTCTTCTTTTCACAATTCTGCTCTATAAAATGCAAATAATGAACTTCTGCGTCTCCTTCACAGTGCAGCGTGTAAACTGCCAATGGATCTCTCTACGGTTTGAAATGCATGAAATTGCACCAGGAGCAGGCTTTGACTGTTGCAGAAGAAGTACAAAAACAGGAATTGCAAGGGATCTGGAGCATCACAAATGAGGCTTGTTGTCGTGATATTTAATATTTCTGATCCTTAACAGGCACTAAAATAAATAGAAATCCACAGCAGTCTCTGCCCACAGTCTTACAGTCTAACCACATCTTCTGAGCCCTCCTCTTGAGCTCTTTATGTCAACATCCCATCCCTGTTAAGGTAGGAGAGATTAATGCAGAGGCAAGGCATCTGCAATGCAAATAGAGAGTTCTGGCCAATGTAGATTAATTCAAATTACAAACCAAGCGAAGAAAGAATTGCTTTTAGCCTTGCATGAATATGCCCTTGCTCTTGCTGCCTCCACAAACCTCCTTAAGCAACCCAGCCACAAACCTTCAGAACCAAGGTCCAGATTTGAGGGACCCCTGAGCAAGGCGCTCTCTGATTGGTCCCGTCTTCTCTCTATCAGTCCTAGTGGACTCACTTGGTGGCAGTGACAGGGCTCTGAGCAGAGCTAGGCAGCTGGCTCTAGCTACCATCTGAATTATCTACAGTGCCCCAGAGTGGCACTACAGTTTGGGCAAGGTGGGAAATTTAAATAATGGGTAGTCCCAACTATCTGGCACTGCTTGGGGTCCCAGTCCAGAAAGAAAATACCAAAGGGGACCCAAAGGATGTATCTATGGTGGGTCTTGCTGGTGCATTCAAAACACCAAAGGATGTGAGGGGCTAACACCAGCCCTGGTTAGAAAGAAGGCTTCTGGTCCTGACAGCACTCAAGCTTTGGTCTACCAAGCCTAGCCAATCAAATTCCCCAAACAAACATATGAAATATTTGGTTCCTATTGAAAGATACACTTGTCTGACATGTAAAGAGGTAAAAGCTTTCTGGGAAATGATATATAATGAGTTAAAGAAAATGTTTAAAAACACCTTTGTTAAAGAAAAACCCAGAAGCTTTTTTATTAGGTATATTGGGTAGAGAGATACCAAGACAAGATAAAAAAATTGTTCTTATATGGAACAACTGCGGCAAGAATTTTGTTAGCCCAAAGGTGGAAACAGCAGGAGCTACCAACAAAAGAAGAGTGGCAGAACTGGTGAAACTGATGGGAAGGATCCAGAACCAATGAGACCAAGCATTCCAAAAGGACTGGAACAAATTTATATTATATTTGAAAAACAACTGTAAGCAATTAACATCATTAGCAGGGTTATCTGAAGATCTTTTAGGTTGAAATTGCTACCTATTCAGGTTGAGTAATATAATATTTTAGGTAATGATATAACAAGGATAGGAAACGAAGCGAACTGTAAAGATGTAAAGTTTAATTTTGTAAACCATCAGACGGGAGGGAGGGAGGGAAGTCGTTAGGCTCAGTCGAGCCAAAGAGATAAAACAAGAGGATACGATGTTATGTAATGTGATTGTATGTAAAACCAATAAAAACATTTATTAAGAAAGAAAGAAAGAAAGAAAGAAAGAAAGAAAGAAAGAAAGAAAGAAAGAAAGAAACACTTGTCTGTTCACAAACTGTTACCATACTTAAATCACAGGACTGGTTTATCCCATCAGACACCACAACACTGCCACAACCCTTTCCTGTGGCTCTGTAGCTCATTGCTCAATGGCTGCATGAACAGGTCTGGACTTTCACGTGAGAATCGCAAGTCAAACAGTGCAGAGAAAGCTGGCATGACAAGTCATCTGCTATGACTTCACTTCAAACATGGTCCTTTTCAATGGAGGAAGTTTTCGTGCTGAAATACAGTACAAGTCCACTGAGTGAAAAGCCAAGGAGCAAATGGGCATGGAGTGAAGTACGCTCAGGCGTGACTCATTCCTGATTATCCCTTTAATGAAATACATCGTACTCTGTCACCGCTTCTGAGTCACCAGTAAAAGTTGGCCCACAACAAATAATATGATTATGAAAAGCCAAAACATCAAATGACATGGAGGATTTGACTCTGGTTGGACAAGAAATCTGCAAGTAACACAAGACAGCCATACTCATCTCTGTCATAACACAGGGCTTCAAAACTCACTCCAGAGATTCTCTCACAGACTATTTCTGTTTAACACACTAACACACACACACACTATCCGCAGACATTGTCACAGAGACAAATTACAGACTCATCAAGACTTCCTACTAATTAACCCATCATCAAGACACACCGCAGATACGCCATGCGCAGAGATGATTTATGCACTCTGTTAGATGTTAAGATATTTCCAGTGCTTGACAAGATAACCCAGGAGTAAATAAACAGAGTTTCGCTGCAAGACTGATTTACTTGTGGTTTTTTGCTGCTGCTGCTGCTGCTTCTACCTGCCAGGAGCCATTAGGAAACCTCAAAGCAGTTCTCGGCTGACATTTCATCAAGCACACAGTATACTTGTGGCGGTGGAGAAAATCACAGAGGAGGATAAGAGAAATCCATATGCTGTTCCCATACTGGATGCCACAAGGCGTTTTCTAATAAATCTTCCGTTATCCAGCATGCCTGTCTCCACCTTAGTTATATTGTGCATGAGAGAGCAGAAAATGAAATGCTAAAATGTTTCTGGCTACCTCCCTCACCCTTGTTAAGACAGCTTTTTCTGCCTATCTAAGGTGTAGTAACATGTCTGTCTTCCCAGATCACTTGCCATTGTATCAGGCGCCCAAGGGTTGTTCAGATGTTACACCAAAAGCAGGTACAAGCTGTCTGTACACATGAGCAGCAAGTGTTCGTGTGAAGGAGCACACACTTGTTAGTGGGTATAGCTCAGCTATTGCATATGCAGATTGTAACACTTGTTGAACATTACGTATGAATGTACAGCTCAGCTATTTGGGTCCACAGGTTAGAGATGGAAAATTCAGTTTTGCTTGTGCTTTAATGCTTTTGCTGCATTTTATTTTATTTTATGGGTTTATGTTTTATTTTGCATTTAAATTGTTTCCTTAATGATTGTAAACCACACAGAGAAATTTTATGCATGCAAATGCCAAAAGAAAATAAATAAATAAAGGCATTTTATTTCATTGGGATTTACTCCTTCCAACTAAATAAAAAAAATTCCTTCTAGTAGCACCTTAGAGACCAACTAAGTTTGTCATAGGTATGAGATTTCGTGTGCATGCACAGCTCATGTCAGCACAAAAGCCCAAACAGGTAACAGACAGTGTGGAGGTAGGAAAAGGAGAAATTCCATCTTCTGTATTGAAGAAAAATCTGATCAAAATGTACACATTAGCAGTCATATACAGATGAGGTGTATCCAGATCTCCAAACTATAGGAACCTCATCTGAAGCATCATATGGTTTCCTTCTACCAGGCATTCAAGAATTAATTACTCTTAATTCCTGTGTTTGACAATCCAGGCTATATGTCACCAGGTTTTATCTGCATTCTTATGTGAAGAACTAAGCCTACTAGTATGGATAAAAGTAATAAAATAAAAACCTATGTCTGACATACGAGATTGCTGAAATTGTAAATTCACCAGACATTTAAGCAAAGAAACTTAGGGATTAAAAGGTGTGTCAGAAAGCACTGTCCGCGTGCCACAGTGCATATTTTGTTTCCTACTGTCAAGCCTAATTTAGAAGGATTTCTGTTTTCCCTGGAACATACTACAGTATGCAGCTCTTCTGCTTAAGCCCTTCTACAAATACTGTATGCCCTTTGGCAAATCGCCATTTTGTCGTAGAGAAATGCAATAGCTACACCCCGTGGCAAGTATGATAACTGCAGTTACTAAACAAAACCCTACGTTCTTCCTGGCAGCCAATGTCCTCCCTTTTCTTTGTAGCTGCTTTTTAAATGTATTGCTACTGTATCATCACACTTTGTGAAGCTAGCCTTTGTGAGTGCATTGCACAGAACAGCAGACTGACTTGGATGTTCCAATTTGCCCATAAAAATATATCAGGGAGCTCAAATCCTCCAGGAGACTGAAATAATGGGATACAGTAATACCCAAGCTTGATTGATCCTTTCCTTTAAAAACCAACAAGGAATAAAAGTCCATAACCTTCTTCATTAATTTGTCCCATCTTTCAACTAATCTTAATCTTAGTTATCTTGGGTTTTATATTAAGAGACAACTTCATCGAAATAAAGCGTAACAGCTATAATAACTTAATCTCACAGGGTAATAAAACATTTCTTAGATAGCTTCATTAACTCCCCATCCCTAGGACTATTGTTAAGGTTGACTTAAATTGTTTCTACCTTTTGGACAGATCAAAATAGCACTGTGGATGCTTATTATAGTCTTTATGTGTAATGGGGGGTGGGGTGGAGACTGATACAGTACTCCCTGATGGGTGCAGCCCTCACACCAAGTTCTGGAGGTTCAAAGTGCTGTAATAGGAAGACTAAGTGCACATGAAGCCCCTTTAGCTCCAAGCCATTGTTGAGATATGGAGCCTGCAATATGTTGTGTGTCGCGCATTTTATTGCTAGGTACTGTTCAGTAGCTCTGGGGAGAGAAATTCTGATTGTGGAGCCTAGACACACACAAAGTAAGATCTCTCTCTCTCTCTCTCAACATATTTCACCCCACCCACTATTGGAATGTGGCCCTCGAGATGTTCGGGCAACTTCCAATCCAGCCCTCAGGCTAAAATACGTCCCCCACCTCTGGGATCTATATAATTTCTCCTCTCTAAAGGCTCAAGTATAACTACCATACAGTGTGGAAGCTCACAGGTCCTTGGCAAAGCTGGTTTGGCAGCTTTCTCTCTCTCTCTCTCTCTCTCTCTCTCTCTCTCTCTCTCTCTCTCTCTCTCTCTCTCTAACAAACCTGTGCTTCTACACATCTAGGGAGTCCTCAAAATACATAGAAACAACCTTCAAGGGAGCTATTATGCTTCCAGGTGGATAAGCACTTGACCGCCCTGAGTTTGCTCTTAGAGAGGATGGTCTATGCACGTTAAAAGAATTGTGAAGACATGTGCAATTTCAGTAGTGAGACTGAGGTGCATCTGTGTGCACACCACACTTCTGACACACATACACACTGCTCTCCGTCAGATCAGGGACAAAGCGGAACTGCTTCTGTGGTGTGAGCAGAAGCCAGATTTGCGGTGCTGATTGGACAGCTCCAATGTCACTCGTGAAGCAGCTGCCCCCCCCTATTTAGAGCAGGGCACTGACTGGTTGGCTCTTATGTCAATCACAGAGTCACCTCCTCTTTTCTCAGAACCACTAAAGTAAATATCTGGTCTGGAAATTGTTTAGGAAAGCATCAGATATTTAGGTGAATAACTGTGGAAGGTGCTTTGGGAAGAAAGGGGGGTCCAAAGCAAGTGCCACACCTGAAACATGGGGCAGATGACAGCATTCAGTCTAGAAGATAATAGAATTATAGAGTTGGAAGTGACCCTGAGGGTTATCTAATCTAACCCCCTGCAGTGCAGGAATCTGAATACATGGTCCCCCATCCAATTATAAACCTTTACAGCAACTATATCACATAACATGCAAAACTTAAAAACCAGATATCATCAGCTAGCTATTGACAGAATTTGCCTTCTTAATTGTCTTAAGGTTCTCAAAGCATGGTAAGAAAAGTAAGAAAGCCACACTGAGATTCATGTCTCTTAGTCCTAAACATCCCATTAAATCAGGCAGGGGTGCCCACTTGTCAGTCAGATGGACATGAGTTGGCTGAGGAACAAAATGGAAGACACCTGCAGAGTTTGCAGTTTTAGATATACCAGTATCTCTAAGTCAACCCATCAGTGTGGAAACAGCTCTCATAAACTGTTTAGGTTAAATTTTATTGTACACAGTGACTGGGATCCAATGAAAATAATCAAAGAATAACTTTAGTTGAATCTCAATAGACCAAAAGCCAGGTCAAAAGACATTACTTTTTTCAGTTTTCTGTCACATAATATATTTTTCACCCTTAAGAAGGACAACTCAGTTTGACACATTTTTTATGTTTCCATTGACTGGCAGAGAAAGCCAGACTGCATTGACGATCCTCAGAGGGAGAATAAATGACATAAATGAATAGATACAAACGGTTCACAACAACCAATACTTTGCTCACTTCAAGAGGGAATCAAAGGAGATATTTTGCTGAAGCGGCATTTCAGAAAAGTAGATGGAAGGTAAAAAATGTTCCTGGCCTATTTGTTAGCTGGCTGATGCCACTGTATAGTTTCTTTTTCCCCCTGTTTGGCAATAGTACTGTATTGTAAAAGGATGTTAAACTCGGTGAAGCAGCTGGGTACTTCTGGAGTCTGGTCTTACTGCTCTTACAAGCATTCTGTGCATTACTTCAGTTGTGAAGCACAAAATTAACATTTCTCTTCCCATCGCCATTCCATGCTTTACAACTGCTTCTAAATACCTGATATATTAGAGCAAAAATCCCACCACTACTCAAAAAAATTTTTTTTAATAACTCTGAAGAAAAATAAGATATACGCAGGCTTCCCCCACCAGGTCTCTCTCAGGAAGGTCCTCTCTCACGATTTCCCACTTACACTAGTGGCCAAAATTGTGGAAACCTTTTTGGGAAAAGTATTTCTGAGGTTTCATGGCTCATAACACCAGTTTTTTTTTGGAGTAATACCATAAAGCTATATATCAATGGGAAGATAATTTAATGAAGGATCAGGTAGGTAGCTGTGTTGGTCTGACACAGTTGAAATAAGAAATTGTCCAGTAGCACCTTAGAGACCAACTAAGTGGGTGGCGCTGTGGTCTAACTCACAGAGCCTAGGGCTTGCCGATCAGAAGGTTGGCGGTTCGAATCCCCATGATGGGGGTGAGCTCCCATTGTTCGGTCCCTGTTCCTGCCAACCTAGCAGTTTGAAAGCATGTCAAGTGCAAGTAGATAAATAGGGAAGGGAAGGGAAGGGAAGGTAAATGGTGTTTCTGTGTGCTGCTCTGGTTTGCCAGAAGCAGCTTTGTCTTGCTGGCCACATGACCCGAAAAAACTGTCTGCAGACAAACGCCGGCTCCCTTGGCTTTTAAAGCGAGATGAGCCACGACTGGATCTAATGGTCAGGGGTCCTTCTTTTTTTTGTGATCACTCGTAGTCAAGGAAGATTGTCTTCCATAAACACGGTTTTAACAATGAGTCCGTAAGTGACACTCAACGTCATCCCTTTCTTTTTCATAAAGATCACAAGCACTTCCTTGACCTAAGCAAAATGGCTGCTGTCAACTGCCGTTAAGGAAAAGCTGTGAGTCAGCTACTCTTTTTAGTCTGCTGCTCTCTTCAGTCTGTTCCATTTTTAGTAGTGTCTGTGTTTTCCCCACGCTCACTACAAAAGGTCGCTCTATTGTTTATGGAAATGGAAGTGGGTGCACTCAGAGTGAATTACTCATAAGGAAGAGCAGCTATTGGCAAGGTCACCTTTATGCCTCATAACTCTCAGGTACATCTCTGAGTTTCAGAGATGAGAAGCAGTAAAATATATATCTATAAGTTCTGTTCTACCAAGCTCTCCGGCATAGTATGGATCTGTGGAGTTTTAAAGCCTTAAGGCAGGAGGGAAAGTATCTTACATAACCTTTCTAGATAACCTCACATTATACTCCATGAGTGAAATCCAGCAAAAAGCAATAAATCTCCCTGCCTCCATCCCACAAGATCTGTAGCTGCAGCAGGACTGGAACTGTAGGCTGTTGGTTTCAGGTTTGGGGGATGCTGGGAACTGAAGTAGAGTATGAAGCAGACATGATAAGAGTAAAATGCAACTGGAATTCCAGAAAATTTTATTTTAGAACTTAAACCTGCCCAAAGAAACTTGATTCGATCATCTAAATGCTACCTACTACTGGGGGGGGGAATGGGACAAAGCCATGATACAGGCACAGTGTGGGGCTAATAATTGTTTAAAGCAGGCCAGTAGAGTAGGGTACTCTACCAGTAGAGTAGACCAGTAGACTGATCCCTTCTCCCAGTATCACTACTCCAACCGAAACCAGAACCTCACTCACATTAATATATCTTTAAAAGTATGGAGAGATCCTGTCATGTATTTTATGTCAGTTTCAGAGCTGTGCACAGACCAGATAAGCCATATTGTTACTGGACTACAATTCCCATCTTCCCTGACTAATGACCATGTTGGTTGAGGCTAATGGGGGTTGTAGTCTAAAAGGGTCTTCAGGGCCACTAGTTCCCCATTTGTGTCACAATCTAAATTACCCTGCCTCTATTAGAAGTCTAGAAAGGAAATGTCTCATTTCTGTCCCAGCATCCCACTCCCACCTTTTCTCTTGCAGATGCTGGCAATGCTAGCATATCTCTGTTTTGAGACTAGGGGGGTGGCACTGGTTCTTTTAGGAAGGATATGCAAATCCCTGCAGCTTTCAAGTTGTTTCAAACCCTGAATTGACTGCTTTTGCAGAAAGAAACACTGCCATGCATTCACAAGGTATTGACAATCGTGCTAACAATAACTTATATTCTCACATCCTGCTCCTTCTCTTCCTGAACATCTCCTGCCATTGTTACCTGCGCCCACTCTGCATTCAACACTCTTATTGATCCAGGCAAAAGTCTCAGTCAATCGTTGCAAAGCGATATTGCTGAATTTTAACAGTTTTAGAAATGGCATGCTGCTTCCTCGTTTGAATTCAAGCCATGCTCTCATTTCAGGCAAGCACAAAACGATGCACAAGCAAATAACTGTCTAGCACCTTTCACTTGGGTGCAAAACCATGGAAAGCATCTAAAATTACTTGTCAACTGACAAGAAAGACACGCAAGCCTGTTTCATTCACATCTTGAACCAAGGAGGACTACTTTGCTTTACATTATCAGCCCAATAAAGCAAATATATTCTAGAGCAATATTTGTGGAGTCCTGTAAAATATATAGTAGAGTAATTGGATATATTTTTGTCCAAAAATGTAGGATTCCATGGCTCATGAGACAAGTGTTGTGAGAGGATGAAGGGCAGCCATTTTGGAAAATGGCCTCCATAGACTCCCTCAACATGTTCAAGATGTCTACTTACATTTATCTTGTTTCAAAACAGGGATTTTGCCTCATATAGGTCAGCCATAAAATTCCTACATTGGATTATTCCAGAGATAGGATTAATAATATCTGAAGAATTACAGCTATGTTTCATTTTAAAAACCACTCCTAAAGCCATTTAAAGGCCTGCTGAAATAAAAATGTCATGAGATATCTGGCCAAATGAACCTCCCAGACAGGATCAGGCATAGAAATGCATTTCCTGCAAGTAGAGATGGAGTAGAAAACTGATTTTGTTTCTGTTTTAATTCATGCTTCTTGAACCAATATGCAAACAAAAATACAAACAATCCTTCAAAATTTACGCTTCTTTGAATTTTACAATAGTGTTCCTCAACCAAACAATACGTATAAAAATCATTATATTAGAAGGGAAATGTGCATGAAAACATATATATTAGTGAAATGTATTAACAAAAATTACTTGCAAAAATGTGTTCATCAGTAAATGCGTAAAAAAAACTCCCACTGACAAGCTGAATATTCACTAGGTTTTTTGTTTTGTTTCATTAAAAAAAACAAATTTACAAATTTCTGCAGAAATGCGGAGAACTGAATTTAAGACTGGAAAATTTAGAATCTTAGAGAACCAAAACTGACAGGTTCACCCATCCTTACCTGCAAGTTTTGTCCAGATCACAAAGACCTCTCTACCAAGTAACTGTCCCCTCTTCTTTCATCCCAAACTATACAAGACTATGGATGAATTGCCACTCGGTGGTAGGCTAAGGAAAAGCTTTAACTGTGCAGAATACAGCCTGCAGTTCATATCCTACCCTTTCCTGATGAAGGCACATGACAAAGCCTGGATATAAAAATGACAGCTACCGGAACATTATGGCAACATCGTGTATTTTTGGTTGGACCAAAGCATTACTTTGCTTTAGCCAGTTTCTCACATATCTCTAGATTGTTGAATCTGTAGAACAGTTCTATCTTCAAATAAATGGTATCAGAAAAATATATTTTTGTATGTACGCGTAAGTATCCATAACCTGGAAACATGGCAGGTTACTTTAAAACTATGGAATGAGATTCCACTTATATTTCACAAGGAAACACGCCACGATAATGGAATGTTTGCTCTGCAGAATTAAGGAGTAGGATGTTTACAGTGGATTTGTCTTGGTCTTAGCAACTTGACCTCAGTGCCGAACTTCATCCTTGAATGTACCCGGTAAGTGGAGAAGTGCTGGCCAGCATAGACATTTCAGAACCAGTCCCAGGGTACAGCTGAAGTATAGACGAGCGGCACCATCTAATGGTGAATGTGATACTGTTCTGTGAGAGAAGCGTTGATTTGTTTTCAAGTTCAGTGCAAACTTGCTCACTTCCCCCCTCCCCCCAAGTTTTAATCCTTTATTTATAATTCGACTAAAAATACATACATATTCAACTAAAAATGCATTCAAACTAATTATTCAACAGAGAATTTATTCGTAAAATTTAATTCATACAATACATCAATTTTCATGGAAAAAGAAGAAAAGAAGAAAGAAAAATTGACCCATAAATGGCGAAGAAAAAAGAAAAGAAAAAAGAAAGAAAGAAAATAAAGCTAAGAGTAGAAATAAAGAATAGGGGGGGGGGAATATGAGGCAAACTTACTTTCTTAGACATTTTAATTTGCATTGCCCTTTCCCCTTGACCTCATTGCTTATAATGTTGCCTGCCAACTTAGGATAACACTTCACATATCTGATGTGATGAAGTGAACTCCAATTCACCAAAGCTATACTGAATAGCTTTAAGGCTCCTCTAAGCTGATATCCTACAGTTTTTTGGGGACTGCAAACCTCTGGAGGGCATCAGCTTGCAAGAGGCTGCTTAGAAGTGCCAGAATGCTCTTTGTTTTGACTGCAACAGAATATCCGCCCAAAATCATTACACAATACAATAGCACATAGATCCATCTTCCAGGACTGTTTTACATTTAAATAAATCCTGCTCATTAGATATTTCTATTAACTAATCCAAGGATCAAAGAATTTAATTGATAAGTCTTTTCTTTCTTTGATTAACGACTTGCCATTTGCAAAATAATTCATTTCAGAGAAATTTAATATAGAACAGGGCTAGTCTGAACAAAAAATAAGATATCACCATCTGTCAAAAGGTTTTCTTTTGTTTCCTTTCTTTTTGGAATATACCTCCAATTTCAGATTAACGCAATGTTCCTTAAGGGGTGAATCATGCTCCAGAAGTGGATTAACACATTTTTAACTATGAACTACTTTTGCTTTCACTACTGTGTATTTTGTAATACTGTAATGTTTTAAACTTCTGTTAGACGCCTTGAATCCAAATTTGGGAGGAAGGCATAATATAAATACATAAAATAAAATAAACAAAACAATTTGGTCTCATTCTTTGCCTTGGAGCCAGAGTGGAGGAGACAAGGGGACTGGATTTCTATCATGAAGCCAGCAATACAAATTTCCCCTTAACAACTCCACACACAGAAATGCACAAGAAAACAGACCCCACCATTTACCACACACCATAGCAGACTTGGAATTTGCTTTACAACATGTGAGCGAAGTGTCCTCTGGCCACTGACTCTATCCTAGCCCTCTCTCTTGACCCATCATCTCATTGACCCTGTGTCTCCTGTACATCTGTCTTAAGACATCGCCCTGCACCTGTGTGATGTTTTCATTTCCCTCACTAGATTAGCATTCCATGACTGATTTTTTCAACACTTCACATGATGTCACAGTGGCCCAAACCAATGACTAGTAGAATATAGCTACGAATATTCACTATGTAGACTGTAAGGCATGCTTAAACTGAAAGGGATTCTAGACTGAAAAGGCCAAGCAGGCACTCTCTTTCCCTAGGCTGCAATTAAATAAATTAGTACTGTAACATTTGACAGTTATTAGGTTGCTATTGATATTATAATTGCAACTGTGAGTTGGATAGATATTTTTAACTTAAACCAAACCCTATCATTTTTATTCTTGCTTTATTTGCCACGTCTGATAATAAAGCTGCAGGGACTATATTATTTTCTTCCTAAAATGGCATCATACAGCTTTCCAGTTTTCTTGATTTCAATCTCCCTGAAGCCAGCTGCGGTGAGGAGGCTGCTGTACTCGGCAGGGGTCCGCTCTTTCCCTTCAGTCTGAACCAACATATTAATGGAATAGAGCTGGCTTTCCAAAGGCCCGCTTCTGTCTTCATTCACAAGTGTTTCGACTAGTAAAACGCCGCCACCTGGTTGGGGAAAACAAGATTCATTTTGACACATTGCCCGGCCTCATCTTAATCCTTTAATGGGTCTATAACCTCAGCCTAAGATTTCAAGAAAAAGAGAGCACCCAGGAATGAAGATGGAGCTACGTGAAACAGAACAACAAGGATTTAGACCAGTAAGCAAAGTGTGGGTCTCTATACTCTTCCTATAAACCAGAGCTAGCTAATGAGGTGCCCTCCAGATACTGCTGGACTACAACTCCCATTATTCCTGACAATGACGCTGATGGGAGTTGGAGTCCAAAGCCTCTTGAGGCTGCCAGGTTGGCTATCCCTACTATAAAGTGAACATATTCCATTAAAGTAAAATGATGTATTGTTGCTGCCATGATAAAAACAACCATAGACCTTTCAAGACGTTATAGAAAGGCTAAATTGATTGATATAGGGAGTGACAACGCCAGACTCATCTTGTCATACATGTGACCATTGTGAATTCTATAATATGATTTGTCATAGTGCTGTTTAGCTTTTTTTTTTTAGTTGTTTTGCTAATAGTGCTTTATATAATTGTTTTACTGGTGATGAGTTAATTATTCTATATGATTTATGTTGCATTTGTGATGATCTGTTACTGTTATTTATTGTTTGCAAGCTGCTTTGTAATTCATTTTAATGAAAAGCCACACAGAAATATAATCAATCAATCAATGTGTAGAAAGAGAGATGCTGCTCTCACAATGCCACTGACCACCATGTTCATTTAGTCCTTCCGTAACTTCTGAAAAGGGATTACAACTAGGTAAAGGTAAAGGGGCCCCTGACCATCAGGTCCGGTCGTGTCCGACTCTGGGGTTGCGGCGCTCATCTCGCTCTATAGGCCGAGGGAGCCAGTGTTTGTCCGCAGACAGCTTCCGGGTCATGTGGCCAGCATGACAAAGCCGCTTCTGGTGAACCAGAGCAGCACATGGAAACGCCGTTTACCTTCCCGCCAGAGCAGTCCCTATTTATCTACTTGCATTCTGATGTGCTTTCGAACTGCTAGGTGGGCAGGAGCTGGGACCGAGCAACGGGAGCTCACCCCGTTGCAGGAATTCGAACCGCCGACCTTCTGATCAGCAAGCCCTAGACTCTGTGGTTTAACCCACAGCGCCACCTGAAAAGGGATTACAACTACAACTGCACTAACATTTCAACTACTTTATTTCTAATGTCAAGGACAGCTACGTAGACAAACTTAGGAGTCTGTGCATGCTTGGTGGGATTTTTGAATATTTCCTCCCCCTTTTAAAAGCAGGTTCCCATAGCCTATCACAACTATTTTTGAAACCCTTCTGAGCTTCAAAAATAGTCAGGTGGCAAGAGAAATGCTTCCTTTGAGAGTAGAAAAAAGCTTAGCTGGGCACATGGGACCAGTTGCTTGTTGCTTTGAATCTCGGTTTTTGATTTGAAAAAGTAGCATAAATAGAAAGGATCAGTAACAGTTGCAGAAAAACTCAAGAATGAAATAGACAGCTGCACAAATAGATATGGTTCTCAACGTGTTTTCAAGAAACTTCTTATCGAATGATATCTTTAGAGCTTCTTAATAAAATCTGTTTGGGGCGCATTTGCTGCTGCAGTTCACCCCTTGATAAAACGTTTCCTTGAAATATGTTGAGAACCAATAACTTCCACCCACCTACACAGTGATACTTCCTGTTTCTCTTCTCTCTCTCTCCCCTCCAACCTCAAACAGCTTGTAGCCCTCCAGTACTGATTTAAGGGCTACAGGGAGAGGAGATGAAGGAGAAGCCTGATTGCATGAGTGATATCTTCTTGCCTAGCCTGCCACCAATTCCACCACCCCTCCTTCTGTGGTTGGAAGAATGCACTGAGTACATTAAACAGTCCCAGAGAGATAAAAAAAACCAGAGCTTGGTTTTTTGAAGTGACAAATGCAATGTCTAGCCAGGCTCTTGTGCGTTATCATACACACGTGCGTACCAGTTTTGCAAGCCTTCTGCACCTTTTTGAGAAGCTGCACACATTTCTCATCTGCCCAATCATGGAGGATCCTTGCCAAAATATACAGGTCAGCTTCTGGAACTGGGTCTGCAAAAAAATCTCCTGCATGAGACAGAAAACAAACATTAATTTCCGATTAACCGAGCATCCAGCATGTCAATAAAACATGGAATGGGTCCAAAGTAGCTGAGATCAAAAGAAGATTCGCTGGTGTTTATTTTCATGCTTGAGCCAGCATTAAAGTTCTCTGCGGGGAGGACGGGTTTTGTAACAGTTGAGATGCACCATGTTAATAAAAGCATCTAAACTACATGTTTTCTATTTGTTGGACACAAGGCATGTGCGAAAGAAGGAGCAGTAAGTCCAAGCAATACAGGCACTTTCTGTATTGGGGTTCCATGTGAAGATGGTCTATCCTGTAATTAATTTGGAGAATAGAGGTTCTGAGATTATAATTTAATCTATTTCATTCTTTTTTTCTGGAAGAGCCAACTCTAAAAACCACCCAGTGACTTATCTGTTAGGCAGTGAGTGCTTTTGCAGTCATATATAAGCTCTAGCTCCAGGTCACATTTGTATGGCCCTTCCGAAATGTCCTAGAAATCAAATATTTCAACTGTGGGCAGGGGGGTGGGGGATAGCCTCAGGAAAAAAAGGCACAGTATTAAATTATGGGGCTACTTTCTACAGAGGAGGGTAAAGGAATTTGTAGTAAGGAGCAACGCTCTCCTCCTCAACCTAGTTATCTCAGAAAACACAGAAGAAACCACCATCTTTACCTTCGTGAAAAGTGATCCGCTGTTCCTCAGAGGACACAAAATGCTTCTTTGCTGTCTGTACTACTTTAGGCAGGTCGAAAATTGTGACTGAACAATTTGGATATAGTGAAACACATTCCTGGGCTAAAGCACCAGCGCCTCCTTTTTGAAGAAAAAGGTATTAAAAAAACGCACAGTAATGAGTTAGGAGGAGGAGGCAAAAAAAAATAACTAACTAACCAACCAACCAACCAACCCATTATTGGCACAGCACTATTTTGTTTCTCACATCCTTTTTGAGTATGGATGGGCCTACCACTGGGTTTCTTACCATTTTTGGCAGGGAGTGGTGCCTTCTTCATCTGAAGTGACATAAGAGTTTCGACAGTCTTGGCCTGGATAGGACCACACCCCAAGCTAATGTCCTCTGGCACGCACCCAGCATGAAATGAGGTCACACTCCACAAACCTCTTTGATGGCACAAGTGGTGCTAGATCTTGAAATCAGCTCTGCCACTACTAACAGGAGCCAAGATACAGAAGGAAATATTTGGTTCCTCTACAGAGAAGGCCCTCACTAGCCCCACTGGGTGCTGCAAACTTCATTTTCAAATCCTATAGGTATCATTGAGGCCAACACGGTTATGTACTAGAACATGCCAACCACTATAGTAAGGTCAGGTTTGGACAGCTGCCCAGTAGGCAAACTGGTACTCCTGAGTACTGGATTGCCTCAAGCTGCCATAGGAGTAACAGCTTGCAACTCTTAAAATTCATGCCAGTCCATAAAATAGGCCCGCCGTGTTTTTAATGCCTTCATTAAACCAGGCAGTTGTCTTAAAGTGCAAGTTTTTCCATGCAAGATTTTAACATTTCTCTGTGTGTGTCAAAGGAAAATTATTAAACGGCACTTACCTCCAAGATCATATATGACAGGGAACGAAGAAAGATCAAATGCAGCTATCACATCTCTGCCACATATGCTCCAAATTGCATTCAATCCATACATGAATTTTATCATTTCTTCCTCTGATCTAGAGATTTGAAATTGCACAAGCAATAAGCTCATTGCAAATGCCCGCAATGATTTACTGCTATGTAAAAGACATGGGCAGCTTTTCTGCCACCCTAATTAAAAAGAATTGCATATTCTTTAACACACCCATGAGATCTTTGTGCAGATGGCCCCATTCATTTCATTGGAAGGAGCAGCTCTGTAAACAGACACATGGACCTGCTGTTTCTATTGCACAAGCAAGGCATCCTTACAGAAGAGCTTGTATATGATTGTGCTTGGAAAATCTCTTAAGAAACCAAGAATTGGACCATGACACCCTTGCCTCAGTTAACCATATACTATTAACCTCCAAAACAGATTACTGCTATTTATAACCTTCACAATAACCACCGTTGCTATCAAAAACAGCATGCACACAAAGACATTTGATCAGGGACAATCTATTGTGTTTTAGATAAAACTACTATGGGGAAGCCTTACCTGTAAAGTGCTTCGAAGACGTCTTTTGATGAAATGCCAAATGCTCTCTCATATTGGTTTTTCCCCTCCCTTGAATTAAGGGAAAAAAATCTTGATAAATTCAACAGCTAACGTTAGAATGTCATTTATATTATGTAATACTGCCATACTCAAGAAGAATCCTGAACAAATGCCTAAGAATGTTTGCATGATGTTGCTTATAGAGTTCACTTTTTCACAGGAGCAGTGATCCTGAAGTAAGCTAGCTTAAAAAAAAAACCATCAAAACATTCAGGAACCTTCCTGGGAACATAAGAGACAGAAGCTTATATATGCCTACATCCCTAGCTGTATCAAGAACCATAAATGCAAATTAGCGGTGCCAGCAATTACCTTATCTGGAATACAAATTTGCCTAGCTTATCATTCTTAACAATATTGCAAATCAAGCTTCTCACCCCCTAGGACCTTCTCTGATTTGGAATGTAAAACAAGATTCTGCAAACACAAACACACACACACACACACACACACACACACACACCAACTATTCAGTGACCTTGACAACCAAAGCCAGATAAGCTTTGTAGGCACATGCATAAAAGTTGTGCCCA
This sequence comes from Zootoca vivipara, assembly GCF_965207765.1. Classification (NCBI taxonomy): domain Eukaryota; kingdom Metazoa; phylum Chordata; class Lepidosauria; order Squamata; family Lacertidae; genus Zootoca; species Zootoca vivipara. Next base: position 33,335,874 of record NC_142587.1, on the reverse strand, counting down.
ATGAAACTCTCACAGCTGTCTCTGAACTATGTGAGCCAGACAACCCAACCAAGCAGCCTTTTGCTTGGCACATATAATCTGCTTTTGGTCAATTACTTTGATTTGTTCCTTGTGAAGGTTTCATGTAATTGATGTTTCTCACCCAGCGCTAAAAACCCTTTCTTTCCCCACTGAATGTATTTACACGGTTGTTGCTGTTGTTTTGGCTAGGAAAGGTGGAGATAAATTTCAAGGCCACTTTCTTCTCAAGCCGACATAAGATAAGGTGCCTATCTGCGGAGCATGAACATGTGCTAACGTAAGCCAAGAGAGATCTCTTAGAAAACAGATGTGTGTGTTTTTCCAAACACATGCCGAGGAAGCTTGTAATTGCCAAGTGCATTCTTAATTGAGCCAAAGGGAATTGTTCCATCACTGGTGCACATGGGTGATACAGGATGCTTCTCTGCCAGAGCTACGCTTGATAGTTGTTTTGAATTGAAGGGAAATATGGATTTAGTTAAGCCTTCTACTCCTTCTGAAACAACTGACAGGTGTTAAGAGGGTCTCCAAAATGTCTTGAGCTCAAGTGCCTTCCCATTTTTAAATATTTATTGCTTTCTCTGGATTATGGCAAATGACCAGAACTTGAAGATAATGGAAACTTGTTGGGAAGCGTCTACTTGGAAACTGGGCAAATGGGCCATCTTAAATTTGCATTAATTTCAGCTGAACTTGGAAAATCCTCTTACACAGCTCCCAACCATCCATGATAAAGAACTTAGTATTACTAACAACAGCTACTTCAAAGAAATCAGTAGAACCATATGGTGGTCCTCATTTGCTGAAAAATCCACCCCAATTTCCTTTGTTTTCTTCTGGCACAAACAATAGAATCAACTGGTATCTCAACACCTTCGTGCCAGTTCCTCATTGCTAAGTATCCTCCCGAGAATTCTCTTGGTAAATAGTGCTGTTAGGACAAAGCATTCCCTAGCTGGTTTCCACACACTTGCAAAAAAATAAATCTTCTTAAGGCAGAGTTAACAATATCACAATGCTAGCACTTGGTGTGTGGTATAAAAAATAAAGTAGTAGTGTAACAATCGTAACTATACCAGTCCTGTTTGAACTATTAGCACTTCAGCATCCAACAGTAAACAGTAGTTCTCCTGAAAAAGATCCATGCAAAGGGAATAATGCAGTGGTTCACTGCAAGGTTTTGCAAAGGTTTCAGTTTTCAATTATCAACATAAGCTTCCTCATCGTTCACCTTACCTCACAGCATCTGTCAAGTAGTGCCAGCACAAATAGATGGTTTTAGAATAGTACATCAAGTTATGATACTGAGACTTCGGACTTGATTTTGTGAGGTAGAGATTTGATATTTCCGTGTTTCCATAAAATGCTGAAGAGGAAAGAAGGCAAAGTCAATATTTAGCACAGCGGTGGTGATATCTGCAGCACCATCATCTTAAGCACAAGAATAATGCATCTGCACAATTTATTTGTCCAGCTTATTTTTTTGATGCAATCCTCTTCTAAATCTACACTACACTAACTCTGCTTGCCATTTGCCAAAATATACATCAATTTTGGGGATTTAACAGCATCTTGGTGCAGCTCAAAGTAAACTGCCTGGAAGCAGAAAAAGATTAGATGCCCTCTTGTGTGTGCACAACACACACATTCAGCCTTGGATGTTTCATTAAAGCACGGGTGTCAAACACAAGGCCCGGGGGCCTAATCCGGCCCGCCAGACCTCGTCATGTGGCCCGCGTAGCCGCCGCCGACAATAGCCGCTGACAGTAGTTCTGGAGCCTGCGATTGGCCGAGGGTCAAAACCGGGGACGGGGCTGCAGGCGGAGCCCGGGGCGCTGGAGCCGCGCTGACGGCCTTGGCCAGGGAATTTCAATTTCGAATGAGGCTGAGGGAGGCGGTGGCACAGCGGCCAGACAGGGAAGTGAGATGCAGGAGGAGGAGGAGGAAGCCCGCCGAGGAGGTAGGAAAGCCCTACAGGCGCCGCCGGCAAAGTTGGTGTTGGGACGGAGCAGCGCTGGATTTTTTTTTTGGCGGGCTTTGCTGTTGTCTCCGAGAGCAAGTGAGGCGGCACTGGGGAGCCGCCGCCCGCCGCTTCCCTTCCTCTCCTCGGCTGCATCCGGGAGGTGGGCGAGCGAGCGGGCGAAAGGGACGCGGAGTGAGCCAGAGGGGGAAGTAGGCGAAGCGCAACAGTTGCTCTCTTGATTCCCTCTTCCCCCGTTTTCTCCTCATAGACACTCGGGAGGGTGCCTGGCTTTTGCTCTGCCCCCCACCCCCGAGCTGCCCTTTGGCTTCTCAGTTCCGGCGGAGCTGCTCCCCGGGGGGGCTGGCCGGGAGGGAGCCCTACATCACGAGGGGCTGAGAGGAGGCGGCGGCAGAGCGGGAAGAGCAGGAACCCGTGCCGTTGCCGCCGCCTCCTCTCAGCCCCTCGTGATGTAGGGCTCCAGATGGAGTCGCCTCGCGGTTTGAGTAGGTGGGAGGGGATTTTTTTTGGGGGGGGGGAGGTTTTCAAGCCTCCTCTGCCTGCAGTCCCGGTAGGGAGAGGCGGCGGCGAAGACGACAACAGCGCAGGTGGGGGGAAGAGCAGCTCTGAGGTGAAGATGCACGTCCGCTGGGGCTGCCGCCGCCTTCCTCCTTGGGAAATCCGCTGCCCTCCCTCAGCGCGAGGGGAAGGGACTCTGGCGCTGAGGAGGGAGGATGCAAAAGCAAAGCAGGGAGTTGGCGCTGCACCGCATGTTCCTGCCCCTCTCCAAAGCATGGGGTGGGTTGCAGCGTGTGGCATCCTGCCTAGCGGGGTTTGGGTGTGCGCAGGGCGGGAGAGGGAAGCCCTCTTTCCATCTGCAGGGTTTTAATCCCAGCAGTGGCTTTCTCCTTCCTGCCGAAGGTTTAGTTGAGCCCCCCCCCCCCCGGAAGCCGTCGATCCCCACCTTTTGTTCAAATTTCCCTCGTTTACATCCCCTCCCACACACGTGCCACGACGCAGGAATGTGATCCGCGTGGGGGCGGGAATGAGCTTACATTATTACAAAAAACAGTAATAATTGAATGCAGTGACAATAATTTATAATAATAAAGAGTGGACACATAGTCCTACAGACACAACCGGCCCTTTGAGGGTGACCAAACTGCTGATGCGGCCCCCGATGAATTTAAGTTTGACACCCCTGCATTAAAGTCTTTCTGTTTTGCAGGTGGGAAACAGGCAATCATTTAAGAAAGAGCTAGAAGTGGTTTGAGAGTCACCTTCTATTGTGCATTCATGCATCTATATATATATTGCCCTCCCCCTTGCTTGTAGCAAACACAGCTTGCAGATCATCAAAACAATATAGAAATAGGCAAAACCTATTTACCAAAGCTGAAAGACAGTTGAGCAGGTGAACCAGAACCAGCAATCTCTATTTCAAATTACTTTCAACATTATTAAGAAATGTTTGTTGCCCACTGGCAAAGCAGAAGGATCCAGGCTCAATCCCTGGGTTCGCCAGACAGGGAAAGACTCTGCTTGAAACCCTTGAAAGCCAACACCAGTCAGGATAGGCCAGCCTTTCCCAAACTGGGGCTCAGTAGGTGCTTTGGACAACCTTGACCATTGGCCATTCTGACTCAGGCTGATGGGTGTTAAGGTCCTAAACATTTGGGATACCCAGGTCGGGGACAGTTGGTGTAGGCAAGCTGGTTCCTTCCTATATTCTTAAAAAAAATTATGGTCAGTTTCTAGGCACATAATATGCAGAGGCCAAAACAGGGGTGGCTGGTCATGTTAGATTCATAGCTGCCAAGTTATCCCTTTTTTTCAGGGATTTTCCCTTATGCTGAATAGGCTTCCTCGCGAGAAAAGTGAAAACTTGGCAGCTATGGTTAGATTCCTCTGACATGGTTACCTCCTTCCTTTTTCACTTCTGCTCTCAGCAGCTTTAAACCCACACAGGCATCTAGCAACCTCTCCATTCCCTGGAAGCTGCAGCCCAGCTGCTCTGCAATGGCCTTTGAGGTCAAGAGATCTTCCGACTCTCTCAGCAGATCAAATACTCCCAGCTCACAGGCAGCAAACATCACCTAAAACCAAAGGAACGGGCAGGGATGAAAGAAGCAAAGAGAGAAAGCACAGCAGTGGCTAACAGTGCAGTGACTTCTCACGAGTAAGTCTTATGGAATTCAATGAGGCTTGCTCCCAGGTAAGCAGGGTTGGTTGGGACGGCAACCTACAGTCGAATGGCAGAAAGAATTTTAAACTGACCTCTGCAATGCATTGTTGAGGTTCATCTAGGTCTTTGTTAAACTAAACATACATAGCCTGGATGCATATTTTTCTTGTGGGATTTTTATTGTTACCATAAAAGGTAACAGTTAAGTCCAACTGTTACCATAAAAGGTAACAGTTAAGTCCAACTGTTACCATAAAAGGTAACAGTTAAGTCCAGTCGCGAACGACTCTGGGGTTGCGGCACTCATCTCACTTTATTGGCCAAGGGAGCCGACGTTTGTCCAGCATGACTAAGCCACTTCTGACGAAACCAGAGCAGCGCACGGAAATGCCGTTTACCTTCCCACCAGAGCAGCACCTATTTATCTACTTGCACTTTGATGTGCTTTCGAACCGCTAGGATGGCAGGAGCTGGGACCGAACAATGGTAGCTCACCCTGTCACAGGGATTTGAACCACCGACTTTCCGATCGGCAAGCCTGGGGCTCAGTGGTTTACACCACAGTGCCCCCTATTTTATTGTTGCCATACACAATAATAAAAACAGTATGTCGCAGCCACAGCTGCAAGTTGATGTCCTCATTGTTTTTATCCTGGCAACAGGCTCCTTTTAAAAAGAGCAACATACAGTATATGCTTGCTTCAATATCTTGCTTTGCCACAGATTTTGATGGGATAATTTCCCCCTTGGGGGTAGTTTGAAGTTATTTATTAATGATTTTCTAGCATCTTTGAAAACTATACTTGTTCCCAGCTTCCTTGTGGGTTTACAAAACCTTTGCATTTTTCTATTGATTGGAATTGCATATCGCCTACAGAAGAGAATCTCTTTTTTTCCTCTCTCTCTCTTTTTTTAAAAAAGGTTCATATTAGGAATTTTCCTATTTCACACCTGTGAAGACTTTCAGATGTATATAAAAATGGAACTGTGTTGACACCTCTTGCTCTCTTTCCACAGCGAAATACTGTTGTTAAGAAACAAGGCTAGATTCTTCCTGGAGGGCACAAGCTGTAAGCACTAAAGCAAATGATCTCGTTCTACAAGCAGGCACTGAAAAGGTGGGAAAACTCTATGTGAGATTTACTTTAAGCGACATATTTGCTTGGTGCTGGATTTTTCCAAATTTGATATTCAGAGAAATGTCAAACATGCTTTGCTTTTAACATGTATGGACTTCAGATTACCAAGAGATGCAAGCTGTTGAACACAAAATTGAAACAGACACAGGTAAATTAAAAGATTCACCTCTATAGGTGCTCTAGGTTCTGCACACATCCACAATAAGAAGAAAAAAAGCATCACTTCCTAGTTTAAATTTTCTTGAGGCATATCATTTGTGACCCTTACCTTTGATATGAAAAATCCATTCTGGTACTGAATTAAGAGACGAGGATATTCGAGGTCCTCTGCGGAGCTCATTTTTGTTCACTGCACTGTGAAAAATCCTCTTTCCTTCTTCATTTAAATAAGCCTCTTTAGCCTGCAGGCACAGATGATTCTGGGTAGTCCAGTTTAACTGTACTAATACCACTCCAGACACATTTAGTCTTATTACCACAAATGTGTTGACGCAAGCTCTCCCTTCCAGAGCAGTGTTGTGGGTTCATTTACTCGAATTGAAAACACCACTAGCCAAAAGAAGGGTCTGAACTGTTGTTAAATATATTAAAATGTGAGCACTGAATAGCTCCAAGTGTGCAAGACCATTCGACTATGTGAAAGAGGCATTTAGCATTCTTTTTATTCATAGCTTTTATATATACCAATGACTCAGTGTGGTGTACAGTAATTTGGTAGCAAAGGGTTACGACAAAACAAGTCATCCTGTTAGCACATTTTACTTCCATGTTTGGAAGAGAGCTTCTCAAATCTGCTCTGGAGGGTTGGGGGGAAACCAAGAACAGATTTTGGGGACACACAAGGAGACAGGAAGGTGGTGGAAACTTCCACTGTGCAAGTGCAAGTCTTTGCACTAAGATCAGAGGTGTACCTAGACACCCTTGCATCCTTGGCAAGAATCTGTATTAGCATCTCTGAAGTCATGAGAGACCATGGACCAGAAACTCAAAACGTTTGCTTTTGTCTCCTTTTGCACTCTGCCAGTGACTTCCTCCATGGCTATTGGGTTCTCCTCCATGTCCCCCATCTGTCTGCCTCCCTGCCTCCTCTTGCTGCTTTGCCTTCTACCTCCATCCTTCCTTTTTCGTCCTCCTGAAACTCTGGCCTGCTCTCTCTCTCTCTTTCGTCCCCCAAGCCCCACTGGAGACTTGGCTCACACTGCTAACAGCAGTGGTGGCTGACGGGGGGTGGGGCTGTGCACCTCACCCAGCAACTCAGAGCAGCAGGGAGTACACAGACAGGTGGGTGGGCTCCTAGCCTCTCCAAGCCAGAGTAGAGAGGTTTGATTTTTGCATCCTCCTGGGCTTGTGCCCTTGGCAGGGGCCAATCTAAAAAACTCCTAGGTATGATGCTCCAAGCTAAAATGGAACAAGACCTTGCCAGCAGTGGCCCCAGTAAAGGATTTTGATTCCAATTAAAGTCAAGATGACTGGACAGATACTAAAATAGATTCCTGTGGGGTTGTCTGAAGTGAGTAGAAAGGGCTGAGGAAATACAGTACTTTGCTTCTCCAGTTTCTGGAAAGTCATCAGTAGAGGCCTCAGACTAACCAGCCTGATCCCTCAAAATAATCCGATTAGCCTACTGAGATATGGCTAAGAGAATAAGCCTTGAATCTGCAGCTCTGGTGTGAATTCATTAGATTACCTTAGACAAGCCAATCTCTTTCAGCCTCACCATCCTTCCCTTAAATCTGAAGTGCCATCTTATGCCAGGGATAGCCAGCGTGGTGCCCTCCAGATGAACTCCACTTCCCAACATCATCCAGACGATCAACATTCCTCAGCATTGTTTTCTATGCACGTGAAGCACTTTGAACATCGAAAGTGCTGTACAAATATTATTGTTGCGTGATTATTTCACACAGAAGACGCGTGCTGTAGAGGGAAATAAGAGGCACATGGGGCTTGCCAACCTGGGACGGTAGCCCATCTAGAAGGAAAACCTCTTTAAGGAAATTTTAAACCTCTGCTGCCTTGCAGGATATCTTTGGGGGAATAAAAGGCTCCGGATCCTACACGAATCCAGAGTGGGAGTCCCTAAGACAGTTGGATGACAACTTGCCCTTCCAGCAACTCCTGCAGCCAAGCTGGTGCTAAATGTATTGCTGTTTGCTTTGGACCATAACAGAGAGGCTTAGAAGGGCATCTTCTTGTCTGGGCAGCTCAGGACCTCCATACACACTGCCCAGGCTTGTGCCCTGTGGTCACTTCGGGTCTGCTCATGCAGCGGTTTGACTTCACCCCTGGAGACTTCACCCATTGTCTCTTGAAACAGACTTGAGGTTGCTATGCATATGTAGGTAAATAACATTTGGAAGAGTCAACCAAAGTAATTTTGAAATCCACATACATATACCGTATACACATAGCTGCCAAGTTTTCCCTTTTCTCACGAGGAAGCCTATTCAGCATAAGGGAATTTCCCTTTAAAAAAGGGATAACTTGGCAGCTATGCGTATACAGTATTCAAAATTACTTTGATTGACTGTATATATGATTAAATCCAGGTGCAAATAAACACTTTCCTGCTGTGGCTCAAATGGCATCTGTCTCTTTAGGAGGCCCAAGATAATCAGCTGAAAAGATTTACTCAAGTAGTGCATCTGAAAGAGGATTGAAGGTTCCAGTAACTCAACTGATTGAACACATTGCAAAGGTTGCACAAGCTGCTTTTTGTCCTTGATTATTACCATCTAAGCTCTCATTGGAATACGAAGAAGATAAAACTAGAGTTTGGTTTCATTTGCTAAGAATATTTTAAGGTGCTCAAGCCTTATGCACAAAGTGCTTGTTACGAAAATATTTTCCTTTTTTGTGGATACCTCTGGTTATACCGTCTCAAAATGGATATGGTTAAGTAAAAGATTGGAGCACCTTTCCAATGAGGAAGATGGAAGCAGCCAGTAAGCAAAATACAAAGGGTAATCCAGTCATCACATATGGTATTTATAGCCAGATTAACGACAAAAAACACAGGCTTCTGAGGAATGCGGCACATTTTCTCTTTAAATGCCAATTAAAATGTGGTTTTTAAAATTAAAAGATAGGAAAGCTTCTCTTCTCAGGAAACTGAGCTGTGCAATGATGATGTGTGCTGCTGCATAGTACAATCACAGAATGTGCACAGAGCTCATTTCATGAGATCTTTTAGAAACAGGCCAGCACTTGGACTACCGGTACTTACATTTGCATACTACCTTGATTCCAAATTCTATGTGTATTAATGCAAACTTTGTCTCATTTTTTCCTCACAACTATTGTGTAAGGTACAGTGAGCCTGCAACTTATGCACATTTAACTTATGTGAATTCAGCTTTACACTTGGCCCAAAAAAACTAAAACAGGGAGGAAAGGGGTCTGGTGTCTGGGGGGGTGGGAGAGAGAGAGAAAGACTTTGGCAATTCCACCTGCCATTGCACCCAATGCATGAACTTGGCTTCAGGCATGATCCCCGGAACTTAACCACATGCAAGTTGCAGGCTTACTGTACATTAAGTTCAGAGAGAAAGTGTGGCTGAGCTTCAAAGCTGCGTGTGGATTTGAACCCTAGTTTCTTTGATGCAAGTCCAACTATACCGTGTTCTTCTGATGCACGTGTCAAACTACAAACATTAAAATTAGTGGGCTGAGGGACTAAAGCATATTTTATTAGTGAGCTACTGTTTTAGATGTTCTAATTCACTCTATTTTTCTTAAAACGGCCTTGTTCTCTAGCTCCATTTCATCAATCTACATCTGTATGCCAGACATGACTCTAATCTGCATCTGGTTATGCAACATTGTGCACATTACTGTGTGAAGTGGATGGAGTGGGTTTTAGCTTGTAAACATGCTCATTTCGTTCTAAGAGAAAATCCTCGCCTGAATTAGGTAACACTCAACATTAGAACTGCTGGAAAAACCACCATTGTCACGCAATTGTTTTCTGCAAAACAACAACAGCAACAACTGCAATGTGTGAAAGTAACTATGTTCATGATGATACCTTTTAAGAACCTGGCCCAATTAGCCTGAGGGCTAGAAGTTCACAGCTAAATTTGTGTTAACAGGAGTATCTCTTTTAAAGCCATCAGAGATGGCAAAGGGGAAAAAGGCTAAGTGAGGGTGAATTCATTCAAGGCTATTTAGGTCAAAAGAAAGCCACAGCAGTTATGTGGCAGCTACAGTACTCTCAAAAAAACATTTTTTTAAAAAAAAGCCCCTGTGATTTTAGATGTTGCTTTTAAGTTCATAGCACAGAAACCAGAAAGTGTGCAGAACACCGTCGGTAGTGCTTGATCTCTTAGGCATTTTGGATATGCAGGTGCACAGATGTTCTCAAACGCAAGCTTGGCTAGAAAATTTGACATCATTAGGATACCTATTATCCACCATCAAGGGGCTCCAGACTCCAGAAGACTATGAGGTGGCTTCTGGGCAGATAGCAGGACTTCCCTAGCCTGCTCTTACCACTGCAGCCCATGTGTCCCTAAACAACCACTCACAAGGGTCGGGGGATCTTGATATACAACAGCTAACATGGTTGCAAAAAGGAAACTATGGCAAAGTGCTGTCTTTAGGCTGAACAGCTTCACACAGAAACAGGGCATTTTAGGTCCCCCAAGCTTTCAAATTTGTGAAATTCTGGATGCAAAAAAAAGAAAGCGTGAGCAAATAGTATCTGAAATCCTTTGACTCCACAGTTTAGGTCAGATCACGCTTCAATGTAGATACAGCTACATTAAACTGAAATGCCACAGAAAGTATTAAATATTACATACAATAAGATCAAGGCATCATTGGAAATACAGAAACAAAAAGGAGATTTCTAGTATTATGCCAAAGGTCAAATGTGACCTCAGGAACAAAGTTTTTGTGCAGGAAATAAAACAAAAATCTTCAACAATGTGAAAGAACAGCTGGAATGTTCCTGCTTCTGGGAGGAGCAAAATAACAGATAAAAATGAAATTATCTTGTAAAAGAGAAGTAACTTTAAAATAGAACCACTTTATGTTAAGGGTTCTGCATAATCATTATTTAAACAAAACACAAACCAATTCATATTTAATGGTGTATATATCTTTTAATGTACCGAAATACGAAACAGTAATTTGGGTTCACTGGCAATGGCTTCTGTGGTTTTACCATTAGATGGTAAAAAGCTGGTTTTGCACTGCAACGTTAATATTTTGGAGAAATTCCCGAGCTTCATTTTCAGAAGCAAAGATATTATTAAAAAAAAGTTACTTAAGAGAAAGTACAACTCTGAACCTGAACATAGCACATAAAAATAATTTAGCAGGAAGGCCCCTCTTTCAAAATAGACATCTGTGAAATTGCATGTAGAAGAATATTTCAACCAATGGTTTGAACAAAGAAAAGGTCAAATGTGAATACTAAAACTAAAGAAGCCTGTGTATCTGCTTTCCAGAGGCTCCAAAACCCTGGCATATTTCCTTCAAAATGGAACAAAATGTGTAAAGTAGCAAACACAATGTCTATTCGGGCCCTGTGACAATCTATCAAGTTTGCAATTGTCATAATAGCAAAGAAGGCATCACAGCAGTGTATAAAAAATATGGTTGCATCTAGCACCAATTAAGATAGCAAAAAATCCTGGACGGAATTACTTATTCCCTGTGAATCAAGTAGGTCAAAGTGTCAACTTTACATTTCCTTTTACAAACGTACACGTGCCAGTCTCTAAACAAAAGTCTGCTGTGGCTGCAATTATTAGAAATGAAAAAGGACCCAATAATTTTGAAAATAAAGTGAAATGCTGAATGCCTAATTAGGCGGGTTATCACAGCAAAAACGTGAGCAAGAATGATCAGAATTCATAGCACTGTAGAAAGCCAACACATCGCTGACAGATAAAAGAAGTATTTCTGAAAAGCGCAGGTATATGTATTGGACTCCATAAACTAAATTCAAGTAAAAAAGAGAAGTCCCAATCAGTTTTCTTTTCCTCCCTGGACTGAATAACGAGAGCTCCACTACAGTCCTTTCTGAGATAGCCCTTACAAAAGGCCATGTCCTTCATTACCTACTCCAAGTGCTTCTTTGGTTGCTCAAAGATCTCTTCCGGTGCTTTTGTTTCTTGCTTGTGCTCTTGTGGCCATGACTGCGTCCTCTTTTATCTTCCTTCCTGTCTCTGCTTAAGGATCGCCTGTGCCGTGCATATTCCCGACTTAAGCTCCTCGGGCCAGGACTGCTCCCTTTCGCAGAGTATTTCTTATGGAGGCGCCTTTCCTTTCTACATTTTTCATCATCGCTACTTAAGTCTCTTCTGTGCCTGCTTTTTTCAGTCTTATCCTTGCTATGATGGTTGCCCATGTCTCTGCACAAGCGAGTCTTCCCCTTGCTCGGCTCCCTATTGCATTTGCCTTGCTCAGACAGCAAGTCTTTCTTGCAGGTGTTCTGCTCACGGTCTGGGGTGGTCTTGTGTTGCTGATTCGTAGGAATGCATGAAAGGACACCTGAACTACTTTCACCGGAAACAGTGTCCCTGTTACTGACATTAATCTTAGTGTCTTTGATAAGAACATCCTCATGCAGGCTTCCATTTAAGTACTTTGGCTGACTGCTCACGCTTTCATTAGCCTTTATGCCACTAGGACAGAGCTGCATCGGTTTGGCTAAAGGGGAATGTGTGGAAGTAGATGCAATGCAATGGGGAACACCCACCAGAGCTTTCAAAGGCATAGGCTGCAGCGCATTAGCTTCACTCTTCTTCAGATGGGTTTCTTCTACCTTCTTATTCATGAGGTTGCTCAACAGTTTCTCCCTCAACTCTCTTTCTTTTCTCTGCAGTCCAAGAGCTCTCTCTTTTTCTTCCTCTACCCGTCGGAGTTCAGCTTCTTGCAGCCTCCTCCTTTCTTCCAAGTGCTTAAGGCGGATTTTTTCCTCGTTGTGCTCCTGTTCCATAAGCTTTATTGCCTAAGAATATAGAGAGAAGAGATTTCCCTTAGTTCTATATCAAATACACTCATTCCATGGCAGGGTCAACCTTGCACAACTTCAGAGAACTGTTAGAAGTGAAACCATTCCCAAAAAAAGGGAACTACACAGACCACACGGAGGCAGGCTGCATCCCACAGAGACCTTCCCTACAGCCCAACTCAATACGCCCCATCAGCCCAACAAACAGATATATGAGCATTATTTAAAATGGAGTAACTGAAGAAACATCATTATAAAACAGAGAGAAGAAATGTGTGTGTGTGTGTGTGTGTGTGTGTGTGTGTGTGTGTGTGTAAGTAATTTATCAAATCCTCATTTATAAGCTGCTGGGTTTTTTTTATACTGCTTTCCCATGCACACATATCCAAACCTTAAAAACAAAAAACCTGTTACCTTCGCTCTGCTCAGCAGTTCAGCAATTAATCGAATAGACTGAAGGTTTCTCTGAGCTAAGAGAAGCTTCCTCTCCTCAAGCTTTATTTTCTCTTGCAGTTTTTTTTGCTCTTCAGCTTGTATTTTTTCAAGCCGCTTTTTGTTTCTACGAATTTCACGATCCTTTTGTTTCTGCTCTCTTTTGCGTAATTTCTCTTCTCTCTTTCTCTCTCTCTCCAATTCCTCAAGTTCTTTCTGTTTCCTAAGGATAAAGATTGCAGTTAGCCGCAATAGGTACAATTTTAAAGCATTTTAAAGAATTCTTCAAACAAACAAACGAAACTATTACTATCAGCTTCAAATTCATTTGGAGGTTAAACCTCACCAATTTCAATGGACTCCTCCAAGTTAAGGATTGAAGTCTTACAAAACAGAAACAAGAAATGAAGCCATATTAAGCGCAAAGCAACATTTCTAAATATTTTCCCAAGCACAAGAAGAAGGTAAAACAGAACTGATACTATTTCAATCATTTTATGGATAAGAACATGGTATCAAGAACACTATGAATCACATCCTAATTTGTTAAGTCTAATACACATTAACAGAATAGTCCATTAAAACACCAGTTTTCATCAGGAAGGTGGTAATGCAAGGTGTGAGAAGCACTGCTCACATTCTGATATGCTGTGGATAGATGTCATGCCTTCTATCTGGCATAAAGCTAGCTCTGCATCAATAAGTTTGGGTGAAATTTATGCAGCTAAAGCCATCGGTCTGCAAGAGCTGTGCTATTGCAACAGAACACTGCCAAGAATATCAAAGAGCTACTGAAAGCTATTTGATGCTATCCATATTCAAAACAGAACCACTGAAATCAGTGGCCTTTATTTCAATGGGCGTCCTCTGAGTATGACTCAATGGTATCGCCCCATGGTCTAGAATCATGGAATTAAGCATGTTTGGTGGCATATTAATTATCTCCACCCACAACCCAACAAAATATACCAGTCTTATTCGTAACATGCTCAGTAACACTTTGATAAATAAGATGATCAAGAGAAATGTACAGAGTAACCATTGACAAGAGTGCAGTGTCAATGGAACTGCTCTGAAGTAATTTCATCAAAGACTGCAGCCTGGTGTTCTAACAGAAACTTTAAACAGATTGTACTAGACCAGGGGTAGCCAACATGGTCACTCCAGATTTTGTGGAGCTATAAACCCTTGTCATGCCAAATTACTAGCCATGCTGGCTGGAGCCGAACGGGGGTGGAAAGCCCAACAACATCTTGAGATCACCATGTTGGCTACTCCACATTAGACCTACAGGAGCTTAACTAAAGACACATATTAACAGGATCAAGTGATGCTTTATTAGCTGAAAGTGGAAAAGGCCTTGTTCAGAAACTGTTATTTTCTTAGATTGATTTTACTGTCAGAAGCAACAGTGAACCATCTATTGTTGTGCTTTCTAGATTAATAGTAGCATTTACCAAAAGGTTATTATCAAACACCCCAATTTATGGCTTCTTAATGTAAACATTTACATAAAGCAAAATACAAATGGTTTACAATATTCAAAACATCTCTGAGTAATAAACTGCCCAAAATATAAGAACACAAATAACTATGTTACATTTTACAAGTACAAAAACATTAACAGATTGTTATTTCTTAGGAAGGAAGCATACCTTTCCTCCTCTTTTTGTCTTTCCTCTGCTTCTTTTTCTTTACGTTTTTGTTCTTCTCTCTGTTTTTCAAGCTCTTGGAGCTTCTGCCTTTCAAGCTGACGTTTCTTAATTGAAGCATCACTCAGGTGTTTTGTTGAATCAAATGAAACCTTTTACAGACAATGAAGAAAAAGTATTCACATTAAAGTACACAGACAGAATTTTAAGAGTTCCGTTTCATTTTGTTGTGCATTTTAGAATGGAACACTTGTGGTTACATTACAGAAGCTTGAAAACTAAGCCACATCAGCTGTGTCCACACTAGCAGACACTCTAACTTAATCTCACAGTTAAGGTTATTCATTCTTAACCTTTAACAGTCCTGAACCACAGTGGTTCTCATATTTTGCCGCAGTCTGTCTCCTTAAGTAATCATCAAAAAAGCTTTCCAAGATTTTTGAACTGTAAATGACATGCTTGCTGGTGTTTTCTCGTCCTTGGCTCAGGAGGAAGAACAAGGAAAGGGGACAGCCACATGACATAACTGACCAGGTGGTATGTAAATGCAATTCCAATTAATCCATCCATAAAATGGGAACACTGAAATATTCCAGTGTTGAATGCATCATTATCAAAATGAACAGCAAATCCCTGCTCACATAGGACTTTTGATTAAAGTTGCAAGGGACTGCATTCAAAAGGAACACAAAAGGTTGCATGCCTGAAACCATATTGCAATGCAGATAACAGCAAATTCCCAGTAATTGAGAGGCTGTTCCAACTATTTTCCTAGATGCCCACTAATACTGTTAAGACCACTAACCTACCCACATGCCTTTCTAGTTAAACTGAGTATCTTCTGACTAGATAAATATTGTTAGCAAACTCTAATTTCACATAAAGTTCACTTTATTCTTTAACAGAACATATTAAACAGGAAATTATATTCTATTTTTTAAAAAACCAGCTGGAAAGATAAACATGAATAATGCCAGAACAACTGCTCTTCTTTTCAGTGTTATGATTACATGAATGGCAAAAAATAGGAGACTGGCAAAATAATTTTCATTTCAAATTGGGAACTGCATGATATATATATCATGCTATAGCCCAACCATCAGTCTCTCACAAGGCAAATTTAGCCTATTTTCTTATGTCACTCCTACTCTCTGTTCCCACATGTAGCAGAGCCCTATTTGGGCGTTCAATTCCCCAATGCAATTAGAATAATATAAGGGAGACTGGAGGCACAGCAGTCGGTCCAGCCCCCATCATGTCCCTATACCCGACTCCATGCCCTTCTACTTCCCTGGATGGTGAATATGTGCAGTGGGGAGCTTGCTTTACTCACGAGATCCACATGCAACTTAGAATCATGTAGAGTTTCAAATCACATAGGGAACCTCTATGAAAGCAGCAAGCTCCCTGCTATAGATATTTCCATCCCTATGTTGAGAGGGGGAACAAGGGTAGGCACAGGTGAGCACTAGAAGGTGAACCCTGGAATATAATGGAGAAGCAGCCAGGCAACATGTCCTCACTCTCTCTAGTGTGCGAAACGGCATGCTTCAATAGGGCCTAGGAAAAGGGCACGTACTTCAAGAAAGTAAGCACTGAATGAAGCACAGGAAGCAACGCAAAAGGCAATTCAGAAGGATGCCACAAAGTACTCAGGTTTAAAAAAAGACTGGCATCTACACAGGAAACAGGGCTTCCCTTCTTATCCTCCCACTACTGGAACAGATTTTTATTATTATTATTTTTTGAGGGGGGCAGGGATGCTGCTGAAGGAGAAACAAGAAAACCAGAAGCACTTTTGTGCAAGTGGATTTCTGCTGCACAAAGAGAAGTTGCACGGACAGCTGCTCTATATATTTAGACTTTCAGACGTCTGCTACATCATTACAATTCATAAACTGTATGCCTAGATCTTGTTAAGAACTGGTGACAGCACATCCCCCAATTCATACTTCACAGTTACTATAATTTGTGACATTTTCTTTGCGAGTTTCTTCTTTTGTCATATTCAAAGTTACATTCCCCACACCGTTTAGTTGGGCAATGCTTTGGGTACCATTTGTGGAAAGGTGGCATACAAATGTTTAAAATAAATGCCTCTAAGAGTTCACTATGGGGTGCATGCACCTAAAACTGGTAACTTGAGCACCAGCTCATCAAAATATAAAGGAAAAGAACATGCAATGTTTCTTTGAAGAATTTTCTACTAGGAACAGCTCAACAGTATCTCACCTTTAAGTTACAAGCCACTGCTTTGCCATCTTCACCTTTGTACATCAGCTTCATCCCTCGCAAAGCGTTCATAGCCTTGATGAAACCTGCATATTCCTCATACTGAACATAAGCTTCAAAATTCAAATGGCCTCCAAAACTGAACGTATGAAAGTTTCTGCCAGTCATTTCTTCCCTATACGGGTCCAACATGGGTATGTCCACATTCCGTATATCCCCAAATTTACTAAACACTTTAATAAGAACTTCTTCACTTGGTTTTTCTGAGCCAGAGTCTTTCAGCGCGAACCATTTACAAGGCAAGCCCTCCAGATGAATAGTGTCTGGCCTTTCCCCTGGCAGAGTTTCATTCATATCTTTTGCATCACGAAAAAAGGAGTCCCAGTCATGTCGAGTAGGAAAGTCAATTTTGTATTCTGCAGCGCGGACTTTTAAAATGTCTGAAAAGCCACTAAGTTTTATAGTTTTGCCATCCAGGCATGCAAGGAAGGATTTAACCAGACTCTTATTTTCTACCTCTCCTTCAAAGCGGATGAAATCCATGGTGCTTTTAGATATTCGCAAGGTTGAGAACTGATGTGTTTGCACCATTCCTTTCAGCCTTTCCATCACTTCCCAGTTTGAAATAGACTTCCCAGGCTGCTTTAACTGAGGAAGTGCCACACTGATAGTCATTTTTGTAATGGGCTTAAGATATAGCCCGTAAGGAGCACAAAGCTCCACTGCTTCTGATGTGTCATGAACTATTGTAGCAGCTGCCATAACTACAAAAAAAACAATAAGCAAACAAGGGATAGTAGGCTTATCTGTGGTTTAGAGACTGGCAGAAAGTGATTCCTTTCTTTGAATAAATGATCATTTTAACAGTTTGCTGAAAGCATTCAAAGGCTTAAGCCTTTGAAAATTTATATTATATATATATATATATATATATATATATATATATATATATATATGTCCACAACAAAATATTATGCTCTTTCCTAATCACACTGCACTTCTGTGCTCCAACTGCAAGCAGAGAAACTGCAAAGCTGAAAGTTAACTGTGTTTAAGAAGGAGAAACTGAAGATGCGGAGAAATAGTTGTAGTCTTTTGCTTCAAATTCATTGCAGGTTGTTTGATGCATCACAACTAAGATGAAGTCGAGTGGGCACAGAAACCAGAAATCTGTGTGAAATTGAAACAAATGTTAAGAGTCTTATTTTCCATCCTATTAGACCAAACACAGGGTTATTTTTAGATAATGAAGCACTGAAGAGCACCAAGCACCTGAAAGCCAAAATTACTATAAAATGATTTCTGGAAAAGTATTAAGTATTAAGTAAATATGCAGAGCAAAATTTACAAACTATTGTTACACAGTGAGAATACACCCAACTGCAATCCTAATCCTAATCCTACCTTCCCACTGTAGCTGTACCTATTTATCTACTTGCACTTTGACATGCTTTCGAACTGCTAGGTTGGCAGGAGCTGGGACCGAGCAACGGGAGCTCACTCCATCGCGGGGATTTGAACCGCCGACCTTCTGATCGGCAAGCCCTAGGCTCTGTGGTTTAACCCACAGTGCCACCTGCCTGCTTACTCTCAGGTAAATGGGGTTAGGACTACAGCCTAAGTTGATGATATTTTCATTAGCATTACCTGCATGAAACATAAAAAGGTTCAGCAACCCTAACTCAGAAATTAAGATAAAAAGAGAATTTACTAAATTTTCATCCAAGTTAATAGTATTTTACTATTTGTAAAAGGTGAATGAAGATATTCTACTTTAAACTACTATCCCACACATGTTCAGAAGATTCTTCAGAAGAGATTGTAAGGTGGAAGAAGCATAGTCTGAAACTAAGTCAATACAAATGATAACTATAGCCCAGTACATCAGAACCACCCTTTCCCCCTTGTGGTTTCCAAACAAAGCTCCATCAGGGAATTTGATTCATTGCAAAGCACTGTATCTCACTAACAAGTAAAAGCAATATGAATCTTTTCTCCATTATACCTGTATCCACATGTTATGGAATAGAGAATACAAAGAAACACAGGGCTTCTAGCTCTCCATAATTCCAATGGATATATATATATATATAAGCTCATAATAGGGAAGAATCCTATTACTGTATTTATTGATATTTAAAAATAAAGTCAAATACTGTAGCCTAAAACTTGCTCTGAGAAATACAAAGCCTGCTTCCGAATGCAGCTAAGAGTACTGTAGTGGTAAGTTTACTTACTGCGATTTGTTTTGTCATGCAAAAGCTGAAAAGTGAAATTGATGCAGACATTAATAGGGGTCCACACTGATTAACAATAATTGGTGACCTGTTTTCCAACTTCATAGCTTATAATTAAATTATGCAACTACATAGTACGATTGCATGCTGGTCAAAGGGGAAAGCAGGAAAATGTAAGGAGAGTCTTGCTGGCTCAGGCCAAAAAGCCTATCTAACCCAGCATTTTTTTCCTGACAGAAGCCAGACAGATTGCCTCTGGGGAGCATGGTGACAGCCACCTTTAGTTTGCTCCCAGCATTCGGTACACACTCTTAAAACGCAGGGAAAAAGAAATCGGGCAATGACTCAGGTAGCTACAGCAAAATGCCTAAAAGCAGGCCCACTTTCAGGCTGGTGCTAAAGAAGGGTTCCAGGTCAAAAAATAAAAAAGGCTGACCGCACAATATGCAACACAGGCAATGTGTGCTGTACTAAGGCCAGTGAGAGAGACCTGGGTTCACATTCACCCCCACCTGGCCATGAGTGACTCTGGAACAGAAAACAGCCCTAGCCTACCTCACAGTGTTGCTGTGAGGATGAAACCAGAGGAAGGCTGATTGATGTACATAAACCCCCCAAAATGTATTTTCTTTGGTTAAGTTTTTACCTCTATCTTCAGTACATTTCATTTCATTTTATTTTATTGCTATGGCTAGTGGCTGATGCAAATAAAGATTCTTCGGATTCCGATTCCAGAGGAAAGGCAGGGAAACCATGCCTTGTGCCCTGAGCCCCTGGAAAGGAGGGAGCAGGTGAAAGGAGCCATCAGGAAAACGGGAGGGAGGGAGGGAGGGAGGGAGGAAGAAAGAAAGAAAGAAAGAAAGAAAGAAAGAAAGAAAGAAAGAAAGAAAGAAAGAAAGAAAGAAAGAAAGAAAGAAAGAAAGAAAGAAAGAAAGAAAGAAAGAAAGAGAAAGGCGACGTCATGCTGGGGCTGCAGGCTTAGAAAAAGGAGCTAAAAAGGATGGCGATGGGCACAGAATAGGGAACTTGAACAGAGGACATTCGCTTCTTTCGTGGGCTAAGTGGCACAAGGGGCCCGAAGGCAGGCTGGGGTCTCTCGCACAAAGACGCACCCAGGAAACGTGTCGGTCCTTATACACGCACGCATAACACACGCGCACTGTGGGCGACTGGCTATAGGCGGAGCGGTGGGCGAGAGGAGGCACCTACCGTGCGCCGTTCCCCGAAGCGAGAAGAGTCGCCCGGTCCTTGGCATATCTGGCCTCCGCCAAACTGAAGAGCCAGCCCCGCGCCGCCGACGCCCGTCTTCTTCTTCCTCCTCCTCTTCAGGGTAACCCGCGGTGGCCTCTCCCTCTCCCTCTCCCCCGGCCTTCCGCGCACGCGCGCACCTCACCGGCCTCCCCACAGTGCCCAGCGCCACCAAAACAAAAGCACTTCCGCTTCCTCCGAGATAAACGAAGGCGGGCCCGTAGGACGCCCGCTATAGAAGGAAGGGAATGCCCTTATTAGGTTTTGGTGCACACAGAGAGACGGAGAGCGCGGAATGTAGAGGGACACGCGTGGTACGCACTTCAGGTTTCAAGACGCCGAGGGGAAAGTTTTCTGAGTTGCTCGCGGGTCGGCTTGACGCGCATGCGGCAGAGAAGGAGGATTGAATTTGAGTAGCTAGAGCTTTAACTGTAATGTGATGAGTGTTTTGTCTTGGGATTATTAATAAACAAAAATTATCAGCAGTCTCAGGTCTCATCTTACAGAGTCATAGAATTGGAGAGTTGGAAGGGGTCCGAGGGTCATCTAGTCCAACCCTCTGCAATGCAAAAATCTCAGCATCCAATTTGAAACCAGCCCGGACCCTTGCTTGGCTTTGCAAATGTGCTAGAAGTTTTATTGCTGCGCCTCTTCAACTTTGCATGTCCCTCAGCCAGCCTGACGCGCAATACAGTACAGTATTAGCAGCGGGCTATGAACTTAACCATAATTCTCAATCATACTGTTATCTAAATATGAAGTATCGTGGCAATGGATCGCGTTTGCTTTAGAATTTGCACTGTTGGGCCTATTATTTTTAAGCCATTCATACAAAGCAAGATCGCAATTAAAAGGAGTACGGGTGCCTCTTTTTGCTGCTACCGGTAGTAGCCTGCGACTTTTTGATAGTGAGTGGGTTGGCGTTGGTGTCTAAGGACAGCTGCGATACATAAATAAATGTAAGGTTTTTATTTTAAAAAAAACACGACTCACTAGATTTAAATATTGTATTCTAATCTATGGAAATTTGTCACTTCAAAGGAAAGCTGCAAGAATGACTTTTCCAAAGTTAGACAAGGTATTCCTCCTGTTGACACAAAGAAACGTTACAAAGATTCTTGTAAATATATATAAATCTATGGAACTAAGATCATAGAGTTTAAAAAGAATTGGGCATCGTTAAAGGTGGGCTGCCATCTAGTGGTTCAGTGCGAATTTTCGACGTATCATGTCAAGCGAAGGAAAAGATGTTGAGACTATTTTGTTCTTGTTTTCAAATTTCCTATTGACAATATAGTGAGCTTTTTTGTGTGTGAGAGAGCTGGGTTGTGATACATTCAGCAGGCAACTCAACATAAAATCTGACTCACGCTGACCATGACATACAGCAGTGTCAACATACATCACACTGAATACCACCAGGTACCACCTTAATATAAGTAACACATTACGCGAGGATTCGAACCGCCAACCTTCTAATCGGCAAGCCCTAGGCTCTGTGGTTTAACTCACAGCACCACCTGCGTTGTACTTACTTAATTTTAATTAAGTGTACGCTAATTAAGTTCATTAAATTAAGTACACTAATTAAGTGTACTCACTTAATTTTATTTCTAATTATATCTCACTTTTCTTCCAAGGAGATCAAGGTGGCATACATGGGTATCTTCTACAGCAGCCCTTTGAGGTGGGCTAGGCCAGAGCTTCCCAAACTTTTCATTCCAAACTTTACATGTTGGTGAACAATTTTTAAACCTGTTATTTTGTGACACAGTAGTTCAGTTTTACTAGCAAACCGGAGGTTTTCAGCCCCTGGAGGAGTGCAGGGAGTGTTTGCGCGACACACCTACACACTGCAGCCAACACACAAACGTGCTGCAACGCACAGTTTAGAAAGCTCTGGGATAGGCTGACAGATGGTGGCTAGCTTAACGTCACCCAGTGAGCTTCGTGGCCGAGTAGGGATTTGACCCCTGGTCTTATTTCATGTGCTGCTGTGTTTGGACCATTAAGACCAGTGTGATGCTTTTCATTATATGAGAGCCCATAAGTAAACTTGCAAGCTGTTTCCATTGAACAGTATTAGTTTCGCTGAAATGGCAAAATTAACTGGAAAGCTGAGAAATCAAGATGACAAGAATTTTTTTTAAAAATGGGAAATGTTTATTATGTATTTACAAAAGTACTGTAAGCAGGTTAATACATTGGCAGGATTTTAAGAAATAATACAGGAAAGCTGAGGTAGAAAAATAATTTGGAGTAGAAATGATATGCAGTTGAAAAGGAAATTTAAGGAACCAGGGGAGGGCGGGGAGGGAAGTAAGGGATTCCCTATGGATTTGATGTTGTTTTTGTGTATATTTTTCTTTGTTTCTGGTTGTTGTGTTTGTTGTTGTTTGTTTTTGTTATTTCTGTTGAAAACAAACAAACCAGGATTAGTTTGGATGATGTAGGATTGGATGATGAATATTGAATACAATAAATGCCTCATTAGGGGAAGTTGTGCTCCATTTGGCTTGGAAAGTCAGAGCAGTCTCTTCCTTAGATCCTTATGATCAGGGTGACTAGAGGCCAGAGTCTAGCCTTCCTTTCCTAGACCAAATGGTTTAGCAGACTGTGACCTGCCTATAGTGTGTATTTCTTTTTCATATGCAGGTCATCAAGCAAGTATGTAGATAACAAAAAGCTTAAATCAGTTCAGACTCATTTCCCAAGAAGAGTAGACTATTCTAGTTCTCCATATTGGCACCTTACAATTATTCCGTTGCAAATAAAATTCTTGCCAGAGCACGTTTTTCGAATCTGTCTCTGATTGTGTGTGCTTTTTTAAAAAAACCAAATTGTACAAAAAATTGCTCTGTCCACAAGCTCTGACTTCACCCCCACCCCCAAATACTGTCCAGATAGTTGAGAATGACTTGCTACTTGCTTCACTCTTTAACATAGTTTTTCATTTAACTGGGAGTAAGTTACATCTTAGTAAGCCCCATTGAACAAGCATATGGCTGATTATATTGCATGTTGTTAAATACAACTACTGTAATTTATTACATTAGAACTCCACTAGAGGAAGCTGTTTCCATGAGATTAAGCTTTGAGGGAATCTTAACTTCTTGAAGCTGTTTCATAGTCTTAGACTCAATTTACAGTTGGCAAAGGAAACATTCAAAGAAATATAGATCTATTAATGGTTATTAGCTGTGACAGCTAAATGTCATATAGTCAAATAGTAGCATATCTCTCAGTACCTTCTATAGAATAGAAGGCAAAATTATTTAATTGAATCTCCTTTGTTTCCTCTGTGTTACATTTTAGCTTGTAATCTACTCAGTGCAGCAACCTGTTTTGTTATGCAACACTATACTTGTCTACTCAGAAGTAGGGTCATGGAAAAGTCTGCCGAATAGGAGAGGAGGGTAGCTTCATAATTGGGTGGAAGGTGGAAAAGGTGTGGAGAAGTTGCAATGTGTGGGACTAGGAAGATGTTGGGTTGTACAAAAGGAGGAGGAGGCATGGGCACCGGGTGAAAACAGAAGCAAAATGAGGCTGGAGAACAAAAAAAAAGAAGCAGTGTCAGAATAAGGGGTTGGGAAGGTGAAAAGTGAGCTGAGTAACTGCAAGGAGTGGGAAGAGGAAGCTTAATGTGGGAGAAAGGTAGGGCGGCTGGTGAGCAGAGCAAGCAGGGCTGCAGCCCCTAGTTAGAAATGCAATTCAAGTGCATTGCTAGAATTGCCACTTTTCAGGGTTTATCCAGCTCCCACTGGTTCTTTAGAAGTTAAATCTAGTTTGTCAAGTATGTTGAAAGATGTTAGAATATCCCTATTTCCCTCACAAAAGCACGATATAGATCTCTGTCAGCAACTATTATTAGGGAGCGTTTACTAAAAATTGTGGCAAGATTTTTGAGTGACGCCATGAAAATACATCACCATTAAGAGCCATTTTCGTACCTCATGTCTGGAAAGTTTTATCCTAAAGTATATCCTACCATGTTTCGTTAATTGTGTTGTGTTCTGATCCACGTATACAATGTACTTTTTCTATGCCAATAAAGGAGACTGGTTGATTGATTGAAAAAAAAAAGTACACTAATGGTATTTAGCACTGAGGCATCTATCTTATATATAAAGCCCAATAGCTCTCTGTTATGTTGGAAAGGGTGCCAAATTATAGGTACTGTACATACCAACATATGTGGTGGGAACATCCACAGTTTTTTTAAGGAAGCTTCTACAGAGATCAGATTACAGCTCAGACAATCCCAAAAACCCCAGTTTTAGACTTACTTAATGTATATACTTAAAATGTGGATGAATTTAAAAGTAAGGAATTAATAACGCATTTAGTAATAGCAGTTAGAACAGTAATAGCCAGCACTTTGAAAACCTTGCAATTAATGAATATTGATCACTGGTATAAAATAGTCTGGCAGAAAGCCATAATGGAAAATGTATTGCAATAAATAAATAAATAAATAAATAAATAAATAAATAAATAAATAAATAAGGAGAGAAAAAAGATACTTTTTTACACTGTGTGGTATGGTTTTATTAAATATACAAATAAATACATGAATGAGAAATACCTACAGCATATTGCAATATGGCATAAATAAGCAGGAACTGCTCATTAGCTCACTTCTACAGTTCTATTTTCTGAGTTGATTTATTGAAGAATTCATTGAACTGGTTTACTGTAATAACTTCATTATTATGTACTGTAAAACAATATGTTTAGTATTTACCCTCCCCCATGACCCATTTTTTTTGTCAGCCGTGCCATGTTTTATGATTTATGTGTGTACAATTTTGTAAAAGAAGAATACGGTACTATATATACGGTATATATATATAGAGAGAGAGAGAGTTGTTGTTTTAAAAAAGAGGTGTATAAAATTTATGAAATAAAGAATACATGATTGCGACTACAGTACTGTAAGTATTACCACTCCTTTCTCCCACCACATCACAGTCATACTCTGCTCACACCTAATGCATACGAAGTCTGGGCCACTGCAATCACCACTTTTCCATGTGTGATATTGCATCCAGGCAATATCCTGGGTGCTTTTCTGCCACCTTTATTGATGCAATGGCCTTTCACTGTTTCATTTTTGCCTTGCACACTAGTGGAATATGCCTCTCATTTTAGCTGTTGAGAAGTGAAGGGGTGGGGAAAGAGACCACAACCAGTTGGGAAGGCCCCGGGCACTGAGTGTGTTATTATTCAGAGTGCCGTCAGACCACAATGGGAGTTTTCTTAAAATATAGACAACAATTTGTAACATTGCTCAAGTTCTGCTTTTGGGGTAATGTTTGAAGAAATGCAGTATCCTTACAACTTTAATTTCAGAAACAGACTGGAAAGAGAAGTTGCTGAATTGCAACTCATTACCAAGCTTAAAACCATGGAGAGACCTGGTCTGAATAAGGACATTGGATTCTTATCTCATTATACATGATAAAGCTTTCTTATGCCATCTCGCCCCCTTGCTTTTTCCTGCAAGACCAATTGCAGTCGTTAACAGTCGTCAACAGGTTTACCACTCCTATCAGCCAATCACCCACTCCCACCACCCTTCTGAGTAATACCCCTCCCCGCCTTCTGACTATACATAAGGGTCTGGTAACTTCTGTTTCAGTGTATCTGAAGAAGTGTGCATGCACACGAAAGCTCATACCTATGACAAACTTAGTTGGTCTCCAAGGTGCTACTGGAAGGATTTTATTTTTATTTTTTTCCCCGACTACGTCAGACCAACATGGCTACCTACCTGTAACTTTCTTCAGAGTTCATTTTTGAGCATTTTGGCACACTGTATTGAATGAAGGTATATGTCAAGAATGCTTTGATGGTGTTTCCTGCTTGGCAGGGGGTTGGACTGGATGGCCCTTGTGGTCTCTTCCAACTCTATGATTCTATGATTCTAATTGCAGATCTGAATAATTTGCAGCTTTCAAACCAAACACAGTCTAGCAGACTTAATATTATGACCTGCTCAATGGCTGGCAACTCCTCTCTTTTTTTTCAGTTCTCAACAGGCAACACCATGAGGCTGTTTAGGCCCTTGGTAGCTTGTAGTCCAGTGGCGTACAGGGTTGATTTAGTTGGCTTGTGAACAACCCCATTCCCAAAGGTAAGAGGCAAACATCAGTCTAACATTACCCTCATTAAACCCCTTTCCTTGTGTTTTTAAATTGCTTTAACCAGGGCTCTTTTTTCAGCTGAAACTCAAACTCAGTTGCAGTACCTCTCAGGTGGGTTCCATTGCTATTAAAAGAGAACAAAGGAGATGTTCATAGTGAGTTCTGGCACCTCTTTTTCTAGTGAAAAAAATAGCACTGTAACGTGCCCTGGGATGTTACGGTGAGGGGTAAGAAATCTAATGCAATAAATATCCCGACATTGCAAGGAAGCTGGTGGCTCAAACACCAGTACATCACAGAACCACAGATTTGTAGAGTTGGAAGGGTGAATGGGGGTCATCTAGTCCAATCCCCTGCATTGCAGGAATCTTTCACCCAGCGTGGGACTTGAACCCATGACTCTGAGATTAAGAATCTCATGCTCCACCAACTAACGAAATGTGGTCTGTACTAGCAATGGAAAAACTTAACACACCATCTACAGATATTAAGAGGAACACCTGAAGTGGAGTCTGTCTATGCCATCTTGCGAAGACTGTGGTGTCTTTCTGATATCTGCAATCCTAAACAACTACTCTCCTTCCAACCCTGGTCTTTGTCCTGCTAACTAACTCAGAGCTGGAGGAGGGGCTCCTCCCATTTTTCCATCAGGCACAGAGCCCCTCTCCATAGCTTCCGTATGCCTTTCCTTTGACTTTGGACAATGGCTGATCTCCCAGGTGATTTCCTGAACACAGGAAGCTGGTTTGACCTGTATTTTAACACTTTGCTAAATTCAATATCCGGCACCCAAGAATTAGAAGGAGGTTCCAGACACCCCACAAACTCATAGCAATACTAAGGGGCAAAGCAAAAAAAATATGACATGGGTAATTGGGAGTAGATATTTCCGCTTTTTTGTGGTGTGCTCTTTTTAAAAACAACAAAATTGAACCGTGAGGATAGAAGATCCTGTTCTCCATGATATGTGTTATTTTTGTGCGCAAAAGCATGAACATAAAAAGGAAGTAGGTGTTGCAACATAATCTGCAGTCAGTGTTCAGACACTTGAGACAAAATTTGAACCTCAAACCGTCACAGCGGGAGATGTGAATGAATAAACAGGTAAACTAATTGTTTTTTCTTTTTTAAAAAAGGTAACAGAAGAAGCCATCATTTTTACTAACAGGCTTAATTTATTATACAGTATTAGTTTTGACTGCTATTTCTTTTTTTTAAAAAAAACTACTTACAATTAAGTGTATTGCAAAGTCTAAAAGTCTAGCTCTGTTACTCAGGAAGCTGCTTTGGAATTCAACTGCAAAGTTATTTAACTAGAAGGGAAGCATGTACAATGAACATTGAAGGAATATAAAAGATGAGTACTTATATGTTCCAAATGTATTTAGTGTATGTGCTTCTGTGTAAGGGGTTTCTGTGTGTAGTAGTAGTAGTAGTAGTAGTACCGGTAGTAGTAGTAATAGTAACAGACTAATCTGGATGCTTGTGAATTTTTTACCAGACACAAATTTACCACTTGGGTTAATTTCATTAGTAGAGTAAACAGCTCTTCCATACATTAGCAAGCATTTTGCATTAATTGTGATAATTTCACTCATTAGACAAATTCTCTTTGAGAAAATATGCCTTTTTGAGAACAGAATTTCTTAGCACTATACCGCAGGTTTAAGGACCTTTTTCTGTCAGTCTAAAGAAACATATTAATTTCCCAATCCCCCACCGCCTCGCAAGATCTTTGAATATTTATATGCATTGGATAATAGTTATTATGCCCCTCCCACAATTTTAAAAGCACCCCCAAAGTATGCTAGATTCTTTCTTTGATTTTTAAAGAGCTTATTTGAAATTCAGGGGTGTGTTTAGGGAAGAACAGTTAATAATACAAATGAGGTCAATGGACATTCATTACCTCTAGTTTACATGTCCCCAGAGAAAGATAGGGGGAAATTCTGATTGGCAGGAAAGGATCTCCCATGAGCCTTTGCAGTAACCCTGAGGTGCACAAGCTTATTAAATGTTATGTGGGCATCTGAACCCTCCAATGCAACTCACCTTTAAATATAGCATAGGGTTTGGTAGTTGTTCTCTCCACACACCCAGTTCATCAGGAACTTGGAATTGGATTGGATGGCTTCCTCTGTCTACCTGACCAAAGAAGATGTCTTGCCAGGCGTATCAGTGGATTGGTTTTATTTCACACTGTTTAATTTATACTAGGAGTGCATAAGAATAATCTTCCCAATCAGAATGACACGCAATCCTGGGGAGGGAAGAAGAGGAGCACAGGTAGCCATCTCTTGCAGTACAGTGGTACTTCAGGTTACAGACACTTCAGGTTACAGATTCCGCTAACCCAGAAATAGTACCTCGGGTTAAGAACTTTGCTTCAGGATGAGAACAGAAATCGTGCGCCAGCGGCGTGGCGGAAGCAAGAGGCCCCATTGGCTAAAGTGGTACCTCAGGTTAAGAACAATTTCAGGTTAAGAACGGACCTCCAGAACAAATTAAGTTCTTAACCCAAGGTACCACTGTATATCTGTTGGCTCACTAACTGGCTTTACTAAACTTAGTCTGTAAGAAGACAAAAACCTCTCACCACCATATTTGCTCTGAGCCTCCTTTTGTGGCACACTGTGATTGGGACAATACTGGTTGGTTGGTTGGTTGGTGGTTTTACAGGGAAAGATATCTGGAAGATTGTGAACTAGTGGTGTGGCTGTCACTTCTGTAGGGCTGCCCCATATCCATAGTCGGGGCTCACCCTACCAATAGGCGAGGTGATACAAGTACCTCAGGCAGCAGATGCTGGGGGGAGGGCAACGGAGTACCTGTTTCTTCTGACCCATAACCTTTATTGGAGGATAAAGCTGTGTGCGTTCCATGTGGCTTGTCCTGTACTACCGTACCTAAGCTAGCCTGCTGCCCTCAGGCGCAAAGGTGGATGCTGTCCTGTCACCAGTGCTGAAATGAGATTCAGTGGCCAGCCCCCTCATCTTCTCTATATGGAATGGTGTAAAGGAGGTGCTATTTTGTTTTGGCCTGACAATGCTTGATGTAGGAACACCATGTGGAAGGTGCGAATGACACAAGGGAGGTTCACATATCCCTCCCATGCATCCATGAGCATTGGCATGCATGTATCTTATTTTTATTGGTTTTATTAAAATATAGACATCCCACTTTACAGCGTCTTCACCATGGTGTCATGCTGGCACTGAACATGTAGGTGGAATTACTTCTCAAGGGTGCATGTTGGCATGCAAGGCTGGCATGTACAATCCTACTCCCACCATGTACTTATGAATACAGTATGTGAGATGGGCATGTGCCATAGGTGCCAACACCCAGATTGAAAAATCCAGGATCGGCACCGGAAGCCGCGCTGCGGCCATTTTGGAACTGGGCAGAGCAGCACCGGAAGTCGCTTCTACGCATGCTCTGCCCATTTCCAAAATGGCCGCAGCGCCAGAAATCGCTTCTGCGCATGTCCAGAAACTCCAAACATGTGCAGAAGGAGCCTCCCCGGCCCGTAAGAATCCGGGGGATTTACGGGTTTTTTAAAAAATCCAGACACCCAGCGGGAAACGGCTGGAAAAACGGGGGTTTCCCAGGGAATACAAGAGACTTGGCAGCTATGGCATGTGCTACTCATGGCAGTGCCATCAGCTCCCAGAGAGCTACTGGAATTGAAGCAAAGCTCTGGTATTGTTCCATTCTTCATGGATTACTAATTTCTTTCCAGGTGTGATTCAGAAGAAAATGGTCTTGAGCTTTTAAAGCCCCAAATGGTCTAGGACTGGGATATCTCATGTACTATCTTGAGCTATCCTCCTGCAGAAACCCACGCAAGTAACTCAGATCAACTGTTCCGCTGCCATTTGATGCACACCAGGTGAGCACAAGAAGCAGCTTTTTCAGCCATGGAATCTGGGCTACGGAATGCCTTCTCCAAGAAGGCCCACCTGGTTCCATCACTGTGCAGGCCCTTGAATTTTAAAGGTGCTGCTTATATTCGGGTACAGCTTATATTCGGGCCAACACAGTATTATTATGGAATAGGATGTCCCTATTTTCATAGGAGAAATGTTGGAGGATATGAGATCTGCCCTCTGAAATGGACTGCTTCACCCTTCTTAGAGGTTGTGGTGGCTCTACCAGTGGCCTTAGCTGTTAGTCACTTGAACACAGGTCATGGGGTTTTTTGTGTGTGTGTGTGTGCACCCGATACTTGTAGCATTTGCAGACTCACACAAGAAGCAACTCTCAGCATAAAGCATATAAGGAAACACTTAGCAACAGGAAGTGCGTGAGTGAGCCAAGAATTTCTTCAACCTCCTCTCGGGGAGCTTTTAGAATCTCTGGAAGCAGGGCTCCATCTTTTTTCTCTGTTACAAAACAGCAGTGAGGAAAGACGGTCACGAAAGGAATCGTATTTCACAAGAAGTGAGTTCCTGCAAGTGAGACACACAACAGGAAAGCAAAGCAAAGAAGAATGGGTTTATTTCCTGACTTCATCATGTTTGCAGCTACTCGCCCAAACTGCTCTCATCAGCAAATACATGGTGAAAAGACAGCAAGCTGCAAAAAAAAAAAAATTGCCCCCATTTCCCCCTCTCTCTTCTATACTCCTCAACCTCTGTATTAGCTAAAATGGCCTGTATACATTCCTGTGTATTAATCCAAAATAATACAATTCTCTTGTTTTTAGAAGCGTACCTGGATCTCCAGTGTAGAATGACAGTGAGGCGGAACTTTAGGAAACAAAAAAGAAATGGTCTTCCCTACACAGCTTTCTAGCTCGGGGAACCTATGAAATACATCAGAACAGAGGAAATAGTATGCTACTACTTCTTAGGGTGATTTGAGACCAGGGTTTAATATTATAAACGAGTCACTGAGAGATTTCACGTGGCCTGTTGGCAACAGGTTTTTTTTTTAAAAAAAATGTAACAGATTTTCTCTGGAAAGCAACGATCTGAATTAACAATGGAGAAAAACAACAACTTGCAAGCATGAGGTGTGCCGATCCCATCTAGAAGCACCCTGCTCTTAAAATGGTTTCTGGTGATAATTAGCAATAAAATTTCTGGGTGTCTATGTGCACTTTTTTAAAAAAAATAAAAATAAACGCTGGAGCTATTTATGGAAAGGAAAATCCTACACAATATAGGAAAAGGCACCTCTTGTGTGTAGAAGAGGTGTTGTTGATTTGTTTGTTTTTTTGGCAAATGTAGCTCTTCTTGGCAGGGAGCCAGGTGGCACTGTGGGTTAAACCACAGTCTAGGGCTTGCTGATCAGAAGGTCAGTGGTTCGAATCCCTGCAACCGGGTGAGCTCCCATTGCTCGGTCCCAGCTCCTTCCCACCTAGCAGTTCAAAAGCACATCAAAGTGCAAGTAGATAAATAGGGACCGCTCTGGGGGGAAGGTAAACGGCGTTTTCGTGCGCTGCTCTGGTTTGCCAGAAGCAGCTTGTCATGCTGGCCACATGACCCGGAAGCTGTCTGCGGACAAACGCCGGCTCCCTTGGCCTATAGAGCGAGATGAGCGCCGCAACCCCAGAGTCGGACACAACTGGACCTGATGGTCAGGGGCCCCTTTACCTTTACCTTTTAGCTCTTCTTGGCATAGCACTGGGTGAATGAGAAAAGCTCCACCCACTTGCAAAAGCACAGGATTCTGGTCCTCTGTCAGCTCAGCTTAGATGCTTAGATGTTGCTGAACCTTATTAACTTTCAGGTATAACATAGGTGAGGATACACTTAACTGATTCATGTATGATAGTAATCAAGTGTTCCTTTGGTGACAGTCCCTATATCTTCACAGACACTAAGCAAGCTTCGTGCCGCATTTTCCATAGCCCCTGGCTCATATATATCATTTCGCAGACTGAAGCACCATCCACGTTGCAGGTTTACCTTCTCCTGAGCGAGTCACGACAATCCTACTGAGAGATTGTGGTGTTAGTTAGGATTAGGGAGCTGACCAGTTGGCTATCATGGTTGAATAACACAAACTATTTCACCTGGTCCCAATAGTACTGCATAATGGCAGAAAGTACCCATGTAAATCTAGAGAAAGGTAGGTAGGGTGGACTTGTGTGTATGATCCCTGTAATATAATGCTTTGCCCCATCTAACTTCAGGCATTTGCTGCTGAATTTGTCGGTTCCACAGCAACAGATGTTGCCTCTCCTCTCTTGTGGAGCTGCGTGTTTTCATGCCACCTCCTGTCCATCTTCTGCAACTGCATCAGGCATCCAATTTCTCCCTATGTCGTTTGCATGTTGGGGTAAACCAGATGTGATGCCATGAAGAGTGAAAATACCCACTTTTTATTGGTAAAATGGTCCACTGCGCTAATCCACTATCCCTAATGGTTATGAGCTTTTGTGGTATTTACTTTTTATGTGCTTTTAGGTATCCATTTTTTTAAAAAAAACAACAAACCACATTTGTGTAATAGACAGCGGTTAAAGTACATATATTGCCATACTGCTTACAATGAAGGATGTTACATATACGTTTCCTTTTTAAATCTAGAACTAAGACCCCACCAGTTTTCAGTTCTTTTCAGAAGAAGGATGCCTGAAGATATGCCGCTCATCCCTACTTCGATAGTCTTGTTCCCTCCTGCAAGGACTGTGTCAGATGACACACGTGAGATGCTTCAAAGCTATGCACTCCAGGTCACTCTGTCTACCATCTTCTCAGTTACTGCCTGCATCAGCATCCCACTCAACTTCATCTGCTTGTGGTTCCTGTGTCGGTATTCAAGGCCTTGGACTCCCACCATTGTGTTGTGCATCAATCTGGCCCTTGCTGATTTAGTGTACAGCCTGATCCTCCCCTTTCAAATAGTTTACCATATACAGGGAAACAACTGGCCCTTTAAGGAAGCTCTGTGCCGTATTGTCACCGTTCTGTCCTATGGTAATGTGCACTGTTCCCTTTTGACCATGATGTGCATCAGCATTGAGCGCTACCTGGGAATCGTCCACCCTTTGCGCTACAAAGCCATGAGATCCATGCAAACTTCTGTCCTGACATGCGCCCTCATTTGGGTGTTTGTCTTACTGCCCCTCGTCCCGCTCATGAAGACCAACCTCACGATTCGTGTACAAAACCTGGATATAATCACCTGCTTTGATGTTTTGCCTAAAGAGATGTTTGACAACAAGCCAGAACGCTTCATCGCTTACTTTGGCTCCCTGGGGTTTTTCTTCTTTTTCTTACCTCTGCTCATCATGGGGTTTTGCTACTTCTCAATCATCATAACACTTCTCCACTCCCCTTCTACCCAACTCAGAGAAACTAAGAAGCAGACTGTCTGTTTGATAATAGTGTTGCTACTGGTGATCACGGTTTGTTACTTGCCTCACATTATCATGTCAATTATCCATTACGTCTTCACTATTCAGGAAAAATCATTTTATTTTGAATACAAAATTTCATTTGCAGTAGCCACCATCAATTGCTGCCTTGACCCATTGGTTTATTACTTTGGCTCCAAAGAGTTTCGGCGAAAGATACAGAGGAAGCTCTGCAGATGCGTAAATGTTGGGATCAGTGAAAATACTCCAATCTTTTCAGAGCATGATATGCAAATAACACCAATGCAAAAAGTATTGAATAGATAGTCTGTATTGCTCTGGAATGTAATAAACTTTGCCTGTGCACTGTATTGACCTCAAGAAAAATCAGGAGCTATTTCATTGCAGAACCTCAACTGCCAAGTTACACAGAATTATTTTGCCAAATGTTTCTGGAAGATCAAATGGACTACAGTTATCACACATGATTCTGTTTCTGTTGAGTAAAGGCAACTGATGTCAAAGTCCAGTTAGACTGGTGCAGCTGAGAGACACCTGTCTTATTAAGAGACAACTGCAAATGTAGCATGAGGAGGAAAGCCTGTATTTAACCACTTTTGACTGTGCAGAATTTATGGAACAAATATTAATAGAAATATTTGGTTGAATGGAAACAGACATTTGTTGAGACTGCCTTCATGGAATGTCACAATTTGCCTGTGCCACTAAGTCACAAAAGAATGCAACTACCTGGAATACAGATTCTCAGTCATTAGAATGATCTTGTAATTTGTTCTTTGATATTGATATGTACGGACAAATCTTGCTATGCTGTATAAGCACCTGAGATGGTGCTTGCCATCTCAGGTAACAATATTGCAAGTGCCATTCTTAAATACTACATTCATATAGTTTTAATAAAAGAATGTTTATTGTGTCTGCATTCCAATCTTAAGTTAATGCTCTTCTTTGCTGTCTTCGGAATATTCAAATTCGGGATAACCATCATAGCTGCCAAGTTATCCCTTTTTTAAAGGGATTTTCCCTTATGCTGAATAGGCTTCCTCGCGAGAAAAGGGAAAACTTGGCAGCTATGATAACCATGAGAGATCAGGGTCAATTTACACAACCGGCAGAATCAAGTGGCAGAACTGTTCCTGAACCATATCATTGCTATGGAGTGAGATAGGGTTGAATCTCAATATTGCAGGGAAAGGCAACTATTTCTTGGGGGAGTTCTGTGCTGAACTCACTTAAATGCTATTTGTTTGCTAAAAAGGTTTTAGCCCAACACACAGGCTTCAGTTTGTGAACAGTTACTAATTGCGCTTGGATAACTTCAGGCTTTTTCTCACCTGTCTCCAATTTTGTTACCCATGCTCCATTTGCTTGGGAGTCCTGTCATGTATAGATGGTCTTCATCAGTATGGGCCAGGGGCTAATGAATAACAGTCTGGCCTTCAGCATTGCCTAGATACAAGATCCTGGGAACCACATGTAAGCTACACTGAGTTCCCGGGAGGGAAAAACAGGTTATAGATATAATAAATAACAACCAGACATACCTCTAAATGTATATGAGGCATGAAAGCCATTTCGGTAGTGGACAGTCATGTATGTTATACTGTATCAACCAAGCCTCGTGTTTCATTGTGATTCTTTTGATGTATTTATAGCATTTTTACCCCACTCTTCAACCACAAAGGCTCTGAGAGTGTGGTCCTCAGGCTTATAATCCAGAAGACATGACTAGAACCTGGGGCAGTTTGCATTTAAAGGTGAACGTATCTAATTCACACTTTATGAAACCCACATAAACTGAGACAATACATGAAACACAACCATCTATCAAAATTTGACCTTCTCTGAATGTTGCAATACCGGTACAGTTCTCCAGCCAAGTAATGTACGGTACATATATTAGGGTAACATGTTCCATAAAAATGCATATATTGATGAAAAATAACATACAAAAATGCATTATATTACAAGGAAATGCTGTGCAAAAATGTGCATATTAGGGGAAATTACATTTGAAAATGTGTACTTTAGGAGGAATTTGCACTAAAAAGCTGTTGAATTTTCATGAGGTTGAGAGATAGGCATTTGTCTCAACTTCTTCTCCTAAGATAGGATACTCTACATCAGCGGTGGGGAGCTGGACCCACTCAATGGGGCTGGCCACTTGTCAATCACATAACAGCATTAGGTGACAAATTCAAAGCATCTTGCAGTCAAACTATACCTGCAAATGGAGAGGGGAAATGTGTGTTTGCAGGTACAGTTTGAATGCAAATAAGCTTCAATGGTGTGCATTTTCAGGCAAGACCTTTGCAAGTGCTGATGCTTGCAAAGCCCTTTCCTGACGGCATGCCTTCAAAGGAGGTCAAAGTGGGTCATGGGCCAAAGAAAAGAACTGCTTGGTCTAAATAGGCCTGTGGGCTGATGGTTCCCCCACCTGCTGCTCTGTATGTAGATGTCCTTCCCTGCAACTCTCCAGTGTTGAAGACTGCAAAAATGTTCCCCTAATAAGCTTGTTCTCATTTCTCAACTGTTCTTCCAGTTACTGCCTTTCCCCTAATTTTAAAACTACTTCAACCTTATAGTAGTTTAATGCTGCAATCCTTTTCCGTCAGTTATGCTGGCGAGATGAGAAAAGGACAGTTGCTCAACTCCTTACGCTGAGGCAACACCAAATTAGGCTGATTTACTGAAATGATGAGCAAAGATGGGCAAACATACTTGTCTACTCATCCCAAAACCAAGCGCACCCCCCCTCCAAAAAAAAAAAAGATAGAGAAGAGAGAGGACATCAAGCAGCTGAATTCCCCTTTCTCTTCCCTGTCAGTTCCACAATTTCCTCAAGGTATGTGTACAGTGGGGGATCCTTACTGTAGGGGAAAGATAGGCCTTCTCCTTGGTGGCAAATGACACTCATCAGAGCATAAGAAGAGTCTGATGGAATCAGGCCAATTACTTATCTAGTCTAGCAGCTGATTGTGATTCGAGAACCCGCCACCCGCTTGAGGAAATAAAGACATAAGGACACAATGTATTTAAGTTAATGGGTGAAAAGGCCACAACTTTATTGGTTACAGCATGTGAGTGGTATTGGCTTAAGCATTGGATTGAACAGACTAGATGACTCCCCTCGCTCAGCGTGGAGCCATCAAAGGTTAGCAACCAGAAGGTGGAGCTTGTTGATGCAAATACAACTGGAAGCTCCCCCTGATGCCACCGGGGGTCGTGCCATGGCCCTAGCAGGGCATCGGACGGGATCCACGACCGCCGGATTCCTTTAACAGAATACCCTAAAGATGGAGGGGTAGGCGATGGCCCGAACTTTGCCCCCTCCAACACACCACAGATATACCAATGAAACCTGGTGCAAAATGGAGGCAGGGAACTGCCGTGGCTGCATTAAGTGCAGCTAAACCCCGCCCCAGAGCCAGCCCTATTGGTTGGCTACTGGAGGCATGGCGCGGCAGCAAGGCCAGGTAAGGCAAGGGGCCGACACGCCCCCTTGCCAATGCAGGAGCGGCTTCCGTTCACAACCCCTCCCCTCTGCAATGAGGAAAGACTTTCTCACAGTGGCTAGCCAGACACCTATGGGAAGCCAGGAAGAAGACCCTGAGCACAAGGGCTCTCTCCCCTTTTGCAATTTCCTGCAACTCATGATTGACTTTTCACACACAAATTTCCTGCTGAAAATCATGGAGCTTATAGTCAAGCCATGGTCCCTATCCTAGACCCCAAAATGTGGTACCCTTCACTCCCCCCCTTCCCGTTTTTTTTCCATGCATGAAGGGGGTGACCTGCAGGAAGGAAGAACAGTAGGAGACAAGGGTGCAAGTCCCATTTCAAGTTTACTCCATTGTGGCAGCAGTAGCTAGACCCAATTTGAAATTGTGCTGCTCAATCTGAGTAGGTGGGCC
Source organism: Zootoca vivipara (assembly GCF_965207765.1). NCBI lineage: Eukaryota > Metazoa > Chordata > Lepidosauria > Squamata > Lacertidae > Zootoca > Zootoca vivipara. The sequence continues at coordinate 33,298,414 of NC_142587.1, read as the reverse complement.
ATAGCTGGCTGTATATTTTGGATGCTTGCCCCTAGTTATGACTATGTGGTTATGCTCTTAGTCTGTCAATAACTTATATCAGGGAAAAGTGTGATGCTGCTGTTAACGCCTACAGAATAAAGGGAGGGAAATTTTTGACATTGGGGCATGGTGGGGGAATACTAGAGCAGGCACCCCCAAACTGCGGCCCTCCAGATGTTTTGGCCTACAACTCCCATGATCCCTAGCTAACAGGACCAGTGGTCGGGGAAGATGGGAATTGTAGGCCAAAACATCTGGAGGGCCGAAGTTTGGGGATGCCTGGTCTAGATCCAGCCTGGGAGGAGGAGGTGTCGGAAGCTGAAGAGGTAAGCAGGGTTCAGTGAGCAGGAAGAGGCTAGAGGCAGAAGCGGAGGCTGGAGAGGAGTGGGGCTAAGAGTCAGGCTGGTGAGGAAGCTAAGCTGTCTCCCCCTCCTGCAGCAACCACCGCCCCTCCCCCTGGGTCTCCTAGAGCCCAAAGAGGCATGAAGAGGGCGGAGCAAAGACAGGCAAGATGAAGGAGCCTCAGATTGCTTAGGAAGGAATCAGAGGAGGAAGAGACTTAAGGAGAGATGGGAAGGTGGGGATCTGCAGTCTTCACAAATGCAGCATTGGGGGTGAGATCTACTGGAGAGGGTTGCTGTGATCACTAGGCCTGCGCTATTTGGGTTTCTTTGAATAATGAGGTTTTTATTGCTGACCTACTCCTGATAGCAGCCAAGAGGGAACTGGAAAGCCTTGGGACTTGAGAGCATATTTGGTTAACTTTTAAAAAATCTTATAGCATCTCTGCAGAAGCAGAACTCTACTGACAAGTTTTTTAAACTGTTTTGATGTCTATGTGAACACACCCCTCTCATGACCTACTTGATTCCTAACATGCAAGAGGAAGGAAGTACAACACCCTGCAACTTAGTCTGTTTTTCACTATCACAGTTGTATTTGTAACCACAACATCACAGTTTACTAATGAAAAATAGAGAGACGCTAGCCCTCAAGAGTGCTTATCTGTTACCTTCTCTGTCATAAATGGTTAATCTGCGAACTTCCAAATATGGATGTCTACTAAGCAAAGAAATGTTTGCTGAAACCAACATAAGAAACCCATGAATCCTACTTTTACCATGGGACACTTGTCGTGTTCCCTCTGTGTCCATGTGTGCATATTCATTCCTGTTTCAGCTGGCAGGGCCATTTCCATTTTGTGGGATGCTTTCAACTAACTGGAGAAGTCCTCAGTAAATATGATAAGGGTATGGTGAAGAAGGCACAGCTTGTAAGGACAGGAGGAAACAGAGAATACGTTCAAATATAAAACAATCAAAAAGGGTCATGACACTTTTGGCTGTGTCTGTCTTTCCTGATGGATAGCAAATATTGCACCCCTTCCCCTAATTACCTCAGATGTCTTCATAGTGTCCAACATTTCTCCAATGAAAATAGGGATGTAAAGAAGAAGAAGAAGAAGAAGAAGAAGAAGAAGAAGAAGAAGAAGAAGAAGAAGAAGAAGAAGAAGAAGAAGTTATTGTTTGTACGCCACCCATCTGACTAGGTGCCCCAGCCACACTCCGGGCAGCTTCCAACTTATATAAAAACATAATAAAGCATTCAACATTAAAAAACTTCCCTATACAGGTCTGCCTTCAGATGTCTTCTAAAGGTTGTATAGTTACTTATCTCCTTGGCTTGGCAGGTTTCGTAACTCCATACCCTCCAATATTTCTATGATGAAAATAGGGATGTCCTAAGGAAAAGTGGGATATTCCGGGATCAAATCAGGAACTGGGACGGCTTCTGACACCTGGAGGGTTTGAGGGAGTTCTCCATCCCCGAGTCCTGCTTTTATGGCCTTGCTAGGGTAGGGCTGCAATACGTCTGGATTTTCCTGGACATTACTGGGATTCCAAAGGCGGAATTGACATCCCAACCAATTTGGGCTTTTCCTTTTTGAAACATGGCAGCCCTAAACTAGGGTAAATCCTCTCATTGGATTATGAAATAGAATCTCATTTTGTGTAGGCCTAGCAAAGTCATAGAGGTTGAGAGTGAAGATGACTTTTGGTTTGTGAACCCTTTCATACACCTGGGCCCTGGCAACTGCCTGGTTGTTCCTTTGCAGCTGCAGCTTTACCTGCCCCACACCTGACATCATATGGCATCAAGTGTAGGTGGGGATGGGTGGATCTGTCAATCTTGGTTTTGCTCAGTTTCTCTTCTTTTTCTGTCTCTTCAATCTTAAATTTAGTTTTCTACATCATTTTGCGGTTTCTTTTTTCTTTTTTTAAAAAAAGAGGTCCTCGTGAAAATTCATCAGCATTTCCGTGCAAATTTATCCTAATCTACACATTTTTTTGCAAAGCAATTTCCCATAATATAATATGTATTTGTATGTTCTCACTGATATATGTAGTTTTATGGACACTTTTCTGCTGCTGTGTGTATTTTTGTACACATTACTTGGCTGTAAAATTTGGAAAAAAGTGTGAATTTCAAAAGATGACTATGTTTCACTTCTCACACTGTTTTAGAAATTGCAAATTAGACAAATCTGAGTTTAAATGAGAACTGAACTGAATTTCTTCCCCGTGCTTAAGTGTGGTTGGGACTGGTGGGTACAGTTGCGGGGGGGGGGGATGTCCTTATGAGCCAAAATAGGACCCCTGGTATGCCTTTTGTGGCCTGCAGAACAGAGGTACCCCACCCCCAGGCTATGAACTAATGGAACTAATTGGCCTATGAAATAACGGAACAAATGGAGCTCTTCAGCAATGACCTCAACGTGATCTCGGCACCTGCACAATATGCAACCGTGATTGTGGAGATCAGTATGAGAGCCAGTGTGGTGTAGTGGTTAAGAGCGGTAGACTATTGGGGAACCAGGTTCATGTCTTCGCTCTTCCACATGCAGCTGCTGGGTGACCTTGGGCTAGTCACACTTCTCTGAAGTCTCTCAGCCCCACTCACCTCACAGAGTGCTTGTTGTGGGGGAGGAAGGGAAAGGAGAATGTTAGCCGCTTTGAGACTCTTTCGGGTAGTGATAAAGCGGGATATCAAATCCAAACTCTTCTTCTTCTACTAGGAAGCTGCAGCTTAAGTTTGGGTGATCCATTGGCTATGTTCCTCCATGAAATGTTTCCCTGGGAATAGTTGGTGGCGGGGACCTCTGAATGTCTAAACCAGAAAGAATTAAGGCACAAACATGGGTGATAGGAAGAAAAAGCTTACCTCAGTGTGGTTTTCTAGCTGCAGGAGGAGATAGAACCAGGACACTTTTTTTTTCCAGGATACAGGAGCTTCAAGGCAGGTTGCAAAGTAAATACAATGGAAGCACCTTCAGATGCTGCTCTTCACAAAAGTTTTATGGGCTGCATTTGCTTACACCAGCATTCTTTGGCCATGCATGTGAGGCTCTGGGGATTTCCAGATGACGGGTTTTTTCATACAATAACTATATAGCTGTTGCTCGTATGTTGCTAAGGTATTCCAACAGCGAAGAGCCAGAAACCTATATGCAAATCATGAAGACAATAGCCACATGTTATTGTTTGTCCCTCAACACCTGGTGTTTTGAAGACACACTGCTTCTGAACATGGACAGTCCATGTTCGCTTTCTGTTGACTATGTGAAATCTTCATTAATAATCCATTTAGGCTAGTGGCCCGTCATCACATCTTGTGGTAGAAAACTCCATAAAGCTATTGTATGTTATGTACATTCCTTTTGCCACTGCCCATTTTGGGTGAACTTCAGTTCTAGTGTTCTGAGAAGTAGGCAAATATTTCTATGTGCTTTCTTCATGCTATTCAACATTTTATAAACCTCTGCCATACCCTTTCCTTTACTTACACTGTAAACACCAGCCATTCAGCCTTACCTTGAGGGAAATGACTCCAGTCCCCTGGCCACTTGAGTTTCTATTTTCTGGTTACTGCATTTATATGAAGGCATTGTTATATTTTCCATTTTGTTTTTAGTCCCAACCCTAAAATATTCCTAATATGCAATTTGAATTTTCTAGGATAATGCCTTTTGTCAAATTTGCTTAGTACATAAAAAAACATTATGTCACTGTGAAAATGTAACCCCCCCCCATGCCCCAATATACAGATTATTCATTGTGATAGTGAATACCATGTGTAATATGCTTGTGCCAATGGATTGGCCTGTGGTGGATTGTGTCTGTGACATAGCGATTACACAACTTGTATCCATTCCTGGACAATTTTGTAATGTTTGAGGCATTTATTTTAATTATTGAAAGTTTTTTTTCTTTAGAGGAAGCACAGCCTCACCATATTTCTCAAACAGTGAAATGTACATGCAGTCCTTTTTAAAAAGGAAAAGAAAAAAGAATGACATTGAGGCGGTTTATCCTGTGATGCAATGAATAGCCATCTTGCAGCAATTATTGCTTAGAAGGCTGGGAATATAAATGCAACCATCACTTCCCACACTATTTATGTGAAGGAAGCATGTAAAAGACCCATGGTGAGCAACTGGAAAGGGTATTGGACATGGTCTGGCAAGAAATTTGCTCAGGCAAGTCCAGGCACGTTCATGCTCAGCTACTACTTTTGCAAATGGGTGGCAGAGGTGGTGAGATGACTCATCCTTCTCGGTGGTGGCACCTTCTCGGTGCCTTCTCAGTGGTGGCGCCTGCCCTGTGGAACGCCCTCCCAACAGATGTCAAAGAGGAAAACAACTACCAGACTTTTAGAAGACATCTGAAGGCAGCCCTGTTTAGGGAAGCTTTTAATGTTTAATAGATTATTGTGTTTTATTTTTCTTTTGGAAGCTGCCCAGAGTGGCTGGGGAAACCCAGCCAGATGGGCGGGGTATAAATAATAAATTATTATTATTATCCTTTCCCCTCCCCTGCTAGGCCAGAGGGAGGACAGCAAACTAATCCTGCAATATGCAGGATGCTTGAATTCTGCTCAGTTCAGGCACACCAGCCAATTTCCACTGAATAATTTTGCCCCCTCCATATATATGCACTTTTGCAAGCTCTTGGATGCCACTGTCATATGTGGCTGTTTGTGTGCTGGCTCTCTCTATCGGACTCGGAATGCATCACAGTTGGAACGTTTAAATGTGTTATTAGGAAGTCAAATGAGCATCGCAACGTTGATCTACAGGTTACAAGGCACAACAGAGATTTATGATACATGGCTCGGCATAAACTAGGACATTGTTCCAACAATTGGCATGCTCACCCGCCCCATGCTCTGCCCTGTGGGTCAGGCACAGCTATTCCCAAGTCTCAGGACTGGGCAAGCAAACTGCTACTCCTCCATAGAGGCTGGACATACAAGGTTTGTTCATGCCAGTGCTGTCAACTCCATGTCTTTGGAGGCGAAGGTGGAGTCAGCAGGGTCCACTCCCCTTTGAACTCATCCACAGAAGGGAATGACTATTCACTGATAGGTAGAGCCACTGGAGACACCTCAACAGGTGGTGATGTCACCCTTGGGGTACCTAATGACATGTTCTCCTGATAGCCCTTTCCCATGATCTAGGTCAATACCTCCCAACCTGGCACTCCCTAGACAGCCCCTATTTTCCAGGGACAGTCCTGGATTTACAGAAGCCGTCCTGCTTTCTGATTTGATCTCATAATGTCCCACTTTTCCTTAGGACATCCCTATTTTCATCAGAGACACGTTGGAGGGTATGGTAGGACGTCCCTATTTTCACTGGAGAAATGTTGGAGGGTGTGGGGTTATGTGACCCGCATGCCAAGCAGACAAATAACTATACAGTGGTACCTCGGAACTCGAACAGAATCTGTTCCAAAAGTCCGTTTGGACATTCGGGTTCCAAAGAACGTTTGCAAACCGGAACACTCACTTCCGGGTTTGCAGTGTTCAGGAACCAAAATGTTTGACTCACAAGGTGTTCGGAATCCAAGGTACAGCTATATCACCTTTAGAAGACATCTGAAGGCAGCTCTTTAACATTTAATGCTTTATTATGGCACCCACCCTGTGGAATGCCCTCCCACTAGAGGTCAAAAAGAACAACAACTACCAGACCTTTAGAAGGCATCTTAAGGCAGCCCTGTTCAGGGAAGCTTTTAATGTCTGATGGATTTCTGTATTTTGATATTTTGTTGGAAGCCGCCCAGAGTGGCTGGGGGAACCCGGCCAAATGGGCGGGGTATAAATAAATTATTATTATTATTATTATTATTATTATTATTATTATTATTATTATTATTCTTTTATATATGTTGAAAGATGCCCAGAATGGATGGGGCAAGCCAGTCAGATGGGTGGGGTATAAATTAAAAAAAAATGTATTATTATTATTAAATAGGATGTCCCTATTTTCCTCAGATAAATTTCGGCTGGTATGTCTAGGCCAGACTCCCCCTGATTGTCTCAGTCAGTCCTCCCCCAGCCTTCTAGGACCTTCCCCTGGGTTGTCCTGCCCCAACTCTCTAATCTCCTCCCACTCCTCTTCCTAATCTAACTTCCCTCTCCATGACTCTCCATGGGACCCATGACAATTTCCTCCCTAACGATTGGCACTCACCCCAAACACTGCGCTACAGAGCGAATGATAAGTAACGCATAAAACACCAACAAAGAATATAGCAAGATCATCATTTTCCTAGCTTGCATGTTCCTCTCTACACTAAGAATGGGAAAGGGAGCTGAGTGAAAATGAGACTCCCAGCCTCAGATATGTACTAAAAATAGTCAAGGAAAGCGCCACTACAATCTGCAAGCAGGTGTTGGGTTTATCAAACTGAAATCTGCTTGGCATGGCTAGCAATTGCTCAGGAAGGAGCATGCAGCTCAGTTAGGAGTTTACACTGATGAATCTGAAAAAAGGCACACAAGGGGGGGGGGTGATTAACTCGTTCACTTTATCTTCTATGCTACCTTAATGTGCTCTTTTGAAAACCATTTTGAAAGTATTATTAATAAACAGATATTAATATGGCCTTTTGTACTTTCAAAGACTGTTAGAATTTGCTTCTGATCTGGAAACCTGTTTCCTGGCGCTGTGGCCTTTGGAGAGCCTTGCAGTTTGGTCTTCTGATTCAGTTATAGGAGGTGCAATGCAAGTTGTCCGTTTTGGAATTTGTAGCACCTGCAGCACCTTAAGATGGAATCTCCATGGCCGTTTTTAAAAACTTTGAGAAGCTGATTAAAAAACACCCTCCGGCATACAATGATCTGTGTGCATCTTCTGATGCTCAAGTGGCTGCATTTCATGGGTATTCACACAAACTTTGGAGCTCTATCTTCTCTCCAGCCTTATTAACCCCCTATGCCTTTCACCATGGCCCCTTAAAGCAGCTACAGAACAGCTCAGGGAGGCAGGAATCAAATGAAAAAGGGGATTTCCATTTTCTCCCATCGCGGAGATTGATGGCATGATGCCACACAAAGGCACCAGAAAAGGAGAAGTGGAACCTGTCTTCACACTACTGAAATTGAAGGTCCCCTGGGAGGAAGACGAATTGAACACGGGAGACCTGCAGGAGCCTAAAGCAAGAAGGGACAAATGGAAACTGGCCCCCTTACCAAACAGAACAAGACAACACCATCAATTATAATTCTCCAGGAAACACATCACAGTAAGGCTAGGCTTCCTAAACATCCATGCACTTTTACAGCAGCTGGAAAAATCCATTTTAGAGGGGTCATCATTATTTTGGCCAAAACAAGAAGGGAAGATATATTTTCGTGAATTGAATGATGGACACTTAGAGGGTCAAAGCAAAGCAATTCTCTTTTCTTTTGAACACATTAGAAATGCGATTCCATATTTTGTTACTGCAGTATTGCCTGGTAGATTCCTGTTGGTGGGTGCACCCAGGGGGTCAGGGACTACAACTATTTATCTCCATGTCCTAGTCCTATGGTTTTCCCAGTGGTGATGTATGGAAGTGAGAGCTGGACCATAAAGAAGGCTGATTGCCAAAGAATTGATGCTTTTGAATTATGGTGGTGGAGGAGACTCTTGAGAGTCCTATGGACTACAAGAAGATCAAACCTAGCCATTCTTAAGGAAATCAGCCCTGAGTGCTCACTGGAAGGACAGATCCTGAAGCTGAGGCACCAATACTTTGGCCACCTCATGAGAAGAGAAGACTCCCTGGAAAAGACTCTGATGCTGGAAAAGATGGAGGGCACAAGGAGAAGGGGAATACAGAGGACGAGATGGTTGGACAGTGTCCTCGAAGCTACGAACATGAGTCTGATGAAACTGCGGGAGGCAGTGGAAGACAAGAGTGCCTGGCGTACTCTGGTCCATGGGGTCACAAAGAGTTGGACACGACTAACAGGGCCGTCTCAAGCCGGTCGGGCGCCCTGGGGCAGAGATTGCTCCGGTGCCCCTGACCTGGTGGGTGGCCGCAGCGCGCAGCACGGCTTCCACGCAGCTTCGCCGCACAGCACCCTCCTGCCGGCCCGGCACCCTGGCGCCCTGGCACCACCGAGACTGCCCCTAGAGCCAGGCCTGACGACTAAACAACTAAACAACAACAACTTTTCTGTATAACACACACACACACACACACACACACACACACACGTACGGTATGTGCTGGATTCTGGCCCCCTAGAGGTGCAGCTGTAGGGTGCCAGATTCTTCCTAATGCTATGTCAGAGCATTCATCTCTATGGACTACGTTGCAACTTAACTATGACTCATCCAATAGGTTTGGAGATGAGACTCAAATTTATTTAACAAGAAAAGCTCCATGGAACGTATTAAGAAATTGATAATGGAATATATTACATTTTTTTAAGGCTCAAATCCAAATTTAGCTATTGTAGGGGATGCTATGAAGGCCACAAACCAAGGATGTGCATAGCTGTAAAAGGGAAATTCAATAGGATAATAATTCTAATCAAACAACAGCTTTAACATTACATCTCAATTTTGGAAATTAAACAAAAGACCACAGCTTCAAGTAAAGCGTATAGGCAATTATTACTCAGTCTAATGAAAGAATGTGAAGCCTGAAAAACTCAGCTATAAAATCTTTAAACTTTTTTAATCAATGATTTTATCAGGCTGGGAATTGAAACTCAAACCGTACCTCAGGTTAAGAACTTTACCTCAGGATGAGAACAGAAATCGCACAGTGGCAGCAGGAGGCTCCATTAGCTAAAGTGGTACCTCAGGTTAAGAACTGTTTCAGGTTAAGAACGGACCTCCAGAACGAATTAAGTTCGTAACCAGAGGTACCACTGTATGCACATTTTCCTCTCTCTATAAAAAAACCCCCCAGAAAGGTGGAGTATTTACTGACAATCAGTAATTAATGAAACCTTTACCAAATAGTATTCTAAATTATATAGTTCCTTGAAACTTGATGAATAAAACATACAAAACTATCCATAAATTATAGCCTATCACTAATGAGCAAGGAAGTATATTGAACAGACTTATTTCAGCAGAGCTCAAAATTTTCATAAATAAATAGAAAACCAACAGGGCCCCCAGCTCAGATAGCTTTTGGAGCTCATTCTACAACAAATTTAAAGGGAACTCAAATGCATATCTGAAAGGTTTTTCTAGCGATACACTTAAGTGCAACTTGTGGATATCTAATGAAGGTTAATGTTGGAAGATTCAGGACAGATAAAAGAAAGCACTTAATGCAGTACATAATTAAACAATGGAACTTGCTTCCTCGGAAAGCTGTGATGGCCACCAACTAGAATGGCTTCAAAAGATGATTAGATGAATTCACAGAGCATAAGTCTATCAATGGCTACTAGCCATGATATGCTCTCTCTCTATGGTTTAGAAGCCATATGCTTCTGAAAGCCGGTTGCTGGAAACCATAGGAAGGGAGAGAGCTCTTGTGCTCCCGTCCTGCTTGCTGCTTTCCTACAGGCATCAGGTTGGCCACTGTGAGAACAGGATGCTGAGCTAGATGGGTCATGGGTTTGATCCAGCAGGATTTTCTTGTTTACTGATGTAAGGGACGCAGGTGGCGCTGTGGTCTAAACCACTGAGCCTCTTGGGCTTCCCAATCAGAAAGTTGGCAGTTTGAATCCGCGTGGTGGGGTGAGCTCCTGTTGCTCTGTCCCAGCTCCTGTCAACCTAGCAGTTCAAAAGTATATCAGTGCAAGTAAATAAATAGGTACCACAGCAGTGGAAAGGTAAATGGCGTTTCCATGTGCTCTGGTTTCCTTTACAGTGCTCTGTTGCACCAGTAGTGGTTTAGTCCTGCTGGCCACATGACCCAGAAAGCTGTCTGTGGACAAACGCCAGCTCCCTTGGCCTGAAAGCGAGATGAGTGCCGCAACCCCATAGTCGCCTTTGACTGGACTTAACCATCCATCATTTACTGATGCAATACACCACTAAATGGAAGATGTTAGATCAGATAAACAGACACATGCAAAGGAAACACCCATCTGAAGATTAATTTGCCCAACATCTTCCTGCTTCATAATTTGAAATTGTATGTACCAAATAATACAATCCACTTTAATAACAGAAAGTTTGACATTTATGGATGAGGAGGAGAGGTCCTGTTTGATAACTAGCTAAACAGACTGGGGTCTCTTGAGTTATTTGTGATCAGCACACAAGTGAGGAAACAGTTAACCGTTGCAAAATATATATGTATGTATGGTCATTTCCTGAGCTGCGGGGTGCTGCCAAAACAACATCTTCTCACTTACTTCCCATCCCATCACATGTGGCTCTTGCATGCTATGAATTATACACACCAGAGCAGGTAAGTGCTACTTTGTCATCTAATACCTACATTCTATGAAATACATGTGATTTGTCATGTCCCTTGTTTGATCCTAAGTTTTCTTATAGTGAATTATGTCGTGTCTACTGATAAGACTATCACTGATGGCTTAACCAATTGTACATTGCTATCAAAGCAACTTGCCTAACAGCTTGCAATCAACAACTAACTCAGGGAGAGGAACTGTGTTATTAAACAGCCACAAGTAATATTAAGATTAAACCCATTTAAACATTTCTGTACTTGAGACAGGCAAACAAATGAAGTGATGATTTGTAGCAATTTTGAAACTGCTGTTCTAGCGGGCAATGAGTGTGGGAGACAATCATTTCACACAACCCCTTTAAGAATTATTAGTATGTATCTTTATCAGGAAAGCAACATTTTCAGTCTCATGTCACCATGAAAGCAGAACTTGGTTGCTTGCAGAATTCAGCCGCATTTTTTAAAATCGCAGTGCATAAAAGCAAACTGTGCTTATTGTCCCTTACATAGCCTAAAACAGTTTGTCGAAAGCGGCTTTTACAGACAACTCCGGTCTATCCTCTGAATTGTAAAAAAATTGCCAATTGCTGACCTATGGAAAATTTCAGGTACTGGAAACCTTTTATGGTCTTTAGTGCTCCTCTAAGTTCACTTCATCATCTGTGTACCATTTTGAAATGAGCCTATCTGCTTATCTGCCTTTAATGTTATTTTTACTATTAGGTCTGTATTATCCATTCTGCACGTAGTGGTTGGAGTTGGGGAGAACCCTAGGGTGCCTTGAATGATGGTCAGGGGTGCCGTGGGCAACACTGGCCTCTGTCCCTCTTTCCTTCCCTTCCTCCTCTGATGCCCCTCTCGCGTCTCTGCCTCCCAAAGGCTTGCACTGCTGTTTGTTGCAGCAGCCCTGGCTACAAGCTCCCCAGGTGAATGTTGCCTCTGGAGCTGGCATGGGGGTGCTTCTCAGGCCCCTGTGGGGCAGCTTGAGGAGGCACCTCTCTTTGTGGTGGGGCAGCTCAGAGACCAGGGGCAGTAGCTGTGACTGTCCAGAGGACTCCCAAGGAGAGGAGAGGAGAGAGGAGGCTGAAGGAACACTCCACAAGGGAGGGTGTTTGAAAAGGGGTGAGGGGCTGCTGGCTCTGCAGGCAAGGGGTGACATAACTGGGCTCCTGGGCTCCACAGCTGCAGAAAGAATGTACCGTAGTTCGTCAAGGCAGCCATGGACCCAAAAAGGTTGAAAACCTCTGTCTTAGTACATAGTTACCTTTGGGATTTCGCTACGAAACAAATACTTGCACTACTTGAGTATGATGTAAATATCTTTGCCACCTCCTGCAATTAATTTGTAGAGGACCTCAAATAGCATTTTAGTGTTGTCGCCATCCCCCACCCCCATTACAGCCTTGGCTGGTATATTCTTGCAAAACACAGAAGCACCAGGTGCGATGCATTTTGTGGGAAGACCGTGATTTACCCATATACATAGTTTCATGAATGAAAAAAAAAGGGAAAGTTTGGGTTCGGATAAGCAAAGTACAGCTGTAGGAAACCACATACTCAGAATCAACTTCCAGGCAGCTGAAGGTGGAGGAGTCACCCAGGAGAAACATCATTAGTAGAAGTCTGAGACCATGTCTGCACCGTCAGTTCACACAAGTGGATTCAAAAGAAGAGAATACTTATTTCACCAGGAATCATGTGACTTGACCCTCCTGTAGTAAGGATGTTCCCACCAATAAATCTCCTGCACTATTCACTGGTATATAGGTATGGATATTGCACATTCCTTCTGTGTATGCAAGCCTACTATGGTACACACAGGAGCAATGCAGATGTGAAGAACAATGCAGGTAATATATTTGTGCTACACCATACACAGTCTGATTGCCTTATACTGCAACTAGTATCATTTTTGTTCTCTTGGTTTCTCATTTTTTCCAACATTAAATTCAGTTCTCCATAGTTCTGTAGCAATTTTTTTAAAAAAAAAGTTCAGCATTTTAGTGTCTATTTCTCCCAATAAACACAATTTTGTATGCAGTTTTGATGAATGTATGGATTTCTGCAAGCCATTTCTCCTGAGATAATGCACCGTTCTATGTCTTTTTCACTAATGTCTTCATTTTTATGCACATTTCCCCTGAATATATAGATTTTGGTAAATGAGTGTGGATTTTGAAGGATGGCTGTGGTTCAGTCACGGCAAATTTGATAGATTTGACTTTAAATATGAGGCAGCAGCAGCCCTATATGCTTCAGGAGCCATACATGTCGATCTAATCATGCAACTGTCTTTCACAATAAGTGGCAAGAGAGGGGTTGATTCGAGTGGGCAGCAAGGATAAGAATGTTAGTTATGACTGCGCAAACCGCAACAAAAGTATATTACAGGAACAGCTTTCCTGTATCATCAACACATCCAGCAATATTTGTGTATATGAAGGGAACGCTCCACTAACTAAGGTCTATATCACCCAGCAGTAAGAATGATCACCATGCTAAGGATAGCCCCACCCACTTTTTCAGAAGTATTACGGTAACTCGTTTATGGTTACAGGACAAGTGACCCAAAGCCTTCGTTCTATCTTGTCCAAGTTGTCCTTGTTGCCAAGTGCATGTGGCAACAAAAGGTGTTTTCAGACTTAACTACCCCTTGTTGTGCTGGAAACCATCAAAAAGAAAAGCTTTGCCATTTTGAATTGTTATCAGCTTGAAGGAAAGAAGAAAAATCAGTATACGGAAATGAACATCAAATATCAAGATTTTTAACATAAGAATTAAAATAAAATAAAAAAGAGAAGAAAAAGATGGACAATCAGCAGGGGTTTCCTCCCCCCCATCAGCTTAAAAAACCTGTATAAAATTCTTACTTCACAATAACATCCAACTCTTCTACTACCGTATCCATAAACCAACCTTTCCCCCCACAGTCATCAAACCCTGATATCACAAGTTCTTTTTCCTTATTGCGCAGAAAGTCCATAAGGGGTTTCTAGTCATTAATAAATGTCAGCAGTGATTTTTCTCTACTTATCATCAGAAAGAAAAGCTGATGGTGTAGCCCCCCACTGCGAGCTTCTTCTTCCCACCATAGCTGCCAAGTTTTCCCTTTTCTTGCGAGGAAGCCTATTCAGCATAAGAGAATTTCCATTTAAAAAAGGGAGAACTTGGCAGCTATGCTTCCTACCCAGGCAAATTGAAATGATTGGTAACAAGGGAGGGGCTGGTTGGTAGAGAAGTGGTCACTTCAGAGCTAATTCACATGTTACTTCAGGCTCTACCCCACTCACTGAAGATGCTCGTTGGCACGAGCAAGATCTTCCAGAAACTACCCATTAGTTCACAGATCTCAACTGCTAGCACAGCCTTCAGCATTCAAGCGTGTTAGAGATCACCAAAGATAAAAGAGATAACATTTAGAAATCCATAGGCAAGGATGCTTTGCATGCATGTACACAATCTGCAAACTGCCTGACACTCCATATTGCCAAATGTACTTTGGCCACCTCATGAGAAGACTCCCTGGAAAATACCCTGATGTTGGGAAAGATTGAGGGCACTAGGAGAAGGGGACGACAGAGGATGAGATGGTTGGACAGTGTTCTCGAAGCCACCAACATGAGTCTGACCAAACTGCGGGAGGCAGTGGAAGACAGGAGTGCCTGGCGTGCTCTGGTCCATGGGGTCACGAACAGTCGGACACGACTAAACAACAACAAGGTTTAAGTGGAAATCACCTTTCCCCAAGTTTACTCTTTGTGGAAACACTAATGAATTTGCAAAGCTTATTTGGTTTAAGTTAAAGCAGGCTTCCTCAGCCTTGGCCCTCCAGACGTTTTGAGACTACAATTCCCATCATCCCTGACCACTGGTCCTGCTAGCTTAGGGGTCATGGGAGTTGTAGGCCAAAAACATCTGGAGTGCTGAGGTTGATGAAGCCTGAGTTAAAGGCTTGATCTTGCATGGGTGGGGAACCCTTTTCAGCCTTTACAGACAACCTTCTAGGGACTGCCTACAGGTGAAAGGTGGGACTAGAGGCATAAGCAGAGGAGGCCACAGCTATAGTTGTGGTTCTTATCTTTGTACAGTAGGCAGCATTCTGCCCATGCCGAAATCAGAGGTATCCCACCCACACTAAGCATCTCTCCATCTTCCAACCAGGCAAGCAAGAGGCATTATGACAGTTCAATGACACAAGCAAAAGCACCTGAGGGAGGCGGGGAGCATAGACAGTGAAAGGAGTAGTCTACAGAATTCTGAGGGACAGAGTTCTGAGGGTCACTTTTGAACCCTTGGAGTTTACTGCCCCAGAATTTCCACTTGAGATGAAAAGGCTAAATAGATATCCACCCATTCTGTACTTAATTACAGCCTTGACTTATCCTTCTGAGGCAGCCGATTTACCCTGTTTCTCCGAAAATAAGACGTAGCCATAAAATAAGTCGTAGCGGGATTTTTAAGCATTCAAGGAATATGAGCCATACCCCGAAAATAAGACATAGTGATAGGCGCAGCAGCAATGCCAGCCGCGGCAGGAGGAGGAGGAAAAAAATAAGACATCCCCTGAAAATAAGCCATAGTGTATTTTTTGAGGAAAAATAAATATAAGACGGTGTCTTATTTTCAGAGAAACACAGTATCGCTCTGAGGCAGTAATCCAGAGTTTTGGAACACGTTGCCAGCAATATGCTGATGATACATAGCTCTACTTCTCCTTTACATCCGCAGATGTGGCAGTGGATGTTCTGGACCATTGTATTGCCTCGGTCATGGACTGGATGAGAGCCAATAAACCAAAACTCAATCCAGATAAGCCCCATTCAACAAAATTGCCGGATTTAGATTTGATGAGGCTCTAAGCTACTGAAGGTAATTGGGCCCTTTATATGTCCAGCTGTCCTTTGTCAAGAACAAATTGTCACCTTCTTTGTGTGGTGAATATATGTTATATTGTCATTTATGGACCTAATAGGTATCTAAAGCCATTTGCACATGTTGCCATGCAACCAGTCCATGCAGAATGTAAAGGTAAAGGTAAAGGGGCCCCTGACCATCAGGTCCAGTTGTGTCTGACTCTGGGGTTGCGGTGCTCATCTCGCTCTATAGGCCGAGGGAGCCGGCGTTTGTCCGCAGACAGCTTCCGGGTCATGTGGCCAGCATGACAAAGCTGCTTCTGGCAAACCAGAGCAGTGCACGGAAACGCCGTTTACCTTCCTGCCGGAGCGGTCCCTATTTATCTACTTGCACTTGATGTGCTTTCGAACTGCTTAGGTGGGCAGAAGCTGGGACCGAGCAACGGGAGCTCACCCCGTCGCAGGGATTCAAACCGCCGACCTTCTGATCAGCAAGCCCTAGACTCTGATCAGCAAGCCCTAGACTCTGATCAGCAAGCCCAGCGCCACCTGGGTCCCTATGCAGAATGTAGGCACCCTATATATAGGAATTTCCAAATCAGTGATATTTTAGGGAGCAGGCTAGCAGGCAGGGCCCATTACTTACAGCATAGGAGTCTACAAAACACAGTTGCAATATGTAGGTTTTATTTTATTTGTTTTTTATCTTATATTTTGGAAATGTACATCCAGTTTTTTTCCTGTTAATTTTTTTGGGGGGCCCAATAGAGTGGGGCCCTAAGCTACAGCTTGTTTAGCTTACATGTAAATCCAGCCTCTGAGTTGATGTGCATCAGGTAACAGCCAACTAATTAATACCCAGAGCAGACTCACTGAAATATATCTATTTAAGTCCACTAATTTCAATGGGTCTACTCTGAGTACAAGGGAGTCTTTCTTTTTAGATTACAGCCATATTTATTTAGCATATCCGTTTGTTAGCAGAACAGAGTTTAAAGGTTCCTTTCAAGTTTCCACTCCAGTTTGTACACAGTTTTTAGCCATGCACCCTCCAATTTGTGCTGCACTTTGATACAAATCATTGCAACCACTTCCTCATTGCTCATGGCTTCTGTTTCACAGCTTGAAAGGCTGCTTTACAACACACCCCAGCATTCAGGGGCGAGCAGCGCCCGTGTAGCTGCTACACTGTTTTCAAATCACTCTGCGAGGTGACGGCTTCCACGTGGCAAGTGGTTTGTGTGCTGAGCTGCCCTCAGCAGATCAGGCAATCCTCTGCATGATGGCTCTGGACCTCAAAGGAAATCAGGCATTGTCCACTGCACAAAGACAAATGCCACAGGGTGCAAAGATGGCCATCCTGTGGCAGCTGCTATATATGCATCAGAATTTAAGGTTTTTTATTTTCAGAGCGCTTTATTTTCATCGCTATTTGGGGGTGGGATCCAAAAACGTGCCGGTACATTCTGCTTCCGCAATTGAAGTTGATTTGGTGCTCTTGCTCCCCACACCGTGAACTTTTTGCAGTAAAGAAAGTGACAGGAAAATGCACTGGCTATGCTTGATGAAATCGGAATGAATGTCTGTGGTATTTAACCTCTTCCCACAAACGTTTCTCTAAAAAACATCAGGATGATTGTTCATAAACAGTGAGTCTGGAAGTGACCTTATGTTTCTTCTCTGATGGCAGTCAAAGGAGAGGCTATTTTTCTTTTTGAGATTGTGTACATACAATGCATTTAAAGCACATGGCTTCTCCTGGGAACTGTAGTTTGTTAAGGGAGCCGGGAATTGTAGCTCTCTTAGGGGTTAACTACAGTCCAGGATTTTTTGGGGGGGCAGAACAGCTTTCAGTGTAGGTGACAATTAAGCATGATCTCTCTCTGTGTGTGTGTCTATTGTATATTTTTCAGGCAATTAGGAAGTGGGGTATGGAAATTTCTCAATAATAATGTTGCCAGAAAGATGGTTGTTGGCTCACTCATTCCCACTAGCATTCTTTCTTTTGCAATATAGTTACTGTATATAAGTAGTCATCTTGGCTAACCAGGAGTAATTGCTGCCCTTGGATGAAAACTTTCAGTAATGCAGGGGCTATTTACCTTCAAACACATTTTGTTCAGAGCCTTGATTCAAGGAAGGAAGGAAGGAAGGGTTGAGGTTGATTTTGAACAGAGAAATAGTTGAGGGAAGAAGCTATTTATCTGCTTCATTTTACATACCGTACGTGGTATGTGGAGTACAGTATGTGGAGCCCCCACTCCACTCAGCTGGCACAATGGAATGCTTCTCACCATTACCAGGAAAGGGACGCCCTCCTGCACATCATAGAGTTAGGTAGAATCTACACACATTAAAAAAACACTGTGAAAATGCTTTTAAAAAAAACATTTTGAAAAATGCATTGAATTTTGCATAGCTCCTTGTCCCATCCTGTGTCACATTTGTATATTCCACTTTACAATACATTTAAAATGTTTTATTCAGTTGTGTAGATGAGTCCATATTCCGTGGCCTGCCTCACTGCAGGGCTGTAGAGTGCAGGTTCTTTCACAAGGGGCACAAGCTCTTTGTGTACATAGGGATCGGGCTGGAAAAGCCCTTAGTCTGCTTGATTTAATGCCACTGAAATTCCAGATCCAGCAGGCTAGAATCTAATTTGGCCTGTTTTCAAGCCAGTCCTCCAAGCAGCTTACCTTCCTTTTGCCCAGCATTACATTCATCCATCTGTTCATCTATTCTGGGCGGCTTCCAACATATATAAAAACATAATAAAACATTTTAAATAAACCTTCCCTATACAGGGCTACCTTCAGATGACACAGTGGCCGGATAACTCCATGCCCTCCAACATTTCTCTGATGAAAATAGACATAATAAGGAAAAGTGGGACATTTCAGGATCAAATCAGAAACCGGTACAGCGTCTGTAAATCTGGGACTGTCCCTGGAATACAGGGACACTTGGAGGGTCTGAACTATTCCCCCCCTTTTGTATATGGATCAATGTATATACAAGAAGTGAAAGGGACATATTCATGCGTATAAAACTACTTTTTAACCCAGGCAGGGCTGGCCCCATGGCCAGGCTGGGTGGCGCAGGGCGCCAGGGCGCCCGCCCACCTGCCGTGGAGCTGTGCCCCCGGCAGCCGTGCTGTGCGCTGCGCCCGCTCGCCCACCAGCCCAACCGCGCAGCTCTGCCCTCCCGCCGCGCTGGGAAACGGGGTGGGGCCCAGGCGGGGGCGCCGGAGGGATCTGTCGCACCACGGTGCCAGGGTGCCAAATATACTTAAGACGGCTCTGAACCCAGGAAAATCTTCTCAAAAGTCAGGGGTCGTCTTCTATGCCGGGTCGTATTTCTTATTTGGCGAGTATATCCCAAACTCTATATTTTAACTGGACAAGTTTGGGGTCGTTTTATATGCCCAGTCATCTTATACGCCGGAATATACGGTAGATCACGGTATTACAGAGATCAAAGAAGCACTGGAGCAAACACAGTTCTTATTTTTGTCTCCTCAGAGTATGTGTTTATGGACACGTTCTGAAGAAAACACAAGCGAAAGGTGACTATGGTTTCCTCCAAGTGATGGGTCACTGATCTAATCCTTTTCATTCCTCTAGTCTTAGCATAGTGATTCTGCTATACAGTTGCCCCGTCTCATTGCCTGTGTAATACAATACTCCCTCAAACGAAGCTACACTAAGTCCAGCCTAAGTACCTCTAGCCTTTTCGCCCGCAGGTAGTCTCAAAGCCTGTAGGCTGATGCTGCCAATTCTGACAAAGGGTTAAAATGCAAAACGCATTCAAAAAGCATTTCCACGCCCTGCATTTGGCAGTATTGTACCTTCTATGTGGTAACACCAAGCCCGACCACAACGCCCCGTTTTCAACAAATGACTTTTACTAAAGGAAAAGTCTGCCACTTTTTAGTAGGCGGCATAGGTTATATGGCTTTCCTCTCTGCTCCACCCTGTAAATAGTTTGCTTGTAAATATATACCATACTTTTCCGTCTATTAGATGCCCCTGTATATAAGAGAACCACCCCCCCCCACCATTTTGGGGGACTCAAAGGTAGGTAGTGTTTCCCTCGCGCAGAGGCATGAAGGGAAGTTGCGCTCCAGCTAGCCAGCCGGTTGGCCAGAGGGCACCTTCCCCCCATGCCACTGCATGCGGGAAACAATCTAGGGAGTGCTTCTCGCATGCTGTGGAATCGGGGGAAGCTGCACACTACCAGTCAGCGCCCCCAGATCACTCCCCACTTGCTGTGGCATCGGAAGAAGCTGCGCGCCACTAGCCAATGCCCCCAGATCGCTCCCTGCACACAGCGGCATCTCCCCCCCCCCATGCCACTATCTGTGTATTGGATGACCCCAGTTTTTTGACATCATTTTTGTGTCAAAAAAAACCCTCATCCAATACATGGAAAAATATGGTATATCCAGATCGAATAAAGACACCAGAACGCAAGTGAATGCATTCACTCGCCGAGTAAAAAACAATCCTAGGCCACATTCACACCAACATTTAAAGACCTGCGATGCCACTTTAAACAGCCATATACAAATGATATCTGATGTATAAACTTCTTAAATAAATCCAGCAGAACAGACTATTTGAAACTATTGACTTACTACTATTTGTATGTGACCTTCAGTCAAGAACTCCAACTTCTTTACTTTAAACAGCCATGGCTTCCGCCGAAGCATTCTTGGAACTGTGTAGATTCATAGAATGGTAGAGTTGGAAGAGACCATGAGGGTCATCTAGTCCAACCCCTTGCAATGCAGAAATCTTTTGCCCAACACCGGGCTCGAACCCACGATCCTGAGATTAAGAGTTTCCTCCTCTACTGACTGAGCTATCTCATAGTTTGTTAAAGGTGCTGAGAGTTGTTAGCAGGCTTCTTTTTTCCCTCCCATAGCTATAATTCTCAGAGTGGTTTAGCAATCAATCTCTCTTCACAGGGAACTCTGAGAATTGTAGCTTCCCTCCCCCCCCCCCCCAAGAATGCCCAGCAATAGGCAGGGATTATGGAATTGAATCAATGCTCAGCAATAGCCAGGGATTATGGAATTGAATCAACAACCTAGGGGAGCCACCACAGTGGCCAGCCCTATTTTATGGAGTTTTCAGCCTGCACCCTTCGAGGAACAGTCCAGGATGCCACTGAATTCTGAAAGCCTTGCCTCATCAAAATCTCAGTCTATAATTTTTGCATTGGGTCAGAACTAGGGATGGGCGAGAAACTTGGTTTAGTTTGAATTTCAATATGAACCTAACTAATAATGCACTTCCCAAAACGATATGTGAACCGAAACACAGCTATCCTTTGAAATTCACACTTCTCCAAACTTTGTGATGCAGTTCTCCAATCAAATAATGTGCACACAAAAAACATATATCTGTGTGAACAATATATAAAACGCATTATATTAGAGAAGTTTCTTGCAAAAAAAAATGTGCATAATGTGAGATGTTTACACTAAAACGCCAACAAATTTTCACACTAACTAGTTAACATAAATAAATAAATAAATTGCAAGCCGATGCAGGAATGTGAGAAACCAAAATTAAGATTGGCAGAGTGAGAAACTCAAACTGACAGATTCATACCGGTATTTTATATCCTTAGCCAGAATCCTAGAACAGAACAACTTCATTCAAACCAATCTGAGTGGACCTTGTCCTCAGTAGCTTTTAGTGGCTGATTTGGTGTTCCCAGAAGTGTGTTGTTTGCCAGAAGCGTTATTTGCATAGTTATTTGAGGTTCTGCAGTGAAATGGCTCCTGAACTTTCTTGATGACAAATTTGGTGCAATGACCAGTTTATTTTAGTCCTGAACAGCACATGCACGCTGTCTCTTTGGCACCTGCTGCTTTTGCATCCTTTCGTATACCACATTCAGAAACAGCCAGGCTCATGCAAATCTTCTTTTGCACCTTTCATCAAAAACATTTGCTGCCTGTGACCCCTTTGGGAGGATGGCCAGGAGAGAAAGGCAATAAACTAGGGGCTTCACCCCTGCTGGCTCCACTCACCAACCCCCCCCCGCCACTTCCCCCCATTAATGTCCTACAGATTCATCTTCCCACTCTAAGCTTGCAACTACTCAGCTCGCTCTTCACCTCCCAAACCCCATTTCTGAAGCCGCTTCTCCCTCTTATTCTGCATGCCTCCCCCTCTCCCAGCATCTATTGCATCTATAGTAAGTTCTCCTTTGAGAACTCTGGGTGTTGATTTGACCTGACTCTCCCTTTCCATGGCAGCCATCTCTGCGCCACCAATCTGTGCGAGCAAATAATAATAACAACAATCAGCGTCTCGCATGCCTGGACAGATGTTTCTCGGTTTGTTTTTAAAACTGTGCACCAGACAGTTTGCACATGATATAATCTATGAAAAAAAGGAAGTCAAAAACATCAGCAGTCAAAAACACTCCCTTTATCTTGTGATGCACATGACCCTGTGGAAATATTTCCTGTCGCACTAGCCTAAATGTTTCATTAAGTGTACTGCCATGTGCTAATGAGATGCCCACCAAATGGTGGGACTGTGGATGGAAATGAGGCCAGCATGATGGACTGCAGCTGAATAAGTGGGTGAGTGCACAGACCCAGATTCCCTCCCCAAATTGTTTTGCATCCTTTCTTTCCTTCGGCCCATTTACTTCCCGTCTTGGCCTCTTGGGATTCTTGCCTCTGTCTGTGGCTTGATATGCACCCTTATTTCAGCTGCCTTCTTCCCTTTCCCCTTTCAGTACTATTCAACTAAAGAGAACATATCCTTGTTCTTCAAAAGCCCTGCTCTGTCATCCAATTATTTCTCAGGTAATCGATGTCCGCATCTTTATGGCCCGCACTCATTCTTGGCCCTTTGCTTCCAGGTCTATTAAGGATGGCAGCCTTTGCACCTGTCCTTAGTGGGCAGTTAGTCGCTAAACATGCAAATAAGATTGAGGTGACAGTGGTGATTGGTGGACTGGTTGCTGTTGTAAAAAGGGCATAGCTATCTCTCTTAAGCAATCTGCATGACGGATGCATGTTTGAAATGCATATCGTGAACTGCATCCATCTATGTGTGTGAGGACCATCTTGAGAAGGACAATTATTTCGACGCACTTCTCCTCCCTCACATCCTTTCACTTTCTTGCCTGATTGCTACTCCGCTCATTCATCTGTTGGACGCAGCAACGGATTGCATGAAAGGAAAGGTCTTTGGCCACCAGTTCTGATCTTCAGAATTCAACTTCAGTCGGAGAATGTGATAGATATAGCTTACTCTTTGGTAAGGGGTGGCCTATGACTGCTTCTTCTTTTTCTGACAGCCACAGGCTACTTCCAAGGTCTTCGACTTAGATGCCTTGCTTCAAAATCCAAAGCACTATTATTTTAAAAAACAAAACACTGTTCTACTGTATCTAAAGATTCCTGCATTGCAGGGGTTTGGACTAGAAAACCCTCGTGGTCTCTTCCAACTCTACAGTTCTAAGATTTGGTCTTGTATCTACTACAAGAGTGTCTGGAGGCGGTTGGATGGCGGATTGAGGTTGAATCCTGACAAGACAGAAGTACTGTTTGTGGGAGACAGGAGGCGGGCAGCTGTGGGGGACTCCCTGGTCCTGAATGGGGTAACTGTGCCCCTGAAGGACCAGGTGCGCAGCCTGGGAGTCATTTTGGACTCACAGCTGTCCATGGAGGCGCAGGTTAATTCTGTGTCCAGGGCAGCTGTTTATCAGCTCCATCTGGTACGCCGGCTGAAACCCTACCTGCCTGCGGACTGTCTTGCCAGAGTGGTGCATGCTCTAGTTATCTCTCGCTTGGACTACTGCAATGCGCTCTATGTGGGGCTACCTTTGAAGGTGACCCGGAAACTACAATTAATCCAGAATGCGGCAGCTAGGCTGGTGACTGGGAGCAGCCGCCGAGACCACATAACACCGGTCTTGAAAGACCTGCATTGGCTCCCAGTACATTTCCGAGCACAATTCAAAGTGTTGGTGGTGACCTTTAAAGCCCTAAACGGCCTCGGTCCAGTATACCTGAAGGAGCATCTCCACCTCCATCGCTCTGCTCGGACACTGAGGTCCAGTGTCAAGGGCCTTCTGGCGGTTCCCTCGCTACGAGAAGCCAAGTTACAGGGAACCAGGCAGAGGGCCTTCTCGGTAGTGGCACCCACCCTGTGGAACGCCCTCCCACCAGATGTCAAAAAGAAAAATAATTACCAGACGTTTAGAGGACATCTGAAGGCAGCCCTGTTTAGGGAAGCTTTTAATCTTTAAGAAATTAGTGTATTTTAATATTTCTGTTGGAAGCCACCCAGAGTGGCTGGGGAAAGCCAGCCAGATGGGCGGGGTATAAATAATAAATTATTATTATTATTATTATTATTATTATTATTATTATTATTAATCTGGATGTTTTCTTTTGCCCCGTTTTTCTCTGTGAAACACATTATGGTTTCTCATAAATAAAATGAATTAATCATGCTAATAACAGAACAAAATGTTTCCTGTAAATGAATGTTTTGAATCTCTTCACATTTTTTTCTAAGAATGTGTCAAAGTACTTTTAACAGTGAAACCAACAAGCCAACATCTTGTTGTCAGCTATGTTTAAAACATTAACCTATTTCAGTGAAAAAGTACTTCAGCCTTTAGAAAATCTCGTGCTGGCACAGACCTTCCCAAATACACAAGCAATTTGATAAATAAATCCACAGCTGTTCTAGGACTCAGCTATATAGCTGCAAATAAAATGTTTTAAGTGTATATTAAGTGCAATATACAATGTGACATTACATGATGATGGTGAGCCTTATGGGAAATGCAATGTATTTTTTAAAATGCTTTTTTAGAAAAAGCATTTTCAGAATGGTTTTTGTATGTGTGTAGATTCCACCCTAAACGTACCATTTTCATATTGCCAATTACTGTCTGAAAGAGCAGCAGATATACAAATCAGGTATATTTGCAGAACTAGCAGCAGCAGGGTCATATGTTAAGGCGTGGTCCGACTGAGGAAACCACATCCAAGTTTCCTTTCACATCTCTCCCCACCCCCGGGCAAAGTGCTATACTTCATTTGTCAACCTGGTTTCTCTAAAGCAGCACAAATAGATATGAGACAAAGGTGTGTTATGTCTTAGAATGGCACACCAAAAATAGCTGGTGCAAGTCTCAGCACCTGGTTTTCAGGGCGGTGCCTGTGCCTAGGACCCCACTTCTGGGCTTTGTTGTGGGGAAGGCAGCATCACATCAAAGAGGCACTAATTTCCACAGAATGGGCCTTGTGATGTCTAAGAGCCATTGCGAGGGATGTGATTTCACAGTGAGCATCTGCAACAAAGCAAGCTGCCTCCTATATTCTGAATAGTTGGCATAGAAGAGGGGAAATTTGGAAGGTCTCACTTTTGGAGCCCATAAATCAGAGGTTGCCTATCTTTCTGGACCAGCGAGCACATTCTGAATTTTGAGAAAGTGCTGCGGGTGCTGTCAGAAAATAGCTGGTGTGTGTGGCATAACACAAAACTAGAGAGGCAGCCACTCCCGCCATCCTTATGCATACCATGGTAAGACAGCTACCGGTATATCCTACTGGTCGTGACTAATAAATAATAATAATAATAATAATAATAATAATAATAATAATAATAAATACCCTGACCATCTGACTGGGTTTCTCCAGCCACTCAGGGCGGCTCCCAACAGAATATTAAAAACACAATAAAACATCAAACATTAAAAACTTCCCTCAAGAGGGCTGCCTTCAGATGTCTTCTAAAAGTCAGGTAGTTGTTTATTTCCTTGACATCTGATGGGAGGGCGTTCCACAGGGAGGGCACCACTACCAAGATGGCTGTCTGCCTGGAGGAGATCACACCATATTTTACATAACACATACAAACACACACACACACACACACACACACACACACACACACACACTGCTGCTGCTGCTGCCTAAAAGCAACAGAGAGCATTTCTCAGTACCAGGGGAAAATACACAAGGTGGCTAAACCACACTCCCTCTCATTTCACAGAAATCGCTTAGAAGGTACCTACACATTTTGCCACATAACTTTCTTTTTAGAAAAAACTAGAGACTTACCGTATTTTTGCGTGTATAAGATTAGGTTCCCCCCCTAAAAATTACTGACCAAAATTTGGGGGCGTCTTATACACGGATAGGTCTTCCCCCATTTTCTTAAATCAGAACCCCCAAAATAGGGGGCGTCTTATACATGGAGGCATCTTATAGACAGAAAATATGGGACTTATTAGAAAAAGAAACAGCTTTGAGCCCAGGGGCAGCTGTGAAATCTATATGGGCAGCAGTTTAGTGACCCCTGCCCTAAATGATAAGCTGCAAATGTTGGCATGTGTAGCTTGCTTATCATTTGAGGGATACAGAAAGAGGAACCTTCCAAATCCTCCCTTCTATACAACTGTTAAAAATTATGTATGATAACAGTACAGGAAGCTTGCCCCACCCCTCTGCATTAGTTTACAGTGTTCCTTTGCAGAATGAAGCAGCAAGATGAAGCAACTTTTCACCACTGGTGTAGGCTCTCCAGCCTGCCGTTTGGTGTGGAAGGTTCAGGTATTTACCTGCTTCTTGAAAAAGGCTGCCTGCTTCTTCAAGCAGCGAGCATTTTCAGCAAAGAAGCATCCCTTGACCTGTTCCAAGCAGCAAGCTGGTGCACCTCCTCTTGAGTAGGTCTTGGAGGGGGTGCACTGAATGAGTTGTCTCCTTTCTAAGATCAAAAGCCAAAATACTTAATTTGAGTACGACGATGGCATAGTATCTCAGTAAATATCAACAGTGTGCTCACACCCTGACAGTTCTGGTCACTCCATTAGCTATGTAATATTTAGATATTTAGCATTTAATCTTTTCTAATAAGATATGCTTGTGCATGACTCAAGTTGTAGCACAATGATATGGTGCTTTTCATCAAAAGATCCACACTGTGGTTTGAAGATTTCATTACTTAATCGGTAGCTGTGAGGTTATTTTTTTGGTCAGTTTGATTTACTTTGCATTTGTCAACACAGAGATGTCATGCAAAGTCAGATATATGGGATGGAAATCTCTGCCTTTTACATCTTTGGCTTAATCTCTGAGGTTGACCTTTCTGTTTCGGCAATAAATGGTATATGGTTATAATCGCCGCCATCTTCAGTATTGGTTACGTGAAGAAAGGAAGCAATCCGTCACTTGACCAATGCAAAGGAACCACAAGAAAGTCTGCTTAACTGATGGACCTTTTCCAGTCCTGTCATTCTGTGGTGTGGTAGTGACAATAATATAGTAAATTGCTGGGAACCCAACAAGTCTTTCAATACAGGCAGATCAGCCCCAAATTCTTTACAAATGTTGGTGAAAATGTACCTTTGTCAACCTGGTTGGCTCTAGTTCCACTGAGACTAGACTGGTTTAACAGAGAAACATTAAGGATTTGGGGCCACGTATGTCAAAACATCTGAGCTTCCTAAATGGTGAAACTTCTCAGCTTCCTAAATTGGATATGTTTTATTCAAACCGTAGGTTAAAAATAATGATTGTTTAGTAACTTTTAAAAATGTCTACTCAATAAATTCTCACCTCAAGCTGAGAGGGCGGTGGTTCTGGTCTGACACTACCTTTAAACACTTGTGCATTTGAGAAATTCTCCTCTCTCACATCAACTGCCCTTATATTGCTCTTGCTTCAGCAGTGAAGCAGGTCAGAATGGGAGGAAAGAAGCCTTCCGATCCAGACAGACCCACCCATCCTTCCCCAGGACTGCACAAGTGCCTGCTTAGCTGCACATGAGCTGTTTGGAAGGAAGAGGCAGCACATGGAAGTATCTGAGAGTTGGCTAGGGAGCCAGACAACTAGTGTGGATATCCCTAGTCCTGGGGATGCCGAGATCTGATGGCTCCTCAGGGCACTGGCAGTGCAAAGGTCTGCTGGGAGGTCCTGCACTCCTTGCTCCTCATCTGCAGAATGAAACCTCAGGTTCTGAGGTCTGGGCATGGCTGAGCCATGGCATTCTGCCATCGACTGAGGGGATGTGGGCAGTACCTGAGGAGAGAGCCTTCTCACCTGTGGTACCCTGCCTGCAGAATTCTCTCATCAAAAGGAGAATTCTTAATTAAGTCTTAAATAATTAAGTGAAAGCTTTCAATCTCCTGAGGGTTTTAATTCCTGCTGAAATACACAGACAGAGTCCTACCTCCCCTGAAACATCTTTCCCATTCATTGCAGTGGACAGGCCAGCTCATGGCATCCAACCCTTTGAGTATACACTGATCAGTGCCTCAGTGCTACCTAAATGATGCATTATTAAGCATAAAATAATTATAATAAAAACAGGTATTTTTATATCTTCCAATATAATCTTGGGATGTGCCTATTGATGCAATATTGCACTTTTGCACTGGTTGTGTTTGTATTATGTTCATAGTAGGAACAACTTGTTT
This sequence comes from Zootoca vivipara, assembly GCF_965207765.1. Classification (NCBI taxonomy): domain Eukaryota; kingdom Metazoa; phylum Chordata; class Lepidosauria; order Squamata; family Lacertidae; genus Zootoca; species Zootoca vivipara. The sequence goes on along the minus strand of NC_142587.1, from coordinate 33,270,351 downwards.
TTGCATTTTACTTATGGCAGCAACATCAGCCATAATAACCATGTAAGTATTTTTTACGCAACAATCTGAAGATATTACACTATTGCATAATAGTAAGATATAAGGGAAACTTGGTGGTGGTGGTTTTTATATAGCTGGAAATGGATTTAGCCATAAAGGAAGCTGGAAAATCGATGTCATTGTTGCTACATGTTGTTTTCACTTATCTCTTCTCCACCCTAGGTTGCAGACCTCAGTCACATGACAGAATTCTGCAGAGCCTCAAGCGCCAACAAGCCCATCATACGGAATGTATTCAAATATTACCAATTCACCTCTGGACAATGCAACCATTAACATGCTCCAGAACCAAGCTATCATGGTCGCCTTGCCAGTTGTGTACTCCCTGACAGCAATCATCAGCATCCCTGGAAATGTTTTCTCCCTCTGGATACTCTTCTTCCACATCAAGCCCAGAACCACCTCAGTCATCTTCATGATTAATCTTAGCATCACCGATCTTGCGCTGGCTTCCTTTCTCCCCTTCCAGATTATATATCACTATGATGGGAACAACTGGACTTTTGGCAGGCGGATGTGCAGCATCGTCACGGTGATGTTTTACGCAAACATGTATTGCTCCATAATCACTATGACCTGCATCAGTTTGGAGCGCTACTTGGGAGTGGTCAAACCAATGACATCCCAGAAATGGAGAAGAAAGAGGTACGCGATTGCATGCTGCTTTGGAATGTGGTTTCTTGTTCTGTTAGCCCTATGGCCATTAGAAGCGGGAGACCTGACTTTCGAAGTGAAAGAACTGAACATCACCACATGTTTCGATGTGCTTAAGTGGAAAATGCTTCCTAGTATCGGGGCATGGGCAGCTTTCCTTTTGCTGCCCTTCTTCTTCTTCTTCTTGCTCCCGTTCATAGTGACCATAATCTGTTACTTTAGCATTATTCGGAAGCTGATCCAGGCCTCTCAGAAATATGGCAATGGGCAAAAGACACGGTCTATCTACTTGGCCACCATAGTCGTCTTGGTGTTCATCATTTGTTTTGCTCCCAACAACTTTGTCCTGCTGGTGCACATCATCTGCCGCCTCCGTAAACAGGAAGGCTACTACCACATTTACAAACTCACCTTGTGCCTCAGCTGCCTCAACAACTGCATCGACCCGTTCATTTACTACTTTGCATCCAAGGAGTTCTATCAGACGTTCATGCAGGTGATCGGCAAGAAGGTATCTCTGATGGAAAGCTGGGAAAGTAGAAGGGAAAGCATGCTCACTGCCAGGACGACGTCGGCAAGATCGATGTCAAGCGGACACGCGGAAGGGATGGCAGTGCATACACCCTTTCTGCAAAGAAGTGAAAGTGTGTTTTGACACCGGGGTTCCAATGGGAAGCGGGTGCCATCTTTGCTCCGTAAAATGAAACCATAGCACTGGTGTCATTGACTGAAACCACTGCTGGTGTCATTGGAAGGTATAGATATCAAGGAACACCTTGACTTGCGCACCAAAAGCAGAACTACATGTTACTGGAGAGACATGGCGCTGCTCCCCTCAAATGGCATTGTTGTTGTTTAGTCATTTAGTCGTGTCCAACTCTTCGTGACCCCATGGACCATAGCATGCCAGGCACTCCTGTCTTGCACTGCCTCCCACAGTTTGGTCAAACTCATGTTCGTAGCTTCGAGAACACTGTCCAACCATCTCGTCCTCTGTTGTCCACTTCTCCTAGTGCCCTCAATCTTTCCCAACATCAGGGTCTTTTCCAGGGAGTCTTCTCTTCTCATGAGGTGGCCAAAGTATTGGAGCCTCAGCTTCAGGATCTGTCCTTCCAGTGAGCGCTCAAATGGCATTACTTTTATTATTTATTAAATATCCATCCAAATATTATGTTCTCCTCAAACCTCCCTTTAAGGGCAGTAAGCTAATCATGTGAAGAAATGTCATCATGCCATGCATTTCAGCGCATGTCTCAACATCACCCAGGAATATGGGGCCAGGGTGGAAAAACTATGATATGATGGCATTACATCAAGGGATAAGTAATATAAATTATGGGGGACTGGGGTAGAGTTTGAGACAGGGTTACAGCCTTTCATGGCACCCCAAATGTGCTGTAATGTGGAGTTCTGCCCTAAGGAACCAATTCTAAAAAGGCATTCACTTACTTGCTGAAAATAAATGTTTAACATTCACCACTTTCCCATCTCTTTTCGGCTCATGGCAGTCAAACCATTTGCAACTCAATCCTCTCTGTTTTGACATACTGTGTCTATAGTATCTAGGGAATCTACTTTATGGAGATCTTAATGTTAAGCTTGAAAGTGCTGCCAAAGGTCAGCAACACCTTCACCCACTTACTTAACTATGAAACATTCAATGGGCTGCACTTTTGTATGTGTGCAAATACAGGTTCCATTGTCTCTTGAATTATTCTTTTTTTTTTGAAATCATTTCCGGCCTTGCTTCTAAGTTTGAGTAATTGTTTTTAATTTCCACTTAATGCAGTTTATACAATTTGATCAACAGAACTTTCAAGCTTAATATGGAGATACCAATAAAGTTTATTTCCTTGTTTCATAGGCAAGTCAGTGAGTGCAAGTGCTACTGACCTTTGGTGGCACCGTAAACAAAAATATTAAGACACACCAGGCAGTCTTACATGAGATTTAAACTGAGGTATGAGGTTATCATATTAAGTGTTCCATTGATGGAATAAGTAAAGGTGTGGCTCATTCAACAGCTGCAATCTTTTCAGAAATCTTCTGGATCATTAGTGCAACAAACAGAGCTAGAAACCAGAAGTGTGAGGACCCTCCAATGTATAATTCATGGTTGTATAAAATGGGAATCTGAGCTGAGTTTAATCCTATAGCTAATTTTAGAAGTTGCTGAAGCGATTTATAAGATTCTAGTCCTAACTAAAGGGGAATGTTTTGTAAGTTTTAAAGTTTGAGTGTACAATGTTGGGATTTTCTTAATGGTATGACGCCTGTGTTTTTCCTATTAAAAGCAATATACTGTGGTAGAAAACGGTGAATGATTTCAATTTCAAAAGCAGAATTTATTTACTTACATGAAGTGCTTAGGGGGGGAAATAGGCTGTATTTCTTTACCCAAGCTTTGCTGGAAGTAACCTCCCATGACCTCAATGAGGCTTATTTCTGAGTAGACAAAGACATTGTAGGGTTGCACTTTATTATCCTGAGACAGTTATCCAAAGAAAAAGTTTGCTTGCTTTTTAGTGCACGGGCGTGCGCGCGCGCACACACACACACGTGCATGTGTGTGTGTGTATGTGTGATAATTTCAAAAGTCCACTTTTCCGCTTGTCCAATGCCTAGAAAGCAGGGGTCTGAGCTGTTTTCCACTTGACTAGCAAACAGTAACCTTTGGAAATCCCGATCGCTGTTTGCTCCAATTGAGCACTAAAGAGTTTTCCCTGAGTGATGGGAAGCAGCGGGAAATGTTACTGCAGTGGACACCTAGTAGAAAAGGTAGCACAGGCAAGTCTGAATGGTACTTCACAGACATGTGGACAAGCAATGCAAGGGGAAAGACTCAGTGACAAAACATGTGTTTCTCACACAGAAGATCCTGAGTTCAATACCCAGCCCTTCCAAGTAGGACTAGGAACACCTCCATCCAGGGCCGGATTTAGGTTTGATGAGGCCCTAAGCTACTGAAGGTAATGGGGCCCTTTATATGTCCAGCCGTCCTTCGTCAACAACAAATTGTCGCTGTTTTTTGTGTTGAATATACAGTCATACCTCGGGTTAAGTACGCTTCAGGTTGAGTACTTTCAATTTAAGTACTCTGCGGACCCGTCTGGAACAGATTAATCCACTTTCCATTACTTTCAATGGGAAAGTTCGCTTCAGGTTAAGTACGCCTCAAGTTAAGTATAGACTTCCGGAACCAATGAAGTACTTACCAATTAAGTGCTATATGGCAATTAAGTGCTATATGGTAACTTATGGACCTAATAGGCATCGAAAGCCATTTGCACATAACAAAATATGTATTTTTACAGTGATATTTTAGGAAGCAGACTAGTAGGTGGGGCCCATTACTTACATCATAGGAGCCTACACAACACAAAACACTGTTGCTGCGTGTAGGTTTTACTTTATTTGTTTTTTATCTTATATTTTGGAAATGTACAGCCAGTGTTTTTCCCCTTTAATTTTTTTTTGCCCCCCCCCCCAAGAGAGTGGGGCCCTAAGCTATAGTTTGTTTAGCTTATATGTAAATCCAGCACTGCCTCCATATGAACTCCTGGCAGTTGTTGCTGGTCATCTCTGCAGACGGGGTTAGATGGGTCTGAATAGAGTTCCCCTTCTTTCTCACAAAACCCACCCATGGCTACCTCCCCACCATGCCCAGCTTTCTTAATTTCAGGGTGTGTGTGTGTGTGTGTTTATATGTACTCTTCCAGATTCTCACTATTTTCAGGTGGGCTCCATTCACATACTGAGCTGAGCAATTATAGCATACATTCCAAGCGTCCTGATTTTCCAAGGACAGTCCTGAAATTACAAAAGCCCAACCAGCTTCTGATTTGATCCTGGAATGTCCCCGTCTCCCCGGCCACTGCTGCTGCCGCCAAGCTCGAGGAGGAGGAGGAACAACTGGTGCTTGTCCTGAGCAGTGGCAGCAAAGGAGCATCCCATTGATGCTTCTCCATGGCCGTTGCTGCTGGCCTACCCACTTCGGCAGCTTGTAGCGGTTGCTGGAGAGCGGGTGAAGAGGAGAGGATGCTGCCACCAGGGCCCAGCCCTACGTGACACACTGGTTCTGAGGGAAAGGCAGAGGGCAGGGCCACCCTGGGTGGGAAGAAAGGGGGAGCAGAGCAAACTCCATGGAGTCTTGATTACTATATTTTTAAGGAACACTTTGTGCATCCATGTGACTAATCTTGCCCCTTTCTAAAACTTAATTATCTCTCTGTGTTTGGAAATCGACCAAAGAATAAAATAAAATAAAATTGCAATTAAGGGGCTTTCTCAGGATGGCGCAGGGTATGTGTGCTGAGTCCTGTGGGGTGATGGTGGTTGCAATTGCCTTTCTTCCAATAGGAAATGCTGGGGGGGGGCACAAAAATGGCAGGGTTGAGGTGGGTAGATGGGTTACAGTAAGAAATCTGAAGAATGTTGAAGGGTATCTTATAGTTCATTGAGAGGTCTTATGCAACAAACCCACTTCCCCCCAAAGAATGTTTTTTTTTGCAATAAGGACTGTGAAGGGAAATTGCATTGAAAAGTGTGTGGCGTAACACTTGCTTTAACACAACATCATCTAACCTCCTTGTAAACAAATCAGAATAGTTTTGAAAGAGCCAATGTGATCTGATCTCCCTGAAAACAAACCAGGACAAATGCCCACATTTTGTTGTTGCTATCGTTAAGCAATCGGGAATAAAAAAATGCTTGCTGATCTACTGCCTTTGAGAAGCAGCAGAGATACCTTATGCCTAGTTGCTTGTTTGAACAAATGAATGGGATGTCAGTGCAGCAAGTCCACAACAGACTGCTGCATGGAACCACCTCAGTGGTGCTTAGGAATGCAAGTTTTTTTGGCTTTTTTACAGTGGCCACAGGATGATGTCTTCAGCAAAATGCCATCCCGTTACCCCCCACCCCCAACCCAATGTAATTGAGATTTACCACAAGTTTCCACAAGTGCTTCTATTTATTGAAATAGAAAACCTGGATTAAAGAGGGAAATAATATGTGGCAGCATTTTTATGAGGATGGCAGGTGAATGCTGTGCACACTTTGCAAGCATGAGCAGAACCAAGACCACAGTGAGCTGCCACATGGGAGTGCAGACGATTAAGGGAGGGAAAGAAAGAAAGAATAGTCTTAAAATCTCACTGTTGAATTATTAGACTGACCTCTTGTGGTCAATTCAATGAAGAACCCCCAAATGATTTTTCTCCCAATTGTAGGCACCTGTATGGTAGTAGTTCTGTTTTGGGGGGACAGGGGGCGGGCGGGTGTGGGGGACTTCCTGGTCCTGAATGGGATAACTGTGCCCTTGAAGGACCAGGTGCGCAGCCTGGGAGTCATTTTGGACTCACAGCTGTCCATGGAGGCACAGGTTAATTCTGTGTCCAGGGCGGCTGTCTACCAGCTCCATCTGGTACACAGGTTGAGACCCTACCTGCCTGCAGACTGTCTCGCCAGAGTGGTGCATGCTCTAGTTATCTCCCGCTTGGACTACTGCAATGCGCTCTACGTGGGGCTACCTTTGAAGGTGACCCGGAAACTGCAATTAATCCAGAATGCGGCAGCTAGACTGGTGACTGGGAGCGGCCGCCGAGACCACATAACACCTGTCCTAAGAGACCTACATTGGCTCCCAGTACGTTTCCGAGCACAATTCAAAGTGTTGGTGCTGACCTTTAAAGCTGTAAATGGCCTCAGTCCTGTATACCTGAAGGAACGTCTCCACCCCCATTGTTCAGCCCGGACACTGAGATCCAGCGCCGAGGGCCTTCTGGTGGTTCCCTCACTGTGAGAAACAAAGCTACAGGGAACCAGGCAGAGGGCTTTCTTGGTAGTGGCGCCTGCCCTTTGGAACGCCCTCCCATCGGAGGTCAAGGAGATAAACAACTACCTGACATTTAGAAAACACCTAAAGGCAGCCCTGTTTAGGGATGTTTTTAATCTGTGATATTTTAATGTATTTTGGCATTTGTTGGAAGCTGCCCAGAGTGGCGGGGAAAACCCAGCCAGATGGGCAGGGTATAAATAAATAATAGTTCTGGGATTTTGTCACCGGTTGGAAACGTTTTTCTTTCGTCTGGCATTTTCAGGCACTTATTTTTGATTCAGTGTTATGTGTATTGTAATATATAGGAATAATTTAATAAATATTTTAATGATTTCATTGCCTTGAGTTTTTCATGAGTTGGCAGTTTATAAATATTCCAATGAATATTCCAATGAAACGAAAGAAATATGTTAATGTATACATTGGGATATTTTGCATAGGAGATTTAAAATGATTTCCCACTGGATCTCCTTTATTTAGAGAACATCTAGATGTGTACTTGTGCAGACTTGTGTTCTGTCTCATGCATAGGAGCCAGTTCCTGGGGCCAAGGTCCCTCAGCCCCCCCCCCCCATAAAATATTTGAATGGGCTGGGCCCCCATAGTTGATGGGCAATGCCATTCAAATGTGTGCCGTGTCATGTGATCAATTATGTGGGGTCCATTATGCAGCCACATTTGATCCATTATGCAGCCCCAAAAGTCAACAGTCATGTGCATTATCAGCAGATAATGAGGCTTGCCAAATTAAGAATAAAAATCTTTAGAAAGGGGAAATTCCACTACACCCACCACCATCATCCCAGTGGCAGACCTCAGAATCTCAAATTTCAGCAATGAGAGTCCTCAGTGAGAAATCGGGGGGGGGGGGAGCAAAAAGCAGAACTCCACATCGCCATCTGGTGTCACTGTGTTAGAATGCATAAACAACGCATATACAGTAAAGCAATTTTTTCTTTGCCAATGTAGCTGTGTCCTCAGTGAGAGACCCACTGTCTAAGATTTCCATATCTCACAGGGTTGGTGAGTGAAAGTCACTTATGTCAGTGGTAGACTTTGGTGGACTTTCAGTACCTCCCTGTGCATTGCAACACCCTAATTTGATGCCCACCCTGCCTCGCGTCTCACAGAATCACCCTCCATTGTTCATCACTATTGCATTGCCCCCTGTGACACCCTCTCAGTTTTGCACCCGGGGCAAGAGAACCGGTCCCTAAATCTGCCTCTGTTTCTGTCACCCTGAGCTCCTTGGAGAGCGTTGGTGAGATATGAGCGGAATAGAAATCGTAATCCTGCAGGCAGGAACTGACATTTGTAAGCTGACATTTGGGAGTGTGTTGTTGTTTTTTGGGTGTGTGTGTGTGTGTGTGTGTGTGTGTGAAGGACAAAGATGCTTTGAAATAAATAATAATGAAATAATAAACTGTATGCTTTTCTATACAAATGTTATGTTGCTATGTTCTAGCAAAGCAAGAAACAAAAATATGTTTGTCTTAGGAAACAAAATCCTCCCTGCTAGGCTTTCTATGGAAAAGTTCAAACACCCCAATGTCAACAAAGTAAACCATGCCTAATAAGTTAACACAGGGACCAGGTGACCCTGACAGGTAATCATTATAACTTACTCCAGAACAAATTTTGAGAAAACCAAAGGATGAAGTGAGCAAGTTGATTGAGATGGAGAACAATGACACCAGGAGTTATCAGGAAAGTAGTGGCCTAGGCTGGATAGGCAGGTCAAAGGTTACTACGTCCAAGGTTTCGTTATGAAACTGTTGACTTTTACAAATGTGTAATGTATTTTTCCTTTCACAGTATGGATTATAGACACAGAGAGCACAGTCTGTATAGATAACAATTTTACTGTGTTGTACAGGGAAATTGGTTCCTAAGTACCTGTGGTCTTCTGTCAAAGTCATTCCTAGCTGCAAATCACTGTGGGAAAGCTGTAAGGGGCAGAAGTGTATTTATGGCAGCAATAAAATAAAATAAGATCTGGTTAAATTTGGCAGAAAACCCAACCTTCTTGAAGCCCATAGCTGCCAAGTTATCCCTTTTTTTAAGGGAAATTCCCTTATGCTGAATAGGCTTCCTCGTGAGAAAAGGGAAAACTTGGCAGCTATGTTGAAGCCTAAAAACGGAAAACTTTACAGGACTCTAAGAAAATCATGGATCTGTTCAAAATTATAGTTTGTATAATTATGTGGGCCTTAGATTTAGTCACTTCTTAATTTTTTTTGGTATTTGATTCTTCTCTCAAGTTGTTTCTACCTGCAGAAGACCAAAATGTGACACACACACTCTCAGCTTAGAGCTGAAAATTTAAGCAAATGAGAGATACGATTTGGTAAAAGACATGGTTCTTTTTTGTTCGCAGATATTTTGTCATATTTAATTACGTCTCACGTCTTTAGTGTGTGGCGCTCTTTTGCTTTGTGTTCCATCATTTAATTTTTTTTTATTCTGTCTAAAGCTGGAAGCAGCCTAGGTCACTCTGGACCACTGAAACAGAGTATCCCTGATCATTGTTCTTGCTGGCCAGGGCAGGGAGCATCATACAGGCACTCAAAGGCTTGGCCGGTATTCTCTGTAAAACGGACTGCAAACACACACAGGAAGGTAAAAAAGAAGGTAGCGATGAAATCACCGTGTTTTCCAGGCTTAAAGATGTTATATAGCGGAAAGGCCATACAAAAAACGGTCACTGCATTGGCAATTGAGGCCAGTGGCATCAAGTGCTGGGCAATGATTATTTCAGAAGGTAGGGACTCCTCATCGTTTAATGGTATGCATATAATGTTGGCTTTCTTCATTGTAATTCTACGCACGGAACAGGCGCCCCAGGTCCCAATCCCTTCAATGCCAGGTTTGTTGCTGCCCATGATGTTCTCAACCTGGCACACTCTCCATTCAAGATTGGCAGATGATGGAGCTGATGCTCATAATTTAGCCGTAAGAGCCAGGACCAAGGCACCCAGTTGAAAACAGGACACCCTGCACAACAGCTGTACCGGAAAGAAGCCTTAATGTGCCCGGGGTGGAACTAGAGCTTTGGTACTGGGAAGGCTGGCAATAGAAGGCATGCTGGAGAAAACCAGACAAAAGATAAGAGTTAGATAGTTAGGTGCAGTATCCTATGGACAGCTCCTAAAGTTTGAGCAATTAGTGATGTGCAGTTAAAACAATGCCATCATTCTAGGGCAAATTCTGCATTTCCCCCCCTTGAGACGTAGGAATGGAAAAATCTGCTGTACCTGCAATCCTAAGTGCCAGGAATCAGACTTCCCCAGGGGTGAAGAAATTGCAGACCCGCACAACCCCTTTTGTTGCATGGGCCCTAGGGTGATGACTTTTTTACAACCTCATTTCCCTGTATCATAATTTGATGAGCTTTCATTAAAGATTAGATAAAATCTTACTTTCAAAGAGATTTGATTAAAAAATAACCTCACGCGCAAAATGATTTTTAAAAATTTATTTATCAGTTTTTTGACCATTTTTTGAAGTCACTGTAAGCAGATATAAAATTGGACCCAAGCTTTAGAGTCACATATACAGTATACAACATTACATAGGGTCATCAAACACACAAGGAAGCTTTTTTTTTTTTAGCTGCAGTAACAGTATAGACGCCGCTAGAGGACGATGTTATGCTACCTCTCCTGTAGGTTCTTTTCCCAGCATGCCCGGCAGGGTCTGCTGGCTGAGTTTTGAGGTCCCAAAAAGGGGCTTTTACCTTGCACAGGTGTGACATTTGTATACCCTATGTCGCCAAGAACACTCCCCATTGTGGAATGTGGTGTTGTGTCCAGATTTGATACAATATATATATAGAATTGTTAATATAATTTTATGAAATGGTAAAACGGCATACCAAAAAAATTAAAACGGTTTGTGCGTAACCTTTTTAAATATTTCAATGGAATATACCTCATTTTAGCCATTAATAGGCAAAAGTTCATCCATTTGTGCTACAGGAAATAATTTTTGAGGAAAAAAATTGAAAAAGTCATCACCCTAATAAGTGGGCTCTTGTCTTGTCCACTCCTCCTCTGCATTCCTATGCTTTTCTGCCTTCCCTCTCCATTGTCAAAATGTCAGGCATGATCCAAAGAAAGTTACGCATTCTACCCTTGAAAGAAAGTTTGGTGCAACAGACCAATACAGCTACTGTTCAGGACAGAATCCTTTCTGACTTTAATCCTCATTCTCTCTCTCTCTCTCTCTCTCTCTCTCACACACACACACACACACACAATGTGAAAAGCCTACCAAGTGGCTCTCAGACAGGACAAAAGGAAATAAAAGTCAATTTGTTCTTATCTGAGAAAGAACAATGTTGGTGAGGAACTGAGGGGTGCTGCGTATATGCACCTACATGAGATCAGTTCTTCAACCAGTCTCTGTATGCAATGACTTTTCCCAGGGCTTTCTCTTCATGTGCCTGACCTCAGAGAAGACCTGAGAAGACTGAAGCTGGTCTGAGCTGGTCACTAAAGCAACTGCCCCTTGGAGTTCTGAGGCAGTTAGAATGCAGCTTGCTTTGAACGCTTGGAACAACACAAATCATAACTCCAGGGTACTGGTCGTTCGGAATGTTTGGCAACTGCTTGGAGGCAGTATGCATTTGAATACCAGTATGATCCTGGCACTTTGAAAATACACTTTTTTGTTAGACGTGAGCTTATGCAAAGATTGGGTACAAAATGTGGAAATAAACACTCCAAGCTGCCAGTTCCAAAGGAATGAGCGAGCAAGATTTGAAACAAACGAACAGACAAACAAAAACAAAGAAATATTTAGTTGTTTCCATTGGGTTTGAACACCACTTTGAATTACAGCAACTTTATTCAGTATTACTGGTGGATCTGACTAGTCCAGTATCCCTTTTCTAAAAATGAAAAGCTTTATAAAAACTCTATGGCGACAGGCAAGTATTATCTCCATATTACAGCCCGCCAGAGGTGTGGAGACGTCTGGTACTGTGAAATAAGTTATTGCTTAAGTTAAGACCACTCTGTAAATTCACGGAGAGGGGGATCTTTGAGTCAGAATTCCCAGCTCCTTGGTTGCTTTCCAGGTCACCCTACTGTCGCTGGTCCCCAGGTAGACTCTTTTGAGATTCGCTGGTTTTTATGTGCTATGGACTCGTCATATTTGTTTGTAGATTTATAAAAGTCGTCTGCAAAGTGTTGTGACGTGGGGTTTGTGATTTCAGCTCTCTTGACAAAACATGCTGGAGACAGTTCTCTAGTAACAGCTCTTTATTAAAGTGAACAAGACTGAAGACTGAGGAGAGGAAAGCTACATTTATAGGGACAGGGGACTAGCTAGGAAGGGATACATTTTGGAGGGAACAATATCAAGCAATCACAGTGCTGCCTTTTGGAGGAAACCAATAAGACAGAGGATCCAAATACAGCAGCTTAAATGAACCAATAGTAGCTGTACCCTCTGGAACCAAAAGGCAGTTACTTTATCCTAATGCAAATACAGACAATAATAATACAGATATAAAATCCTTTGACTCAATACACAACACCCCTCCCCCCCTAGTGAGCACAGCAGACGTAATCCCTCAGGTACTGTGGGGTCCTACAACTTCTACCTGATCTCCTGACAACAGGTGTTGCAGGTTCTGGATTGGGTGTTACCTGTGGTGGAGGGGCTGCTATAGGGGTTTCATCAGGAACAGATGGAGTCCCAGACATCTCAGGGTCCCCGACCTGTACCTCGTCATCATGAGGACTAGCAGACCCTGGTTCATTTGCTGAAGCCCCTGGTGACTGTACCTCTGGACCATTTTCACTCTGGTCTTGCAGCTGTGGGTCATTAGCCAGGGATGAATTATCTGACTCCTCCCTGCTGAGCGCCCGGCGCCTCAGCTGATCTATATGTCTCTTCCAAACTTGCCCATTTTCCAAGGTCACATAATAGGACACAGGTCCACTAGCCCGGGTGATCACACCGGCCACCCACCGCGGACCTCGTGAATAGTTCCTCACCCAGACCAGATCTTCAGGGGCGAGATACCTTGTTGTGTCAGTCTCAGCCTGGGGGGTTGCTCTTGAATTACGGTTTGGCATTTTATCTGGGTGGACATAATCCAGCACCGTTACCAGTCTTCTACCTAAGAGCAGCTCGGCTGGCGACTTGCCCGTCGCAGTACACGGCGTCGCATGCTGCAAAAATAACATTCGCGCAATGCGAGCCGACCAGTTACCCTCCATTAAGCGCGCAATGGATTCTTTGGCTGTTCTTACCATGCGCTCAGCCTGCCCATTGGAGGATGGGTGAAAGGGCGCGGATGTGACCCCTCTTATAAAGTTATCAGCCAAGAATGCCCTGAATTCTTGGGATACAAAAGCTGCCCCATTATCTGATACAATGGTCTCAGGTAACCCGTGGGTAGCAAACAGCTGCCTCAACACCTTGATTACGGCAGCTGATGCCATGCTAGGGACCATCGCCACTTCTAACCATTTGGAATATGCATCAACGATAACCAAAAAGACCTTCCCTTGGAATGGCCCAGCAAAATCTATGTGCAGCCGGCTCCAGGGAGTCCTGGACTGCTCCCACCAGTGGACTGGTGCTCTGGCCACTTCTGGCCGCACCTCTTGGCATGCCTTGCATGTTCGTACCCATTGTTCTATGTTCTGGTCCATTCCAGGCCACCACACATAACATCGGGCTAGCGACTTCATCCTGACCATTCCCGGGTGTCCCATGTGAAGCGTCTCAAGAACCCTGTTTCTCAGTGGTGCTGGGATGATCACCCTATCTCCCCATAGGAGACAACCCTTATGCATGGACAATTCGTGCTGCCTTGTCGCATAAGGCCTGAATTTTTCTTCATGCGGACCACCTGGCCACCCCCTCCCCACCCAAGTGAGCACACGGGAGAGAACAGCATCTTTCCTAGTTTTCTCAGCTATATCCGTAGCTGTTACAGGAGCCCCCGGAAGTGTTTCTAGCATCATAATGTGCTCCGCCGGAGCAGGATCCTCATTGCCCCCGCCAGGAAGGGGCAATCGACTCAGCGCATCAGCATGACACAACTGTTTCCCCGGCACATGGGTCAAGGTGTACTGGAACCCATTCAGGAATATTGACCAACGCAACATTCTGGGGGAGAGAATTTGTGGCGTTTGTTTGTTTGGGTTGAACAACCCTAACAGTGGTTTGTGGTCCGTTTCAATGGAGAAATGGCAACCGTACAAATAATCATAGAACCTTTTGATTCCGGACACAATAGCCAGTGCCTCTTTATCAATTTGAGCATAGTTGCGCTCTGTGGGCGACAACGTACGGGAATAGAAAGAGATGGGCTTTTCCGACCCATCCGGTTCCCTATGACTCAGCACAGCCCCCAGACCGTATTGAGAGGCATCACATGCCAGGACCAGCGGCTTTGACTCATCATAATGAGCAAGGACGCTCCTGCTACTCAGCATTCCTCGCAAGGAGTCAAAAGCCTTCTGCTGCTCCCGCCCCCATCGCCACACATTCTTTTTCTGCAATAGTCTATGTAATGGTTCAGCTACCGAAGCTTTCTGGGGTAAGAACGAATGATAAAAGTTAATAAGTCCCAGGAATGACTGCAACTCCGTCTTGTTCTGTGGTCGTGGTGCCTCGATGATGGCCTTAATCTTAGCATCTGTGGGGTGGATGCCTGATGCATCAATTTTAAACCCCAAGAAATCCACAGTTGGCACCCCAAAACTGCATTTTTCTTTTTTCAGTTGCAACCCCACCTCCTTGAACTTGAGCAACACTGCACGGACACGCGCAACCAGTTCCTGTGGGTCTTTTCCAGCAATCAAAACGTCATCAAAAAATGGCAAGACCCCCGGAAGACCTCTTAACAGGCGTTCCATGAGCCCTTGAAAAATCCCTGGGGCCACACAAACTCCGAACTGTAATCTGTTAACTCTGAACGCCCCTTTATGTGTGACAATAGTCTGTGCTTCCGCTGATTGTGGGGTTACTGGCAGCTGTTGGTAAGCTTGTGCCAGGTCAATTTTGGCGAACACCTTGCCCCCAGCCAGTTTAGCCAACAGATGTGATACGACTGGAATGGGGTATGAGTTTCCCCTGAGTGCCTTATTGATAGTACATTTGTAATCTGCACATATCCTGACTTCCCCATTTGCTTTAAGGGGTGTGACGATTGGGGTCTCCCACTTAGCAGAGTCCACGGGTGAGAGAACTCCCTGCTTGACCAATTTATCCAGCTCTGCCTCGATCTTGGGTTGCAGTGCAAATGGCACTCGCCTTGGTTTGAGTCGGATTGGAGCCACCCCGGGGTCCAACTCGAAGTCAACTGGGGGCCCTTTATAACAACCCAGTTTTCCATTAAAGAGACCAGCAAATTCCTTGCATAATACCTCGCTCATCTCAGGGCAGGTTTGGATTGAATTAAGCCCTGAGATACTCAGTCCCAGGGCAGGGAACCAGTCAGTGCCCAGGAGACTGGGGCGACTGCCCTTTGCAATCACCAGTTTGAGTACAGCCTGTTTGTCCCGGAACTGTACTCTCACGGCACACATTCCCATAACATGGATGCGGCCTGCTGAGTACGACTGCAAGGTTGCCGGAAAGGGCTCCAGAGGGGGCAACTTACCCCTGGGGAAGAATGTCTTCGCGGTCTGGTCCGACACGATGGTGAATGCGGATCCGGAGTCCACCTCCATGTTGCACTGCTGACCCTCAATCTTCACCTTGACGTGTGCCTTGCCTTGCGCTGGAAACTGCACGGCCCTCCCGTTGATCTCCGTTACGTAGTGGCAGTCCTTTAGAAAACGAGTTGCTGTGGGCGGTCTGCGATGCTCCAGTCTAGGTGCTCCTGTCGCTCCCGACGCCGCCGATCTACAGACCCTGGCGATGTGACCCGTCTTTCCGCACGTCCGGCAGATAGCATCCCTGAAACGACAACTCTTCCTTTCATGGTTTCCGCCACAACCTGGGCAACTGCCTCGGCGATCTCTGTGCACTGTGCAGGCCTGACGCACCGACTCGACCCCACGGACTGGGCTCTGGCTCGGAGTAGCCTCTAGCTCGTCCATGGCATGCGCAACTTCTATCTGTGGCTTAGTGGCCTTGCGACTGGCATCAAGCTCCTCTCTTTCATAATTCTCCGTGGCGGTGGCCTCTTTCAAGGCTGAAGCAAGGGTAACCTCTTCTTTAGCCACGATGCGTCTTCTGGCTTTCTTGCTGCTCAGACCACCAATAAACCGATCCAGGAGAGTCTCTTCCAGATTTTGGAAGCCGCAGTGCTGAGCGAGCTTCCGGAGTTCAGCCAGAAATGTGGATACAGACTCCCCAGCATGCTGCTGCCTCTTATGGAACTCCATCCGCCGGGCCATCTTGGTCTCAGTAGGCGCCAAGTGGCTTGTTAGGCAGGCAAGAATATCTTTGAGAGATGTCTCACTCAGCTTCGCTGGAGCAAGTAATGCCTTGGCCAGCTTGAAGGTCTCGGGCCCACAGTAGCTCAGGAATGTGGCCCTTCTTTTGCTGGCATCGGTGATCTCTTGAGCCACTGCAAAGAACTCGAAGCGTTCGACGTAGTCTTCCCAGGTGTGGGGCTCTGATGGCTGGAAGGGCTCCAATACCCTTGGACTCTCCATTGTCCTAGCGGGCAGGGTCGTCTTCTCAGCTGGCCAGTGAGTCTTGTTCTCAGCTGCAATCCGGACTCTGAGGCAGGGTTGTGTTTAACCGCTCCTCAGCATTCCGGATCCCATCCTCGTCGCCAGTTGTTGTGACGTGGGGTTTGTGATTTCAGCTCTCTTGACAAAACATGCTGGAGACAGTTCTCTAGTAACAGCTCTTTATTAAAGTGAACAAGACTGAAGACTGAGGAGAGGAAAGCTACATTTATAGGGACAGGGGACTAGCTAGGAAGGGATACATTTTGGAGGGAACAATATCAAGCAATCACAGTGCTGCCTTTTGGAGGAAACCAATAAGACAGAGGATCCAAATACAGCAGCTTAAATGAACCAATAGTAGCTGTACCCTCTGGAACCAAAAGGCAGTTACTTTATCCTAATGCAAATACAGACAATAATAATACAGATATAAAATCCTTTGACTCAATACACAACACCAAGATTTTTCCTGCACCTCCTCGTGGGGATCCCTTCCCTTATAATAAAACGCGGGACTGAAAATATCCCGCATTCCAAAGCAGATCCCCAATTTGAACCCCTGAATGGGAGACCGCCCTCTTGTTCCAAACGTGGCTGGTGTTAGGTGGTGCTTATTTTCCAACGTCGTGCGTGCTTTGATGTGGTTTCCCCTTGGAAGGAAAGCCCCCTCATTCTGCAGCAAGAACAAAATACAGTACAGGAACTGCTTAGTCGGAGACGAGTCACTAAGCCCAGTGCCACCAAGTGACAAAAACACTTAAGAATGCCATGCTTAGTTGCTGCGTTTTTAAATGCACTCCCCACCCCCACCCCACCCACCTCCTTGAGATACTGTTGGTTTGTCTGCGTTGCAAACAGATCTTGCCCCTTATTTGCTCAATAATTTCTAGGGCACTTCCCCCAGCCTACAAGGCATGGAAAACGTCTTTCCTAAGCTACGGTAGCAGCAGCCGCCCACTGGCGGAAGGAAGGCGAGGCTGCTCTTTCCCTTCCCTCCGCGCAAACTGGGGAGGAGAGGCTGGAGGACTCCGCCCCTCGCCGCTTCCCCCAAGTGCGCCGCGATAAAGGCGCCGGCTGGCTCCCTCCCCTCCTCTCCGTCGGCTCGTCCTCCCCGCGGCTGTCCGGTCCCGCCGCAGCCATGGTCCTGAACCCCGTCATCGGAAAGCTGGTCCACAAGAGGGTGGTGCTGGCCAGCGCCTCTCCGCGCCGTCAGGAGATCCTCACCAACGCGGTGAGTGTGTCGCCTTCGCTGCTCGGCGGGGCAGCCTGTGCGCTCTCGCAGCTCCTGCGCGCCCCCCTCTTGGCACCGCCTGCCTTCCTTTCCGCCAGGGGGGCTGCTTGCGTTTTGGGCGGCTGCACAGGTGGCGAGTTCACCTGTAAGTCGCCTTGAGACGGTGGTTTGGAAGGCGATTGATAAATAACTTGTAATGATATTAATAAACAGCCCATCACTGCATCTTGCTGGAAAAGCTGCACCGCTTGAATTCCTGCCTGCCTCCCAGGTTGACAGCTCGAGAGGGAGAGAGGGGGAGGGACGCTGACAATCCCATTGGCAACCACTTTCTTCTCAACTACTTATCAGGAAAAAATAATACAAATCTGTGGTTCTGCCCCCACCACAACAAAAGTCTGCCCCCCCAACAAAACAAGTTCATTTTGTGGCAACCCTCCTCTGAGCCAGGGCTTGATGTGCTCTCTCTCTCACACATACACACACAGCCCTCTGCTTTTGGCTCTGGGAAGCAACAATGAAGTGCCCAGGGTATATTAGTGTCCTAGAATCCTCCTCTGCATGTGTTGGAGCCACTGCCCCAGCCACAAATAGCACACCTCTCCTTTGGATGAGCCTCTGTTTCAAAGGAGACAAAAAATTCAGACAAACCTTTGTGTCAGTTATTGGGGTGGGGGTTTAAAAGTAAGTTCTAAAGAAAGGAACAAGTTTTCAAGTTCATCTGGCTGGCGAGGAAATAAATGGATGTTGAGTGCGATGGAAAGTTCACGTCTGCAGCCTGTAATAGTTTATGAGATGGCCTGTCTAAGCCAGCATCCTGTTCTCACAGTGGCTAACCAGATGGGAAATCTGCAAACAGGATTCAAGCACAAGAGCGCTCCCCCTCCCGTAATTTCCAGCAACTGCGTCCAGAATCCTGGAGATGAAGGCTTTCAGTAGCCGCTAGCCAGTTCAATAGTCCCTCCACCAGGGCCTTAAGCAGAGAGCATCCACATAAGCCTTCAAGTTTTGTAAGATTTATTGCTGAAATAACTTAGTGTCTCTAACAGGGCCTCCGGTTTGAAGTTGTTCCCTCCTGGTTCAAGGAGACGCTTGAGAAGTCATCTTTCGCAGCTCCTTTTGAATATGCCGTAGAAACTGCAAGGCAAAAGGCACTTGAAGTGGCAAACAGAATGCATCTGGTAAGCCATATATGTACCTCCATTGTCTGTGGCGATGCTTTAAAAAGCTGCCAAGCTCTTTGCTGCTGCCGTCCAGATCCCTGCATCTTGGTTTATTGAACTTGGCTTATTAACAACAAACGATTTAACTACAAAAGTACATGAGTGTTTGAGATGGGGCATACAAACGATTAGTTGTGTCCATGTGACATTAGGTTGACATTTAATCTATAGTACAGTAGTACAGGAAGGCTTCCTGTTCCAGACAGTTGTGCACTAGTGATGGGACAAAGCAAGAGCCCCCTCATGTGACACCTCCTTTTGCTGGCTGAGTTAGCATAACTGCTTTACTTAATGGTTGATGGGGAATCTGGATGCAATCTAAATCAATTCAAGATTGCTTCTATTGTGCTAATTCCCCACTTGCTGTTTAAATTCCCAACTGTTAGTTTAAGCTATTGTTAAGGTGGAAAACTGAACAAGATGCATTTTTATTTTTTCAGAAACATCTTAGAACACCCGATGTCGTTATAGGGGCAGACACCATAGTGGTAAGTCATATATACCAGCAGCTGAAAACTAGAATCTCTCTAGTTAGCAACTCTTGTTTTATCAATACACGCAGGTCCCGCTTTCACTCGCAATACAGAAATTCACTTATCCAAACAGAAAAAATTGTTCCCAAACCTTGCTACACACACCACTGATTCAGATGTCCGATCAGCCAGAGTTTGCCACTTCCTTACTTGTTTGTGCTTTCCTGATCAACGGCAACCATTTTGGGCAGAAACCAAGGAGAGAGGGATGGGGGAGAGATCGGACAATTCAGAGAGCAGAAGGGATCAGACAAATCAGTTTTTCTTTTGTCTCTCTTTTGCTGTTTGGCTGCAGCCAATAATGGAAATCGTCAGGAAATAACGGAAATCATCAGCTCGTCATGCAAACACTCACCTAAGGAACAATTTCCTAGGAACACATTTTGTTTGGAAAGTGGAAGTTGCATGTACTTATAATTGCATGATAGAAATTGGGTATGCCAAACAATCCAGCCCAAGCTTCCATCAATGTGCTTTTTTTAACTCTAGGGTTGGTTTAAACAGCTCTTTCCTAGACTTCCTGCTTTTACTTGTGCATGGAATTAAACGCTTATCACCTGCAGTGTTTACTTTAAGCGCTTTGTACACAGACAGAAAGCAAAGTAGCTAATCATTAATATGTAAAAAATATCCCAGGGTGAAAATGAGTTTAAGCGGGGAAGGACTGTAGCTTGAGTTGTACAGTAGATACTTTAAATGCAAAAAGTCCAGAGCAGGAGGGTAAAAACTCCTGTCTGAAATGCTGGTGAACTGCTGCCAATAAGTGTCAACAGCACTGAACTAGATAGGCCATTGGACTGACTTGGTATAAAGTAGCTTCCTATGTCCCTATTTCACCTCGAGTAGCAACTCTTCTATGGGAGACATAGCTGCCAAGTTATCACTTTTTTAAAGGGAAATTCCCTTATGCTGAATAGGCTTCCTCGTGATAAAAGGGAAAACTTGGCAGCTATGATGGGAGAGAACAAGGCTTTCCCTTGACAAGCGTGTGTAAATATACATATTTAAATGTATTTATTTTCCATTTCAGACAATAGAAGAACAGATTTTGGAGAAACCAGTGGACAAACAAGACGCATATAGGATGCTTTCAAAGTTTGTACTTCCTAATCACTGCTCATTTCTAACTATGTTATACTGCCTTTGTCGGCCTTATTTGTGGATATGGAAAGCAAATGAAAAATTACTTGATTGGGATATGCTTTTCAGTTGCCCTTCATAAGAATGATAAGCATGTCGTTTCATTTGTTGGGGAAATACATCTATTTCAGTTACCTGCATTTATTGTGTAGTTATATTCCCACAGCTCTGTTTCAGATTAATCTCTGGATCACTTCTTAATTCTGCTTGTCAAATACAACCATAAACATACCTGTGTGTGAATCACAGCAGGCAGGCTGTGATACAGTTTTGTGAAAGCACCGAGCTTTTATTTTAATCCATGCTTAGACCTACTGTTCTGCGTAATCAAATTGGACATAATTTGACCATGGCTATTTATTGCATAGTTGAGTTTCCTATAAAAGTTTCTCTTGCCTAGTCACACATTAGAAGAGACCAATAATTTGTTACGTGCGCTGCTCAAAGAGTTTCATGATTAAGTAGTTTATTAATCTAATTGTTAAAAACATAAAATGAGACCTCACGTCCATCAGAGTTAGAGGCAAGCAACCCCAAAGTGTAGATACACATCAGTTAGTTTTTCCCACCAATGCTTAAAATTTTTATGTCCGTTTTTCATTTAGATGAGGGGGAAAAGGCATCATTTTGTGCCTGGTTCTCCTTGCCTTTTTCAGGTTTTCAGCAGTACTTCAGTTCAAAGGTAGCAATCAGTGTAAACACAATCCAGCCAAAGTCAAGCACTCTGAAGTCCAATTCAGTTTGGTGGGAGAATAAAACAGAATCAAAGTGAAGTGCCTAGCTTTGCCTGGTTTGTAAGGCTATAAAATTGAGTAGATTGCCAACATCGCTACATCGTTCATAAATGAGCAGAATTTGTTTTTCAAATTCAAATAATTTCAAGTGTTAAATTTCCAAGAAATTAGTGCAAATTGGCTGCAGCCTAAATATATCTGTTTTTCCTCGCAGGCTGAGTGGCAAGGAGCACAGTGTCTTCACGGGTGTCGCAATTGTTCATTGCAGCAGTAAAGGTAATTGGTAAGAATGAATACAGATTCTCGTGGTGAATCAAAGTCTCATTTGACACTGTAGCCTACTTACTAGGCAGTGAAATCTTCCCCAAACCGGAAGCCTCCAAATGTTGTTGGACTACAGCTCCCATTAGCCCCAGTCAATATGGCCATTAGGGTAAGGAATGATGGTATTTGTAGTCTAACCTCATTTGAAAGTCACCAAGTGACTTTAGTGTCTGCGTGAGTCGGAAGACTGCAGGAATTTGGCTTTTCTCTCTTTCTCCACACTGAGGAGTACATTGGGTGATATCCAACTAAGTTTTACTCAGAGTAAGGTAAAGGTAAAGTGACCCCTGACCATTAGGTCCAGTCGTGACCGACTCTGGGGTTGCAGCGCTCATCTTGCGTTATTGGCCGAGGGAGCCGGTGTACAGCTTCCTGGTCATGTGGTCAGTATGACAAAGCCGCTTCTGGCGAACCAGAGCAGCACACGGAAACGCTGTTTACCTTCCCGCTGTAGCAGTGCCTATTTATCTACTTGCACTTTGACGTGCTTTCGAACTGCTAGGTTGGGAGGAGCTGGGACCGAGCAACGGGAGCTCACCCCATCGCGGGGATTCGAACCGCCGACCTTCTGATCGGCAAGCCCTAGGCTCTGTGGTTTAACCCACAGTGCCACCCGCGTCCCTTACATAGAGTAGATCCATTCAAATTAATGAACATGACTGAGTTAAGTCCATTAATATTTCATTGGGTCTGCTCTGAGTTGGATAGCATCCACTGTTTTCAGAGGGCACCACTTTGGGAAGAATGGAATTGCGTAGAAGTCTTGAGAATTCATTTTGAAGTGGGTGGATATCAGACACCCCAGCCCAAACGCTATGTGATGGCACCTCAGTGGCTTCTGTAGAGGCTTGTGGCATCCGCTGGAAAACACAAAGGGCTGGATTCAAGGACGTCTGCTAGTGTAGTGGGACCCCATCTCCCCAAACCCCGTGCCCACCCCAAATTGACCCTGGAAGGTCAGGAGAACACACACAGTAACAGGCAAAATGATAACAAGCATTTTAAGTAGGTCTCAGATCTAGAAATAAATTGAATCTAACTACAATAGAACTGGGCACTGTCAACTTCCTATTCATAGTAAAACTCTTGGAGTTAGGGTTTGTATCTGTTGCCCTTGCCAACTTGTTGCCTTGCTGGCTGTGACTCGGCTTGACAACTTTCATGTTGATTCTGCTTGCAAACATGTTGACTATCAAACCATGACCCACTTTAGGGTTGCCAGACTCAATGGAGGACAGGACTTCTGTGCCTTTAATTGCCCTGCTCTCTTTTGAGTCTGGAAACCTTAAAGAGAAACCAGCAGACCCTTTGCTTAATTTCCAAGCAAAGGGTCTGCTGGTTTCTCTTTAAGGTTTCCAGACCCAAAAGAGAGCAGGGCAATTAAAGGCACAGAAGTCCTGTCCTAACCCAGTTTCATGTATTTATCTTTCCAGAAATTTCCAGTAATTGTTCCCTTTCCCTCAAATGCCGATCTCAATTGAAGGTCACTGAGGAGCATATGATTGATCAGGCAAAAGACAGTAAAGCCAACCCTGGGGATAATTTTGGCAAAGTGACTTCAATCTTTATTTACTCCCCCCTTACATGAACACAATGGCAGTAAATCGCAGAATCAGATGAGAGTGTAGGCAGACACCTTAGCAACTAGAATTAGTCCAGTGGCGGAAGACAGCCCAGAAGCACCAAACAGAACATGCAGTCAGTATCACCAGCATAAATCAGAATCTTTGCCATTTCACGGCAACCTGATACATGCATTCCCACTGAAAGTGTCTTGTTCCCATGTACTATCCTTGTCTCTCAAAATAAAATGGATTATTGCATTGTATTGTATTGTGGCCCTGAATGTCTACTCAGGTAAATCCCATTCATTAAGTTCAAGGAGATTTACTCTCAGGAAAATATGTATAGGATCATAGCCACAATGTTTGTCAAAACGGGATAAACTCCAAATCTCAAATCAAAATGAAGGGTCCTGACCAAAGGGGGTTGTTTAAAAATGTATGTTGCAACATTGAAAAGTATAAAGTCATATCGTAGCCCCACAATAATAGACTTGTGTTTATTCAGTGCTTTTTTTTCTGGGGGTATGAAGGGGTACGCATACACCTAAACATTTTGTGAATCTAAGTTTGGCCTCATTGAGGGGCAGTATTTCAATATGAGTAGGAAAATGAGAGTACCCCAAAACATTATTATTTTTTAGAAAAAAAGCACTGTATTTATTCATTTGATTTATATCTTAAGGACTCAAAAGTGGCTTTCAGTAGTTTTTTATTGGTGCTAATTTGCCTGCTCCCAAAAGGCTCTCCAGCTTAGGAAATCAAATGGTACGTGGGATAAAAGAGGCCAAACTAAATGAAAATGGTGCAGCAACAAGCAAGCCGTAGCACTGATACAAAAATATATCTAATGGACAATGCTCTAACCACCTTCGAAATGCCTAGTTGTGCATTAAAAGAGCTGCTGCATAATTGATGGGGCTGTTGTTGGTTTATACGGAGAACATCCCACAAGGCAGCCCAGTTCCAGCAATCCTGCTCCTTCTCCAAAACGTGATAACGGTGACTGTTTGAGAACATGGGTGTAGACAGGGGGGGCAGGAGGGGGCAGCTGCCCCCCCTAGAAGCAAAAAAAAAGTATTTTACAGACCATAAACAGCACTTTCCCCCTCCAAAAACTGAAGTGGAAAGGGCTTTGCTTTAGCAAGAGCAGCTCTCCACTTGCTGGGGGCGGGGGGGCGGGCGGAACACAGCTGTAACAAAAACACATCAAATAAATAAAGCAAAGTGGCTACCGGTACTTAAGCAGTTAAGAATATCCCTTCAGGCAAGGTTCACCCTATTCACCCTATTGTTCTTCAGTGGAAGTTGTTAATGAGCATTCAGGGATCGCATTAACAGTTCTATTGGCGATTTAATGAGGGTGCAGAGGATTCAATTTGACTAAGGTGGCCCTGCAAGGCTAAAAGGAAGTGAATAAGAAGGGGGGGGGCTGTAGCTTTGATAGACACAGTGATGTTTATAAAAAGCAGTGGTGTTCCAGTCTGCCCCTCCTCCTGCATCTGTATACTGTAAATCAGTTGTGGCCACCTCCCAAGAGACTTTGATCTACTCAGAGTTAAAAACTGGGAGTGATCTACCCCCTTTTGGGGGGTTCAGGTCAAAGCTGTTGAGTTTTTTTTAAGAAAGGGAAGCCCTGATTTGGGGGGTTTAGGTCAAACTTGTTGAGCTTCTTTTAGGAGGGAGGGGGGCCCATTTTTGGTTAGGGCTTCAGGTCATAGTTCAGCTTTTTTTAGGGAGGAGGAAAATTTTGGGTGAGCTTTTTTTAGGGGTGCCAGTGATCTAGCAGTGATCTACCACAGACATCCAGTGATCTACTGGTAGATCACAATCTACCTGTTGGACATGCCTGCTGTAAATCAAGCAGAGAGAAAGCTGCTTACGAGGCTCCTGTACAGGTGTAGCATCACAGTGTCACCCAGAGGCACCCACAAATGTGAGTTATCCCTCTCTCTATTATTCCTTCCTTTCCTCCCTCTTCCATCCTCAATAAAATACTTGGGGGGGGGCAGATAAGCCCCACATAGAAAGCCCATCAACATGGGGGGGGGGAATGACTCTTTAAAATACAGTATTTACCAGTAATTTGGGGGGGGGAGGCACCTAGGCCTCTAGGAGTTGGCTGCTATGCCTAGGACAATTCAAGGAAGCAGAATGATGCATATGCTATGGTAATATATCAATAGAATCATGGAATTGTAGTCGGAAGGGACCACAAGGGTCATCTAGTCCAACCCCCTGCAATGCAGGAATTTTTTCCTAAGGTGGGGCTTGAACCCACGACATGGTTGAAATATTATGCTGATATGCAGCAACGCCGCGGAGCCATCGTGACTGCGGCCGTGCCTTCCCTCACCCTCGCCCGCCCTGCCACCCCCTCTCGCCTGCCCGACCCTCCCGTCCTCTTGCTGCAGAGTTCCAGCATCAGAGCATCACCCAGATGCACCCACAAATATGAGGTATCCCTCTCTCTATTCTTCCTTCCCTCCCTCCCTCTTCCATCCTTAATAAAATACGGGGGGGGGCAGATAAGCCCCACATAGAAAGCCCATCGAAATGGGGGGGTGACTCTTTCAAATACGGTATTTACTAGTAATTGGGGGGGGGACACCTAGGCCTCTAGGAGTTGGCTGCTATGCCTAGGAGTAGGAGAATTCAAGAAAGCAGAATGATGCATATGCTATGGCAATGCATCAATAGAATCATAGAATTGTAGTCGGAAGGGACCACAAGGGTCATCTAGTCCAACCCCCTGCAATGCAGGAATTTTTTCCTAAGGTGGGGCTTGAACCCACAACATGGTTGAAATATTATGCTGATATGCAGCAACGCCTCGGAGCCGTCGTGACTGCGGCCGTGCCTTGCCTTGCCCTCGCCCACCCTGTCACCCCCTCTCACCTGCCCGATCCTCCCGTCCTCTCCAGCCAAGCAGGGTAGCCGCCACCGCTGCCAGCCCCAGAAGCACAAGGTGGCCGCTGCCACCGCCGCCACCACCACGATGTCGTCAGGCCAGCTGGCCCTGTAGCCCCGCCCACATTCCCACTTTGTGGCCCCGCCCCTGAACGACTATGGCTTGCCCCCCCCCCCCCCTAGTTTTGATCCTGGCTTTGTTGTTGTTTAGTCGTGTTTGAGAAGGTGCTGCAGACTGGGCTGGGTGGAAAGCAAAGCTCAGTTCCAGGTCTGACAATGATAGTTTCTCTGGAGCTCTGCCCAGGAGGCAGGTGGATTTTAACACACAGGCCCTGCAATGGGCTTCCTCTCCAGCGGCAGCATCAAGAGTTTGGTGTTGACTGTTGGGAAACATGCTTGTAGATTCTGGGTGGGGACCAGAACTGATTATCCGGATAATGGTAACATTTCAACCTGAATAAGCTTTTCTCTTTTTAATGCAAAACAAAGGCTAGTCTCCAAAGAGCTGCGCAACTCATTTCACATGCCCAAAGGTTAGGGGGTTGAGGGTTGGAATCGTTTCTCAAAAAGGAGCCCTCCATACCCAAAGGTAAAGGTAAAGGGACCCCTGGTTGGCAGGAGCTGGGACCAAGCAACGAGAGCTCACCCCATCACAGGGATTCGAACCGCCGACCTTCTGATCAGCAAGCCCTAGGCTCAGTGGTTTAACCCACAGCGCCACCTGGGTCCCTCCATACCCAAAGGCTACCCATTTAAAAAAAATGAAGCATGTTTTTAACAGACATTTGTAATGTGCCTTTAGTTCAAAGGAGAGAGAGTCATAAGCCTACTTGAGTATGTCCGATCCTGTGTAAAAGAGTTCGTAGTACAGCTGCCAAATATACCTTATCCCACTGTTTTGCATTTTATACGTTTTAAATGAGTAAGTGAGCTTTTGGAAAGCACGTTTTGTTTTTATTAAACTACATATGCTGGTACTGAGGAGCATATTAGTTAATGCTGTTCCTTCAGTCTGTAATAATCTTTACAACATGCTTCTCTTCCACTATCATTTGCACCAATCTATGCTGCAGCTATTTAGCTCATTGTATATTGCTGCTGCCTCCAGAATGTTAACAAAGACCTGCACTGCAGATCAGTCCTTGAAGGGCAAGAGAAATATAAAGCCAATTTTCAATAGATTGGATCAAATGCCTCACCAATATTTAGAGGGATATTTATAAACCAGCATCTCATTTTATTGAAGTTACTGGAAGGACATTTATGTGTAGAAGATCCATGTATTCATTGCAGCATAATTTGGATTTGGATTTAGAAATGCAGGCCTACTGACTGCAGTGTAACGTATTCATAATAAAAAATGCTTTAAAACTGCTGGTATTCATCAGATATGTCATTTTTTTAACCAGTGGCTTTTATTTTTCTAGATAATCAGCTAGAGACTGAAGTCACAGATTTCTATGAAGAAACCAAAGTTAAGTTTTCTGCCCTCTCTGAGGAACTCTTATGGGAGTATATTCACAGTGGTGAGCCCATGTAAGCACAATAGTTGGGAGTGGATTTGAATGCAGACCTGATCACTCTAGATTGCTTGTTGTGTGGGGAAAACCGGCTGTTTGTGTAGCACATGAAACAAAAGGGGAGTTTAGTCTGGGAATGCGTAACATGAGAGGGAACAGTTTGGGATTTTGAGGGTGAGGGCAGGAAAAAAATGGTAGCAGAATGTTAAAGAATGAATGTGGAATACAGGATATATCAAAAGCCTTTGTTTATTCTGCATCATAGATATAACACTGTTATCTGTTGGGATACGCCCCTGGGGGAGACGGCAGACCCCCAGTGCCTCTGAGCGTAACCCGATTGGCTCACCTCTGGCTGGCATTTCCCCTTCAGTCCAGAGTGCCGGCAATACACGACCCTTCTCTCCTGCGAAGAGCACGCTGGTCTTCTGGCATCCTTTGGCGAGAAGAAAGATTCATGTGTAGTTCTCAAACTACTTTAGTAGCAAACTATATACAGAGGCTTCATAATCACATCTGCTCTCTCTGCTACCATAGAACAGAACCGCACTGAACTGCGACACATCAGAAGTGAACCTGAATACTACAATAACACTCGCAGTAGGAAACAGATAAGACAGACTTCTGTTCCCACACTCTCTCAGACTCATGACACTCATGTGATATAACAAATCACACCAGTCCTTGCTGAAGCAGCACAGGATAGCAATAATCCTAACATTATCAAGACAGACAGTCTCTCTCCCTCCTTCCTTTTTTTTATCTCGAGGAATTGGATTTGTGCCTCTGATGTTTCAGCTTTGTAGACATACTTTAATTGTATGTGACAGTCATACAGGGGAGTAGAATGAGTTGCCAAAAACACAGGTTTGCCTGGAGAACCTAAAAATCTTGCCCCCCCCCCTAAATATTACCCTGTAAATTATTTAACATGATTTGAACATCTAAGCCAGGGCTGGATCTTTTGGAGCCTGTGGGTATTATTATTATTATTATTATTATTATTATTATTATTATTATTATCATCATCATCATCATCATTAATTTATTTGTTCCCCGCCTTTTTTCCTGATGGGACTCAAGGTGGCTTACAGATATAATTGACAGAAAACCGCCCACTTCTGGTTGCTTCTCTCTCTTGGGTTATTCCTCCACCAGCCACACACATACACATACAGTACTTCCTTTTTCAGTGGGGTTTGGGTGAAAGTCTCATCCAATAGAATTAAAAATGAGCCTGTTGAACTTGCATGATTTTTCAAGGTCCCCAAAAAACCAACATCACATTGGATGATGATTTTAAAAAACTGCATTGAGGCATACAAGATCCTGTCTGTAGATTTCCCTTCTGTATCAAAGGCCTCTGAGTATTTGGAGGCATCACAGGGAATTGCTTTAGGAAGGCAGGGAGCTTAGAATTCCTAGTACCTGTGAACACCTCACTTATGTTGGTGTCTGCGTGTCATATGTAGGGGACTAAAGAAACTAGATGCAAATGGTTGCTAACTAAGCTTTAGGTATTGCCATTTTTGCTGGTGGGAAATTCTGGTGTTTTTTTAGTGCTCAAACTAGCATGTTTTAAAATCTTTGTTGAGAACATGTGGCTGATCAGAATTGTGTCATTTGCATAGTGAATGCTAGGGATTTTTAGGATGAACTTCAGTCTTGCAACCGAGAGAGATGTTTAGACTACAGATGTTCAGGCCTTGATCTTTCTGTGCAAATCAATAAGCAAATGCTGCCCTGGCAGAGTGTTTGGGAGGGATCGGTGATGGATTTAGCTGATTCTCTTCCTGCCAGGATTTTGTGGCTCGCCCATAATTAAACTCGTGTGCTTTAGACGGGTCAAAAGTTCATGAGATCTCAAAATGGAACAGAAGTCAATCAGCCTTTAAATGGAATGACCCAAACCCTCTGGGTTTAGAAAACAGCCTCAACATGGCACATGTGGGCCTCACAGTTCTGTCTGCCCAACTAGAACAAAGGGGAAAAGTCTTTTGCAACAAGATTTTAGGAGAGCTTATGTGTTCTCCACAACTGAATTTATTTTTAGATGACTCTGTACCGTTTCTTCTCCTTTTGTGAGCAGTGGAAAAATCCAAAGGGCTTCCTGGATTTATTACCTTCCATTAAGAGTAATGAAAGTGTGTACTGAAACTGATTTATCTACTCCTCTAGCTCATATCACCCCATTCGGCACAGATATAAAAATAGATGTCTGCTTATGTATGTGGATATGAAGCAGAAATTGGGGGGGGTTCTGAACACTACATTCTTCCTTGAAGGGGAAAGAGAAACAAGCCACACCTACTTCTAGAACAATATTGTTGTGCTCTTCTTTTCTTAAGCAATTAACATACCAGCTAACAGCAGCGTTAACTTTGCTGAATCAGAGTTCAGTGGCACCTTTAAGACATGTTGTTTATGTGTTAGATCAGGGTCAGCAAGGTTTACGGGCCATGGACCGGATCACTCCCACAGAGATCGTCAGTGGGCCGGACTGGCACAGTGTGATGCAGGAAATCACGTCCGTGCATGTTCGCAGTGCCGGAAATCGCTTCTGCGCATGCCCAGATGCCAGGAATTGCACCTGCGCAGAAGTGATTTTCGGTGTCTGGACATGCACACAGACACAATTTTCGGTGTCTAGACATGCGCAGATGCAATTTCCGGTATCTGCGCATGCGCAGATGCAATTTCCGACGCCGCTCAGCAAGTCCCCACACCACGCTGCGCTGGTTTAGTGCAGTGCGCACGGGACTCGCCGAGCAGGTGGCTCGGTTTGGGGGTGGCTTGTGGGCCGGTAAAATGGTCTTCGTGGGCCAGCTCATGGGCCTCACATTGCCAACCCGTGTTAGATGCTACATTGGCCCTTGGGTTTTGCTGAGCCTGCTAGTCACTGAGCAGGGAATTAGAAGCATTATACAGCAAATCCAGCATTTTGAATTGTGCCTAGAAGGCTATAAATAGCTGTGAAAGCCCTATATACTATTACGCCAACAGATGCATTCTTAATTAAGCCATTTGACTGTTTTCTGCATCTCAGCTCTTGAAGATTCCATATAGTATTATGGGTTAGCAAAGAGTCATAATGAATGTCCTAGGTGCTCTGGTTGTCACAGAGTTGCTGAAGTTAACCAGGTTCAGACCTGGTAGTAGTAGTAGTAATAAAAATAAAAATAATACTATACCACCCAAGGAATGTGGGTGGCGCTGTGGCCTAAACCACTGAGCCTCTTGGGCTTGCCGATCAGAAGGTCGGCAGTTTGAATCCTGCGACAGGGCAAGCTCTTGTTGCTCAGTCCCAGCTCCTGCACACCTAGCAGTTGAAAAGCACGCAAAAAAAGTGCAAGTAGATAAACAGATACTGCTCCGGTGGGAAGTAAAGGCGTTTCCATGCGCTGCTCTGATTTCAGTGTTCCATTGCTCCAGAAGCAAGTTAGTCATGCTGGCCACATGACCTGGAAAAACTGTCTGCAGACAAACACCAGCTCCCTCAGCCTGTAAAGTGAGATGAGCGCCGCAACTCCAGAGTCGTCTGCGACTGGACTTAACTCTCAGAGTTTTTTTACCTCCCCCCCCCCCAACTATACCACCCATTTGACTGGGTTGCCCCAGCCACTCTAAGCAGCTTACAGCAAAATATAACAACAGAATAAAATGTCAAATATCTAAAACCTCCCTATACAGGGCTGCCTTCAGATGCATATAGTTGTTTATCTCCTTGGCATCTGATGGGAGGGCGTTCCACAGGGAGGGTGCCACTACCAAGAAGGCCCTCTGCCTGGTTCCCTGTAACTTCACTTCTTGCAATGAGGGAACCACCAGAAGGCCCTTGGAGCTGAACCTCAGTGGGAGTATAGATGCACCTTCAGGTATACAGGGCTGAAGCCATTTAGGGTTTTAAAGATCAGCACCAACATTTTGAATTGTGCTCAGAAATGTACTGGGAGACAAGGTAGATCCTTTAGGACTGAGATTATATGGTCCTGGCGGCTGTTCCCAGTCACCAGTCTGGCAGCCACATTCTAGATTAGTTGTAGTTTCTGAGTCACCTTCAAAGGTAGCCCCACATAGAGCGCATTGCAGTAGTCCAAGCGGGAGATAACCAGGGCATGTATCACTCTGGCAAGACAGTCTGCGGGCAGGTAGGGTCTCAGCCGGCATATCAGATGGAGCTGGTAGACAACTGCTTTGGACACCAAATCGACCTGCGCCTCCATGGGCAGCTGTGAGTCCAAAATGACTCCCAGGCTGTGCACCTGGTACTTTAGGGTCACAGTTACCCCATTCAGGACCATGGAGTCCCCCACACCTGCCTACCGCCTTTCCCCCAGAAACAGTACAGTATCCTGCATGGGAGACCAAAAACCTTCCATGCAAGAGCTGGATCTAAGTATAATGAAATTAGTGCCATTCATTTCTCAGGTGTATGTGTAGGCTTGTATACTTAAGCCCAAGACTGAAAGAACTGCTACACTAGTTCATGAGTCCCAGGAAGCTTTAGACGTGTTTTTCATAAATGGCTGCCCCTTACCCACCTGAACTGCTTTTGAACTCAAGGGAAGTGTCAAACAGTTTGATGGTTGGGTCAACTTCACAAAGAAAATACAAGACAAAAAAAAATCTACTGGGCTAGCATCTCTTTATTTGGTTCTCTATATTTTCAGATCCTGGACAAAATGTTTAGCCTTTGAAATACGTAATACAGCATAACTAAGTGAAACTAAGATACACGATCCTTTTCCTCCCAAGTGCTGATTCAATTTGTTTGTTTTTTTAACTTTCTCTCTAGGGACAAAGCTGGTGGCTATGGGATCCAGGCACTTGGGGGAATGTTAGTGGAATATGTTCACGGAGACTTCTTGAACGTGGTGGGGTTTCCTTTGAATCGCTTCTGCAAAAAGTTAGCAGAATTGTATTATCCGCCCCCAAAGCACACCATCCATCACATAAAGCATGACTCCATCCCTTCAGTAGAGACTTTTGAGATTTTAAGTGATGGGGAGTGTGACTCTTCGGATAACCACACACAGTTTGAAAGCGCTAAGAAGCAAAACAGCAGTGGAGTCCCCCACAGCCTGGAAAAGTGCACAAAGAGCAGTCATTCTTGCAACACACCTGTGGAAAGTCAGAATGGAGTAATAGAAAATGCAACGCAATTCCCATCTAAACTCACTCACCTTCTGGATGGCTTCAGAGCATCAAAGGTAACCCATCTTTTGTTCTTTTGTATCTAGATCTGTAAAAAAGTTTTTGTTAATTTTATGGAATGTGGCACCTGTGGGCCTGGGGAATGCGCCGGCATTTTAAGGACAATAACCTGAGCTCCAGAGACCTTGAAATAAACAGGTTTTATTCTGTTTGTAGAGGTTTGTCCATTAGGATACATTGAATTTTTAGTGAACAAGAGTGTTTACAGCTGCAATTCTTTATATGCTGGTTCTTACATTTCTTAGTGGCTCAAATACTTGGTCAAGGGTAAATAAGAGATCTTTTGTGAAGATCTGAAAGCAGCCTGAGATGTTTGTAAATACTACAAAACTCTCCCTCTGTTGCTGCAAATGGGAGGTGGCTGTTGACACGACATAGACTCAGTGCCCTAACTCATCATTGCTACACCCAGTGTGGGCTCTCGTCTCTCTTCTCCATTCTCCTACCCTACCTGGAACTCCAATGAGGTAAACTGAAGCTTGTCATTAATTTTTAAGAAAAAGTTGACATTATCACTTCTCTCCGCTTGGTTGTTGTGCAAACCATCGTATATTGTCCAAGTCTAATGCTGCAAGTGTCAGATTCAATCCCCCACTTATCCAGTATTCAGCAAGGAACATTTCAGAACACTTGAGTATCTGTTCAGCATTAAAAATGTTAAGCAGCCATGAAGTCTTGTGAACAGCTGTCTGGTTCTGCCAAGGCAACCATCATTTCCTCTGTAATATCCTTACCATGGCTTGTCTTTTGATTGATGATCGGAACAAACTGACAGAAGTGACAGTGAAAGAAAAATCAGTAAACAGTTCCACATATGCTGCTTTTCAAGTGACTACTGTTTGTCTACCACAGGCATCCCCAAGCTCAGCCCTCCAGATGTTTTGGGACTACAATTCCCATAATCCCTGACCACTGGTTCTCTTACCTTGGGATGATGGGAGTCGTAGTCCCAAAACATCTGGAGGGCCGAGTTTGGGGATACCTGGTCCACCATAATCTCTTGCATGTTGTGATCAAGAGCAAATTTCAGCAGGTGAACTTCCATCCAACGTAGTGCAGCCAAAGTGGGACTTAGTAGCTTATGGATCACCTTGATTAGTTTTTCTTTTAGTAATCAATGTACATTTCTTATCCCCAGGCTTTGTTTGTGGCATCTAAGCTGAAAGTATTTGATGTTCTGAAAGATAAGGGCACCTTGACAGCTGTGGAAGCTGCTAATAAACTTAAAACCTCGGTGTGTGGCACAGAAAGATTACTTGATGCCTGTACCTCTCTTGGCCTATTGGACAAGAACCATCTAGGTGAGCCTTCTTCTCTAAAACAGTTGGGGGTGGGGAATGAAAAGGAACTTGTAGCAGGATCTTAATGCAATTGGGTTGTTTGTTTAGACCACCAGGCATCCCCAAACTGCGGCCCTCCAGATGTTTTGGCCTACAACTCCCATGATCCCTAGCTAAGAGGACCAGTGGTCAAGGAAGATGGGAATTGTAGTCCAAAACATCTGGAGGGCCGAACTTTTGGGGATGCATGGTTTAGACTATGGGCATATGTAACGGAGAAGAACAAATATGATTTCCTGGTGAACTTAGTACAGCCTTAGAAAAAGCAACACTTAAGGCCAAACTATTCTGGTGTCTGCGAATCCCTTTTTTAAATTTTTAAATAGCAGCCATGGGGGACAGGGATTCCTGATCTTATTTGGGATAGCGGGAGGAGAAGCCATTTCCTAAGTTTCTCAAACGATGCCATTGCCTTTAAACATGCTACACTGGCATTTTTCAGAGATAAATCACAGCTTGGTGGAGGTCTTAACTTAGGGGCATTTAGTAGGAAGTGGGGTTTGTATTTCCTACCCCAGCACCCAAAATATTTTGGACCAACACTTTGGTCAATGCGAGTATGTCCTGTGGTTAGAAGTGCCTATCTGTCTGTCCCTGGGACACTTCCCATGCTTCCACATGCACACTACTGCACTCATGTTGAACTTTGTCATTTGAAAACAATGCATTTTTAGGGCTGCAGTGTCGTTTTCTTAACATCACATTGCATCTTTCAGTGGCAAGGAAATGTGCAGACTGATTATAAGAAACAATTATAATATTGGGTTTAATTATATTCTTTACTGAGCTGTGGAAATCAACTGAGCTGTGAAACCCTTGCAGCTGGTTAGGTTTAGTTTAATGAATTGAAAAAAGAGACACTAAGGAAAAATAATACGGATCTTGCAAAATTCTCTGTCTTCAAAGGTTACAGCAATACAGATATGACAAATTTATATCTAGCATCAGATGGCGAATGTTCACTTCATGACTACGTTCTCTACTGTAATGACCACACATGGCCTCTGTATAAACATTTGGAGTTGGCAGTCAAAGAGGGGACTCCGCTGAACCAAATATTTGAGAAGAAAGCAGAAGATTGTATTCAGGTAGTGTAGAATCCACACATCTTCTTCTGTATATATAAAAATGTAAACTGGGCATGTGGGTTATTATCCACTTTTCTCCGAAACCGCTCCACCGATTGCGTTCTGACAACGTCCCAAGCGAATGTCCGAATTTAGTGAACACTGTTTTCTAACATGATCCAGAGAGTAGACTTCTCTGTTCTGCTCACTATTGACATGGTCTTCAGAATAATCTGAAATGTTTGAATTATCACTCTTAAATTGAGAAGGAAACTCACTTTTGTGGTCATGTTAAGATTAATAAAAAATAAATATGACATTTCTCTTTTGTGTGGGTGTGGCTATGGCTATTTCTTTTTTTAGGATGAAAAAGCAAGTCTTTTTCAAGGTGTTTTTTAAACACCTCTGCATATGTTCTGTTTATATCCTAATTCATTTGAATGAGCCTAGAAACTTTGGTCTGCTCTGTTTTTAAGGATTTCTGTTGCCAAACTACAGAGGCGAAGCAACGTTTTATGAGTGCCATGCACAGCATTTCCAAACTAACAGCAAGAGATGTAGCCGCGGCTTTTGACCTTTCACAGTTCAGAGCTGCGTGTGATTTGGGAGGTAGGAATTCCAACATCTGGATGCATTGATGGAAAATTTCGTTATAATTCCTCCTTGTCATTCAATATGTAATTCTCTATTATTTGTTTCCTCTTGGGTATCCTTCTCTATAACTTTGGTTCTATTATAAGTGTTGAACTTCAAAGAGAATCCATGGTATAGATAAGAAAACTCTTTGTTTTCTTCTGGGTGCAGTTAAGCCTGTTCATGGTTAACTTAGGCAAGACAGGTAAATGTTAAATGCAGACTTGATGGTAGAATGTCAAAGTACATATGAAGCTACTGAGATGGAAATGCAAGCATACTTTCTAGAATTAACAACAAATGCATAGCAGCTTGGAACAGCTCAGTGTTGGGAGTACTTTTTTTGTTTTCAGAGAAAGAGTGGTTAAGATCATTCTCTGAAAATCTGACAGCCTGACAACCAGCATAAGCAAATCTCAGTGGTTGAGGATGTTATGATCCATACGAGCAGCTTAAATGCATTTTCTCACTTCTAAAAGAAAATATGTGAAAGCATCTTGCAAGTTTTATAATTAGGCAGATTTTAATAGCTGCTGCTGGGTAAGCACTGAGTGCTAATATCATCAGAAGTAAGTTTTAACTAAATGAGGAACTAAATACAGGCGCTATTGTGATAATATTTTGCTCTCTTCAGGTTGCACTGGAGCTTTAGCTTATGAGCTGGTCCATATCTACCCAGAGATGAGAGTCACGGTATTTGACCTTCCAGAAATCATCACGAGTGTCTCCAGCTGTCAGCCTTCAAGACAAAACCCAGCTCAGGTTTCCTTCATGTCAGGTAAACATACCTCTTAGGTACAGTGTGTATAGAATCTTGGCATATGTGGATACAAATGAGGCTTATCACAAGGCAAAGTTTGTATGTTGAGTCATCTTTGCTTCCTTGAATACTCAGTTTCTTGTGAAAGTATTATTGGCAAAGAATATATGTGATGAACATTTGTGTCAAAGGGCTGCTTATAACATATAGGGTGATATTCAACTAAATTTAACTCAGAGTAGGTCCACTCTGAGCACTCTAATAAACCTGTTAGATCTATTTCAAAAACTAACTTGATATTTGGGGTATTGATGTGTATATTAGGCTGCTGAGATATGGATTTGTTCATTCGTTTTAGAATTGATGAAAATGCATTTTTCAAACAGGTGACTTTTTCAAAGATAATCTTCCAAAAGGTGACCTTTATATTCTTTCACGAGTTCTACATGACTGTTCAGAGGAGAAGATTTCCACTCTCTTTAGCAAAATATATGCTGTTTGCAAGCCAGGTAAGATTTGACTGCTCTTTCCCCTTTTCCTTTGTATTAGTATATCATGAAATAAGTTTATTTTAGCACCAGTGAAAAGGGTTATTTCCCCAAAGACTGTGCAAAATTAAATATTACAAGAGAGTGTAAGGTTGCTAGTACATGTGGCCACCTCTTGTCTGTGTTTTCCCTTATAATGTTTAACTCTACACAGAGTCTCTAGGGAGAATTGTCCTTTTTACTGTAAAATTGCAGTAAGTAGTGTATCAAAGGACAATTGCAAACATGTAAAAGTTGAATATTAGCTCTTAAGAACCATTAACATCCTTCTAATGGCAGTTTTGATTAGAGCTTCACAGAATGGTTTTAAAGTACATCCTTGACATCTCTTAAGTTGCAGTCCTATGCACACTTATCTGCAAATGAAACCAGTAGGACTTCTGCTAAACACACCTAACTTTGTGCATTACATATTTTGTCTTCTTAAAAACAAAAAAGAAAAAGTGGAGTGATTACGATGCAGGGAGATCACTTGCTTTCTCCCCAACCTTAAAAAAAAGGGCAGGGATATATCTAGACATGGTGATGTAGACTCCAGAGCTGGAAAGGAGAAAAGTACAGCCAGTAATTAAAGCAGGTTTTTACTGCCCTGTCACAGTGTGGTGAATGAAGGAAGGAATGTGATAATGAAGCCTAATATCGCTGGCACTTTATTATTTTTAAATTTCAACGTTAAAGGCACTGGAGTGGTGCAGTGCAAAGCAGTCAGTCTCTTGAATCAGTAACAATATATTTAAAACTAAATCTTCATGTAAAAGAAAAAAGTTAGGGTCTGTGTCATCACCAAAAACAGTGATGTGTACCTTCAAAGTGCCTATAGCACTTCAGATAGCAATGTAAATTTTGAGGAATGTAAATTTTAAGCACATCCTCCTCCCTTGCTGCCCACAACTATTAAACAGCTGTAGGGAATCAGGATTTCCCCACACTAGGGGTTCAAGTAAAAATTGAGGAGTGGGATGAAGTTGCTATTAGTGCAGGGGAAAGGGTTGAATTCCCTACACACACACACACACACACACACACACACACACACACACACACACAGCAATCCCAGTTCTGGTTAGACTTTTTCCTGTAGCAGTTGCTCTTTTTAGTTCAAACTCTGCACATTTCTAGTTTAGCTGTACAAACACCTCTAGTAAGATAGAGCAACTTTAGGAAAATAAACAAATCTCCTGACTCTTAATAAAATAAAATAAAAACCTTCCTGTAGAGCAAAATAAGACAAAATGCTAACTTGAAGTTAGAAATTTGTAACTAAACTGTGTTGTTGCTTTCTTTCTTTCCTTTAAATGCAGGCAGTGCTTTGCTGGTAGCAGAAATTGTGCTTGATGAGAAACGAACAAGCCCTGCTAGAGCTGTCCTGCAGTCCCTTAGTATGACGGAAGGCAAGCAAAGAACTGGCTTGGAGTATAAACAGTTATTGGAGAAACACGGATTTACCAATGTGCAGATTAAGATAACAGGAAACCTGCTAGATGCAATTTTGTGTTTCAAGAAAACATCTACCCATTAAATTAGATGGAGCAAGTAATTTGATTTACTGCCCCCATCAGCCGGAATTAGTATAGATGTTTCTGTTTTGGGGTTGCACTAATGATTGTCCTGTTACAGTTTGAACTGTGCATGTTCTACTTTTGTTGATTAAAACAGTTCTAAGAAAATCTGGTGACCTATTTTTTTCCCTGTCTGGAAAATGCATTGCTTGCCCCTTGATATAATTGATGGCAATTTAGTTTCAAATCCATACTTATTTTTTCTTACCATGTGCCCCTTGCAGCCACTCTTTAAAACTCAGGAAACATCAAGGAAGCAAGAGAGAACAAACTGTGCATTAAGCTATAGTTCGACTAACTTAAGTGGGACTACTACGTAGTTTCTCATGCAATCTGTACAGCAGTTTTTGAAAGGGAGAGGTGTGCAGTGCATTCAGGGCTGTATCAGATATTGTCTTAGATACCAACTAAGTTTGTCATATGTAGGAGCTTTCGTGTGCATGCACACTTCTTCAGATACACACGAAAGCTCATACCTATGACAAACTTAGTTGGTCTCTAAGGTGCTACTGGAAGGATTTTTTGTTTTTGACTGCGTCAGACCAACATGGCTACCTACCTGTAACAGATATTGTCTGTTTGTGCAAGGTTAAATGTGGCAAAGAATAATCCAATGCAACAGTAGCACTAGCAGAAACTTGTTGCCCAACAGACTGTGAAATCTATTGTGCAACAAAGTTGCAAACAACCAGTTCACACATTCTCTCGTGCAACAATGTTTCACTAGTGCAGTGTTTCTCAAATGTGGGTTCCCCAGCTGTTGTTGGACTACAACTTCCACCATTCCTTGCTAGCTGGACTAATGGTCAAGTATGATGGGAGTTTTAGTCCAACAACAGCTAGGGACCCAAACTGAACAAGTATAAGTGACTTAGCAATTTGCTGTGAACATCCATGCCAGATTTAGTGGGCATGTAAGAGAAACTACATCCATATTTGGAGTGGGTCAGCATGGAATAAAACTTCATACTACAAAATATCCCACTCCATTTAACGGCATTAAAATGTGTAGATGGAGGTGGGTGATGAGAGCCTCCTCTCTGATCCAGAATAATTTAGTTAAATAGCACTTCAAGAAAAGACATGAATACATATCTCTTTGATTTTTTAATGTCTTTTCAGAGAACTTGAAATGAATTCAATCATATTCCTTCCCAGTTCTCTGTCCTAGGAAGCTGTATAGAAAAATGACCGTTTTTATTTAAAACAATAGGTATAAATTGGTTTCTAGATCTGCAAAAACAACTTGTGACTAGTTCTATTGTTTTGTGGGTTTCAAAATACTGTATGATTCTATACACAGTTTACTTTGCTAAAATTGACTGGACTGGGGTTTTTTAGGGGAGGCATGCAAGTTTTTTTCTTTGACCTCTGGTTCACCCCTGAACCATGCTATACAATCATTCTGAATACTATCTCCTCTCATCTGATCAAAGGAGGGAGGAGAGCTACTCAAAGCTGACTATAGTAACTTTCCAAAGACTATCAGCAGGTGAGTTACAGATTTTTATTTTCTTGAGCTAATCTTGAAACCATAAATACAAAGCATTAGCAAAGTTCCTTCATACAACATGCAATGTGGAGAGCAAAGGTCTTCCTGATGAATCAAACAAGGAACACTTTATATTGTAACCATTTGATTTGCATTTCAACCATAGAAAATTTCTCCTGAATTTTTTTTTAAAAAACATTGCGTTTCCTCTCTGTGTGCCCTCATGTTCCACATGCAACTTATATATACTGCACAGAATGTGTGGTGGTACTTGTTTGTTTAATCTATTTGTCAAAAACTTATTTCTTATTCCTTTTAAGATTGTTCAAAGATATCTAAAATGAAAGTTTGCAATCAGTGTTTTAACGATTTAAGTTCCAAAAATGACTTATTACCATATATTTGCATAACCATTTCTGAAATAAAAAACGAGCCTCCTGATATTTGTACTATTAATACAAACGGAGTCTCATTCTTTGAAAAGCACTATGCAAATTAGTGAAACTAAATTATCATTGTTTACAATTAGCCAATTTTTTAAATTTCCTTCTTTTGAAATCACTTAATCATTTCGCTGTTAATGCTAAGTAACAGTCAAAGTACCAATTCAAAGTTTCAAAATATCAACAGTTTTTGATAAATTGTTTTTACCTAGGCATGTTTACTCAGAAGGCCCATTGAATTAACTTTTTCTTGGTAGCTGCAGCTTTCAAATAAAAAGGTTGTTTAGTAGTTTGGCTGCAATCCTGTGTTATTTTCCAGATATGAAGTCCCGTAAAACCAATGGTACTTCTGAATAAATAAGGGTTTTACAAAAATTTGTGAAAGCAAGCTAACAAGTTAAAATGATAAAGCTTAAGCCAAGCCCATCTGCTGATGAAGACAAAGTATATGTGCTTAATTAAAAATAGTAAAGGAGAATCTAATATTACGTGAAACTTTGAACCATCCCAGCCTGTGGGGCGGGGTGGAATCACAGCTCAGTAAAGCAGTAACTGTCAATGTGAATGTGTACATATTTTAATACAGCATGTAAAAACAGTCCTGCAGCATCTTAAAATTTACAAAGACGCATGTCATTACAATAAATTCATTAGTCTTCTAGCTGTGCCTCCAGGCTCCTTTGTTTTGGCTGCTACAGACTAACAGGCTGGTCCTCTGGAATATATAAGGAAACATTACAAACATTACATACAAAAGGGAAATATCCAAGGACTTGCAACAATTATATATGAAAGTGCAGTGTTTCATAAGTGATAACACTGTAATCTTTATACCCTTCCCTGTCATGCCATGTTGAAACAAGCTGTCAGGCCTCAGCATTGTTTGCACTGTAATATTAATAGAATAGGACCATAATCTAAAACAAATGTAATACAGGTATACGGATAGACTCTACAAAGCAATTAAACTGCAACACTGTCATGCACAATGGAGTCTACTAACATTAGGGATTTCAGAGTGCTTTCCTGTAATGCGTTTCAACTTTGCTCGTTCGTACCTCCAATCCAGGTTTAAAAAGTCCTGATAAAATAACCCACGATAACCAACAGGGTGAATTGCTGGCACAGCAAGCCCAGTGCGGAATCTATTCCCGACCCAACGCAAATCGGAGTCGGCACGAGCCGGGACTGACTTCGTGTAACCTCACTGACACAAAGATGCATGCAGTTCGCGCTTCCGCTCCCCGCCCCCCGCAGCACTTTACACGGGAGTAAAACCACTGTAACTCCCCCCCCCCTCGAGCCACAACGGGGATATACCGGTAGCTCCGACCATAGCTGCCAAGTTATCCCTTTTTAAAGGGATTTTCCCTTATGCTGAATAGGCTTCCTCGCGAGAAAAGGGAAAACTTGGCAGCTATGGCTCCGACAAGGACCGCAGTCCAGTCATAACACCCACCGGGCCCCGCCATTCGAATTTAATAAAGAATAATGATAATGATAATAAATTCACTCAACAGCTCATGGGCGGGTTTGCTGGGGAAAGGAAGCGTCAGGAAGCCGCCTCTTCCTCCACCGGCGTCTGCGAGGCCACGGATCCCTCCTCCTTGCGGCTGCCCCGCCAATGGAGCCCGGCGGGCGGAGCCTCTTGAGCCGGCCATTTAGCTCACGAGCCGGGCTTGCCCTTCCCTTTTCGGCGGCCTGAGTTGCGACAGCGCCCGTGGTCTCTCGCCTCGCAGCCCCTTTCCCCGCACACTCGCCGCTACCAAGCACCACCACCACCACCGCTATGGCAGACCAGGCTCTCTCCTTCGCCAAGGACTTCCTGGCAGGCGGCGTGGCGGCAGCCATCAGCAAGACGGCCGTGGCGCCCATCGAGAGGGTCAAGCTGCTGCTTCAGGTCAGGCCTCCTCGCGGGGCGCTTTTATTTGTGGGAGAGATAAGAGGGGGCAGGGCTGGGAACGAGGCGTTTGGGGTGCGCGGTCCGGACCCCCCCACCCCACTGCGCGGTTTCTTTTTAAAAAATTTTTAATACGCATTCATGTGTGTATGTTTGTGAGGAACTACTTATCCCCTCGAAAGGCTGCCCGTGACGACGGCTGCAACAAGGACAAGAGAGGCGCCCGCCCCGTGTGAGTTTGTGTGTGTGCGTGCGCAAAGCCGCCGTTAGGCCGGTTCCGCTGTAGAAAGTTCGTAGGCGGCAGTTTGAATGCGCGCGGCGCTGTCCCCCTCCTCTTGCCCCCACCCCAACCAACGCGCAGATGAAAGGGTTCTCTCCTCACGAGCGGGGGGAGCACGCCTTCTCCATTCCCTATGCCCCCCCTTTTTTTGTAGCGGTGTACTTAAGATGTAGAGGGCGGGAACGCACTGAGGTCGAAGGAAGCTGCCGCCGCCATCTTCTTCTGCGGCGACGTGTCGTTGATTGGTGCGGCAACGGCGTAGGGCGTCTGCGCCCATTGGATGCGGCCGGCGTCCCGCCTCCGGGCCCCGCCCTTGCTCTCGTCTCGCGAGGCTTTGTCGGGTGACCCCTGCGGAGCGCGCGAGGTCACCGTCGCCTGTGCTGCAGTGGGGCCTAAGCCCAAGCCCCTCCCCTCGGGCCGCAGCCGGGCGGATGCGTGACTGAGGCGGGGCGGCCTGTGAGACTCCTTATGCGGGCAGACAGAGCAGGCCTCGCGCTGCACAGCGTCACATAGTGCGCGACCTTTCCCAGGCCAGTTCCGCTATGTACATACAAAGGACATAACTTTCTCCTTTTAATTGGGGAGGATATATTCTTAACAGAGAGGGGCCGCCCAGAGTATCCGGCTGGCACGAAGAAGGGAATGAATTTAATGCTAAACCTCGGCATTGCCCGAAATCCCAGAGAGTAACTGCCCACCGTTGTAGACAGTTGACCCAGTGGCTGACTTTATTTTTTCTATTTATTGCACTTATATCCCACTTTCTCCCCCCCCCAAAAATGAGCTCAAGGTCGCCTACATGGCTCTCATCATTCTCATTTAATGTCCAGAAACAACCCTGTGGGGTAGGTTTGGCTGAGAGGCAGTAACTGGCCCCAAGGTCACCCAGTCAACTTCCTAGCAGAGTGAGGAGTTGAAGTCTGGTCTTTCATGTCCTTGTCTGACACTAACTGCTACACCAAACTTCCACTGACTATTTGGTATAAGGTGTGTTCTGCATCTACAGCCTACGCTACAAGTATGGGCAAATACCACGAAAGGACATGGCAGAAGAGAATGTTCTTTGGTAGCTTCAGAACCTGTGATGAACAGTACAATTTAAAAAGTCGAGCCCATTTAGTTCCTTGGGTCTTTACTCTGAGGTAACTGCATACAG
The DNA here is from genome assembly GCF_965207765.1 of Zootoca vivipara. Classification (NCBI taxonomy): domain Eukaryota; kingdom Metazoa; phylum Chordata; class Lepidosauria; order Squamata; family Lacertidae; genus Zootoca; species Zootoca vivipara. The sequence continues at coordinate 33,226,579 of NC_142587.1, read as the reverse complement.
CAGGGATGGGGAACCTGCAGCCTGCTACATGTCCCCATTTGGCCCACAAAGCTGTTTCTGGACAAGCTATACCCACCTGCCGTGCATCTGAGGTCAGGTGTGGGGAAGTTAAAGGTGGGGCTTTGCCAAACGGGGCTTTGTAGGCACTGCCTGGAATTCCTAAGCACTCAACAATCAGCTGGTACTCAGAACCATTATGATGTTAGACCATTGACAATGGGGTTGAACCACAAAATTGACCCATGAGTAGGAGAGTTATAAATGAAAATCCCACAGCAATGAGGAATGGCTGTAGTTCTACTGGTTTAACTTCCTTTAGAAATTAAGTTGCAATAGTTATATCCCTGCTCATTAGTTTAATTTTTACAGTAAGCTGATATTTTCACAGTCTACTTGTGGCTTTAACAAGACTCATGGGAATATTAACTACATAGTGAGCCAATCTTTATTATTTGTTTATAAGAGCATTTCTAAACTGCCAATTCATAGAAAATATGAGGGGAAATTAAAATCATTAGAGAACAAATAACCAACACAATCAAATTCTCTAGAAACACTTGTTGAAACCAATATTTTCAGCAATGACAACATAACCAGAATTGTAGGCGTCTTATCTGATTTTAATAGGAATAGTGTTCCAAAGTACTGATGTCACTATACTAAAGCATAGTTTGAGTAGAAACAAATGAATATGTGATAACTTTGAGACAGTCGGGAGGATTTCTCCAGATAATCATAATTTATAATAGTTATTGATAGGGGGAAACCAAAAATGGATGTAGCCCTGATTTTTAGGTGCCTGATATGGATTGCTTAGCTGTTTTTCCACTTATGGTATTTACTGTTGCATTTGCCTATTTATTAACTTTGCATTATATCCAATGAAATGATCAGAATGACTTCTGCCCATGCAACAGAATTTCCCTCTTTCCCCCACAAATTCGCTCTTAGGGCTTCACCAATCTTCAAAGGCAGATTGGAGGGGGGAAAGGAGGGGAAGCTTTGTGGTATGAGTGGAAGTCATTTTGTTCCTTTAATGACATAATTGGATTAAATTATTCTATCCCATTTTCTCTAGCTCCCATTGTGACTTCAGATCTTTGAAATGTATATTTCAGATTGAACCTGAAAGAATAAAGCTTATTTGGAACCACACAATTTCTCATTTAGAGTAACTGAACATCTTTTTCTTGCAGGTACAACATGCAAGTCAACAGATTGCTGCTGATCAGCAGTACAAAGGAATCATTGATTGTGTTGTCCGCATTCCTAAAGAGCAAGGAATGCTGTCCTTTTGGCGTGGGAATTTTGCCAATGTCATCAGATATTTCCCAACTCAGGCGCTCAACTTTGCCTTCAAGGATAAGTATAAGCAAGTATTCTTAGGCGGAGTAGACAAGCACACACAGTTCTGGAGGTATTTTGCTGGTAACCTGGCCTCTGGTGGTGCAGCTGGAGCAACCTCCCTCTGCTTTGTCTATCCTTTGGATTTTGCAAGAACCCGACTGGCTGCTGATGTTGGAAAAGCTGGCGCTGAAAGAGAATTCAAAGGCCTGGGGGACTGCCTAGTCAAAATCTTCAGGTCTGATGGTCTGCGCGGCTTATATCAAGGGTTCAATGTCTCTGTCCAGGGAATAATCATCTATAGAGCTGCCTACTTTGGGATCTATGACACAGCAAAAGGTAAATGTGATGGTCAGGCTGATACTGACAAGCAACATGCTGGGTGCTTTGGAATAGCACCATGTAACTATTGAGATGTGCCTAGTAGCACAAGTAAAACTGTTATACTATCCACGTAGAGGCGGGCATCGCCGTCTTAAGCGCTCGCGGCGCCGTGGTGTGCCGGATCCTCCGGCGCCCGCCGGATCCCTCCGGCGCCCTCCCACCCCGTTTCCCAGTGCGGTGGGCGGCAGGCGCAGCTGCGCAGCGGACCGGTCGGCCAGCGGGTGGGCGCAGCTCGCGGCGCCCTCCTGGCAGGCCGGCGCCATGGTGCCCTGCGCCACCCAGCCTGCACGTAGGGCCGGGCCTGGAGGCGGGGGGGGGGGGGAAGAGAGAGCTAAACCACAGAAAGTGTTGGTTTACAAAGCCACACAGATAATCTAGCGAAGAAAAGTCATGTGAATCAGTTTGACAAAATGAATTAGATTTAAATAGGCTGTGTGACACTATTTATTTGGTTCTGTACTCAGTGATGGAAACCTCTCTTGGAATGCAGGGAGTGGAACCCTGGGCAGTCATGGTTGAAGAAGGTTATGAAAGAGACTAGGAGGGAAAAGATCGAAGGCCAGGGGTTGAAACGTTACTTATGTACTAAAGGGAAAGTTGTAAAAGCTAAAATGGTTACATTAACTGTTCCTATAATTTTAACTGTAACCAAGTATGTAAATTACCCAAGGCTGTTCATTTAGGGCAGAGGACTAGAGCTTAAATTTACTGCTGTAATCCCAAAGCTCATATTATTGAGATAGATTTTATTGGTGATTCTCTATTTAGATGCTCTGCATTTTTGTTAATTAAATAAAAAAGTGTTGACACCTGAATGGAGTGTCTTTCCAGTATCACACATCTTCACTGTTTACCAAAGAGATGACAGGAAGGAGCATATTTTAAAAACAAAACAACTTTACTAAAAGAACTGAGGTTACCTGATCAGAGGTGGAGTTAAAAAATAGCAAAACATTAAAATGTAGTTCATAACTAGCAGTCAGTGAAGTTCTCTACTGTATATGGATTCAATCCCTGAGTAAAAGAGGTTACTGTCCATTTGGACGCAAGCAAACTAGAATTTCAGATTTGACCACACATAGTACCGTAGCTGCAGTGTTAGTCACAAGGGATTATAAACCTTCTCTAGTAACTAGATATTTTTAAAATGTACCATCAGTTGTGTGTTAATGGCTGAATCATAAAACAGGTACAGTGGAACCCCTACTTACAAATGACTCTACTTACAAAAAAATCGACTTACGAATTTTAAAAATTGGGGCGCGCTTACGAATTTCTTCGACATCCGAATGGCCTCGGTGCCCCGCGCTCGCCGCCACCGCCGGGTCAGGCCCTCGCCAGCGAAGGCCTGATCCAGCGGCGGCGGCAAGCCTGGGGCAGCGAGGGAGGTAAGGCTCCGGAACGAATTAATCCGTTCCCAATGAATTCCTATGGGAAACATTGTTTCGATTTACGAATGTTTCTACATACAAATGTGCATTTGGAACGGATTGAATCCGTTCCCAATGAATTTAATCCGTTCCCAATGAATTCCTATGGGAAACATCGTTTCGATTTACGAATGTTTCTACATATGAATGTGCATTTGGAACGGATTAAATTTGTAAGTAGGGGTTCCACTGTAAACAGAGTTACCTGTACTATGATCTTCTATATTAACCAGGAAGACAAAATTCAACAGTTGAGGATTATTTCATGATATACCATAAAGTGCCCCAAAATATGTATTCAAATGTTGCATATTGGTAAACAGATCCTTTCTTCAATTTTCAAAATGATGCAGAAGTTCTGTTTTTTCATTATAGGTATGCTCCCAGATCCTAGAAACACTCACATTTTTATAAGCTGGATGATTGCACAATCAGTGACTGCAGTAGCTGGTGTGGTTTCCTATCCATTTGATACAGTGCGACGTCGAATGATGATGCAGTCTGGACGTAAAGCAGGTAAGCAACACATAAAAATAAGCCAATTTTACATTAAGCATCAGCCTGATAGTCCTGTGCTGCAAGGAATTTCATGCAAGTGTTTGCATGAAATTGAATGCAAACCTAGTGAGCAGGCTAACAGAGGAGAGAGCAGAGTGCTATATCTCTTCTGCATTTCCAACATTGACTCTTTCTGCCAGTAGTCCCGCCAAGACTTAATAGGGTAATAAGTAATGTTTATGGGCTATGTGGCTTTTAATTATTTTTGGTGGCAGATGTAAGCACTTTTGTGGTGAGCGGAATACAATACCACACTCTTGATTGTGCTGTTCTCGGGGTTCTCCCAACCCCCTAGAGCTGATTTGGGAGAGTGCAGGGGGAAGAGAGAGGGGAAAGGCCCCATTGCGCTAGTGGAAGTCATTGCTCTGGCTTCCACTAGCACACTAGGTTAGGTGAATCTGGCCCTGTGTCCCATTGTTTCTGTTCTACTAAGCTTGTGCTTCAGACACCATATATATAGACTTCACATTGATTCTAAATAAGTAGTTAATATTTAACTCCCTGTTAATACTGATTCTAATTTAGTTCTTCTGGGGTCATAGGACAAGACTGTCCTCATATAAGCATTGTAAAATCGGCTTGGTAGTAATACCTGGGATCCTTCTTCCACCCTACATCCACCCCCAATAAAAGCAGTATATTATCTAGTTTCAGAGTAATATTTGAAGAACAACTTTCTGTGCATAAGTTCTAAAATGTGTTAGCTCAGTACTGCTTTTACATTTCTCTGGACAGAAGTTAACATGATAGTCCTGCTGTCCTTGAAACTTTTATTTATTAAATTTATATACTGTCCTTCATCAAAAGATCTCAGGGTGGTTCACAGAATAAATAAATGCTTCAAATTAATAAACTTCTTTTTCCCTACAGCTGACATCATGTACTCTGGAACAATTGACTGTTGGAAGAAGATTGCAAAAGATGAAGGTGGAAAGGCTTTCTTCAAGGGTGCATGGTCTAATGTTCTTCGAGGCATGGGTGGTGCTTTTGTGCTTGTGTTGTATGATGAATTCAAGAAAGTCATCTAAAAAAAAACCTTACTAGAATTGTAAGTTAAATTGACAGATCATGTAGAATAACTTGCCATTATGGACCATTGATCTTTGAAAAATTCCAGTGTGGAGTCTTATTTATCGGGGCCAGATTGTGTTTAAGTAGGGCTAGAAACTGCCTTCAGTGAACTGATAACACTTTGAGATACCATTTTTCCAGCATTGAAACAGACAACTCAGCTTACTGAGTTTGTCTATTTTTGGTGATAATTGTAGTGCTAGCAGTTCTGGGTCCAAGGCAGCTGAACTTCACTGAAGAGCAGCCTGAAGTTTCAAGTCCTATCTTAGAGGACCATAAAATCATGTTTTGAGAAGTATTCATTTAACAAATCATGTTTTTCCACTTGTACTTAAGCACTATGTACTGTTTGCACAGCTGAACATCTAGCATTTGTGTTCTCAGAATTGAGGCATTCTGTGAAATAAAAAACAAAATTAACTCTGATGTATTGAATTTACTGTTATAACTTGATATTCAGGGTCATGCCTGCTATGCAGTACAGTGGTACCTCGGGTTACAGACACTCACCCAGAAATAGTACCTCCGGTTAAGAACTTTGCTTCAGGATGAGAACAGAAATTGCATGGCGGCGCAACAGCAGCGGGAGTCCCCATTAGCTAAAGTGGTGTCTCAGGTTAAGAATGGACCTCCGAAACGAATTAAGTTCTTAACCCAAGGTACCACTGTATGGTACTTCTACCAGCTTCAGATAGGGGAGGGGAGATGAAAAAATAAATTGGTGCAGCAGAATTTTGTAGAGGAGTGGGCCTAGCTGAGGGGTGAGTAACATTTGAATTTGGCTTGGCTTGGCACTGCTAATACCGCATTTGATCAGTGTGTCCACTGATGATTGAACTTCCACTTTTAAATTAAAAGAGTAAATGAGATCTACTTTCTGGGACTTCCAGAGGTTTGACTACATATTTATGACAAATGGGCAAAATAGTTTGATGTAGAATCCAAGGAACCTGCTTTGAATATGGTAACTCTAGAACCTGCAAAATAATAATAATAAATGGCTGGGCAATGCTTATGTACATAATTTGTGCATTAGTATGACTCCAAAAGGGAAGTGGTGGGAAGCACGTCATAAACCACATTGGAAAGCAGGTACCGTGTTTCTCATATTTTAAGACGTAGCCATAAAATAAGACGTAGCAGGATTTTCAAGCATTTGAGAAATATAAGCCATACCCCAAAAATAAGCCATAGTGGTAGGCACCGTTCTGGAGGGCGCCAAGGAAGAGGCGAGGCTGCCCGCACCTCTCCGGTCACCTCCGAGCCTCCGGGAGCCAGCAGCAGCAATGCCAGCTGCGGCAGGAGGAGGAGGCTTGCCGGCTCGGCACCCAGCAGCGCGCGCAGAGCGCCCCAACCCTCCAGGAACCAACGCTCCTGCTGGCTTGGGGCTTGGAGTGCGTGGCGCTGCTGGGCACCGACCCGGCAGGCCGCCTCCTCCTCCTGCTGTGTTGCTGCTGCTGACTCCCGGAGGCTCGGGGCGCGCTGGGCGCCGACCTGGCAGGCTGCCTCCGGAGCCCCGGCGGGACGCAGCAAGAGCCGCAGCGCGTGCCGCTCCGAGCGCCGACCCAGCGGGACCCAGCAGCGTGCCCTGCTGAAGCGCCAACAAAGTGCCCACCAGCGCAGCAGCAGCCAGTTCCAGGCGCCGAGCAGCGACAGGAAGTGGAGGTAATTTTTTAAGAAAATAAGACACCCCCGAAAATAAGCCATAGGCATTAGATACATCATAGAATTGTAGAGTTGGAAGGTACCTCAAGAGTCATCTATTCTAACCCCCTGAAACAGGAATATTTTGCAGCATAACTAGCTCTGATGCAACTATTCTGGTAATGCTTAGGATTACACAGTACCTTAGAAATGGTTTTTATAAACCTTTATTAACTCTAGCAAAAGGAATTAAGAGCTAAAAATGCTAACGATACTTGTAAAATCTCAGTGCAGAGCACAAAACATCAATACACTAAAACTTAAAACCACAATACATGAATGCGGAAGTATCACAATAATAATCACTTAAGGCTTGGCTAGCAATAAAAACCAGCAAAATGTAAGATGCAGCTAAATCAACAGACTGTCTTAACAGGCTTGTCAAAAAGCCTTGTTGACCAAAAAGGCTCATTTATTGGAGCAGTGGGCATCTTAAGAAAATGTTGAGATCTATGAAGCATGGCAGACTACAAACATTACATTAGCCCCTGTCCTTTAGTGTTTCCCAAACAGTTAAGTCCCCCAACCCTTTTGAATTTAGTGCACCCAATCTAACCCTATATATTTTAGGGGACAGAAATTTTGTGTAGATATTTCAGCTGCATACACCTTGCTGTCATCATTGCCACTTCCTTGTGTAGCAAAGCAAAATGACACACCTGACTTGATCTCTGTGTTGGCTGTGTGTTGATCCCTACAGTTGGATACACACACACACACACACACACATACATATACATATATACACAGTATCTACACACAAGCTTCTTTCTCTAACTGTTACTTGCAAAGGAAACCTATCCCTGGCATTGTCTTCCAGTGTGCTTGAGTAGCAGCTTTTGTACTTGTATACTGTACATGCATTTGCAGCTGAGAAAAGGAAGCACCAAAATAATAGCATTTCCCTAATTTATTTGGGGTAGCAGCTGGCTGGTGGAAATCTGTCATTGTTTTTGCAATTCACAGTTCATTTCTTCAACCACTGTTATTTTTTCATCTGCTGCTGGTGTCGGGTCCACCCATGTTTTCTACAAAAAGGGAAAAGAAAAATCCCCTTAAGGTTAATTCCTAAGGCTCGTGACCACTTCAGTTTCACTTCTTTATTACAGCTCATAACGAAGTTCTACTAGCATAGCCAGTATTGAAGAATAGTGTGCTGGTGGTTGAGCTATCCACAGTTCCTCCAACATTTAGCAAGTGACAAATGGCAGCTGCAGCAAACTCTTTTTGCAATAAAATAAAAAAAATCCTTCAGTAGCACCTTAAAGACCAACTAAGTTTTTATTTTGGTATGAGCTTTCGTGTGCATGCACACTTCATTCTTTTTACAATGCAATGCAACTTTTCCTCTGTAATATATTTTCAGTTCAACCCTGTTTCTAATTTCCCCAGAGTGGCTGGGGAAACCCAGCCAGGTGGGCAGGGTATAATTATAATTATTACAGTTTCAATATCTCCATTTAAGTTAAAACTTACTTAAAAGTCCCATTTCTTTTAGATGAAATTAAGCAACTACCCATGGCACTAGAATGTAAGTAAAATTACCAGGTACTAGTTTCTTACACAGACCTTCCACTAATGGAGCTAGTTAGGTGAATCCATTGTAACTAGAAACTCTTAATTTTGTTGTTTTTATGACCACACAGATAGGTTTGGGGAAGTGGTTTCAGTGTTTGGAGACTTCCATCGTTCATACACAATTGTGGCAATATTTTACTAGACTAGATAAAATTCTAGCACACAAACATCTCTAGGAATGGGGGGGAAACTGCTAGATCAGCAATTTCATGGCACCTTCCTTGTGGCAGTAAACAATCGCATAGCATTACTTTGTGAATTACAGCCATTCATCTTTAAATTGTTTTAAAATCCGGCAGAACACCGCATTCAAGGCATTCTAGAACTCACCACATTCTCATATTGCCAAAGAACATCTTTTGGTTGTGGAACTGGAAAAGCTAGGCATCTCCATATGTGGAATCTGCAGGAAGGAAAATTTGGGCCATTGACCAGGGTCTCAAATCCCGTTCTTCCTAATCCATATCCTCTTGCCTGCAGATGGAGAGCTTCATGCATAGAAGGGGACCACCCACCAAAACAGCATGCCCAGATAGGACATAGATTGAATTATGCACTATATGTACTGCATTGTCTTAAATCTTTAACAGATCCTTCTATTCCACATTTTGATTAGAATATTAATACGTCATATTTTCATTTAGTGTTTTCAGATCTTCTGGAAATGTTGAGTTGTTCAGATCTTTTGGTTAAAATCCTAACAAAGAATACACAGGCTTGTCAAATCTCAGAACAATGGTAATTAAAAATGCTAGCCGTTTTCTAGATGCAGGTAAAAAAAGGAGGGTCATTGTGTTTTACCTTTTCCAGATCAAAATCAGGAGCAAGATTGTTATGACGGTCCCAAGAACTACCAGTATTAATAATACTGTAGGAAATGGATTGGGGTCAGCACCTGAAAAGATAGGAAGTCATTCGTATTAAGTGTATCATAAACACAGGCCCAGCATCAGCTTGTGACGTGGTTGGGCCAGGCACCAACGGTGCTGGCATGATTTTTATTTATAACTTTTAAGGTCCCAGTGCTGAAAGGGGAAGCGCCAAGCCAGGAGGCTGTGACTGCCATTGCCTTCCCTTAAAAGCCTTTGAACCTGCCTCCAAATACAATGTTCCTCTAGGGCAGTGGTGGCCAAACTTGGCCCTCCAATGTTGTTGGACTACAACTCTCACCAGCCCTAGCGAACAGGACCAGTGGTCAGGGATGATGGGAATTGTAGTCCCAAAACAGCTGGAGGGCCAGGTTTGGCCACCACTGCTCTAGGGCATTACATTGTGGCCCAGATGCATTGCAAGGAAAGAAGATAGTGGCAGCTACAGCTGCCTAGCTCAGCACTTCTCAGAGTCAGGCCCTTAAAAGGTAAATCAAAAATTCAATAGTGGCACCTCCCCAAACAGCACTCTTGTTTCCCTCCTCCAACCAGCTTACTGGTGATCAGGGCAGTCAATGGTTAGTTCTGGTCCTTAAAAGAGCACCAGACCTGGTAACAACCACTCTTATCACTTGGCTCTGTCCACATAGGCCAAGCTTGCTGGGATGGGGGCTTCCAGAGTAGTGTTTTGGGGGAAGAACCAGGATGGTATTTTGGAAATCTGGCATCTTATATAAACACACAGGTACGGCGGTGTCCATCAACTGATCTGCCTTGCCAAAGTGGTGCATGCTCTGGTTATCTCCTACTTGGACTACTGCAATGCACTCTATATGGGGCTACCTTTGAAGGTGACGCGGAAACTGCAAGTAAACCAGAATGCAACAGCTAGACAGGTGATTGGGCATAGCAGCCAAGACCATATAACACCGGTCCTGAACGACCTACATTGGCTCCTAGCAAGTTTCCGAACACAATTCCAAGTGTTGGTGCTGACATTTAAAGCCCTAAATGGCTTCGGCCCAGTATATCTGAAGGAGTGTCTCCTCCACCACCATCATTCAGCCCAGACACTGAGATCCAGCTCTGAGGGTCTTCTGGCGGTTCACTCACTGTGAGGTCATATGGGAACCAGGCAGAGGGCCTTCTTGGTAGTGGCACCCACCCTGTTGAATTCCCTCCCATCAGATGTCAAGGATATAAACAACTATCTGACTTTTAGAAGAGGTAGCCTTTTCTAGGGAAGTTTTTAGTGTTTGGTGTTTTATCGTGTTTTTAATATTCTGTTGAGAGTTGCTCAGAGTGACTGGGGAAACCCAGCCAGATGGGTGGGATATAAATTATTATTATTATTATTATTATTATTATTATTATTATTATTAAAGTTCCATCTCTAAACAGGAGGACTGACACTAATATCATTTTTGTTGTCTTCTAGGACTTTCCGTAAGTCCTAGAAGCTGGAAGTCTTGGAAGTATGGGCTGTTTTCTTAAAAAAAAATATTTTAGTCTACAAATTTATATAGTTCTGCGTGCTGAGGGAATCCTCTGAATAAATATATATAAACATTTTTGGATGGCTTTGTTTCTCAGGCTGATAGAGGCACACAAGCACCCGAGTTAGCCATTAGAGAGAATAATAGAGAAAGGGCCAATGGAAAAAATATATAAATAAATCCGTAATCTTACCAAACACAATTGGTTTACTCCACTCACTCCACTGTGTTCCAATGGAACAATACTGTCCAGCTGCACGGAGCCTCAATGAGTATTTCCCACGTATCGTGTAATTTTGGTGGGTTTGTTCTGGTAACTAAAAGTAGAACACGAAACTGCTTTATGTCTTTGTAGGTGAAATAGCATGCCAATTCATATTCATCAACTTATTATTTCATAAACTTACACACCACTTGATTGTAAAAGGACACAAACCTCAAACAGTTAAGAAAGATAAAACAAGAAAAATCAAGAAAAAAATCACAACCATGTTTTAAAACATACTAAAACAGATTAAATGAGATTCTCAATATTAGATCTCAATAGGCAGGGAGTTCCAAAGTATACTACACTAAATGATTAACTTCTTACAAATGCAGAAGGGGTATTATGTGGCACCTGTAGCAGCCACATCTTAGGTGTATGTTTATTATATTTTGCATTTTGTTGTATGTGTTTAATTACCCCTAGCTCCTCCCCATATTATAAAACCTAGTTTGCCAAATTTATATCTTTGGCCCCTCCACACTGGGGTGTTGTTGTTGTTTTTCCAGGCGTATTCAGCAACATGTCATTCATGCAACGATAGTGTATTGGTGCTGGATTTATGCTGGGCCATCCACATTAATTTTTCTGCAATGCTTGGTCAGAGAGTGCTACCATGTCATTGCTGCCTGGAGGGGCACTCTTGCACCACCATAGCAGGACCAAAAAAATTAAACCAGAACATTAGTGTTACAAAAAGTTACAGGATTGCAGAAAGAAGTTACAGGGCACACACTGGCTGGAAATGAAGCAGTATGCCTGCCCTTAAACATTTGAAGGTAAAACAGTATTCAAAGCAGAATTGTGTGTAACTGCTTGATGTTATCATGAGAGCAAATAATCGTGAACAAACAATGAATGCTGGTCAGGGAATGGAATCCAGGAAGAGGGCTATGCAGATAGGATAGAGCCCCCCTCTCTCCACCAAATTAAAAGAGACGAATTAAGTGGATTGGTGTTGAATTCACAGCTTGGGGGAGCCAAAATTCTCTTCTCGGACAACTCAGAATCTACGTTCCTTGTGATAGATTCCTTTCTTTTATACTGTTTTTATTTATTTTAAGAAGATACATTTTGAGAAAACAATTGTTACAACAGTAAACAACAAGTAACCTGTCCTGATAAAATTACAGACTTTTATCGTGCCGTGTGTTAAAGTTTCACTTGATTACTCTAAGAAATCACACCACATTTTCCCACGAGTGCTGGGTGGATTCCTACCACAGTCTGAACAATTTATGCATTCAATAAACATTTGCCATATGTTATAAAACAGGCACCCCCAAACTTTGACCCTCCAGATGTTTTGGACTACAATTCCCATCTTCCCCGACCACTGGTCCTGTTAGCTAGGGATCATGGGAGTTGTAGGCCAAAACATCTGGAGGGCCACAGGTTGGGGATGCCTGTTATAAAGGAACATGGATTGTGTTTGCCCTTTACTGCTCTCACCTGGCACGTTAGTTTCTCAGTCAATGCTATTGACCATACTTTGTTAAAGCAAGAATCAATGTTCCGCCCATTACTGGTTTTCCAACATCTGGCTACCTCCATACGAGCAACAGTCAATAGAAAGGCTAAGAGGTCATTTTTAGGATAATCATGAGCAGACAAGATCCTAAGCCCAAGTAGTGTCAGTGCAGGGCACATTTCAATTGTTTTGCTGTATATCAAGCTTTTTTTCCTTGAAGACAGCATCCCTTTGTTTTCTAACACACAAGTAAAGTGCTAGACTTGTGGTGTGAGCTAAACCAGCCCTTCACTCATAGCACCAAACAGTTTTGCCTCCGCAGGCAGAAATCTCAGAGGGGGCCATGATATGTTTCTCTGCATGCATCACGGACAGACACAGTACTGTATAACCCCTTCCCTATTGAACTTCTGTCATGCAGTAAAGACTTTATTTCAGCAGGTGTTTAAAGTATATTTTTTCAGATTTTATTTTATTGCATTTTAAACCTTATTAGGCACTGCCTAGAGACTAAGGAGTTAAGCAGTATATAAACAGTTGAAATAAATACAGAAAATGAAAAGATTATAGGCACTTGTTGACTTCCCCATTCTAGTGAATATTTATTTATTTATTTATTTCAGAATGCTGTGAACAAATAATACTAATCTGCCTTCTTAATATTTATAGCCCAGATTTCTTCCAAGGCAGCATTCACATGATCCTCCCATTCTTAAATTCAGTTCACATGCCTCATGTTTATATAAGGTAACAATACTTACTGTTGAAATTTGGCCTCTGATTTCATCCTTAGAGACAAAAAAAGTAACATTTTTAGTTGGTTTTCCTTGTACTTTTTCAAAGTATGCTAGATTTCTCAAATTTAGCTGTATACCTTAAGTAGCAAGGAAGGCAAAAATTGTCAAGAGTAACTGATAATATCGGAGGACAGAGGGCTGACTTTCTTGTGGGTGGATTATTAACTTCCCCCATAATCTTCTCTTTTTTTCATTGTGTAACATACACATATTATAAACATACATATTAAAAGAAGACGAGTGAGTTATAGAAGTTCACGTTTTCCAATATATTGATAGATGTGAAACTTTAGAAGGTAGTGTTTGGCCTTCCCACTGTTGCATGCCAAAAAATGGCTTTATCTTCTGAGTTAGGCCAATAAAACTCAGAGACAAGAGGAGTTAGGAGTCCACTGTACTGCATAGCATTTTGTTTATTGCAAAGCAATAAGGTTACAGTCAAATATTTTTGCAAAACTGCAACCCCGCCCAACGTGGGGCAGAGGAATTTATAATATTTCAGACAAAGGATTTTGGTTTTAACCAATCATATAAATCATTACATCATTTTATATTTAATATTCATCATTACCTCATTTCATGTTTAATAAGCATGCGCAATAAGCATCGCTAACTAAACTTTGATTCTCATTATAATGTTACATTGTGAGTTAGTATGCATGTTGGGAACCTGTGTTATGTATACCATGTATCAAATTATGTTCTTAGCTTGTGAGCTGTATCTCTGTGATTTGCGTATTAGCTGACCCTCTATCCCAGTAGGGACGGCTTCTTGCTGAATCATCAGTTTCTTTAAAGCATCAGGTTACCATAACTCTTCTAAAATAAGCATATTCCAAGATTTACCGGGATTTACCGGGATTTACATTATCACCTTAATTGTGGCCCTTTGGGCCCCTGCTACACCACAAGTGCTGACCATGAAGCACCAGGCAACCATTTTGCATTCCTATAGACCAGGCACCCCCAAACTTCGGCCCTCCAGATGCTTTGGACTACAATTCCCATCTTCCCCGACCACTGGTCCTGTTAGCTAGGGATCATGGGAGTTGTAGGCCAAAACATCTGGAGGGCCACAGTTTGGGGATGCCTGCTATAGACCAAGGGTGGAAAAAAACTGATCCTCCAGATGTAGGGTGATCCTGTCATCTATTGGCTATGCCAACTGAGGCTAAGAGGTGGGCCGCAATTATGCCTCCTCTGTTATAATGCAAGGATTTGGCAGAGCAGCTTTTGATGTACATAGGAACTCAGCAAATAAATGTATCACCACAATCCAGTCGTTATTTTAAATATGTAGGATAGACCTGGCATTTGTGTACGAGCATGCATACCAAAACTGAGCCACACTGTATGAAGGTAGGAAGGATGAACAATTTCATCCATTGTTGCTGGATGCTGCTGCACATGGGTACATTGATGCACCCACATGTATGGGGTGATGGTATATGCCTGTCAATGCAGCTCACACATTGCAACCTCGGCATCACCATGAAAGATGGGTGATGGCTCTGTCCTCATGGGAACTTTCTAAACTGGATTGCAGACATTGGTTTTTGGCTGAGAACAAAACAGTCGAGAAACAGATTCAGATAAAATACTATAAGCTTTTTCTAATAGGCTGCAATGCATAATTTGTTGGGAGGTCAACCCACAAGAGAAGTATCACTCTATTTTATCTGAGGATTTTCTTTACTCATGTAAAGAACTGTACACAACTCCATCTCTACCAACCAAAACCTATCTAAGAATTACCATTCTCCCTGGTAGTCAGGAAATAGCAGTCAAACTAAATTCCATGTACATTTGAAATTGGACAAATTTTCAAAATGTGAAATGTTTCTTTCGCCACGAATTTCTACACCAGATATCTGCATGTGACTAGCAAAGGTAACAAAAAGCTATTCAACAAGCAAAACCACAATTAACCTCTTACCCTTATTTCATACTTAAAGCAGTAGTCTGAATTATCTTTCAAGGCACATGGAGGGGGTTTCCATTGTACTGTGCACCCCCACGGCTGTTCATGACAATTCCAAGTGATATTTTGTGGTGGAGCAAGTTTTTCTGTAATGAAATAGCCAGTATTTTACTTGACAGGTGGAGAGCTGTGAAATTTCAAGGGCATTTGAGTGGTGAACTTCCCTGCTTCCAGTTCCTAAGCATTTCAGATCCACATACATTGTGGTCAGGTGTCACTCGGCTTAAAGCCAGGAATTTTGTGGTGAGAGGTCTTGAAGGGGTACAGGGTGTGTGAATGCAGGCAGACAAATACACCGCTGAGGTTTCTTTAATTTTGCAAGCATTTTAAAACAAAGGACTGGAGAAGGGGTGACGAATTTCTGACTCCACAGCCAGCCTAGCCTGTGATCGGGGTGAAGAGATTTAGAGTCTAATAATATTGGAGGCACACAGGTTCCCCATACCTGATTTATAAGGTATCTCGAGATATCTTTTTTTTTTTGCACTATGAGTAAATGAACGAACAAGACCCACCCTCTTTCTCTTACCATGATCGAAAGGCCAGAATTGCTGATCCAAAGGCTGAACCAGTGATTCTTCACTTGATCCATTCACTCTGAGGGTAATATGATTCTCAGGAACTTTCACATTAGGAAAATGGCACCCAACATGTCTTCCAAGTTCATTACTTTTGTACTGAGGGCACTCCATCTCTTCTCCATCATTTTTGCTGCATGCCAAAACATTTTGTTAAAAACCCAACCAGGAACAGCATATTCTAACTATTCCCTTCCCCACCGCCATTTAACAAATGAAAATGAATTACTGATATATCAAGTATAGAAAATACTGGACGTCTTTAGAAATATTCCTGCCAGCTTCCCAAGTGCAATCCATTGAGGTAACACGAACTGTGTAAATGACACAGGATAAATTTTCAGCTGATGTCCCTTCCAGTCCTGGGGAGAAAAAATAGGAATGGTCAGTGTCTCTGTGTGTGTGGCTCTGAGGCTGCATACCTGCATGGATTAATGTGCTCATCCTATATGTGTTTTATGAGATCAATGTATGCAAAGTGCTTCCTTTAATGTCAAGTGGCTTTTCACCACAGTTTCCATCAGCAATGTTTACCCCTCGTGGGGATGTGATTCTCTATTGCTTACCTGCTGTCAGAGACTGGGTTGAGGGGTACAACTCTGATGAGGAATGGCGGGAGCCTACCCCCCCCCCCCGCCGCTCATGGCCAGGATCCTGAAACTCCACAGGAGCAGTAGTGTTGATTTGGAACAATGGTTTGCTGAGGGGCACAGTTTGGAAGACAATAGTTGGGCAGAACTAGGAGGTGAACAGCAAGAAGAAGAACGGGGAGAGAGTGAACTAGCTGACTCTCTTTCATTGGAGGATGTGCAGGCTCTGAGTCCCAAGGCTAGGAGATTAGATAAGGTGGCTTCATGAAAGGCTCAATGGTTGAGAAATCCGGTGGCTAGGAGACGAGAGGACAGAAGTGACTAGAGGGAAGTGGGCGGAACCTTAATTGGGATCACCTGCACTCTGAGAATGGTTGTGTGTTCTTTTGCTGCAGTCAAAAAACTGGGGTCCTATACACAGATAGTGGTGTGGTGTGGGGGGACTGCACACTGCCAGCCAGCTGGTTGGTGGCTCGTGCTCTAGGAAGCTTCCTGCCCACAGTGGCGTGGGGGGAGCAGCTGCCCACTTTGCCACCCCCCAGCAACAGCCCTGCTGCGGTGATGGTGCACATGCAATTCCCCCTCAAGAAAGCTCAACAACTTTGGGCCCTCCCCCCTCATTTTCTTTAAATTTAGTCCCCCAAAATAGGGGGTGTCTTATACATGGAAAAATACGGTATCTACGGCCAAGGAGGGAGGAAGCAGATCCTGTTCCATAGCTGCTTGTTTATGTAATTTCATGGTAGTTTCATTCCTGTTTGCTGCAGTTTTGGGGAGCTTCATGATTTGTTTCATATCTCATGGTTGTTTTCGTATCATCTTCAGCAGACACAAATGCTTCCTACCATAATATGTTATTTGTTTACAGTACCTAACTAACCTTCTTCAAGTAGCCATCTGCCCCAAGGTATATTGTGTGCCTACATGTGTGTACTATATATGTGTGTGTGTGAGTGAGTGAGAGAGAGATTTTCAAGCAGACATGCTTTTTCCATCTCTCCTCACTTTCCATCTTACACCCACATAAGAACCAACCCTACCCCAAAACTAAAATGCCTGATCCACACACACATTAATGAACTACTTTGGTAATAAATACATTCCCTTCCTCCCCAACTTTGCCTGCTCTCCACTGTCACTCATCTGAGCTTCCACAATTCTAACCCTGTCTATGCTAAAGTACTGGTAAGTCCCACACAGTTCAATGGAAATGTATACTTACCCTGATTATTCACAAAAGTAAAAAAGAAAACAGAGCAGAACACTGTGAGGCAACTCATGTGAGCAAATCCTATATTGGGCACCATACTGATTTTTCCTTTTTTATGTAAATACACAGAAATAAATCCTAAAATGAAAGAAAGAATTTGTTTTATTTCATTATGCTGCCACATTTTCATTGGAGTGGTATTCTTTTAAGTTACTCCATTAGGAGAAAGGAACATTCCCTCCCTCTCATCTCCCTTTATGTCCATCCTGTGCCCTCCCTAAATCTGCTCCAGAGGATTTGAGGGAAACCCAGGAAAGATCTGAGGGTGGCCAGGCAGAGAAGAGTGAGAGGAAATGGAAATCCTTTTGTATTACGTTAGCATTATCCTCTTCTGTAAATCTGTTTTATCAAACACTGACACCTAACAATAAGATGATATATACATATTCCCAAGTTAAAAATTAAAAACGTATTGATAATTCTCTCTATTTCTATATATATCTCTCTGTTTAAAAATACACAAAGCTTGGGTGTTTGTTTGTTTGTTAAATAGCACATGGCTAATTTGCAAAAAGTTGCATGGAAAACCCTGCTAAAATTTCAAAACAAACCCCCATAAAATTCTTAAATTTGACATTTTAATATTGCCTCATAAACAAGGGGGGGGGGGGGAACCTGGGTGTACAGATGGGGGAAAATAAATAAATGCAGAGTGGGGAATGACAGGTTTCCAACGCTCTCCACTTAGTTATTCTCACCCCACCCCACCCATGTAAGGTTGCAATCATGTATGTAAAGTAAGTATAAGTTGCAGGTCCACTGTATATAGAAATATAGGTGAGTTACCTGTATTTTTCCAGCTTTTCATTTGTCAGTTCTAATCTCTAATCTTGATAGCAATCCAGTCCCTTTTCCTTCTAGATATGAAAGTTCCCTACGTGTCCATCTATTCATCTTTCATCATCTTGTACTGGATCAATGGGTAATGTTTTGGGGAGTAAAGAAAGAATGCCCAATCTGTTAAGCAGTTGTTTTTTAATACAGTTTGCACACAATAATATTTTTGGTCTAGTTCTTTTAGACATCAATCAAAGACATGTTCGTTTTCACTAAGAATCCTTCCATTGGTCTAAAATACTGATTTTCTTTCCTAACCCACAAACCTTTCTAAGTCATAACAAGATTCCTGCTTCTTGGTAGCATTCCTCTGTCTTGGATACCCAAACCACCCTCTTTCCAGTTTTTGAGAATAGCAAAGGGTTTCTCAAGACCTAGAGGGGTTGGACTGGTGACGACTGTCACAATGTTGAAAGGATTGGGATAGTAGATATATTCTATTATTCCTGCTCTCTCTCTCTCCCCACCAATGAAAAATGGGTGATGTATTTGTGAAAGGTTATGAATGTGGCCCCTTGTCTGCTGAGTGGGGAGTTGTTCTTACCGTCTCCTCTTACAGGCTCAATAAGGTTGTAGGGAAGAGAAGCTGTGGCAGGGCAGAGAGAAAGCAATGATATATATGTCGCTTTCATAAGGAGCGTTGCATCACAAACTTCCTTCTTTCACTTCCAATTTAAGTGAATAAGAAAGAACAAAGTAGTGGGATGCTTTCTCTTACTCTTGAAGGCCTTTCTGGTGTCTTCCTTATATTCTTGATACTGCTTGAAGAAGAATGCACCATGAACAGGCCCAGTGAACAAATATATCTCCTAGAGAGAACATTGTCAAAAGATTTTGTTCACAAATGATATGATGATAAAAACTCCAAACTCAGTGTTTGGGCGGGGTTCACCAAGGGTTCCTGGACATAAGAGACCTCCTGGTGTTCTGAGGATCCTTGGGACCTGGAGAAAAGTGTCTGAAACCTTCACACCCACCGTTTTCTAATCAAAGTAACAGACATGGGGAAATTCAGGAAATTCTCATCATAGGCCATCTCAGTTGTCACAGTTGCCTCACTAAGAACAACCACTTCCTGTCTTTAATGTCAGCCAAAAGTTTCCTTTTTGGGGAGTTCCTTTTTTCACATTTTCTTAGCCCAGGGAAGACAATAGCTTGTGGGCTGCAGAGTGTTCTTTTGTTGAATGACAGTTGTCACCATGGCATTCTGAAGGTGCAAGCAAGTTTCTGTCAAAACTGAGGGAGAGCTTCAGTTTTGCTCCTGAGGCTGGAATGGATATCCACTGGGAACTCGACTCAGGATATTTCCATTGTTATGCTCAGGAAAATAATATTTTAACCAACAGAAGCGACGTGTATCAAATCTAGTCACCATTCCCTTTATTTCTGATATTCAGCCTTTGTTTATTTAGCCAATGCACAAGAGAGAGGTATCAGCAACCTTGGAAGAATTCAAAGATTTACAGAACTCCAAAAATGGGGGATGGGGGATGGGACATAATAGGATAGAACCCCAACTCACCCCAACAAGCCAATGGTATCTGTAATCAATGGGTTCCCAATGCCTGGTTAAAAGTCTGTCCTGTTGGAGCTGTAGTGTACACAAACCACTTTGAAGGGCGTTTCATAACTGTGGGGACACCACCGAAAAGCTGCTTTCTCTCATACTAACTGATCTAATTGATCTTACCAATTGGACTACTAACAAGACCTCTGAAGCTGCCCTTAAGACACAGAGAGGTTTACTTTGGCACAATAAATTTGCCAACCTGTAGAGAACCTGAAAGTTTTGTTCTGAGTGGCACATAAAAGCTGTGTGGTGATGGAAAAGGGATGATTTCAATTGGAAGTGTCATTGTCCCAATCTGAATAAGCCCCATCTTCCACAGCTAATATTAACACCCCACAAAAAAACCCATGGGAAAATAAGGATCTTCTGCTTCATGTCTACTTTGGTCCTAAGTTTTATAAGGTACCACAAGACTGAGCTCTTTTAACAAAATATTCAGTGATTTTCATTATAAACCGTTCCCATAACTATAGGGTTGGATCTAATTAAATCATATTTAAGAGTAGACTCATTAACTAATGAATCCATGGATTTCACTGTGTCCACTCTAAACATAACTTATTTGGATAAAACCCATGCCCAAATTAATGTAACATCAAGTGGTGTGGTACCACACAGTGTTACACAATTGATGGATAGACCCCAGCTGACCTCTTCCTCTTTTTGGGAAGCAGCAGAAATTATAGGAAACAGTTGTGACTCAAGCAGCGGGGAACATTTGGCTAGGGCTGAGGAATATTTCCACCTATCTAATACACTTTTTCTTCCACACCAGCTTGTACTCGACAGGGGTTTGTCGACAACAAACATGCAATATTATAGCAGCAAATCACTAAAGCCATTAAGAAAGTAGCACCTGCAGAAAAGTAGCATCAGACTAGAAACAAATTTCAGGAGCGTTAGGTAGGAACTAAGCTTCTAAATCTAACTGATTGTGCATGAATAGCAACAGTAACAGAACATTGTCTGGGGTTTCGTAGCTGTTCTGTGAAAATTCAGATTTGGGGTTTTAATGATTAAATAATGTGAAAGGATTTATGAGGCAGTTGGCATTGTGCATTTCACTTGACCAAATGGGAGTGGAATACAATGAAGTCATTTTGAAAAAGCAGCCATGAATTCAGTGGTACAAACTATGTGAAAAACAGTGCATGCCATGCTCATGAAATGCATTTCCAAATTGATTCCACAGTATTAGACTGAGAAAGCAAAGGATGTAATTCTGTAAGAGGCCTGCCAGAGAAGTGGCTTTTTTAAAGGAAGGAGGCAGACCCATGCTTACAAAAATAGAAAACAGCCCACGAACACGGGCTAGTTTGTTTTCCTAAATCAAGATGGAACTTTCATTTATCTCTATATGACAAATGAACGCTGAGCAATTCATTACACACACAGCGGTGGCATATTTTTTGGGCCAACACAAGCCTGTCCAGCTCTAGTCAGAGGCAAGGCCTTATTATTCAGTGGGGTTTTCCCCCCAAGTAAGTGGGGTTAGGATTGCTGCATACGTAGTTGTTGTTTTCTGTTCTTGTTGGAGCTTTAAAAGTCCTTTGGATGAAGCCAGCCTGGGGGGAAGAAGCTGCTAGACTGACTTCTTGCTCGCAAGTAGCCCAAATGGCAATTGGCCCCAGATGAACTGCAGTTGGATGAGGGTGGGGCTGATGAGAAGCTACAAGCTTCCCAGCTCCTCCTAAAGGCTTATAAACCTCAGGCAGAGTTGTGGAAGGGAGCAGGGCAAAGGCAGAGCTTTCTTACTGAGAAGAGGAAAAAGGAACTGGTGAGAAGTGGTTGGCTGGGTTATGAGGAAGGCTCCTCTGGCCTAATGAGAACATAGAGAAGCTCTGATGTGACACAGCCGTTTTGGGAGTGCTGACTTGGAGTTCAATGATTCACTCTGCCAAAAACAGTACAATAACCTAATTTGGAGCATGTTAAGTGGGAAATACTTATTTCTATGTGAGGGAGCTTAGATTGTAACCATTGTTAGGAAGAAGCATAGGAGCACAGAAAGCTGCCTTCTATTGAGTCAGACCATTGATTCATTTACATCAGAATTACAGTCATACCTTGTTTTAAGTACGCCTCGGTTTGAGTAGTTTCAGTTTAAGTACTCCGCGGACCTGTCTGGAACGGATTAATCCACTTTCCATTACTTTCAATGGGAAAGTTCGCTTCAGGTTAAGTACGCTTCAGGTTAAGTACAGACTTCCGGAACCAATTGTGTTTGTAAAGTGAGGTACCACTGTATCTACACTGACGGACTGAAGCTGAAGGCAAGTTTCTCTCCCACCTCAGCCCAGATGTTTTGCATACAGAATAGATGCACTGCCACTAAGCTACAGCCCTTGCTGTAGCCAGGGGACCAGGGTCGTCTTAAGCTTATCTGGCACCGTGGTGCAAGGATCCTTCGCCCCCCCCCCACGTTTTAACGCTTGGGATATAAGCCTGATCCACAGAGGCACATTCCCGATGTTTCTAAAACAACCACCGCAATACACTCGTGTTTCTGCTGCAACAGACTAACAAGGCTTCCCCCAGGACCCCTCCACCCACACCCAAGTAATCTTCCCCAAGGCCCTCTTAGAAGTGTGTGTGTGTGGGGGGGGGGAAGCAGCCCGACTCTTCCCATTGAAGGACCAGGAAGGGAGATCCTTGGGCAGCAGCAGCAGTAGGAAATCTTATAAAAAGGAAAGGAAATCTTATTAGAGGCTTCCGGTTCAGCGCCAGCGCTGATCGGCGGGGTCTCGTCTCGTCTCCGAGACGGCCCGTCCCTGCTAGGAGTGGGGAGGGCAGCGAGAGCGACGCTGCGCCCCTTAGAACCCCGGGAAGGGCGTCCCGGGGGCAAATTTTGCTCGGCAGAGCCCCAATCCGGACTCCCCAACTCTCCGGCTAGCTCTAATAAGAGCTCCGGAGCGAGGAGGGTAGAAGTCGCGGGGGCCATTTTGAGCGGCAACGTTATCCTAGCGGGGAGAAGCTTCAAGCCGAAGGCGGAGAGCGCTGGATTCTTCTGAAAATAAAACGATTGGAAATAAGACTGTAAGTAATCTCACGATTTGGATTATAAAACAATTTGGATCTGGGAGAGAGGGGAGAAAAGAGGAAGCCACCCCCCCCCCCACGGCAACAAAAGAGACAGTAAATAGAAACCCGAAGCCGTAAATAGAAGATTTCAATTTAAAAGGATCCCTCAAAGGCATCAAAGAGAATCTCCCCTAAATGCAGGGTAAAAGGGGAGAGAGACTGTGGTTGTGAGTGCCCTGCAGTAAGAGGTAAAGACTAAGAAAAACCTTTCTTTTCCTCGGGAGCCGGCAGCCCAGACAACCCAGTGAGTTGATCAGGATTTATAAGTCAAATTTTTATTTCAATTTGTATTTCTGGACTTTGTGGAAATTCTTTTTTGGTTTAAATGCTTGTGAAATGTGAGTTCGAACTTTATTTTTAATAAGACTTGAAGAATGCAGCCAGCTTGTTAAAATGGAGTCGAGAAAATAAACTGTGATCATATTCCACCCCATGTGACAAGTTTTGACCTTGGCAGGATTGAACTATGTCAACAAAAAGGTATTCGCCTGAGTTCCAGCGGTCTGTTTTGACCTTAATGTGGGAAGCAAGAATAGAACTATGTCAAGAGGAGACACAACGGCAAGAGTTACAGCAACAATTCCAGATGGTGATGGCAGAATATGATTTCTTAGAAGATGAAGCTTTTGAAACTGAAGAAGACGAATGTGAGAATGACAATGATGGTGACTGTGATTTGGAAGGAAAAGATGAAGATGAGGACTGTGATGATTTAACACAAAATGAAGCCCACCACGAAAAAAATGATGATTTTACTCTACAAAAAGTTGGATGGAGTGCCTTTCCTTTGAGGGGGGCACGATTGGTATTACTGGAATTTCAGAATGCCCACAGGGAAGAGGGAAAAAATATGCAGAGAAGAGAAGAAACTCAGGGGTCTTGTATGGAGGCCTGGATGGCAAAAGATTGTAAACAGGGGGTGGGGTGAAGGGAAAGTGAAGTTGTGATTATAAGGATGGATTAACAGGTTTATAACTGGTCTGCTGATTATGGAATTTGCTGGATTGGGGGGGTGGAGCCGGTAATCGGGGATGTAAGGTTAAATTGGGAATAGTTATAGTTTTAAAAGTGAATTGATTTTGGAAAAATGTGAAAATATGGAGGCTTATAGAGGGGGTAAAAATTAGGCACGGGAAGATAAAATGGGAGTTTGATTTTTCAGTGATTTGGACATTAGGTGAAAATGATAATAATCAATTTATAAGTAGTATAAGGTATAAAGGTGTATTTTTATAAAATAAGAAACTGTTGAAGATGATAAAAAAGGGATGAAAACCGGGGAAGGGGGGAGGGTGGGGAAGCCCACAAAATATGGTTTAATAATTATGAATGAAAGAAAGATTTTTTCTGTTTTGTATTGTCTTTTTCTCTTTTTTGATATTTTTTTCTTCTCTTTTTTCTCTTTTTTTCTATTTTTACTTTTTTTGGGGGGGTATGATAATAGATGGTTGGATGGATGACCTCCTGCGTACTGCCCTGGTTTACTGGAGCTCCCTGGTGGCAGGGGGGGGGCTTTGGGGACAGGGGAGGGGGAGGAGGACAGAAATCCAAGCATAAAATGGACCATCTCTGACTGTTCACTTACATGGGATACTTCTGTGGCAGGGGAGGACCCATGGAGGGGGGTGGGAAGGAGGTGGAAAAGGTGTTTATGTATGTACCGTTTTTTTGTAATTTGTAAAATTAATAAAAATTATGTTTAAAAAAAAAAAAGAAAGCGCGGAGAAAGGGAGCATTTCTTTTCCACTCATGTGCGCGCTCTTCCCCTTTAAGACACACACGGCTGCTGCTGACCTTCCTGGCTCGGCCTGCCCGCACCTCTCGAGATCTGTGCCGCGGCCGCAACAGAGAGGCTGCAACACCTATGCGGTGTTGGCTTTCCGAGCCCCCCTTGGCTCCCTCCTGTTGCATTTCCCTGGGCTTAAAGGCACGGCATGGAGAAGGCGGACAAGGGCAGTGACCTGATGCTGGGAGGTGCAGCATCCAGTCTCCACTTCTTCCACTGCGCCCTCCATAACTCCTGCTCCCCCACTCACTGGGACGCCCCTGAGAGGCCGGCGCCCTGGCACATTGCCCCAGTAGCCCCAGTAGGAAAGACGCCTCTGCATGGGACCTATTTACAGATAGGATAAGTGTCTGCCCCTGTTAGCAGTAGGTGTGACATGAGGATATGATAGTGGAGGGGAGGATTTGCTAATGCAGTCCGATTTCTTAAGGGTAGTGATGGGACACTGGGGTGGGAAATGGAGTGCTCCACAAGGAGCCTTGGAAACAATAAAGGCCAAGACCTGGTGGTTTTTTTTTAATAAAAAATGCTGGGTAGTTTTATTGTTTCCAGTTTTATACAAGCAAACCAGAGAAGCCCATTGGTCCAGCAGAAGACTAGGGATGGGGAAGGGTCGCCACTTATGCAGGCCTGTCCTGCCCATGAGGAAGGCTGAAGCAGCCACCTTGGATTGTGGAATCCCCACACAGGGACTCCACCTGCCCCTACCACCACTGGAGAATGCAGAGCAGAAGGAGAGATCTTCCGGGAAGCCACTGCTGTGCAAGCATGGTAAGCAAGGCTTCGGCTAGGGACACTTTCCTGTTTTGCCTCAGGCGGCAAAATGGGATGGTCTGCCCCTTGAACTTATGCATTGCTATCAAATTTGCATCAAATTTACATTTGCTAATTTATATGTACAGCTGCAAATTTAGCTAGTACTTTTATCCAAACAACACAACTCACCTTGGGCTGCGGATAGCCAGGTGGCCTACATGTCTGTTTTCCCTCCTGGTCTTTAAACTGGACTTGAACTAGACAGTGCTTCAAAAAGAAGGCTCTTTCAAATAGAGGTCCTTTGAGAGTCCTTCAGACAGAGAGTCCTTCTTCTCCATCATGGACTGTCCTACAGACCAACTGTTCTTGAATCTTGGCTAGGGTTGAGAATTGAATCTAAAATAAACCACTGCACAGGCTGTGGACATGGGGAATGACACATGACACATCCAACAAGAGTGAAAAAGTGGGGCAATGAAACAAGAGAAATGATGGGACTTAGATGAATTTGCATGCAAAGCAAGAGGAGGGTGTAACCTTGCATGGAAGCTTGCTTCATTTTTGTTCTGAGAGGAACTTGTCATGAGAAAGAGGCTTCTTTCCTCTTTTCACAGAATACAGTGGTACCGGTACCTCGGGTTACAGACGCTTCAGGTTACAGACACTTCAGGATACAGACTCCACTAACCCAGAAATAGTACCTCGGGTTAAGAACTTTGCTTCAGGATGAGAACAGAAATCGTCCTCTGGCGGCCCAGTGGCAGCGGGTGGCCCCATTAGATAAAGTGGTACCTCAGGTTAAGAACAGTTTCAGGTTAAGAACGGACCTCCAGAATGAATTAAGTTCTTAACCTGAGGTACCACTATAGTGTCTTTCTTCATATCCTGGTCTAACTACAGAAAACCTAGTTCTGAGTACAAAACTAATTGAATAGCCATTCATTGATTTCCTGTTTTTTTATCTTTCTAAGAAGCTGAATTTCCATGTAATTTGTATCTATAGCTTTGCATTTCAAGGCTGTATTTCCATCCAGCTGTTAATCTGCTTTCTACTTGGCTTAATCTCAATATTCTCGCCTTGTATACAGAAAGCAAAATGCTGAAACAGCCATGTACTGAATCTCTGAAGCTGCAAGACAGTTTCGTATTAACTGGTGAGACTTTCAACATCCACCACAAGATGGTGCAGCTGTTCTCTCTAATAGGTTTTCATGCCCAAGTGCCATGTAAGTACCAGAATATGAGAATACAACCCCCCCTTTTAAACCCAACTAAACAAAACTAAAACTAAAACAATAAATTAACCCCCCCATTGTTAATAAAGAAACATCTATAAAAACACTTAACTAGTTTGCAGCTTACTTTTTCCCTCCCACTGCTGCCCCCTCCTAGAATCAAGGCATTTTAAATTTCACAACAACCCCATTGCAACAAATTACATTTCTTACTGACACCAATCAACTCAATTATCAGTATGGAAATTACTTGCCAATAATAATAAAAAATACACATGGATGCTTGAGTAAATGTAGTGCAGGAGTTATAATCTCGAAATCTCTAGTTCAAATCACATGCTTGCTGCAAAACTACATTCCTAGAAGTTAGCCTTAGGCAAATCCCTGGGTATATAAATTAAAGGTGGGCTGAAAGTTTGAACTTTCCGATAATTTGGGGAGTGGTTTGGGAACTGTGAAGAAGGGAATCTACCTACCCCCTTCACTTTTTTCATCCTTCTGCAACTTGGAGCGGTGGCAACAAAACCCTTATTGATGGAAGGCTCAGAGGAAATACCAGTCATTAAGGCAGGATAATAATTCAACATCAACTTCGTTGACTTCAACATCAACTTCATTGGACTGGTCATGTTGTGCAGATGCCCAATTATCATCTTCCAAAGCAACTACTCTATTCTGAATTTAAAAATGGAAAGCGTAATGCTGGTGGTCAACAAAAGCGGTTTAAAACTCTCTCAAGGCAAATCTAAAAAAAAGTAGTTTAAATCAGCGTTTCTCAACCGCTGTTCCGCGGCACAGTACTGTGCCGCCCGACGCTGGCTGGTGTGCCGCGACGCCTGGCGGCCACCAATCTTTCACAGGACATTCCTCCCTGCAGGGAAAGAAAACAGGAGCAGCTTACTCGCATGTAAGCGGCTGCCGCTTGCTTTCCGTGCAGGAAGAGGGGACACGCGAGGCTTTCCTCCCTGCAGGGAAAGAATGCAGCAGCCGCTTACTCGCATGTAAGCAGCTACGGCTTTCTTTCAGTCCCGGGAGAGGGGATGCACGGGGCTTTTCTCCCTCACGGAGCTTTCCTCCCTCGCGGAGCTTTCCAGCTTTCCTCCCTCCTCCCTCCTCCCTCCTCTGTGCAGGGAAATAAAGCGGCACCCGTTTACGCGCGTGTAAGCAACTGCCGCTTTATTTCCCTGCAGCTTCTTTCTTTCTCTCCCCACCCCCACTCGCCTCGGTGCCTGGAACAATAGAGTGTGAGTGGAGCCGGCTCTGGGCTGCGCTCCCTCCCCTTCTCCCTCTCTCCACCTCTCCTCCCCTCCCTCCGAATGAAATCTACCTTAGCATGCCTGCAAGTAAGTGCATTTAAACATCTGTGCATTTAAGCACTGTTGTCTCTCTTTTGGCTTCATTTACTGGTATTTAAAAAGCGGGGAGAGGAAGAGATACAGAATAAATTACAGTCATAATTATATAGTCAATATAGGGCGGCACAGAGTTAATTTTTTAAACTTTTTTAATGGTGGTGTGCCTCGTGATTTTTTTCATGGAACAAGTTAGAGACTTAAAGGTCAGCACCAGCACTTTGAATTGTGCTCAGAAACATACATAATGCCTTAGAGCTCTTAGAGCTGGGGCCATGGTAGGAAATTAGAAGGGCAGCTGCATCCAGCTCCCAGGAGTGCCTGGTCAGAAAACACACACTGGTCATTGCTGTAACACTGGGTTCTGAGAATATTTGATCGGAACATCTCCTTAGGAAGTTTGGAAGATGTTTCATGAGCCAAAGTACTTTCAGATGTGCAGTATTCAGGGTGGCAAACATCCTAGAGTGATTAGATAGATATGCACGCACACACAGAGACACTGGCAGGATTGTTCATGAAACAAATCTAATTATTTTGTGATAGTCATGTGTGCCATATAGTTAAAAAGTTGCAGTTGTGGGTGGGTGGGTGGGAGGTTATTTGTACTGCCTCCATTTGATTTGTACTGCCTCATAATGATTTATATCAGGAAACAGGGAAAAGCTGAACTGAACGCCATTGGAAAATGAGGGATAATAGAGACACGGGGGCCATCTCTTTTACATCTGCAGGACATTCAAATGCACTGCTGCAATTTCTCTTAAAGGAGTAACAGATACAGATTTTTGCCTTGTGCAATCCCTTGAACATTGCCATCAGATAAATTTCATTGGTCTAGACAGCCAAAACTTATTTTTTACTTATCAACAATCTTTTGTGCTTGCTTACTGAGCAGGATATATTTGGCCAGTCTCATGCTAATGTGAACCACTCCCTCTAGCTCCACCCCACCCCCACAGAATCATTATTTTGCTGGTGTGGAAGGGGAAGAGGAAGGTAAAGCTTTCTGGATAACTTGTGCCTTTGGGTCTGGCTTCTCTGGTTCGGGGAAAAGAAAACCCTGACCTCCTTATGTCTAGACGGGCCAAGGGAGGAAGAGAAAGAAAATGTATGAAGATGGAGGAAGTAAAGGGAGGGGGAAATCCTAATGGGGAAGATGGCATACAAAAGCCCATATCTTTGGATGCATGAAGAATTATCCTGATCATACCTTCCAAGTCTCCCACTGAAAAATGCGAGATCAGCAGCGGCATGGCACCGGAAGTTGTGTAGAAGCAACATCCGGGGCCGCTCTTCCCATATGTGGGCACCGGAAATCGGGCAGAGCGGCACCGGAAGTCACTTCTACGCATGCCCGTGGGCATCTTGGTGGTGGCCGCATGGCGGCGGCCATCTTGGTGGTGGCCGCATGGTGGCGGCCATCTTGGTGACTCTTGGTGCCGCTCTGCCTGATTTCCGGTGCCCACACATGGGAATAGCGGCACCCAAAATGGAGGCTCCCTGGCAGGTAGGAAATCCAGGGATTTCCGGGATTTTTCTCCATTCGGGAGAACAGCAGGAAACTGATTAAAATCCGGGGGTTTCCCACGGAAAACGGGATACTTGGCAGCTAAGATCCTGATGTGTAGGTACATGTAAACCTGGCAGGGTAGAATTGTGAAACAATAAGGTGGGAAAAGTACAGACAGTGTCATGATGACTATTTACAATGGCCATTCTAAAAGGAAAAAGTAGAGAGATGGAACAGCATGTTGACCTGTGATAGTTGAGAGAGTGTGGGTGATCGAAAAGGCCAGAGAGCCACAGAAGCTGATCATCAGAGCAGCACAGCTTCAATCTTTCCCTTTTCAAAACCTGGACTCTGCAGAAATGGCGAAACTTACCAGAAGAATAAGAAATCAAAATGATCAAGTTTTTTTAAGAATGGAAATCATTTATGGAGTATATGCAGAATTGTTGTAAACAAATTAAGAGCTTAGTAGGCTTAATATAAAAACGTGCAGTAGTAGTAAAAAAATGTATATGGAACAAAGGGGATAAAAAACAAATTGGGTTAATTTGGAAATGCAGTAAAATATGATAAAAACAAGGAACCACAGGAAGAGGGGGAGGGAAGTAAAACTAATATATATGATACAATGTTTGCTTTTCAAGTTTTTCTTTTTTTTGAATTTTTGTATGTTGTAAAATTAATTATATAAATAAAATTATATATAAAATAGAGAAACATGAACCCTGGGTAAGTGCCTGGAATCCCTGGAAGCTCACAACACTCAGAGATTGGAGTGGGAGCAATCACTTCCAAGTGATTAAAATATTTATACTGCACCACAGTCTAAGAATACTGTAGATCTCTCTGCAAGCATGATCATCATTATCTGACGAGGAAAGCCTATTAACAAGCCAGTGTTGCATAATTTTTTATGGTGTGGTTTTATGGATGAA
The DNA here is from genome assembly GCF_965207765.1 of Zootoca vivipara. Classification (NCBI taxonomy): domain Eukaryota; kingdom Metazoa; phylum Chordata; class Lepidosauria; order Squamata; family Lacertidae; genus Zootoca; species Zootoca vivipara. The sequence continues at coordinate 33,196,128 of NC_142587.1, read as the reverse complement.
AATATCTGCAGATGTTAGCTGACTGTTACAAAGCTGAGTAAGGCAATTGAAGTAGATTTCCTTTTAAAATACCTGTTTTGAAAGCTTAGATAATTTGTAGGTGTGCAGAAGCTAATCCACTTCGCTTGATTCAAATGGGCTTGAAACAGGGGAATCCAATGCTTGATCTACAATGCTTAATCCACACATGGCATGGAAAATTCTGTATGAAAACCCCAATGGAAGGAGATGGGGTACTCCTAAACAATATGCTATATTACAGTGATGGGCAACCTTTTGAGCTTGGTGTGTCAAAATTCGCCAAAAAAACGACCATAACTCGGGTGGTGTGTCACTTCGAGAAAAAAAAAAACATAATTTGTGATATTTATAGTTTAAATAACAAAAATGTATAATTGTAATATATAATTGTATTTAATAAACCAAAAACTAATTATTTAACTTACCTGCTTAGTGACCTCTTTGTTCATCTGTCAGTCATTTTCTTTTGTTGGTCTTGATATTATTTAACTTGTGTGGGGTGCTGTGAACTAAGATAAGTGAGGGGGAGGGAGAATTATTTAACTAACCTGCCTATTAGTGACCTTTTTTTTTGTTTGTTTCAGATGGGATTTCAATGGGCTTTGTAAAGCCAAAAACTCAGTACAGGAGTAAAGGGGGGGGGTGAGTGTGTGTAATGAAGGGGGGGTCTACGTATTAAGAGTGGGGGATGTGGGTTCATATAAAGCATACTGGCATATGCTTTTTACCACTGACTTAGAATTTTTAATAGTTGTTTTCAACTGCTTTTGCCCATGATTTTATTGCTTTCTTCTTTTTGTAAACCACGTTGAGTTTTGTTTTGTTTTTTAAAAAAGAATCAAACTGGAAGGAAGGAAGGACGGAAGGGGTGAGAGATGGAAGGGGAGAGAGAGAGAGAGAAGGAAGGAAGGACAGATGGATGGAAGGGGTGAGAGAGAGAGAGAAGGAAGGAAGGACAGACGGATGGAAGGGGTGAGAGAGAGAAAGAGAGAGAGAGAGAAGGAAGGAAGGAAGGAAGGAAGGAAGGAAGGACAGATGGAAGGGGTGAGAGAGAGAGAGAGAAGGAAGGAAGGACAGACGGATGGAAGGGGTGAGAGAGAGAAAGAGAGAGAGAAGGAAGGAAGGAAGGAAGGAAGGAAGGAAGGAAGGAAGGACAGATGGAAGGGGTGAGAGAGAGAGAGAAAAGCAAGCGGAGGGAAAGCCCTGCGATGGTAGTGAGATGGCTGCTGGGATCCCTGCTTCATCCCCGAGATAACAGCTGTGAGGCACCTTTGCTTGCTTTGGGAGAGCGCAGTGGGTTACTTTCAAGGAGCTTTATTGTGTGTGGGGGGGGGACAATTGATTTCCTTCCCTGAAAGTTCACCCTTTCTTCACCCACCGCCCGGCTCGCAGCAAAGCAAGCGGGACAAGCTTGCTAGCCGCAGTTAGGAGCGGCGCCTCTCCCTGCTTCTGCTGCTGCCTGCCTGATACCAGCTGTTTGGCGCCCCTTCTGTGTGTGACTGAAAATGGCTCTGCGTGTCACTGCTGACACGCGTGTCATAGGTTCGCCATCAGGGCTATATTATGAAGCTTTTTAGCTTCATTAAACCTCTCTTAGGTTGATGACGGCATGAAAACACCGGGTAGCCTCGGAGGAGAAAATGTTAGGCCAGGCACTGTGGACACTGCCTTTCAACAGGGCTGGCCCAAGACATTTTGACACCTGAAGCAAACAACAAACTGGCGTCCCTCCTCTCCAGGAAACAGGAAGCGAACACACATTCTTTATGACAGTACAAAGACCCACAAAAATAATGTTGAAAGGAAAAGTTTCCTGTGGATCCTGCTGCCGCCTGAGGCACGTCACCTACCTTGGCTCACAAGTGGGCTGGCCCTGCCTTTCAAAAAGACATAACCCAGGCATCCCCAAACTTTGGCCCTCCAGATGTTTTGGACTACAATTCCCATCTTCCCTGACCACTGGTCCTGTTAGCTAGGGATCATGGGAGTTGTAGGCCAAAACATCTGGAGGGCCGCAGTTTGGGGATGCCTGACATAACCTATTTACTTTGTGCACTTTCTTGACGTGGAAAAAAATGCCAGTCTTGCATTTTGCCAGTCTGTTCACCTCCAACACGGTTACCTTGTCACCCTGCTCTTTTTGAGCCCACTTTGAGGAAGTTTTGGCAAAGGACAGTTAAAGGATATTTTAAGGTGTGCAATTTTTTCAAATAAATAATACACCTGTTACACCCTGGTTGAATTAACTTGCATTATGTCAAATATGGCCCTGATAGGTACTATGGGCAGCCACAGTCACACCAACTATCTGATTTGGGTCGACCGGGTTAAAGGAAAATAAGTGAGTATCATTTAAGAAATAGTTCAACCTGTCCCTTTTCCAAATCATTGAGCGAAACATCAGGTACATTTTGTTTGCATAACTCTTGATCTCTTTATTGGTAGTTGCTTGGTTATCCATTGTACAAAAACTGAAAACTTTATAAGATACAGATCTTCCATTATAGTACAAAAATATATGAAATATGGATAACCCTGAAAGAATCATATTTTACCTGCGAGATCTGTGACATACTGTTAAACCTGATACATTTCATGATGGAACTCTGACATGTTAATGAACCCCACTTGTAGCAAGAAATCTCAGCGATTTATTATTATTATTATTATTATTATTATTATTATTATTATTATTATTAAATTTGTACACCACCCTATATCTTCAGGTCTCAGGTTTCCACAGAAGTTTTTAAACTCTTGACTTGCATGAATATTGGAAATATTTTGTTGATGTGATCCATCTTTTACCATTGTTTTGAGTTTTTAACCTTCACAGGTGTATGTGTTCTTTCCGGGTTTCTTTCTGCATCCTGAAAATCAAATGACAATTGTTGCAAAACAGCAAGTTTTATTACAAAATAGCAAGGGGTAATGCTCTCATATAAGTAAAGCAAGGGTTGCAGCCTTCACCTATTGGAAAGTGAAAGCTCCAAACTTTGTACCCTGGAATAATCCCATTGGAGTTAAAGGGGACTGTCCATTTGAAATTTTCTGACTCCAAACAGTAGGATCAACAAAATGACTCACCCTCTGGTTCAAAATTACACTGCTCAGATAAAGAAGCTTTGACGAACTGGGAGAGGATTTTGTGTGACCAAACTAAATTCCTGTGGCTAGTTAAACAATGTATGGCCTTTAAAACTGTAGGGGGTATTTTGTTACTATGTTACATATTTTTGTGTTTATATACTTTATATTTTTATATCACCCGGTGAACCTCAGCTGAAGGGTGGTATTGAAATTTAATAAATAATTTGTGTGTGCGTGTGAACTGCTTTAAGGTTTCATTTACAAGCAAGCAGTGTACATTTTTCATGAAATAAATAAATGATAAGTGAGTAGACTCAACCGACATCAAGTTGTCAGGGACCGGACAGAGGAGGAATGGTGGAGACTGCCTCCCCCTCCTCCTGAACCTTCCAGAGAAGAGGAAGACAGTATAGATTTACAGCAGTGGTTTGGGGAAAGTAACGGCTCAGAAGCAGATGAAGGGCAAAGTTGGGAAATAATGGGAGAGGAGGAGGAGGAAGAGGAGGAGGAGGCGGCAGAACATCTGGCTGACAAATTATTACTAGAAAGCATTCCAGACCCTCCTTCTCCCAGAAACTGGTGAGCAGTGAAAGTAGGAGAGCAAAAGGCTCAGAGACAAATGGCCCTAAGTGGCCACCGTAAGGTGTGTGGTGCTGTTGACGATTGAGGAGAGAGAGGGGTGGAGATTACTCGGAGCAATGCCATTACTCCAAGAGGCTGCATTTCTAAGCCTCTCTCTGTGAATATTGAAAAAAAGACATTGGTAAGAACTTTCCTTGTCTATTCCTGGCAGCCTACCATGGGGGGATCAGATTCCCTGATGCCTGACACAGGTTTCTGTAAGTCTTAGAAACTGGAAGGATAAGCTGTTTTTGTTTATTAAACTATGATTTTTTAAACAACAACAAACCGTATATATTTCTCAATGCCAAGGATGTTGTTTAATGTACAAAACCCCATTTTCGATCGCCTTGTTTCCTGAACGGATAGAGGCACTTCTCAAACCTGTGTTAGCCACTTAGGCAGAATGATAGAGATCAGGCCAAAGGAAGAAGTACTTGGAGAAAAAAACCTGTAACCTTACCAAATTTAATTAGTTCACTCCAGTCACTCCATTTTTCTCCAACGGTGCAATACTGTCCAGCTGCACGAAGCTTCAATATGTATTCTTTATCTTTTGGAAACAAGTGGTAGGTTTTCCCCGTTTTTTCCTAAAAGCAGGATATTGATCTGATTTATTCCTTTGTAAGTGAAGTTACATGCCAAATTGCATTCAACAATTTGATTTTTAAAATAGTATTAGTGGTGCCCACCCAATTCCACTGTGAAGACGGCTATTTCTCTTGGGAAAAAGCATTCAACAAGCTGCTGCCTTAAGTCACTAATTGGAAAATACTTTCCCCCTGGAAAATCACTATGGCTGCCTTTTAAGTAAATATACTCAGTAGCAGGATATTAATAATTCTTCAGTTTTACAACTACTATTAAGAGATTAGAAGTCGAAACTCAAGAAAAGCCACAATATGTTTGACTTAGGGGCAAGAGAGAGGAAAACTGTGGTCCTCCCTAGATTTACAGTGGTACCTCGGTTTACAAACACAATTGGTTCTGGAAGTCTGTACTTAACCAGAAGTGTACTTAACCTGAAGCGAACTTTCCCACTGAAAGTAATGGAAAGTGGATTAATCCGTTCCAGACGGTCCGTGGAGTACTCAACCTGAAGACTACTTAACCGAGGTATGAGTATAATTGGTTCCGGAAGTCCGTACTTAACCTGAAGCGCACTTAACCCGAAGCGAACTTTCCCTTTGAAAATAATGGAAAGTGGATTAATCCGTTCCAGACAGGTCCGCGGAGTACTTAAACTGAAAATACTCAAACCGAGGCGTACTTAAACCGAGTGACTGTACTTGAGGATGCATAGCCAATTCAAACTATAGTCCACAGCCTTACTTCTGTGATTCTCCAAAGCCCTCTTGTGGGGAGGGGGTTTGCCATGAATTTTTTATTGAAATATTTCATTATGCCATACATTAAAAAGCAAACTAATCTGAATAAAAAGAAAAAGGGGAAATAATAGAAATAGAAATATAGAAATAGGTGGAGGATACAAAGGCCTCTCTCTTAACCTTTGTCCCACACAGAAGGAGGTGGACCCTCCCAGGTCTTACCTGAGAGATTTCCTCTATATGTTCCCAGTCTCCCACCCTGGCAGATTTTCCCTTCTCTGCCTCTTTCACCAGCCATCTATCATTAACCCAGGGTAGAAGACATAAAAAAAAAACCAAAGCAAAAGCAAAGCAGATAAAAAACAAAACAAACAAGGAGATAAAGACACCTAGATAGAACTTCTAGGACTTCCGGTTGGTTGGGACGCCATGGCGGTTGGAGGTCCATTCAGCTGAGCGGACCTCGGCACTTTGGAGCAAGGGAAAACCGCTACAGCGAAAGCGGATTCCCTCAAAATCCCCAAGTCGAGCATCTTGGGGCCAGATTTGTCTGGCGGTGCGTCCAAAGCGGCTCTCACCCCGGAAAGGCTTGGTTTCTGAGCCCCCAAGAGCGGCGGGATTGGAGCTGCGACGCGGCAGACACTAGATCACTAACTCCAGGGTGCGACGCTGCAGGACTGCATGGCTACAGTGGCCAATTCTCCCAAAAGATTAAGACAAATGTGAGTTGGTCTTATTAAATCTTAATTTGGACGCGAATTTGGGCAATTGAGACAGGGAAAGAGACTTAAAAACGGGAGTCGGTCTCTACCCATTGATGAATTGAGAGGCGGTGTGTGAACCCGAAGCCGGGGAGAAAAAGTTATAGAATATTAACAACTACCAAGAAAAGACTAGAACTTCCCCACCGGAGGCAGGGCGAAGGGGAAAAAAAAGATTTTAATAAAAAAGACCCTGAGGAAGCAAGAGATTTTGAGGGGGAAATTCCTCTGCAAACCGGGACCCGGTACCCCAGGAGAGTCGGCGAGGCGCTGAATTTTGACAGCTGTCAAAAATAAAATTTAAAGAATTAGGCTGCTAAGAGAAGAGATTGTATTATTAGAACTTTGGGATTTGCTTTTTGGCCATGTTGGATTCTTTTTCTACCGGAAGCCTGAGACTCCATTGTTCTTTGTTCTCTTATCTATGCCTCTGAGAGAGAAGAAATGTCAACATCCGGAGCATCTGTTTTCCAGACAATAGTGTTAAACTTGTTAAAACTGGTGGAGGACCTTGAAATCGGGCAGCAACAGTTCAGTGTACAGTTAAGAGATTATAGACAGCAGTGCCAGGAATCGAACAAAGTTTTGCAAAAAGACTCAGATAATGGGAAACTAATTCCTGAGGACAAACAAGATGGTGAAGAGGAGGAAGAAGAGGATGCCCAACAAGAAGAAATGGAAGATCAGGACTGCTACAACAGTCCTGATCTTGTTGAAATGGAGGAACAAGAATTGAAATTGATGTCATGGGAAACATGGGAAATTGTGAATAGGCAAGGGAGGGAGTCCGGGGAGAGGAAGGGACAGAAGGAGGAGAAGAGAAATTTTGGGGTAGTAAAATGGGACAGAAAAGGAGTGGGATGAAAGACTGGTTGAAGCATAAGTAAGGTAGAAAAAATGGAAATGGAATATGGATTGTTTTACGGACTCGCTGTATCAAATGGGGGGAAAGTCTCGGGGGAGGAGGAATTAGAGATTAATCAAGGTTAGAAATTAATATAAAGGAAATAGTTAAGGGTAATCCTATGAAAGTTCTCTTGGGAGGAAGATTAGGCAAGGGTAGAAATATAAGATATTAGATATATAAAAATGTTTTAGAAGGGGGAAAATAATGGTTTTCTAGCTACTAGGAAATGACAATTTGTTTAAATAGTTTGGTGGCCCGCAGTCTCTTTCCTCTCTCAGCTCTAGGGCTTCTTGGTGGCAGGGAGGAGTCTTGGAGGGGAGGGGGGAGGTTGTGAAAAACCAAGCTATAAAATGGAACACCTTCAAATGCCCACCACCCATGGGGCTCCTTGTGGCAGAGGGGGCTCTGTGGGATAGGGGGGAGGGAGAAGATGTGTATAATGTGAGTTAAAATAAGAGTTAAAGTATAAAGGTAATGATTAGCTGTTGGAATTGAGGTCTAAAAAGTTTGATTCGTAACTTTAATAATGAAACCGCTATTAATAGTGATGAATATTTATGAAAATCAAGGGGGAGAGAATCGGGGAAGTCACCAAAACAATGTTAAGTAATTAAGAATTGAATTGATGATATTTTTATTTTTATTTCTCTTTCTTTCTTTCTTTTTTTACCTTTCTTTTCTTTTTCTGTTCTTTTTTAAATCTTTTATTTCTGTGGTAAGAAGTGTATGGAAGTCAGCGCGGCGGATACCCAGCCCTATCTTCCCCTGTGACTCGGCCCCACTGGTGGCAGGAGTGGGTTCGAGGGGGGAAGGGGGGAGGGGAGAAACCCAGCTACAAAATGGTCCGCCTTCGACTATCCGCCCCGCATGGAGTTCTCTGGTGGCAGGAGGGAGCTTGTGGGGTGGTGGTGGTGGAAGAGGGTGGTAAAACATGATTATGTATCTTCTGTGTTATTTTGAAAAACCAATAAAAATTTATTATAAAAAAAAAAACTTCTAGACTGGCTCTATTTCAGAATGTTGTGACCAAATTTTACTATACCGCCCATTTATACCCCATTTTTCTTCCAATATGTAACCCACTGCAGCATACAGATGGTTGTCTCATTCCTAAATTCATTCCCCCCATGTGTAAGTGTTTATATAAAGTAACAATACTTACTGTTATAATTCCATTTCTCAGTTCATCCTTAAAGGAAAAAGGTAACGTTTTTAGTTGGTACTGGTGTCAAATTTTCTTTGTGCTTTTTTCAAAGTATGCTTGATTTCACAAATTCAGCTGGGTACTTTAATCAGCAAGGAAGGCAAAAGTTCTCAACAGCAATTGATTACGTGTGTGACTTACTTGTGGGTAGATCAGGCACCCCCAAACTTCGGCCCTCCAGATGTTTTGGACTACAATTCCCATCTTCCCCGACCACTGGTCCTGTTAGCTAGGGATCATGGGAGTTGTAGGCCAAAACATCTGGAGGGGCGCAGTTTGGGGATGCCTGGGGTAGATGGTTTAACTTTCCTCCCAATCTTTTCTTTGCTCCACTGTTTGACATGACAAACAGGATTGGCTTGGGGGATTTTGCTGATGGTAATTCTATACTGCAGGTCCTGGGCTAGCTAGACCCTTTTATCTTAGCCCATCCATCTTGTTGAATCTTGTTGATTCCTCATGTGCCTCACCAATCCCAGAGTAGCAGTACTGGGTCCCATGCAACATCTTTCCCCTCTTCGGCTCTCTATAGAACTTTCCTCATCCTGTGAACCAGTGTTTCTCAACCTTTTTTGGGCCACGGCACACTTGTTCCGTGAAAAAAATCACGCGGCACACCACCATTAAAAAAGTTTAAAAAATTTAACTCTGTGCCGCCCTATATTGACTATAATTATGTAAGAAACACTTGCCAATTGCTGTGTTGGTTGCAATCTCCTCTAATAAGGCTTCACAAGCCACTGATTTCTCTGCCAGCACGTGCTCCTCGCCGAAGAGGCCGCTCACTCCCTGACAGAGTGACAGTTTGGATGCTGGCTGGACAAAAGAGGCTCTTCTCTTTGCACCTATGGAGTCCCTGTGTGATTTTTATGCGTTACAAAATGCATCGTTTCATTTCCACGTGGCTCCGCTCCTCCCGTCGAACCCGGCTGGGCCGTCCCGAGGTTGCGGTGCATGTTGGGATACTGGGGGTTCTGCTGCTTTTTCCTCTCTGGGGGGTCTGGGCTGAGGTTGCGGCTGCAGAGATGGTGAGTAGGGGAGGGGGAGCGCTCGGCGGCTTTCGATTGGGTGCGGAAGACCATAGACAACTAAGTCAAAGGGACGCTCGAGGAGGAACCATAGAGATAAAAGAGAGAGCGGAGAGTGGTGGTGGTGCGGGCGGGGCAGGCAGGTGGGTTATGACAGGAATCGCCGCCATCTTGTGAAGGGCGCGCTCAAACGCAGCCATGCTGAGAAGGTTCTCCGCACATAGGTACGGTAGTTCTCTCTGTGACAATGCAAATCGCCCTTCTCGTCGCCGCAAGTCGCGGCACACCAGCCAGCGTCTCGCAGCACAGTAGTGTGCTGCGGAACAGCGGTTGAGAAACGCTGCTGTGAATCATTGCAAGTTGCTTCTATTCACCCACATTTTGTCTTAGCCTTTCTAACATGGAAGTTGAACAAATCTGAATCTTATTCTGTTTATTTCAAGAATTGTCACTGATTCTAGCAGACATGGATAGTTCTAAAACGGAATTCTATATACATTTGAAAGCTGGACATATTTCAGAATGTGAAATGGTCCCCACCCCTTGGATTTCTACTTGAGATATGCACATGGGACGAGCAAAGATGACCAAAAACAATTCAACAAAGAGAACCACAATGGCCTCTTACCTTTATCTGGTACTTGAAACAGTAATCTGCATTTGTAGTAGCAGTTGGAGGACGTTTCCATTCTACTTTACAATACAATGGCAGTTCACGACAATTCGCAGTGATAATTTGTGGTGGGGCAAGTTTTTCTGGAATGAAATTACCAATCTTAGGTTAGGGTTGGTTTTATATATCTTCTTTCATTAAAAAAACATCACCAGCAAGCTCAACGATTGTTTGTGAACACTTCCAACAGTTTAGTTTAAAAAGAATACATTTTTCAAAACATGATTGGAGTCACCTGCCATTAGGAGAGGTGTGAGATTACAAGGGCATTAGAGTGGTGAGTCTTCTATCCCTCTCTTAAAGATTTCAGATTCACATACACTATGGGTGAGTGTGGCCAGGTTTATAGCCAGGAATGTTATGGTGTGAGGTCATGCAAGGGTACAGGGTGTGGGTGGGTGTATTTGCCACTGACAAAGCTGTGATGTAGATGCAGTCAGATACGTTTTTGAGGTTGTTTAATGTTAATTTTACAAGCATTTTAAATTAAAGGCCTATTGCAGGGTTGCACGGCATCTGACTCTCCAGATGTGGTTGGACTCCCAGCAGCCCCACCCCAGCCAACCTAACCTGTGATCAGTGGCGATGGGAGTCAGAATCTAATATTGAGGCCACATGTTCCCATCCCAGATTTATAGCTATATCAAGATTTCTAGTACTGCTGGCAGAAAAAAAGTAAACAGATACACTCCACCCTCTCTCACCATAATCAAAAGGCCAGGCTTGGTGATCCAAAGTCTGAATTGGTGATTCTTTGCTTGATCCATTCACTCTGAGGGTAATATGATTCTCAGGAACTTTCACATTAGGAAAATGGCACCCAACATGTCTTCCAAGTTCATTACTTTTGTATTGGGGACATTCAATGCTTTCTCCATCGTTTTCGCTGCATGCAAAAATATTTTGTTAGAAACCCAACCAGGAGTAGCATACCATTCCCTTCCCCACCTCCATTTAGCAAATGAAATTGATTACTAATATATCAAGTTTAGAAAATACTGGACATCATTAGGAGCATTCCTGCCAGCTTCCCAAGTGCAATCCATTGAGGTAACATAAACTGTGGAAATGACACAGGATAAATTTTCAGCTGATGTCCCTTCCAGTCCTGGGGAGAAAAAGTAGGAAAGATCATGTTTAGTAAGATGAATTGGAGTGCTCAGAGTACTTTTATCATCATCCCATATATGTGTCATCTATATATATGACTTTGGTTCTGAGTCTGAGTACCTGCATGCAAGGGTAGAGGAAGGGGGTGTGGTAGGTGCAGTCCGCCTGGGTGTCACCACTGAGGGGGGTGACAAAATGCTGGGCAGTACTCACCGCAGGGCCTCCAGAGCGCCCAAGCCACGCGTCTCTCCTGGGAGTGACTCGGTGGCTTGGGCACCTGCAGGCTCCACTCTGCCGCAAACGGCCTGCCCGCCGCCTCCCCCTCAGCTGTAGGGCGGCTAAGTGGGAGGAGGCAGGCAGACTCCTCAGGGCCCCCACAGAGTGTCCTCCCCCATATGGCCTCGCCCCTGGGCACAGGGTACACACGCCGCCCCAGGTGCCCGATCGGCTAGCTCTGCCGCTGCCTGCATGGGTTCTTCTGAGAAGAGTTAATGTGCTCATCCTATAAGTTTGAATGAGGTTAGACTAAACATGAAGAAGAACTTTTTCACTGGAGACTTTTAACCAGAGATAGGATGACCATCTGTGAGGGATTCTTCAGCTCTGATTCCTGCATTGTAGCGGGTGATACTTGATGACCTTTGGTGTCCGTTCCAACCCTACATTTCTATGTTTCTTTGAAAGTGTTTCCTTTTTAAGGTCAAGTGACATTCCACTACAAGTTCCATTGGCAATGTTCACCCTATGGTGTTCTAAATTCACTCAATATGAAGTCAGAGTGCTAACCCCATGTCACATCCCTTTGTCATCAGAATTATGCATACCCTGGCAGCAGTTCTGTACTTCTGTAGGTATGATTGCCTAGAATGACTCAGATACTGTAGACTCAAACATGCTGCTATAGTAATGAATGACTCATATATGCTGGCACCATCTGTTAAGTATACAGTAATTGGTTTTATTTACACAGAAATGAGGATATGCCTGTGTATTAATGATGGTTTAACATGGAGAATGGAGAAATGTGTATCTCTAACATGGATTTCCCCCCACAGTTTTCTAAGGTACTCTTAAGCTCCTAAATGGGTCAGTGATTACCCGTTGAGTGTTTTCTGTTTCTCGGATGTATCCTGTTACTCTGAATGTAACCTTTGAACATGTGATGAAGTTACTGGACAGCACAAAACAGTGCATGAATGTTTTGGATGTATCATTTGATGTATTTTGTTCTGTTTTTGAAAAAAATTCTGCAAGTAAGCTTTGAATAATATTTTTTACAGGTTTGGACAATGTTTATTTCCAAAAGTAGTCAGTTCTTATGCACCCAGCCACTTTGATCTGTGCAATATTAAAATCTGCAATATAACCTGCTAATCAACTTGAAAATATATACCGGTACTTACCCTCCTCCTGTGCAAAAGTTCTGTAGAAAATAGAGTACAACAGAACAATGAGCCGAACTGTGTCAGCAAATCCTAGTGTGGCTACCATGCTATTTTTCTTTTCTTTATAAGTGGGGAGGAATGAGCCCTAAAGTGAAAGAGGGGGATTTCTTTTATTTCATTCCTTTGGTACATTTTTCCTTTGAGCAGTATCCTGCAAAGCCATTCTGTTATCGCACCGCAAGGACTTTCATTTGTGTAACACAACTGCCCCCCCTTTTCCTGTCCCCTCCCCAAATCTGGGTTGGAGGGTTAGCAAAGCCTCCAGAACAGATTTGTGGGGTGTGTTAGGAAAGGAGAGAAGGGGAGAAGTTCTGTTGTGCAAATGAAAGACTTTGTGCAGACTTTCTGTGGACAAAACAACTCTGATGGCTACTGTGTTTTGTGTTCAGTAGCTTTTATAAAGAAGGTTTCTTTTTAATGTTCTATAACATTCCCTCAATGGGACATGCAATACTGAAGTTAAAAAAAAGTTCTTTCTTGTTAGATAGGTTTATTGGCTAATAAGATAGGTAGATAGATGATTGATAGACAAATAGACAGACAGATAGATAGATGATAGATTATTTACCAGCCAGTTTTCTTATCATGTTTTTTGTAGCATTCTGCTGTGCTTGCTATATTTTATATGGAAGTGCCATTTATAAATCTTTGAATACAAATAAATACATTGATGGGGACTGCTTATGTGAGCAATGAAAGGCAGAAAAGAAAGAAATACTCAAAGAACATGGCAGTGACCTTTTCCCCCCACAAGCAAGGACCAAATGAACCTGAAATAATTTCTCCAACAAGAAACTGCTGCAATCTAAAGGTACAGAGAGTGTAGAACTTGCAACTGAACAGTTTTGGCAGCTTAGAGGATTGGTGTGTGTGTGTGTGTGTGTGTGTGTGTGTGTGTGTGTGTGTGTGTGTTTGTGTGTTTGAGGTCAGAAGGATGGCAGGGATGTTGAGACTGGCATAACAGATTGAAGCACCTGTTTGGGTCTGTGTGAATATTCTGGAGGGCCAAAACAATGGGAGTTTGAAGGGGGGGGTTGAACTTTGATGATGAGTGGCAAAGACCTGGGGTGGGACAAGACTGGTGGCTGCTGCCATGCTGATGGAGGGATTGGGCACTTAGCATATGGAAGGTTAGAAGATAGGGATTGGGTGGTGGGGTTACTGGAACTACTGTTGCTGCTGCCCACCCCTTCTCCATCAAGCTTGTTTTAAAGGTTGTAAATGTACCCCCCTTTTCTGCTGAGTGGGGTGTTATTCTTACCTCCTCCTCAGTTCAGAGAGATGTGTAGTTGAGAGAAGCTTTGGTAGTGCACTTGCAAAATGTGCTTTACTGAGAAAATGAGGGTATATATGTTGTTCCCATGAGAAGTGTTGCATCAGTCTTTCATGAATTTCCTTTTTCGCTTTCAATACCATTGCACAAGAAAGTACAATGGAGCACTTTCTTTTACTTCTGGTGACTTCCTTATGTTTTTGATGGTACATGAAGAATAATTCACCCTAAACAGGCCCACTGAACCCTAGAAAGGTCCTTGCCAAAATGTTTTGCTGATCGTGATTTTAAGGTTCATGAAGAATAACATGTACAATAAATAACCCAACTGAGTTAATACTTCACCTAATGCTTTCCTTATAATAGAATCAAAGAGCCCTAAAGTTGGTAGGGGCATCTGGTCCATCCCCCTGCAATGCAAGAATCTCATCTAAACTCTACAAGACCGCTATCCAACCTCTGCTTAAGAACCTCCAAGGAAGGGGGCATCCTATGCATTGAACTGGCCACCTTAAACATGCCTACATTTTTCTGATGAAGTGATTGAACACCTAGGGCTCATTCTGAACAAAGGTGAGGTGCAAAGGCTTTCGTATGAGTGAGCACCGTGGTGGTTGTTGGAGGTACCTTTTCCACATGGTTGGGACCTGATGATGAGGCGGCAACATGTCTGCACCATTTTGTGGTCCTTTATCTTTTTTCTGCTTTTTCAGTTGCATTCATTTTATTACTGATGCCCACAGCACTTTCTCAAAATTTCAACTGTGCCCACTGGCTCAAAGAGGTTGGTGACTGAACTATTGTTATCACTTGGGTGTGGAAACGTTTCACAGAGTTTGAGTGGGACTGTGAAAGAGAAATTTCTTGCTAAAAGTTAAAGTTCATGGAAACACAGCAGAAACAGCACCACTTGTTTTAGCTAAATAATTGTGGTATTTCCCTTTGTGTGTGTCCTTTCTCTGTGGTGAGGGGCATCATTAACTGATAAAATAAGAATAGACAGTACAGTGGTACCTCGGGTTACAGACGCTTCAGGTTACAGACTCGGCAAACCCATAAATAGTACCTCGGGTTAAGAACTTTGCTTCAGGATGAGAACAGAAATTGTGCTCCGGCGGCCCGGCAGCAGCGGGAGGCCCCATTAGCTAAAGTGGTACCTCAGGTTAAGAACAGTTTCAGGTTAAGAACGGGCCTCCAGAATGAATTAAGTTCTTAACCCGAGGTACCACTGTATCTGGAAAGCTGCTCTTACACAAATCTGTTTTTAAAATGTGTGTGTATGTGTGTGAGAGAGAGCACAAATGTTTTGAAAACCAAACACCTTCTTGTGGTATTTTACTACTTCCTTCTTTCATTTCTAAGTAAAACTGCATCAATACTTTGGTAAATATGGAACACTCTATTAAAACACTTTCAGTGTTTGGATTGATCTTAAATGACTTTAGGTCTGATAGATCATTTGAACTGGCTATTCTTTCTTAAAAGAACATCTGAATCTGAGGATTCTTTCCTCCAAGACAATAATGTGAGGTAGATGTGTGTGTGTGTGTGTGTGTGTGTGTGTAAAATTTGAAAAGGCAAAAGCAAAACTAAAGGGGTGGTAGTTGGGATTCTATGATTTTCTGAAGCCACCTGATGCAGTTCTGAGAATTTAATAGTGAAATTTCACAAAAGGCTAAGAACTGAACTACATGCTACATGTTAGCATTCAGCAAAAGTGTGGTTGTAAAGCACAGCAACAGAGGGTTTGTGTGCAATCCAGATTGGAACCATGGTGCAGGGATCTGCTTAGCCACTCTGAAAACAGGATGCTGGGCTAGGTAGGCCTTTGGGCTGATCTTGCATTCTTCTCATTTTTCATTTACTTCTGTTTACTGAAAATGGGGTCACGAAGAGTCAGACACGACTAAACAACTAAACAACAACAACTGAAAATGGAATAGAAGGAATACTTTGTGCACAAAGTATTGATGGACCCAGGATGGAACCACCTTATGTCTTCAAAGCCTAACTGCTGCTTTTTCTGAGTCTCAACCTGCAACAGGGAAGTGAGATTTGCAGAGGAGAAGTAGTAAATGGGAAGAACACACTTAACCCTTTGCCCGCTCCAACTGCTTGTTACTTACTGCAATGCCCCATTACCAGCGGTTACCAACTGATACATTTTTATGGCCTATGTATCATGCCTGTGGTTTTTAATAGAAATAGAAAATCTGAAAGATTTTCAGGATCGGAAAGAAGTGCCTAGCGGTTAGTTGCTGGGGGAGGATTATTGAGCAGAAGAGCTAGATGCTATCCCTCTGCCTACTCAGGGCCGGCTCTAGGTATAGTCCCGGTGGCAGGTGGGGCACTGCGTGGCGAAGCCGTGCGAAAGCCATGCTGCGCACTGTGAGGGCGGGGGTGCCGGAGCGATCTCCGCGCCTCAGCGCCAGGGCGCCCGACCTGCTCGAGACTGCCCTGTGCCTACTTTCTTTCTCATCTGCAAGCCCACCACCCGCACCCCCAAATTCTGATTTGGCCTAGGGAATCAGCTGCTGGGCTTGGAACGTATGAGGCCAAGTCATATGGCATAGTTCCATCCTCTGATGCATTCTGAACAAAGGGGGCCCAACTAGTGGGTAGCGTGCTTAACTCACCGAATAAGTAAGCATAGTGTACAAATATATGAATGACTCATATAAAACTCGAAGTGTTACAAATAAATGAAATGGTGCTTATCTGCTTCCTTAATGTAGACTCTAAAGCAGAGTGGGGAACCTGGTGCCCTCCAGGTGTGCATAAACACACACTCTCTCTATATTATTATTATTATTATTATTATTATTATTATTATTATTATTATTAACTTCCATCATTGTTGGGCATTGGTTGTGCTGCCTAAGGTTGATGGAAACTGGAGTCCAACAAAATTTGGAAAGCCACAAGTTCCCAACCTCTGCTTTAGAGTTTGTCATTTTCTATGCTGTAACATCTGGCCATTGCTATGAAAAGATGTGAATTCCCCACTTCCTGGTCAATTAAAAACTCTGTGTGACCAAGTACCAGAAGTGCCTAACTACTGTCATCATATCACACCTAACTGATTCTCTCATCCATGGGGATATTGTTTGAGTGCTTCTCCATGACCTAAACCCAAGGACCCCCATCATTAAAAAAAGTAGGAAAACAGGGAAATTAATTATGCATTACTCCTCCAAAAAGAGGCGACAAAGTTTGCCATAAAATGTTAAGGAACTTCCACACTACTCAGAAAGGTTAAATTTGGTCTACATGTAATCTATGAAGATTTGAGTACAGGGACATCTGAAAATGTGACAATTGTACATTGCTTCTTCAAAATGGGGAACATGAAAATGGTTTTGTTATTTCAACATTAATCATAGCTGCCAAGTTTTCCCTTTTCTCACGAGGAAGCCTATTCAGCATAAGGGAATTTCCCTTAAAAAAAGGGAGAACTTGGCAGCTATGACATTAATTAGAAAGCTAGATTTTGGTGCACGCATAGCAAGAGAGAGATTACTATAAAAGTCTGAAAACAGGACTTAGCTATACGGGAACTCAGAACTATTTATGAGCCAGTTGATACGAGCTTGTCTAAAAATTAAAATGCTCTTACTTAACCAACATCTCCTGGAAAAAACAGCCCATGGTGTGTTCCGCTTCTCATTATAAATTATAATGCTTTAATACACCAGAAGATTACATAGTGTTCTCAAAAACCTTCTCAACCAAGAAACATGGGTAAAAGCACTGATTAACTGAGTCATTAAAGTACCCTGAATTACATGAAATCTGGAGGAAGTGTGGTCTGCTGTGGTGAATGATTGATTTAGACAGAAATTCAGGTTGCTTTCCTTATCTTAGGAACCTTTGCAATACTCCAAAACAGAATTTTAAAAAACTAATTCAGGTTTCACCACACACCACATGAAAGTTTTGGGATTTTTCAAAAAATTGCTTGCCCTGCTTCTTTCAGGTAAGAAGCCCTAGTATCCAGGAGGCAGTAACTGGAGGCTAATTGTTATTTTGTATTAATTGTGTTTACTTTCAGATGTACCAGTTAAGTATAGGTGCGGGGGCAGTACAAGGTCCACTGCTCTCACACCAGGTTTTAAATTGTCCAACACTCACTTTCCTATGTCTTTTCAGCCTCACCCCAACTCTTATCTGCATAAATACCTGATGCCCCTGCATTATGCATTTATATTTAACAGCTTATTCGGGTATCTGTTTGGTACCCATGGGCAGTGCTTGGACTGAACTCATTCAGATTAACCAATTCACTGAATTACATGAACGAATATTTGAATTGCACCAAAAGGCAGTTTCTGAAGTTTCCATGAGAAGTGAATGAGAATGAAGTTCATTTTGTTGTGCAGCTTTGTTGTTCACATTACACTGTGTGTGCTTTGATGTTTTCTTAATTGGTCTTCTTAAGTATATTTTACACTTTATCAGAGAAGCTTATAAAATTAGGAAGGCTTGAAAGAAAAATGCCAAGGATGGCAGGGATGAATTGAGGATCGAGCTGTCAATTGAACTGGAGCAGAATTGGTTCCTTCTGAAGGAGGTGAACTTGAACTTGAATTAATTCCTTTTTGGAGTGAGTGAACTTGAATTGGAACATTTTTTAAAAAAATGAACTTTCAGTGTATTTTTGAAAGTAAAGCATACTGTGTTTAGTGGGGTGATTCCTAGGAAAATGTATGTTGCAACAGATACATAAATGGCTTTGAACACAAATATTTGAAGATGTTCCTCTTCCTTTATCAACTTGCCTATGCTTTGAGAGAGTCGCGGGAGGTCCTTCCCTATGTTCCATCATTAGGGAACGCACAGATATACAAAGGAGACAATATTCTCTGTGTTGGTGCCTCAATTGTGGAATGCTCTCCAAGAGTGGTATGCCTAGCGCTGGCACTGTATTCTTCCCACTGCTGGGTTAAAACTTTTTAATTTACACAAGCATTGGAGAATTATGGTGTGTTTAAGCTGGTCAAATAGTTTTATTCCTCTTAGTTTTGTTGCATCACTGTTGGTTATGTTTTACATTCCATTTCCTATGCATTCTACCCTGAAACAAATTTTTAGGTAAAGGTGCAGTGTATACCTTTCAAACACACACACACACACACACACACACACACAAATAATAGCTGATGTGGTTTTTCACAGATATCAGAAATGTGTTCTTTATTTGAAAAGGCTCCCCCCAGTTGATAAAACAGCCTGTCTGCTGTTTAAACTTTCAAACTTACTACTAAGCACAATTTTGGTCCTTTGGAGATTTTCTGTCTGATTAGTGTACACATGTGAACTTATCAGAGATCACTGATGTTTCCTTTGGCTTCTTAAATGTCTTACTTCAGATAGAACCATCTAGAATCAGCCATCCTGCTGCCTCTTGTCCTTAGCTGCTTGGAGCAAGTTGCATCTGTATAGTCTTTAGAATTTCTTCCACCCTGTTTCTGCTTTCTTACCCTAATCAGGTTTTCATCCTGTATTGAATTCTGTTAAAACATTCTATTAAGCATTCTATTAAAACAGCATTCAGTTGTTGAGTTTGTTCGTCTGTGTATACAACAAACCATGCTTGCAGTTGACCACTAGGCACAGGGAGGCAGGTGGGTGGGGTGTAATGACAGGCAGCGGCAATGCAGGGTAAAACAAGGCCACAACTTTATTGGTAACGGGAACATTGGGGCATGGCATGACATAAGGATCTGTCTCCTCTATGCCTG
Organism: Zootoca vivipara; assembly: GCF_965207765.1. Lineage (NCBI taxonomy): Eukaryota > Metazoa > Chordata > Lepidosauria > Squamata > Lacertidae > Zootoca > Zootoca vivipara. Next base: position 33,176,926 of record NC_142587.1, on the reverse strand, counting down.
GGCAGCCTGGCTGCTGGCCTAATCTCCTTCCCAGCCTGCCTGCTGGGTAACCCAGAGGAATTGCCAACAGGAGGTTCCCTCACAACAAACGCAATGAAATGTGTCTAGCACTGAGCACCACACTGTGGGGGCCGGCGCTTACCACGGGGCCTGCAGCGTGCCCGAGCCATGCATCTTTCCTGGGAGTGACATGGTGGTTTGGGTGCCTGCAGGCTCCGCGCTGCCTGAAACGGCAGCGTGGGGCTTGTGTCTGCCCACTGCCTCTCCCTCAGCTGCCCTATGTAATGGGTTAACACTATTTGTGATGTTTTTTTTGTTTTTGTTTTACCTGAACTGTCAAGGGTTAACCCACACTCAAGGCTGGCTGACTGAACATTCTATTAGGGGAGGAATGCTCGTGTTTAAAAGGGAGGAGCAGCCATTTGTCAGTTAGTAGGGGCTTTGGGGGAATGGGAGTGTGTGTGGTTAATAATAAAAAAAGAAGGTCTTATAGTTAGGATAGGTTTAGGTAAAGGTTGGAAAAGATATATACATTGAATGTTTGACAAAGGTGAAATAACAAAAACCAAGCTTGTACACATGAAACCATAAAGTATTCGTTATGACTAGAAGCAAATGAATCTTCATCGTTTGAGTGCCAAGTAAAGAGTTGTCTGTATTATTTTCCAGCAAGGTATCAGCACTTGTTTAGGTGGAGACACGGCAAAGGACAAAACTTCCTACAAGAGAAGAATGGATAGTTTGTGTCTTTGAGTCTCACTGAGGGGGCTGAATAGGAGCACAAACCTAAAGTGTCACAGTGTTGCCTCAGGGGAGAGGTAATCGTTTGCAGTGGGGGAAGTTCAGGGAGAGTGAACCCCTTTACTATGGACAAAAGGGAAAGTCTCTTAAATAGTCCAAAAAAGTGCAAATGATACCTGGCTGCGTGCGCTGGAAGAAAAACCTCATTACTATCAAGCCCACAGGGTAGAAGGGTTTACAGCAAGGAGAAAGGGAAAGAGGGAGGTTAGTTTAACCTCAGGATTCCCTAGTAGCTCTTTGAGTAATATAGAGGTTGAAGTGAAAAGGACGAAAGAAAAGGATTTCGTCACACCCTACACCTGTTGGGGAGGCGGTGAAGAGGCTTTGCGCAGTGTGCCCTGCCCTGGCTCGCTCCGCTCCCAGCGGCTAGCTACACCATGGGCTAGCCTGCCATGAAAGTGTGTCAAACCAGAATCTCTCTTGTTGTTGAATCTCACCTGAAATGTAAGGGAACTCTCCTATCTTCATGCAAATGCTCAGTGCCACCTGTTTCCAAACACATTAGCCCCCCGAATCAGAAAACTGTGAAATACAGCAGAAGATGGTGTGCAAAACTATGGCTTGGTTACCTAGCAGTGAGTCACAGAATCCTTTTGGATAGGTTTGCGAGCAGGGGCACTGGAATACATGAGAAACTCCATGGCTGAGTTGTTAAAGATATATTTCCAGTTCAGGTTCTTTAGAGGACTTATATTTGACACCCATAGTCACTTAGTAAAAAGAAAGCCTAATCTATGCAACTTTTAAGATCTGTGAGAACAGATTATAATTCTCTCGCTATTTGCACATATTTCCTATAGTCACTTCCTCTAGATTTCCATTTTTGATACAAAGCTATTCAGTAGTAAAGATAGATCAGTCCTAGAGAAATACTGCTGTGGTTTATATTGATAATAATTTGATCATACACTATATTTCCAGGTATGGGGTTGAGCGCTAAATCCACTGCTGCTGTTCTGCTCTGCATCCTCCTGCTGGTTTCTCAGTCATGGGCACAATGTAAGTTAAAATCTGACAATATGAATTTTTAGCACAAATACCAGTATTAACAACTCAGTATTAGCAACCATTCACTTTATAATGCACAAAAATTACAAAGACTTGAACGAAATTTAGAGTTAAATCAATTGTAAAGGTTTGTTTGAACCAAGTCTTTGTAACACTAAATGTCAGAGGCAAAATTCATAATGTTCAGTATAAGGTAAGCTCGAACAATATAGTATATGTTGCAACTTTCAGGACAGAACACAATAGATATGCAATACTGTAGTTACATAAGGTGCAGATCTTATTACAGCTACAGAGATCTGAAACATGTAACAAAGATATTTTTTTTCTAAAAAAGGTTAAATAAATTAAGTGCTTTTTTTATTACTTGGTTTTGGGGTGGGATTTTTTTTGCATTAAAAATTCTAAGCAGCATTACTTATAACTAAAAGCCACAGGAATTTGTGTCTTTTGTTTTCTGGAAGTAGTTCAATAAATGTAATTTAATGTTACATCTATGGTCTGGTTTTTCTTTTTTCTTTTAAATGAATTCTACAGGAAAACAACAACCTACCATTTAAAAATCACGATTATGATGGGAAATAATGACCTGCTAGTTAATGCTGTACAAAATTACATGGAAAAAAATGCTCATGCTTTTCATCTGCAGTGTGGGATTTTTTTGCCATTCTTCCTTTCGTATTCAGTCTTATTATTCACTTTGTTTTCAAGGTTTATACCCCTTCAATCAATTTAATGGTTCTGAAGACGTCTTGGCAGGTAATGATACAAAAACAGAGCTCTCGAATATATTCACACACAACCTAGAAACCCTCCTTTTAATCTCCAAGCTTCAGCAGAATAGGCTTCTCTTTGGTGTTGCCATTTTAGGACAACTCACCCGCTTTTTCTAGCCTTATGCTATAAGTTTCTCCTTTTTAGTACTGAGAGGTGCAGCAGAAACATGTATATTTAGAAGATCTAACTTGGATGAGACTGATAGCCCTTTATTTTGCGGATTATTTTAAACAATTACAACCCTTCCTCTTTGCTAGATGGTTGCACAAAATACAAAATACAGAATGTCAATGGTGAGAGGATGGAGATTTCATGGCATGCAAAAAATAATTTTCCAGGCAGGAACATGACGATGTCTTATAAGTAAGTACTGGCAAACAGACTTTCTCTGGATTTCTAGGTTTGAATGCTGGGAATTTTCAAACAAATTGGTATTGATATGCACCCCCCCTCCGCCTTTCCCCTTTCCTTTCACTCCCTTTTATCCAAAGGAACTAAAGCATGAGATAGATAAGATCTTATATTTATATTCTGAACTCAAGCTAGTGAGAACATTGATCTTATTGCACATATTCACTGTCCATTCCATACTGTTTGGAGGTCACAAATAGCTTTTCTGTTTGGTTGTTGGGAGAAAGCTGTCTTCTCAACACTTTAAAAAACCCTACAACCTATGGCCAATTCTGGTGGCCAATTCTAAATGTGACTATTGGTTTCACTGGACTTTCTTGTAGCATGTGAAGATCGGTGTAATATACTCAAACCATCTTGCTCTGGTGAGCAACCTGGCCACTGAATTCTGCACCAGCTGAAGTTTCCGAACCGTCTCCAGAGGAAGCCCTACGTATAACGCATTGCAGTAATCTACCCTTGAAGTTACCAAGGCATAGACAACAGTAGTTAGGCTATCCCTGTCTAGACAGGGGCATAGCTGGGCCACCAGCCAAAGCAGATGGAAGGCACTCTGGACCACTGAGGCCACCTGAGCCTTGAGCAACAACAAAGGATACAGGAGTATCCCTAAGCTACGAACCTGCTCCTTGAAAGGAAGTATAACCCCATCAAGAGCAGGCAACCTCCCACCCATCCGGTCTAGGGAACAACCCACTAACAGTGCCTCAGTATTATTTGGATTGAGTTTCAGTCTGTTGGCTCTCATCCAGTCCATTACCGAGGCAAGACACTGATCCAGCATTTCCACTGCCTCACCTGCAGATGTAAAGGAGAAACAGAGCTGAGTGTCGTCAGTATACTGCTGGCAACATACTCCAAACCTCCAGATAACCCCACCCAGCGGTTTCGTGCACAGTAGATGTTAAACAATGTAGGTGATAAGATTGAGCCCTGCAGAACCCCACATTGAAGGTTCCAAGGGGCTGAAAAGCATCCCCCCCAAGCAACAACTTCTGGGAATGACCATCCAAGTAGGACTGGAACCACCACGAAGCGGTGCCACCCACCCCTAGTTCGGACAGTCACTCCAGAAGGATAGTGAGTGGTATCTAAAGCCAGTGAGTGGAATATAGAGCCTCCAGACACTGCAAAAAGTACAAGAATATATGGGTGAGCTGCTGGAATATGTCACACACAACACCCCTCTCTCCTGGCTGGTGGGACCTTTCATTCTCTCTGGCAAGCTGCCTGTTGAAGCTGCAGAACCAGCAGAGTAAGGCTATCTTGGAACAGGCAAGACCTCTTGCTATTCACTCTTCTTGCTCTAGATGTCAGCACTGTCTTTTGATAACTTAGCAGCAGATGAGCTCTGTTACTATAGAAGACAAGCATCTTTGTGCTGGCTCAACTCTCAGAATTGTAAATACTGTGTTTCTCTGAAAATAAGACACCATCTTATATTTATTTTTCCTCAAAAAAATACACTATGGCTTATTTTCAGGGGATGTCTTATTTTTTCCTCCTCCTCCTGCCGCGGCCGGCATTGCTGCTGCGCCTATCACTATGTCTTATTCTCGGGGTATGGCTCATATTCCTTGAATGCTTAAAAATCCTGCTACGACTTATTTTATGGCCACGTCTTATTTTCGGGGAAACAGGGTATCCAAAACAATAACTTCATTTATTTAAAACTGCAAACTGTTATAGGGTGAAGTTGTTAATATTGAAGTGGTGGAAATTAAATAGATGGTCAAAACCAGTATAGTTGGAAATCATGTTGTCCCTACCCCAAAGGAACATCACGTGACTTGTGGTTGTCAAATCCTGTCAATTGCCTTGCTTTTTGGGGAAAGTGTTTCAAAGAAGGCCAACTAAACACTACTGCATTCTATTATTTTTAAAAATTAAATTGAAATAAAATAGGTATCTTACATTTCATGTAAGATACCTGGCAAGGCAGGGATTCCCCTCCACAGGCATAGGCAAGGATTATATTCCCTTTAAAGCATTTCCAAACATCCTGATTTTCAATGGAAAAGATTTTTGCCATCTTATTGAATATGATTATTTCAATTGCAGGTTTGATAAACAAGAAGAGAAGCAGTGCATGGAATATATGCATGACCAAGGATACAACAGTGGCTGTCGGTTTCCTACTGAAGGGCTTTATCTGCACATTTACATTAGGAATCCAAATCAGACAGAGGAGGTTTACTATGATGAACAAGAGAGCAGCAATTTGTGTAAGTTAACAACTATTATTACTCCGGCAGCAATCTTTTCTGGTGTCGGTGCCTGGCTAGGATTACAAAAGAAAAACGGGGAAGCAACAGCAATTTGACTTCTTCAAATTCCACTTAGTAAATATCTGTGTCGTTATTTTTATTATTATTAATGGGATGCGGGTGGCGCTGTGGCCTAAACCACTGAGCCTCTTGGGCTTGCCTATCAGAAGGTCGGCTGTTCAAATCCCCGCAATGGGGTGAGCTCCCAATGCTCGGTCCCAGCTCCTGCCACCCTAGCAGTTCGAAAGCACCCCAGTGGAAGTAAATAAACAGGTACCTCTGTGGTGGGAAGGTAAACGGCATTTCTGTGTGCTCTGGCTTCCGTCAGAAGTGGTATAATAATAATAATAATAATAATAATAATAATAATAATAATAATAATAATAATTTATTATTTATACCCCGCCTATCTGGCTGGGTTTCTCCAGCCACTCTGGGCGGCTTCCAGAAGGATATTAAAATTCAATAATCTATTAGTTTAGTCATGCTGGCCACATAACCCAGAAAGCTGTCTGTGAACAAACACCGGCTCCCTTGGCCTGGAAGTGAGATGAACGCCGCAACCCCATAGTCACCTTTGACTGAACTTAACCATCCAGGGGTCCTTTCCTTCTCTTCTTCTTCTTCTTCTTCTTCTTCTTCTTCTTCTTCTTCTTCTTCTTCTTCTTCTTCTTCTTCTTCTTCTTCTTCTTCTTCTTCTTCTTCTTCTTTCCCCAATGCTGCCTAATTTCAATTTTATTTACCATTTTTGATGCCATTTATACGCAGTAGTACTTTGTATTTCACAGTACGGAGAGCTGTTGTGCTGTTTTTACCTTTCCACATCAATCTCTGCCTGGGAATTCAGTGTTGTAATAGAGGATTCTGATTAATGTTCTAAGGCGCACACTTAGTTAACATAGAATGCTTTGGAGTTTCACTGTGGCAAATACGACTACCATATTTTTTTTGGGGGGGGGGGACCTGTGCCGGGGACAAAGTGTCTTTCCAAGAACCTTGTGTTCTCTCACTCATCTTTTCAATGAGGGACTGCCTTTCATGCTTTCAAAGAGCCCAGAAATCCCCAGGAATCAATTTATAACTATCACACACAACAACATTTGATTCTCGGCATACAGTAGTTTTTGCTATCTGACTGCATTTAAAAGTGTTCTCGCCACATATTTAACCTTATATAGCATGCAACAACATGCCGTAGCAGTTATTCGTTGACTGATAGCTTATGTGATTTCATATTTTGTTGTTATTTGGGCAGGCTTCAGTCAAGGGATGCCAACAAGTCCAATGCGTTCAGTTATAACATTTTGTAGCTAGACTGTGTAATTGAGTGTATTAATTTTATCTTCACCAGTGAAGCCCAACCCACCTGAAAATGTTACTTTCCAATGGGCAGATGACGAAGTAACTGTGCAGTGCAAGGCAGTTGAGAATGAGCATTGTTTTCGCTTTGAGCTTCAGTACAAAAGCCAACTTGACAAAGATTGGCAGGTGGGTAGATAAGTGCAGCTTTGTGTTGCAGAATGGAAACCTGGAAAGGGACTTTTTCTTTTGCAGTGCAAAAATAAATGTGGGTGGTTTTTGTTAGGAGTTTTCCACCACATCAACATAGTCTCGAATCGATGAATTTGAAGCTCATCATCTTGGGTTGCCTGCAGCAAGAAAGAAGGCCTTGAAGCCTGTCAAAGCGAAGATGTCCAGAATAGCAAATGGACCGCTGAGGCCCAGCTGTGGAAAGTGTGCTGATTATTGTGCAGATCAAATCTCCTGCATTTGCTGCAGTTTGGCACCTTCATGCTCCAACATTGTAGGCTTTTTGGTTGGCCCATTGATATTGGTTTCAACTTGGAACTTCTGCAAGACACAGGATGCAGGGAAAACAATTATCTGAGCAACAGACTCTTCAAGTGTCCCTATTTTCCAGGGACAGGTCTAGATTTACAGAAGCCGTCACGGTTTCTGATTAGATCCTGGACGTCCCTATTTTCACTGGAGAAATGTTGGAGGGTATGGAGTTATGTGACTCCTGGTCCAATGAGATACAACCTTTAGAAGACATCTGAAGGCAGCCCTGTATAGGGAAGTTTTCAAAATGTTTAATGTTTTATTATGTTTTTATATCTGTTGGAAGCCACCCAGAGTGGCTGGGGCAACCCAGTCAGATGGGTGGGGTATAAATAACAAACATTCTCATTGGAGAAATGTTGGCGGTTATGCAATGACATCACCGTGCACTCTAAATTGATTGCCAGTGGACTGTTGCTCACATCCCCCTCATCTGTGTATTTCGACACACAGTCCCAATTATCTGAGTGGAACTTAATTTCACAAACTGAGTTTAAGTAGCTGTGTTTAGGCAACTAAAGATCTGATAATTCCTTGGAGACTTGATATGCAAGAAAGCTGGGGAAATCCCCGAGTTGCTACTTCATTGTTCTAATTCATATGTTGATTATTTCTTCATGGTGTGCATCTGCACAAGCTTCTTTCTTTCAAAGCATTGCCAGAATAATGAACTAAGGGTTGTATCAAACTAAGTTAGTCATGTCCATTGATTTCAATGGGTCTACTCTGTGCAAGGCAAGCATAGGATATAACCCTGAGATAAGAAATGAGGGAAAAAATAAAGAACAAAATATGATACAAAGGGAGGTAAGATGAAACCCTAATGCTTTGTTCTTCAAAAATAGAAATGTGGAACTTCCAAGTGATCTACAGTCATACCTCAGTTTAAGTACGCCTCGGTTTGAGTATTTTCAGTTTAAGTACTCTGCGGACCTGTCTGGAACGGATTAATCCACTTTCAATGGGAAAGTTCGCTTCAGGTTAAGTACGCTTCAGGTTAAATACGGACTTCCGGAACCAATTACACTCATACCTCGGGTTAAGTATGCTTCAGGTTGAGTATTCCGCGGACCCGTCTGGAACAGATTAATCTACTTTCCATTACTTTCAATGGGAAAGTTCGCTTCAGGTTAAGTACGCTTCAGTTTAAGTACTCCACAGACCGTCTGGAACGGATTAATCCACTTTCCATTACTTTCAATGGGAAAGTTCGCTTCAGGTTAAGTTCGCTTTAGGTTAAGTACAGACTTCTGGAACCAATTGTGTTTGTAAACCGAGGTACCACTGTACTGTATTGGATTTTAAAGAAAACTCTCAGTTGTCTATGATTCAATATATATTGTTTAGAATTGTGGTGCAAACAATTAAGGTACAAGTGAGTTCCAAAGTCTGAAGAAACAACTCTTTCCCCAGATATTAGGCCCCGACACACAGTCTTTATTGCAAACCAAAATATTCCCAAAGCCTGTTAGAGTAGCCTACAAAATATACAATGAACAAAATTATTAATGACTGATACTCTTGCTGTTCAGTCTAGGGACCAAGCATGTTGTGAGATTAAAGACCAAGGATTTGATCCAGCGAAATGCTATTCCTTTCGATTCAGGCTGAAACACAGTTGCAGTGGATTTTCTTATTCCAGTGAATGGGGAGCAGAAACACATTGGAAAAATGGCAGCTCTGTAGGTAAAAATAATAAAAAAGAATGCACTGCTACTGCAAATCCTCTTTCTGAAACCTTCTATTTCTAGATAATGTTAACATGCAAACCTACGTCTTGTCTTTTATTTAGTGTTCAGGGTACGCTGTTATACAGGGTGCCCCCAGACACTGCCACTCTTCTGCAGTCGGGATTCAAGCACATACTGTAAGCTTTAGGTTTGCACAATTGAAGTGGAATAATAATAATAATAATAATAATAATAATAATAATAATAATACCCCACATTCTGTCACCATAACACAACAAATCCACTATTTTATTTGATTTTAAATTGTTTAAGAACCAACAACTTACCCTCCCCTGCCCTGCTGTCAAATACCCCCACTCCCAAATTAGCAGTGATAACAGGGCAATGACAAAATCCCTTCAATGATTTTTCCAGGCACTGAGGAGTCTGGGAAATGTAGTTCTCCACAGGACCTGGAAAGTTGCCATTGCAGTATTCTAGGGGCTGGGAGGTTTTGCACAGCCAACTCCAGCGAAACCATGCCACTGTACCTTGCCATTTCTGGGTGCGTTTTGGGGAAGGGAGGGGGAAGTGGGGCACGCTTTAGGGCAGTTGAGGGAAAACTTTGATTCATCACATATTGTGGAACTACAACCCCCATCAACCCCAGTAAGCAACTATAAAAGTCAAGATCCAAACTGAGCAGAGTTCTCCCATAACCATCCCAAGCCATATTTCCAAATGATGATGTCCACATTTTAAAAGGAATGGATTAGCAAGACAGAAAATATGCTGGTTGCAATGCACTGAGGGTGATTAGTCAACACAGGGACCTGTTTTCAGTGACACCCCAGTGGCCCATTTCACAACTGGGAAACAGCAGAGAATTGGACACAGGACTTTAAATGAATTTCAGTTGATATTCTTTCCAGACAACCTTTTGTTATAATATATTCCTTTAAAAGCATTCATTAGCAGGCATCAGCACATGTATATGACACCATATTTCCTATTCCAGTATAGTCACGCTTTCTGTTGGAACGAAGAAGGTTAGTTATATAAATGACAATATAAAGAGCTAAATGACAATATAAAGAGCTAATTTTTATTCACAAAGCAGAAAAATCTCATACTGGTATCCTTGTATTCTTTCATCCTGGCAGAAGGGTACTTCAGTGGACAACACAAAACGCCACATTATTGTGAAATGTAGAAGCTTTAAAAGAATGGTGGCCTAAAGATTAATAGTCCATATTATTCCATTTTTTAATAATTGCTTTTCGAAAGAAAGAGTTGGCCAAAATATGCTTCAAAGAATCTGATGTTTCTCTTCTCAAATATACTGGAAAACACTTTGAACTTTTTTTCTTTTTGTGATTCCTCAAAGATTCCTGTGATATAGATGTCTCCGAACCCAAATCAATTACAGTAATCCCTTTGACTTTGGTGATGGCTGGCATCCTGGTAATATTTGCCCTTCTGTTGTGCGTTTGCAGATGGAAAAGGTAAATGCTGCTTTGTGCACTCACAAACTCTTGATCAAAATGACAGAACAATATTTGCGGCAGGAAGGCCTACACATTTCAGGGATCTATTGGGTACAGTGTGCATTTTGAGAAAGGATGAACTGCACCTATCCATCGGATCTTGGCTGGTGGAGATGAGGACCATCAAGGTGTGGCAGATAGACCTTCAGCAGTTTACTCCCCCCCCCGAAAATTTTACTCTCATATAACAGATGGGATGGAATGTTTGGAATTTGCTATATATATGATGTGGGTCTTCCAGGTTTATAATTTTGAGAATAGTAGAGAATGAATGCATGGGATCTGAGTCAGACTAGGGCCAACTATGTCTCCAGGATTTACACAAATATCCTGGAGAAGCTGTGTGAAGTTTTTTGCATGTAGGTAAGAATAAACAGATTGGATAGGCAGGAGCAAAGAAAGGGTCGTCGGCAAAGGGTGGAACGCTAGAGAAGATTCAAAGGAAGCCCTCTGGCCAACAAGTAACATAAAAGTCACAAGGTGGTACAGGAAGTTTATGTAAAGTCTTCTAGCCAATCAGAATATGGAGTGGCTTCCCTTCACTCATCCTGGATAAAATTAAGGATTGGGCTCATAAAAGAATGCATGAGGAGCATCGTGAAAACATCTCGGCTAGCTCCACCACCAATAGTTGGAGAAGGCATGCCTCCACACTTTGCCCAATGTGTGAAGGGGCTTTGTGTGAATACTGATGTATGTGCTTAGAGTCCTTTCACATGCCAGCTGGTCAGGGCATTGCAGCTGCATGTGTTGGGGGAGAGGCAAGCAATCCCTGGCATCTCCAGGTAGGTATGAGAGACTTCCCATCCAGAACCCTGGAGAGCGACTGACAGTCGGTAGGAATAACGCTGAGCTACGGTAGTTGGCTCAAAGCCTGATTTGGTTTAAGGTGGCTAACTATAATCCTAAGTGTTACCACCCTTGCACATCTTTTTAACATGCTGTATGGGTGTGTGTGTCTAAAACCCCTCTTTTTAGAACTGCATTTGCAGTGGATGTAACTTTTAGCTGTCCATTCTTCCCTGCCAAGGAATCAGTGCTCTCTCTCTGCTCTGGAGAAACTCGACAGACTCCATTTATCATAATAAATGGACACTTTACTAGTAAGAAAATATTACTGAGTATGATGATTTTGTGATGGAGCCATATGATTGTGGTGGATTCATATATGGGGGGGGGTCCAAAATCCTGTTCATTTTCAAAGATGTTTGTCCTTGTCATGTCGAGGGTGAATGAAATCCTGAACTTTTGGGCCAAGTTTGTCCCCAACCTGACTTTAAGTGTAAGCGAAGATGCATGCCTGGTTCTATGAAATCCCTTTAAATGAACTAGGCTCTGACTTTAAGCTCTAAGCCTGGTATGTTGTCTTTCATCAGCTGAAAGGTGCCCTTTCCCCATCCCATTTGCTATATGTGCCATTAATTTTTAAAATAAATTATTTCCCCCTCTTTGATTTTAAGGACCCTTCAAATGATCTGGGGCATAAAATGTCTGTTTCTGCTTTTACTTAAATGCTGAAGATCCTGTATTTAATGCCTACTTTTCGAACAGAACTTTTCTTTTTCTTTTATGGTTTTTTATTGTAATCATTTAAATTATTTCTTTTTTTACAGAATTAGGAAGATCCTAATGCCTGCTGTACCAGACCCCAAACATCTATATTCTGATTTGTTCAGCGATCATAATGGGAACTTTCAGGTAGAGCATCATGTTCTTTCCAGGTTTCTTTCCCTTGTATTCTGATTTTCTTTTTCTCAAACTTGCTTTGATCCCTTCTGAAATATGCATGCATTCTTGCGTTCCCAGCTGCACATTTAGTGATTTTTAATACCCCAGATAAAATGCGACTATTGAGAGGAAAGCAAATCTAGAACCATGGTTTTTATCTTGCTGCAACAAAGGACCCACATCTTTATTAAGCCTAATAAAGCAATTACCAATTACCAAAAAACACAGGATCAATATTTTTCAAGGAAGTCCAAAATACTTTATGGATGTTGCAGTTAAAGAATTTTTTTTTTGCAAGATTTTGTACTTACTCTTTATAAGTTGCAAAAAAGAAGTAAACATTACAAACGTGTAAAGTCACAGAAACTTTAGACATAGTTAGTTAATTAGTTAATTTGTTGTTACGGTTTTCGGCCAGCACACACATTTATACATCAAACAATCCAATATACAATTTAAAATATATACAATAAATATAAACTATAGCCATTATAAAAATTATTAGATAATAGAAATTATCTAATTTCAGACCCAGGTAATTATAGACCCATTAGCCTACTTAACACCGTCAGCAAACTATATGCTCTGCACCTCAAAGATAAACTATTAGACTGGCTTGAGATGGAAGCCTTAATAGCAGACGAACAGGCTGGCTTCCAAAAAGGCCGAGCCACAATCAACCATTGTCTAGTTCTTCAGTACACAGTCAACAAATCTTCCGCTATATATGCGGCTTTCATCGATTTAAAGACTGCTTTCGATTCCATCTCAAGAACCAACTTTAGACATATTTAGAGAGGTTGTAAAAAAAAAAATCTTTTGGACTGAGGTGATGAAAATTGATAAGATTTCAGGACATAAATTAAGTACAGACCCCACAGTCATACTAGGAGAATTAAATGCTGTTAGAAAAGTTATAGGAAAATGGTAAAACATTGGTACCCAGATACTGGAATAGAAAACCGCATCTTGAAAGGAAGAAAAAAATGACATCTTGGTGTAGAGTTTTAATGCGCAAAACATAATATAAGAAACTGTAATGAAGTAATACGATAATGAAATGGGATTATCTAAATTTTTGGCACAAAGATATCCAATATTTGAATAATGAAATTAAATACAAAAATATTGGGAAAGAATTTTGGAAGTGATAAAGGAAGTAAAATAATGTTCATCAATAAAACAGATTACTATAGTTTTATTATTGAATTGTTGGTAATATGCTAGTCTTTAAGAGTCAGTAAGAAGAGTTATCTGAAACAGACTATTGTAGTCAGCCCTCTGGCTTGTGTTAATGAACTGTAAGGTGGTTTTACATCAGCTGAGGATATCTAGTAGGAAGAGCTTCTGCTTAAACAAATGATGATGTCCACATTTTTTAAAGGAATGGATTAGCAAGACAGAAAATGTGCTGGTTCAAACAAAGGTAAAATATGATGATGATGTTGATGAAGAAGAAGAATGTGCAATTGAAGAGGAAGAAGGAAAAAAATTCCAGGGAGCCAAAGTATAAGCCAGAGGTAACGTTCTTGAAATTCCAAGCACGGATTGAGGGTAGAGGGATAGAGAAACTTGAATGCCCACTTTCCACTTCTATCCAGCATGTTTTCACTGGCAGTTCTACAGTTATTGGGTCTGCACAGATCTCTCCCTCAAAAAGGAGAAGAAAGAACTTCAGGACCCAGGTTTTCATGCAGTTGACTGCTCATATGAAGGGTCCAATTCACACTGTCACTGTTTGTCCAATGGTAGAGAGGGCTTATGGTACCCCTTCTCTGTACTGTCTCAGCACCTCCTCTGATTGAATGTATGAACTGGGGTACAGAATACATTCAGGACATCATTGTTTTCTCAGTATTGTTGCATGACACCCCAGGCTCCAAATGGTGTGAGTCTCCAGGGGTTCCAGTTGCTTACCCAGGGTTTGGTTTCCTCAAGACTGTGGTTTATTTGCACATATGTACAATCTGAACCTACAATGGAGGGGCTCATAGCATTTAGCACACCCACAGCCTTGGATTCAAGCAGAGATGGGGCATGGCTCTCTTTCTCTGGCTTCCTAGTCTGCCCCCTTGCTTCCAGCTTAAAGCTCACGTGGCTCAAATCCTAACTCTTTTTCTTTCTAACTAACAGTTGTGGAAGGTGGGGGGTACCCATGTACCTTTGTTGATTTTGTTGATTTTGCTACCTTAGGGGGGCATTGCATCACCAGGAAACTAGCCTGGCTATTCCAGGAATCGAATCCATGCAAGAGCCAGGAATTAGAAGGGGGCTCAGGTATACAGCCTACCCCCCGCAAATGCATAACACTATGTTCCCTCTCCCCAATGTTATTATGGTAGGCAATTAAGAAGATACTTAAGGGCTCCAACATGTACCAGAACTTCAGAGTCAATGCTTGTTGTACAACCACTGATGGCAACATCAACAGGTCATTCTCGCAATTTCAACCACCCGACTTTGCTCACGTGCTTATCTCCGTCCTTCCTCCACTGTGTCCTCTGTGTCATTTCTGGATCCTCTGCCAAGAAGACTTCTGAGTGTCAAATGTGTATTAAATAACAGTGAGAAATGTAGTGGTAGATGACATGTAAGGTGGATAGATGATATGTAAATAGCCATTCTAGAGGATGTTTGAATGATACTCATATCACAAATGATAAAAAGAAATAGCCAATCAACTCAGGGAGACAATGCATAGCCATTGCCTGTTCTTTGTTCTTTGACTCGCATTATTGTTTCAAAATAAAGAAACACACATATCCTCTTCTTTAGTTAATAGAAGGCTGCCTCCATTATGCAAAGACTGTCACATACTACATGCCTACGGTATATGGTGCACCAAGTTACAATGAGGAGTGTAAAGTTTACGCAGGGTGTAGATATTCAGCCATGCCTAAAACATATCCCTGTGTTACTGATTCCAGTCCACAATGAGCTTTGGAGTAGACTGATTGGTATATTTCTGAGTTCTTCTCTTGTAAATTCATCTCAGTACTAATGAGGTCTGAGATCTTCTTTGTTTCTCCTAGACTGCACTGAATGCCAGAAAGCTCCCCACCCCTCTGCCTTGAAAACTGGAATTAGAGCTGTGAGATCTATCTGGTCCCTAATATAGAACTGTCCCTCATGTAGAACTTTAGCACGAGCTGGCTTTTCGCCTGGGGACTGGATAAACAAGAAGAGGCAGAGGGGCCAGTTAACAATGTGAGGAATCAATGTTAGTTTTCTGCATTATGCCAAATTAATGTGTGTACACACAAGCACACCCTTACACATTACAGACCACACAGATGCGTACTTCTCATGTTCAGCACATGGGCACATAAACTATGAAGATAGGTCCACCCAGAGAAGGGCATCAGAGAACAGGCAGTTCATGTTTATTTTTTATTTTTTAATATAGTTTTTGTTTTACAATTGAGAATACTCATTTAAACATCCTTAAAATATCAGTGACATCCCTTCTTCTCTTTCCATGGTTCATTTTGCATATAATAAATCCCTGCATATTTTACATAAACTAAACCATTCAGTATTCTATTATTACATCCATCAAAACTTATTTACACTGTTGAATTTCTCTTAATGCTGCCAACGTTTTCAAGTGTACCCAATTTCCCCCTATATATTCAATAAACATTTTCCAATCTTCTCTAAATGTATGTTCTTCTTGTTCTCTTATACTATATGTTAAGTCTGCAAGCTGTGCATATTGCATCAGCTTAAGTTGCCATTCTTCTTTAGTTGGGACCTCACTCATTTTACATTTTTGGGCTATCAAAACACAGGCTACAGTAGTGGCATACATAAATATGCCCGTGGACTGTCTCACCAGAGTGGTGCATGCTCTAGTTATCTCTCGCTTGGACTACTGCAATGCGCTCTACATGGGGCTACCTTTGAAGGTGACCCGGAAACTACAACTAATCCAGAATGCGGCAGCTAGACTGGTGACTGGGAGCAGCCACCGAGACCACATAACACTGGTCTTGAAAGACATGCATTGGCTCCCAGTACGTTTCCGAGCACAATTCAAAGTGTTGGTGCTGACCTTTAAAGCCCTAAACGGCCTCGGTCCAGTATACCTGAAGGAGCGTCTCCACCTCCATCGCTCTGCCCGGACACTGAGGTCCAGTGCTGAGGGCCTTCTGGCGGTTCCCTCGCTGCGAGAAGTCAAGTTACAGGGAACCAGGCAGAGGGCCTTCTCGGTAGTGGCACCCACCCTCTGGAATGCCCTCCCACCAGATGTCAAAAAGAAAAACAACTACCAGACTTTTAGAGGACATCTGAAGGCAGCCCTGTTTAGGGAAGCTTTTAATCTTTAAGAAATTAGTGTATTCTAATATTTCTGTTGGAAGCCGCCCAGAGTGGCTGGGGAAACCCAGCCAGATGGGCGGGGTATAAATAATAAATTATTATATTATTATAACCTTTTTTGACACCTGGGAATTTACGTCCTAATTATCCCCAACAAAAAGGACTCTGGTTTTTGTTTTTGTTGTTTTTGTTGTTGAAAAGTACTTTTAAACATTTTTCCCCCCAGTTCATTATGGATTATTTCCAATACTCTTTTACCCCTTTACAGGTCCAGTGACAGTTCGTGTTTAGATCAGGGGTAGCAAACCTATGACTCTCCAGATGTTGTTGGACTCGAGCTCCTGCGGCCTCTGGTTTAGATCCTCAGCTTCTAGAAAATAGTCAGGTTTGGGCTGTCAGTTTGCTAAAGGAAGAGAAGTTCAAAGCTCACCAGCAATCACAGAAAACTTACATTGTGCAATGTCCCATCAGCATCCAGATGTTGCACATGGTAGATGGCATGATTATGAAGCCAACTGAATGCATGGACTGTAATAAAGTACAAGATGGTGGTGATTTCAGAGGTTTGTATGGTAGTCTCTAAAGACTTGACCTGGTCACTGGACATCCAGTCTCCAGGAAGAACAGAGTACGAACTGCAGTGATGCTCTTCCTTTGCATTGACTTATGTGTCATTCTTGCTTTTCCATATGTTAATAATTTGGCTTTTAAGCAGATCTCTGTAGGCAGAAGCTTTGTAACAGAATCTTTGCCTCCAGAGAAAAAACGATAATGTTGCATGTCTACAACTTATCAGACCACACACACATGCTCAGAGGCAAAATACATAATAGTAATAGCAGATGTTTAGCTGTATTGCTTTAGCTCTGATAATGTGGTCAAGCGCCTACGGGTATTTTGGAAAAATGAAAAATGAACAGCAAAACATTGTTTTGTCTGAGAGTCCTTCACACTTCTCACGCACATTAGTTTCCTAAGTGAAATCAGAAACCGTACACGAGAACCTTACTTTTATAATTGCACACATTGGCGACATCCAATTTATAATGGATATTTAATTTGAGCTAAATCTCTGTGTACCATGCACAAGAAGGGATCTGCATTACTGTGGATGTCTCTGTGTGAACAGGGTTCCATGATAAGAATGAATAGCAACCAAAACACATAAGGCAGGAGTGAGGAAATGGTAGTCTTTCAGATGTAATTGGACTCCACTGCCATCAGTCTGTCTTGAGAGACAATGGAAGAACGCACCTTTGGGAGTAAAGTCAAACTGCTGGAGAGTTGCAGCGCTTGCTGTGGATGTAAAGACCAATAAGGGAGATATATGTTTCTTACAGCTGGGGCAGAAGAAGACATCTGCTTTCACTGCTACAGATGCACCATGGCATTTTCCCTCTCTGTGCTCCTCCCAGTGGCCATTTTTCCTCTGTCCACTGCTGTGAATACACACACTGTCTGTCTCTCTGTCTCCAGGCACTGCTGTTGTCTGCAAGCGATGAATGTTGCCAGCCTTCATGTCACATTTGCATACATCTTTATAATGCAGAATTGGTCTGGTGCCTGAAGCCAGCTTCCTGTAAAGGAGTCCTACACTTCCCATAATCCCTGCTATAGTTTCTGGTCTCCTCCTCCTTCTTCTCAGACTATTATATGACTGGTCGAGAGCCATCTTGGTTGTAAGTTGCGTTGGGATGCCTTGGGCAATATAAAGCATCTAACAAATTTAATAAGTACAGTAACAACAACAACAACAACAACAACAACAACAACAACAACAACAACAACATTTCAGGGTAAAGTACCCAATCCAAGAGGTAATCCAAAACAAACATACAGCAACAAAATTCTGAGGCTTTCTGGAGTCTGCCGTTGTCTGTTTAATTATAATCTTTTGATTAAAATAAAATAAAAACTAAACTGAAAGTAAATTTTCTAAACTGTTTTCTGCTAACCTAATAAATGCTAGAGGGGATCAAATGCAAATAAGGGGGTTAAATACTGAGACCCTAAGATGACGCGGGTGGCGCTGTGGGTTAAACCACAGAGCCTAGGGCTTGCTGATCAGAAGGTCAGCGGTTCGAATCCCTGCGACGGGGTGAGCTCCCGTTGCTCGGTCCCTGCTCCTGCCAACTTAGCAGTTCGAAAGCACGTCAAAGTGCAAGTAGATAAATAGGTACCGCTACAGCGGGAAGGTAAACGGCGTTTCCGCGTGCTGCTCTGGTTCGCCAGAGGCGGCTTTGTCATGCTGGCCACATGACCTGGAAGCTGTACGCTGCCTCCCTCGGCCAATAGCGCGAGATGAGTGCTGCAACCTCAGATTCAGTCACGACTGGACCTAATGGTCAGGGGTCCCTTTACCTTTAAGATAAAGACCCACTCTTTAAAATAAGTTGGTAGGATGAGTATAAAACAGCATCCTGCCCCCCCCCATCACTCCTGATTTACCGTACAGGAAACCAGAAATTATATTATTATTGGCTACCAAATGCTGTTAATATTTAGTGATTTTCAAAATACGCAAAGTAGATGTTTGAAAACAAATTTTAGAAGCAGATTTCTTTTTTTTTTGCCATTAGCCAAGGTTCATGTAGGCTCCTCAGTGAGTTTTCATATCCCTTAGTCCTCCTTACTTCTTTCTCCTGAGAGCCCATTCTAGTGGGGAGGTATTTCATGCACATAAAAAAGAAAATAAGTCCTAGCAATAGCTTCCATGTGATCATAGGATCTGCCCAAGGGCAACGCTGGAGGAGAGCAACTTTGATGTTTCAAATACCTAATCTCAGACCACATGGACACTTGCCCCTGTAAAATATTAAACACAAACCCTTTTGATCTCACAGTATAAGACTAAGTCATAATTGCTTAATACACTGAAAGATTATAAAAATAAAAGTAAATGGAAACATACTATCTTTTTAAAAGGTCATTAGGCATTTTTACTTGTTTGTGTTGTTATTGAAATATTCTGTGGTGAGGGCAGTACTTCCTTCCCTTCTCCTCCACCCCTGCCCACTAATCCTGTTAGGTGCAAGATGTTCTGATGCCTATTATTTTCCTTGACTGGATTTTCTCTATGCAACTTTCCTAACACAATTCAAAATCCCAAACGTAGGCCATGCTCTCATAAACCTATTATTTGGAAGCAGTTCCACTGGGCACAACAATGGGACTTGGCATTGATGCAACTATGTTCAGGATGAGAGAAAAACTCTCAAACTCTAGAAAATACATTTGTTCAGACCAAATAATCCATAAAATAAGGAGCTGGGAGAGGCACATTGACAGATGAAGTAGCACATACCACAAACAATGTAATCATACTGATCCATTTGGAATCAAGGCACATGCACAGGATCTGGGGACCATTTGAAGTGCAAGACCCTAAATACAAGCATGGACTTGTTTGGCTGAGGTTTTATTTGACAATGGAGATCTGTATAATGGCTGCTTGTAACCTAATTTAGTCATTTCTTTAGAAGTCCATTCAGCATCGTTGGAAAGGGCCACACTACAGCTCTGCGACAGAGCATTTGCATTCCAAGCAGAAGGTCCCGGGTTCAATCCCCGGTATCTCCAGCTGGTTTGGGAGAGACTCCAGTCTCAGTTCTTGGGGAGCTGCTGCCAGGCGGTGTAGCCTCAGCCCAGTATAACTGAAATTTCCTAAGGAGATGTTCCATTTAAACCTTCTCAGAGCCCAGTGTTACAGCAGCAACCAGTGTATGCTGCTATTCCCAAGCAGAACCAGCACCAGCACTTTGGACAGGAGCCAAGGTCCCAGTGCTGTAGCAGGGCACACTCCAGGGCCCCTTATTCTGACCAGGCACTCCTGGAAGCTGGATGCAGCTGCCCCTTTAATTTCCTACCATGGCCCCAACTCTAAGAGCTCCAAGGCATTGTGTATGTTTCAGAGCACAATTCAAAGTGTTGATGCTGACCTTTAAGCTCTAAACAGCCTTGGCAGTATATACCTGAAGGAGCACCTCCACCCCCACCGTTCAGTCCGGACACTGAGGTCCAGCACCGAGGGCCTTCTGGCGGTTCCCTCACTGTGACAAGTGCAGTTATAGGGAACCAGGCAGAAGGCCTTCTCAGCAGTGGCGCCCACCCTGTGGAACCTCCTCCCATCGGATATCAAGGAAATAAACAACCATTTGACTTTTAGAAGACACCTGAAGGCAGCCCTGATTTGGGAAGTTTTTAATGTGTGATGTTTTATTGTGTTTTTAATATTCTGTTGGGAGCCGCCCAGAGTGGCTGGGGAAACCCAACCAGATGGGTGGGGTATAAATAATTGTTGTTGTTGTTGCTGCTGCTGTTGCTGCTGCTGCTGCTGCCATCAATACTGAGCTAGGTGAACCAGGGCCCTGCCCTCAACCTGCACCTCGGACGGGGCGTATCATGTGAGGCTGGGCTTTGGCGGCAGCCCCTCAGCCTCCTCGCATGCTGTCCAGCCGCTACAAATGGCCTAAGAGAGGAGGCCAAGAGCAGCGGTCATGGAGACACCATGGAAAGGGAATGGAGAGGCAACAGGATGCTCTCTCACAACCGCCACCGCTGCTTCTGCCACCGCCCAGGATAACACTGGCTCACCTTCCTTCCCAAGCTCGGCGGTGCTGGAGCTTGTGGGGGATCAAATAAGAAGCTGGGGTGGCTTTCATATTTCTGGGACTGTCCCTGGAAAAAAGGGACACTTGGAGCATATGCACATATACTAAAAGAAAGGATGTAAGTTCTTTACGAAACTAAAGTGTACTCGTTTATTCTTCATACTAAAAATGCCGTGCTATGCAGTTTATGTGCTTGACTATCAAGCTCATTAATGGTCTCAAAAGCAATATCTTTGTCCTAAGCACTCACAGCAGCCCCATAATGGGTGCTCTAAGTATTCAGGCCAGCACTAGCTTTTGTCAAAACGGATTCTGTGCTATACAGATTGATGAAGACCAGCACTGGCTGAAATGCAATATGAGGATGCTAGTATGCAAATAGACCTCTCTCACTCTTTTTTAAAGAGACTGCATAATATTTACTGAGCTCCTTGATTAAACAAGTTGGCTCCGGGTCAGGCTGCACGTTAATATGCCCAGGGTTGTTTTTGCAGCGTGGGGGCTTCTGTTTTACATGATGTTTCACCCAGAAAGAAATAAACAAGGTCTGCTTAGCAGTGCTGTAACAAGCTGCGTCGTTGCCTTGATTCACCCCACCCAAGAGGCTAGAGCAGAATGACTGCCAATTATGCTGGGTTGAAAAATGTCCGCCAAACAAATGATAAAACACCACAAAACTTCCTTTGTGCACATGAAGCCATGTAATGAAGTGAACCAGCACAGTTTGAAAACTGTAGCGACAAGCGGCAACAAATGTTTGTGATGGATGATGTGATTAAACACACACGCACATATATAAAACACAAACTGAATAAGCAGTCTGTTTGGGAGAAATGAGGCTCCGGGGCTACTCCTGTTTATTAAGCTCAGCTCAGTGTCTCTGTACTGGGCAGAAGAACACAGATATCCCAAAGAAACATTGGTTACTGCGATTAAATGGCAGCAACCAAATTATTTCTAGAAGGAATCATTATATTATTGTTGAAGGAAACTCCACACACACACCATACATTTAAAGCACTCTTATACCACTTTAACAGTCATGGCTTAATCCAAAGAATCCTGGGAACTGGAGTGAATGCCAGTTGTGAGGAGAAGTTCAACAAACTACAATTCCCAAGACCTTAGAGGGAAAGCCGTGACTGTTACAGGAGGAAGCAGGGGACCAAGGATATAGAAACAGATGTGGACTTTATCCTGTGCCAGCAGCAAAGTACCTCTGGGAACACTAGCATGGCACACTTGACAAACATTGTTTGCAATGAGAACACGGCACCAGCCCACAGGAAATTAGGACATCATTTAATTTTAATGGATGTTACAGCCTTTCCACCATATTGCTTCATGCACGCTGGTGCACTCATGCCTAGTGTAGTGTGGAAATAAGTTGTCATCTCTTCCCTCCCCCCACCCCCAAAACATGCCATTTTGCTAACTGTTGGACCCATAGACATGTTGGGATGGTTCTATCATTAGGCAGAAAGAACCAACCACATCAGGCATCAGTTACTGGGAGGCAGCCATGGCAGCTCCCTGCATGTTCCTTCTCAGCCAACAGCTGTTGCCTTCTGCTGGAGGACAGAGCTGGGTGTACCACACAGCCTCTCCTGGGCCTCCTACATTAGCTAAAGTAAGAGTCTACTGCCTCTCCAGTTGGTAATGGGAGGCAGTGCTATCTTGTCCTTCACCACAGGCTCAGTAGTAGGGTTGCCATATTCCAAACAGTGAGAATCCGGACAGAAAAGTTGTTGAGCTTGCCGTTCTTGAGCTATTTTTATGGATAATCTGCAAAAACGACATTGCCGACATGGGCTGCTATACGTCCAACTGCTGCCAACTGCAATATTCCGGATATGTCTGTGAAGTTTCAGATGTATGGTGAATCCTACTCAGTAGATCTTTCTTCTGGGAAAGCATGGAAATGATTAAGCTTAAAATATAAGTGCCGGGCACACACTTCAGAGCAAGTCCTTCTGCAGTCAATGGCCTGTAGGATACAATGTAAGGAACTGTGCCACTCCTTTGCATCCAACTCTGATGTGGCAAGCATCTGGTCAATTCCCTCTTGCAACATAGCTTAGCCAGGCTCCCCAGGCCCATGCAAGATACAGGAACAGTGCAAAGGGTAAGATAGCAGCCACCGGCACAAGATCACTGACTCTTTCAGTCTTGCCAACAGTGGGGCTGGCGCACTTGAGTTCAAAGACCTTCTTTGGAGGTCTTTAAGCAGAGGCTTGACAGGCATATGTCAGGAAAGCTTTGATGGCGTTTCCTGCTTAGCAGGGGGTTGGACTGGATGGCCCTTGTGGTCTCTTCCAACTCTATGATTCTATGATTCTAAGCAGTGTTGCCTGGAACCAGACCATTTTTTTAGTTGCACAATCTCCTCTTCACCTTAACTGTTTCCTGCAACTCAAAGATAAGAGCTTCAGAAATAGTCCCTTGAGGACTGAAACAAAGATCTGATTCATAATTTCCTTTTGAATTGCCTTCAATGAAACCACAAATCGGCCCACACCCTTCTCTGTTAATGTTGATCTGCCAGAATATCATTGGGTGGATCAGCTCAGGGGAAAACAAAAGAAACTCACATTTAGCAGAAGGTAGACAACAAGTAAAGTTCCCTTTGGAAATTCTCAGTTTTAAAGTTCTCGTTTTAAAAGAATCAGGGGAGAGGGAGGACCCAGTATGCCAGAGCAGGCAGCTTGCAATCTCACAATTATTCAAGATTTAAGACTACAGTAGACTACTTTCAAAGAATATTTGTGAGGATTTGTGGGTTGTTGAGAAAAACAGGTGGCCTATAGTCCATGGACATTATTCCTGCATTATCTCAGTCTGCCAGTCAATGCTAGGTCTCGATCACTCCTGAATTTCCTGCTCTGAACTGTGCAAACAAGAAGCTTGCAGTGGTCCTTAGTAAATCATGGTATCTTCTGGCCTAACCTAACAGGCACGAGCCATTCCTGCACCCACTGCCCTGCTTTAATAATTTTAGATCTTCCTAATTCTTTCCATCACCTTCTCAAGAGTTCCCCAGAATTTCAATAGTAAATAGGCTTGGTTCATACGAAATGCTAAGCTAAGTTAGAAATGCGAGTTAGAAAGCATGTTGCTTCCCCCAAAGAATCCTAGGAGCAGTAGTTTTATTCCTACAGAGTATAATTCCCAGAGCCCTTAACAAACTACAATTCCCAGGATTCTCTGGTAGCAGGCACCCCCAAACTTTGGCCCTCCAGATGTTTTGGACTACAATTCCCATCCTTCCCGACCACTGGTCCTGTTAGCTAGGGATCATGGGAGCTGTAGGCCAAAACATCTGGAGGGCCAAAGTTTGGGGATGCCTGCTCTGGAGGAAACTATGCACTTTAAAGGTGTGTTGAATGTGCTTTGAAAAGTATGCTGTGGGTGTGACCTAAGACAGATGAGCATCTGTGGAAAACAAGAAGATGCTTGATACCAGGTCAGGTTTTCTGTCTATCTGTCCCTGTGTTATCCTCTCTGACTAACAGTCAATCTCCAGCAGAGGCTGTTCACATCTCTTGCTGGCTGACTTTTTTATAAATGGGATGCCAGGGATTGAATTGGGGACCAAAGTATATGCACAACCACTGATTTGGGATCCCTTAATACTGTACGACTTTTTGAAATCTGAGAGCCAGTGTGGTGTAGTGGTTAAGAGCGGTAGACTTGTAATCTGGGGAACCGGGTTCGCGTCTCCGCTCCTCCACATGCAGCTGCTGGGTGACCTTGGGCTAGTCACACTTCTTTGAAGTCTCTCAGCCCCACTCACCTCACAGAGTGTTTGTTGTGGGGGAGGAAGGGAAAGGAGATTGTTAGCCGCTTTGAGACTCCTTCGGGTAGTGATAAAGCGGGATATCAAATCCAAACTCTTCTTCTTCTTCTTCTTCATCCCTGCAAAGCTCACTCTCTCCACACACATATGGCATTGAGCTAAATCAGTTTGGTCCTGCTATCCACAACTTTATTGGTGGAAAACACACAAACACACACACACACCACCACCACCCATCACCTCCTCTGCTCACATAGCATGGAGAGCATGCAGTGCTCACTAGCAGCCAGGAGGTGGAAGCAGAACTCTTCCTCTTGCCATTTTCTCTTAAGTTTCATTTCCAGACAAGGAAAAGAAAAACTCAGCAAACTCTCACTGATATTCTTGCCTGGTGTTGGAATGCAAACATTCCTGTATCAGCGTAGGGGCTATTTTTTTTATTCTGGCATGAACTTTCACAGGTAATTCCTGCCAGGGAAGGTAACTGGTACCCGTGAGGCGATTTTTGGTCCACAATATTATTTTGAAATTGTAGGGGGTCTTTGCTGAAGTTCCAGGCTACGCTTGGTCCCCCACACTTGGCCCTCCTGCGGTAGCAATCTCTTCCTTGAGCTTGGATGGTGAGCCTCCAATACCCTCCACCTTGCAGCCTTGGGATAATAAAAACTGGATCCAGAGTAAGTTAAGGCCCCATTGAAATCATGTCTGCAGGTTTGTTGTCATCACCTAAGTCCCACAGATTTCAATGGGATCTAAGTGCAGTGAACTTGCAGGGCAGCCTTATTCATGTTTACTCAGGATGAAACACGCAAATTATAACAGGACTTATTCTCAGGTACATGCGCATAGGAGTGCAGCCATCACCAGAATCCAATCCACAGATGCCTAAATCAGACTTTTAGCCCTTGGTTTTTCTATGTTCCAATATATGTAATGTTTGGTATGTGTCCATTTGGACCTATTTCATGGCCCTGCCATTCTAGCTATGAACTGAGTGGCAGGTTTATCATCTCCGAAGGCAATGAGCAGTCTCAGCATATCACCAGGCCTATCAGCTATGGGTGGATTTCATGCGATTCATCAATTAAGATTAAGTGCCTCTTTTAAAGCATTTTGATTTATGGGCTAGAGTACAACGCAGCTGGAAAGATCAAACCATTATATGATTAATCCACATTGAGCTACATGTAGATACTTATATCCACAAGGTCTTATAATCTGTGCTATTAACAGTGAAACAGAAAACAGAAGTAACAAACCATTCCCCATCCTCCATTCCCTACTTTGCCACATTTTCCTTTCTTGCCCTTCAAACCTTTTGAATGTAGTGACGAGGAACCCATGGCTCCAACTTCCACCAGCCTCAGCCAGTGCTATAAGGAATAGCAATGTGCAGAACATGCACTCTTGTAAAGGGGGAGTGTTTTATGTATTTTTATTTTGTATTTTTATTCTGTGAACTGCCCTGAGATCTTTGGATGAAGGATGGTACGCACATTTAATAAATAGATAAAAATGAATGAATTTTTTTATTATTTAAAGGGAGGTGGAGGTTTAACAACGGTTCTAAATGGATCAACATGAATTACTTGGCTATGATGCTGAGAAGGAACCATATAAGCTAAATTTTCAAGGAGGGGGTGAGTCCCCTCAATATCCCACAGAGACGTCCACATACCATGTGGCATGCACGCATAACATGAACACATCGTGCCACAACAGCCCCCTCAATCTCGGGGCAAGCTGATGCACCTGAATCATTTGCCCCCAAAGTTGGAGCTTTAGTCTGGGATCAACTGCATTCCCCAACCCCCAACCCCGTTACAGTTCAAGTGATTAGGGAAGCTTTGTGCAAGGATTCTAAGGACATTAAAAATAAGGCTCAACCTTAAATTCAGCATTAAAAGAAATTTCAGATCCATGCATTCCTAAATGGATGGCTAGGAGGAAAAGTTTTTCTTTGTATATATAAAAAAAGTCTATTGCTTGTTACAGGGTTTTTTAAAAAAAAAACACACTGAAGGATGAACTCCCTTGATCTGATGCTACAGAGCAGCTGACTGATATAATCTTGCAATGTCAAGAGTGGATTAACCATTATGCTAAGTATTGTTATAAGATTTTCATGATTGTTGTGAAAGAGTCTGGGTTTTGAGAAGAGGAGAATTAATGTGGCCAGGAGGACATTTAAAAACCCTTAACAGACAGCAACCAGGTGTAGCAGCCAGATCTTTTGTCAGGGAAATTACAAATAAATAACCCAGAATTGCCAGGAAATAGCTGGATCTTCCTTGACATTTCTGAAGGGGATAGAGAACACACTTCCCTTCCAGCTAGGAATGATGTCATCTAGGTCTGCAAAAAGAATAGACGTAGGTTTTGCAGAAGGGAGCCAGAGACACACTGAGGATGTATTCGGACATGGGGGTTATTGTGTTAGTTTTTCAGATTACACACTTCCATCCTGGGTGCTAATATTCCCTTTACACTGCATTGCCTGTTGTGTTATGGAACTGTAGCTGTTTTTAATCAATACGCCGCCATGTTGTCCTCAATTTTCAGTGGCAGGAAATAACTGTTTGCCCCAATTTTCATCATGTGAAGTTGCAAAAATGTAGCCTCAACACTGGACCCTCTAACGCTGCAATTTCCCCAGAGGAGTGCCATTGTCTCCTAGCAAGGTGTACACAGTGACGGGCTATGCAGATGATATACCTAGTACTCATACCTAAGGCATGCAGCAGGGAGGGGGGGGTGACTGTTCTTGCTGGGAGATATTGAGGAGAAATTCAATTGGCTTCACATTTGAAAGCAAAGTCACCTAATTCACAACTTCCAAGATGAATGCATGAGCCAAAACACAGTTGCCCTTCAAAATTCACACTTCTCTGAATTTTGCAATGTATTTCTCCAGCCAAGCACTGTGCCCAACAATGAATGAGGTGTGCATAAAAATGTGTGTGTGTTGATGAAAATGCATTATATTTGTAGAAATGTGCACACAAGGGAGAACTGCATGTCTATTAGGAGAAATTCGCAGCAAAAGGCGAATTTCAAAAATGAATAAAGTCACTAACAGATGTGGAAAACTGAACTTAAGGAGGAAATGAGAAACCAAAATATGGCAGATTTCCCTATCCCTACTTGTTGGAATTGATATTTGCATATCCCCCGTTTCCAACCACTGAACAGTCAATGGAGTATTAAGTAAAGTGTGCCTATGCTTGTGTAATTGCATGTGTGGCATTCACACAGAGCCCCTGGTCTTTCCACTGACTATTGACCCTGTGCCACCACTTCTATTCTCTTCCACTGCCACCAACCAGGTTTTCCCGGTAATATATTCAGACTCAGTCAGGTTGTAACGTATTAACAAAGATTCCAGTTTATTGTGAACACAAACAAGTTTCAAATACTTTGAAACACTGTAATCCGATTCACTCTCTCTGTCTCCCCTCTGTCTCTAACCCACTCTGACTCCTATGCCTCCCACCCACAAGAAACCAACCGAACCAACTGTCTCTCTATTTCCAACTGTCTTCCCAGCTGTCTAAACCTCTGATTAAGCCTTTTGAAAGCAGGTAGGCCTCCACCTCTGGGCTTTTCTATTGGTCTACCTATTAACCCTTTCTCTCCCCCTGTACAGACATTTCCAAAAGAACGGGCAAACGCCACAGCATGTGTCTAGGCTTTCTACATCAGTGGGAGCTCATCTAGGTTCCCTCTGGCATGGAGAGCCTGTGGAGGGAGAGGCTTTCTGATTGTCTCCCAAATTTGCAGTGCCATTGGGCATCATTCTACTTCTCCCTCCACGTTGGGTACATGGGCGGGGTGTGTGTGTATCTGAACAGCCTGGAGTGTCGAGTAGTCTTTCAATTTCAGTCCTGCTCCATTGATTTTCAAACAACTTCATTTCTTTTTTTATCCCCAATGAATTACTTGGGTGGAGGAAAACAAAGATACAAAACCCCGGAACCTTTGGTGATCTTACCAAAGAGAGGCATTTTGAAAAGGCAGGATTTAGCCATTTATTTCTCTATAAACTGTATTCTTCTTCCAGATGACTTGTATGAAAGTAGAACCCCATATGACTTACACACAGAGTGGGTGTTCCCGTATGACGGGAACTCTGCTTTCTCCATGTGCCAGATGTCCTTGCATCAGAGCGAATATGCAATATGTAGCCTATTGTCCAGATTAGAATCAAATGAATGGTGTTCTGGAAAAATAGGGTGCTCCGATTAAGCAGTTCCCAGCTACTCATGTAAACAGATATCTCTATGTTCCTTCCGGCGAACATGTGGAAGTTGCTGCACATGGACCAGTGGCGTGATCATGACCCCCAAAAGTCATAGGCCTATGCATGTGTGTGTGTGTGCATTTGTGTAAGAATATCCTTCTTCAGAGGAAGTTCCTTCCCCCCCATCCCCCGGCATACCTTATAAAACATTATCTCAATTTAAAAGGAGAAAGCAGTGGGGGGGGGAGAACCCACCCTGAAAAATCAGAACCAGGAAAAAAAGAAGGGAATTTATTAATAGAATCGTCAGTTCAACACATGTTGGAATTCAGAAGAACAGTAAGTAAAGGGGTATTATTAAGCTTCATGAGCAATAGGCAAGAGAGAATTGCTTTAAAAAGTTGTGTGAGAAGACTGGGCTAGGGCCAAAGGCATAATTCATGCCTAGAAGTTGTACTTGCTTTTTAAAAGTTGCATTCTAATGATCTAGGGGCGAAGGATATTTTTGGCAGCCTGCTTGACAGGTCCATCAAGGAAAATAAGAAGGGTCCAACCAGGGCTGGCCTGAGACATTTTGACCCCTGAGGTGAACAGTAGCAGTTCCCTTCCCACCATGGAAGAAGGGGATGAGTGATGATCTACAGCAGGAACAAGAGAGCAATAAAAACCTACATCAGGATATGCTGCCCTTGTGGATCCCACCTCCCTTTGCCTCATGGGTGGACCAGCCCTGGCACCAACCTTTCTTATTGTGACGCAGAGAGAAGATTTGGACAGAAGAGAATGTTGACTACTTTCCAGTTCACAGAAGAGAAGGACAGTCTCATAGAGGTTAGTTAATCTGTTGCTGGACCATTCATATGAGCAGACTACTCACACAAGCGGGCATCTGTGCATTAAAGTCAACACTAGCTACAATCAGAAAGACTCCAAGAACAGACTCATGTATGCGCTGACATGTGTATCTGCGTGTCCGATTCATGCAAATCCTCCCCCGCTTTTGATACAGTTGCATTTCCCCCATGTATTATTTAATTTAATTGGAATTTCACTTCTGTATTAACACCTATCAACATGCTCAAAGATCAATAGTTTATCAGGGTTCCCCAATTTTTGATGTTGCTGGACTACAATTCCCATCATCCCTGACCCTTGGCCATGCCGGCTGCTGGTTGCAGTCTGACGTATCTGCAGGGCACTGAGTTAGGAAAGTCTTGTCTATGCATAGGTATATACCAGACATTTCCAGGCAGGTGCCCTCCAGATGTTGTTGAACCACAACTTCTATCACTACTTTGTTGGCTGGGGCTGAAGTTGCAATCCAACCACATCTGGAGGGAACCAGGCTGAGGAAGACAGAGACAGATATACAGATATAAATAAAGTATGTGTATCTGATAAGCAGGCAATGCTTTTCTAACCTTCCATCTTAAAAGGATAACTTGCTTTTAATTTGCTGGTTACCATCACTTGACCATCACTCTCTGTATTATCATTTTATTATTACTTAGCAACATCTGCATTTTGGACTATAGGTTTTTGTTTTGTTTTGTTTTACTTCCTGTTATCTGAGCTTTGAGCCCCCCTCCAGCCAACTATCATTTTATTTTATTTTGTCTCTATGGTTATGTTTTCCTGTATGATTTGTCCTCACTCGTCTCTGTCTCGTATAATGTGTCTATTGAATTATGTAACCATTATCATTTTTATTCACTAACAGAATTATCCCGTAACTTTAATGACAATATTAAATAAAGAAGACAATGCAGATTCCCTACTGTGGCTCACAAGACGCTTCACCTCGACTTGATAAATACTAAATTGTCAAGCTCTTTGAACAATCTTCCAGCCACAAGAAAGAATGCACATCGAAACCAAACTGAATTCATTAAAAGACAACAGTTTCAGGAGACATCATTTCGATTGCATTAGCTCAATCCAAATATATTACATCCATCCTTTCATTTATCTTCTAACACCTCTGTCTCTCCAAAAACATATGCATTTATTTAAGCCTAAGGTTGTAATCCTGTGCATGCTTACTTGGAAGTAAACTCACCAGGGCTTGCTTTTAACTAAGCATACACAGAATCCAGCTTTGAAATCACATTTTAATTAAAAGTCCCATTGCTAATTGATGAGACTTGCTTCAAAGTAAGCATGGCTAGGATGGATCACAGTATAAGTAGTAATCACAAGCCAGGGAAGATATTTGTTTTTTGAAGTGCTGATTCCAACATGACATTTTGTGGCCTCAGTTTCACTTTTGAAAATCACTCTCACAAGTTCATAAATAAAAGAAAATCATCTTCCTGGGAGAATCTCATGAGCAGGATTCCAGATTTTGCCCACCATCAATTGTTCATGAATTCAGCCCTGGGAAACTTTAGATGGGTAACCAAATCTAATGTAATTACCTTTCAGTTTATGCATTTATGATTCCACTTTAAAAAGTAAAACTGTTAACGCCAAAAGTTATGATGGCAGAGAACTGCCATCAGGAAATCTCCCACTCTTCCAATGGAGGCTTCCCTTAAAATCCCAAAAGCAGATTTGGGGAGTCGTTTTGTCATGACTAGGATAGAAGGGAAAGGGCTAAACTCTTCTCACACACCACAGACAACCTCACTTCCACAGTCCTGAAATTGCAAAGAGTTCCCTGGGAGGCTGTTTATGCCCCCCCCCACTGCCCATGTTAATTGCAGTCAATTAATGTCATACCTAGTTTGACCTGGGGTGTCCCTGTGAGTGCAGTAGCATGGAGGAATGAATGGCTGAGCCACACTGACCAGCACTGTGGTGAAATTCCAACCCCCCCCTCTGACCATTTACCATCAAATTCAAAAAAATTCCAAGGCAAAATAACATTTCAGCGAGATGCTCATGGTTGGGATACAAGGGAGATGTTGCATTTGCCTTCCTTTTGAGACTTCCTTTCATTCTACAAATCATCCCACCTCTCAGGTTCCTGGGCATCAATCAAAGCTCAGGGGAAGACATCATGAGCTTCCTCTTCCTATGAAGGGCTTTATCAGATAAAGAACTGAGTGCCGTAGAGTGCTAGAGAAATGTTTACTGGAAAGTAAAGACCCTTGGGTTATCCCACAACCATCAGATACCCTGAGAATAGGGCAGGAAAAGGGAGGCCCCTTTTGCAAATGAAGAAAACTGAGAAACCGAAGCACAGATTTCTGCACAGAACTAAGATTGACAGGCACTGCTTCACAGTGGCAATTTGTGTGAGAACCATGGGCCAAGCATAGCCACCCTCTAATGCAATTTATTTCTTGCCTGTCTGCCAACATCATGGGGCCTGGGAGGACAATTCCATCTTCCGCACCACTGTCTCAATAGGGACATAATATGTGGGGGATTCCCAGCATCAGCTTGTACAGATATTTTTAATTTCTACATTTTGCCAGAAACTTTTAACTGAAAGCAACCTTTTCTACAGCTCGCCACGGAGATATTATCTGTTTACATTCTTCCTTCAAATATTTAAAGGGGAGAATAAAACGTCCAAGTCGATTTAAGAAACCGGCGAACCTTCTCGCACAAAATGGGGTCAGCGGTGGGGATTGACGGTGGAGAGAATCATCAACCAATTTGCCGATGACTTTCTTCCCAGCCCCTGCCATCTCTTCATTTCAAAAAAAGCAAAGACCACATTATCCTTGTTCTCCAGCAGTGGATTTGACATCTTCTGCACCAGGACTGACTGATGATGAGCCATGTCGTTAACACGCCGCCTTTTGTTGCGATAAATGGCTCGTGGCAGGGAGGCTTGCTGAGGGTGACAGATCCCTTTGCAGCCTGTACAACAAGAAGGCTGGAGCTTGCCTTTTGAAGTTGCCTGTCAATGAAATCATTAGGAAAGTGGATAAAACAAAATGTTTACAGATGGGTTGGGGGAAAGAAGAAACAAATAAGTGTAAGGATTTTTGCAGGCCTCGATTTCTCTCCCTTTCTCTCTTTTTCTCCCCTTAACGTTGTGTCTCAAAAACTCAGCCGGTTTGTCGAAGCGCGTAGAAAGGGCACAACAAACTTGCACTCCCATTTCCAGCGCTGTGAAAAGTAAGTAGGACTCTGTAATGGGCAGCCCAATCTACAATCCAATTAAGCCCCCAAATACTTTGCAATCCAGCCTATTTGGTCCTATTGATGGAAATGGTTTGGTTCGAATGGGGAAGTGAGAAGATCAAATAGTTAATGCCACTATCGTGTTTCAGAATTGTTGTGCATATTTTGTTGTGAAGTTCAAGTGCTGCATTAAGGCAAAACAGGCTACAGTCTCAGATTCTGTTTCAGTATGATCCATATAACAGTGAAACCTCTCCTCACCCCTCCCCAAAAATAATGAAAATAATACAGTAGCTCATGAATTGACAACTCACTGGAAGTAAAAGGGTCCATGTTTGATCCTTAGCCTCTTCACACAGAGATAGAAAAGGACCCTCGCTGAAACTTTAGAGAGCTGATGCTAGTCAGTGTCTTTGTCCATTGAGTTTTCTTGGCAGGGATACTGGAGTGGCTTGCCAGTTCCTTCTCCAGGTGGATCATGTTTAGTCAAAACTCTCCACTATGACCTGTCCATCTTGGGTTGCCCTGCATGGCATAGCTCATAGCTTCTCTGAGTTATTCAAGCCCCTTTGCCACGACAAGGCATTGATCCATGAAGGGGAAGTATGGAAGTGAGAGCTGGACCATAAAGAAGGCTGATCGCCGAAGAATTGATGATTTTGAATTATGGTGCTGGAGGAGACTCTTGAGAGTCCCATGGACTGCAAGAAGATCAAACCTATCCATTCTTAAGGAAATCAGCCCTGAGTGCTCACTGGAAGGACAGATCGTGAAGCTGAGGCTCCAATACTTTGGCCACCTCATGAGAAGAGAAGACTCCCTGGGAAAGACCCTGATGCTGGGAAAGATTGAGGGCACTAGGAGAAGGGGACGACAGAGGACAAGATGGCTGGACAGTGTTCTCGAAGCTATGAACATGAGTTTGACCAAACTGCGGGAGGCAGTGGAAGACAGGAGTGCCTGGCGTGCTCTGGTCCATGGGGTCACGAAGAGTCGGACACGACTAAACGACTAAACAACAACAACAATGCTAGTCAGTGTAGACAATACTGAGCAAGGTCAAACTCAGCAGAAGACAATTTCCTAGGTTTCTAGACCAGGGGAGGTATTTGCACACCCAGGGGCAACTGGTTTAAAGCCAGGTCTGCTTCAGATACTGATCAAGTGGGTGTGTCTAATTTTGGAGCAGGAGAGGCAAGGGCAGCAAAATGTTTTCCCTACCCATTACTCCCCCCCAGTCTGTCACCAAAATTCCAATAAGTGAATTTTGTTAAGGGATGGGTGTTGGGGTGAGAGACTGCAGGGAAGCTAATGATGGTCAAATAAATTCTGCAGCCTTCAAGTCTTTTGAAGACCATGTTCGAACCATAAATCTGAAGTTATTTGGGTCCTCTCACCCACATACTACTTTTGCTCTAAAAATCAGAACCACTCCACTCCTGCTGTTGTTTTAAAGAATCAATTTTGTTTTGTTAAACAGTTTTGTCCCTGTTATGTCTTCTTTGGCCCTTAGGGCACCATCACATGGGAACCTAGCCAGATCAGTGCTGTATTTTGTGCAGATGTGCCACAAAAATGTTTGTGGCTTGAGTTTCCTTCCCTGTTTTATATTATCGTCTTTTCAGCTCAGACCGTCACAACTAAGGAAGACTTACGGTGCACTCCTAGTCATGTCTTCTCAGCAGTCAGTTCCACTGTGCGTATTGCAGCCTTAAGGATACTTATGTCATTTATAAAAGGGGTGGGGATCTGGATCTGGTCAGGAGATCAGATCATTATTTCCCCCAGCTCTGAGGGACAAATTTGACAGGTGTCACTACGATATCAGATAACCCTTTTTGCCTGAACTGTTTGAGATCAAATTGCGCAGGCAAATGCACAGCCTACAAAGCGCCTTTCAAAGCCCCCTGGCAGACCTAACAATCAGTCTGTAAGCCCCTTTTGGGGTCAAATTCACACCTAATGTAATTGATGAATACCATATCCTTTGACATGGAAACACCCATGTACATGCCTTTGGAAAATCCTGATCTCTTCATTATTCCATTCCATCTGGATCACTGGAATTGAGTTATACCACACCTGACTTTATTTTATGGGATACTAATTATTCTACAGTGGTACCTCGGGTTAAGAACTTAATTTGTTCTGGAGGTCCGTTCTTAACCTGAAACTGTTCTTAGCCTGAGGTACCACTTTAGCTAATGGGGCCTCCCACTGCTGCCGCGCCGCTGAAGCACGATTTCTGTTCTCATCCTGAAGCAAAGTTCTTAAACCGAGGTACTGTTTCTGGGTTAGCGGAGTCTGTAACCTGAAGCGTCTGTAACCCGAGGTACCACTGTACAACAATTCTAAAGCACCCTGATCCTGGTTAGAAGGTGATTTAAATGTGTAAATAGGGAGGAAGATGGGCTGGCTAAAAGGTCATTCACTTTGAGCCTTGTTCCCTTCTTCGTTTAAACATGTTGTCAAGGAATTGGGATGCATGTGGTAGGAAGACTAAGGAGCAGTAGCTAAAGAACTGTGACATTCACCCTGTGTGTCCATAGAAAGTTGAAACTTGCTTTCTTGAACAACAGCCCCTCGTCCCACACAGGAAACTGATTTTCAGGCAGCTTCATAAATAAGTTGATGATGTTGCTGTTAGAAAATGCTCCTGGAGGGGCGGCAGACCCCCAGATCCTCCGGGCGTCTCCTAGTAGGCACGTCTCTAGAATAGCATGCCCCTTCACTCCACTCTTATGAAAAGTGCACACAAGTCTTCTGGCATCACGCAGCAAGAAGAAGGAAACATCCGTAGGTCTAAACTACATTTTATTTACAGTCTATACAGAGAATCGCTAATCAGGTCTGTGTTCTCCATACTCTGGCAGAACAAGCCATTGCATACAGCAAAAGTGAAAGTAAAGTACAATAACATGCTCAGATGGAAGCGATAAGACAGTCTTCCATTCCCACACTCTTCTCAGACATCTCATGTGATTTATACTAATCACACTAGCTTCACACTAGCCAGCAGCAGGTACACAAAATCCTAACAGTTGCATTGAAGTCTGCTGTCCAAAGAAAGTAAACGGAATATTTCATTGAGTGATGGATACACCTTGAATGAATGGACCTTGAATGATCCTAATTTGCTTTTTGGAACCCAGGCCTCTAATTCAAAGTTTAGTTAGTTCTAACTGAATACAGTTAGTTTCTCCCCAGTCATTTATGGAAGACCAATTCTATATTTGATGAAATGTTTTCATGGGTTTTTTTTTAAAGAGTTTGTATGGATACTTTCATTGTTTTAGTGTTTGTCGAACAGATGCTATTGCTCTTTGAGTTTCTGTTTCTGTGTTTCCTTCTGTTTCTACCCTGTACATTGCTTTGACATCAGATGTCAAACAGGTAAACAACTATAAGACATCTGAGGGCAGCCCTGTTCAGAGAAGTTTTTAATGGTTGATGTTTTACTGCGTTTTTAATATTTTGTTGGGAGCCACCCAGAGTGGCTTGGGCAACCCAGTCAGATGGGCGGTATATTAAATAAATATAATTATTATCATTATTTGATGACTTAATGCTGTGAAGCAGTCTGTTATTGATGGTGATGGAGATGATGGCAGCAGGGCTATGAATCAATAGTAGAGCAAATGACTTTCATATAGGGCTTGCAGTCCAGCCACACCTGGAGGACCAGAGGTTCCCCATCACTTACACTGAAAGTTTCAGGTTGAATCCCAGACATGTCCAGCTAAAAGGAACTCTGAAAGCAGAACATCTGCAGGAGGCCATAGAGAGGCCAGCCTGCCAGTCAAAGTAGAGGCTCCGGCAGCTGGGACCAATGGTCTGACTCAGAGTGAAGCAGCCTCCTATGT
Organism: Zootoca vivipara; assembly: GCF_965207765.1. NCBI lineage: Eukaryota > Metazoa > Chordata > Lepidosauria > Squamata > Lacertidae > Zootoca > Zootoca vivipara. The sequence goes on along the minus strand of NC_142587.1, from coordinate 33,139,966 downwards.
TGCTAAGTTTTGTTCCTCCTGCTCTGTTACTATTGATACTTGACATTGTCTCCGCTCATTACAGTATGTATCTGGTTTTATCATTTTTTTTGCATGTATGCTTAGAGATCACTCCAACCACATCATTCTAAATTGGAAAAACAAATATATTAATTAACCTCTCCACCCCCTGCTGGGACTCTCAGCAGCTGAATTAACAATGGTTTGCTTGACTTGTCTTGAGTAGGCTTGTCAGAAGCCAAGGATTTCATTTTGTTGTGTTTTTTACCCTTTCTTCTTGGCCCTGGAAACTGCTGCAGAATAGGTCCAGTATGAGGGCTATAAAAATAATAATAAATAGTTAAGAGAGAGATGCTGACACAGATAGCAGACAATCACTTACAAACTTTAGGGGGTGCTGGAGCTGCTCTGCATTATCTCTTCCAATGTTTCTAAACAGAAGGGAAGGGAGATCTATCTATATATGGGTTGAAGCCAAGCTTAGGCTGCATTAAGCAAGCCCTTCATTTCATTTTCCTGATGTTTGCTTGCCTGATAATTTTTGTGTTTTATGTGATCTTTCACACAATGAAAAAGCCACTTCCTGAAATCTAGTGGAAGTTCTTTGCTAATTTCCATGTTAATTGTTTCCGGTGGGTGGGGGGTGGGGAGGGTGGTCCAATTTGTAGCCCTGCTAACTCAAAAAATCATGGAAGTTTTGCATTGTAATTTCCTGTGATTAAATTTGGGGCAGTATCCCACATACAATTCTTTCCTACCATTTAAATTTAAATGTTTAAAATTTAAAATTGATTTCAGTGGGTCCACTCTAAAAATGACACCCCAATATCTTCTTTTTTTCCTTGACAGCAATTTTTCGTTGTTCATATGTGCTCATTCAGTACACAAAAGCTACATGGCATCTTTGCATGGCCTACATTGATTCCACACATTTCTGCACAGCTAAATCACTACAGGAATCATAGATTTTCCCTAGATGGCTCAGTAGCACACAGAAGCCCTGGTACAGATATATCCTAAAGGCACCACAGAAAGGCAATATTCCCAGAGTGAGGTGCCAGGGTCACTACAGAACAGTTAACGTGCATAACAATCAGTCATTGTGCACATTCTCCAAGCCTCATGGATAATGTGCATATAATCCAGAAGAAGGAATTGTATACATTTTCGAGTCAATACAGTCATACCTCGGTTTAAGTACGCCTCGGTTTGAGTATTTTCAGTTTAAGTACTCCGCGGACCTGTCTGGAACAGATTAATCCACTTTCTATTACTTTCAGTGGGAAAGTTCGCTTCAGGTTAAGTACAGACTTCTGGAAGCAATTGTGTTTGTAAACCAAGGTACCACTGTATACATAATCTTCAACACACCATGGGAAATGTGGACATAACAACTGAATTTTGTAATACTGCAGTCATTTTGCATAATACCTGACAGGTTTTGGGGAATGTGCATGCCTCAGCTCAGTTTCATCTGGCTATTATTTGAGAGGTCAGCAGACAGTGTTTGCTAAATTAAGTAGCAAGAGTTCTATATTTAACAGGAAGAAGTTTTGAATGATATATTTTTGTACAGACTGATTCTGCAGACCACATTTGCTGGAAAGACAGAGATCTCCAGCACGGTCATAATGATAACAATTTATCTATATAAAGACTAGTTTCTAATTTGCCCTCCCACTCTCAGTGAGATAAATTGGTATTTAAATATGAATTTTCATGTTGGTTTAAAAAAATGCAGTTTAATGCAGAAACAGGACAGATCAGACCGATGAAGGAAAACATAAGAAACTGACACAAACTGAAAATAGATGGCTCCATCCACCCCTGGACCTGAAGGAGTATGTAGAGGGCATAATGCACAGAAGCAGTAGCAGCGTGAGACAAATGGGATACAGCAAAGGACAGAGCAGAGGTCTTGAGGAGGCAAAGCAGTTCAAAGAAAAATGTAGGAAGCCTAAGGTGAACACACTCAATATTATTTGATCGGCAAGGTCAGTGTGGGATTTCTCTTGCTGCTGCCTTCATTCCAAATGTTGCTTTCTCCTTCGGGATTGAGTGATGGGTAAACAATGATTTTGAAACTTGAAGCAGGAGCTAACTTCGTACTTGGCTGATTAACACTAGTGGGATCCACAGGTACGGAGAGTCTTCTTGTAATCAGGTGGTGATTGCAGGCTTCCCATAGGCATCTATGGTTGGCTACTGTGAGAATGGGATGCAGATCTTATGTCCTTATGGGTAGAGGTTAAACCTGGCCAGTGTTTGGTCTGCTGGTATCATGCAAAGGCAGAAAGAAGCTGGGAACTTGCAACAGCTGAAGAATTCTCTGTGGCCTCTGCATTTGTCTGATAATTGTTTCATTCAGCTGTAGCAATTTTACTGACCCCTATGCCTTTGCTCCCAGAGGTGCTACTTCAGCAGGGTGGGAAAGGGAGACTGGAGTGTACTTTATTTGTGGGGTGTGTGTGTTGAAGATATACAGGAAGTTGTCTTATACAGTCATACCTTGGAAATCGAATGGAATCCATTCCAGAAGTCTGTTCGACTATCAAAATGTTTGAAAACCAAAGCGTGACTTCGGATTGGCTGCAGGAAACTCTTGCAGCCAATCGGAAGCCCCGCCAGATGTTCGGCTTCCAAAAATAGTTCGCAAACTGGAACAGTCACTTCTAGGTTTGCGATGTTCGGGAGCCAAAACATTCAGGAACTAAGCTGTTCGACTTCCAAGGTACGACTGTACTTAACAACCACCAATAATGTAAATCTTCTTCCAACTTTAAACTGGAATCCTCTGTAATCTATTTTTCCCCCTCCTCCTTGCTTTGTTATTTTGTTCAGTTGAATGAAAATTTCAAGTTGTAGCCAATAAGTTCTGCCTGAAGCTAACAAGAGGCATTCAGTCTGTTTGGGCTAATATAATCATACCTCAGTTTAAGTACGCTTCGGTTTGAATACTTTTAGTTTAAGTACTCCGCGGACCCATCTGGAACGAATTAATCTACTTTCCATTTCTTTCAATGGGAAAGTTCACTTCACTTTAAGTACGCTTCAGTGTAAGTACTCCACAGACCATCTGGAACAGATTAATCCACTTTCCATTACTTTCAATGGGAAAGTTCGCTTCAGGTTAAGTACGCTTCAGGTTAAGTACAGACTTCCGGAACCAATTGTGTACTTAAACCGAGGTACCACTGTAGTTCCCATAGCTCTCATGGAGATGAGAAGTGCCCTTGTTTAATCAAGGTCCTAGTTTGTGTCAATGGGATGTGGAGAGATTGAGATAAGCTACTCCTCGTGTCATAATAGGACACAGTGTCCAGTCTTAGTTTATTGCTTTCCCCAAGGCAATGAACTATACATTGTTTTTCTACAGCATGATGGCCTTGCAAAGCAAGCCAAAAATAATAATGGTTTATTGCCCTTACGTTCCCGCATTGCAGGGGGTTGGATTGGGGACTCTTGGGGTCCCTTCCAACTCTACAATTCTATTATTCTGTGAATCAGACCCATCATTCTGTGCAGTTCAGTATGGTCTGCTAAGCTTGGCAGCACCTCTCCATGGTTTCAGCCAGAGGAATATCGCCAGCCCTACATGAAGATGTCATAAATAGAACCTAGGACCTAGGCACGCAAGGCAAAAACTATATCACTACACTTGCCAAATACCTTTGCTCCTTTGTGGTGCTACTTAGCGAAGAAAGGGCAGGCACAAACAGGAGACAAAGGAAGCTGAGAGTTACCAAGTCTCTGACCTGCATCAGCGACCAGATTTTTCAGTGGGCTGAAATCCCATCATCCAATTTCACATCCTGTATTTCCTTTCTGTGTCTGGGGTTCCACTTTCAAGCCGTAATTAATTATTGGTATTAATCATGCCCTGTCGTCTCCACAACATTCCTTTTTTTGTGAGAGGAGAGTGTTGCTGAGACTAGTAGAGCCTCTGAAAGACTTTGCCTGTACATCTCAGGCATCAGACTGTGTGATTACGGATCTGAAGAGAAATCAGTTAACCTATTGATTCTCCCAGCAGAGGGCATTAAACCTACACTGATCCAGCCTTAGAAATGATAAACGGAACACCACGGCTGTTTCCCATTATTGCAGATATGAAAGAACCGACGTAGCTGTATGATCCTAGATCTGTAAAGATGGACATGGCAGTGCACCTTGTACTAATATCAAAAGAGCTGTAGTGCAGTCGGAGAATCTTTCTCCCCCCTTTTCTTTTAAACAGCCAAAGGTATTAAGGATCCTTTCTTAGGCAATCAATTTCCTGAAATTCTTTTGGGCTTTCATATTTCATAAGAATAAGATTCATAGCCAGAAATCTATTTAATTTCCTTATTGTGTTGTTTAAACAAAAAAAAGACATAACAAATGCCTGGGTTATGCTGGGCTGTTTCCACACCTTGGGTAGTCTGGTCCAGGCAGAAAGCCAAGCCAGAAGCAATAAAACCACCTGTGTTGGCCCAATCCGGAATAAAAACTAGCATTAACTTACTATGAGCTATGAATATAATATTAAGAATAAAGCCCTCACCCCCACCCCCACCCCAAAAGGTTATGCCACCAAAATTAGGTGCAACAGAGTTTTAAAAATACAGAGAGACATAAAGCAGACAGGCTTCAACTGAAAAGTTTTGATGAAATACAGTTTTATTAATGATGGAAGGAGACAGGAGAAGCATTTTCATTCTGCATTGCTTCCATTTAGCCTTATAATAATACAGCCCATTTGTAAGGGAGATACAAATGGGAGACACTGAGTCAGATTATCGGTCCAGCCTGCATTGGCTGGCAGCAGCTCTCCAGGGTTTCAGTCAGGTGTCATTCCCTAAATGTTCCTGGAGATGCCTGGGATTGAATCTTCAGCCTTTTGCATGCAAAGCAGATGCTCTGACACTGAGCCACAGCCCAGGCAGGTATATTATTGAGATGCAACTGATAATGTAGAACTGGGGCCCATCAGAGGAGGGATCAGGAGGGCCAGTGGGCCCAGGCCTAAAGCTCCAGGGGGATTTTGCTTGTTGATTTGTTTGGCATTTGATAAGTTTGCAGCTCGTTTTCCTGTGCATCAGACTAAAATGTGGCGTATCCTTTCTGCTCAGAGCTGAAAATGTAAGCAAAAAAAAGTTGTGATTTGGTAAAGGGCCACCCCTCTCCATATGAATCTACCTGGATCCTGAGATTATTTTCTGAGGCCCTTCTCTTCAGCTCATATTATCTTGACAGCTCCTTCAGCAACATGAAAGTATCACTCTTGTTGTTGCTGCTGTTGCAGTTATTGTAGCAGTGGTCTTTTATGCTGTACACCACCTTGTTATATTTTCTATGAAAGTGTGCTTTCTAAATATTAAAAAAAATTAAACTGATCAGAATGTTGTGTGTGGCCACATTAGAGGGAAAATTAAAATATTTATTGCTAGGGGTGCATAAATCAGACAATGTTGGTTTCTCTCAGTTTGTCATTTTTTCCTATTTTTATTTACTAACAGTGATTAAGTGATGAAGCATCCTTAACGAGAGCACCCCCTTATCTGCCTTATAAGCCTTAGAATGTTGCCTCCACAGCTTGCTTTCTAACTTTATAGCTGTCCAATTTACTTCCTTCTTTTTTTTTTAAAAAAAAAAGAAAGCTAAGGGTTTGACCTTCTGGGTGATGGTGGGAGAACATGAAGATGAACTAGAAATAATTCAAACTGCCCAGCATCTAGTTACAGGTAGGTAGCCGTGTTGGTCTGACATAGTCAAAACTAAATAATAAAATTCCTTCCAGTAGCACCTTAGAGACCAACTAAGTTTGTCATTGGTATGAGCTTTTTGTCATTGGTATGTGCACACGAAAGCTCATACCAATGACAAACTTAGTTGGTCTCTAAGGTGCTACTGGAAGGATTTTTTTTTTTTTTGCCCAGCATCTGGGAGGGTTGGAAAGTTAGGTTTTTCTAATATCTAACAGACACGATGCAGAACTCAGAGAAACATCAATATCTGCAATGCAATATTGCCTTCATTTACTCCAAAAGCACTCCCCACTCCAACATCTGGAGGTTTTAAAACTCTACTGAACTTAAAAAAGAAGCTTGCAATGTGTGTGGGAGTGTATGTATTGGAGAAAGAGAGAGACAGAGACAGACAGAGAGACAGAGAGACAGACAGACAGACAGACAGATTGAAATCGAGGTGCTTTCAGATCCCCTGTGCGCATGTAAACGAAATCACAAATGTGGGTGTCTTCTAGTTGCTGGATGTTTTACTGTAATTAATTTGCACTACAGCTTTCAATACAACCTACATCATACGTGCAAAACATAGCATGCTTTCTTTGTGTTGTTGATTGACTATTAAGAAAAATGTGCTGTTTGTTGTCCTGACACTCTGAACCCAGAGATACACATATTAGAACTGCTGGAAAGACTGGCTTGCGCCAGTTTCTGTACAACAGCATCCTGTCCACTTTGTGATGAATGTCAGCAGCTATCCCATTCTAAGTGATGGATACCAATTATTATGTGTACAGCATTGTACCAAAGCATCTGACTCTGTGGTGGTCCAAATGGCTTTAGGATGCTGTGTCGATGAGTTGATGCTAGCATCTTCTCGGTGTGACATCCCTATGATCCCTTCTCCTCCACAAAGATGTGCCATGCAACAGCTGGGCACCATGCAGCAGCTGACAAAGGCAGCTGTCGTCTATAATACACACAATAATATCCTAGGTTGGCTCACAACAACACCAGGGCAACAAGTATGGATTTTACACTCACAAGGCAAGCACTGTGTCTCGCAACAATATATATTTATTTATACAAGCACGGGCTTAGAGGCTTATCAAGATCAGGCCGTAATCCTTGTTTGTCAAAGTGCGCTACGGACTTTTAATTATCACTGTGCTATTTTTACTGTTAGAGATAACATTGTGTCAGCACTTCCATAACAAAACGCCTATTTTTAGGTGTTTCAATTGTCGTTGTTAAAATTTGCTTTAGGCTGAAACCTGGCATGTAAAGTCTCAGTCTGCAAGCACATTTTTTTAAATAAATAAATATGACAAATATATTAGGTCATATTAGGTGTTCCGTTTTTATCCTGCTCAGAAAAAAAACATTTCCCAAGAACTTCTCTAGTATGGACTTGCCTATAGAGGGTTCACACAAATCCTGAATAAAAAATTTGCATGAGGGGTTGCCAGTTGGGGCCAGCTAGACCCCATGCTAGATAATGTACCTGACATCAACTGTGTGGGGGCACACTTTTTTGGGAATAACTCTCCTTCCTTCCTGTGTGCAAAATTCACTAGCCCTCAATGCATCCTTCCTTGGTAAGTTCCAATCGAGTTAGTTACTATTACTGTTAGGATCATCATCAAAATTAAAGAAGTCAATATGTGAGTTCTCCTAATTGATTAATAATTGTTTATATCTGCATTCATTTATGGAACTATCATTCTTAAGCCAGAGTTGGATCCAGCCTTAAATTGAATCCTCTTTCAGTGTAGGATGTAAATCCTACAGGCAAGCAGGGTGAGTAGGAATTAGTGTGTTAAGCTCACTTCTCTGCACTCATTTGTTGCCCTCCAATTCATGAAGTGAGAGGTCTCCACTACTCCTGGGACTTCCAGTTGGACAATGATGGTGATGATGTGGGATGCTGCACCTGCTGCAATGCTGTCTCTGTTGAGTGATCACCCAAGGCAGAGAAGCTCTGCTAGAGTGACTGCTTGGCAACCCCACACATACCTTCTGAACTCATACACAAATTGAATTTCTACCTGTAGTTCGGTGATAGAGCATCTGTCTCATGTGCAGAAGGTCTCAGGTTCTATCCCCAACATCTCCAAGTAGGGCAGGGGGAGACCCCTCTCTGAAATCCTGGAGAGCTGCTGCCAGTCATTGCTAACTTAAAAATGGATGAACTGAACATAAGACTGGATAAATGAGAAACCAAAAGTGACAGATTCATCCACCCCCTCCTTTGTCTGCTTGCTCAGACTCCCTGGATAGTGAGTGGGCAGGCATCTCAGGGAGCACAAGTTTAACGGGTGCTGCAGATATTCTGTATGATGCAGGCAGGGATTGAATATTCTGCTTCCCAACTCCTATCCCTCTGCAAGACACCACCTGAGGTTGCTGCTGTCAGTGCATGCTTGGCTGCCCTTGTTGCTTGTCCAAGCCCTTCCTTTTGACTACTTGGCAAGAGGGTCTTTCCTTCCTTGGTTGGGTCTTGAACTTTTCTCCCAGGCCAAGAGAGTTATGTGTGCTCTTTGCAGGCCTTACACCCAGGGAGTTGTATGGTTGCTGTGCTGTGTGGCCTCTCCTTTCTCACCTTATTCGGTTGTGTGTTCTGGAATGGTGCTTGTGAGCCATGTGAGAAGAACATCAGAATCCCTTTTTCAGGGAGATGGCTGGGGACTTGCAGGCTGTGCAGCTGAGGTTGCTGGATATATTGTTGTGCATATTGTGAGTGTGGTGCTACCAGAGGGATACCTTTATCATTGTAAGTTCATTGGATTCCTTCTGTAAGCAGGAGGCATGAAGGAAGAATCACATCATCACTGGTGCACTCCATGATTGGTGGACTTAGACAGTGTTTCTGGTGACGGTGTGTGTCTCTGTGTGTGTCTACAATTTACCGCACCTTGAGATTTCCAAGCATTGTGCTTCCCCTTCTGCTCTAGGACTAAGCACGTGTAGGAGATGGAATCTGCTCTGCCAGTGTTGCAGTGGAATATCTGACCCCCTACCACCAACACCACCAAATTTATTACCCACTCTTCACCAGCTGGTCCCAGGGCAGGTTGCAACAATTTAAAACCATCCATAGGATGGTTCTGCCTGCATGTCTATTTAGGCCTATTGCAGTCCATGGACTAGGCAGCCAAATCACAAATATTTGCATTGGGATATTTATCTGCAATACTAACATCAGATCCAAGGAGTACCAACCTTAATTTGTACCTGTGATGTGGTGGTGCAGCAATGGCTACATCCATTTGTGTTGTTGGCGATGTTCTTTCTTGAGTGTCTAACACAAGGAGGCAAATGCAATCAAAGCAAGAACTCTCATTAATAGCACTGTGATGAAAGACAAGGTTGGACAGTCTTATATCCAGAGACTACTTAGACGAGCAAAGTCTAACCAGCTTGGGGACTTAAAGAGTCAAACTGAATATCATACAAAATGTGAGTATGTTGTTTGGTTTTCCCAGGGAACAGTGGTTTTGGGAGGAAGCAATGTTTAATGCAAAAGAGATGGTAGGAGAGGGTGCTTAACTCTCTGCATGCCACTTCCCCCACTGCAAGAACCCCCAAACCATTGCTTCCTCATGGGGTTTCAGATGCAGGTTGATCCTCACAAATGTGCACCTGGAAGTCCACAGTGCTTTGGGGGAGTAGCAGCAGTCAAGCGCCCCATTCTATTTCTCTGGGTCCCTTATAAAGCTATTTGCGGGTAGGTAGAAGGAGCAGCCAGGGACCCAGGTGGCGCTGTGGGCTAAACCACTGAGCCTAGGGCTTGCTGATCAGAAGGCCGGCGGTTCGAATTCCTGCAACGGGGTGAGCTCCCGTTGCTTGGTCCCAGCTCCTGCCCACCTAGCAGTTCGAAAGCACATCAAAGTGCAAGTAGATAAATAGGGACCGCTCCAGCAGGAAGGTAAACGGTGTTTCCATGTGCTGCTCTGGTTTGCCAGAAGTGGCTTTGTCATGCTGGCCACATGACCTGGAAGCTATACTCCGGCTCCCTCGGCCAATAATGCGAGATGAACGCGCAACCCCAGAGTCAGTCACGACTGGACCTAATGGTCAGGGGTCCCTTTACCTTTACCTTTAGAAGGAGCAGCCACCAGTGTTTTAATATGCAATATTTGAAAGTAGCATGATGTAGTCTTTAAAGCAATTCCTTCATTTGAGCTTTATGTAGGGAAGCCCTCTGGCCTGGTCTGGAAGCTTCAGCAGGTGCAGAATG